>NC_045618.1:16462916-18862916 GCF_009829155.1 Mustela erminea
ATGGGTTGGACCTTCCTATCTGGAGCAAGGTGGGTTCTGTGTGCCCTCAACATTATTGCTCTTTCAGTGTTCTGTGAGTTCATTGACTTACTGTAGGGATGAATTAAAGGAAAGAATATAGATTTAGATTCTACTTCTAAAACTCACTTGCTATGTCCTCAGATAAGCTATTTGGGGACATAATTATCTTCCTCTGTTAAATAAGACCTTTGAATTGAGTGATTTAACTCTTGGAATCATGGATGTTTTTAGGAATCTATTTAAAGATGTGAACCCATTACCCAGGAAAAAGAACAAGGTAAAGACACGTGTGTACACACACACACACACACACACACACTCACTCATGTTTTGCACACAATTGCAGGAGCTCATGGAGTTCGAATACATTCACAGGAAGCCTGATTAGAAGTTCTTTAATACCCAGTATTGCCTGGGATATTCACAATTTTTACATTTTCACATTTTTTTCCAGATTTCAAATTGATTCCCAAATCATGAGAAAGCAGCTCTAGAGGTGATAAGAAAAATGCTTTAGTATAATTAGAAATACTCTCCACCAGAGGAAATCTGCAACATTTTGATCAATTAAAGGATTTTGATAAAATGATCAATGATTTTTAATAAAAGTCATCGAAACAAATTGTATTGTTTGATTAAAGGAGCAGTGGTGAGACAGGTGTTTTGTTGAAGATGTTCATACATTCTTATTAAGAAGTCATGTTGTCATAGATCAGAAAGAGAACTGCATGGAAGGTTTAAAGAGTAATAGGGAGGTGTGCTTGGGATGGAGAAGAGGTGGACATTTCTCAGAAGAAACGAAAAGGAGGAGAAAGCCTGAATGACGCACATGCCATGTATTGGATGATACTAAAACAGAATTTTCCAAATCATCTTTAAGAGACCCTAGACCCTGAGACAGTGAGGAAAACAAAGTGCTCCACACTAAAATAATTTTGGGAAGTTAGTATATATATTATATACTTGTAGAACACATTTCAGAATACAAATTGGAGACTCTGAGAGTCATTTAGGGAGAAAAATTTACTAATGTTGTTTAAGCCCCATTTTCCATATTTATCAGATAATGGAATACATTTTTTTTTATCCCTTGCATCAGCTATTGAGACAAGTCTTGCTCAACACACTTTCAGAAACACATTTTGAGATGTCCTAGGGAAGAGAAAATTAAGAATTAATTTCGACAACAACAATAACAACAAAATGATGAATTGAGATATCATCCTTTTGGGAAGTAGACCAAACAACGATATGTGGTGTGTGTGGGAAACTTGACAACATTTTCCTGCTAGAGCAGAGGGGTGAAATAATATAGTTATTCATCTTCCACACTAGGTGTTTACAGAAAAGGCATAGCAGGACTTAAATATAAAGTATATCACATACGAAATGACAGAGCATGTCCCTACAGTGGATGACCTTGGAATGTGAAGATGTTTCTGAATTTTTTTAAGCATTTTTGCGACCAAAAAGACTGAAAAAAGGCACAAAGTCCTAACCATTGTGAACGAGCTACAGTGATGACGCCCCTTGGGAAATCTGATATATTGTCTGGGAAATCTGATATATTGCCAGAGCAGTAGAGCCTGATCTATCAGCTCTGTGAACGATGGAAGACAGCACTGCCTTTTGAACTTGGCCAGGAATTACATAAGGGCGGGCTCTCTGTTGATTCAAGGCATCACGAGACTTCGTGCTGCCTGAGTAGGAGAGGTTTGTTGATGAGTTTCCGCTCTTTGTTTCTGATGACATTTAGGGAGAGGCTGCCACACAGATATTAGTAGCTGATGTAATAATAATACTGTTGATAGGTATCATTTCTTGCACTCTTAGTACATGTGGGACACTGGCGTGCAAGTTGATTATCTCATTTTATCTTTATTGTTTTTATGGGTCGGGTTCCATTGTCTCTGTTTCATAGAGGAGAATACTGAAGCTTAAAGAATGGAAATGCTTGCTCAAGACCAATGGTTGAGAGAGCCACAACTGAACCTACTCTTTTAACTCTTGCTTTGGAGTAGACGGGAGTTCCGAGAATGGTGATTTTGTGTTTAGCTCAGTGATCATGGAGATCTTTGATTACAGAAGGATGTCACTCTAACCTCAGTATATAGCATGCACTTTATGGCCTTGAGGAAATCTAATGTGAACTTGGTTGCTATGAGACCAAGTCATCGGTGAAGAAATCGGTCATAGGACTGAGGCTGAAGACATGCTGTTTCTAGAGATTTTGTGGAGCATTTGGAGAAGTGAAGAAAGGAGGTCCCAGGTAACATCTGGCTAATCAGAAGATTGATACACTGATACTGTAGGTGTTTCAGAGAAAATGAAGAAATCTGCCTCATTCTCTACTGGGAAAAGACCATCAGAGTCAAGTCTGTGTTACTCCTCATTGTGGATTGGGAGGTGAGGACATTAAAGATAAATAAGACGTTCACAATCTCACAAGTGATTGGACCGGCAGTATAGGTGGAGCTAAGAGACTTTTGGTTCAAAAGAGCCATCTTCTTTGTAGGAGTCTGGAATCGGTGCAAAGGGTTTTAGCTTTTTCTTCTTCTCTGACACTAGATCAGACCATACCACAATAGCAGAAATAGACTGCAGGATGTGTTTGACAATTTAGATACAAACATGCAGTTCATTTAATTTACTAAGGATGCTCTATGGGATGAAGTGATGCTGTGTTGAATCTTTGACTTGGGTTTTTCCAAGGCCTCCCAGATAAAAATGTTTATTGGCCGACCCTAAGGGCACCATTTATAATCCATTCAATGTACAAGGTGGCTCTGGTCCTGACATGGTCAGAACACCATTCTGGAATGGAATAGGACAGAGGAAAGATGAGTTATTTCCTTCTTCTTATGGCTTTTATCTGGCCACAGAGAGGACTGGGTAGCAGCTGCAGAGTAATTTTCAAAATTCTGTAACATCTCAAATGATTTTGATACCCTTTTTGGGATGAGGTGAGAGGAGAGAAGCAATATTTAATTGCTTATGTCCTTCTGTATTTTTTATCATATGGTATGATGGGATGAGACAAAAATTCAGCCCCATTAGTACAGCATGTGGTTAGATTATTATATTTTACAAATGTCCCCACCAGAAACCAGAACGTTGGGGAAAAAAAAATAGGGTCTAGCCCAGAGAACTTTGATATCAATTTGGTTTTGGATAAAATGTATATGTGTAGGAAAGAAACCATTAAAAAAATTAGACAGCTCCTGTCTGGATGGGCAAAGTTTTATGCACTATATACTTTCTCTGAGAAGCTGCTGCTTAGAGAAAAACCAGAACTCTTTGAGAAACATTTAAAAGACGACTTGATTTGAGTCCGCTCTGGTCTCTTTTCCCAGATTGATACATGTGGCCTCCTATATTTAAAATGAAAAGTACTCAGACAATCCTAATCACGTTGTCAGTCAGCCAGTCATCTGCTGAAAGGGGCTCCTTCACCTTTAAGGATGCATGTACAATAGTGATATGTAAGCAGCTCAAAGACTCAATACCCCTTTTTTCTGCAAAGCAAGGCTGGGTTAGGAAAAAATCAATATGTTGGAAGTAAAGGTCAGACTAGGAAAAGTGACATGAAACAGAACTAAGGGAACAATATCCTTCATGAAGACTGTTTGAAGTTTCTTTTACCCTTGTGTTAGCTCCAGTGCAAATATATTTTATCCTAGAACAGAAGGCTGTATTCTTGAGGAAAAGTCATATTTTAAATATTTATCTATTTGACAGCATCCTTATTGAATATTATCTTTGTCCTATTGACTAATACTCAAAAAGAATAGGATATACTTGAAAGTGTCCGTTGCATGTGAATTGGGGTTGCCAGATTTTTTTCTTTTTTCCTTGTAGGGAATGGGATTCGAACACACATATGCATTTGCCTACCGTTTTGAACAGTTCTCAATTTACTTTTTCAAGTGGGCCAGATGTACTACTATAGTCCTTAAAAGGGTCAAGACCATCTCCTTATTTCCCCACTCTCTGTACTTATTGCTTGGGTATAGCTTTAAAGTAGCCCATGAACCCTTTTCACTCTTGCAACACATTTACCCACAATTAACAATCAAGCCGTCTTCCCTTCATTCAGGCAGCCATTCTCCCCGGCCTCATTTTCCCTGCCTCTCTCTTGATCCACCATTGTGCCGAGAGCTGTTTGTGCCATCTCAATCCGCCCCCCTCACCAGCCGCACAAGGATTGTGGGGGGAAGAAAGCGTCCAGCATTCAGATGCTGAATAGCAAATTGCTCTTGAGTGTCCTTGCTTCCCCCGACTCCCCCCCTTCCCCGGGAAGGACAAGGGGGGCGCTGAAAGCAACCATACATTTTGTTCAGTGCTCTTGAAAACAAGCGTTTCACACCTGAAGCCTTTCACGGCAGCCCAGAAGCACCCCTTCAAACCACTTAATTGCCAATTGCTTCAGAGCTCCTTGTAAAAGTCCATTATGTCGGCCAGCTCCATGGCGGAGACAAAGTATGCGAAATGAAAAAGTCCTCCTTCTTCCAGGGCCCATGCGGCATTAAATATCCCCAGATCACTGGTTTTCTTGTTGTTAACAGGCCGTGATTGGCTCCCGTTGGAGGTATGCACAGAAACCTTCTAGCATTATTTGAAAATGAAAGGCGCAATTTTCCTTGCGTTCTTTTTCAAAATAAGATAAAAATAAAGAGGTACCAGACATACCCAAGAAAAGGATCTTCACTCATTCGTTTTGTAGCGCTGGGAGTTGGGTTGGGGGGTGGGGGGAGGGGCTGGGATGAGAAACACCTAGAATTACGCACCTAGCAAGATGGAGTCGCCCTTCAGTTTGGGTTTTTCATTAGGCTGGAAAGATTAAAGTGTGTGCAAATTCTCGAAGTTAAGAGGCTCTATCCTTGAAGTCCAAAGAAACTCACAATAAGATATTCCACGAGAAAAGAATGCTCACCTTGAATACAATGGAGCTGAATGTTTATTCACTGGAGAGCTTTTTCCAAGTTGCAGCTGTGGAAATTGATTTTCCAATGACTTAGTTCTTTTGGAGGCCTCTCTGCGGCTCCTACCCCAAGTCTTTATACCATAATTAGCAATCAATTTGATGAGGAACCACACCTGGGAAGCATCTGAGACATGAATGAAATGTTTGTGGAGAAATACATTTCTTGCTGTCAATATTTCTCACTCTGAGGGGAGTAGGGTTGTCCACGTGGGGGAGACATCTTAATAAAATATGATGGAGGCAGAGAGCCAACAGGGCTGATGGAGGAGGCAGGGGGTCAATTTATCAGGACAGTTCAAGATATGTGCTTTTTAGTAGACATTCTGGGTTCCTTGACCCCATGGTTCTCCTGACACTTTGAAAACCAGGGACCAGATTCTGGAGGAGTTTGAGTAATATTGAAGCCTGTCTTCTGGTATCTAGGATGTTTGTGTGTGTGTGTGTGTGTGTGTGTGTGTGTGTGTGTGTGTGTGTTTTAAATGCAATTGTGTTCCTTTGCTTCCAAAAGAGAGCCATTTAATCTGATACTTTTGATCTGAATTTCCTTATAGAGTTCAGCACTTTCCTCCCTGTAAAGAGCCAAAGGGAGAGTGAAGTTACAGAGGAGGAGGAAGTATGACTTAATTCTAAAAAAAAAAAATTTGTGTAAATTTATGTTTCTATTTTGAGCCAAACAACTACCCTGACTGTGCTGAAGGATGTGTTGTCTTTCTTATCACATATAAACTTCCTTTGAATGAATGAACTTCATTCTACTGAATGAGCTTTCCCTGGATAGCACGATTCTTCTGTTGTCTTCATTGGTCCTGATGTACATGTTGGGATTGCCCTACGACTCATACCTGCCACTTCTTGTCAAAATATCAGTCTAAGCTTGCTCTTGTGACTTTTGTGGCTAAATCACCAGTCTTTCCCCATTCCTGCCATGATGTGCCTTTAATTGTGTAGGCGATGGTCTACAATATGTAGTGACCATGCCCTGTTTTCGACTTGCAGGGGTGTAGGACCCAGAGGAATGAAAAATACATTTTTGAAGTGGGGGATGCATCCCTGCTGGTCTCTCTATATCCAAGGAATTTTAAAAATTAATTGTAAATTATTTAATAAATTTACAGTATTCTATTAGCTTCAGATATACAATAGAGTGATTCAACAATTCTCGGTATTACTCAGTGCTCATCATGGTAGATGTACTCTTAATCCCCTTCATCTATGTCGCTCACCCATCTCCCTTCTGGCAACCATCAATTTGCTGTCTTTCTTTAAGTCCATTTTTTGGGTTGTCTCTCTCTTATTTGTTTGTTTTATTTCTTAAATTCCACATATGAATGAAATCATATGGTATTTGTCTTTCTCTGATTTATCTCACTTAGCACAATACTCTCTAGGTCCTTCGATGTTACTGCAATGGCAAGATCTCATTCTTTTTATGGCAGAGTAATATTCCACTGTGTTTAAGTACCACATTTTGATGCATTCATCTACGGATGGACACTAATTATTATTATTATTATTATCATTTTTAATCTGACAGACAGAGATCACAAGTAGGCAGAGAGGCAGGCAGAGAGAGAGGAGGAAGCAGGCTCAGAGCAGCGAGCCGGATGCGGAGCTCGATCCCAGGACCCTGGGATCATGACCTGAGCCGAAGGCAGAGGCTTTAACCCACTGAGCCACCCAGGTGCCCAGACACTAATTATTTGCTTCAACAAATAATCTGATTGAAAATGGGTAGAGGACTTGCAAAGACAGTTTTCCAAAGAAGACATACGGACACCTAACAGACACATGAAAGGACGTTTAACATCATTCATCATCAAGAAAATACAAATCAAAACCATAATGAGATAATTACTTTATACCTGTCAGAATGGATAGAATCAAAAAGACAAGAAGTAACAAGTGTTGGTGAGGACATGAAGAAAAAAGGAACCCTTGTGCCCTGTTGGTGGGAATGCAAATGGCTGCAGCCACTGTGGAAAACTGTATGGTGGTTCCTCAAAATATTAAAAGTAGAAATATCATATGATCCAGAAATTCCATTTCTGGGTATTTACCTAAGGAAAATGAAAACAGCAATTCAAAAAGATACATGCACCCCTATGCTTACTGCAGGATTATTTATAAAAGCCAAGATATGGAAGCTTATCTAAGGATCTTTAAGTTGGAAGGCTCATCCCAGAGCTCCTAGATCTCCTTTTCCAAGAAAGATTCCCCCACTATTGTGTCTTATAGGGGTCATAGATATAACCTATAAACAGCAAGAATGATTTTCATCCAAGGTATTTCTTTAGTTTTCTCTCTTTCTGCTCTTCTTTATGGCTTCCTTTTGTGTTTTTGTTTACTTGTTTAGTTTGCTTCTTTTCTCAATCTCCTAGCAGGGTATTCTGCAGAAAAGTTTCCAACAGATCAATTTATTCTCTTAACCATCTAGCAGATCTTCTTATGTTGTAGGATGTATGTACATTAGAACCTGTGATGATGTTAATGTCAGTATGAACATTGTATGCACCAAAGTCGTGAAAGGGAGGAAGGCAACATTTTTCCCCTCCCCAACCAAAGCCCATAAATAAGGGAATCTGGATAAGATACTTTTTAGTCCAGAAAGCCTCAGGACAATACCCAAGTATTGCAAGGTCAGCAGACCAAGGTCTATGTGCCAAATCTGGGCTGCTATTTATTTTTGTAAATAAAACACCATGGGAATATAGCCACACCCCTAAGTTTATATATATTGTCTCTGGCTGCATTCACTTCGGAGATGAACAATGGCAACAGAAACCATCTGGCCCCCAAATCCCAAAATACGCACTCTCTGGCCTTTTTGCAGAAAATGTTTGCTAACCCTTACAATAAAGAAAAGGAACTGCTGAGACCTCTTATAATACATTCCACACAGGAGGACACGAAACATTTGCTGAAGACTTAATCAGATACACTTTTGTTGGGAGTCTGATCTTTATGGGCCGGGAGGAAAGCACTGAGATAAACCACATAAGCATGGATGATGCATGTTTAATGAAATTTTATTTAATTAAGGACTGTTTGCACGTCAGTCTCTCCTGGTAGATGACGATCCGTGAAGACAAGCACATCCTCTTATTTGTAACCTGTGACCATGTCTGTCGAACACTTGCCACTCAATATGTGTCGGTCACATGGGCATTTTTTTTGAATGAATGTTCTTTGTGATTAAAAAAAAAAACAAAAAAAAACAAAAAAACAACTCCTAAACCTCTAGGCCCAGCTCTTTGGAAATGCAGATCATGAAGCAATGAAACAATTCACTGGTAGTTATTTCTGAGGTGTGCCCATTAGATCACTCTATTCTGGACATCGCAGAGGGATTTTGATTTCTGAGTGAACAATTGCTTGCTTTTGAAATGCATTTTCTTCTTCCCCTTGTCTTCATTTTATTCCACTTACTCCAACTTTCTGGCACTTTTTGAAAAGAAAGTTGATGATTTCTCTTAAGGACTAGGTTTTCTATAATTGCTTTCACAACAAAAACACCTTTTTATTATTCCGCAAACAATCTATTTCCCATGATAGAGCCCTGCTTCCTCGTAGTCAACGTATTCAATAAGACAGCTGCTTTTTCTGTGATCCCTTGGCACAGGTGTGCCAAACTCCATTGCCACTTACCTGGTAACATTTGTCGACAAATAGTGGCATATTTAATCAAGTCTTGCCAATACCTCCTGGTGCCAGATTTGTAATCTTGCGTTTTTGGGGGGCTACTCTGGCCATTTCCAGAAAGAGACAATAGAGAAGTTTTCCTTTTCGAGAAAGAACAACTGTTTATTGGCAGAAATAGAGTGGCTGAATTAACTCCCCTTGGCAGAAAGGAGTTCATACCTCTGGGAAATTTTAAACCAAAGAAGTTTCCATCTGCTGAGCATTGTTTGCTCCTCTATCTGTAGCCCAGAGAAAGTCGCCCACATAAAGGCTAGATTACAATGTGCTTTCACACACACACTATGGTTTTGGTCAATGCTCGGAGTTCAGCTATGCAAAGAATACGACCTAATAATTTTGAATGTTCTGCACTCTACATGTTAATATTTAATTTAATATTCAGGTATGTATGTTACTTAATTTAGTATTAATGATTGTCCTGGTAGGATTGATTATATATTCTATCTACTTTGCACTTAATAAAATCTGGGTTAGTATGAAGCTTCAACATGTGGTCATTACTTGTGCTTCAAAACATTGATGTCACATAGACTTTACTCTTTGTTCTCTGATCACTTCATTATAATAATAACAGTAACAACAAGGATGATAATAATGATTGGTTACAATCCATCAACCACTCACTATGCTCTGATATGTTATATGGATTAGTTCATTTATTTCACTGAGAACCCTTTGAGTATACGGTATTATTATACCTCTTACCTGAGAGGGAAACTGAGGGTTAGGAATTTCAAATAACCACTTATAGTTTTACATTAGACCAGCATCAGAGGAGACATGTAAACATAAACTCTTGGGTAGGAGATACTGAACCTAGATCCTTCATCACTATACCCAGAGTATAGGCTATATAGGATCCCTGAATGAGCTCATCCACACCCTGGCTTCAGCCTTAAAGTATATTGATGATATTTCATCCATGTCATTGCCTAGAATGTTCTGCTAAGGACAATCATATTATCTATGCAGATGAAGAGACGTGTCTACTCATGCTCAAATTTGAACTTGTCATCTTCTCCTCAAACATACTTCTTTATTTTATTAGGATGATCGTTGACATCTTCCATCTAACTGCCCCAGTGTGAAGGCCAGAGGCTCTCTCAGTCCCAGCTCTCCCACTCTCTCTGAAAGATCGCCGATCATACCATCAAGCCTTCTTTATTTCTTCTTGAATCCGTCTCTCCCTCTTGTCTCCATTGCCCACACCTTAAGTCCCAGTTCATCCCTGCTTGGTGCCTGCCATCATTTTCTACAGGGCTCCTGTCTCCAGCCTGGGTATCTGGAAATCCAGTATCTGCACTGGAAGTGAAGTGATTTGTCTAACGATGATTCTGACTCCATTGCCTGCTGTTGAGAGTTGTTCAGTGGTTCCCACTGCCTGAAGATCTTCTGAACCCAACACACAAGGTCCATTATAATCTGGAACCTCTTCACTGGTCCTCTTCACTATAGATCTTCTTGTGTCTTCCCCATGCTAGACAGGAGGCCTCTCCGAGACAGCAGCCTCGCACTGCTGAGCACCCAGACTGGGGCCTGGCATACAGCTGGTGCTTAATAAATGGTTATTGAATGAATGAGCATGCTCTTAGTCAAAAGATTCCATCAAGAATGGTTACAACTTCATATTTAAGGTCTGTAGTCTGGAAAACATATTGAGCTAATTTTGGTTTCATGAACCAGACAGAAAATTTCTGTAGGCCTGTTATTTCCCCTCCTCCCTCCTTCCCCTCCCTTCCTTCTTTCCTCCCTCCCTCTCTCATCCCTCCCTCTCTGTTCCTCTCTCTCTCTCTTCTCTCTTTCTCTCTCTCTTCCTTCCTTCCTTAGCTTACATTTATTGCATACTCACGACCGGCTAGTGGAAGATGGACAGTAGGAACATGGGACACATAATGAGATAATATATGCCAAAATCCTTTGAAAAGTATAAAATGTCATAGAAATGTCAGAGTGGGTAATGAGGATGATGACGTAATCCTAGCCTCTTGGTTGCAGGTCTATTATTTTCCAAATTTGTTTGCAAGTTAACAATTAAGCCATTAATCCAAATCTCCATGTCCTTGCTTACTCTCCCTGACCCATTCTTCTGGGACTGAGTAGGTGATCACTCACAGAACATTAAGTTAAATCCATTTTAAGGCAAATGCCTGACTGTGAAGCAAAATATCCTTTTTTATTACTTAAACCAAAGCCAAGATGTTTTTATTGTTGTTTGTTAAAGTAGTTGTGTATCATCCCTGCTCTGCAGCTATGAAGGTTGCTTATTCACAGGCAGGATTTGGCAGTAAGTGTAGAGAATGGCTTTGGCAGACGTAGCTGAACGGACTTCAACTTGAGTACTGGCTGCTTCTCACATAGAAATTCCCAAAGCTATTCTTAACAGGCCTCACAAATCTAACAGTAAAATGATTAGCTGATGAGAAACATCTGCCTTAGGGCCTAGTGAAGATTCCATAGAAAGTTCTACTTTCTACCCTGCAACTTTATATGGGTTTCCCCTACTAATTTTTGTCACGGGGAAAACCCTTGAAACAGTCCCTCCCAGTTTCATCATTTCATAATGGGCTTTCACATAACGTCTCTGTTAGCAGAACCAGTTAGATTGTCTTGCTGTTGGAAAGAACAGAAAGGTTATTGAAGATGATGGCATTAACCCCTACTCCATTATTACTATAGGATGTGCAATTTTGGGTCTCATTAAGAGTCAACATAGAGAATGCCAAAAAGAGAACCTGTATTCATTGCAATACTATTTAAATATTTATAGACATTTATTTAAAGAAATATGAACACAGTATGTTTGATAATTTTAGAATTTCTTCTGAACTGAAGAGAGGAAAGAGATTTTTTTTTTTAAGTATAGTTGACCTACTATAACTAAAGTATAGTTGACCTATAGTTGACCTAGTGTTATATTAGTTTCAAGTGTGCAATGCAGTGATTTGACAATTCTATACACTGCACAGTACTGGCCCTGATAAGTGTCCTTGCCATCTGTTACCATACAAAGTTATCACGATATGATTGACTATACTCCTGATGCTGTACTTCTCAGCCCTGCGACTTATTTACTGTATAATTGTGGAAGAAAAGAAACTCAGCTCCCTAACTCAGCAGTATATCCAGTCCAAACCAAGACCACACACATAGACATTAAAGAAGATGAACAAAAATCAACCAATATAAAAACCAACCACGACTGGACAGAAGAGAAAAGAATGGCCAAATCATTGATAAGTGTTCAATTCAGACATTAACTTCGAATTTAGGATCCACGTTTTCCAGCTAAAATGGAAGATTTGGATTTCACAAGGAATGAAGAATGAGGAGCTATTAATGAAGAAAGACAAATTCTACAGTTAAGGGAGCTGGAGTTATATTTCTAACACCTATTGAAGAAGCCCCATGTTATACTACATCTTGCAGAAAGGAATGCTTCTTTCTGGTGATGCATATTCTACACCCCCGCTCTCTTGGTAGGAAAAATCTAATTTTAATGTGTGCTTAGGCATGTGGTGTTTATGGGAAAAGTTGTGTGTGTGGGTGTGCACTTAGCTACTCAGGAGGGATCTGAAGTATGATTCAAATTTCAGAAGGTTTTCCTACTTCTGAATATCAAGGAACCAAAACAGGCAAGTAGATGAATCTACTTACAAGCCAAGAAAAGCAACAAGGCATTTTCATATCACAAAAGTAGGGTAAATTTTTGCCATGAATTATTTAAGAAATACTTTCCATCCCCTGAACAGATGATCTAGTTCCTGTCCTAAATTAGCAGTTTCCTTTTAAAGACTAGATGAAGGGTATTTTGATTCAAGACAAATGAAAACCAATCAGTAAATTTTCAATCTGACAACTCTGCCATCTTTAACATCAGAGAAACTGGTACAATATTTTTTTAAATTTTTTATTTTAATTTTTTATTTATTTTTTATTTTAAATTTTACTTTACTTTTAATATTTAATAAGTTATACTGTTCAGGTATGGTACTATACCTAATCATGTAGAAAACCTAGGTTTTATAACTTAATCTTAATTTTCTAAAAGTACACAAAAGGGATAAACATATACATTTTCAGAACCATATTGTCATCATTTACTATTTATACAGTCCTGGTTTCTGTTGAATTTTGGAAAATGTGAGATCTCTGTCTGCTAATGAATTAAGAGTCCAAAATAACTGCAGGACAGCATCCTTGGGAGCCAATTTCATGATCCTTCCTGGCCTCTGAATGTTGACCTGTTGCCCTGAGATGAATGAGTTGACAGGAGAAAGAGAAGGAAGAAAGAATCCAGCCCTGTACAGAGTCATGGCCTCAATTCTTGGTTTTGCTAGTTGGCGTAGGGAGTGGGAATTTCTTCTATGCCTTGATGTTTGTAATAGAAATCCCTGGGGTAGAATATAGACATGCAAAAGCTCAGATAAAAGCTATATGAGAGTTGCTTCATAAGTTTTGGTGCCCACTGGTACTTTTTTCCCAGTCCAGAGAATGGATAATTATCTTGGTTCATGGTGGGTGGTATCTCACTGCCAAATTGTTCTCTTGAGAGTGCAACAGCCTCAGGTTTTGCAGCTAATGGTCTGAAATTTTTGGACTAATTGATTTAGATTTGTAATACTTCTTTGTTTTATGTAAAAACTCTCGGTCTTAACACTGAAGGGCCATTGTAGCCTTGCAGCTTTAAATTTTTGGTCTAATTGAATTAGATTTGTAATACTTTTTTGTTTTATGTGGAAACTTGTTATTACCATTGAAAGACCACTGTAGCTTTGCAGATCTCCCCGGGGAAGCTTATCTCTTTGTTCTGCAAAGCTTCCTGAAAGACAGTAAGCTTCAGGAGGGCAGGAAGCAGGCCCTCCTTCCTAGCCTTCTCTCCTTCTGTCATGATGGAGCACAGTTATCTGCCTCAGAACATTTCAATAAGGCTTTGCTGAACTGAATCCTGTCCAGCAATTAGACATGAGAAACTGTCTGTTCGAGTGGAGAGAAAAGTAGAAATAGTACTCTGGCAACCATTGTTCGGGTTCTGTCTTTGCTGTTTATTGGTGATGTGATCTTGAGTAAATTATTTAATCTATCTTCAGCTTCATCTTTTTTCTTTTCCTTTGTGTGGGTGTGTGTGCACTGTGCCTATAAAATAGGAGTACCAGAAGATACCGACACTGGAGATAGAGTTATCATGGCAATCAAGGGAGAAAATGTATGTGTGAAAAAAAAAAAATGTGTCCTATATATAAGACATACTAGGCTGTAGAAATCTAAAGTATAATTAGAACTACCCATTATCGTGGCGAAGTATTGAATTCCAGTGTTCTAGCTGATTCTCTGATAGGGATTGGGGATCCTGAGTCAGGCACCTCCCCTGACTCCGTGCTGCCCCAGAACTCATTTGTCTCATTGATGCTTAACCGGCTTCTCTCCAAGATTTCTTCCAGATGTAAATATCTTTTTTTCAAGCCCCAATTCCCTGATTTGTATAAAGGAGAGATCATTTGTTCAGTTCAATGAGAGATATCCATTGCATTATATCTTTGTATGTTATTCAATATTTTAATTTATCCAAAAAAATAAAGGTCCAGATACATACAAAGTAAACAGAAGAGGTTGCCCTGTCACTGGAATTCTAGGCATTTGTATTTTATTCCAGAGAATCTTCTGCTTTCTGGACTCATCCTGCAGAGATTCACCTCTAAGGAACTAAAACTCCGCAAGGTCCAGATAATCACGCCACTGGGGGTGATGTGGTAGTGGTATGGCAGAGGGGATCGACTTTGATAAAGAAAGTTTCTTAGGGAGATCATTTTTATGATTGTTTCATTGTCAAGATGGGAGAGTCCTGCCTCTCTTTCAACACTCAGCTCAAGTGACTCATTCTCCAAGAGGTTTCCCCTGACACTCTCTTTCATAGGCAGGTGAAGGGACCACTGCCCACTTTGTGTGCCCATTCTGTGCTCAGCAGAAATGTCTCTCACACCTCACCCAGCCGTTCCCTGCACCACTTGACTTCCATGCGTCCTTCCCTTTACCTGACTTGCCCTTTAAGACAAGACCGCATTCGTGGATAGCATTTGGTTGACTTAATGAGGTTAGCTGGTTAAATGAATGGAGAACACAAAAACAAAATGACGTCAGGGGTAAGAAGGATGAGCAAAGAAGGAGTAACCGTGCTGAATTAGCTGAAGAGATTGTAAAAGCAAGTTTTGGAGACGTTATAGAAAAAGCTGTGTATTGTATGACCTCATGAAAGCTACACTGGGGATGAGTATCCCTGGGCAGGCCAAAATGCCTAATGTCACCTAATCAATACCAAGCAGGCTTCCAATGCCAAATTTGAAATTTTGACTTGATAATTGTCAAATTATCAATTTGGTGGGACAAGATGATTTATGCTGTTTAATGTATACTCCTATCCTGGGAGAGGACAACAGACACAAGTGTGATGTGGAAATTTATGAATCTGAGCAGGGCATAAAAGGTGGCTTCAGAGATCAGTTCACACTGCAGGTTAAGCAGCAGGACTGTGGGTTGTGACAGAACTTGTTTGGGCCCCAGTCTCCTCTGGATGGGAGGCTTATGACAACTTCCTTTACTTAAACACCCTTAGCTTTATTTTCCTAATTTTAAAATGAGGTTGACAATAAAGGTCACTCCCTCAAAGCACTCTGAAGTTTGAATACAAAGGTCCATTTAAAGCACACAGACATCACCCAGTCAATACTTCATTTTTTGTGCATTGGAAACATTGAAAACTTTGCAAGAACAGGATGAAATCATTATGCCTTGAGCCCTTGGACACCTGCTCATGGGAACTTGAATCATGAAAAGTTGACTTTCTTTCTCTATTTATTCAAAATATTTATTGAGTGTTTCAAAGCAGTGGGCTAGGTTCTAGGAGTGATATAAGCACATTATGTATAAGTTTCCATCCCTGGGTTTCAGTGTCTTGCAGATGAATAAAGATAAGACATGTATATAAAACAGTGAAATTGGAAAAACAAAAACAAAACCCACCTTATATAATAAGCAGAGAAGCAGGAAAAAAAAAAAAAAAAAAAAAAAGAGGGTGGGCTCTGATGGGAGAGATCAGAGAGTGAAATTTAAGTCCCAAAATCTTATTCATTTTCTAGGCTTGGGTTAGTCTTAATAACTTTCTGGCTTTTGGGTTCCTCACCTGGAATGTGAGAATGTTGGTTTCTCCGATCTCAAGATTGCTGTTGGACCTGAGGATTCCAAGCTCAGTAGGGTCATTGCTGGCATTCTGACTAGTAGTAAAGGTTTGACTTTTCAAGCACTCAGGGAATGATTTTTATAGAGTGGACACATTTTGGCCTGGTCCTGAAGGATGAGTGAGATTTCCCTGAGCAGAGAAGGTAGGAGGGTAGCCTTAGAAAATGTGGAGCAGAAGTCCAGACATGGACTGTGACAGGATTTTCTATGAAACTAGACTTGGAGGATTGGTCAAATAATTCAGTTTCAGATTTAAGTAAGTTTTTTCTTTTTTTTAAAGATTTTATTTATGTATTTGAGATAGAGAGACAGATAGTGAGAGAGCACAAGCAGGGAGGAGGGGGAGAGGCAGGCTCCCCACTGAGCAGAGAGCCCAACGCAGGGCTTAATCCCAGGACCCTGATCATGACCGGAGCTGAAGGCAGATGCTTAACCGACTGAGCCACCCAGTCACCCCATCGGATTTAAATAAGTTTTATTGAGAATATTTTCCTAACAAACACTAGCCTGGATCTTTCACATATGTTACCTAATTTAACCTGCCAGCAATATGGTGTGATATGGGTATCATGAGCCCTCTTGTGCAGATGTTGTATGGGGACACATGCAGCTGACCACAGAGCCACACGGATAATGCAGAAGAGTGAAGTTCATTGTCTAGAGCAAAAGACATATCTGGGTTCACATGTGGCCCATAGAGCACTCTTGTCAGCTTTCGGTGTGTGGAAATTGAAGTTCAGAGAGTTTAATGAAACACTGTGGCTGTATCAAGCTTGGGTTCAAATCTGGGTATCCTGAATCTAAGTCTGGTGGTTTTTTCACTGCACAGTCTTCCCACTAGAAACATTGGGAGAGAAGCCTGGGATGGTGCGTAGTACCCAGATTATAAATAGCCTTGAACATCTGCCTAAGGATTCAAATGGTATTTCAGTGACCAGCTGAAGACTCTGAGCACGACGGTAAAAAGAATCAAAATGATACTTGGTCTGTTGGAGATGCAGGGTCGTGAAGAAGAGAGTACAGTTTAGGGACTGTGTTCTAAGGATGGAAGTAGAGAGGTTGAATGGAAATGGGATGTGAGAAATGGATCACTGGATATTGATAGAGCCGAGGAGAGAAATCAATCAAAGGTGACGTGTTCCTGCGTAGTGAGGTCTTTCTTAGGCCACCCTCCCTGGCCTACTTGAAGGCACTGACACATACTATGTGAACGGTTCAAGAAAAAAAAAAAAAAAAAAAGAATTAGAGTCCCGTGATGGAATCTATGTTCAAGCAGCATGATTCACCAGATCGTAAACCAATTCCAGGATGCTCCACTACGTGTGCATGGTAACAGAGGAGGAGATGGGCTGATTCACAAATGTCTCGGCTAGGAAGATGGGGTGAGGCTTCAACTGGTAATACCAAAACACACACATAAAAATAAGCCCAAGTGGAGAGAACATTTTGCTGTGGTAAGCGGACATAACTTTGTTGTGAAGGGCTTAGTTCGATGAGTCTGAAGGAGAAACTGGTTTTGTGTGTGTGTGATCTCATCAGTTTCTGTTTTAATGGGCTCTTTGCAATTGCTTATCTGCCAATACCCTGATTATACAGTTGCCCTTATAACCACAAATGGATACTTCTTTGTTTGTTTGTTTGTTTGTTTGTTTGTTTTTTCCCCTGCAGTGGAACTTCACTTTGAATTTGAAACTGGAAGATCTGATGGAAAAAAACAAGTAATAAATGCCCAAGATACATCTGACATGGTTAATTTAAAGCATTATAAACTTAATAATGGAACAAAAAAAGGGTAAACTTCAGTAAATTACTACTAATTAAAATGTTTTTGAGTATAATTAACAGATAGTGTTAACATTCAGGTGTATGTGCTCACTTGCAGTGTAAGTTACCATTAATTTAAAAAAATCTATTGAACATAGAAGTAAATTAATTGCTATTAATTAAAAAATCTAGGGGGCCTGGGTGGCTCAGTGGGTTAAGTCTCTGCCTTCGGCTCAGGTCATGATCTTATGGTCCTGGGATGGAGCCCTGGATCCTGACTCTGCTCAGCAGGAAGCCTGCTTCCCCCTTCCCCTCTGCCTGCCTCTCTGCCCAGTTATGATCTCTCCCTCTCTCTCTGTCAAATAAATAAAATCTTTTAAAAATTAAAAATCTAATAAATATAGCAGTAAATAGAGAATATAAAGTGGCCAACCCTTTCTGTTACCACCAATAGTGTCAGTTCAAACCCAATGTTGGGCAAAAATTGAAAAAAATTGAAATGACCAATGTAGTTTTTAGCTCAATTTGAAAAATATTTATCTCAGTGTCCATCTAATTAAAACAGAAAACCTCTAAAAGCATGTTGGAAAGATAATGATTGCTCTCTTACCTAATGGGATCCTTAATTAGGAATGGTTCCTATATGATACAATTAGAATATAGAAAAGCAAAACTGAAGGTAATGCAATATAAAAAGTACATCTACTGCATTCCATTTTTCAAAAGTTATCTGAGCTGGAATCCTGTTCAATGTATCATGGACCTCTCCTATTCCTCTCAATTCTGAAAAGTCCAGACAACATGTGGAAAAATATGATAATGTGGGCATTATCGTATTAAATATGGAATGAATCAATGCACATCAGTTTCCCTACGTGCTAAGAAAAATCATGTTGACTGGTTTTTATTGAGTAGATATCCTAAGGTTAAAAATTGTTTAATACAAACTCTTAATCTGAATATTTGTGATTTTCTTTTCTTCTTCTTCTTCTTCTTTTTTTTTTTTTTTTAAGATACTGCATGAAATCCTTCAACTTGAAGTATAGTGACAGAAGACAAGGTCCCGCCATCCAGAAGGATTGTGGACCGAAGAGAGATTGAAATTGGTGTGTAATGTTATTGCTTTTTTTCTGTTCATAACTGCAAAGCCATGTGTTAATTGAGCAAGTCTGTGTGCACACATGAGCTCCCTGTCGGGGTGGTGGTCTTGATGGGTCCCAGATCCCCCTGCTTTCCAGGTGGGTAACAGCCTGTGAGTCCGTCTTTTGTGCTCTCTGTACCTTGATTTGGTAATGGTATGAGAAAACGGTGCAGGTCACAGTAGTATTTTTACAGCCGGAGTTAAATCTGATCATCTAGATTTTCTCATGAGGGTTTCTCCACTGACTTACTTCAATATACAATATTTCTTTTTCTAAAGAGAGCTCAGAATCTTTCCAAGCCTGACCCAATTAATCTCATCTGTATTTTTCTTTCTTCTTCTTCTTCTTCTTCTTCTTCTTTTTTTTTTTCCTACATGAGGTATTACATGGACCCCAAAGCATTGTTATCAAAGTAAGAAACACAAGCTTTGGATGTGATTTCGATATGATGCATGTGGGAATAAGCTTGCACAGTGACTACTTAGTACCATTTCTTAATTTTTTAATTTTTTAAATTTATTTTTAGCCTGGGATCCTGGATGGGGTGGGCCGTTTTCTTCACGCATTGCTCTTGTTCACATTTTTTCCTTTCTTTAAAATTGCCGAAGCTTGGCTGTTGCTCTTCAGTGTTGTTCGACCCTTCTGGTCCGCAAAGGACTCCCGAGGGTAGAGGAGAGCTTCCTAAAGTTCTGAAGGAGAAAATTTAATCAGCAAAGTAATCATTTCTGCTGTGATGGAAAAAAGGAGGCCAGGGTGAATGACAAAGCAGCTGTGGACCACCAAAAAAGTCAACTGGAATTGGAAGGAGGTAGACCTTAAAAAAAATTGCTCCAAAGACATAGCTTTAAAAGGAAAATGAATCAGAAAAGAGCTCTGAAGTGCTAGAATGCAATGCCTAATAACTTTAAATAGTCCATTGGGTCTTCCGGAATTTTTTTTGTTCTTCTTCAAGAATAATCTGCTTACATCGTTAAGACCTCAGCTAAGCTCAGTAACACAAATTACCAGATGTTGTATCCCCGAGTTTTTCCATCAAAAGACCAACCACCAAGCTTGTTGAAAGAGAGAGGTCATTGTCCCTCCCTGGCTATAAAACTATTTTTGCAACTCCTAACAAATGAAATGAGAATACCTTTCAGCTGTCGAAGGAAACTATCTCCCTCTCCTTCGAAGTCTCCCTGTTTCGCTTTGTTATTTTCTAATAATGCACTCATGTGTAAGCTAATAATGTGAACAGAGGGAAAATGAAGAGACTTAAAAAAAAAAAAAGAGAAAAAAGCAGAATGAATTAGGGCAATTGAGGTCGCTCTGTTTCATTTTTTGCTGGAAGGATTTTAGCCCTAGTTTTTACCTTATCGCTTATTACACAATTTACGATAAAATGAGATGTGATTCCATTCTTATTGTTGTGCTATAGCCTATTGAACATGCATATATAGAATTCATTTCAGATTTAAACACTATCTTAATTATAAACTGAATAAAATGGACAACCTATCGGGTTCTCTAAATTGCATTCGAACAAATAGTTTCATTTTTTATCACATTTCTACCGATGACATATTGGGTATAATAACGTTCAGGGAATATTCCGTTTTTATGCAGTGCCTTAATTGGGCCAAAGTATTTCCCGTGTGACAACTAATAGTTTGTTTCTGACTTACAAGTTTGAGGACTTGAACCATATGTCATGCCTCGCATTGTTTTTCATGATGCCTTGCTTCAACAACATTATCAGGAAATCTTTCTGCTTTAAAATCACCTGCAAATGATATAAATACTGCAGGATGAAAACATAGTAATTATATCGCATGTAACTTTTTTTTTTTTAAATAATGTCATTGTTGTTTGTATTTAGGATTCATGTATAGAAACTTTTCCAACAAAAGCCATGCACCAAATTGGAAATATTGCAAGAAATATTCTAATTGGGTTTTAAAATGAAAGATGCATTTAAGATATCAAATGCAGTTTTTGAAGAAAGCACATATGTGTACGAACTTAAAAAGTTTAGTCTTATGTTTATACTTACGTGCTACAAACTCTGAAAATTGCTGTAAAGAAAAGTTAATGTACATGATTAAACTTATAGTTTAGTTATTTGGTGTAGTCTTTCCAAGTACAAGCTGAGTCAACATACTCATATAGGTCCTACTTGTCAAAATATGATATGCATAGTCTATAAAAACATTGATTTATATTCATAGGATATTTTACAACACAGAGTAATCATGTTTAGAAAAACTCCTGTTAGAAATTGTAGGCAACATACAATTTTGTAATTAAACGTATATTTTAATATGTGTAGCATTTGTTGGAGAATTTCTAAGTTAAAATTACTTAAATGTAATTTTACATATCAGGTAAGTAACTACTTCTGCGGCAACACAGGAAAGCAAAATAATTAGCACTTTGATGTTAATTGTTTATTAATGTGTTAAAATTTTCCAAACTGGCCCCTTTACTTACTAGGTAGTTTTGTAGAGCGCTCAAAGAAAATTTAATATAATACAAATAAACACACACCCACATACTTTAGATTTTTGTCTTCTTTTAAAAGTTTCCATGCAGTATCTATTAAAAGAAAAAAAAAAAAAGAAAAGAAAGAAAACACCTGGTCAACTAGTCATTGAGAATAGAGCCTGGTATTTTCTGAACTTTGCACCTAGACCACAAAATAAAACCGTTGTCTTCTACGACCTGAGGGCCACCCTGTCCCCCAGTGTCCTCTTGCAGATACTTTTTTGAACAGTCCAAATGGAAGTCGATTCATTTCTCTCTTTTATTTTTACTTTAAGCTGGGGGGTGGGGTGGGGGGTGGGGAGGGTGTCCGACACACACATGCGCGGGCGCGCACACACACACGAATACAATTTTTAGTCATTTTTTTCCATTTAAATGATTTGCTATCACAGTTAGTCCATCTTTTATCTCTAAAATAGTTTCAACCCTGTTAATGTGTGCATGTACTTTTTTCTTATCAGCCTTTCAGCAGCATTTGTGATTCATAGCAACCATCAAAGTGATAATAAACTCATTCACAATACTAACAAACACGGGGCTCCCAGTTATTTACGAGGCAAATTCACTGCAAGGCTGGGCTGCGGAACAGGGGAGAATCAAGATGGTGTTGATTGATAAATTGACAGGTTAATTTACAAGTGGATAATAGGAGTTAGACCCAGAGGGAAAGAGGGAAGGTCTGGATTCTAGCTTGCTTGCACTGCCATCTGTCTTATACTCAGAAATCTGCAGGGCTTCTGGCCGTCAGGATCAAATACATCCGCGTTCTTCCTAACTTCAAGACAAAGACCTCCATTTACTGCTGCGCGATGGGCTTGTTGCCTTGGTTCTTCACGCAATTGACCCTCGATGTGTCAAAAACAGTGCCGCGTCCCAGTGTGTTTTAAAGTACCACTTAGAGCATGATTTAGAATGGTACTCTGTCAGCCTCGCCAAATAAACAGCGAGCAAGATTGTTTTCAAGACGATATTTCACCAATATTAATTGTTGCTTGATTGCTGATGGTTGTTGAAATGTATTCTTTCAAGATTCGGGGGGCCCTTGATATGTCCTTGATATTCGGGGACGCCCAAGATGCGTCTTCCCCATCCCCCAATCTACCCACCTTTTCTTCTTTATATCTGGTCCCTGAGGCTAGCTGGTTTAAGCTGTTTACAGGGAATGATAAAACAAATCGTATGCATCTCCTATCAAACTCCCCTCTTAATCTTGTTCTTCTAGGATTTTGTTTGTGTGAATTTGGAACATCTTGGAAAATTAAAAAAAAAAAAAGTTCACCAGGTATTTTAGAAAACGGAGTATTCATAGGTTTATTTTTCTCTTCCAAGGGAACATTTTCTCCTACAGGTCAGCCATTTATGTTATTCGTTTTGGAAGAAAAGTCTTCAACAGCCAATTCTGTTGTCCTCCTCCAGGTCTGGTATAACCGGAAAATTTCACCATCAGTTGTCAGGGTAGTGCTCCTTTATTGGGCTCCTGCCTGTTAGATAGCAAATCTGTAACTATTGCCACTTGAGAAAGAGGCTAGGCTTTGGTCTTTTAAAATCAGCTGGTTGGAGACGGTTAGGAGCACTGGCCGTGCCCCGTGCCTCCCCGACAGCGGGCTTTTGGCTCTCACTCACCAGCACCTATAATCAAGGGGGCTGAAATTCTCTGCTCTAGACCTGAACTCTTTTTCCCCATATCGCCACATTGTAAGCGAACACCCTTCTCAGATTTGAAAGTTCATTTATTGCCTAGCTTAATGTTAAAACTTAGTAGATCTGAACAAATACTGGGCAGTTCAAGATGTTTTGAAAGGAAATTCAAAAAGGCACAAAAGAGCATGTCTGCTCAGCTTCTGTAATTCATTACAAAGCGCCAACACTAATATTTTTAAACAGATTGTCTTCTATTCATCAAGGTACTAAAATGCACTATTAAAACTATGCCTTTAAGTTGAATAACATGACAAAGCCCATGGAAAATATCTGATCAAGAATGAATGTCAGAAAAATAAAAACAAATAACTTTGCATGCACGGAATTTTATGGTGTCACAAGGTTAAAAATGTCTCCTTAAAGGGTAAATATCCTTTGAAAAGAAAATGCATTTATGTGTGAATGGGAGGTTGAATGGCTCTCACTGCTTTGTTTAAAAGTAGACAATCATCTTTGTAATTTTTTGGCAAGTTGTATGTTTTTCAAAAAAGACTCATAGAAAGATCATGATAAGTTTATATTTCAGAATCCTAATTTTTCTTGATGTGGTGACTGTTTTATTAAAAGGATATCTTTTAGTCAGATAAGGATTTAAGTAGTGTTTAAACTCCATAATACACTCATTAAACCCGAATTCTTTCTTCAGACTGAAGCAAGGTATTTTCTTTTCTGAAGACTAGGAAATACTGCATTACATAATGTCTTTCTATCTAGAGACTTTCTATCTAGAGACTTAATGACAAGAGAAATCTTATACAAAATAGAGGAATAATTGATAGCCAGCTTACAGAAATGTGTGATTTTATACCATGTCTCTGTGAGGAATCTACTAGAAGATAAATGTGTTCAAAATTTAGTCTAATGTTAGTTTCCTCGTATTTCTAAATTCCAGTGGTAAAACTCTCAGAGTTACAGAGACACAATCTCCAACATGTTATACTTTTCTAACTTCAATTGTGTAAGTTAACTTTCCAGAGATTTATTTTTAGTTAAGATTTCTAAAAGTCCATAATCCCACTAGAATGTGGTCTGGCTCATTTTAATCAGAAACATGTTGATATAAAAGAGAATAAAAACCCAATGCAAAATGGACAGGAACCTCTCCTTTTACATGTTTGCAATTTTGAATTCTTTTTTTAATAAGACACACGCCTTTCTGTGGAAGTTGAGAAGAGATTTTCTGCCGCCTTCTCCCTGCAGGTACTAAAAGAAATTCTGAATTTAAAAAAAAAAAAAAAAAAAAAAAAAGATATCAGATCTAATATCCCACCCAATTTCTGAGTTAAGCCAGTGACAGGTATGTTTCGAAGCAAGACTATTTAGACACATTGATTTTTGTTGTCACTTTCTTCTTATTTCATATGTCACATCAAGGCTTGGAAATTAGATGAATGTAAGAAGGGTCTGCTGATCATTGTTCCTCAGGAGGAATTTTCAAAGTCAGCTGGCTGTGCTTGATAAAAGTAAGGCTCAGAGCTTCACTCTCCCTACAGGGAAGTTTAGGCGAACTCCATTTTACCACTTCACTTGTATTACTGAGATTCCTGGTTGTCAAGTAGGCATCTATGGAACTGAAGTCTGGTAAATCTCAAAAGTAAAACGTTAAGGGAAAAAAAAAAAAGAGCTTAAATCATCTTTATCCCTCTTACTTCAAAGTCCTTTGAAATGAACGAGGAACTCCAATTCTGGTAAACAAATTTTGTGAAGTAAGTCATGCAGGTAATTCTTCCTTCAATGGTACATTTCCAGGATAACATGTTGACATCCAATCTTTGTGTTGTGAAGAGTTTGTAATAATAAATAGAAATCAATGCTGGAGACTGAAGGGTGCATCAATTATGTTTCTTTTCTTTCCCAGATTCTTTTCTATGTTGTATCTATCTGTCCCTGTGATTTTTTTTTCTCATTTTAAAATGTACCGTTGTTTAATTGGCAACACAGATTCTGAGCGCTTATTGAGCCTAAATCATATTTGACAGAAGTAAAAAAATGGCTTTATTTTACATGAAATATGAAATATGGTCATGATCTTTGAGTTTGAATAGGGAGCTTTTTGTGTGTGCGTTATCATACTTAAAAAGAAATTTCAGAACAGGTATGAAAAGCTTAAAAAGATAATAATAAATTAGACAAAGTCCTGGATAGCCACTTGGCCCAAGAAAAGAGGAAAAAAAAAATGACCAAAATAGTTGAACTAGAAGAAGGGCTGCAGATAAATATCAAAAAGTTGAACCCTGAAAATATTTCAGGAAAAGAGGAGCTTTATTTCCTCCCACTAGAAATGCTCCTTCCCTCTATCCTTTATTTACTATAGAAAGGGGGAGTTCAGAAGGGATTGGTGAAGTTGCAGGAAGAAGCTGGTCTGGAAGTCTGAGGGTAGGCACTCTGCTTAGCTCTCAAGCAGACGGGATTCACCGCTCCTGGACAGACCGTGTAAATTTCATGGCCAGAGTCTCAATTATGAAAATGGTGATTTGGGGAGGAGGAAAGGATCGTGGATACCATCCTAGTATAACAGAGAGGTCTTTTTTTCAGAGCACTTACAATTCCTTTCCTGCCTGTGGTCAATCTAGAGTCTTTAGGAAATTTTATTTGAGCCCACGGGGAGAGAGTGCTGGCTAAGCTGTAATTTCCTATGATTTGAAATATGGCATCTTGCAGGCCTCCCGTGTAGGATCACTCAGCAAAAACACAAAAAACAGAAAACAAAAAACAGGTTTTATCTTTTAAACTTGGCTGAATACCCAGTCATTTTTTTAACACAAATTCCCCTTAATACATTTTTCTTTAAAAATAGGTCCATGTAATTGTGTGGACACTTTTAGACAGTGGCATATTGGACTATGTTAATTTTTTATTAACATGATATTTTTAGCCTAAATGAAATGTTTCTCCTAGTCACATTATTTCAAATAATGAATTAAATTAATTAATAGAAAGAATGTTCATGTATTAATATAAATGAGCATTTATGGAAATTAAGATTGAGGTCAAAATGCTTTATCAGAGAACAAATAAAAAAATGTAAAATTTCCCAGAGGTAAAAAAAAAAAAAATCATAGAAATTTTAAGTTCTAAACCTGGGTGATGCTATTGCATCTTTGCCAGAATTTTGACAGTGTAGGAAGCTAAAATCCAGAAAGATAAAATGAGGTCCCAAGTTTTCATGGGTACTTGATGTCAAATCAGTGGCCAGGATCCAAGTCTGTGGATTCCTAGACTGGGTTGGTTCCCACAACAGCATGCTGGAGACAGATTCTGTGGCTGCACAATTACAGGGCGTACAGTGAGCAAAGGAAGTTTGCCTCTGAGACTTGGTTTTTACCATCTGTAAAATGGAGAGGAGCACACTGTCTTCTATTTCTTAGCATCAAAAACAAGACTTTAAAATTTTAACAGAACATTGAATTCATGGGGAGAAAACAAGAGAAGAACAGATGTGATATCATTTATGATAATGGTTGTTTCTTTCATCCACTGATAGGGAATGCAAAGTGGGAATGTAGGTTAGGCATGGCAATGATTATCCTAGAGTACACACTTTGCAAAGTTATGTATGGGACAGTGAGGGCCGCCATCTCTCCCATGAACACACACACACACACACACACACACACACACAAACACACGCATATGGATTCTTTCTCAGAGAAATCCTTCTACCAAATTCATTGAATGGGACCAGAGTTGAGGGCATAAGGTTCAATCTCCCCTTGGGAAGAAATTAAAGTCTCTCTTTCCCCTCTCAACCCCTGAATTTTAGTAACACAAGACCATCCTTGGAGAATTCTCAAGATAGTTGAATCTGTCCAGAGAATCAGGCAGTGTGTGTATGTGAGTGTGTGGTGTGCATGGATGTGTATGAATGCACATGCAAATGCAAGAGAACGTGTGTGTATTTTGGGAGAGGAGTCTGGTTAAGTGAGGATATTGGGCACTTGAGAAAGGAGACAGCAAGCAGGTGGCACATAATGGCAGGAGATGTAGGATAGTTTGATATAGCTTTTTAAAATGAATTTGACCCTTAAACAACACAGGTTTGAACACCCTGGGTCCACCTATATGCAGATTTATTTTTCAATAAATACAGCACAGTATTGTCATCTATTTTCTCTTCTTTATGATTTCCTTAATAACAGCTTCTTTCATCTAGCTTACTTTACTGTAAGAGTATAACATAAAAATACATATAATATACAAAGTATGTGTTAATCAACTATTGATGTTATTTGTAAGGCTTTGGGTCAGCGGTTGGTTACTAACAGCTAAGTCTCTGGGGAGTCAAAAGTTATACATAAATTTGAAACTGCCTGGGGGATTGATGTACCTAACCCCCTCAGTGTTCAAGGGCTAACCATACTTCTTAAATTGGTGTAGGGTTAATCTTAGGTAGTTGTCATGGTTAAAGTACCTGGGAAATTGGGATAGAGTTCAAGTCCTGTGTAGTCCCACAGCAATTGGAAGACCCAAACTTCTGTGCCTATGTGGGATGCTTTGGGAGGCTAGGTGACCCCATGGTTCAAAAAAACAAATGGGTTTCACTGAAATGTCATCATTTTGCAATCAAATTTACATATTGATATTACTTATGTTGTTTCTCCATACGTCTGCTTGGTGATGGTGGTAATGATGATGGTGGTGAAGACGCTAGCATTTATACAGTGCTTGTTCTGTTTGGAGCCCTTTATTATTTGTATTAGACAGGCTTCTTTAGAGAAACAGAACCAGTAGGAGATGAAAGGAGATTTATTATGAGGAATTGGCTCATGTGATTATGGATGCTGAGGAGTCCCACGATTTACCGTCTGCAAACTGAAGACCCAGCTGGTGGTGTAATTCAGTACAAGTCCAAAGGGTCAGAGAAGATGAGATGAGATGTCCCAGCTCAAGTATGCAGCAGGAGGCAAAAAGGGGCGAATCCCTCTTTCCTCTACCTTTTGTTCTATTCAAGCCCTCAATAGATTTGATGATGCCCACCCACACTGGGGAGGGCAATCTACTTTCTGGAGCCCACTGATTCAAATGCTAATCTCATCTGAAAATGCTCTCTAAGACATACCCCAAAATAATGTCTAATCTGGACACCCCATGGCCAGTCAAGTTGACACATAAAATTAACCATCACAGGTTTCATCCTCTCCATCACTTGTGATTGATTCTATTACTATTGCTATCTCATAAACGAGGGCATAAAAGTTGGAGACATTGGAAAAGTTTACCCAATGTCACCTAATGAGTAAATCATGGTGGTGGGATTCAAACCCAGGGAGTCTGATCTAAAGACAAATGCTTAATCACTATACCATACTTTCCCTGTCAAGGAAACAGAAGTAAATTTTTATTGTGGATGATTAGCAAAGAGAACTATGTATTCAGTGAATCGTCAGGAAAATTGTTGAATTGCCATGAGGTCAATTCAAATAGATAATGTTCCCAGAACTGTTCCCCTGACATCTTCTTCCCTCTCTATACCCTGCATTCATTGAAAAGTTTTTATTCACATTTTTACACTGTCTTACCTCCCTACCCCCACCAGCTCCATGATAAAGTCAGGCCAAGAAACAGGAAACAGTTCATGTTTCTTTGAATAGGTATGATTCTTGACACAAGAGTTTCTGGCACATGTCATTTCTTTGTTGTGGTTGTTAGGAAACTCGGAATATATCAGAAATTGACATATATATACAAATATACATATATTTGTATTTGACATATATATATATTTTAGACAGCTCTTAATAAATGATGATGTGTGTTCTGGGGGCTTTTAATGTCTATGTGGGTTATTTTCTTTTTTGTATCTGCAGTGCTATATGGAAGGAAGATAAGGTTGAAGGAATATATGCAACATGGGGGCTTAAGTGGGTAGGTGAATAAATGAACCTCACATATCCAGAAAAATCTGCCAAGAAGTGAGTTTTTATTTTTAAGCCAATTCTTTCTGAGGATAGCTAGCTAATGAATCCATAAAATATAAGTGTCACATTATAATAGTACATGTCCATGGTAGAAAATCTTACCATATAGAAAGAACCACCACGAGTGAGGATATCCTATCATGAATCCACAGCTAATAAATGTCAGTAACTATATATAATTGTGTGTGTGTGTATGTGTGTGTGTGTGTGTGTGTGTGTACAACCTATATTTTGGCAAATTTGGGTCATGCTACATACTCTTTCAGAACTTGTTTTTCCCATGTAACAATATATTTTGAGTATTTCTCACATCATTATGTATTCTCCCAATTATTTTCAAACAATCGCACAACAGGATTCACTTCACTGCTGACCTCCTATAAGTAAGAGTTCATCTTGTGCATTTAAATATTTATTTACATGTACCACCATAATCCATGCAATCTTGCATAAATCCCATTATGTAATTATGTTCATGGACTATTATTGAGGGGATTATTTCTCTTTTCCAGCAAATCTAAGCATAACTGGAATATGGAACATGCATTCTTATAGCAAAATTAATCAATAATTTCAAGCACAGTTTACATAACTCTTTTTCCTTACCTGATATTTTCACACCTTTGGCCATGGGGCCACCTGAGACAAGAGCTATGAGGTCTTCCAGGCTTTCATGTGACTTCAAATGAAATTGAATCTCAGAGATGAGGGGAAACTCTTTATCTGAACTGTGGTCAAACCCCACGTTCCCCCACCCCTGCTCCTTGCTGCCAGTTCTAAAGGCATACCCTTCAGTGTTCTCAATTCTCAGTCCTCAAAGAATAGTTTCTACATTTATAGTTGTGGGAACTTGTCCAGTCTCTTTTCCCAACCAAGACATAATCATTTTAACAGCTCACTCTTCTTTCCCTGGGCAGGAGGACCTTTATTCACTTTACTATCCACTACCTTTAGGACTCTGTTCTCTTTTTATGTCTTCCTATCCTTTCTAGAAAAGTTTCTTCTTATTCCAACTGAGCTTTCTGATGGTCTCTTAGCCCACACAGATTTCCTGTAACACTGCTCCCATATTAAATTCTTGTTCTACACTCTCATTAGCTTTCAATAATCCTTTATTAGGAAGTATTTATGTTGGTGAAAGGTTGTTCAGCATCATCATCAGAGAAATACAAATCAAAACCACAATGAGATGCTACTTCACACTTGTAAGAATGACTACAATTAACAATTTAGGAAACAGCAGGTGTTATTTCATGAGGTGAGGATGTCAGGAAAGAGGAACCCTCTTACACTTTTGGTGGGAATGCAAACAGGTACAACCACTCTGGAAAATAGTGTGGAGCTTCCTCAAAAAGTTAAAAATTGGGGCACCTGGGTGGCTCAGTCAGTTAAGTGCCTGCCTTTAGCTCAGGTCATGATCCCAAGGTCTTGGGTTCGAGTCCCACATCAGGCTCCCTGCCCAACAGGAAGTCTGCTTCTCCTTCTCCCTCTGCCTGCCACTACCCCCTGCTTCTGTTCTCGCTCTTTCTCTGTCAAATAAATAAACAAAAATCTTTCTTTTAAAAAGTCAAAGTAGAACTACTCTACAACTGAGCAGTTGCTCTACTAGGTATTTACAGAAAGGATACAAAAATACTGATTTTAAGGGGCACATGCACCCTGAAGTTTATAGCAGCATTATCAACAATGGCCAAATTATGGAAAAAGCCCAAAAGTCCATCACTTACTCAGTGGAATATTACTCAGCCATCAAAAAGAAAGAAATCATGCCATTGGCAACAATGTGGGTAGACTAGAACATATTTTGTTACGCAAAATAAGTCAGTCAGAGAAAGATAAATACCACATGATTTCACTGATACATGGAATTTAAGAAACAAAACAGATGAACATAAAGAAAAGGAGGGGTGGAAAAGCGAGGGAAGCAAACCACAAGAGACTCAACTATAGAGAACAAACATGAGGATTGCTGGAGGAGAGATTGGTGGGTAGATGGGCTAACTGTGTGACAGACATTAAGGTGAGCACTTGTGATGAGTACCGGCTGTTATATGTAAGTGATGAGTCACTAAATTCTATTCCTAAAACCAGTATTAATACCCTGTAGGTTAACTAACTGGAATTTAAATAAAATCTTGAAACACATAAACAAAAAGGAAGTATTAACGTTGGGAAGCTCGGTTGACAAAGTTACTTCAACACCAGTCAGTTGAAGAAGAGTCAGAGTTGAAGCCAGTACATCACTGAAATTTCACTGGGAACAACTGAGAAGTATGATCAAAATAAGATGGTTAGTCCATACTATTTCCAAACAGAGCTATTATCTTAGAATATTTACATAGCCCTGATACAGCCAACGATTTTCTAAGAACCTCAGTGTAGGTCTTAGGACATTTTTGGGAAACTTTAGACACAATGAGAAGTGGGTAGGGAAATCCATTTTGACTTGTGAAGGAATCTTGATATTGGGAAGAAGGACATAGCCTCATAAAAACATTGGAATACTGCAATGATTGTCATTCTAAGGAAAAATATCCTGTCGGGCATTATATTTAACACTTACTTCACAGCCAGAGTCTTTAAAAAGTTTCACCATCTTACATCATTTATTCCTTGGTGTCTTCCATTTCAGGTCAAGAGCTATCAACACCAAAAGGTAATTCTGTTGTTTGGTCCTCATGCTCATGGTTCTGTTTTTCACAGATCTTTTTGATTAATTGACTTTGTTCTTGAAGAACAGCACTGCATTTCATCTTCTATAATTGTGTTTATAGGAACTATAGGAACACACCCACTTGTGCCCATATTCTGAGACCATAGGGATTTTGTCCTTAATTATCATCTAAGTCATGGTAGCACATTATTATTATTATTATTATTTAATGCTGGAATTCAATTTTCAAATGGAATCTGATACTGAAACTCAAAATAAGCGCTGATAAAAGACTGGAAGAGATTATGATGAGTGAAATAAGTCAAGCAGAGAGAGTCAATTATCATATGGTTTCACTCACTTGTGGAGCATAAGGAATAACACAGAGGACATTGGGAGAAGGAGAGGAGAAGTGATTTGGGGGAAATCGGAGGGGGAGACAAACCATGAGAGACTGTGAACTCTGAAAAATGAACTTTGGAGGGGAGGGAGGTGGGGAGTTGGGTGAGCCTGGTGGTGGGTATTATGGAGGACACATATTGCATGGAATATTGGGTATGGTGCATAAACAATGAATTTTGGAGCACCAAAAAAAAAAAAAACAAAACAAAACTATCATCACAACTTCAGGCTCCTGGATTACACTGTCACTGTCATGACCTCGGCCAGAAAATAAATATTTGCCTAATGTTTTTTGACCAAAAAAAAAAAAAAAAAAGTGAATGAGGGATTTTTCAACTCACACTTATTCAGCCTCTGCCTTGACCTATTTCTTTCTTTTTGCCAACCCTGAAGAGATAGGACTAGAACCATATGCACCATTCTGTTGATGATAGTATGAGAATGACTGCTGTCATATAACCTCCGAAGATTTCTTGGGAAACTGAGGGTTCAAGAGATGAAGCTATAAGGCCAGAGTAAAACAGCAAGTATTAGATAAAACTGAGTCTAGAAGTCAGATCTCCTGACAATACCCATTATACCTTTCCTTTTAGCAGCCCCCTCCTCAATAAAGGGGGTCTAAATAGAAAAATAGGAAACCTTGCCACAGGATGCAACTTTGAGAAGAGTTTGCATATTTTTTAAGATTTGATTTATTTATTTGAGAAAGCAAGAGAGAGACCATGAGTGGGGGGCGGGGGCAGAAGGAGAGGGAAAAACAGACTCCTCACTGAGCAAAAAGCCTGACATGGGGTTTGGTCCCAGGACCCTGAGATGATGACTTGTACGGAAGGCGGAGGCTTAACCAACTGAGCCACCCAGGCACCCCAGGAGTTTATATGTTTTAAAGTCCTTGCAAACATAAGAATGTTGGGCACTGAGGGTTTTACCTGAGTCCACATTTCTTAATTTCTCTTTTTTCTTTGTACTACTTGAATGTACCTATGGATCATATTAGTGGTACTTGAGATCCATACATAATAAGTAGACAGCTCTGTTGGACATTTAGTACTCTTAGCATTAATTTAGGACTCTGCTAATGATATCATTGTGATGATAGACACTAGCTTGATATGGAACAAATGGATTTGATTTTTTTAAGCATTCTGAAAATAAGAATAGCATCAAATCTCAGAATGTTGCCAAATGTTGTGGGCTGTGTGATATCTCTTATTTGAACCCCTCTTCTCATGGCAGAGGGAAGCCAACAGAAGAAGAGCAGCCTTCTTCTGAAATATTCACTGAAATACTGATAGTAGCATTGTAATTTGAAGTGGAATTGGACTGATAAACAGCACCTTGTTAGAGCTAAATGCTATTTCTATTTGGGTAAAACTGTGGAGTTCACGAAGACTTCTGGAGTTTCTCATTATGGTCCATTGTGTCTTTTGCAAGGTGGATGATTAATAATAGTATGTAGAAGAATGAAGGTGGCAGGCCATATTCTGCCCCTGGCCACCTAATTATTACTGTAGGAGGCAGAAATTGGTGTCCTGTTTTTTGATAGTTTTATTTGAAGCTAATTATGATTTACTTCCATTTTATGTGGGCAGGAAAAAATCATGTCAGAGAGAGACACACAGTAGAAACATTGAATCATGGAGTATCGCTCACGGGCAGAGTCCTAAATTACAGGGGACATTTGGTGAGAGGAGTAAGCATGCACAGAGGACAGAGACCTGGCTACAGTTTGTGGATGCATATGAGGCATGGCAGAGACCTTTAATGGCATTGACCTTGGCCTTGTGGAGACCTGGGTCCAGGTCCTCTCTTATGACCCTTGCAAGCTGAATGCCTTGAAGTAGGCTACTCAGTTTTCCTCTGCTTCTGTTTCTTTGGCTGTAAACAGGGGTAATTGTACCAAGTTCATAGAGCTGCCATAGCAAGTACAAGTCATAAGTGAAATAAATACAATATGAAGCCTTCAGGAATGATAGCTTTGGTCACCAAATGCTTATCCCCCAAATCACCTTTCTCATGATGGCTTTCACCTGTAGTCCTATTTCTAAGTTTTTATGTTGGGCAATCAATTTGTCCCTTTAGACAACTTTTTGGAGATGATCTTTTCCTCCCTGGAAGCTCTGGGAAGAATAACCTAGGTAAGGTACCTAGATGGGATACAAGTCTGTTGTTGTACCTGCTCTGATGATCTGTGGATTCTACGCCAAAGAGAATTTTTAGAAAGAGCCAGATCACACTGTGGGCTCTGCCAACAGCTGGGAACCTAAGAGAATTTTGAATCCTACCGAGGCATCTCTAGACATCACTAATTTGTAAAATGAGTAACTTCCAAGGCCCAGCCCCTGAGCTAAAATTCTCAGCTATAAATTAAGAAAATATACTAAACAATCTTTTAACCTGTTAGGTTATCTATATGGAATCAAGTTCTCTCCTCCCTAATTATGTCAGGTCTAGGTATGGTACACCACCTTATCTCCATATAGCCAGAGGTTTTAGAAAATTATAAACATGTATTTTTAATGTGCACCCCCACATCCAGTTTACCTGAAGTTAGTTCTGTCAAGACTTTCTTCAGCATATGTCCCAAATCTACCCACTTCTCCCCAGCAGTATAGACAATGTCCCTTCAGAGTAGAGAGTTGTCTTTCACTTGGGCTTTATATTTTCACTCTTGCCTTCCTACAGTCTTACTACCCCTGAGAAGTGGGAAAGTTTTAAAGGGAAATTAGGCTTTGTCACTTGCGGACATAAGGACTTTATACCCTTTTTCATGGCTTGTAATAAGAACTAACCTTCTTATTGCTTCTAGAGCTTCCACGATCTTCCTTTCTACTCATTTCCAGTTCTCCCACCACTGGCCCTCTTCCCTATCTGCAGTGAACTCTTGGATTTCTATTGCACCCCAAGCTCTTTTGGCTTCAGAATTTTGTCTTATAACCCCCTCTCTCTGAAAAGGGCTTGCATGTTCTCGTCTTTCTAAACATCACACTCCAGAGATGGGTTTTTGGAATAGTCTAACAAAAAATAAACATCCTATTACTCTCTTTGGGTTTCTTTCTTTCTTTTTTTTTTTTTTAAGATTTTATTTATTTACTTGACAGACAGAGATTACAAGTAGGCAGAGATGAAGGCAGAGAGAGAGGGAAGGGGAATCATGCTCTCTGCTCAGCAGAGGGGCTCGATCCCAGGACCCTGAGATCATGACCTGAGCAGAAGGCAGAGGCTTTAACCCACTGAGCCACCCAGGCGCCCCTCTCTTTTGGTTTCTTTATATGACTTATCCCATCTGCAATTATATTAAAATAATAAAAACATTAATAATTCATTAACCATTGAAAAAACTGAGTTGGTCATAGAAAACCTCTTGGTTCAGATTGGTTATAGGTAATTTTCCTCAGCTATAGTGAGATATAATTGACATATAACATTGTGTAAGTTTAAGATGTTCTTTGATGATTTGGTAAACATATGTGAAATGTTTGTCACAATAAAGTTAGTTAATATCCTCTTCACATCACATAATTACTATTTTGTTGTTGCTCCTGGTATGGCGAGAACAGCATTAAAGCTCTACTCTCATAGCAACTTCCAAGTATACGATTAGAGTGTTACTAATATAGTTACCATCCTGTGCATCAAAACCCAGGAACTCATTGGTTCTGTGACTGAAAGTTTGTACATTTTGACTATCATCTTCCCATTTTCCCCACAACTCAGCCTGTGGTAACTACCATTTCATTTTCTGTTTCAACAAGCTTGATTTTAGATTCCACATGTGAGTGAGATAATACAATATTTATGTTTGCCTTTCTGACTTACTGCACTTAGTAAAAATGCTCTCAAAGTTGTCCCACTGTTGCTGCAAATAGGAATTTCTTTCTTTTTCATGGCTGAGTAATGTTTCATTAAAATATATCTATAATTCCATTTAATGTATGCATATCCCACATATTGGTGTATATGTATATCTGTATCTATCTACCATCTATCTCGCTGTCATCTCTCTACAGATTTCCCTTGTTATCTGAAAGTGGAACATTCCTTTAGTAAGATGAAATGATATAAAGGGAAGAGCATTCCCAGCTTTCAGAAAGTTTGCATTATACCACTTCACTTTTATGAAAGACCTACATTGGTGCTTATTTTCACTAACTAAAAAAATAAATTGAGGAGGATTTTTGCTTTTACAAGAAAATCTGTTATCATACTAATATGGGTCATTCATAAAAGTAAGGGAGCATAATAAGACCTTTCAGAAAGCTGGGGATACTTGTATACCACATTTTTTTCACTATTTATCTGTCCACAGACATTTAGTTTGTTTCCGGGACCTCACTATCATGTATAATGCTGTAATGAACACAGAGTTCAGACAACTATTCTTGATATTGATTCCATCTCCTTTGGATACACACAAGAGTGTGTAGTCACAAGAGTGGATTTGCTGGATCTATGGTGGTGCTATTTTTAATTTTTTAAAGACTCTCCATATTATTTTCCCTGTGTCTGTATCAACTTACCTTCCCACCAACAGTTCAACAGGGTTCCTTTTTGTCCACATTCCCCCAACATTTGTTACATCTTGTCTTCTTTTTGATAATAGCCCTTCTAACAGATGTGAGGAGTTATCTCATCGTGGTTTTGTTTTGCAGTTCCCTGAAGATTAGTGATGTTAAACACCTTTCCATATGTCTTCTGTTTATTAGTACATCTTTTTTTTTGAATAAAATATCTATATAGGTTCTTCATCTATTTTTCAATATGATTATAATTAATTAACTAATTAAATTCTTCATTATTGAGTTGTATGAGTTCCTTACATAGTTTGGATACAAACCTCTTTTCAGATATAAAATGTGAAAATATTTTCTGCTATTCTATAGCAGAAATCTTTGTTGATTGTTCTTTTGCTTTGCAGAAGAAGCTTTTAAGTTTAATGCAGTCCCACTCATTGCTTTCTGCTTTTTTTGCTTGTACTTTTGGTGTCATATGCAAAAAATCATTACCCACACTGATATGAAGGAGCTTTTCGTCTATGTTTTCTACTAGGAGTTCCATGGTTTCAGATCTTATTTTTAAGTCCCTCATTCATTTTGACTTAACTTTTTGGAGTGTTGTAAGAAAGAAGGTCAGATTTATTCTTCCAATTTTTCCAACACCATTTATTGAAGAGACCATCCTTTCCCCATTAGTATTCTTAGCTCTCTTGTCAAATATTTAGCTCTTGATTTTGTTTCATTGGGCTGTGTATCTCTTTTTCTTTCAATACATACTATTTTGATAAATACAGCTTTTTAGTATAGCTTGAAATTGGGAAGTGTGATGACTCCAGCTCTGTTCTTTCTCTGGATTACTTTGGGTATTTTAGGATTGTTTTTCTATTTCTATAAAACATTCCATTAGAATTTTGATAGGGATTTCATTGAATCTGTAGATGGCTTTGGGGAGTATGGACATTTTAAAAATATTAATTTTTTTCAATCCCTGACTACAGGATATCTTTCCATTTTTCTGTGCTTCAATTTATTTCCTTAATATCGTATAGATTTTCGGTAGATAGATCTTTCATTTCCTTGGTTAAGTTAATTTCTATGTACTTTATTGTTTTAAAAGTCATTATAAATGGGACTGTTTTCTTGTTTAGTGATGATGAATTCATTCAATTTTTGCTTCTTTAGGAAACTCTTTTTTTAAATTTAATTTACTTTTTTTCAGTGTTTCAAAATTCATTGTTTATGCACCACACCCAGTGCTCCATGCAATATATGCCCTCCATAATACCCACCAACAGGCTCACCCAACACCCAACCCACTCCCCTCCCAAACATTCAGTGTGTTTCTCAGAGTCCACAGTCTCTCATGGTTTGTCTCCTCCTCCAATTTCCCCCAACTCACTTTTCCTCTCCATATCCCAATGTCATCCATGTTATTCCTTATGCTCCACAAGTAAATGAAACCATATGATAATTGACTCTCTCTGCTTGACTTATCTCACTCAGCATAATCTCTTCCAGTCCTGTCCATGTTGATGCAAAAGCTGGGTATTCATCCTTTCTGATGGAGGCATAATACTCTATTGTATATATGGACCATATCTTCTTTATCCATTGGTCTGTTGAAGGGCATCTTGGTTCTTTCCAAGGTTTGGTGACTGTGGCCATTGCTGCTATGAACATTGGGGTACAGATGGTCCTTCTTTTCACTACATCTGTATCTTTGGGGTAAATACCCAGTAGTGCAATTGCAGGGTCATAGGGTAGCTCTATTTTTAATTTCTTAAGGAATCTTCACACTGTTTTCCAAAGTGACTGCACCAACTTGCATTCCCACCAACAGTGTAAGAGGGTTCCCTTTTCTCCACATCCTCTCCAACACTTGTTGCTTACTGTCTTGTTAATTTTGACCATTCTAACTGGTGTAAGGTGGTATCTCAGTGTGGTTTTATTTTGAATTTCCCTGATGGCTAATGTTGATGAACATTTTTTTCATATGTCTGTTAGCCATTTGTATGTCTTCTTTGGAGAGGTGTCTGTTCACATCTTCTGCCTATTTTTTGACATGATTATCTGTTTTGTGTGTGTTGAGCTTGAGGAGTTCTTTATAGACCTTGTATATCAGCCCTTTGTCTGTACTGTCATTGTGAATATCTTCTCCTATTCTGTAGGTTGCCTCTTTGTTTTGTTGACTATTTCCTTTGCTGTGCAGAAGCTTTTGATCTTGATGAAGTCCCAAAAGTTCATTTTTGCTTTTGTTTCCTTTGCCTTTGGAGACATGTCTTGAAAGAAACTGGTGTGGCTGATGTCAAAGAGGTTACTGCCTATGTTCTTCTCTAGGATTTTGATAGATTCCTGCCTCACATTGAGGTCTTTTATCCATTTTGAGTCTATCTTTGTGTATAGTGTAAGAGAATGATCGAGTTTTATTCTTCTACACATAGCTGTCCAATTTTCCCAGCACCATTTATTGAAGAGACTGCTTTTTTCCACTATTTTCTTCCTTCTTTGTCAAATATTATTTGACCATACAGTTGAGGGTCCATATCTGGGCTCTCTACTCTGCTCCATTGATCTATATGTCTGTTTTTGTGCCAGTACCATGCTGTCTTGGTGGTCTCAGCTTAGTAGTAAAACTTGAAATCAGACAACATGATGCCCCCAGTTTTTTTTTTTTTTTCAACAGTTCCTTAGCAATTCAGGGTCTCTTCTGGTTCCATACAAATTTTAGGATTGTTTGTTCCAGCTCTTTGAAAAATGTCGGTGGAATTTTGATTGGGATGGCACTGAAAGTATAGATTGCTCTAGGCAGTATAGACATTTTTACAATGTTTATTCTTCTGATCCATGAGCATGGAATGCTCTTCCATCTTTTTGTGTCTTCTTCAATTTCTTTCACGAGTGTTTTGTAGTCCTCGAGATTTGTAGTCCTATAGATCCTTTACCTCCTTGGTTAGGTTTATTCCCAGGTATCTGTGGTTCTTGGTGCTATAGTAAATGGAATCGATTCTCTAATTTCTCTTTTTATATTTTTATTGTTAGTGTATAAGAAAGCAACTAATTTCTGTATATTGATTTTGTACCCTGCCACATTACTGAATTGCTGCATGAGATCTTATAGTTTGGGGTTGGAGTCTTTTGGGTTTTCCATATTAAGTATCATGTCATCTGTGAAGAGAGAGAGTTTGACTTCTTCTTTGCCAATTTGTATACCTTCTATTTATTTGTTTTTTCTTGTCTGATTGTTGTTGCTAGGACTTCTAGTACTATCAACGAAGAAATAATACCTATTCTCCTAAAGTTGTTTCAAAAAATAGAAACAGAAGGAAAACTTCCAGACACTTTTCAGGAAGCCAGCATTACCCTGATCTCCAAACCAAGCAAAGATTCCACCAAAAAGGAGAATTTCAGACCAATATCCCTGATGAATATGGATGCTAAGATTCTCAACAAGATCCTAGCTAATAAGATCCAACAATACATTAAAAAGATTATCCACCCATTACCAGGTGGGATTTATCCATGGGATGCAAGGTGGTTCAACATTTGCAAATCAACCAATGTGATAGAACAAAACAATAAGAGAAGATAGAAGAACCACATGATCCTCTCAATTGATGCAGAAAAAGCATTTGACAAGATACAGCATCCGTTCCTGATTAAAACGATTCAAAGTATAGGGGGGAAAGAGGGAACATTCCTCAATTTCATGAAATCTCTCTATGAAAAACCCACAGCAAATATCATCCTAAATGGGGAATAGCTGACAACCTTCCCTTTGAGATCAGGAACACAACAAGGATGTCCACTCTTGTCACTGTTCTTCAACATAGGAAACTCTTTATCTCACCTTCATTTATGAAGGACAACTTTGCTGGATAAAGTATTCTTGGTTGGCAGTCTTTTATCTTAACTCTTTGAATATATCATCTTATTTTCTCTTGGTCTACAAGGTTTCTGTTGAGAAATCTGCTAATAGCCTTATGAAGGTTTGCTTGTATGAAAGACACTAAAAAAAATTGCTGCATTTAAAATCCTCTTTTTGTTTTAGGAAGTCTTACTCTAATGTGCCTTGGAGAAGATTGTTTTTGATTGAAATTTTGGAGTAAACTGTTAACATCATGAACTTGGATGCACAAATCCCTCTCCAGATTTAGAGAGTTCTTAGCCATTATTCTTTAAATAAGCTTTCTATCCCACCTTTTCTTCTCGTGTCTTTCTGAGACTTCAGTGATGTGTAGATTGTTTCTTGTAATGATGTCTCATAAGTACTGAAGGCTTTCCTCATTCTTTCTCATTCTTTTTTCTTTAGCTGTTCTCACTGAATAATTTCAGATTCTCTGTCTTTGAGTTTGTTCTTTCTTCTGCTTGCTCCAGCCAGGTTTTGAAGGTCCATAAGGAATAAAGAATTCTTCAGTGCAGTCATTATATTCTTCAGCTGCAAAATTTGGTTCTTTTGTATGTTTTCTCTCTTTTGTTGAATTTCTCATTTTTTTATATTTTCCTGATTTTTAAAAAATTGTTTTATGTGTTCTTTTGTAGCTCTTTGAGACTTATTTATAATTCTTTGTTGAGCAATTCCTTTATCTCCACTTCTTCTGGGTCAGTTTCTGGGGGTTTGCTGTGTTCTTTTGGTGGAATCATGCCATGTTTCCCTGCTTTTCCATGACCTCTGTAGCTTTGTGTAGGTGTCTTTACAATTGAAGAAGTTGTCTTCTCTTCCAGACTTCATGGATTGTCTTTAATAAGAGAAAATCTTCACTTGCAGGTAGAGGCATACTAAAGTATGAGATGACCCCAGCTCTAGCAGTGTAGGGTAATGAGTAGGGGTATATGACAACTCTAGGTCCAGGGGTGTGTGGTAATTCACTGGCTCAGGCCACAGGGATACACAGCACCGACAACAGCATGCCCCTTGGGGAATGCTGTGGAGATCTGCAGAGACTGCAAAGGCTCTTGGGGTCCTCAACAGCACTTCCAGGTCCAGTGGCTAGGGACCAGGGCAGGCAGCGGTAGTGGCTGGAATTGGTGGTGTACACACACTTGGCTGTGGGGGTCAGCTATGTTATGGCAGAGGCCAGTTGCAAATACACATAACACTGGGGGACCAGAGTAAGCAGTTAGTATGCTAAGTTAAGCTAACAGTTAAGCTAACTGCAGGCACCCGTAACTGTGGGGGCCCTGGCTGTTGGTGTTCACAGCTATGATTCCTGTTTCTTGCCATGTCCACATAGCAGTGGAAAATGAAACTGGGAGTCGAGTTGAGAGTATACAGGTATAGCTGGAGGGGCTAGTTGCTGCTGATCCCAGTGGTGAAAATCAATGACAGTAAATAAGGTTGCAATCACTCACATGAGCGACTGTTTTGGCCCTGGGTGTCAGCATACCCTCCTGTACCTTCTGAGGGCACAGTCTCCTCTCAGATGTGCACATTGAAGTGGAGACCAGTTTTGATGGGCAGGCTGGGGGTGTGCTATCAGATAGCTGGGAGATGTTAGTTGCAAGTAAGCCCAGTGGTACAGGCCAGTGGCAGGAGACAGGGTCAAATCTAGTCCCATCAGCAGCTATGAGGACTCTGGAGTCTGGCATGGCTAAGCTGCCTGATCTGCTCCTGCAGGTCACAGGTTCCTACAGGGATGGAGAGAAAGAGGAAGGAAGGAATTAAGCAGCTGGTACCAGGTAAAGCAAATACCTGTAGGACAAAAGCTAATGAAATCTACATGCTGTCCCTAACAGCTGTGCTGGCCATTCGTTTCTTCAGTGGTAAAACGTGCTGGGGTCCTCTACAGGACAGGGGTCACTGGGAACTGCAGTCATTCCCACTGCACACTGATATGGGCAGCCTTTGATTCCTCGCCACCTCTACATGGTTCCACTTGTGATTTCTGGTGGAACAAAAAGTGACACTTTTGTGCTGAGATCCCAAAGACCAGAGAAGTTGGTTGTTCACCCTTTTCAAGTTTTTGGCTCCACGATGCTACTGAAGTTTTAAGGGGAACTTCGAGTTCTCCCAGAACTGTTTTTGTGGTGTGGATCATGATCTCATTGTTGATCTTGGCGGGAAGACTGAGGTTGGGGTTTCCTACTCCACCATCTTGGTGATATCACCCTTATGGGTAATTTTTATCATATCACCCAAACTACAGATAATTTCTAGCCTACACAAACCACTAAAACAATAAAGTGGAGAAGTTGCAATAATTGTTTTATGAAGTTAATACACAAAAAATTTGTCAACTAGTGCACAAGAAAAAAATCACAAACCAATCTCATTTATGAGCATAAAAGTGCTCATATAAATTCTAAATATTAGCCAATGTAATTTTTCTGTATTTTGTGTGTATTGACAAATGTGCATCTTTCTATTATCTCTCTATCTACCTATGTATCTACCAAAACATCCAAAGGGTGTCTGGGTAAAATAATCCTAAACTAGTTTAAGGAAAACAAACAAACAAAATGGGGCTTAAAGATGGAAGATTGTATGTCTTACAAGATAGTCAAAGTGGGAGTGGTGTTTTTAGACAGGTGGGTAGAATCCATCATCATGTAGGGAACTAGGTTCTCCTCTTGTTGTTGTTGAACCAGCCCACAGGCCAGAGGTTCTCCAACTGTGGTCTATGGACTAGCACGGACCAGCAACTACATCCTCTAGGAACTTGTCAGAAACGTAAATTCCCAGAGCTCACCCCACACATACTGAATTGCATGTATTGGTGGGGCCAGAACTCACTTAAGCAGGTTCTCCTAATGATCTGGCCACCCACTAAAGTCCGAGAATCCATGCTGTAGGGTAGGGGCCAGCAATCTTATTTTATCAAAGTACAAATAGTAAATAATTCAGTCTTTGTGTAATAAATGTTCTTTGTCACAGCCACTTAACTTGCTGCTGTAGAATGAAAATAGACATAGACAATGCATAAGCAAATGGAAATTATTGTATTCCAATAAAACTTTACTCATAAAAATTGTTGGAGTGTCAAATTTGGCCCTCACCACAGTTTGCTGAATTTGCCCTTTGGCCATTGCCCTCAACTACATGTTCAAAAGTGGGATTTGTTCTTGGTTGTTGAAAGAGATAAGAAAGGAACTTCAGTAAAATGGTTTGGCTATTAAGCTGATTTGCATGTTGCATATTTCACTCATGCTTCCCTTTTGTTGACCTGAATTTAGTTACATAGATCTATCTAGCTACAACTGAGATTGGGGAATCAATTCTCTAATGTGAAAGCATGTATCAGCATCTAGTCTATTGCTATAGAAGGAGGGGAAAATAGGACTTCTTGGAAAGGGTAGCCATATTTGTCCTGATTGACTAATAGTTGTTTCCCACCCCAGGAGTTCAATGATGGTTTAATAGAAAACCTAGGAGTGCCTGGGTGGCTCAGTGGGTTAAAGCGTCTGCCTTCAGCTCAGGTCATGATCCCAGGGTCCTGGGATCAAGCCCCTCATCGGGCTCTCTGTTTGGCAGGGAGCCTGCCTCCTCCTCTCTCTGCCTGCCTCTCTGGCTACTTGTGATTTATGTCTGTCTAAAAGATAAATAAAATCTTAAAAATAATATATAAACCCTATGAACATACCTTTTCATAGGACATGATACCTGACAAAACTCCTAGACACTTCAACCACACTGTAGTTTATAGGGATGATGCCATTTTGAATTTGAGTGGAGCATGGTTTGCACAACCAAACATGACAGCCCTGATCTCATATTAACAAATTGAATGTGAAACTCATAGGATCAAATCAATAAATGAAGAAAAGGCATTTGATTGAGTTCAACACTTATTCATGTTAAAAAACTGACAGTAAATTTCAGAGAGAAGGTAATTTCCTCAATCTGATACGGGATACAGTTCAGAAATCTACAGAAAATATTAGATTTGGTGGTAGAAATTTCAAAGCACTATCATTAAATTCATTAATAAGACTACATTATCAATATGTCTATCAAAACCAAAAATAAATAAATGGAGATATAGAATACATCCACATGTAATGTCAACATTATAAAGATTCCCATACTCCTCATTAATCAACAAATGTATTTTTCCTAAGAATCCTAATGAATTTCTTGTCAGACTGGACAAACTGATCTCAAATTTACATGGAGTAGCCAAAGCAATTTTTAGGAGCCAATAGGAGTCTTTCTTGGCAAGATTTTAATCTCTTATTATAATGATTGCAAAAGTAAAATATTGTTACAAAAATAGTATATAGAATAATGGAGTAGAACAGTGATCTTAGAAAGAGATTCATCCATATGTAGATAGATGATCAATGATACAGATGATATTATAAATAAATGATTAAAAGATAGCAATAAATAAATTATTTTAGGATATTAGGTTACCCATAAAATATTATATCCCTTTTACAATCCATGTTTGTATATTCTAAAAGTAAATGTAAGAAGCAAAAACTTTAAAATGTTAGAAAAAAATTGGGAGTCTAGCTTTATGATATTGGAATGTGAGAATTTTTTAATATGGTAAACATATACAAATCATGGATAAATTTGACTATAATAAAATACAAAAAAAGTACTACTTAAAAAAAAAAGATTTTATTTATTTATTTGTTACAGATAAGAACACAACCAGGACAAGTGGCAGACAGAGGGAGAAACAAGCTCCCCGCCAAGCAAGAAACCATTACAGGACTCGATCCCAGGACCCTGGGGTCATGACCTGAGCCGAAGGCAGAGGCTTAACCCTCTGAGCCACCAGGCATTCCAAAAAGTTCTACTACTTTTCAACAACAACAAAAATTTATATAAAGTTAAGAGCTCAGCACAGCTCATATTGGTATCAGGAATTAACAAAGAACATCTCAAGCCTAATAAGGAAAAGACAAGCAACCAGATAGACACTTAATCAAAAGAAATGAACATGTAATTCACATAAAATAACACATACATAACCAGTAATTAGCAAATTCAATTTTTAACCTTACGAACAAACAGGAGAATGCAAGGTAAAATCATTAAATTCTGCTTAATGGGTTGAAAATATTTGTGTCTGATAAGAAGAATTGGTGAGAATGTGGGGCAATAAATTCATAGATTTCCAGAAAATAAGTAAATTGGCAGTATCACTTTTGAGAGCAGTCTTAACAATACCTAGTGAAATTGAAGATGTCCATAAACTTTAATTCATGATTTCCAGTTCTACCAGAAACTTGAGTATTTATGTACAAAGACACTAAGGTTCACTGCAACAAGGTATACAAAGAAATATTGAAAAATACCTAAATGTTCATCAAAGGCCATAGACAGTTATATCTGTAAGAAGGAATAAGGAATACAATAGCAGTTATAATTAATAATTTAGAACTACATTGATTAATGTAGATTTCTTAAAAGAAACAATAATATTAAACCCCAAAAGAAAAAAAAATTACACCGATGAAAAAAGTTAATAATCAATCACACAATAAAATAGTGTATATAGATAGATAGATAGATAGATAGATAGATATTTACATATATAAAGATTTAAGGCAGACAAGGTTAAAAAAAAACTTTTCTAGGATTATAAATACAGAATTCAGGATAAGCACTTATATTCCAAGTAAGGAATAAGGGGATAATGTGTTTAGAAAGAAAACATATGTAGCTTCAACTTTATTTGCAATGTTTTATAATTTAAGACCAGAAACAAATGTAGCAAATGTTAATGCATGTTAAAAGCTGGAAGGTATGTACACAAATATTCATTATATTCATATTTGTAACATTCGAATGAAGTATTTTTAATCTAAATATTTGAAGATTTTCTTTTTCAGAGTTTTTATTTAAATTCCAGTTAGTTCACATATCAGTGTAATTTTAGTTTCACGTGTACAATACAGTGACTCAATGTTTCCACCCATCACCCACTGCTCACCACAACACTGCATTCCTAGAAGAAGTAACTTCTCATATTCTCACTTCTGTCCCAAGCGGCCTCTGCCGAGGAAATCAGAATTAGTCTGTCAGGCTCAGGTGCAGAGGGGAGATTGAGGAAAGGGGCAAGCACCATGTTATCCCTTCCATGCTCAAACTTTCTACATTTGTCAGCCTAACCCTGCAAGCACATATATACCACCAAGCTTCCCCCTCCCCCTTCAATTAAAACAAAAACAAAAACCAGAAGGCTCTTTGATTTTTGGAGAAAGAGGGCTCTCTTTCCTGAAGGAACCAACTTATAGTTTCAGCCCAACCATGGCACCTCGTATACACAAGGTATTTAATTTGTCCACAATGTGCCTGTTACTAGGGAAGCCCCCCCAAAAAGGTAGAATCTTCTAACACACTGAATCTTCATTTACTTGACATTTCAATCTTACCAAAATGACAGAATTTTTATCCTGAAATCAGAGCAAATGTGAGAGGAAACAACAAAGGGAATACAGAATCTTCAGAGGAGAGAGCATGGTCAAGAGAGGTCACACCACTGTCCTCATGTCACACTGACCCTCGATCAGGGCCAAGTGATCAGTTTCCTCTCTGTTTCCTCGATCAACACTCACCAGACTCTCTGTTGGCACTTTTCACGCCTACACTTATAGCCTGCAGGAACTAGAATGGCTCCCTCCTTTAGGAGCGTGAGGTGGGCAGTAGAGAAAATTATAGAGAAGCGTGCCTGGGTACAACCATGAGAAAAACTTCCTTAACCTTTTCATTAAGATTTCATTGTAGAAAATCTTACTTTGCATGGACAGTAAGAATAATTCACGAGTAATTCCGTGGAATAATTCCACTGTCCAGGAAACATCTTGAACAAACATACTACCATATTTCATTAACAAGACTATTGGAGAAAATGCAAATATCCATTGCTAAGGGACAGATAATATCTTATGAGCAGGGCATTGCTCACCTTCCATTCTGTTCCACCATTGTATAGCTCTATGATCTGTCTCTAATATAATTTTTTTTTCCCCAGGAAAATACTTTAGTACCTTAAAGTGTCCAAAACCCATTTGATGTCTAGACATTCTTTTTCAGTCATCAAATAACGAGTCCCTGGGGAAAGACTTTTCCTACTGATGTGCTCAATAGGTTGTTCCTGACTGGCTGGTTTCTGTCCTGGTAGTGCACTCCGTCTCACCTGCTCTTTAAAAGACTTCTCAAAGTCACATCTAATTAACACTGGTTCTGGATATAAAAAGCTTTTGTTGCGACTTCTTATACTCAATGCAGGCAATTTCTTTAGATCCTTCCAATCTATTAAATACATAGCAAAAATGAGGGAGCTTAATACTTAAAATATACACATTACTTAAGAGTCTCTGAAGTGTCCCTTAAGTGTCCCTTTGTCTTGTGTTGTTGGTGGTGGTGTTGTTTTGGTATTTCATACCACTTACTTGCAGGCTGGGCTCTCTGTGACCAGCTCTCCCTGATTTAAAAATTATACATACAGAGAACAGAACAGGGATTGAGGGGATGCCTGAAGGGGAGAGGGTTGGCGGTTGAAGAAAATGGATGAAAGGGGTCAGAAAGTAAACTTGCATTTAGAAAATCAATAAATTATGAAGGATAATGTACATCATGGTGACTATAATCAAGAATATTGTAATACATACTTGAAAGGTGCCAAAAGAATAAATTCTAAAAGTTCTAAGCATAAGAAAAACACTATGTGTAACTTTGTATGGTGATAGTTGGCAATGAGTGGTGATTGCTTTCCGGTGTATACAAATATCAACTCATTAGGTGGTATACCCAAAACTAATATAATGTTATGTGTCAATTATACCCCAATAAAAAACCCAAATACTTATTACAATGTAAATTTTCATCACAAGGAGCATATTTTTAAGTCCCTCAGAATCCAATATTAAGGAACCAGATTATATCAGTTTAATATCTTCCTCAGAGTTCTTGTTGAAATGTTGTCTTTACGTATCTGAAAATGTCATTATAGTTCTAAAGAAAACTCTGCGGATGTTTGAATTTGAATAGGTTTCTGAGCAAAACTTGGTGAAATGAAATGAGAAAAAAAAACAATTTAAAAGCTTCCTATGAGGAACTCCTTATCCAATCGATCGCATGAATAAACCTGGATTCCTTAAGTATCTTATTAACTATTCCTCATTAACCAGATCTTCAAATCTGTCATTCACATAGCTGCCCTAGTTATCTTTCTAAAACCTAAGTAAGTTGACCTTTCAGGGGCTGGCAGCCGAAAGAATAAGGCTGAAATGCTTTAAAATGACACTTGAGACTTTCCACAATCTTGTCCCAAACTCTTGTGGCCTCACCTCCCACCAAATTTTATCTTACTACTTACACTCTCATTTTTACTCAATACCGTGCACACTTCAACTCTGTGCCTGTCCTCACAGAGTTCATAAAATTCCCCTATGCAAATGCCACTGATTTGTAGTCTTCTGACTGTCGGGGTCATGGTCAGCTCTTGCTTATTCTGCTTCCATTGTGAAGATGTGCAATCTCTTTGGAGATAAATTTTATTTTACCTCCTGTTTTAGTTACTGGCTTGTGGTTTTTCTCTTGCAAAGTAAATTCTGTGAGAGAAATTTGTCTCTTACTCAGCTTTGTATTCTCCTGGTAGCTGGGACAGTGATATTCAGATAATAGGTCCTCAATGCACATTTGTTGAATCATACAGAAACAACACCCCTTACTCAGTTGGAGGGCTGGTTGAAATTGACATCATTTTTTAAAGTGATATTTTATTATCATGTTCATACTCTTTCTTACTCTGTGTGGGAGAATTTGATATAATGAACTCTCTGGTTACTTACTGGAAAGTTCCTGGACTAGGCCAAAACTAGGCTGACATTGACACAATGACTGAAGGACACTAATGGGTCTAACTGATGGGAACGGGTATAAGATAAATGTATTAAGTACAAAGTTTAATTGTGGTCTCCAAATCAACAGGTATGAGAAGGTGAAAGTGTCCTTCAATTTTAAAGAAACTAAAGGGCTAGCTGGTTATCCTTAGGTTTTGTCAAAAAACCAGAACTTTCATAATCTACCTTTTCTTTCTAAGACTCAATTCCAATATTACCACTTGGGTAATGGACAATTTTTTTCACAGCTTCCTTCCCACCAGTGGAAATGGAGTGAGCCTATTCCAGTCCATTAAACAGAGGGTAGTTAGTCTGCTGAGCTTAGAGAGCCATAAGAACCTCCACTGGGAATGTCCCCACTGATCCAAATGGAGATTTATCTCTGATTAGCAGAGGAAGATGCTGTTCACCTCCTATTACAACCCGAGATCACCAGGTTCCCCAGTGATATCAATGTGGGAAAACACAATGCTCACCAATGAAAGTAGAGAACATGGTGACTGGCCATGTTCTCTGATTCTAGATCAAATGACAAGTCTGGTTCCCACACTTGTCCACAAAAACAAGCAAAAACACCAACACATCAATAATTTGGCTAGTTTTCTCCTTTCACCTGCAGAGAAAATCAATGTTAACAGGTCCTTTTTTTTTTCCCCTTTCTTTTTTTAGCAGGTAGACATTTAATTGAGTGGAAGAACTTGATAAGGTGAGAAAATGAATTCACAAGTGCTAAGTATGTATATCTAGGTGTGGAATCTGGGCCACAAGCCATGAAAACGTCTTTTAAGAGATTAGTGAAAACTCTTTATCGAAATGATCGTACATTTTATGCTCCTACAGGCAGGGTGTAACAATGACCATTTTTGGCATCCTTGCAAAAATTTGGAACTTTAAGATTTTTAATCTTATGCCAATAAAGCAAATAAAGTGCTCTTTCATTATTTTTGTTATGATTTTAATTTTCTTTTCTCTGATTCCAGATGAAATTGTGTATGAAATATCTGTTCATGAATTTTGCCCTTTGCCTTTGGGATTTGGGGATATAACTCTATCTATCTATATATGTGTGTATAACCATACATAGTATAATATATAATTTAAATATATGTAAAATGTATAATACATATACATAATGAATTATGTAAGCTGTATTAAAGAAATATATTAAAATATTAAATATACTTATTTATATATTTAAATTACTTATTATACTATATATGATGTTATTCACTTGAAATTTGTTCATACTTTTTAATACCTTATCACCTGGTAATATTTTCTATGTTTTAGGTATATTAGAATATATTGTGCATTTTTAACATCTTGCAACACATTTGATATGTTAATTAGATTATGATGCTATTACATCTTTTTTCTTCCTACTAAATTTTTTATCTGTTTAAAGATCATATATTACTATGGTGAATTTTCCAAATTCTCATTATGATTCTGTAATTATCCCCCCATTCTGAAGTTATATTGCTAGGTGTTTATGTTATAGCCTCTTGTTGAAGATATTATTATATTAGTATTCTTACTACTTCTCTTTTTATCTCTAATCACCCTTTCTTTTAAAGTCCAATTTTCTGGGGTGCTTGGGTTGCTCAGTCTATTAAGCATCTGACTCTTGATTTCAGTTCAGGTCATAATCTTAGGATTGTGAGCTCAAGCTCCATGTTGGGCTCCATGTTAGGCATATAGCCTGCTTAAGACTCTCTCCCTCTCCCTTTGCTCATCTCCCCCAAAAAGAAATAAATAAAGTTCAATTTTCTGATTTTAATATATTCCTATCAGCTGATTTTTTGGCTTTCACTTGCCTGGTACTTTTCTCTCAATCCTTTATTTTCATTCTATCTTTGTCCTTATTTTTATTTTTACACATAGACTGTCAATATGTATTTTTTTTAGAGATTTTATTTATTTATTTGACAGAGAGACATAATAAGTAGGCAGAGAGGCAGGCAGAGAGAGAGAGAGGGAAGGAAGCAGGCTCTCTGCTCAGTGGTACCTGGGCACCCCCAGTATGTAATTTTTAAAGCAAAGTATCATAAAGTCATATTTATTATGATTACTTATTATTTGGATTTATTTTGTGCTTTGTATTTATCTCACATTTTCAGTGTTCCATTTACCCCCCCTATCTTATGCTTTCCTAAATCAATATATATTCTTTTATCTCTCCTCCCACTGGTTTAGACAATGTAATCCCCCTCTTTATTTTTCCCCTTAATGGTCCTACTTTAATTTTTAGTAGAAAGTTGTTAACAAAGTCCAAGTAGGTATTATAAGCCTCCTCAATAAATATCTCAGAATATTTTAAATTCAGTAACCCTCCCTTTTTATTTTAATATCCATTTATAATTTTTGTTATTTCTTTTAATATACACACTAGCAATTATCTTTCTTAATTAAATACCAATTTTTAAAATTCACACACGTGTTAATATAATGTAATTGCATATTATATAATTATATATTGTATATAATTGTGTATTATGCATTTATATAATTAGTTATAATTATTATATATTAATTATTATATTATATATTATAATATTCACACACATGCAATGCTACTGCCTTTTACATCTCTGAATTATATTATATCTGAATGACCTTTAGAACCTACTTTACTTCATGGGAATTACATCTTTGGTGATAAACACTTCTGATTTTTTTGTTTTGTTTTGTTTTGTTGTCTTTTTGGAAGCCTATTTCACTAGATTGAATAATTCCAAATTACATTTATTTACTCCCTGAGCACTAAAATGTAATTCTACATTCTTCAGTCTTTCATTTTTATGTTGGAAGGCTGTAAACAAAATTGTCGCTTTTAAAAGTAATCCATTGCATTTTTTTTTTTTTTCCTCTTGGACAGATATTAAATTCACTCCATTTTCTGAGAGCTTCTGAAATTTTACTACAATGTATCTGGGTATAGAATTTTATTTATCTTGCTTGGTATTCCTTGAGATTAAAAAATGTGAGGATTCATGTGTTTAAATTACTGTGGAAAAGCCTCAGACATAATGTCTTCAAATATTGCCTTCCTCTCATTTTCTATATTTTCTCTTCCTAGAACTATAATTAGACATGTTTGTGCTTAGACTCCAGCTCCCATATCTCTTTAACGTGGCTTTTCTATTTTCTGTCTCTTTGGAAAGTACTACTGATAATTTCTTCAGATCTGTCCTTACTGCTTTATTCCCTCCTTTAGTGTATCTCAACTAATATGTAAGCACATCATTGATTTTTAAAATTTGAATAATTACACTTGTCAGTTCTGTAAATTTTCTTTCATTTTTTTCTGCTTGGTCATGCTTCAATACTCATGACCCTTACCCCAAATTCACATTTTTTTTCTTGTTTTTCAAAATGTGTTAAAACTGGTAACTCCAGTAATTGAAGTTATACAGACTTTCTTTTGTTTTTAGTTGTTTCTGTTGACTCCTGCTAATTGTGGCTTATTTTCTTTGCATACTGGGATTTTATTCTGAGTTTGTGTTTTGTTGAACCCACTATGAGTTTTTTGACCCTTGCTTTGAGGATGCATTCTTCCAGGGAAGATGTATATTTTTTCTGCCATGTGTGCAAGAGAACTAGAGGCCTGGTTTATTTTGCATTATAGTTCTTTGTTTGCAACATTTAAAACCATGAAACAAAATTGTAAACCCAGTCTCCAATCCAGCATGAAGGCAGGTCAATTGGTCATGTTGCTGATGTTGCTGTTTTTTAATCTTCCAACCAGAGCAAGACACATTGCTTTGTTGATGGTTCTAAGTGGTTGTTTTCTCTGGTTGAATCTTCTTCTGAGGTTGAGACCAACATAGAGTTCTGTCTTCATGTTGAATCTTTCAATAAATAATTTCAAGATATTGTCTGCCGTTACCCCTTGCCACTGGTACTCTAGCATCTTTGTATACCCTCAGGATAACAAGCTGCTTTACTGCTAGCTTTTCTCCTTGGTTTATGTTCTGTTTTCACTCGTTACCTCGGATTTCCCTTACTTTCTTTTAGGTACATCCAAACATTTTTTTTTAGGTTTAAGGTATTTTATTAAACCTGTAATTGGTTTTTTAAGTGGGGTGTGATTTATATCAGTATCTCTTTTGATACCATTCCTTCTCAAAATGGAAGTTAGATTTTTTTTTACCCCCAAAAGTAATGGGAGTAATACCAAACCAGGAAGCTATCCTTTGGTCTTTTCAGGAGGAAAAGATTTTAACAAGTTTAGTTCAGAACAAGGAAATATTTTGTTAGGTCTCAAGTTGTCAAAATTAAGTGGTTAAATAAAATGCAGTTCTTCAAATCAACTGGAAAGTCTAAAATTTCAGTAGTTCTTATCAAAAGAGAGAATTGTCTGCAGGTTGTGTAGAAACTCAGAGCTGTGTATGTGAAGTGACTTAAGAAAGTCTACTTTTGGAAAAGAGCTGTGTGGCTCAGTCGGTGGGCTCAGCTCATGATCTCAGGGTCCTGAGATCAAGCCGGGTATTGGTCTCCTCACTCAGTGCAAAGTCTGATTGGGATTCTCTCTCTTGGCCTCTCCCTCCTCCTCTGTCCCTCCCTCTGCTCATGTGGGTTTTCTCTCTCAAATTAAAAATTAAAAAATTTATTTTAAAGTTTATTTTTGGAGGTAAGAGGAAAAAATAGAGCTGGCAGAGATAGTTTTCCTGGTCACATCCAACTTGGAGAGAGAGAAACATGGCTGAAATGGCAAGAACAGATTTTGAGTACCCAGACTTGGACTTGAATGGTATACTACCAAACAATTGCATGTAGTAGTCAATTCATTTAACCTAAGATCCTATTTCCTTTTTTTTTTTTTTTTAAGATTTTATTTATTTGACAGACAGAGACACACCGAAAGAGGAAACACAAGCAAGGGGAGTGGGAGAAGGAGAAGCAGGCTTCCCACTGAGCAAGGAGCCTGATGCAGGGCTGGATCCCAGGACCTGGGATCGATCATGACCTGAAAGGAAGGCAGATGCTTAATAAAAGAGCCACCCAGGCGCCCCCTATGATCTTATTTCTTGTCAATATAATGAGGTCAATAATAAATTCGTTATGAACTTTAAAAGAACTCATCTATGTAAAGTGGTAAGTAGGGTATATGTCTGGCACACAAGAGGCACCTAACAACTGTTATCTGCTCTATATTTTGACCAAGAACTTCATCAATGTTCTGCTTATGGAGATTTGGAGATGAACTTCAGAGTCACACTTGGAATTTTTAAATATATTTTTTTCAACTAATTACTATTAATCATGTTATATTTGCACCATAGTACTAGTTAAGCTACTTTCCACATTTTTTTAATCAAAGAACTCATATAACATAAAATTCACCATATTAAAGTGAACAATTCAATGGCTTTTTAGTACAATGTACTATTACCACTCTCTAATCCCAGCCTTTGTATCAACTCAGAGAAACTCTGTACCCCTTAGCAGTCATTCCTATTTTGCCCACCCCCCTAACCCTTTCAATCACTAATATGTTTTCTGTCTTTATAAGTTTACCTATTCCGGGCATTTTATGTAAATTCATACAAATAAAACCAGGCACTGTGTGGCCTTCTGTGCTCTATTTCTTTCACTTAGCATAACGTTTTCAAGATTCATCCATGCTGTAGCATGTGACACTACTTCATTTCCTTTTGGGACAGAATAATTTTCCATTCTAAGAATATACATTTTGTTTAGCCCTTCATCTGTTGGTTGACATTTGAGTTGTACCTGCTTTTTGGCCATTATAAATAATGTTGCAATGTACAAGTTTCTTGTATAAACACCTGTTTTCAATTCTTTTCGGTCTATAATTTGAAATAGAATTTCTGATTCATATGGTAATTTGTTTGGCTTTTTGAGAAATTGCCAAATTATTTTCCACAGCAGTTTCATCATTTTTACATTCACATTAACAATATTCGAGGGTTCCAACCCTTTCATATTCTCACCATGACTTGTTACTTTCCTTTTGAGTTAAGTTTTGTGTATGGTGTGAGGTAAGGGACCAACTTCATTGTTTTGCATGTGGATCTCTAGCTGTCTAAACCTCCACTAGGTAAAAAGTCCTTTTTTCCCCATGTATTAGTCTGGCAACTTTGTTGAACATGAATTAACAATAGATGTATGAGTTTATTTATGAACTCTCATTTCTTACAGATCAGTATGTTTATCCTTAGATCAGTACTCTACTGTTTTTTTCCTACTTCTAATTTTTTAGTTTTTTTCCTTTTTCTTTTTTTTTTAATCATGGAAGGGGTTTTCAAATGCTTTTTCTGCATCAATGGAGAGAAATGTGTGATTTATTCCCTTCATCCTATTAATGTGGATATTACATTGAATATCTTTTATATCTTACTGTTGCATCCCTGGGGTATATCACCCTTTGGTTATAGTGTATGTTTCTAAGATGTTGTTGGATTCATTTCACTGGTATTTCACTGAGGATCTTTGTATGTGTATTGCAAGGAAAATTGGCATGTAGCATCTTTTCTTGCAATATTTTATTTATTTTTTTTAAAGATTTATGTATTTATTTGACAGACAGAGATCCCATGTGGGCAGAGAGGCAGGCAGAGAGAGAAGGGAGGAAGAAGGCTCCCCATGGAGCAGAGAGCCCCATGTGGGGCTCGATCCCAGGATCCTGGGATCATGACCTGAGCGGAAGGCAGAGGCTTTAACCCACGGAGCCACCCAGATGCCCCCTTGCAATATTTTAATTCAGCTTTATTATCAGAGAAATATTGGCTGCATGGGATAAGTTATGAGGTATTCCCTTCTTTTGTATGTTTTTGGAGGATTTTGAGAAGTATTTATATGAATCATTAAAAAAAATCTTTGGTAGATAGAATTCACCAATAAAAAAATATAGTCCTGGGCTTTTCTTTGTTGGGTAACTTGATTTTGGTTCAATGTCTTCACTCAGATTTTCTATTTTTTGTAATTACTGAGAAAAGTTAACAGCTTATTATAATTTGTTTTACTTAACAATCTGGGAAGTTTGCAACTATCAGCAATTCTAGTGAAATTTCAGATGCAATTGGGAATTTAGTTTTGATAGATTGTATCTAGGAATTTGGAAATTTCATCTGGATTATATATAATTTTTTGGTGTGTATTTGTCTATAACACTTCCTTATAATACTTTTTTTTTAAATTTCCATAAGGCTGTTAATGTATTCACTTTCACTCCTGATTTTAATAATTTGGTCAATCTAGCTAAAGATTTGTCAATTTGTTGATCTTTTCAAAGAACCAACTTTTGGTTTCATTGATTCTCTCTATTCCCTCACTACTCTTTACTGCATTTTTTCTCCATTCAAATTTTATTAATTCATTTTTTAACTTGATTTGTATTTAATTTGCTATTATTTTTCTCATTTCTCAAAGACTGAGATTAAGTCATTAATACATTGATACAATTTGCTTTCTTTACTGTATTTGCAACTATGCATTTTCCTCTGAACTGCTTTCATTGCAGCCCAGAAGTTTTGCTACATTGTCTTTTCATTTATATTCATCTCAAAATATTTTCTAATTTCCTTTGTGAATTTTTTGACCCATTGCCTGTTTAAGAGGATGTTATTTAACATTCACAAATTTGTGAATTTTTGTTTTAAGTTTTCCTTTTGTTTTTGATTTCTAACTATCCCATTGTTGTTGGAGAAGATATTTTGTACTATTTTGATCATTTCAAATTCACTAAGATTTATTTCATGGCCTAAATATGGTCTGTCTTGGAAATCATTCCATGTACACTTCAGGAGAATTTATATACTGCTATCGGGTGGAGCATTCTGTATATGTCTGTTAGGTCCCCTTGGTTTATAGGATTATTCAAGTTTTCTATTTCCTTGTTGATTTTCTATTGGGTTGCTCTACTTATTATCAAATTATCAAAAACCAGTAAATAGGGCACCTGGGTGGCTCAGTTGGTTCAAGCAACTGCCTTCTGCTCAGGTCATGATCTCAGAATCCTAAGATCAAGTCCCACATTGATCTTAGCTTAGCAGGGATTTTGCTTCTCCCTCTGTCCCTCTCCCTCTCATAACCTTTCTCATAAATAGATAAATAAATAGATAAAATCTTTTTAAAAAATAGTAAATAAAATCCTCAGCTATTATTGTAGAACTATTTCTCCCTTCAATACTTTTTTTTTTTTTTTTTTTGCTTTATATATTTGGGACTATATTGTTGTGTGCATATAGGCTTATACTTGTTATATATTCTTGATGGGTTAATATTTTCATGTGATGTCCCTCTTTTTTTCTTGTAAGAGTGTGTTTATCTTGAAGATTCTTTTTCTATTAGCATAGCTACACCAGTTCTCTTTCATTTATTTGCGTGGAATATCTTTTTTTTTTTTTTTTCTCTTTTGCTGTTCATCTGCCTTTTTCAGTAAATGGGTTTGAATCTAAAGTGAGTTTTTTATAAATAACATAAAATTAGATCATGTTTCAAAAACCTACTCTGCTCATCTTTGCCTTTTAATTGACTAGTTTTGTCCACTTCCAATTAATAAACAGATAAGGAAGAACTTCTACAATTTTATTATTTGTTTCTGCAATTCTTTGTTTATGATTTCTTTTATCTCTTTGAGTATATTGTAATTGTTGAGTTGAAGTCTTTATCCAGTAAATCCAGTCCCCAGGCTTTCTTAGGGACTATTTCTATTAGTTGCATTTTCCCTGCTGTGCATGCACCATACATTCTTTTTTCTTCCCATGACCCATTATTTTTGTTGAAAGAACCAACTGTTGGGTTATATCTAGACATTTGGGGAATTATAATATAGCATCTCTGAAAATTAGATTCTCTTTTTCTCCTAGGGTTTGTTGTTACTGTTTGTTGTAGTTGTTATTATTTGTTAAGGATTTTTTGAACTTATTTTGTGACTTCTGTATTTCTTGCTCTGCTACTGATATCTCTGTTTAGTGGTCAACTAGTAATTTGGTAAGAAATTTCCTTAAACGCCTGGAGTCAAAAAATCCCATCAGTAAAACCAAACGTACACAAGCTCTCAGTCTTTGAAGATTAGCTGTGTGTGTTGGAGCATCCTTCAATGTTTAGCCAGCCAGTTTGCCACTCTGTCTTAGCCTTCACTTTATGCTTATGCAAATCCCAAAGGTTAGTCAGAGATGAGAGTTTAGAGCCTTCTGCAGTCTTTTCAGAACATGTACACAGACCCGAGCATGCACAAAACCTTTTGGATTACTAGGGATATGTGAAAGCTTTTCCCAAAGTTGTATTCCACAAAGCATCTTATTACTGAGTCTTTCTTCCCTATCCTTTTGGTTTGTCCACTGCTTGCCCAACTGTTCCTCCTTGTTCCAGGTGATAGTGGTTAATGTATCTGCCTGCAGTTTTTCTTCAACAAATAATCCACCGATAATTGCCCTAGGCCTGAGAGAGTTCTGAGTTAGGCATAATGAAGGCAAGCCCTTTGACCTGGTCCTTCAGGGAGTCACCATACAGGTCAAAACAACCATAATTCTTTGAGAATAATGTCAATACTGCTTTCTCACATCTTAGGAACCTCTATCAAGAAATTGTGTATTATTATCTTCAAGGCTGACACGGGGCTGTGTACTGGGAGATGGTATGGAGGTAAATTAAAATGTCAAAAGCTTTAAGAACAAGATTTGGTTATTTTTTTTTCTTTCTCTTTATTCGTTCTTTCTTTCTTTCTCTCTATCTCTCTCTTTCTTTTTTCTTCCTCTTTCTTGATTAAATGTTTTAAGCTTTTGATTGTACTTGAAAGTTCCCCTTCCCCCTCAATGGATTCTCAAGGTTGTTACCAGGTTATTTGTCACTTTTGTGGAGGTACAGACCTTTGAGCTTCCCTTTTCCACCATTCTTTGCTGATATCTCAATGAAGGTTTTATTATTTTTTGGTTGTTTTAAAAAATTCCTCAGTAAAAGAATCCTTTCCGGGTTATTTTGTTATAAGAAAAGCCTGCACTAGACATTTTACAAGATTCTGTTGCATGGAGTGAATAAATTAGGCAAGGACTGCTCCTGGTAGAGAAAGGAATCTATAAGACTTAGAAGCAGGCTAAGAAGCACTCCAGACTGTCTCCTTCTTCAACTAGAGAGACAGACATTAGTATATGATTTTCATTAACCAATCAAGTATAAATATCCTAATAAAGAAAAAGAGTGTTTTTATATTTGTTGTGTTTTGAGTGACTTATGAATTTACCTGTTTAAGTCAGTGCACTTGATGAGAGTTTTTCTACCAAAGAAATTGCAGTGTGTTCCAATAATTATTTTCCTAGAGTGCATTACAATTTCATCATGGGTTTATGCAGTATTAAGTCAATAGTAAATATACAAGAACTATTAAATTTTTGTGTTTCAGGCATTTATTTTTCTTTATGATACATTTAAGTGATAAATTATTTATTTATGGTAAATGGACATTTGGGGAGCTAAGTGCTAATTAGGATTTTTTTTTTTCAGATTGTTCTCCAATTAGTAGATTAGCATTAATAGAAGTATTTTTAAATGATATACATTTTATTGGTTTAATTTCATTTATGTGGTTAAAATGATAACTGCATCAATTCAAAGAACAAAAGGAATTGCTTCCAATAGTGGACATTATTTCACAGGTGGAAAGAACATTAAGTATTTGAACTTACTTATTCCTTTGGTTGATAAATCCATCATATCAGAGTAAGTAAAATAGAAGACCTCACCTCTGACTACAGAGTTTCACACTACTATATTCTGTTTCTGTCCATTCCCTGGAAGATAACATTAAGAAAGGCATGTGAGGTGCTGTATTTTTAGGCTGGATGCTCTGATGAAGGTTCTGTATTTTAATGGAAGTGTGGTCAGCAGAATTCCAAAGATGTTTTTAAAATTCCCATCCCATGATTATTTAAACAAACACTAGTCTAGATACTACTGTGAGGTACTTCACAGATGAAAATAAGTTTACTAATCATGTGACCTTAAATTATAGAGATTATTCTGGATTATATTACCTCAATGTAATCATATTAATCACAAATATAGAAGGCACAAAAGTTAGAGAGATGAGATATAAAAGAGAGGCAGAGGCAAGGTGACGTAAAAGTGGAGGTCAGAGAGATTCTAAGCATGAGAAGAACTCTACTTGCCATTATTGGGTTTAACAATGGAAGAAGAATGCCACAAACTAGAGAGTGGGGGGAGGATGCCTTCTAAGAAACTGGCCAACTGTTCCCTGGCCAACATGAAAATGAGAACCTTAGTTCTGTAATCTAATGGACCTGATTTTTGCCAACAATATGAATAAACTTGGAACAGATCCATCCTTAAAATCTCCAGAAGGGAATGCAGCTCTACTAAAATCTTGATATCCATCTTTTGAAATCCAAAAGAACCACCTCAGCCATGCTATGTCTAGATTTCTGACCTATAAAACTATGGTATTTTAAACTGTTGGGTTTGGAACTATTTATTATGACAGCAATAGCAAACCAATACAAAAATCAATGTAAAACACACACTATTTAGAAAATATTCATGGCAGGGCACCTGGGTCACTCAGTTGGTTAAGCATCTAACTCTTGATTTCAGCTCAGGTCATGATCTTGAGTCATAAGACAGAGCTCCATGTTGGGCTTTGTGCTCAGTGGGGAGTCTGTTTGAGATTCTCTCTCTCCCTCTTTCTTTCCTCTGTCTCCTGCCTTGCTCTCACTCTCTCAAATAAATAAATACATCCATTTTAAAAAAGAAAATATTCATGGCAAGAGGCAATGCATTGAAAGTGGAAATGGCATCCAGTGCCCAGATGCAACAGCCTCCAAGAGTAGTATCCTACTGAGATCATTCTTGTGCTTCAACTTCAAAAGTATTTCTGCTGTATAACCACTTTGGTCACTGACCATTTTTTACAACTAGTTTTGCCACAAACTTAGTCCTAGAAATTTCTACTCTGCTTAAGGTTGGACAGAGGTGGTTTCTGTTGTTTGTGATCAATAAACTTAAAGTGTATTGGCATCAGAAATAGAAAATACTGTAAGCAATGGAACTCACTGGTTAATACTGGTATTTGGAGGCATTAATATAGTCTTCTAGGTCCATTGCATATAATGGAATACCTCTAGTGATCACCTGTAGTCACCTACACCACTCAGATGTGCTGAGCCAAATATTGAAGGATGATTTGGCTGTTGGTATGAATGAAAGAAAGGAGTATGCCAAGGTGGTTGGCGAAAAAGAATGACAACCACAAATCCTGAAAGATTGTTCAAGGCACTAATTGAAATCCAGAGACTTTTCTTTCTTTTCCTTTTTTTTTTTTTTTTCTTCCTTTTAAGGTGACAAAGGGCAGAGGGATAGGGAGAGAGAAAACTTTAAGCAGGCTCCATGCTGGATTTAATCTCACAACATTGAGACCATGACCTGAGCCAAAATCAAGAGGCAGTCACTTAACTGAATGAGCCACCCACAGGCCCTGAAATCCAGATACTTTCTTGATCTCATCTCATGCTTCAATAGAGTAGAAGCATTCAAAGTCTAAGCTTAATATTTGACTTAAATTACAATTCCTACTGAATTCAAAGCTTCTCCATGTCTTCTATGTCAAAGATAAAAAACTTGATTGGGAAACATTAGAATCCTAATGATTAAATTGAGGATACATGAGAAAATAGAGGTTTCTTAAACTTCTCTTCTGAGCCAGAAGAACCTCCACTGAATGGTATTATCAGTTAAATTCAAAGCTTCACCAGTTTTTAGATCAATAGAACAATCATTGCAAAAATACAGAATTTAAATAAGGATGTATACTGGAGATTCGAGGGTCTTGTCATTTCCTTGGAAACTAGAGGATCCCTCTTCCCTTGTTGATGAGACTCTCTCACTGTTGCATGAAAGTGTTTTAAGTAACATTCTTGCCAAAACCATTTGCTTTAACTATTAATTATTGCTTTTCTTCTTAGCCTCCTCTTCTGAGCATTCCTAAATCCTGCTTCCCTCTCCAAATGTCACAAGGACTATATTCCAAAATACTTCTGGAAAGAATTACAAACTCAAAACTTCATAAAAATGCTTTCATATTAAAAATATACTAATGAATTACTAACTCATGTTGACCAAAATCTGGGAAATGTGTATAGGGATAGATGGATGGATATGAGTTTTTTTTTTTTTAAATGAAAGATCATTACTTTTGATTTGATCAAATTAACATGATTCCAGTATGCCAGCCAGATTCCCGAGAAGTAATTTTAATTATTTCCTTGGATGGATGCTGAAAATCTGAAACCTGGAACTCAAAGGTGATGAAAGACCAGAAAAACCTTGTCATAATACATAGAGGAATCCCCTAAGACTTTGGGATTAGAAGACTGCAGTGCAGTGGTCATGTCTTTTTCTAGATCATTTCTTAATTGTATTCTCTGAGAAATAACCAAAAACACTTTTTCTAAGACTGAGAAAAATATCATGCCACAAGAGCACCAACATCTGTGAAACAAGCTTATAGTAATTTGTTTAAGATTCCAAATGCTTTTGAGAGACTGCACTTGAAATAGGGTTTCTGGTTTTGGTGAGCAGGAGGATGGCAGAAGAGCAGAAGCTAGATGGTTGCTTTTAATCTCCAGAATAAAAAGGCCAGCTCGGTAAGCAGACTTCCAAAAGTCTTTGACCTCGGTTAAGGATTATGAGATCTTCTAGGACAAAGCAGATTCAGAGTTACTAGAAGTTTTCCAAATTTCTAAATGGAATAATAGGTTGTATATGTTGAGAGAGGATAGAGTTTCATGTCTGGGAAGATTAGGCTAATTCTGAGAAACCAGGATGTGTATTTGCCATCCTAAACCTTATCCCAACAGCTGAATTGGTTCCTAGACTCAGCTGTCCTTACTTATATTACTATTTATTTATTCATTCATTTAATTTAAATTTTACCTAGTTAACGTATACTGCAATATTAGTTTCTGGATCCAGTTATCCTTAAATGAAATGGAGGCAGATAACCTCATGACTTGACCTTGTAATGACATCAAAGTATGTATCATGATGCTTCAAGTCTTTCTCAAAGGGACATGAAGCTATTTGTCACAAACAAAGGGGAAATATCTAGACTTTTTATGAGTTAGGAGATATTAACTCAATGCTACCACTATTGCTCAAAAAAAAAAAAATCCTAAAATACCACTGTGCTCCATTAGAATGGTAGCTTATAGATGTCAGATAATAAGTAGGTTTATGGCTTAAAGGACTCCAAAGTCATTCTTTTTTCATTTCCTAGTTATATATTTGAAATGAGAAATTCTATATTTGAAATACATCACACACACACACACACACACACACACACACACACACTGGGAAAATTCCCACAAGATTTTGTGACCCATAAACAAAGGTTATTCTAATACCATTGTGTCCCTTGGAGCTTCTTCCTCTAAATGAAGTAATAAATTAAAAGCAATACCACATCCCTAGGGGAATATCCCTCCCTTCCCCCCGAAAGAGATTAGTGCTGCCATCAAAGACTTGAGACATGCAGGACAGATGGTTCATATTTATTTATTTATTTATTTATTTATTTATTTATGTATTTTAGAGAGAAAGCAAGGAGAGACACAGAAGAAAAAGGAGAGACCCCTCAAGCTGACTCCTTGCTTAGCATGGAACACTATATGGGACTTGATTCCAGGATCCTGAGATCATGACTTGAGTTGAAATCAAGAGTTGGATGTTTTACTGACTATGCCAGCTAGGCACCCTGGGGTATTGTGATTCTCTCTCTCTTTTTTTTTTTTTTTAATTTTATTTTTATTTATTTGACACAGGGAATGAGAGAGAGAGAGAAAGAGAGAGAGAGCAAGTACACACAAGCTGGGGGAGGGGGACAGCAGGCAGAGGGAGAGAGAGAAGCAGGCTCTCCGCTGAGCAGGGAATTGTATGTGGTGATCGATCCCAGTACCCTGGGATCATGACCTGAGCTGAAGGCAGACGCTTAACCAACTGAGCCACCCAGGAGCCCCTGGGACTGGTGATTCTTAATATAACTCTACTTATCTCTCTAATTGCGGAGGTGCAGAAAGTGAGGAACCTCACAGAGTGAGCATGAATTAGGAATAGATTTAGCTCCAACTGTTACTGCTGTTCTAGATGTGATTTCTCTGCTGGAGAAACTCGGCACACTCACTGGCATGTGGATTTGGGAATGCTTTCCTCTCTTTCCCATTAGAAAATATTAGCAGAAGTTTGCCCGAATAAACAGGAAGAGCAGCATGCCCTCTCTGTATTGTCTCATGGTTTCCACCGTGTCCAAATTAGTTTCCAGAACCCTTGACTGCCTCATCAATTCCAGAAGACATTTTGTTGCTTGCCCTTCTACATGGATAATACCATATGGATGGCAGGAGAAGAAAGAGGATTAATAGGCATATAAATGACAGCCAGACAGCATCAGGCCATTGCTTTAGAGGTAGATTTCACAAAAATGCAAGGTCTTACCACTGCAGTGACTTGCTTGTGATCCACTGATATGACAATTTGTTTTTCTATGTGGTCAGGACATTGGAGGAGCAAGTTTGGAAAATCCTAACAAAGAGATTTACAGAGAAGGCATGCAACTTTTCAGAAAACTACAGATGGTGAGGTTATTTTGGGCTGCTTACCAAAAGGTCACACTCATTGTGGAGGAGGCTCTTAATAGCTCTGGTTTTCTTGAAGTGTCTTTCCTTTGTGCTAGTTACATATTTCAAGTGGCCATGGAATAAGGTTAAATGCTCAGGGTGACTTAGAAACAGGGACTTCCCCTTTACCAAGATCATTGAGGCTACTCCCACTGAGGATGTCCAATTTGCCTTCCACATAAGTAGCATTAAAATACAGATACATATTACATCTTAGGAGGACCAGCCAGATGTTTTGTAACAAGATAACAACATTGAAACCTTTCTAAGATAGGTTGCCACTTTTCCTCACTGGAAGACATATATAATATGGATTTGGATTTGTTGTCTTTGTCCATCAAGCATCTGCAAGGAGGCCTATAAAGGGACTTAGTCACTACTCTAATGCTGTTATGGGTTTCTGCATAACATCATTTCTAAGGGGAGCAGAACTTGAAAAAAAAAATTGAAAAGGCAAAGGACTGCTGTATTTTGATTCATTTGCCTTACCAATATTTGCCATAACCTAGAAGTATCTGTCATTATAATAACCTTTGAATGGTCTATTGAAGTCTCAGTTACAGTGCTACTTTAAAAGGAATGTTGCTTCTTATGTCTATAAATTTGGGGTCTGCTAGTTTAGAGCAGGGATGAATATTTCCACCAGGACATACAACATTTCCATTGCATTGGAAGCTAATGCCACCTGGTCATTTTCAACATTTTATGGCTCTCAAAACAAAAACAAACAAAAAAATGGATGAAACAGACATTTTAGTATGGCTTGCTGTGACTGATCCTGACTGTAAAGGAAAAATCAGATTATTGCTTCATAATGGAGAAGGAAGATTGTGGGTGGAACCCATGTGGTCTCTCAAGACACCTTCTTATCTTGCTATTTATAATAGTAAAATTCAACGAAAAAAAAGTCATACACTGAAAACTCTATGGAAGGTCTGTCTCCAACAGCAATAAGAGTTTGAGTAATCAGGTTAAAAACAGCAACAACCTCCTTGATCAGCTGGGGTGCTAGCTGTAGGCAGATGCTGAATGAGCCATGAGGGAGAGAAGTTATAAATAGCACCTCTGTTTCATGCACACTTGTCCCAGTGAGGATAATAACCACTATGCATGTCTGTTTTTTGTTGCAAGTACATTTACACACCTCAGCTTCCAATTTATTTTCTTCTTCCCTCAGCATTGCATTTGGGGTATGCCACTTACCATTTGCTTCAAGAATGATTAATTTCAACGTGTGATGATGGTGTCTGCATTTGAGGAATGAACATCACCCAGGAATCCTGGACTTCGAGCTGGTTCGAATGAATTGACAAGACTTTGAGTTGTCTCCTTTTGGGGAAAGAGTGAGCAGGTTTATTATGGCATGACTGTCTGATAGGCTGAGTATCCATTTTCTATTTCCCTTCTTGAGGTGTGAGTAGAGGAAGAAGGATTTTGTAGCAACATGGTCGGGACTGGAAGAGATTATGCTGAGTGAAATAAGTCAAGCAGAGAGAGTCAATTATCATATGGTTTCACTTATTTGTGGAGCATAACAAATAGCATGGAGGACATGGGGACTTAGAGTGGAGAAGGGAGTTGGGGGAAATTGGAAGGGGAGGTGAACCATGAGAGACTATGGACTCTGAAAAACAATCTGAGGGTTTTGAAGGGACGGGGGGTGGGAGGTTGGGGTACCAGGTGGTGAGTATTATAGAGGGCACGGATTGCATGGAGCACGGGGTGTGGTGCAAAAATAATGAATACTGTTATGCTGGAAATAAAAAATAAAAAATAAAAAAATAATAATAAAAAAATAAATCTATAAATATAACAAAAAAAAAAAAAAAAACAGTGGTGGACCCTTCTGTACTCCTGCCTTCTTAATGTCTATCTCCTTTTTGTACTTTAGGCAAGGTCCCCACTGTGTCAATTTTGGTGGGATGCCATTTAGAAATGAGAAGGATCATGTTTTCTTTCTTCTCACTTCACAGTAGCTGGAATGAGATATTTTTCTTTAAGATTGATTTTATTTATGAGAGAGAGAGAGAGCAGGGGGAGGGGCAGAGAGAGAATCCTCAAGCAGATTTCCCACTGAGCACAGAGCTCAAAGCAGGGCTTTATCTCAGGACCCTGAGATCATGATCTGAATTGAAATCAAGAAATGGCCACTCAGGGCACCTGGACGGCTCAGTGGGTTAAGTCTCTGTGTTGAGTTCAGGTTATAATCTCAGGGTCCTGGGATCAAGGTCTGTGGCGGGGGGTGGGAGGTGGGGGTATTCTCTGCTCAGCAGGGAGCCTGCTTCCTTCTCTCTGCCTGCTGCTCTGCCTACTTGTGATCTCTCTCTCTCTGTCAAATAAATAAATAAAATCTTAAAAAAAAAAAGAAAAGAAAAGAAAAGAAAAGGCCAGTGAACTGACTAAGCAACCCAGGTGCCCCTGGAATGAAATTTTTGTCCTAGGCTCAGCTAACTGGGCCTCTATGTTGAAGGAGTGATGCTGAGATATAGAAGCATTTTAGAAATGATTTAATTTGACTTTTGAAATGTTGAGACCTTTAGTGGGGTGTGTAGTTCCAGAAGCCAACTGCCAGAGGGGGTAGGGACAATACAGGTGAGTCGGTTCCCATCCAGAGTCTTCCTGTGCCTAGTCCTCATGTCTGTTTCTCACTTGACAGCAACCCCCACATGACACCATGACCTTGAGCTCTCTGATGTCCTTTGTGGCTGAGTTAGTAGAATTGGTTTGTGTACCCTCTGACTCCAGCTAATACAACAATACTACTTGTATTTTGTTAATACTTAGGTAGCTTTATTTTATTTTATTTGTTTATTTATTTACATATTAAAGATTTTCTTTTTAGGTAATTTCTACACCAAATGTGGGACTCGAACTTACAACCCTAAGATCAAGAGTTTCATGCTCCACTGACAGCGAGCCAAGTGCCCCACTTGTATACTTTCATATATATGAATGTCTGTATGTATGTGTAGTTACATATACATATACTTATATACAGATTAATATGTACATATTCTATATAACAAAATATCAACTTATTGCTAGGTCATCATAATTTTTTTCATTTTCTTTACCATTCTTTAGCCTGACATTCACTATTGATATTCATGAGAAGATAATGGCAAGATAGTTTTCCTGTAACTGTATTCTTTCCCTGAATGAGGAGCCACTGTTTATTTCACTCAAACAAGTATAAAATTCATTTTAATTCTATCTTTTACAATTAGATTCCCGATATTGATCACAAAGCACCTTTCTGCACGTGACACTGTGTTAAGTACAATGTAGACTGAATGGGCAGCCACGGGGACCTCCTCCCCAAGGCAGCTCACAGCCCAACAGAACCAGCATGATTATAAATAAACATGAACATCCATAGACCAGGACAGGGGGAAATTAATATTTTTATCTATTTATTTGATATGGAGTACAATGGTTGGGTGTCAGGAAGAAGATTTGGGCAAGAAATAATATTTTTATATGAGACAGAAACATGGAACATTTTAAGGGCTTATTTTTTTTTTCCCACCAATAGTGTAATTATTCAACTTGCTGGTAAACTTTACAGATTCAAAATGAGTTCTTCCTCTGTTCATTAAGATAGCATCACGAATGCTTGGCATAGACAGCATATGTCTGTGCAGGACAATGAGCTATGTCTGACTGCTAATAAGTCCCTCATGAAGTTGAGTCTTCTGTCTTTATGACATTTGAGCTCCTGGCATACTAATTTTATCTGACACAATCCAGTCAGATCCTCCGGATGTCTCTTTGTATTGATCAGTTTCATATAAATAGTTGGTCTTTGTTCCTTTTAAGACAGGATCCTAGAAATAGCTGTTGGGCGAATAATGACAGAAAACTGTGTTTATTCTCGCATTGTTTAATAGATACAGTTTGGGATGATATTAGAAAATGTTTAGCAGTTGAATGTATCATACCAGAAATTTAAGACTTCAAAGGGAAGTTGAAATATTATTTCTACAATTTTGTGTAAAATTTGACAAACGTGTGAGATAATTAGTATTATCTCCGTTAAAGGCCAGTTAGGCGATTACCTGATCTTTATTTAAAAATCTGAGGTAGGGGCACCTGGGTGGCTCAGTGGGTTAAAGCCTCTGCCTTCGGCTCAGGTCATGATCTCAGGGTCCTGGGATGATCTCAGGGTCCTGGGATCGAGCCCCGCATTGGACTCTCTGCTCAGCAGGGAGCCTGCTTCCCTTCCTCTCTCTCTTTCAGCCTACTTGTGATCTCTGTCTCTCTGTCAAATAAATAAATAAAATATTTAAAAAAAATAAAAATCTGAGGTAAACGTGGGAACTCTTTGTGGCCCATGGTTGGTAACTCCTTCATACTTGCCTTTTTTCCCAGTAAGCCATCCACTTCAAGAGAAGCTGGACACTTCTCTAAAGCAAGGAAGGGAACGCTGATAAGTCTATGTTAGCCATGGTGACACAATGACCCTTCTGTCAGCAATTTGTTCAGAAATTAGCTTGTGACACAGCTCTGGCCAGCGAGACTTAAGTAGAGATTCTAAGAAAGTTTCTCTTGTTGCTAAAACAGGAAGAAACTTTTCTTCTCTACTACCACTGGAAGTATCTGTGTGGGAATATGTTACTTAGAACTGTTGCAGGCATATTACAACCACCAACGACAAAAAAAAGTCACGAGAGCGAAGGCCAGTGTGTCAAGATTTGCAGAGCAGAAGGATGAAAATAACCTGGCACATGGATTACATCATTAAGCTGGCAAATTATCGTTCAAAATGCCCTACCCTTAGGCTTATTATTATGTGACATTTCAAAGTCATCATTATGTAAACCACTTTTCTGTTAGGTTTTCTGTACTTGCCACTAAAACATCCTAACTGATTTAATAAACACCTTTATTATCAGAAGAAGACTAAAATTGCTATTCAAGTATATGTAAGTTAGAGTGACACAGTTATAGGGATAGCATTGATTAGATTCTATTACGAAAGAAAATCCTCTACAAACTCGAGTACTTTATTATTGCTGTGTTGTTACACGGCTGCTGAGAATCACAGAGAACATGCTGGTGTGGACAAGGGAAATTGCACATTGTGGTGGAGTCTGCCCTGGGTGGAGATGGCTTGGATATTGTCATTATTATTATCATCATCATTAATATCAGCTCTAGTAAGAATCACTGGTGCTCCCTGGACCTCAGTTTTCTTATCAGCAAGGTGAAGTGATTATATAATTTAGTTTCTTAAAATAATTCCTTCCAGTTCTACATTTTTATCTGGTCTATTTATTTTAAAATCAGATTATGTTTCTTGTAAGAAGTAATTTATAAAAGTTCCTAGAACCCAGGGAAGACTTTTTTTTCATGATTTTCTTTCCTTTCTATGAGATGAAAAGTTATGCACTTTGATACAAGCACTGCACCACACACTGGAGATGAAACACCAAGACAACAAAGATATGGCCCAAGCCTTCACTGATCAAAGGAAGAGAATCATTTAAAAATAATTATCAATATGAACATTCACTGGACTCTAGAGAGTCTGAGAAGATAGAGAGATGAACTTGAAGGTAGGCTTGAGGGGTATGTAGGATTTACCCATTTGAGGGGTTTGGGGATTTAGAGAGGGGAATAGCATGTGTGAATGTCCAGTGTAGAATGAAAGCTCAATACATTTGTGAAACAGAAGGGACTCCAATGGGGTTGGGGCCATGGGGAGGCATGTGTAAGATGAAGTGGCTAGGAAGGCAGGGACTGGTCTTAGAACACTTAAAGATTATGTAACTTCATCACAAAGACAATAGTCATTGTAATTTGGGATATAAAAGGCAAAGTTGGAGAGATCCATGCTTTCATTTTTCCAGACATACTTCCTTTCGTCTCTACTCCAAACATGATTCAACTACTCTCTGGGCATACCTTACCTATCTTTGTGAAATCTGTATTTTCAGGACCTCGACTTGCTCATCAAGGTGACATTACATAAGAGGTTCATTATTTTGGCAGAAGAAATCAAAGCAGATGAAAAGGAATAGCCGAGGTAAATATTTTCTAGGAGACTGAATGCCCATCATGTGCTTTTAGTGTGGTAATGATGAGACAACCAGATGAAACAAGCAAAGCTGATTGGAGGAGGGAACAGTATACTGATGTATAGGTTTTTAACACACTTGAAGACTGTTAATAAGTTTAGATGACTACTCATCACCCATACTAAGCAGCCATTGCCTGGCTTAGGAACTGGAATCAGTGCATTCAATAAGAACATCCAAATGTTTTCTTATACTAGTCATGTTGACTTATTATTATCCCAGATGAGATCTCATTGAATTTGAATGTAGACCCATCTATTAAGACAATGTGTCTACTTTTATATGGACTAAACATAATCTCCCATATTTTAGAGCATTCAGAAATCAAGTCTTAATGATTCTTACTTGGAGGTATTGCCTATACATAACTTATTTTTATTTTTGAGATTACATTTTATTTTAATTTTTATCTAAAGATTTTCTTTAGAAATTCTGGATATTGGTAATTATATTCTTCGTACAAAGCATCTATCATTCAAGCCTTGCAATTCACTTATTCTCATTTGAGTAGTGAATTATTGAATGTGATATCTTTCCCTTAGGTGTAAGTGTGTATTTTGATAACTATTGGTTTTATGGCATATACTCTGGTATCTCTGTATTTTACACCAGGGCATCCATGTTTTTCAAGGGAAAAATGAGGAGTGTGACAATTTTTCAAGTTGTGAAAACTGATGTACGTAACACCTGTGACATTCCAAAATACAGTGTAATTATTTTTCTTCCACTAATCGTGACATTTTTGGATCCATTTTAAAAACCAGCAGCACAGATTATAAAAATGGGATGTGGTGCAACATTACCTTGATGCAGACCAAAACTGACACCAAATATAACTAGAAGAGCTGAACAAAATACAACAACAAAACCTCTGTTGAATCATTGGAGGGCTACCAAAACAGGCAGGACTTGGATGCCAGGATGCAGTTAAAGAGGGAAGTACATAGCTGTGAGCCTGACATTCTGTGCTGCTTTTCCACTTAAGTCATATGACAATTAATAAGTGACATAGATCCAACTGACTACAAAGTGAAATAGCAAGTGGCAGGAAGAAACAAGGACTCTGAGCAGAGATTTGGCAGTCGACTAGGATTAGGGAGACAGGAAATTGGAGTTCCATGTTGCCCAGGCAGCTAGGACTTGAGAGACCAAGATGCCAGAAAGAAGTATGTTTAGGTGAACTTTTTTTTTTTTAAGATTTTATTTATTTATTTGACAGACAGAGATCACAAGTAGGCAGAGAGGCAGGCAGAGAGAGAGAGAAGAGGAAGCAGGTTCCCTGCAGACCAGACAGCCCGATGTAGGGCTTGATCCCAGGCCCTGGGATCATGACCCGAGCCGAAGGCAGAGGCTTTAACCCACTGAGCCACCCAGGCGCCCCTGTTTAGGTGAACTTTTTATTTCTGTTCCATGTTTCTCATGAAGTTATTTGCTGATTCAGAACTAGGAAGATAAGAAGTCAAATAAGAAGTAGTAGTTAATAGTCTGGGAATGCAAACAGAGATTAAGGAAGTCACATTAAATTGAGAGGATAAAATTGAAGTTAGAAATCTTCAGGAAAGGAGGTCATGGTAAATACCCCAGAGTTCCAGTTAGTAACATCAGAGAGCTATAACTTAGGAGTATAAGCTTCATTTCTAATATAGTAGCCACAAGCTACAATGAAGTTATTGGGCATATAAAGTGTCTCAGCTCAAATTCAGACCTACTACTCTAACTGTAAAATACGCAGCAGATACTGAAGTCTTATGACAAAAAAGAATATTAATACCTCACTAATAAATTTATAATGATAGCGCTTTGAGACAATTATATTTTGTATATGGGGTTAAAAGAAGTAACAATAAAATTACCTGTCCTTATCTGCTTTCTATTTTTTAATTGTGTTTTGGATAGTTGAAATGATAAAGTGGTTCCTGTTACATTTCTATTGAATAACATTTAAAAAAAAATGATTCAGAAATAGAGCAGCTCTCAAAAAGACTAAATGTGAGGTTTCACCTTGATTATTACCAGGCAGATTTAAGATGATCTTCACCTTTGCTAACTGCCTATAATAAAGCAAAAGAAAAATATTCTCTGGAGGGAGGTGACTACAGCAAAAACCTTAGAAAACTAGTGTGTGTGTGTGTGTGTGTGTGTGTGTGTGTGTGTGTATTTAAATGTAGCATTTAATCAACAAGTATAAGGCTTACTAGATGGTAAGCCTAAATAATTATAAATCAACAGAAAAAAAAAAGACAATAAAAACAGACCCAGAGGGAATTTAGATACTGACATTATTGGACATAGACTTTAAAATAAATGCAGTTAATATGTTTAAAAAAATAACCTGTCAAAATGGACAGGTCATCCAGTAACTTACAATGGAAAAAAAAAAATCAAAGAGAAAGCCTAACACTGAGAAATAAAATGACCAAATTTAGGAAATGAATAAATGGGATTGACAGCATATAAGACACAGAAAAAGATAAGAACAGTTAACTGAAAGACAATTTACTGGAAGACATCCATACTAAAGCAGAGACAGAAAAGTGCAAAATACATAAAAGAATACAAGCATATTTGTGATGCAATGAAAGGTTAGAATATTCACACAATTTAAATTCCTTAAAGGGAGGAGAAAGAGAATGTCCAGAAGTGATACTTGAAGTGGTAATGGACAAGACTTTTCTAGAAATGGTGAAAATCATCAAACCCCTGATTTTAAGAAGATTTACAAACATAGATCAGAATAAATAGAGAGAAAATTGCACGTAAGCATATTGAAGGTAAAATATTAACAATCAAAACCTTATAGAAAAATCTCAAATTCTCAAAAGCAGTTACAGAACTTCAGAATAGAGACAGTAAGGCTGACAGTTGACTTTACAACAGAAATTATGGGAAAGAGAAGAAAATGGAAGGGCATATTTAAAGTGTTTAACAGCTATAACCTAGAATTCCATCCACTAAAAATAATCTTCAAAGATGAAGGTGACAGATATCTGTATTATCTGTACATACACTCACCAGAGAGAATTTATATCTGGCAGCACACACTAAAAAAAAAACTACTGAAAGAAGAAATTTAGGAGAAAAATAGATTAAGATAAGAAAATGAAGGAAGAAGTGAAGATCAATAATAATAGAGATTAATAATATAATTATGCACATATATTTAAGTATATTCTGAATATAATAATAATAATAATAATGTAATATTTGGAGGATCTTGAACTCTCCAGAAAGTGATGAGGATTAATTTATATTAGACACCAAAATCAAGGATGTATGTGGTTCTCTCTATGGTAAAAAAAAAAAAAAAGAAAGAAAGAAAGGAAAATATGTAACTAACAGATGAATAAAGAAGAAAAATGGAATGAAAGTGGAAAAAAATAATAAGATGAGAAATATAAATTCAAATATATCAGTAGTAACAAAATACATCAAATATAAACAGATGAAAAGATTGGATAAATCTCAAAGGATGGATGATTTTCTGACAAAGACTATCAGACTGCATAAAACAAGCAGAAAATTATACATACATATATGGATAGATATGAAAAATATAGATGATGTATATGACTTTATTTGCATCTCATATATGTATAAAATATTATTATAAGAATATTATAATATAATAATATAAGAAAATATTAAGTATATATATTTTAGAAAGTTTAGAAAATTAAAATGGAAAATTTAAGCCATGCAAAAACTAAACACAAGAAAGCAGATTTCCAATTATAACAGCAGGCAATGTAGACTTTAAGTCAAAAAGTGTTTCATAATGATAAAAGTTTCAATCTAACAGGATGACATAAAAATTCTATATTTATATGCACCTAAAACTATAGCGTTAAAAGAGAGATTGATAAGACAAATAGGAGAAATAAATAATTTGCAATTATTGTGTGATTTTAACCACCTGGTTCAGCAACTAAAAGAAGAAACAGACAAAAATTAGTAAGAGTATAGATGATTTCAATCACGTGATTTTCAAACTTGACCTTATTTACATACATAGAAATCTGCACTCAATAACTCAAGACCATATGCTGAGCCATATGGTCTTCACAAATTTCCAAGGATTGAAATCACAGAAAGTATATTCTCTAACCACAGTGTAATTACAGTAACAATCAATAGAAACAGAGAACAGAAAAGCTCTTATACTTGAAGTTTATCAATACATTTCTAAAGCACTCGGGATGGCTTTAGAATATATTTTCTGTTGAATGATGATGAAAATGCAACTTTTCAAGACATATGAGATGCAATGTAAGTAGTGTGTACAAGGAAGTGACAGTCTTGAAAGCATACATTAGAAAAAAATAATGGCTGAAAAATCACCTATGTGGCCTCTAAAGAAGTTAGAAGCAGAAGTGCAAATTAAACTTTCAAAAAAGTAAAATGAAGGAAGCAATGAGTCACAGCAGAATTATATTCACGTAATTTAAAAAATACACTGGAGAGAAAATAATAAAGTTAAAAGTTCACTTTTCAAAAGACTGCTAGAATAAAAAGTAAGGACAAACATAATACTAAGATCAGAGATACGGGGAGAGGAGGGAGAAATGCCACCAGTAAGATAATAGGATATTACAAGCAACTTCATGCCAATGATTTCGAAGAGTTACATTAAATGGACAAACTCCTATGAAAACATAGCTTTGCAACTCTGATATAAGAAGAATGACAAGCAACACTTTTTTCTATATTTATTAAACATATCAAATACATCATTACAAGCTTTTCCCCAAAGAAAACTCTAGAACCGATGGTTTCACTGTTTATATTTTTGAACATTTAAGGAAGAAATAATATTGTACAAGACCACTCCAAAGAATAGAAAAACAAGAAAAATGGTGATTTTGATTTTAGCATAACCCTGATAGCAAACAATAGAAGGGAGAAACAATGATAGTCATGGTACATTCATGAAATGGAATACTACACAACAATTAAAATAAATTAACCACAGGGGCACCTGGATGGCTCAATCAGTTAAGCATCCACCTTCAGCTCAGGTCAGAATCCCAGGGTACTGGGATGGAGCCCCGAATTACGTTTCCTGCTCAGTGGGGACCATGCTACTCCCTCTGCTTGCTGCTCACCCTTATTGTGCTCTCTCTCTCTCTCCATCAAATAAATAAGTAAATAAAATATTTTAAAAATAAAATAAAATAAACTACAACGAAGATACCACCAACATAATATTGAATTAAGAACCAGACAAATTAGAATATATACTTTGCACTATTCAAAAGAGTACATTGAGTACAATTTTATTTCCATAAAATTAAAAAATTTTGAAATAAGCAGTGTGACTCTCTGGCGTTATTCACTAGGATATTGGTTATTTTTAGTTGGGAGGGTGGGTTAGTACCTGGGAAGGGGCATGAGGGTGTATTAATGAAACTTTGTTGTTTGACCCAGATGCTGGTTGCATGGGTGCCCTCCCTTTGTGAAAAGTTATCAAGTTGCACCCTTATGATCTTCTTACTTTTATGTAGGTTGCATTTCAATGAAAATGTTTACCTAAAAAAATATACAATACCAAGTTATGAAGCTGAAAGTTACTTTTTCAAACCATCAGTAAGAAAAAAAAAAAGGAAGGAAGGAAAGAAGGAAGGAGGGAAGGGAGGAAGTAAGAAAGGAGGGGAAAGAGAAAGAAAGAAAAAAAGAAAGAAAGAAAAGTTTGATCAACCATGTTAGAAGAATGACGAATTAAACTATCCACCTCTATGGAAAATTGTTTGATGAAAGTGCTGACACATGAAAAGCCAATCGACAACCAAAAAAAAAAAAAAAAAAAAAACCAAACAGGAAAACAATGTTAGAGAAGTGTGTTGTCAGGTTCCTCACTGATAAAAGTATGATGTTATTTTTCCTAGAAAAGTTCATGTATCATTTAGGATGGTTTTAGTTGTACATCACAGAAAAACAACTTTTATCCGCTGAAACAGAAAGGGGAACCAGGAGCTCATCTAAGCAGAGGATCAGAGGGGACAGACTTAGGGTTACCTGGAGCCAGATTCTTCTTTGTGCTTTTCTCTACCTTGCGTTTAATTTCCCCGTGCATCTAGATACTGTGGTGGCCCTCATGATTTCGGGGTACATGTCCGGTGATGGTGAGAAATGAACTACCTCCTTTTTAAGAGCAGGAAAGAATGTGTCCCCAACATCCAGCATCTCATTAGCCTGAATTGGACCAAAAGTCCCATCTTTAAATAATCTGGAAATGAGATTAAAATATCCTCCAAACAATCAAACCCACCCTTGAAGGTGGAACTCCGCCTCTAAAGCAAGCAAAAAGCTATATGAGGGTGGGCTGGGGATTTGATGAAATCTGAGGAGATGTTAAGGAGTAGAACAGGATAATGAGCAGTGAGCACCTCAAGCAGTCATCAGGGTCCTCTAGGACACACCGATGCAACAGCCATTCAACAACTTCATTCATAGTAGCCCGCCTCATAATTTTGTTTTATTCACTAGGATATTTTTGTCTATTTCTTACCTGTTGAGAATAGCGCCTTGAATTACTGTATGCAATTAAGCATCTTTGACTAAGAATTGTTTAAAATCTGGGCATACCTTTGAGTATGTACTTTAAAGCCCATTTGGTATACTTAAATTCTTGTATTCATTTTATGAAATACATTCACTTTTCAAGTTATATAACAGCTTTGGTCATGTTTGTGCATTTCATGCAGGCCTTTGGTTTCTTAATGTCTTTCCATTGCATTGAGTGGTTTGCACATGTCCTGCCTTAACACACCATATATTTTTTTCTTGGAATAGTTGAAGGCAATGTTCAGAGGGAAGACTTGGGATAAAGTTACCTGGAAGAACAGACAACAGCCACAGATTAAAAAAAACAAAACAAAAAAAGTTTGGATTTGGATTGAACTCTCCTGGTAAGCTCAGAATCCTGGGATTTTTGGTCAATGGGAGTTAGAATTCCCAAAATGAGCTTTAGGATTTTTAAGCAGCTTCTTAGCCATGGAGCAATCATCAGTGTGATTCTTTTACATCATCAGTTCAGGAAACTTACTCTGGACCTCAGCTAAGATGTAGATATTCATTAACGACTCTGTAATTCAATAACAACAGTACACAGTATCTGACTTCATTTCTTACTTGCAATAAACAAGAAAAATCTACCAAACTCCCTGATTTTCCTTTCTTACAGCTCGTTCTCCTGTTACCTGCTTATCACAAAGTGTTCTTATATGATCAACCTCACTTTTCACAGATAGGTGTATGCACACAAAATTAGAGATACCAAAACAAGATTAAAAACATAATTCTTTCGATTCAAAATATCCATTTTTACAAAATAATTTACATTGTTTAAATAATGAACTTTCTTATACATGTGAAATATAATTTTATTCATAAAATTGTATTTACATGTAAAATCAGGGTCCATTGATTTAATGTTCCACACACCCCCTAAAAATCTAAATTCCATAACAAGATGAAAGCAAACATACTAATTATATTCTAGAAGCTAATATCATTCAAACCTCACCGTCTGAATTTTGTAAAAAAAAAAAAAAAAAACAAAAACAGAACAAAAACAAAAAAACACCCAAACAAAACAAAACAAGTTTTCTTTTTGAGATATTGTTTCAACACAGCCTGTGCTGTCTGGGAATGAAATATCAGGTCACTGAGAAGTTTCAAAGAGATCTCTAAATTTCTATAGGCCCCAAAATGGAAAGGACTATATATAAACTCTTCACAAAATGGTGAAGATGAGTTAAGTCTGAATCTGCTCATACAAAGTGTAGAACCACAGCCTGAAACTGAATGATGATTTTTGAAATAACAAGCTTTGTTGCCTCCCCGTGCTACGGTGCTGGAGACAGCACATACTACAGATCTGGGTAAAACTGCTACAGATCTTGGCTGCAATTTATTATTAGCCCGGTGTCTTTGGAAAAGCCATTGCGCCTCTGTCCGCCCCTATTTCCTCTTTTCCATAACGGTCATGATCTGGCAATTGAATATCCCCTGGGATCAGCGGGACCCACAAGTTTCACCACCACCACCACCAGTTAAGGTGTGACTTGGGTCCAGCCCTTTGACCTTCTCAACCGTTCGCTCATCCACAAAATGGGAGTGATGCGTCACTTGCAGAGTTTCTTAGATTTCAGGAGGAATATACGGTTCCTAGCGCAGTGGAACCCAAAGAAACCTGGAACCCAGAGGCATTTGATGGTGCCAAGTGGCCTCTACCCCCGCCAGGAACTAGCAATATGGAGATGGAAAACCCCGCAGCAGAGCCTCTGACTGCAAACAGCTCTCCAAAATCGGGCTGTTGGAGAGATTAAATAAGATAGTGTCTGGAAACATGCTTAAGACGTGTGAATGCTCCATGCATGTTACTTTCCTCCCCGCTTTTTCTATTTATTTGATAAAAATTGAGTCCTGGGTCTCAAAGGATCCACGTAGGAAGGAATGCTTAATGAGAAAGAGACTACATAAGGAATTTACACAACTTAAAATTTTACACCCAGTTTTGTTTGTTTGTTTTGTTTTAAACTGTTGCAGGGTGTGTGGGGATCAATGTCATTTTCTGGGCATCTGTGGCCCAAGCGGTTTCATTCCCTCTGCCTTCCAGGGTGCTCTCCACAGCCTTAGGACGATGTTATCCATCAGGGGAGAGTCCAGTGGCCTGTCCGAGGGTACGCGCACACCCCCCATCCTGCAGCTTGCACGTTCGGAGTCGCGGAGCGCGCGGAGCTCTCCGTCCCTGTTGCCCATCAGAGCAACCCGGAGGTGCGGCGCGACACCGTCGGGACACAGTTTCGGGGCGGGGCACCTGCAGAGTCTGGCCCCCCCTCCCCTCCCCACGCCCCCGGCAGCCTGACTTGGAAAGGAGGCGGTGCAGGGTGGTGAGGGCCTGGCTGGGATGAGAAAGGGCCGGGGCTCCTCCCCGGGGCTCCCGCTGCCCTCGTGCTGTTGCTGGTGGTCGTATGAGCCGCAGAATAGTCGTGGTGGCGGGGGAGTCGGGGCAGCAGCGGCCTTAGCCTTGGCACTGGCAGCGCGAATCCCACCAGGAGCAGCAACGAAGAATATCCTTCTCCAGGGAAGATGGTCTAAAAGGGTTAAGAATCCGAGGACGGCGACAATAGGGACGGGCGGAAAACCCCGAGCGGAGTGGAGGGGCAGCCAGAAGCCGAGGGGGTGGCTGGGGAATAATAAAATAAGAGGGAAGCTAAACCAGTGACCCTTGTCGGCAGTGAAAAGCGGCAGATTAGAAAATGTTTCATGCTAATTTCCATGGAGATTTCTTTAATTTATCGAAGATTGCTTCCCGGCTCGCCCGGCGCGCGCCGGCCGTGTCCTCTGCGGTCGCGGCGCCCGGGCTGCTGGGCCCCGCGCGGGTCGCTCGGGCGCCTCGGACGTCTCTATCAGCCGCGCCCGCCGCCCGCGCCCGGCCCCGCGCGCCGCCCCGCGCCGCCGCCGCCGGCTTAGGATGCTTGTCACATGATGGCTTCATCGGGCCCCTCGCCTCCTGATCCTTTCAAGCTCTTTCTCCTGCCTGGCATATCAAAGGAGATTTGTGGGTCACCGAGCCGGGACGCGGCGTATAAAGTCATCAGCCTACCCGGCACCACCTCGATCATTTGCCACATTGTTCTTGCAACCGGCCGCGGGTGGCTGGGGTCCTTTAATAACTGGGTTAGTAGTGAGGCGAGAAAAAAAAAAAAAAAAAGAAAAACAAAAAAAACAAAACACGTTAGCTTTTAAAGATACAAAAAATATGTATACAGGTACGCTTGCGATGATGAACCGAGCAACGTGCAGAATTGTGGAATTACACTCTGCAGTACCCCTGAAACGAGCATGAACCTGTATGCGAACTACACTGGAATGAAAATTTAAACACTTAAACTCCTGAAACCACTGTGGCGCTGGCTGTTAACTACCTAGAAAGTAATGAGGAATTCAAGAAGATAAAGAAAAAAATGTATAAAAATGTAAGAACTTAATAAAAAAATACGGGAGGAGACAGGCTGATAGTGTTATCACACTCTCCCAAATGACATTAATTAGCAGCATAAGATAAAAGAGCACAGATGACTTAACATTTTTTTTTTAACAGAATTCTGATGAGTCCTTAGGAATACTATTTTCTTTGTATTTTTGAATTTGATGAACAATTTGTATTTTTTTTAATTTAATGAACACTTTAAATATCAAACCCTGGGCTAATTTGGCCACAAAATTACACGCTGCACAATCTTTTTTGTACTTGTCTGCATGCACAAGCCTTAAGAAAAGATTGTTTAAGTTGACCAAATAATTGAGATTCAGACTTTTCACTATAAATGTGGTTACATGTGGACAGACCAGTGGTTATGTACATACAGTGTAATACATAATCTCCAAAATAAACCCCAGAGATGGGCTCAGTATTTTAATGGGTTTCCACCTAAAGATTGCTCTTTGCAGAATTACGTAGGACAGATACAATTGTTTCTTCTTACCTTCTCACTCCTTTCTCTTCCTGCTTTATTCAGTTCTCTTAAGGCAGGCAATGGGCACAATTCCCGCAGAAGCTACAGTGAAAGCCGGAGTCACTGGCTTCCCTAGAAATTTTCTTGGAGCAAGACAGTTCTGCAGTCATTTTTGATCAAAGACTCTTCAGTGGTTCTAGATGTCCATACAGTGTGCATTCCTTTTACTGTGCTTCTCCTATACCTAAATTTATACTTTCAAGCCTGCATTTCATAGTCTTTCTTTTTTGCAGTCATGATTGTTACACTTTAGTAAGTCCAATCTTGAAAGGTTAGAGCAAGTTGCTTTGGCATTAATTATCTGTTGTAAAAATCAGCCTATAAAAATGGAAGTGTCCCCTTAAAATCTTGTCTCATGATAGGACATAAATTGGAGAGGTGTGTTTGGGGAAATACAAAGTGGCCTTTGCATTAAAACTCAAAAGGAGTTCTTTTTTTGTAATAAAGGTAACTAAATGTAGCAAACAAATAATGTATCATCTACAATGTATTCTGTAAGATGTATGTATATATACCGGGAGAAATAGAACTTCTGTATCATGCATAAATAAATTCATCAGTACTATAATTCAGCTAAAGAAAAGTTCTTAAAGCCCCTTTCCAGAACTTTGCTGTTTAGTTACTAGAAATCATTCCGGGCTGAAATGATAATTATGTGACATTCATGTCACCATTTCTCTCTCCCATGCCCATGGCAGAGGTTGGCAAGGAATCCTACTCTAGTCCACCTGGGTTTCAATAGAGGCTCCAACCTACCAGCCAGGAGCCCAGGGCCTATCCATCATGTGAACTCTGTTTGCCATCCCTAATCCAGGTCAACAAGCATATTTTGTGACTGGAACTACTAAAACTGTCCCTTACTACCAGTTCTTAAATATTAAGAATATGAAGTTTTTATTCCATGACTCCTATGACAAGAAGATTCATTTAAAAAATTATTTATCTGAGAAAAAGAGTGAAAGAGAGAGAGAGAGCATGAAGGAGGGGTGGGGGTGGGGAGAGGGGAGGGGAAGAGGGAGAGCTGGCAGGGAGGGAGAGAGAGAATCTCAAGCAGACTCCCTGCTGAGTGTAGATTTCCCAGCTCAGAGCAGATCTCAGGACCCAGAGGCAAAATCAAGAGTTAGATACTTAACTGATGGAGCCACCCAGGTGACCCAACAAGAAGGTTGACTTTATGTGTCCTCCAACCCCAAGTGATTTTGAACAGATGTGTGACTCTGCTTTGCTGTTCCACTTTGATGATACTCAGAGCCCCATCTGTGGAATATAGAGACGCTTTAGATCAGTCCTGGGATCTGGAAGCTTTGCCCTGAAAACTGGATTTGGATTTCAAAAATGAGAAAAGGCGTTATCATTTCTAATCAGCTGACACAGTCACTTTCTGTCTACAGTTGTTAATCACATGGTTACAAATATTCATAGTAAAGACCTGTGATCCATAACCAATTATAATATTTGTAATAATTGTGTAATAAAAACCCTTCTTTCTGGCTAACAAAATGCAGATAGGCTATTAAGGAGCCTGCCTGCCTGCCTTCCTTCCTTCCTGTCTTCCTGTCTTTCTATCTTCCTACATACCTATGCTATACCGCTAGTGAGGCATGGGGTCTGTGGTAGATTTATGAATCTGGAAATGGAGCATATACTTGGACTTGCAGAATTTGGGGTTTGATAACCCCTCAATCATAACAATGGGCATGGATCACTGCTATAAAATGAAGTGTTAGCTGGTACAGTGGGGGAAAGTACCAACCTTTTTGTTTCACTTTGTTCTCATTAAGCTTCTGTATTTAATATATAACTTGGTCTCTCATATTCATTTCTCTTTGCCCCCCGCCCCTCAAAATTTCAGATTACTCTTGCATTTAATTCCTGGCTTAATGACTGTGTGTTCCCACAGGATCAAATACCATCATCCAGAGTTAAAGTTAGGAGGGATAGTAAGTGTTATATCATTAATTTCATAAATATGTAATAGTAAAATTAAGTGTTACCCAGTGCTGTCGGTGTTCTGCAAATTCCTTCGTGTATGCCAGAATATATTAACTGACCATGTGCCTGGGATATGAGATATTCACACTCTGTAAGAAGATTTTCCAAAAGTGATTTCACCTCCTTTGTTTAAGGGTTGTATGGATTGTCAAGATAGGAAATGAGCAAGGAGGATTTTACATCACATCTTAGTGCCCAAACCAGATATGTCACCACTTTCCACTGCTGGTAGAAACATTCTTAGTAGACTCAGAATCCTTATGACATACTTTCATTCTTGCGTTAATACTGATGAGAGCTGAGGTATAAGCCAGGAACTATTTATTAGTGTCTTAATGCAGATGATATAACCCAAATAATCTCAGTATTCAAACACAATTTTAGAAGCTTTAGCTCTGCTTGCCTTATTGGATAATCCTATTTTTTTTTTTTATCTATTTTGGTTATCTGCAGAGTTCTCTTTGGTCAATGTCAATGCCATGTCCAGTCTTCCTTGCTTAAGTTTCTTGGAGTTAAAAGAAAGAAGGAAGGAAGGAAGGAAAGAAAGAAAGAGAAAAAGAGAGACAGAAAGAAAGAAAGACAGAGAAAGGAGAAAGCAGTAGCTTGGTCAAAGACACGGGAGATACTGGGAGCAAACAATAGGGAGGAAACATTGCTGTAACTAAGGTTTTTAAAATTCCCAGTACAATCTGTGTGTTTTACCCCTTCTCCATTACTACCTCCCTTACTCTATCTCTTCAACCACCAAAAATATAAAAACAAACAATACAACACAACACACACAAAAAACAAGCTTTTGAAGATTGACCAAAAATAATACCCCAATGCCCAGAAACAGCACATGGAACTCATTTAATTACTTTCAGAACCCTGAGAATAGATGTGTACTGAGAACAGAGTTCTGCAAATAGACCCTGCCTGGTGTCTTACTCATAGGCCAGGCTTTTCCAGTCCCGGCACTCCTGAATTTTGTTTTGGATAATTCTTGTTGTGGGTCTGTTCTGTGCATTGTGAGATATTTAGCGACATCTCTGCCTTGTAACCCACCCCCGCCACTCCTATTGAGACAATCAAAAATGTCCCCCGGAATTGCCAGATGTCCCCAGAAGTTGCCAAATATCCTCTGGGGGAGCAAAACAACATTGTGTTAAGAAGCATTACTCTAAAGTATTTCTCATCTCTTCCCCTATTCTCCATCCTTCTCTCTTAACATCTTTTCCAGCTTCCCACTTCACATCTTTCACATCTTAGCTGACAAGGCACCTCCTCTGGGAGGTCCTCCTTGACTTGGGAAGGATTTAAGTGTCCCCAGACCTAGTATACATCAGTTTCTATGACCTTCTACCTAAGTTCCTTGGAGTTCTCTTCCTTTTTGAGGACAGAAGCTCAGTCTGGCTCTTACCTATGCTTCTAGCTCAGTGCCCAGCAGAGGAGAAAAAAGTATACTGGAGGTGGATGCTGGGCGAATGAAGGTGGTGCACCAAATTACAGGTGTACTTCACATCCACTAAACCCCCTTTTCTGACCTGGCCAAACGCCAAAACAATTTCCCCTTTCTTCGTGAATCTGAGGGCCTTTTTTTGAGTCACTTTTCACAACTGGTTCCCCAGCAGCGTAATGAAGATTGTAATTTTGAAGGTGACTGGCTGCTTTCTTTGGCTGTTCACTTCCCAAAGAACTCATTTAGGAATTTGGGTTGATAAAAATGTCAGCTCTGCCTGGTGCCTTTCTTTTCAATATGGCATATTTCCCTGGTCCCCAAACCTTGGGGAAAATGCTCCTCTAGAGAGCAGGAGGAAGCGGAAGCAGACCCCTTCTGGTGCCAATGTTCCCTGCCCTGTTCTCAGAGCAGTCTGCTTGCAGAGAGAAAGCACACTTGGCAGGCAGCGAGGCCTTTCTGTGGGCGCGCGCAGGAGATTTTCAACCACAATGGCAAGCTCGCACCTTGCGTCTGGCTCCTCTCCTGCTTCATTAAGATTTTTCTATTCTGTTCCCTCTCGCATTCTTCTTGGGAAGTGGGCCATTTCAAAAGGAGTGAGATGACTCTAATTTTGTGTTTTCAAAAGGCACACAAGCAAAATTTGGATACATGTGGATGTGTGGACCGTGGATCAGTAGCGTTGACTCACAAACACTCTGAAGAGAATGCTGTCTGAGTAGGATGCTTGCTCTCCTCTAGTCCAGGGGCCTCTCCTTCTTCTTGGCCATGGAAATGTCTCAGCAGGGGATGTAGATTAAAAAAAAAAAAAACAGTAAAGGCACACTGGAAGAGAGAAGTTTAGTGTAAATAAGGCGTAAAAAAGTAAGGAAAAAGAGTTTCTGTCTTGCTTCTGTACCTCCCCCCACCAAATTTCTCCTTACCTCCCCCCTACCTTGCCAGCTTACCAAAAGGGGTCAAATAGCCTCTTTAGGGGAAGATCAGAAGCTGAGACAGGGTCTTCTCCCCATGGTCTTGAGTGAGTGTGATAGTTCAGTCTTCTTGTGCCCAATCTCACCATATTTGTGAAAAATGCAATGAAATGTAAGCGAATGAGCCATTTCCAAATTGCAGGCAATCCAGAGGGCCTGATGTTAAGTAACATAACTAAGTAACTAAGTAGCAAAAGACCTCATCCACCCTTGAGACACAGGGGAAGTCTGTGAATCTTAATGATCGTTGATTAATGTTTATTGAACATATAATATGTTCTAAACTATGGAGCTAAGAGCGTTGTAAGCATAGTCTCATTTTATCACCATAGTCACCTATGATTATCCTCCATCCACAGGAACAGCAGAATGAGATAGAGGGGTAATTTACAAGAACCCAACAAATGGAGTTTAATTTGGTTGTTCATTTTTTCAATTAAACTTTAAATGTTGAGATAATTGTAAATTCACATATAGTTATCAGGAATAAAAACTTAGAGATTTGTGATCTTGTATACCCTTTGCCTGGTATAGCCTTTCCCACCAGTTCATGGTAACTTCTTGCAAAAATTGAGCACAATATCACAACTGGGGAATTTATATTAAAGCAGTCCACTCATCTTATCCAGATTTTCTAGCTTTACAAGTTTTTATTTTCTTCTTCTCTCTATGTGTGTGTCTGTCTCTCTGTCTCAGTGTGCATGTTTGTGTGTTTTGTGCATTTAGTTCTTTGCCATTTTATTATATCTGTAGATTCATGTATCAACATCAGAGTCCAGATACAGATACAGAATGTTTCCATCCCCACAGAGATCCATTGTGCTACTCTTTGACAATCATACCCACTTCCTTCCTGCTTCTAACCCTTCCTCGGCCCCATGCAACCACTCACCTGGATTTCATCTCTATAATTTTGCCATCACAAGAATGTTATATAAATGGAACCATACACTGAATAACCTTTCACTCAGCTTCAGTCTCATAGGATTCACCCAGGTGTCGAATGTATTTATTATCTTTTTTCATTGCTGAGTAGTATTCCGTGCTGTGGATGGACCACAGTTTGTTCAACCATTCACCCATGGAAGGGTACCTGAGCTGTTTCCAGTTTGTGGCTAATAGGAATTAAACTTCTAGGGACCTGTATACACAGGTTTAACATCAACATGTCTTTTTATTTCTCTGGGATAAATACCAGGAGTATGATTGCTGATCCACATGATAATTGCATGTGTGGTTTTATAAGAAAATGCCAAATGCTTTCCAGAGGGCCTCTATAAGTCTGCAGTTCTACCAGCCGTGTGTGAGTGATCTGGTTTGTCCACATCTTCACCAGCTTTGGGTGTTGCTATTATTTTTAATTTTAGTCATTCTGACAGGTCTGTAGTAATACTTCATTGTGGTTTTAATTTGAATTTCCCCAATGGCTAATGATGTTGAACATTGTTTCGTGTTGTCTATTTCAGTAAATAACTCTTCAATTTTAAAAATGTCTCTAGCTCCCTCCATTAACTGGAATTTTTAAATAGATAACTATGTATATGAGTCAAGATGTAAAGGAGTCTATAATCTGTTATTTGGCAGATGGTACTCTGAAGAAGATAAACAAGTTGCAGTCAAAAGAATTCATGGGAGCCAGTGCCACATGGTCTTTACTGATCTTTTGCTTTGTACAAGGCTGTAATGTAAGCAGTGGGAAAAAATGTGTGTGTGTGTGTGTGAGTGTGTATTTATATATTTATACACATATATAAATATATATACACACATACTTTTGACTATGCAGTATATATTTTATATATATATATACTTGTGACTACACAGTATACATAGTAAAAAATATAATATTATATATTAATTTAAAATGGTAATTATTATTATGCTAACATATAACATAATAATTATAGTACTATATAGTACTATAATTATATATATTATATATATTAGTTAATATATATTATAAAATACATAATATGCACTATATATTAGTTTATATATATTTCAAGAAACACATTTACAAAAACCCAAGAACATTTGGAATATTATTAATTATAAAGAGAAATCTCCTGGTGTATTTAGGTTTCTGTTTTGCTTTCATTTTAATAAAAACATGCTTCTAAATGCTTGTCGTGGTATATGGATCTGTGGTGCAGTTTGAAGGTTTGTTTCTTTGTGTTTTTCTACAAGGGGACATTTCATTGTGGGGCTCTCTGCCCTTTCACTATGTCTGGGTGATGTTGTCAGTCAGTAGACACACAGCCAGCAGTGTGTCTCCGACACAGAGCTTCTCATAATCTGGCAAATTCCCCCACTATTTTCCTTTATTTCAAAACTGTGCTATGTTCTTGGTGTTTTGGGCAATCCTCTAATTACCATCTAGAGAGCCAGGTCAATACCCTGTCTAGTGAAATCATGAGATAAAAATAGCACCTACATTAGGATAAGGCAACTCACAGCATGACCTAGAGCTGGTTATATAACACATCTGAGCCCACGTTTCTCAGCCGGGACTCAGGAATGAGACTATGGATTTCATAGCATAGCTGTGAGGAGTAAATTCAATGACAACGCGCAGTGTCAGACACAGACTTCTCTCATAGTAATCACCCCCTTCCTACTCAGGTTTCAGTTTCTGCTTTTTCTTACTTCTTGCTCCTGGCTTTACTTATTCTGATGCTCCACCAACAGCTGTCACCCATGTGGGGCATCCAGCCCCTAGTGAAGTCACAAGCATGTGTGGATGAGGAGATAAGTCCCTTGTGGCTATCACACACCAGTCAACCTTTTCCCCAAGTACCTTGAGATTATTGCACAAGTCAGAGGACATAAAACCATTATTTTGGAAAACCAATTCATCTATCCCAAACCTCTTATGTTCCTTAAAACCTTAAAACAGTTAAAATAAAAAGAAGAAGAAGAAGAAGAAGAAGAAGACGAAGACGAAGAAGAAGAGAGAAACGACTGGCTATCTCTTTGACACATGCTACAACATGGATTAATCCTGAAGATATTATGCCTTATGTAATAAGCCAGACAGGGAAGAACAGATACCGTATGATTCAATTCATATGAGGTACTTAGAGTAATCAAATTCATAGAGTCAGAGAGTAGAATGATGGCTACCAGGGCTGGGGAGAGGAGAGGAGTTCGTGTTTAATGGTACAGAATTTCAGTTTTGTAAAATGGGAAAAATTCTGGAGTGGATAGTGTTGAAGTTCAATGGGAATGTAGTTAATGACACTGAACTGTACACTTAAAAATGGTTAATGTGCTCGGGGCACCTGGGTGGCTCAGTGGGTTAAGCGTTGACCTTCGGCTCAGATCATGATCCCAGGGTCCTTGGATCAAGCCCCACACTGGGCTTCCTGTTCAGTGGGCAGCCTGATACTCCATCTCCCTCTGCCTGCTGCTCCCCTGCTTTGCTCGCTCTCTCTCTCTCTTTCTCTGTCTCTGTCATATAAATAAAGAAAATATTTTAAAAATGGTCAATGTGGTAAATTTTACGTATATTTTGCCACAGCTTTTAAAAATTCTAGTATAATTAACATATAGTGTTATTTTAGTTCCAGGTATAGAATATAATAATGCAATAATTCTATATATTATTCAGCTCTTATCACAATAAAGATACTCTTAATTCCCTCCACCTATTTTGCCCATCCCCACATTTACCTCCCCTCTGGCAACCACCAGTTTGTTCTCTATATTTAAGAGTCTGTCCTTGGTGTGTCTCTTTTTCCTTTGTTTGTTGTGTTTCTTAAATTCCACATGAGTGAAATCATGTGGTATTTGTCTTTCATAGACTGACTTATTTCATTTAGCATAATGCTCTCTAGATCCATCCATATTTTTGCAAATGTCAGGATTTCATCTTTTTTTTAAGGCTGAGTAATATTCCAGTGTGTGTGTGTATGTGAGTATACATATCTATATACATATACACCATCTTCTTTATTATTAATCAATAGACAGATACTCAGGCTGTTGTGATAGCTTAACTATAGTAAATGATGTTGCAGTAAACATAGGGGTGCACATCTCCTTTTGAGTTAGTGTTTTGCTTTGGGTAAATACCCAGATGCAGAATAACCAGATCGTATCTATTTTTTACCACAACTGTTTTTAAAGATTTTATTTATTTATTTGAGAGAAAGAGAGAGTATGAGTGCAGGGAAGAGCAGAGAGACAAGCAGACTCCCCACTGAGTGCAGAACCCAAAACAGGGCTCAATCTCAGGACCCTGAGATCATGACCTGAGGCAAAGGCAGACAGTTAGCCAGTTGCTGAGCAACCCAGGCACCTGAATTTTTACCACAACTTAAAAAAAGTAATTAATTTTAAAAAATGGCTTTGGTAAGTGCTGTGAAGTGTGTAAACCTGGTGATTCACAGACCTGTACCCCTGGGGATAAAAATATATGTTTATAAAAAATAAAAAATTAATTAAAAAAAAATGGCTGTATCTGCTTGAACATCTGCAGTAGCCAAAACCTAACTTTTTCACCAGAAAATCCATGGCTATGACTTTTTAGATACAACATCAATGGCATGATCCATGAAAGGAATACTTCATAAGCTGGACTTCCTTAAAATTAAAACAAACAGAAACAAACAAACAAACAAACTAAAAAACTCTTCTGCTCTTCTAAAGACAATGTCAAGGTAATGAGAATACAAGTCATAGACTGGGAGAAAATATTTGCAGAAGATACATCTTATAAAGAACTGTTACTCAAAATATACAAAGAATTCTCTGAACTCAACAATGAGAAAAAAACAATCTGATCATCTTAACAGACACCTGACCAAGGAAGATACACCAGGACACTCTACTAACACACCAATTAAAATGACCAAAACTTGGAACGTTGACAACACCAAATGCTGGCAATGATGTGGAGCAACAGGAATGCTCATTCTTTGCTGGAAGGTTGCAAAATGGCACAGCCACTTTGGAAGACAGTTTCACAGTTTCTTACAAAATCGATCTTATCCTTAACAGATGATCTGGCAATCATACTCCTTGATAGTCACCCAGGCAAGCTGGAAACTTCTGTCGAGACAAAAACCTGCACACAGATATGTATAGTGGCTTCATGCATAGTTACTAAACCTGGAAGGAACCAAGTAACTTCAGTAGTTGAAGGGATAAACTGGGGCACATCCAGATGATAGAATATTATTTGTATTAAAAAAGGAATGAGCTTTCAAGCCATGAAAAAATACGGAGGAAACTTAAATGCATATTACTAAATGAAAGAAGCCCATCTGAAAAGGCTACTTACTGTATGACTCCATACATGAAAAGATAAAACTATGGAGACAGTAATGAGATCAGTGGTTGGTAAGGGTTAAGGGAATGGGAGGGAAAATATTCATAGCAGAGAGAATTTTTAGGGCAGTGAAAAGACTCTGTATGATACCACAATGATGAATACATGTCATTATCAAAACCCACAGAATGTATAATAGCAACAGTAAACCCTGTATACAAACTATGGGCTTTGGGTGATAATAATGTGTCAGAGTGGGTCTGTCAATTGTAACAAATGTACTGCTTGGGGTAGGGGGGCAAATGCTGATAATGAGGTGAGGGCTAGGCATAAGTGGGGACTGAGGTTATATGGGAAATCTCTGTACCTTTCCCCTAATGTTTCTGTAAGCTTGGAACTACTCTTATAAAAAAATAAAAAAAAAAGCAAACAAACAAAAAAACAACACTTCATTTTTTAAAAAAGATTTTATTCATTTATTTGACAGAGTTTGAGAGAGAAAGAGAGTGAGCACAAGCCAGGGGAGCAGCAGAAGGAGAGAAGCAGGCTCTCCACAGATCAGGGAGCCTGATGAGGGGCTTGATCCCAGACACTGGGATCATGAGCCAAAGGCAGACACTTAACCTACTGAACCACCCAGGGGCCCCTTAAAAAAAATGCTTACAAAATAAAAACAATTGTGGGTTCCTGAAGTTTGGAAACCATTATTGAATTTGATTCTGAATTTTAACCAGAAACCCAAATGTTCCTGGTGTTTATATTCAATCAGAGAGACAATAAGCCAATACTTAACTCCTGTGGGTGTCAGGGAGTCACCATTGCCAAGCAAAAAAGGTGGGTTGACAGTAGGGTGGGGTCAAGGGAGGATGATGAAGAGATTAACCCCATCACCACTTCCTATGATGGGTCTCAGAAGATCCTCATAGAATGATAAGTGAGGAGAGATTTCTGTGAAATCTCTGACCACAATCCAGAAAAAGTAATGTATAGATTTGCAAAATTTCTTTTAGTTTTTGCTGGGTTTTTTCATCATATGAAATATTATAGAATAAATAGCATTTTACTTGCTTTAGAGCAAATGACTACTGCAAAATGAAACAAAAGAGCCATAATGCAGGAAAAGTTTCCTTGCTATTCATTATAAAACACCGTGGTGGGGCACCTGGGTGGCTCAGTCAGTTAAGGGTCTGCCTTGCCTCAGGTCATGATCCCAGTGTCTCGGTATCCAGCTCTGCATCTGGCTCCCTGCTCAGCAGAGAGCCGGTTTCTCCCTCTCCCTCTGCCTGCCACTCTGCCTGCTTATGCTTTCTCTTGATCTCTCTGTCAAATAAACAAATAAAATCTTTTAAAAAAGAATAAAATAAAGCACCATGGAATTACAAGGAATCTCTACCTTCTCTGTATATTCCAAAATTTTTAAATGTTCTTTTGCTTTTGTAATGAAAAAGAATTACAAATATTTTCTTTTAAACTAAATACTCCATACAAAATGAATTTTTTTTTTTTCAACAGAGCAATTTGATCTTTCCCGGTTTAGATTCGAGGGATCGCTAAACACACAGTGTACTCGATCACAGAGCCAGTATGCTGGGGCAAAGCCGTCCTTCTGTTCAGTCTGCGGAACAACCCAGGCAGAAAGTAGGGTCTGCATTTTTTTCAAGTTTCTTTGGAAACTTCTTAATCCCTGACAGCAACAACAACAATTATAACAACGTCCTTAAACATGATTTAAAATGTAAGGGTGTCTGCCTTTGGCTCAGGTCATTACCTCAGGGTCCTTGGGCCCTCTGCTCAGCAGGGAGCCTGTTTGTCCTTCTCTCTCTATTCATTCTCTCTCTCTCCCTCTCTCAAATAAGTAAGTAAAATCTTAAAAAAAAAAAAAAATGACAGATAATCAAGGAATGGTCAACCAGCTGTCTAAAGCTAAAAGAAATCCAGAGAGAGAGAGGAGAGAGAAAGGAGAGAAAGAGAGGGAGAGGGAAAAAGAGAGAGAGAGAGAGAGAGAGAGAGAGAGAATCATTTTCCTGTTTTCAGGTTAAGTGAAGTAGGATGTGCTCAGTTCCATTGTAGAATCATTCTCTCAAAGCTCATTCACAAAGTTACCTATGATATAGACAGTGGGGATAAAACAATTCTCCTTAAGTGTTCTTCACCGACTTGAGTTTTATAGCTTAGCTGGGAATTGCATAGAGGACGTAAAGCTCTCGCCTTCCAAGCCTAATAGAAATGAGGGAAGAAGTGCTGGATAGCCTTGAAGGAGCATCTTTTCTCTTGACATTTTCTGAGCACCTCGGAAGACTCAAGGGCTGCTTCAAGCTCAATACAAATCTGGTCTTCGCGATATTTATCTGCAATGGTTTCAATCTAAGGGTTTCACACTACCTGTACCTGCAGGGGGGTCAAAGCCTGCCACTGAGTTCTCTTTAGCCATTGGGCTGCTCTCTCATTATTTGGGAGTTTTACAACTAGAGTACATTCCATTTCATATTTTGTTTGAAAATAGCAAAATATAGATATTGATTTTCTTTCTTTTGAGCTTTTAGCTCCCCAATAAACCTTTATTATTTTTATTTTTCTCTGCACTGAGGTTTTCCAGGTTAATGCACTCACTCAGAAATGTTAAGTGTAAACCAGCAGCATGCCAATGAAGCTTAGGGGTGTGTTTAAAGAATCAGTTAGTGGGTGAGGTCCTCCTTTTGATTCAAATAAATCAATATTCATGTGTCCTTTTCCATGAGGGCTGATTTTCTTCAGGACTCAAGTAAAATGCTTTTCTTTGAACTCTTAAGAGTATTTGAATGTTGAACACTAGCTCCTTGCCCGGTTCCTGTCGTTTGGCTGGGGTGATATTGTAAAACACATAATGATACTTTGTATGGATAAAGGCAGGATATGGTTTTTCCATACTTTCAGCAAGTGGCACTTAAAGTTTTGTAGATGGAGCTGGAGCCAGGGTGTCTAGAACACCAAGCTTTCTGACAGTCTAGCTTTTAAGTGCAGCAATTGGCTTTTCATAGCTGGTGACCCTTGGGACCTGTCCACTAACAGCATTGTCTGACATTGGTGCTGTAGGTTAGGAATGTCACAGGAAGTCTAAATTAAATGGCAAGTGCCCTCATGTCTTAGGTCTGCTTTTGGGTATCTGTGCAGAGATGGACCCTCCCTGAAGGAGGAGGGAAAAAACCCCCTTGGGCAGCCAGAAGTCAATAAAGTGCAGGATCTGTACCAAATTGATTATACCCATAGAAAGGCATTGCCTGCATATATATCAATTAGAGTTTTATTAATAGGTACAGTTTGGAAGCTTAGGTTGACATTAATTTTAATGAGGGATTTATCAATCAAAAATTAGCCCGTAGTTATTTACTATTGATTTCAAAGTAGGCACCTTTAATAAATTACAACAGCAGACTAGCTTTGGTACCTTAGAGGAAAGTTTTATTTTGTTTGAGTGAAACTATTCTTGGGGGGATAGTGCAATTTATATTTATATTTGCATACTTTTTTTCCCCACCTATATTCAAGAGAATGAGAGAATAGGCTGGAAGCCATGTGAAATTAGATACGTCCTGGTGCTGATGTCAACATTATGTCATAAATACATAGCATGAACCTACTTACCCTACTATGGGAGGTATAGTACCCATGGAAACTTCTGGGGAAATGATTGTTCGTAAATGACTTATCATCCAAGAGCACGAGGGAGCTTAATATCCAGAGAAACCCCATGAGGAATCTATGTGCAGAGTGAAGGAATTGATTGTAATGTGAAATACTTTTCAATCTGCAGACTTGAAAACTCAGATTCTAGATCTAAGAGTTCTACCCTAATGGTACACAGCAATGCCTAACGTGTATATATATATATAATGTTTATATATTTGTATATACAATAGAAATATACATATATATTGTCTGTCCCTCCTAGCCCTCCAACTAAAATCAATTGGAACGGAAGACCCAGAAGGACGTGAGTCATTTTGTTCTGGGTTGTAGTCCTGTTGCCTGGGACATAACACGCTCAACAAGTGTTTGCTTTGAATGAATCAGTGGGTGCTTTGTTGAAGTTAGGTGGGTAAGTAACATCACTTGTCCATCAAACTGAAGCAGGTGATAGGTAAGCAGCATTTACAAAGTCTTTATTAGCTACCAGCAAGAGGTTTTGACCAGGTCTGTCTGAGGGGAACAATGAAATGGTTAAGAATGAGAAACTGGAACTCTGGCTTTGAAGCTTATCTGCTCTATGGCCCTGGGCAAGTTGCTTCATCTTTTAGCCTTGCTTTCTTCATTCATTTTAAAAATGGGTTTTATTGGGATGCCTGGGCGGCTCCGTCATCAGTCAGTCAGTTAAGTGTCTGCCTTCGGCTCAGGTCCTGATCCCAGGGTTCTAGGATCCAGTTCCCCTTGTGCTCCCTGCTCAGCGGGGAACCTGGTTTCTCTGCTTTCTGCTCCCTCTGCTTGTGCTCTTGTGCTCTCTTTCCTTCTCTATCAGACAAATAAATAAACAAAATTTAAAAAATAAATAAAGTGGGTTTTATTAATGGTGATGGCGCTTGGAGTTCTGCAACAATTAAACAAGCAAGTTCCCCAAAATCTTGGCACCAAGTAATGGCACCACAAATGTTAGCTGTGGTTGTTGTTGATCTTTTTTTCCTGTTATTGACATTTTAGGCTATTTTACTCACAGTTATTGTATGCTAAAAATGCAAATTGGAACGATTGTTAACGCGGAAATGGAGGTAATTCACTACTGCCTTTGCCCATGAGATGTTTAATGACCACTAGTTAGGAGTTCTGCCTTCCTTCTAGGAGACTTTCACACGCTTCATTTGCAAAATAGGTGCTTACATACACAAGATTTCCCTTTAAAAGTATTTCCTGGCTCAGCTGCCATTCTTCTGATTAACCAACTCTTTCTTTAAAGACTGGAAGTCATGAAGTTTATTTTTTGTGACACTCACTCGAGTAGAGACGCGAGAATTGCCGGTGGTTTCCAGCAGGCTTTTATGTCCATTCCATCATGCAAACTTGCAGATGCTGTTTGCATGAACGACACAGTTGTAGAGAGAAGGTAGTATTGACAGATAACATCTGCTAGAAGGGACACGTCTCAAAAGTGTTGTTAAGCCAATTCCATTATTTCGCTGTCATTTCCCACAAGGTTATAGAGCCTTACTTATGAGACTTGGAGTTAGAACATAATTTTTGGTAAGCTTTATTCTCTTAAACTTGTCTTTCTGAGGTTTAATGCATGCAGTCATCTAAGCAATCCGTAAATCTAAAACTCTGGTATCTTCTAAGTACTGGAGATCTTTGAAAGATTTCTAATTATACCTGGAATAAAACCCAAACTCTGTTTATGTTCTCTACAGTTCTGTGTGATCAGACATTTTCTATTTATTGCTTTCTTTTCTTGACACACACACCCTCTTGCTTTTTCTTCTTTGCTCCTCTTACTGGGTGTTTTATTTTTGTTTGTTTGCTTTTTAAATTAAGATATAATTGATAAATAACATTATGCTTGTTTAAGGTGATTTGATATATTTAGATTGCAATATGATGGCCACTGTAGCATTCATGGGCACCTCTATAGTATCATGTGATTATCATTTCTGCTAGTGGCCGGAAGAATTGACATAGCTCATTTCCCAACATGGCGGCTTACCTTCAGTTTTTACTCGTCTAGACCACTGCAGATTTTCAGCATGGCTTGTTCCTTTTTATTATTCATGCCCTGACTTATATACCAAGTTTTTGGATTCTATATAGATCTCTCCAGATGATACCAAGTAGTACACCTCTAAACCAGTCAATTTCTAGCACATCTCCCTTCATTTTAGTTATTGTTCTTAGCATTATTGGAAGCCATTAATATACAATTGTGTGCATATGTATAGCATAAACTTTAAATTATTTATTTATTTGTCTCCCTGGTCAAAACTCAAAGCCCCCAAGACGAGGGTCCCTCTCTGCCTTCTTCTGTGATGTATCTTTGTTGTGCAGAACCATATTTGTTGGCCAAGTGGGTAATCATGTGGATGCTAGGTACTGTGGGGGATGCAGAGAAGTTTCAAATGGGATTTGATCTCTTTAGAAACCTTCTCTCTAATAAGACAGTTAAGCCACAGGTATATGAGAATATAATTTAACAAGCTAATATAATTAAGTGATGAAATCCATAAATACCAGGAGATCTGAATATGGAGAAGTCACTTCATGCTGATCAAGGGTGGATTGATGGTGGAGGTGGGTTTGAAGCTGGGCCATCATCGTAATTCGGCTCTTTATTACACAAATCTAAGCGTAAGTCATTTCACTTTAATTGTAGCCTAGTTATATTCAGTGCAGCTCATGTGAATCAAAAGAAGTAAATGCATGTTGATTTTATTTTTTTGTTGCTGGCTTCATGGATCACACATGAGCGAGATGGTCTTTTTCATGGGGTTCTGTCCACCTTTGAGCTTTATCACATGCCCCTTGCTCTTTGTCACACATACTTCAGATGGACTCTTTCTCCATCCTGCCTTTTTTTTTTTAAGATATTATTTGTTCGTGCATTCATTTTAGAAAGACAGAGAGACAGAGACAGAGCATGAGGGTGGAGAAGGGGCAGAGGCAGAGGGAAAAAGGATCTTAAGCAGACTCTGAACTGAGTGCAGAACCTGACTCCGGGCACGATCCCATGACCCTGAGATCATGACCTGAGCAACTTGAGCCACCCAGGTGCCCCTCCCCCACCCCATCTTCAACTCCCTAGAATCCTCTCTTCTGGGCCTTCATTCAGGCTTTTCCCTGAGCCTGAACTCACTCCCAGCTGTGCCATTTCACATGACTAAGGCCTTCCCATTGTTCACATCACAGCTGACAATTCCACTGCCCAGAAGGCCATTCCGGACGAGCGTGGGGCTCCTGCCCATGCCTTGCCCTTCCCTGTATCTTGCCCCACACAACTCCTTGTCACTGCATATAGAATGATGGTGCACCCCTGGTCTGTAGATCACATGAGGATGAGGATTCCGTTTCCATCATCCCCTTACATCTCAGTGCCTAACACATCAAAGGAGCTAAACGCATGTTTCTCTAATGGGTGCATGAATCTGGAGAAAAGGTAGAAAGCAGGAGTCTTTAAGTGGAACTTCAGAATGCTGAGTTTAACTTGAAACCTTTTTGAAACCATCTTGACACCAATCATACAACCTCTCTTAATGGAAACCAACATAAAAATGCCAACACTACCTTATTTACAAGGTACTTTTCTCACAAAACTATTAAAGTGCCCGCTTGATGGGAAGCTCTATATAGCTGTGGGTATTATGCCAGAGACCACTTACTATAAGCCTGCCAGACCAAAGAGGCGGACACCGAACTCTGGAGACCTTCACCCAACAGGATTATTAAAAGAATCTGGAAGGGTTAGTAGATGGCTGGTAGCTCATTAAAACCAACTCTAAATGCTTTGACCACAGATTCATAATATGGACCTTCTGGGGAGCCTGGTGAAGTCTGAAATGCATCCTTCAGGCCGCATTGTTAGGTTTGCAAAGAGGGTAGCCCCTTGGAATAGCGGTTAATAGCAAAAGTACCTAATGCTCATTGAGGCTCCCTCCCATTGGCAGACACTATTCTGGGGGCATATCATTGGCAATCCTTACAGAAAACTCCCAAGGTTTAAGTTTTATCATCCCCATGTACATTTATGGAAACTTAGGCTCAGGGAGACCTTGTGGCCACAGGGAACAAGATGTTCGAGAATGCCTTTTCCCCCTTGAGAGGGTCCAAACTGCTTTCTGGGTGCTGCTTATAAGAAAATTTTGTTGGCTGGCTGGGTATATTCATTTTATTCCCTTGAACATAAGATTTATGCATGGTAGAACATGATTTCCCCTCATGACTCGTTTGGCTTTGTGCAGATTTCCTAACCTTTCTGTAAGGAGGGGATTATGATTGCATGGATCTCAGAAGCTTGATAGGTAAGAATTTGGAGAGTCCCACAAATGGGGTCATACCTGGATCTTCATAGGCACAGCAGAGATATTGATAATTATCCTAGGACTTTTGGGGTGGCAGTTTGCAGAACACATTCCTTTGTTCCACAAACAGTGACTGAGAACCCCTCCATGTCTGGTGGTGTTCCAGTTCTCTAGGACCTGTGGTGACCTGCTGCACTTCAAGATCTGTGCTCATGCTTCTGACTACTTTTCACAAACATTTTTAAGTTGTATAATGCAATATTTCAGCAAATTGACAAACATCTGGATTATCTCCAGATAAATTATTAATCAATTTTTAAATTAATCAATTTTATTTTCTTCCTTAACCCATGTCTCATGAAGAATGTTGGTTTTGTTTGAAGGTTGGTTGGGTTCTTCTGGCAGAAATAATGCTTTAGGGAAAACACAGTCTTTCCACCACTTTCTCAACTTGGCAAATGTTGTTTTCCAGTGCACTGTCCTAGTTTTGACAGACAATTGTCTGTAGACAAATTACTTTTTCTTTTAATATTGCATATGCATGCAATATTTTTGAAGACACATGAAACCTCTACTAGATATTATCTCTATTTTAATGAAAATATGACTCAGTAAGTTACTATGATCTAAAGCACTGAGGTAAAAGGATCTCCCTCCTCCCAGGGATGTAGGAGATGAGCATTGGCCTGGTGCCCCCCTTGCTCCATTATGCTCTAAAATACCTGGTTAAGTAATTCAGGGTGTTATTTTTCCCTCAACAAAGTCACACATAAGTGAATGGGAGTGATGTAACTTTCTCAAAACAGATGGAGATCTAAATCTGTACTGAAATAGATAAGATTTATTCTAGATACATTAGAAAAGAATACTTGAAGTCTGAGGAGAAAGACCCATCTCTGCTTCCTCTTCCTGAGCAAGGAGAATAGTGTTCCCCTGATGCCCCATGCCCACCCTGTGGGATCTGTAGCCACTGAGATTAGAGTTCCCACATCTTAGCCTTCTGGAAAAAGCCAATGGAGGAAAAATGCTTTGATATTCAGTGGATTGCCAGGACCAAGGAGGCTGGGAATGGAGCCTTGCTGAAAGATGATAAAGGGGGGAAACCTTGAGAAGAGGAGATTCTATAGTGAGACAGGGCTCTGAGTGCAGGGAGCTGAGCCTGGGATTGTGGATTGGCAGGGGAAGTAACTTGAGCATCAGGATAAAATGCAATTCTGAGAAGAAAGATCCTTGGATATGCAGAGCTCTTTTGTCCTTGTGCTCTTGGGTCTATGTCCTCTGGGTCTATGACTTTATATGCATTTAATGCTCTCCTTTCTCTGCACAGCTTAGGGATTAGGTACTCACTCTGAGATACCAAAAGGCATAGAGACAGTTCCTTCGGGCAGTTGTGTTCAACTCCAAAGCAAACGACTCCTGTTGAAGGCAACGGGGAACTACTTGGGGAGGGGGGTGCAGTTTGAGTAGCAGCGGACCATGATATGGGTGAAATATAATCGCAGTGTAAGGAATCATTCTCAAGATCTGGCCCACAAAATCAGTACAAAAAACTAGTCACTAACTCATTTTCACTTGTCTAAATGTTTTCAGAAGAGGCTAAATATAATTAATGTAAGGTTTGATATATTTGCTTATTAATAAATGAATCCCCAACAAAACTCCAGCTTAATGTGTTACAAGTATCCATGGGGACGCAGGAAGGTCAGGGCAGGATTTATTCAAATGGGACTAGATTTGTTTTTATGTCACATCCTCTCTCTATCGCTGTATTACTTTTATGCTAGATTTCTGAGTCACACCAATCGATAGAATTAGCCTCTGCTTTCCCTCTGTGCCTTCATTTAAACATCAAGGTGAAATTCAAAGGCTTGCAGACTACTTGGGTCATTCAAAAGAGCACGGGACTTCTGGGAATTGTCTTTGTTTTTCCATCTCTGTATTGGCTTTCCTTACCCAGATTTGGGCTGTGGGCTGCTCCTGCCCACACCCATTCAGGAACTGAGCACAGCACCTGCAAACAGTCCCTTAGTCAGGGACTAAGGTGAGGGGACAAAAAAACAGGCTTTATTTATTTATTTATTTTTCTGAGCTATTTAATTGCAGTCCTGTGCGGGAACTCGTGAAGATGACCAAAGATCTTATAAAACCTTGTAGCCTCATTCAGCAACAGACTACTAATTAGTTCATTTACTTGGGTACTAAACTCATCTAAGAAGAGGAGTAGAACCTAATTAGAGAAATCTCAAAGGATATTAAACCCCAGTTCTTTAAAGTTACATTTTTTTTTAAATCACAAATCCACAAAAGCATATATGCTTGCACACAAGCTTGTGCGCACACACACGCATACTGAAATCAACATCTATACGCACAGTATACCCAAGTTATCTGATTAGAGCTGTTAATTAGAGAGGACATCAGTGACTGGTATTAAAGAAGGCAAAGGAAACATGAACCCCATTCACACTGAACCAAAGTATGAATTTATTTTTTCCTTCAGCATAAACATCATTGAAAGATATGATAGAAATTAGGGGGTATTCCAAAAAGAAAGAAAGAGGTAGAGAGAGAGAGAGAGAGGTTGATTTTGGTGAGCTTTTCTTCCATTATTAGAATTTCTTTTCTTGTATTTTATGGATTTTTGTGGGGACCTCTCATCTTGTTTAGGCTGATGCTTCTGTTTGACAATCCTTTCATTTATTTGTGTAGTAGATACTTTCCCCACGGCAGGTATATTCTAGGCGTTCTGCTGGGCACTTTGGGGAATACCCAGAAGCAGACCTGAATCCTATCATTCCAGGAACAGCTGCAGATCAGTTCATTCAACAAATGGTTAGTGAGTATTTGTAAATGCAAATATTAATAAGTGATAGTTCCTTTTAGCAAAAGAGAAATAGAACGATTATATAAAAACATGTATATTAAATTCATATTTACTATATAAGCATTTTAAAATATCATATATATTCTGTTACATATTTATATTTATAATATATTATGTGTATTAATATTAAACATATGTTTCATTCTATTATCTATTGTTCTACTTAATTATGTTCTCATTAACCTTCTATTTTATATATATAAAATATATAACATATTAATATATAACATATTTCATATAATATATATTATTTAATATAATATATAAAATATTTAAAATATGTAAGATATATAACATATTAAATATAATGTGCTATTTGATGTATGTTATTTAATACAATATATTATAATATCTTAAATATACATAATTTAATATATATTATATATATATAATATATATACTATATATTATATATGTAAATATATATATTATAGTTGCAGAAGGGAATGACCAGAAAGAAGGGAGAGATATGAACCTAGAGAGAATCAGCGTCTTTGCTGAGGAGGTGGCTCCTGGGCAAGGTCGTGAGGGATAAGAGAGAAAATGTCAGACAAAGGGGAGAGGACATCAATTTCATGAAGAGAGGGAAAGAATGGCAAATTATAAGTTTAGCAGGAATTAAAAATTCTGTGCTACGCTGATGACAGCTTTTGAGGCAGGGATTGAAGAAGGCCGCAGTAACACAGACAACAACAATAGTAATGATGGTTGTTAACATTTATTGAGAACATCCCATGCAATGAGATTTTATTACAAGATGCTGCAGGTCCAGCAAATCCTTTCAATAACCTTTTGCAGAGCAATAGTGTTTAAGGGGATGAGGTCCAATTCCACTTTTCCCTTATATGGCTCATGCTTTGGTGTCAAGTCTAAGAACTCATCCTGAAGATTTTCTGCCATTTTTTCCTAAAAATTCTAGTTTTATATTTTACTAAGATTTAGTAAATCTTTCTCATGGGGTGAGGGGCAGAGAGAAAGGAAGAAGCAGACTCCCCACTGAGCAGGGACTCTGAGGTGGGGCTTGATCCCAGGACCCTGAGATTATGATTTGAGATGAATGTAGACACTTAACTGACTGAGCCACCCAGGTGCCCTTACCAATTGCTTTATTAATAGTGTTTTGAGACAATTCTATTTGCAGATTTCTTTGAGTCTCATTTTTGTCCTTCTTTTCCTTCTCCCTCTTTCTCTCTCTCTCTCTCCCTTTCTCTTTCTCCAACATTTATTGAGTGGAAACGCTCTGCTGGTCATTGGATTGGCCACATGGTACACTGTATACTTGTCATTTGATGGTCACACCACGGAAAACACTATTATAATTATTTCTAATATTTTTTAAGAAAAAAGAAAGGGACACTTGAGAGTTTAAAGAACTTTTTTTGAACATAAAACTAGCAAGTGGTGGGGCACCTGGGTAGCTCAGTTGATTAAGCATCCAACTCTTGATTTTGGCTAAGGTCATGATCTCTGGGTCCTGAATTCAAGCCCGGCATTAGGCTCTAAACCCAGTGGGGAGTCTACTTCTTTTTCTCTCCCTCTGCCCCTCTCCCTGTTCTCTCTCTCTTTCTCAAATAAATAAATAAATATTTTTTAAAAAGTCTTTGTAAAGATTTTATTTATTTATTTGAGAGAGAGTGAGCACAAGCAGGGAGAGCAGCAGAGGGAGAGAGAGAAGCAGGTTCCCTTCCCAGCAGGAAGTCCAACGTGGGGCTTGATCCCAGGACACTGACCCAAAGTTAGATAAATAAATACACCTTAAATAAATAATGAGTAAATAAATCTTAGAAATCTGAAAAACAAAAACCAAACCAAACCAAACCAAACAAACAAACAAAAAACTAGCAAGTGTTGAAGGCAGGAAACAAACTCACAAAGTCTGATTTCAGAGCCCCCCTACCCTATACTGAACTGGGATATAAAACTGTCTATAATAGGATAAATAATACACATCAGGGGTATTTGTATATAAAGCATTACTGCTCCAAATGTGAACAGAAGAGGCTGATCACTACATATTATCACCTTTGCTTTTCTCAGGTCACTTTTTCTTCCTGTTTACTAAAGTTAATTGCAGCCACGTGAGGGCACAGAGACGTAAGGAAGGTACATGAAGACGGAGGAGGGACTGGGTTGATGCACCTCCAAGCCAAAGAAGACCGATAATGGCTGACTGTCACCAAAAGCTAGGAGTGAGGAATGGAAGAATGCTCAGAAAGAGCCAACACACCCACAACTTGATTGAAGACTTCTAACCCCAAAACAGTGAGACAAAAAATTTCTGTGCTTTTAAAAGCCACCTAAACTGTTTTCATTTATTATGGCAGCCCTCAGGGGCTAAGAGAACCATGGTTTGGATTTTTTCCCTATAGTATACATTACATCATATACATTATAACTAATCTGCATTATGGGTTTTTAAATACAGATTTCCTTTACTCAGTGTGAACACTGAAGATCAAGTGGGTAATAAGTAGGGACAGAAGAATATTTGGGATATTAAGTCGTATTTGGCAAATCTAAACATCTTTTTTAGTTACTTTAAAGGTTGCTCTAGACATGTGCGTGAAACAGTGCATGCTAGATTCATCAGCTGCTCTCACTGTTAATCAAAGAGGAGGGTCAGGGGTCATGATCATCAGCTACACAGGGAAGATCCATTCCCTTTCCCCACATCCTGAGAACGGACTTCCTGGCCTTCAGCCAAAGCCGATGTTAAGATCTGAATGGTGTATTTTTGCCCATGTTGAAAAAGTAACTTCTGATTATAAAAAGCAACACCCACTTTCTGCAAAGAATTCAGAAATAATACAACATGTTCATAAAAGAAAATAAAAATCACCTGCAATCCCATCATCCAGAGATACAAAGTCACATGTGTGTATATGTACACATATACTAGGTGTGGTACAGAATAAGTTCATTCCACATGTATGTACAAGTACATATATATGTATTGCAGGGATTGTTCTCCGCCAGTAAATTAAATCTAGATAATATTGTTTTAATGTCTGTATGCTAAGCTAGTGGATAGATATAGCATGATTGATTTAACTACTCTGTTGATGAACATTTAAGTTGCTCTAGTAACTTTTGGTACTTTGAACCTTATGACAATCAACTTAATGCTGATATATTTATAAATCTGTCTAATTATTTCCTCAGAATCTACATTTTTACAGGGATCTGCAAAAGTTTCAGGGTCCCTAGTGAAATGACAGGTCTGCGATTACAAGAGGTGAAATGTTAACTCTGGAGGACGTGGGCTCTATTTCATTTGACGGTTTCTCAAACCAGAATGGCTTCATTAGTTCTACCCCCCTCCAGATGATATCATTTATGGGAACAGAGCTCTTTAGGGACAATTAAGAATAGAAGGTATGGCTTCTGCCAGTAAAGAATCAACTACAGCATGTTCAGTGAGTGAGTGATTTTACAAACTGATTTTTAAAACACACAGTGGAGACATAATGAGTAGGAAAGAGAGAAAGAGAGAGAGTGTGTTTGTGTGTGTGTTTGTCTGTTTGTTGGAAGGTCCAGGTAGCAGAAGTAACTGTACCAAAGACAGTGTGGGTGGGGTCAAGTGTGAACTTACTTTAGATGGAGAAACTTACTGTCGCAGGAGAAAGACCTGAGACACTTGACACCAATCAGCAAGGGACGTAGGGACAGGTGTGAGAGGGAGCAGTCATGGAATGGGTATTGTGGCTTAGATACATACTTGCTTCAGCTGCCGTGTCTTTCTTTCTGGGAGTAGACAGTCAATTAAGAGTTTCAATTTAGTGAATAGTTAGAAGGTTGGTGCTCTGTCTCCTTAGGCTTCTCCCCACACATGACTGGGACCCTTAGTCTCCTTAGGGTTAAAATACCCTTATCTGTGGGAACAATTCTGTCCTGATGAGAGATTCTGGAAGCCTGAATTCAGGAGTCCAGCATCAAGGCATGTGAACTTGTGTCCTAGCTCTAGTAACAAGGTGATTGTCTGCCCTCTGCTCTCCCCAGATCCACTGGTGCTTGGATACACTCATCAAGGACTAAGGAAGTCCTTGCATTGCAAAGATGTCCCAGAGAGCCATCTCAGCTAGAACCAAGATGACCTTGCTCTGCTCATTTTCAGCACAGGGGACCAACCCAGTAGATAGAGTCTTCTCTCCATTTTGTTCAGTAGCTTTACTGAGGTATAAATGAATGCACAATAGTCTGCGTATACTTAAAATGTACAATTTGAAAAGTTTTAATATATGCATACAATCATGAAACCATTACAACAATCAAGAAAATCAACTGATCTATTACCTGCAAAAGTTACCTTTTATCCCTGGTAATCCTTTCATGCTGCCTCTGTGCAAACACTGACCTACTTTCTGTCTCTATGCATTCATTGTCCTTTTTTAGAATTTTATGTTAATGGAATCATACACCATGTACTTTTCTTGTCCACCCTTCTTTTACTCAACATAATTATTTTGAGAGTCATGCTTGTAGTTGCATCTGCCAATAGCATCTTTTTTTACTGTTAAGTAAAAAACAACATTCCATTGTATTGTGTACTCCAATTTCTTTATATGCTCACCTGCTGATGAAATATTTTCGATTGTTTCTAATTTTTGGTTATGACCAAAAACTGCTGTGAGTATTCAGGAACAAGTCTTTGTATGAACATATGTAATTTTATCTCTCAGGCAAATAACTAGTAGAATGTCTGGATCCTACGGCAGGCATATGTATAAGTTTTAAGAAACCACAACATTGGTTTCCAAAATGGTTGTACAATTTATTTTACCACCAGAAGTATATGAAAGTTCTAGTCTCTCCTACTTTTTATCAACACTTGGTTGGGGGGGGGGGTTTCTTAATTTTAACTATTCTAATATGTATAGAACAGTATCTCATTGTAGTTTTAATTTGCATCCCGATAATGACCAGCGATGTTGAGCATTTTTTCATGGGCATATGTGCTATATTTATGTCTTTGATGAATTGTCTGTCCAAATAATTTGCCCATTTTTGTTGGGCTGGGTTGTTTGTTTCCTTATTATGGTATTTTGAGAGTTCTTTATATATTGTGGATATAGGTTCTTTATCAGATATATAAATTGCAAATATCATCTCAAAGTCTATGGTCTTTTCATTCTCTTAACAGTCTTTTGAAGGCAGATGTTTGCACTTTTCATGAAGTCTAATTTAACATTTTTTTTTTCTTGCATGGATTGGACTTTAAATGTTGTATTTTAGATTTATTTATTTATTTATTTTTACCAAACTCAAGATTATCTCCAGAATTTTCTTACTCTTACTCTACAAGTGGTGTATCTTCATGTTTCACATTTCTACCTATGGTCCATTTTGAGTTAATTTTTGTATATGGTATAAGGTATGAATAAAGTATTTTTAAAAATTTTTCCTCAAGGCCATGCAATTGTTCCAATACTATTTTGCTGAAAAAAACTATCTTTTCATAGATGAATTGCCTTTGCATGTTAGTCAAAAATTCATTGTTCTGTGTGGATCCAAATCTGGACTCTCTGCTCTTTCCCACTATTCTATTTAGCATATTGATATCAATGTTACATTGTCTTGATAATTAGACATTTGTAATAAGTCTTGAAATTGAGTAGCTATAGTCTTCCAAATTTCTTCTTTTTTAAAGTTGTCTAGGCTATTGTAGGTCCTTTGAACTCTATATGAATTTTAGAATCAGCTTGTCAGTTTCTAAAAAAAAATATATCATTTTCTTTTAGACTGTGTGGAGCCCAAGATAACTTAGGGAGATAGATAAATAAAATGTGGCATATTCACACAATGGAATATCATTCGGCTATAAAAGGGAATGGGGCACTGTGACATGCTATCATGGGTATGAACCTGGAAATATGTTAAATGCAATGTTATATGATTGGAGGAAAGAAAGGAGTGATTGCAAATGAGCACAGGGTTTCTTTTGATGGGGTGCAATATTTAGAAATTAGATTGTGATGATGGTGGCACAATCCTGTAAGTATACTAAAACCATTTAATTGTATAATTTAGTGGGTAGGTTGTGTGTACATCAGTTATATCTCAATAAAACACTTTTTGTGAAAAAGATCAATTTGAGGGGAATTGACTTCTTAACCATCTTGAGTCTTTGGTCCCATGAACACAGTGTATATTTTCTTTCATTTAGGTCTTCTTTAGTTTCAGCAATATATTGTCATTTTTAGGTCTTACCCATTTTTTTTTCCTTTCAGATTTCTTCCCAAATACTTCATATTTTGAAGATATTGTTAACTATATTTCTATTTCAATTTCCAAATTTTGGTTGCTAGTGTGTAGATAGGCAACTCATTTTTGAATATTAATCTCACATGCTGTGCTTTGGCTAACACACTTACTAATTTGAGCAGCTTCCTCGTAGATTCCGTAGTAACAGACAATCACATGGTCTTCAATTAAGTCTCTCTCTCTGACACATATTTTTAATGATGACTGTGTCCCGGACACCTATCTTTCTACCTATTTTTGTTTCACTGCTACATCATCAAGATGGATTCCCAGATGCTGATTTCCAATGGAGGCTGTTCTGACCATGGGGCATTATACTTTCCTGATTGTCATGGATTATCTCTTAGGAAAAATGAATTCCCAGGCCAAGAAGCTTACTCCATATGTGAGCAATTAATCGACTCTGTAAGAACGTTTACTTCTCAGGTCCTGAAGACACATTGTCTTGCCCATGTCATTGTCGACTGATGGTTCTAAGATCTTACTTGGATGGAGAAACACAGCTAGGTGTGGTTCATACTATAGGATTTTCTTGTGAAGGTCATTTTTTTTTTTTTTTAAATCTGGGAGAATGTGGGCCACATAAAATAGTATAAATTGCCAATATTTTACAAAAATATTTGATTATAAATAAAAATACAAATTTCTGGTTTATCCTGAAAAATAGAAGGCCTTGGAACACTGGATATATGTTCCCATTTCTGTTATCCCATATATATTTTCTTGCTAAAAATATGGTAAATAAATGTGATTCCTGAGTCACTGCACTGATTTAGGTCATTCCCCTAGCTCTTCTGTGCACAATCTAATTTCACATTCTGCCTTAGTCACATGGATTTGCCTAGCAAGACACTTGAGCACACTCATTCATTCATCTGTCATTACTCATTGAGTATGGTGATTGCATGCCAAACAGTATGATAGTTGCTTTTTAAAGACAAAGAAATAACACATACTTCCTGTTTCACAGAGAGCTCCTAATTTAGAGGTACTAACTGAGATGCAGTTGTGTGACTACATTTCAGCACCTGTTCCTAAATGAAGATAGAACGGGGTGGGGGTGGGTGGGTGGAGGTGTTCATAAAGTGCTTTCCAGAGGAAGTAACATTGGTCAGAGTCTCCAGAGTACAAAGAACTGCAGGTAGAGAAGGAGGAGGGAGTAGTGTGCTAGGTGGAGGGAACAGCATGTGGGAAGGCACTGTGGTATGAACTGAAAAATAGAAGTTTTACATTGTATAATGACTTCACTATGCCCGGGGCTGAACAATGGAGAGGAATTGAAAGCTAGAGATAATAGCCCCCAAACAGAGGTGCCTATCAGAAGAAAACTTTGCTTGCTATTAAATAAATTGCCCCAAGTAAGCACAAATAACTTACTTAGCCTGAGGGGATAGTGACTCTCCAACTAGAAAGTCGCTCACTGCCTGCCTTGGAGGACCCAAAAGACCCCTTTCCACCACTTTCTGCCTCTTCTGAAGATTCCTGTCATAACATGGTGTGGATGTGTGTGTGTGTGTGCGCAAGTATGGTCACACATTCCAGTTTCTTTACTTTTTTCCACAAGTTTACTAATTTTCTTTTTGTAGAAATGATTTTCTTGCAACCTCTTCATGTAAGTCAAAGGTACAGAGTTCTTAGGAAGGAAGGAAAATTTCGATACGTCAGCACGAGTAACCCAGTGAAATACCTGAACTCACAAACTTCAAATCTCAAACACGGCATTCCAACAGCGGGATTCCTTCAGTGTTTATTTGTGCGGGTTTCATCAACAGTGAAGTCGTTTCCCACCCCTTCCCTTCCAATTCAAAATTTCTTGGCACTATCCAGGTGAAATACGAGGCCCATTAACCCTCATTAACCCAGGAGCATCTCCTGTTAAAGGGCGGTGTTTCCCAGTGCAATGACAAGAACTTTGGTGTTTATGAGAATACAGTGTTTGTAGGAAAGTCTCTTATCTAAAATCTGAGATGGGGGAGGGATGAATAGGAAAGCAAAGGAAGCATCAAAGGCAGTGGGAACATAGTTTGCAACAAAAGTGCATCTATCATTGTTTACCTTCAGGAAAACAGGAAAACTGTTCCTATCTTTCTTCCTTAATTGCTTGGTTGACCTCAGGGACTGAAAGAAAGAGAAGTCTAAGTTAAATGTACAGCATTCCTTCTGACAATGTTCATGCCCTGCCCCCAGTTTCCTTTCGGCTGAGTACCCATGTGGTTTCTGCGTTTCTGAGCAGAGAGAGGCAGGGTTGCTTTAATAGCCCTCGAGAAAGTGCTTCAGGAGGTATTTGCAGAGAGCAGGGTGCCAGGCCACAGCCTTGTCTCCTCGACATGCCCCAGATATTGAACCTTCCAGTAACTACAATTACAACCCAAACCACAAAATGTAGATTTACAGATTGTTTTCAGCAACACCCATTCAAATTTACTTATATTTACACTAGAAAAATTAGGGTAAGTGCTATTGTGACCAGAGACATAGACCAGGATCAATAACCAACCAATTCTTGGCTAATAAAGCACTTCTCTAAGGTCTACGGTTGCTCTATTCTGACTTTGAGGTTGGCCTCTAATGTCTTACCCATTGACTTTTCCCGTAAATATGTCTAATCGAGGCCATGTAGGATTCTAAAGAGAAATGATATACTCAGTTTGGTAAGAATTGCTAATTAACCAAGTATGTAAAACCTGTAGCTGCTGTGGCTCACAATGTTTCTCCAGTGGTGAAAATTTATACATGACAAAGAACGGAAAGTAAAATCTGAACTTTCATTTTTCTGCGCACGTGCACACGTGTGTGCGTGTGTTAATTATTTCTCTTCCAAACCCTAACGGTTCAAAATCACCTTTAAAGATGGAATTAAAGAAAAATGTCTGTTGTAGTATTTCCTAAAGTTATAAAACCTTTAACCAGGAAAATAATGTGCGGGATAGTCTCACATTACACCGAAATTCTTTAATCATGCTTAACCTCAGTTTATACGAAGTTCTCTTTTTCACAACCACAAAAGATTTTTACACTTCATATGAGAAAGGTCAAAAGAGATTAATTTGGTTGCTTGTACACTTGAATCATTAATTTTGTTCTGGTAACAGAGCAGGGTATTTAATCAAACCTAAAGGAAACAAAATAATGAATGACAGGAGAAATAGGGAGAGAGATCAAAAGGCTTTCTGAATATCCATTTCCAGTTGGGAGTGTCATGTCAAGGTGCCTATTCATGCAAGGGTTTCCTGAAAAAACCAACACTGCCCAGAGAGCTTGCTCAATGCATCAAGAACACCTCCATCCTTGGTATCTCTCTTCCTTAGGCCAGAGGCAACGCTTTCTACACTCAGTTGATTAGTCTGCGGCCATGGAGTGAAGATTGTGATTTCCATGACCAGAGGGGTCCTGTTAGTGTGGTTCTGGTTTAAGTTCACAACCCACCCCATCCCCCCTTCCCACCTGTCAGGCCCCAGATCACAAAGAGAATTAGAAGTCGTACAACTCTCTCGGGATAGAGCTATCACTGGCACTAAGGGAGAATGCCTGTAGAAATGCCTGCCTGGAAGACTAACACTCAGCTTTATTGGAAGCCTGGGACATTAATATTATTATTTTTTTTATCAAATTTCTTGCTGTCCTCTAATTTTTTATGGAAATGATATATCACAGTAGGTGGGTTAAAAAAAACAAAACTTGGTTTATTTAGGCTGAAACTAAATATGGACCATGCCTAGGGTAATGTTATGAAGACATTTTTAGGTGCATTGAACCATGATAATAGTGGCCAAAGGATAGATTCCATAGTCTGTATCCTGGTTGAACCAATCTGGCATTGTTAGGATATTTTATTCTAAATGTGGTAAAACACTTTAATACAACATTATAATAGAAACCAACAAAATATGTTTACAGCCAATTGCTCATTTGATCCTCAGGGCAACCTAGTAAGAGAGGAATTATTTTTATTCCAATATTACAGATGAGAAATTGCAAACCTCCATGCTTGAGGAGTTCATAGTCAAACTGAGGTAACACCGAGTTCTATTATTTTATGATAAGGGCTGCCATTTAGGTTTTCAGATAGGTGCTAATTAGAACTGCTTCAAACAGGGTCAAGTTTAAGGTGGACACTGATGGAACAGAAATCACTTAGAGAAATACAGAGACCTCCATTATGAGGTGTTATTGTTGAGTCCTCAGACATTTGATCTTGAAAATTAAAAAAAAAAAAATTAAAGGGATAAGTCAGAAACCAGAAAAAAGACATTTTCAATTCATATAACAGGCAAAGATTAGAATTTAGAATATGTAAAGAACTCCTACAATTAAAAGGAAAAGATAAATAAACCTAATTCATAAATAGACAAAAGACCTGAAAAGGAATTTTGGAACATATTAAATATGTAAAATGTTCATCTTAGCTCTACTGGTAATCATATGGATGTTAATCAAGACCACAAAGAGATATCATCATACCACTACATTGGGAAAAATCAAAGAAATCTAAATAAAACACATTTTATTGGTGGGAGTGTTAATTAGTATCATTACTTTGAAAACAATTTAGAATTATCTTGTGAAGTTAAACATTCACATATCCTGAAATCCAGCACACATGCTCCAAGAGACATGTGCATGAATCTTCAAGGCAGCAGGGCTTGTACCAGCAAAATACTGGACACAACCCAGACACCTGCCAACAGGAGACTGATAGATAAATTGTGATATCATAAAAACGAGATATAATTTCAGTAGCAATAATGAATAAACTGTAACTACAAGCCACAACATAGATACATTCTAGAAATCTAATTCTGGAAATAAAATATCGAACAAAGATAGGAACACACAGAAGACTTCATGGAGTCGAATACGTTTATAATAAATGGCAAAAACCATCAAAGGCAAAGAATCAAGATATTCTTCTTTCTTTTTTTTAAAGATTTATTTAGTTATTTATTTATTCATTTGAGAGAGAGAGAGAGATGGAGCATGAGTAGGGGAAGGAGGCAGAGGGAGAGGGAGAAGCAGGCTCTCCACTGAGCAGGAAGTCCAGTTTAGGGCTGGATCTCAGGAAACTGAGATCATGACCTGATCTGAAGGCAGCCACTTAACTGACAGAGCTACCCAGGCACCCTGAATCAAGTTATTTTTCAGTCATAATTGCTATGTGATAAATGCATTCCAAATAATTCAAGAAAAAATAAACACAAGTTTTGAGATAAGTACTTCTGATAAGAGGCATGGGTAGGCGCACATAGATACAAGTTATTAGTGATAATATCTCATTGGTAGCCATCTTAGAATCTCATAAACTGACTGGGTAGGTTAAAAATTAAATTGTAATTATTAACTATTTTTCTAAATTATTTTTCAAAATGAGCCAAGATTCTGTTTGCAAAAAAAAAATCAAAATCAGAAGATAGGCAAGGTATATCCTTTCACCACAAGAAAGTAAGACTGGAAAATATGGGTTTTTTTTTTTTTTTTTAAAGATTTTATTTATTTATCTGACAGAGAGAAATCACAAGTAGGCAGAGAGGCAGGCAGAGAGAGAGAGGAGGAAGCAGGCTCCCTGCTGAGCAGAGAGCCCGATGCGGGACTCGATCCCAGGACCCTGAGATCATGACCTGAGCCGAAGGCAGCGGCTTAACCACTGAGCCACCCAGGCGCCCCAAGACTGGAAAATATGTTAAAAAGAAATCAGCTAACTCCCTAAAAAAACATTAATTTTAATTGCCCAAAGAACATAAGAGTGAAATCTTCAGCACCAGATTTTTCATAAGTCAATAATATTAAAATGGTATAGTCAGACTTAACGCATGCAGCTAAAGATATTGTTAAATGATAAATTTACAACCTTGGGTGCTATAAGGATATAAATTGAGCTACTCTTTTATTTAAATAATTATTCAAATACTCCCTAAGATTATATGAAGCAGAATATAATAAATATTAAAGCAGAAAATAATGGATCAAAAATAAGGATAAATAAAAGACATTAGCACAAAAGCTAACTCTTTGGGGAACAAAAAAAGATAATTCCAGGGAAATCCAATAAAAAAAGACTGAAAGCAAACAAACACTCAGATGACTAGAAAAAGAAAAGGATAGAGTAACTAAAACAAAATGAACATGAGTAAGAGGTGATTTATAACTACTGCTTTAGGACCAAACTGTCTTTACACCATTTTCTTGCTCTTCTTGATGAGCAATTAGGAAGGACATCCAGGGGCTGCTCTGGTCTTTGTTTTCATCTTCTTATTGATTCGATTACAGATAATGTAGCTAAGGGCACCTTATTCTTTGGATAGTCATTGGAATACTGGGAGGTATTATGAATATTTAAAGACCTGATGGTGAGTCATTTCCCAGTTATGGACAATCCCCTTGGCACAGAAGACAGGGCCGGGGAAATGCAGGAGCAGAGGAGAGAGGGAGGCTGCGGCACCTGCCTTCAAGGAGCTGACTAGCTCTGGACTCTTCTGACTATGTTGTTCCAGCCAAACCTTGTCTCTGGCAGATTGATTCTCCTGGTAGGACAAGAAGGGAGAGCCAGGCAAGAAAAAAATGGAGGTTCCTGAAGGCCAGGTACTGTGCTCAGCTAGGGACTTTTTGAGTGCCCTCCCAGAGTCCCCTCCTTTCCCACTTCGGAAGACGGAATGATAGATACAGTAATCTACAGTCAGGGGGTCTCAAGATAATTTATCAAATTATCATTTGATCATCATAATACATACTTTTTAAAAATGAAGATTAAAAACAAAACAAAGAGCAAGTTATAATGAATACATGTATACTGTAAATAAAGACTATAGACAAAACCAATTTAATAATAATTATCTCTGGGTGATTATAATTTTCTTCTTTTCCGATCTTCTAAATCTACTACCATAGAAACTTATGATGTTTATTTCTGGGAAAATAATTCCAACACTATTTAATTGTCTCATTGATTTTTCATGTATATAAAATGCTTAATTATTATTATTATCATTATTTTTTTTTCCCCCAGCTTCACCTTTCCAGGACCCTGCTTTCCCATTTGCGGTGTGTTTGTGTGACCAATACCCTGTGACCTCCAGCCTCCGATTAGAGAGAAGATTTGGGCTCAGGGAAATATCATCAGCCGAGGGTGCTGGCCAGAGAAATGGGTGGGAGGGAGGATGGGAATATTAGTATCACTCACAGTTGTGTTCATGAGTAGAGTGAACATGGATACAATCATCTAGTGAAATTTATTGCCATAAGGATGTGATCTGTAGAGCCAAAGATGGAGTAAGTGGAGTGTTTGGTTCTTGTTGCTATGTTCTGAAGCAGTGATTCCCAAATTACCTCCACATTAGATTCCCCTGGGACCCTCCCAGAATGTTCTCTTCCTTTCCTTTGCTACTCATCCATCCCCCAGATCTCCTGAAAAAAAAAAAAAAATTCGCTAAAACAAAAATGATACAGCCTTTCCTCTCGAAGGCAAAACATCCCAATTGGTCAGAAAAAAATTAAGATAAACGCTGTTTTTGTGTGACCCGTACATATCCTCACTTTCTCTTTCTTCTTCTCTGTGCTGTAGTTGCCATAGTCTCCGTGTGGATACCATAGCCCAGCTTCACTGTGTAAGGGGCTCAGAAGCACCTTCCATAATCAGTCTCCAGCACCCCCATACTTCATGCTCTATGGAGAGTCGGAAAAAGGCGGAGGATTTGAGCTGACACCCACTATCTGCAGTTGAGGAAATAGAAATTATGTTAAAAAATAAATATCCAGAAAAATTACCAGGTATTTTCTTTTGCTTTGTTTTGTAAAACTGCATTTTTTTTTTCAATGTAGTCTATCTTATCATTGGCCTGATTCATTAACATATTTGACTAAGTTAAGCAAAATGAGAGGGAGCTGTGTTCTTATAGGAAGAAGTAGAGCCTAAGCATTCTTCTACGTACCTGCTGTATGCCTGTGAGCAAATTCAGTTTTGTCTTTAAAAAAATTTGACCTATTGATATCTAGGCTTTGGCATGGCAAAAGTATGACAAAATAGCTCTTGTGGCGGAAATACCATTCACAAGGCAACCCTTGATCTGAAAGGTGAAGAATTCGATGTCTATATAGAAGTGAGGGCAAGGCTTGACCACCAGTGATGTGCAAAACTCTGAGAAGGGCATAAGGAGGACAACCATGCGTTGTCATTTACCTGAGATAACTGCTTCATGTGGCAAGAATGAGTTTGCACCTTTCATCCCAGCATCCAACTGGCTTAGCACTTGTCCATCCCTGATGGGGATTTCATTTTTATTGTACTATTGTTAATCATGGCACCATGGTCTTGTCCGGAGCTGTGGGAGGTGCACTTGCATTGAATGAAGTTTTTGCTCTCATGTGTGGTCAAATCTGAAAGACAATTGAAAATCGTCTTCTGACACTAACAACTAACACCTTCTTTTCAGGCACACTCTACAAGAAGCTCCCCAATAAAACAAAATGCACTGGGTGTGGATAGCTGGAGATAGCTAAGGCCTTGCAACCTTAAGTTCTGGAGGGAGAAGCATCCAACACTACTGTCCCCATCACCTCTTGACAATATACGAAGTCTCAAAAATTCTAGTTGATAAGCTCTATGGGAAATTTGAAAAATTATACATTGGTTACATAGGAAATATATGTGACAAATGGGGTTATAAAATACTGCAGTGAAGTGTAATGGTTTGAACTCTTGCAATTGTGGCTTTATCATTTATAATATGGGGGACATTTACATTATTTCTTTATTGTATTATGGATACTGTCCTCTTTTTTGGCAATAGACCCTTCCCAGAATGGATAAACATAGAAACAGGAAGTGTATATTGAAGAAAAAATCAGATTCGAGTTCTGAATTTCTGTTGGAAGCCTAGTGATATGCTGATGAATGATTGATTTGACAAAATGTTAGTATTTTGCATCCACCATGGAGGCCAGGAGGATATCACTGATCACATGAAAACCGAAGACACAAATCTGCTCCAAAGCATCAACATCCAACCTGAACAGTTGGTAGTGATGTTAAAAAGACTGTGTCCAAAGATGATGATTTAATAAACACATCTACAGAAGATCGATTTATAGATAATTCTGTAGCATGTGACTTTCATTTAAATCAAGTAGCTACCCTCCGCTGAATTTACTCATTTCAACTGTGAGTTATGTAACCAAGACTCTTGTACACATATAAAAAGTTAAGAGAGAACTGCTAATGTATCGGCTCCATTAGAAAAGAGGAAAATTACATTAATGAAAATATACCAGTTTTATATCAGTGTTGTCAGATGTTTTAAGTAGACTTTCATTAATTCCAATAGTAGATTATTTTTTAAACCAATATTTAGAGTCAAAACGAAGTTTTGGAAACATTGTGTCACAGGTGAAACATTTGTCACTGCTCTGAATGTTATAGCTGATTCAGCCAAAAAATTCAACATAGGAGGTAAACTTTTTGTTGGCTTTTGGGTGATGAAATAAATATAAATTCAGGGCAACATGGTATTGTAGAAGTAAAATGTTTTACTAATTAAATATCTATGTGAGGGGACATAACTTCTTGAATTACTTATGATTTATACAATATTCAAAATTCATCAAAACACACTTTCATCATATACCCAAAAAACAGTTATTATTAGAATCAACAAATATTTTTATATGTACACAGGGAGCTGAAATACAATTTCTGTATATGGGACAAAATTGGTTTGAATTTAAAAACAACAACAACAACAACACATACTTTCCATGGTAATATGTACTTTTTTTCTTTTTGCTGCTCCCATGACCTGGATTTTAACATATTCGAGATTCAGAGAAATTTAGTTGGTGAACAAAGTGATGAACAAAGATAACATTTTTTGGAAAGGCTTTGGTTGCATTTTGTTCAATATCAGTTGAAAATGTTAATCAAAAATTCAACAAATAGAGCAAATTAATAAGGAAGTGAAGGCAGGAAAATGATGATGATTGTGTGGGATTATCCACAAAATCAAGGGTGAAACTGAACAAAATAAGCAAGGACAGCTGAGAAAGACAGGGTTTAATTCTGAAATCTGTAGCTGTACTTTGGAGTATCTTGATTTGGGGAAAGCATTTCCATTCAGTTCTTATATTCAGTTGAATCCATTTCTAGTCTGTGCTGGAATGGAATGGAATTGAAAAGGCCTATCATTTCATAGTATCTAAATTTGGTAAAACATTAAGAAGAATCGTAAATGGAGACAATTTATGTGATGAGACATGTCTTTGAAAAATAGTTGCTCTAAAACTGAGAAGGGAAGCAAGATGACAGCGTCTGTAAAAATATTTTAGTCTAACCATTTACATATTTTCATACAAAACAAATAAGAAATGAAAAATTTCCTCCTGTAACAGAACTTACCAGGTACATCTGCACCTGTAAGAAAATACTTCTTAATTAAAAATGGCATGTTCTGTATAGTTGCAGTGATAGAATGTGTCAACAATTAAAATTATTAACATATAGTTTGGCTCTGTAGAAGACTGAAGGCAATTTCATGAAAAAATTAAAGATAATAGAACAATATATAAAACACATTTTTTTAAAAAAAGACTCCACTTAACATGATCCTAGAAAGAGTTAAAACGCAGAATAAAAAATCTGCATATGTAATAAGAATAATTATTGTTTATTTTTTAATGTGTAGATAATAATATAATACATTTAAAAATATACATAGCTCAGTGTTGTTTTCATATTTCAGACAGATTTTTTTCAAATAGTTTCTGAATAAGACTATATTATAGACCCACCAATATGGTGAAGCCCATCATTGGCACCAAATAAATATTAATATATATAATTTAAATTATGTTTAACATTTCCCCAGCACTCAAAGCTCTCCTTCTAGGACATTGGATTAAATACATGGTCAACCTATGCTTTGAGGTTCCCTCAGGACTTTAGTCTAGCTTAGTGGGGAAGGGGCACGCATACTGGAGGGTGTGGAAATAACCAGCTAAGGCCACGGTGGACAAAGTAGAGAATGAATGATTAGTTACTAAGAGAATGAGTCAGATGGGGATGCTAGAAGCTCATAGCACAGTGAGGTCACCATTGCCTGGAGAGGATCTGGAAGATTTTATAGAGTGTTATCTAGAGTTAGGACGAGGAAGTGAGTGAGGGTCTGAAGAGACCCAGGAGAACAAGGCACAGTTGGAGAGAGAACTTTGTGAATAACCACTGTACAAATGATAGTCAGAATTTGAACTAGGGCATGGAGAGAAGGAATCATCTTGACATGTTCTGAAAGAAAACACGTGTAGGTTGTTGACCTCTTTTGAAGGCAAGCTTAAAAAACTCAACTCGGTGATATTTAGGATATTCCAAACAATGTTCTAAATTAATCTCCAAATTAATTAATAATGAGTTGCTTATTTTTCTCAACAAAAGTAACTATTTTTCATTTCCAGAACATTTCAGATGTATAGTAAGAAACTTTGAAGGGAAAAAAAAGAAAAAAAGAAGAAAAGAAAAAGTTTGAGAGGGGTCAGGAAGTTAAAAACAACAACAGCAAAAACAACAACAAGAAACACCAAAAACCAAAAAAACCCTTTCCATTTCTACCAGAGCATGGCCTTGTTGACATTCTATTGTAAACTCAGTTACACCATTTTCCTACAGGGCAATTTAGGAGGTTCTGATTTATTAAAGCATAGATCTGCTGTTCTCTACACCTTAATTCCAATAACTGAATTTATGCACATGCCCACATCTTTTGCAGATTATATTTTTTCCTTTATATTGTTAAAGTTTCTTTTGTTTGTTTTATAAACCCTGCTTAGTGCTAGTGAGGAAGTAGTAAGGACCAGTTGAAAAGAACGAAGGACTCAAAACACGTGTTTGCAATTCTAAGTCTTAGTTTTCCCCATCTGTAAAGTGGGAATTAGTTAAACTCCCTCAACCGCACAGTAATCTTCCATTGAAATCTGTTACACACTAGACACTGAATGCATCAGCGCTCAGAATCCAGAAAGTCAGATGGAGAAAACACACCATTTCAGCAATGTGGCTCATGTTATGGCAGATGTTGTTTTATAGGAGGTAAGAAAAACCTTTACTGTTAAAAGAAACGTTGACATCTGAATTGACTCTTGAAGTTTGAGTTGGATTTTAGCAGAAACACAAGGGAAGTATTTCTAGGAAGATGAGAAAGCATGGACAAAGCATGGCAATGCAAAAATATTCTGGATTGTTGTTTGCTCCCCAATAGATCAGCTCGCAAATCACATGGGAAAGTGTGATATTCTTCATTACGTTAGTCATTTAGATAGAGAACCACCATAATGAACATATTGCTACCTATTTTTAGGGAGTTGCGATGCGGGAGTACAGTTTCGGGACCATGTGTTGGCCAAGACTCCTCCTCATTCATTCTGACTTCAGTGAAAATATGCTGTGTAAGTCAAAGACTGTACCTGAGCTAGGAACTGCTTTATAGAGCGGGTGCTCTGTAAGACGCAACAGATGACTCCGCAAGGTCAGCGCACCTTCTCCCCTGAATCATTCAAACATGCAATGAATGTCTCTCTGTCAGGAATTACCCAGTCCTGCTTGGAGTGGAGAACAGAACTGGTGGCCTCCTGAAATTCCCCCAAATTATGTGTTCCCAAACTGAGAGGCAAATGAAAATTAATGAAGATGAAGGTTTGTGAAAAGTTTACGCTCTCAAAATCTTTTTACAAAACATCCTTTACTAATTTTTCCTCGCCCCTCTTTAATGGATCTATCTTAGTCTGTTTGGCCTACTAAAAGAAAAACACTACAGATTGGGTGGCTACAACAGCACATACATTTATCAGAGTTTTTTGTGGCTAAAGGTTCAAGGTCTTCTCCCTATGTCTTTGCATGGTGGAAGGGAAGAGAGCCCTCCAATGTCTCTTTTATCAGGGCAGGAATCCCATTCCTAATACCACCATCTCCACCATTTTGGGGAAATGCACATATTCGGTTTCTAGCAATCTTGTATTACCACAAGATCAAATAATATGTGCCTCAGTTCTATTTATCTTGAAGACCATCTCCCAGTCTTGCCCAGCACCCCTTTGTACTAGAAGACATGGCTTCAAGCAGACTAATTTATCATTTACCTTCCTTTTCATTTCTCTGTCTTCATGTCAGTCTCCCCAAGCCAGATGGACTCTCCTTTCCTTCTTTTTTCTTAAACATCTTTAAGACTCCACTCAGATCCCATAGATATTATATGAATTAAACAAATATAATCTCTCTGCAATATACTCTTACTTTCAGTAACACATTGCACTATGTCAAGAAAAATAGTTCTTTTGCACACAACCTGTTCTTCCCAGAATGTATATTCCTACAAATAGATAATTTTTTTTTTCATTTTTGATTGATTTGCCTTTCCTTGGCCAGGGAATATAACCAAGATTGGATAATTCATCACTTAGGGCGGGTGGCAACATTTTGAATTTTTAGCATTTATTTGTTCACCGAGTACTTTTGAATCCTGAATTATTTACAGGCTAAGGGGATTATCCTGCATAAATATTACATACAACATTGACAATAGGACTTGCGTTTTCCTCATACAATCATTCCTTTTGGCAGGAGGTGGACATAATGCTTAGAACTTAAAGAGCCACTGTGGTTTTTAAAAGGTCATATTTGGCCAGCCATAATTTATTCTGTGTGTTTTTCAGGAACAGACAAGAGTGATTCAGTTGACAGAAACTGATTATTTTTTCCCATAAAAGATTTCACAGATCTTCATAAGAAGATATAATATCCAAACTGCATAGACTTAGAGGAAGAAAAAAATCAATATAATGTATTGGAAAATGAAAAAATAACAAATTTGAGAAACTAAACCGGATCAGAAGATAATGACCAAATGAAAGTATACACCTAATTCTAAGTTCAAATGTCTTAAGTGTTTGAAAAACATTTGATATTTTTCTTCATTTTACCTTCATGTTTATAAACTAATCACCCAAGGAAGTAGAATTTTAATTAATAAGACTTTTAGGGATAATGTGGTACTGCGCAACTTTATTTTTTTCATATGTTTTATCTAACTCAGTTTTGTTAAATAGGAAATAAATATTCTTTTCCTTCACTGAAAATAGTTTAGAATAACAATTTTTTTTTTCTGAAAAATGAAAATTGACTCTTAGTTACTCTCTTTTTCTTTGTGTATTTACTCTAGTTAATCGTTTGACTTTTGTTACTCACGTTTTTGTTTTCCCAGAACTTGATCTAGAGTCTCTAAAGTATATGAGGAAGGCTTTTGTCTTGTTGAAAACACAGGAGCTTTTCAAAACCTCTTTCTAGAAGTTTATGCAATCCATCTTTTGATATTCTTATTTTTAATGAAGATCAAAGGTTACATTTATGGTTTCAGGAAATAATATATTCTTTCTTTTAAATTCCCAAATAATTCAGATTACCTTTTAAAAATGAAAATATAGTACAAATATGGAAAATCTCATACTCCAATGGAACAAATGACTGGATTTTCACAAACTGGGTATAATTTTGTAACCAGCACCCATCTAGGGAATAAATGGACTGCTGTGGAAAAGATAATAATAAATGTGATCATTTCAGGGTGCTCAAATATCTGAGTCCTAAAACCCCAAGTTCAGTTAGGTGTCTTCCCCTTCAGAGTACTTACAGGAAGGAAATCAGGAAACAGACAATACATTTATTAAATCTGGTGAATTAGTGTATCTAAGGATTCAGACTCACATTTTTTCTTGAAACACCAAATATGAAATAAGAAACGGCTTTGTTTTTCATGCGTTATTATTAAAGGCAGTTATACAATTGCTTTCAGCCCAGTGTCTCCAAGTAATAGAACCATAGCTTTATAGAAGCTTTTCTAAGTGGACAGTATATTTATACTTGCTTCCGTATAAATTTATATTTATACAGTATATTTATACTTGCTTTCATTCCAGGAACACTGAAGGAACAGCCAGAATCAGGTTTTGTAGATAAAGAATCAGAAAAGATTCTTAATACCTATATGGTTTCAAATGTGTCCCTGGATATTGTCATCCCTCTGTTCAATCCATGGACGACCTTAAGCTCCTCCTGTTCACTACAGGAGTCCAGTAGTTCTGCTGGTTACTCAGTCCATTGTTACTCAGATAAATTTCTACCTAATCTGGGAGGCAAACACAGTTTATTTCAGAGTGTCCTGTCTACTGTCATTTCCCTTCAACTTGGACAAGATAGCTGTTATGGGCTGTCCTAGAACTCAAGACTTTCCCGGTGTCCCAAGAGGAACTTTGGTTGGAGGAGAAACCCAAACTCTTTCTGCCACTGTCTGCCTGTGGCTTGACATCGCACAGTGCCCTCAGGCTCATTCTGACCTCTCTCTGGGTAAGACAATGTCGCTTTGCTTTTCCAATTGTTTTGAAACTGATATTCAACTTGGAAGCCTGAATACACTGTGATGTTGATGGTAGTGATGATGCCCTCCAATAACCCAAATCTTTTTGAGTGTTTGCTTTAGCCAATAAAAATGAAAAGGCATCATGTTATAGTTTCCCAAAGCCAGGGTCAAACCCCAACAACTCCAGGACACCTGCATCTTCTAAGAACCAAATACTAAGAAAAAATATGTTTTTCATTCCCCTTTGAAAATAACTTTATTCTTCTGGAAGCAATACTACTCACTGTACAAATTCAAATGATTAAAAAAAAAAAAAGAAATCATTGTTAGCACTTTGGTGAACATCCTTTCAAACATTTCTTTAAGTGTATCTAAACGTGTGTGCATATGTCCTTCATATAAGTAGGACCATACTATTCACGTTGTTTTGTAGTTTGCCTTTTCCCTTGACAATTATTTAATAGAATTCCTTCCGTGTTAACAAATATGGTTGCATATCATTGTTGTAGGACCTACATTTGGTGCATAGGCCATGTTTGACTAAATGCTTTATAGAAGAATACCTAGAATATAGAAATATAGAAAGAATACCCAATTTCTCTTATGAATGATGAATCTTGTGCAGTTATCATTTCCAGTCTATATGACTATATCTTTATTTGAAATATTAAGGTGGGTTAGAAGGGTCAGAGCATCTACACACATGATATTGGATACACAGGGTCAAACTGCCTTCTACAAACATTGTCTTATTTGTGTGACATACACTTCAAGTAAGAGCACATGATTCCACACACACAAATCAAGCAATGAATTTTAATAATGCTTTCAGTCTTTGTCTCTATCACTGAAAATGATATTGTATCATTTGAATGTCAATGAGGTTGAACACATTTATATATCCTCATTCATAAATTGCCTCTTTACCGATCTTCCTCTTGGATCCTTCTTTTTTCCTCTATTGTTATTTATCACACATATCATTCTAATTTTGTGACTTGTGTTTCAAGTTTTATTTTGTTTTACTTTGCTGTGGAGAAGTCTTTGTTTGGTTTTCATTTGAGGCCATCAAGGGTATCAGCTGTTTCTTCTTGTGCTTTTTGATATTTATAATATATTTTAGAAGGCCTTGTCCTCTTAGTAAACTTACATCTTTAGTTTTACTGTTTATAAAATGCTACTTTATTTATTATTCTTTTTATGCATTTTACCCATATCCCCAAGTAGATCATTGATCAAGGAATAGATATTGTCCCCTCTCCTCTGGGTATTTTGTTCTATTATTTCTTCATGGCCTACCTTCTGCTCTGAAACTCCTGTTACATGGTGACAGGAGCAGATGGGTAAAATATTTTATATTCTGGCTAATATTTTTATTTCTTTTCATGGTAATGGGAATCATATTTATTATTTTTCAGGTCTCCAAGAGACATTAGTCAAGTCTATTTGTAATACCTATTCAGTGAATTTTTGGGGGGAGGGCATATTTTATGTGTTCAAGATTCTTGTTATTTGTTGACTCTAGCCACAACTTCTTGTTTTATTGCTGCAGGACCTAAACCAAGAAGGTGGTCCAGGGGTGGAAAAGATGAGAATAAAATGAGAACTCTACAGGGAGGTTCAACAGGACTCAATGGGGTCTGGTTATAGAACTTCAGGGAGAGAGGCCATTCTAGTTTCTTGCCCAAGTTCAGTGAGAGTTCTGACTTTTCACATGTGTAAAGGGCTCAAGCTCACTAAGTTTGGATTCTGTAGAGTGTGGCTTAGGGCCTGATGATCTGTGGGATGCAACAAAAGGTAGTATTTGGCAAACAGTAGAAAAGCACAGGGAAAAATGATGCAGAGGAGGGGTATTTCCTTTCTGGAAGTGGATGTGTTTTAATAGCGTGAGACTTTGGGGGAGGGAAAAGGAAATGATAATTTAGTTGGAGAGAGAAAACACATGGAGATGGAAACATATAAGAAATGTTTATGAATGGTGATGGTGGTGGTGATGGTGGTGGTAACTTCTCTTATTTACTAAACACTTGCCACATGTCAAGCATGGAGAAGCAGACACCTGCCATATGCCCAGGGAGTAAGTAGATATTTACATCTGATTCCATTCTCACATCCTCCCTGGTAGACATTATTTTCCTCCTCATGTACTGATATCATAAAACCAAGGGTTAGAAAGCAAACACATATAAGAAAGCTGAGATTCAAACTTAGATCTTCCTAATGCCAATGTCTCTTGCTCTTGACTGCTTCCAGACTTCCTCAAGTCATTCAGATTATCTGGAAAAAGCAAAGGATGCCGGGAAATGGTTTATTGGGAATCTAGTTTGGGGTTAAAATAGTAAAGGGCTTCACATGTCATGCTCAGGAATGGGAAGTTTATTTGTCAGGCACTAGGGAGTCACTAAAAGTTCTTGAGCAGAGAAATGTTATGAACATGTATTACCGGACTTTGCATATGTTACATGATTGGTTTTGGTGTCATGGAAAACAGGCAGACCAGTTAGAATTTGTTGCAGGGTTGATGGAGAAATTGTGAGGTTTGAGGTTGGGATAGTGATAGCATGAATAGAAGTAAGGAAATTGGATGCTGGAAGTCAATGGAGAAGTTGGAAGGTTTGACTGTTCAGGGTGTCACAGAGAAGTAAAAGTGACTTAGAGCCCAGGAAAAGGGTTGGGGATTCTTGATAATGAAAATGATTTACATTGAGAAGGATCCAGAAGGGTCACTGGTCTGAGCACTCTTACATTGACTGTCTGTCAATATCTGTAATGTCCACCTTGCTAGGCTAGTAGAAATATTTAATGTGTGATTTTCTATAACATTCACATGCAATGATTCCTTAGCAAGGAAAACAAGTAAAAAGCTCAAAACATTATAACAGGGTTTTATACCTCAATGGATTGTATATAAAGGGAACATACCTCAACATAGTAAAGGCCATATATGATAAACCCACAGCTAACTCAATGGTGGACACTGGAAAGCAACTCCTCTATGATCAGGAACAAGGAACAAGGGTGCCCACTCTTACCATTCTTACTCAGTACAGTACTGGAGGCCCTAGCCAGAGCAATTAGATCAGAAAAAGAAATGAAAGACATCCAATTTGGGAATGAAGAATTGTTATTATTTACTGATGACATGATTTTTTTCTTTTCTTTATTATGTTTAGTTAGACCACATATAGTATATTATTAGTTTTTGGTGTAGTGTTTAACAATTCATTAGTTGTGTATAACACCCAGTGCTCATCACAACACATGCCACATGATTTTATATGTAGAAAATCCCAATGATCCAACCAAAAAACTGTTAGAACTAATCAATAAATTCAGTAAATTTACAGGCTATAAAATCAACAAACAACAATTGGTTCCATTTCCATACTCTAAAATGAAACATCTGAAAAAGGAATAAAGAAAACCATTCCATCCACAAGCATCAAAAACAATAAGATACCTAGAAATAAATTTAACTAAGGAAGTCAAAGATCTCTACAATGAAAATTATAGGATTCTTTTGAGAAAACAAAACAAACAAACAAATGAATAAAAAACAAAGAAGACACACACAAATGGAAAGGCATCTTGATCTCATAGATCAGGAGAATTAATATTGTTAACATGTTCATACTTTCCAAAGCCAAGTATAGATTTAATGCAATCCCTTTTAAAAATTCAAATAGCACTTTTCACAGACATAGAAAAAGCAACCCTAAAATTTGTATGGAACCACAAAAGATCCCAAATAGCCAAAGTGATCATGAGAAAGTTCAAAGCCGGAGGCATCATCATTCCTGACTTCAAACTATATTATAAAGCAGTAATAATTAAAAGAGTATGATCTTTCTAATACATTTCAATTAAACAATAACAAAAAACTCACAAAAATCCACAATTTTCTATAGTGTTTACTTGTGTAATAAATTAGTGTGTTCTTCTCTCTCTAATATATAATTTTACCTTAATTGTATAATTCATATGCTGTGGCTCTTTTCTTTTTAAGTTTATTTATTTATGTTTTGAGAAAGAGTGTGTGTGCATGAGCACACAACTGGGATGAGGGACAGAGGGAGAGAATATTCAAGCAGACTTCCTGCTGAGTGGGGAACCCATAGGTTCAATCTCTCCAGCTGAAACTAACCAGCTGAGCCACCCAGGAGCACTTGCGTTTAGGTTACCTCTCTATGCTGGTCACTCAAAAGACGTTGGGTATGGATTTCTTTTTTTCTTTTTTTTTTTTTTAAAGATTTTATTTATTTATTTGACAGAGAGAGATCACAAGTAGGCAGAGAGGCAGGCAGAGAGAGAGAGAGGGAAGCAGGCTCTCTGCTGAGCAGGGAGCCCGATGCGGGACTCGATCCCAGGACCCTGAGATCATGACCTGAGCCGAAGGCAGCGGCTTAACCCACTGAGCCACCCAGGCGCCCAGGTATGGATTTCTTAAATGTTGCTTTTGACACAATAAAGTGTCATCAAGCTCAACAAAACCCATTGCATTCCAGAAACCCTAGGGCCTGGCTAGACACCCAAACCACGTTCCATTCTTGTGTTTTTTGTGTGTTGCAACTGGCTAGCAACACTCTTCCTTCTTTCATTTTGGCAAGACAGTTATAAAAGCCAGGAAATGGAAATGGTTGGAACAGCTTATGGGAGAATACAGTGGAGGAGGGCATGGCCAGGCACCTCATAGAGTAGAGGGGAAAAACACAATCATGAGTCTGCTCTCTTATTACCAAGGAGAAGAGGACAGTGGTCAGCGGATGCGGTGGCAAGGAGCAGAACCAAGAGAAAGAGAACTCTGATGACACCTGCGAATGTGGGCTCTTTGGTTTTCTCTCCTCTCCTGCTCTGCCGCAGGCTAGGCTTTCAGCCCCACATGGTTATGAGACTGTCAGCCCGTTGCACACTCCCTCACCCTGTGCACACCCATCTGGCTGGCACTCACTCGAATGGGTTTTTACAGCAGTAGAACAAGAGACACCGAGAAATTCAGCTTTCATTGGCATTTTCTCACCAGGAGTTCCCTCTACCTTCCTGAATGCAGGTTGCCCATCTGAGGATCGTGGTGGTTTCCAGGTAAAGCAGAGGGGTGACCTTCCAAAGCCTTCATAAAAGGGACCCGTAGACACAGCAGTACACTTTCTTGAGATATTGAGGACTTTGAACTGGATTTGGCCCCTGTAAAATTGGTAATGCTTGTGACAATGCAGAGATCTTTTACCGCAATAAACAAAGCAATTAATGTGCCTTTAATTTGCACCTAACCAAACAGAAAGGGTGCGTTCATTCCATGTGACATGTAGACGAATTTTTCTTTAAAAACAAAGTTTCATGCTGTGACTACAATTAGTGTAATTGTCAGCTCTTCTCTAAAAACAAATATGTATTAAGAGAAACGCCAGCATTGTGCCCTCCTCTGGTGTGAAAATGAGACAATCAAAATCTATTGTAATTACCTCAGTGATATTATAATTAGCAACGATTAAGTTATTCCATGCTGCTTTTTTCCTCTTGGCTACAATTAAAAAAGTATATATCTTTCTGCTGCACATTACTGCTGATCATTTTACCTCAATACATGTCTGGTAAGTGGATAAATTAGAAGTAATTTTAAAGCACAACTCCGTTAAAACATATATCTTTCTATTTAACTGCCTTAACCCTATAGAGGCATCTGTGCTCCCTGCTGCTTCGTGAGAAAAGTGCAAGGCCCCTGGTTTCTTTACCCCTGCACTTTAGCCCCCCGCCCCCGTCAGAAATCAAACGCAGTTTTGAATAGACAGTTTTAGAAAATGAATTTTTTTGGTTTGTTTTTTGATTACCGACATTTAAATGATATGATTAATCATTCAGTTCTTGCCAGGCAGGCCCACCTAGCCCCAAATCCCTACACTGGGCAGTAACCAGTTTTTTTAAACTAAATTGCTGAAAAGCCAGACAGCTGTACCATCACAGCAAATAAAGGCCCTGGGTAGATAGATCAGGAGAAAAAGTGAATTAGGCCATAATTATAAATTTGCCTTTTCTTTATCACACATATCCTTTTTTTTTTTTTTTTTTTTTTTTTTAATTTCTCAGGGAGACCTACTTGTGTTGATGGAGAAAAAGGAATTCATGAGAAAACAAAGATTTGATTACAATTTGAATCTTCACTTGCTTTGTGAGTTAAGAGGTGGTTAATGGTCTGGCTTTACTCATTTCAAACTTTTAAAGCAAAATAGACTCTGGTGTCCAGATAGCTTATTACCAGACTTGCTAGTTTTCTCTATGATTTTTGATTAACAGAGACAAACGGCCAAAGTTTTGTTTTCTTTGGAACATGTATAATAATCTTGCTCCAGAAAGGATAAATTCTACCTTCCCATTTGACATACCAGTTCTTTGTATATTCTGGTTAATTTTTTTCCCCCAATACACATACGCACGACTTTTTGTAACAGCAGCGTCTACGACAAGCCTTTTTTGGATGTCCAGGAATACTGACAAGGGAGATCTCAACAGCAGCAATCAGGAGGTTTTACGCATGGCTCATGATTTTGCTAAGCATTTGCCATTCCCTGAGGCTGAGGGCAGAAAAAAAAAAAAAAAAAAGCCTGAAAGAAGATTCACTTACAGGGAAGAGAACAGAACAGAAGCAAGAATATGCATTGATTTGGTAAAGAACAGAAGCATGTAGGTCTTTCCGCAATGCTCTTCTCAGGTGACCCGGGGATTTGCAAAAGGACAGGAAATGGGGGGAGAGCAGTGGGAAGTGGGGGAGGTGCCCTCACAGGGCTTCAAAGGGACCACACCTACTGAAGAAACCATTCTAAGACACCATTGATTTACACAAGAAGCCATTTTGAAAAGGAAGTCTAATTTTTAAAAATTGGGGGCACGATGGGGATATGAAATAATGTGCACAGATGCGTGAAGTCATATAAAAAATGAAAAAAAAAAAAGTATGGAGTTGTTTTATGGGAGATCCAGCCCATGAATCCTTCCTACAGGACCAACTTCATAGGTGGTGTGCCCTCTGCAAGCCCATGGAAGGGGACCATGCTTGTTTTGCAGTAGCTCTCTTAAAATTCTTAACTACTTTTTGGAACAAAGGGCGCTGCATTTTCATTTTTCCTTAGGTATTGCAAATTATGGAGCCCAAGGTGCCTTCCTATTTCTCTGCCCCTCTTTTCGCAGCAGAATAAAGTTCAGTGGTCAGTAGCCACACTGTCTTTCACCTGGCGTGATTTGAGTGACACTGTTCAGAATTCCTGCGTTCTATCAACCACCCCGAGTCCACATGAACATTCTAGATTTCCATATTTCAGATATACCAGAAAGATATTATTGCAGGGATTGGGGAGTGGGTATGTGTAAATGAGTAATTTTACTTATTCTAAACACTCTTTGACACTATTTTTTTTTCAGACATTGTACTTGTGCACACAAGCTGATTAAACAGAAATTAAAGAGCTCCATGGAGTGTTATAGTCACACACACACACACACACACACACACACACACACACAGAAACACAAATGGGCTGTGAACATTTCTTTTCAGCCCCAGACATGGTGCAATCTCTCCCATAACACTAATGACGAGATTGTTTAACTCCCATAGTGATATAAAGCGCTGTTCCCATTAATATCCATTGTCACTTGTTGATGGCATGTGGGAATTGGAAAGCCCCGTGCTCTGGGACACCCATCAATGCCTCTGTTTATGAAGCGGCACCCTCAGGAGGGAGCTGCTGGGACGCTTACTGGCTCGGAATACCTTGTCACCCTGCACAGCTCCCTTAGTGTGAGTTTTGTTTAATACTTCTTATTTATTAGCAAGTTGACAGCTATTTTACTTCATTGGATATTCTTTGCTGGAAGAAACGAGATCAGAGCATGGGAAAGAAGAAAACTCTGCCTTCTAGTGTTTCTGCAGCAACGTGAGAGGAGAGGAAATGTGGTGGTCCTGACAGGGAAGGGAACACCAAGTGAGCCCTACTGGTATGGCAGAATTGGTTTTCTCTGGAGCCAGAGATTAAGGTTTATGGAGTAACAGATCAGGCATCCTATTTATGAAATTTCTAGGAAGTATCCTCTCTCCTTCCAGAACCATCCAATGCCCTCTTTTCACTTCAGGAATTCCCAGTGAATGTATTCCCAAGCTCTTTATCATTCACCTCTCTCTCTGCAAAAACATATCTGGCTTCTGTTCTCTGCGCTTTGTTAAGAGCTAAGAACACCAGGCATCACTTAACTACTGTATTGAACTATAATGTCTCATGTGGGGACCCAGGGGCTTACTGAAATAGTAGTTGCTTTGTCATTCTGAAGTATGTACTACATGACAGGAGTCTTCTCTCCTCCATGACAAGTGTTTTCCTTGCTTTGCTCTGGTCTGTATATTTGTGTCCCTCAATATTCATATGTGGAAACCTAACCCCAGTGTGATGATATGAGTTGAGCTTCAGGGGAATGATTAGGTCATGAGGATAAAGCCTTCATGGATGGGATACATAGAAGACACACCAGAGACTTTTGTAGAAGAGACCTCAGAGAGCTTCCTCACCCCTTCTGTCATGGGTGACAGGGCGAGAATATGGCCCTCTGAGGAAGCAGATCTCACGAGACATGAGATCTGCTGGTGCCATGATCTTGAAATTCCCAGTCTCCAGAAGTGTGAGATATAAATATTTTTGTTCATAGACCAAACACTTCTCTGTATCATTTTGTTATAACAGCCCGGGTTTACATAGAATATAATCAAGGTTATCTGGGTCTTCTTTCTCTGTACACAGTGTAGGCTGTCTAAATTCATTCAACTCTTTCTTTTCTTTTTCTTGTCTTTTCTTTTCTTTCCTTTTCTTTTTTATGCGTTGAGTATCATACTTCCAAAAAAAAAAAAAAGAGCTTTTGGAATGAGGCATGGAGTGTTAAATTAATGAATAATTTGACACACCACTCTAGAAGTTTCTGAACTAATAACAAACGTACTAAATAATGTAGAAGTATAGTAGGACTATTGCACTTCAGGTGTTGGATAGTCCCATTTTTAAATAAAATAATGTGTGTAAACATGTAAAGCTTTCAGGCTGGACTGCCTAGGTTTTGATCCTGCCTTTGTCTTTTGTTGCCATGGATGTCCTAGGTGTCCTCAGTGATAGAAATAGAGATAATAATAATATTCATTTCCTTGGAATGATTTGGAAACAAATTAACTAATATGCATAAACATTTGAATAGTGCCTGTCACATGGATATTGTCCAATAAATATTAGCTGCTAATATCATCTCAAGTTATGATTTTTTTCTTAGTTTTGTGCTGTTTTGCTATCCAAACAACATTGTTTTGTCTTGATAAACTCAGCCTACTAATTAGTTCATTACTATTTTTAGCTGATTGTCACATAATCCATTACTTATTCATCTAAATGTATTTGTCCCCAGCTTTCGTTAACCCTAAATTTGATTAGCATTAAATGTAATTTTTTTCCCTTTCCTCTTAAATTCTTAAGTTTTTGCATATGCTTGCCCTAGTAAGTCATTAATAGCTTAATAAGAATTAAATATTGTTTTTTGCTGTTGTCACTGTGCTTCATTTATCTATCTGGAAGCCTCCAGAACACAAAGAACTGGGGCAATTCTGTATCCTACCTTCCCCACTTGAAGCACACTTCATATGGATAACTTTACACTAAATTTGTGTTGAACTAATGAATATAAATCCACTTTATTTTGTCCAAGTTATTCATTCATCCTTGAATTTATTCCTATTTTTTAAAGATTTTATTTATTTGTTTGTTCATTTACTTTACAGAGAGACAGAGCTGGTAGGAGTTGGTGGGAGGAGCAGAGGGGAAGGAGAGGGATGGAAAAGAATCTCAAGCAGACTCTGGGCTGAGCATGGAGCCTGATGAGGGGCTCGATCCCATGACCCTGAGATCACCACCTGAGCTGAAATTAAGAGTTGGACACTTAACTGACTGAGTTACCCAGCCTTCCCTGAATTTATTTATTCTAGGATGCATCCCATGAGAAACCTTTGAGGTGTTGCCCATGTACCTGGTTATATAATCTGGAATAGAGACCCAAGCATGAGAAAGCACATTGTCAAAATATTCACCATCTTCTCCTTTCAGCAGATAGAGAACATATCTCATGATTTAAAGTATCCCAGCTCAGTCATAACAGGTATTCAATGAATATCGGCTGAATAACACATAGGCATTAATACCAACTAGTGTTTATTTCACAAAAATGGGATACAAAAGTGAAAATACATTAAATGAATTTGTAAATATTTCAGCATTCATGATCCGGACATGCAACACTAGCTTTGTGACAAAAGACTGGTTCTGATTTATGTGACCTTGAAGAATCTATCTCATATTGTGTTCTACCCTCAACCTATTTGAACTGGTTTCCTTCCTTCACCATTCCACCAAATTACTCTTTCCAAACTCACCAATAAACACAGAACACTTCATTTTACACTCCATTCACTTTATGACATCTCCTGGTCTCTCTGATGTTAGTAAATGTCACCAATACCTACGCAGTCCCTCAAGTCCAAATTCCAGAATTCATCCATTTTCTTCTCTGCATCTCATCTTCAGTCCATCAGAAAGCCTTTAAAAATAATAATAATAATAATTCTAAAGCATATTCCTAATATACCTACTTCTCCCCATTCCAACCATGATCACCTTTCAATGGATCTCCAGTAGGAGCCTTTCATTTCATCTCTGCTTCTACCCTCATGTCACAGGAGACAACCAAATGCAAGTCCTCTGGAGTCTGTCCCCTTAGCAATCTTTGGCAAAGACTTGCCTATCTCAAAACCAAGTGCAGAGTCCACAGCCTGGCCTTCCTGGATTTCTGCTGACCTTATCAAGCTTTATGTTTTCTGCTGCCCAATGCCCCCAATGCACCCATTACTTTTATGACAACTATGATGATGTATTTCTCAAACCCAAATTCCTCTCAAGACCCTCTTCATACCATCCTTCACATTCACAGGGCTGCCCAGCTGCCCTTCATGTCACTGCCTTCTTCATGTCACTGCCTTCTTCATGTCACATGGACCATCTTCATGATGGTTTCCTTGTCCCTTCCTGACAGGTTCTCATTCCTTCCTTTGATCTGCTTCCAACCTCTGCACATGTGTCTTTCATGGTGTTCATTAAACTCCCTGATGTTTACTTCTTTCCTCCTCTTAGACTACTTGGACTTGTTTGGAGAAAGACACCGTGTCTCATTAATCTGAATAGGCAGGGACATATATCCTGGAGTTTCCACATAGTAAGTGTTTGGTAGTGTTTGCTCCTTTCCTTTTTTCCCTGGTGAAGCGAAGCATGGTTTACTGATGGTCATAGCATTGAATAAAATGCATAATTGCAAGGAAAATTATCATCACTTGACTTTTTATTAGTAACAGCTGTATGTGCTATGTACTATGAACATTAAAATATATGTTATGACTTTTCAGAATTAAACAATATTCACCCCAATGTTCACTTAAAACTGCAATTCTCCCACGTATCACTTTTTAGATACCATCTTGCTATCATCAGTCTGGCCCCAGACCCTATCATTCCACCCGAATCTACAGCTACCTACAGATCAGTTATCCTGAATGACTCCCATCCCTTTTCTAACAGGTGTGTGTGTGTGTGTGTGTGTGTGTGTGTGTGTGTAATTGAAGTCTCGTGGATGCACAATGTTATATCAGTTTCAGGTGTACAACAGAAAGATTTGACAATTCTGTATATTACTCAGTGCTCACCATAATAGGTGTAGTTACCACCATCTATCACCACACATTATTACTATATTGACTATATTCCCTATGCTGTACTTTCCGTTACCCTGACTTACTTATTTTATAACTGGAAGCTTATACCTCTTAATCTTTGTTCACTGTATTCCCTCTTTCTATATCGACTATATTCCCTATGCTCTACTTTTCATCCCTGTGACTTATCTCTTTTATAATTGGAAGTTTGTTCATGCTATTCCTTCTTTCTGAAATGTCTGGTCTCCCCTTCTCTGACTGTTTGAAATTCCCTCCTTTTACAAAGTCCATCACAGTTTTAATTTCCCCCAGTTGTTTCTAGACAAACTTAACCACTCTGTCCCCCAAACACCCTCTGGTAACCATCCACCCATCTTGTAAACTTGTAAGCTTGGTCTTTTGTACCTGTGCTTTTCCACTAGATGCTGGGCTCCAAAGGCAGGACTGTCCTATTCATGGGCATGTCACAGCACCTGGAACAGTGCCTGAAACAAATTATGCTTCATCTTCACCTGCTGTGGAATCCATATTTGGGCTGGTCAGTGGGCTCACTTGGCCCTGCCATCACTCCAGAGATGTTGGTGTCATGGTTTCTATCGTCCAGTGGATCTTAATTTTCACCCTAAGCAATTTTTTTTTAACTGACATTTCTTTCCCTAGCTCCAGTCAGACATCATGGTCCTAGATACCTTTCCTTAGAGTATGAGCAAATTTGTCATTAGAAGGAAATAAAGGGAGGAAGAGAGGAAAAAAGAGGGAAGGAGGGAGGGAGGGGGAAGGGAGGAAGGAAGGAAAAAGAGGGAGGGAGAGAGAGATAGAGAAAGAGAGAGAGAAGGAAAGAAATGGAAACCTATAGGCAGACAACAGTTGTGTACCTCTAGATCTCACAGGCTTGGGAACAGTACATTTTTACCTTTATGGCCCTTTATAGTTTAGTGCCTAAAATATTCAGCCTGACTCACCTTGAGTTAAATTTAATAGATTTTCCCAATAAGGGACAAAGTTGAAGGCTTGCCTGTACCTTGTCATGATAAGGCATTTGATTGCAATTCTTGGGACTCTGCACTGACATCTTTATTATTATTTAAATTGAATTCTGTAATCGGAATGGAATACTCTCTAACACTCATATAAATGTGTAAGACAGATATGAGTTTGGCTGGTACTCATTTCACTCAAAGGAAGAAGAAAGAACAAAGAGAGGTAGAAGTAAGAGTGCAAAAATGATCCAAACCCATCACTGTTACCTAGATTTCAGACAAATTGTTCCAGTGTCTGTGAGAACATAAAATATAGTTGGAAGGCAGAATCAGCCAGGAAAAGAAGTCCCTTGTGATTAAGATAGGAAAACTTTATTAAGTGGCACAGGCTTTGCTGCTTTTTGTTTATAGGAAAGAGTAACCCCATTAAAAGTGATAGCTGGGGAAAAAAAAAGAGTTTTTTAATAAAAAAAAAGTAATGTCTGGAGATTGCTCACTCTAAGGACTACTAATCAGTTAAGTTTGTTTTGGGTGTAAAGAGGCTTCTGCTTTCTCTACCTCCTTATAAATTGATGACATGGGTTGAGGAGAGAGCCCCAGTGAATATAATTCTGACACCTGAAATTAAAACAAAAAATTCTTAAATGTCTTCGGGTATAGGGACGCATGCAATTAAACATGGAGTTAAATGACTCCCCCAAATTAAGGAATAGTTTCTAAATTCAAATTCAAGTTCTAAATTCGATGTCTTGACATGCCCTCCTTTAATTTTCCTCTGTGGGGTAAGTTTTAAGCGCTCCACAAATGAAGATATGGGGTTTCATCTACTTATCTAAAGTCATACCAAAAAGTATTTCTTAGACGAGCATTTGAATCCAGCTTGTGGGAGGTTCCAGAGCCCATGTTTCAGCATTAGACACAGCCGAAAGTTCTTGATGAGCAAGTTTGATGGAGATGGTTGAAGATCACACCAGCTACTATGGGTTGAACTGTGGCCCTCGCTTGTCTGAATTCTTATCCTGAAGTCTTAACCTCCAATACCTACAATGGTGACCTTATATGGAAATAAGGTTATTACAGATGTAATCAGTTAAGATAAAGCCATACGGAAATGGGGTGGGACCCTGACCCAATATGACTGGTGTCCTTATAAGAAGAGGAAATTTGGACATAGACAAACACACAGGGAAAATGTCATGTGAAGATGAAGGCAAAGATTAGGGCTTTGGTTCAAGATGTTGGAAACATCAAAGATGGCCAGAAAACCATCAGTTGCTCCTGAGAGAGCTTGGAACAAACTCTCCCTCACAACTCCCAGAAGGAACCAACCCCTCCGACACCTTAATCTCAGACTTCCAGCTTCCAGAAAGGTGAAACAATAAATCTTGATTATTTCAGCCAGTCGTTTGTGGTGTGTTCTTCCAGCAGTCCCAGAAAATTAATATACCAGATAATAGTACTTTGTGAGGAAAACAAATTGATAGCAGAAACTAACCAGACTGATAGTCAAGTATATCTCAGAAGCAGATTTTCAGAATTGTATGCTTATTATATATATAAATATAGACACAGACATGGCTTTATTTGTATGGGAAAAAAGAATACTGTTTGTGATAAAATTATTTTCAGTGAAAAGTTATCTCTATGATTCCATCCTGACCGACTCTAGAATAGCTTTGTCTCAAACACACTCTGAATAGAAAATATAGCTCCCAATTAGAAATCCTCCTTTTCAGACTGTCCATAGCCTTGACCCTACAGATTTCCCAAAATGGGTTAGTCTGAGAGAAAGACACTGGGGAATTCAGTTTTCTTTTTTGTTAATAAGACCTATGAGTAATCACCATAGTTCTCTGTTCAAAAGTTGTTAGCCAAATCCGCCTACAGCACAAATCAATGTGAATACTGCGGAGGAAACATGCACAAAGAAAGGAGAAAGGAAGAAAAAATAGTAACATTTTCTTGCTCTATCAGAGTCAGTGCACATTTTTTTTTCCTTCTCTCTTTTACCTCAGGACCATATTGTGTTTCTTCTAATCGAGTTTGATGTTGCAAATTGTTTTTCAATTTTGAAAGCTCGGCTGAAGGAGGAAAGTCTTTCTACTTTCAAGCCTTGAAGAACACATACTCCCTCCCTTGAAGAACACATACTCCCTCACAAGTTAAAAAATAAAAAGTGGTAAATAGGAGTGTCTCATCACAACTGCATGTTTGCAGTTATTGGTATGGTTCACACAGTACCTGTGTCTCCCTGCATGCTAACACCTCCCACTTCGCATTGCAAATTTATTTATTGACTGTGTCACATTAAGATTATCAGCTCTATATCAGCAAGGACCATATGTACTGTGTCTAAACTGTTTTTGGTTTTTGGGGGGTTTTTGTTTCATTTTGTTTTTGTTTGTGTGTTTGTTTCTTACTCCTGGACGCATGGTCCCTGGACTAGCAGCTTTAGTATCAACTGGGAAATTGTTGGAAATGCAAAATCTTGGGCTCTGTCCCAAGCCTACCAGTTTGCAAGATTCCAAGGGATTCCTATGCAAGGAGCAAACTTAGAGAAGAGCTGTCCTGACGTCACGCACAGATGTTGTCATGTGAAAAGTATTCCCTAAGCATTTATTGCACATCTTGATTGATGTGTTAATGGGTTTATGATACCTCGCCTGTTGGTGTAGCTTTCCACTCTTCTCTATGTTTTAGAAAGCTCGGGTAGCATCGTGGTGATATCTTAAGTGCCAGAACAATGAAAATAAGCAGGGAGACCTTGGAGTTCTTTGAGAATGGAGTTGTGTCTCCAGAGTTGTATATCCCCTCACTGTGACCACAGGCAGATCTAATAATGTTCAAGGCTGCTGCCCTGGACCCAACAGGGCCCCTGCCATGATGGCTTGGGCATATTTCCCTTATCCTCCCACAGCCGGGGCTGGTGGAGACCAGCCACAGGCATCCTCGCTCATGATCTCCATGAGATAGTCATAATCCCTATTCCCTTAGAACAGGAAAAAAGGCAGTCCTTCTCTCTAACATCCTTCAGTGTGGGGCAGTTACTGGAAGGTGAATGCTTTTCCTGATCCAGACTATCCTGGCCTTGAATTCTCACTCTGCTCTCCATCTCGAGCCACCACTTCTGCTCCATTCACTTCACGCCGCTTCCAGAAGCTCCGACACTCCATGCCCTTCCAGGTCTCCCCATTCCAACACCTGCAAAAGGGACTGTTCTAATATCACTTCGTCGGGCAGACTTACTGGTTGTTCTTTAATGCTCCATAGCAGATGCGAGATCTCTAGCCAGTACTGAAAGATATGGCCACTCTCTTACCTGCCATGCTTCCCTACTGAACTCTTTAAGGGAAGTGATTACATGGGCTTTAGGTCTTGGTCAATTGGGAGCCATTCAATCAGAGCATGTTGATGAATGAATAAATCCTTTTTTTTTTTTTTAAAGACTTTCTTTATTTATTGGACAGAGAGAGAGAGAAGAGAGAGCACAAGTAAGGGGAGCAGCAGGCAGAGGTAGAAGCAGAATCGGGCTCCTCACTGAACAGGGCCCAACGTGGGGCTCTATCCCAAGACCCTGGGAGCATGACCTAAGCCAAAGGCAGAGGTTTAAACCACTGAACCACCCAGGCACCCTGAAGAAATGCTTTTCTGTCTTTGATGAAATCAGTGTCATCTGCTACTTTTTTGGCCATGGCTGCTGCCACTAACCACTTTGTTTATAGCTCTAGTGATAAAAACAGCTGAATAGTCCCTCAATGGCAAGGACTGTATAACATTTCTATCTTTACCCTTGTACTTAGCAGAGAATCTTGGGCATAGGAGAAGCTTAATAAAGGTTCATTGAATTCACATTGTAAAAAATAAAATAAAATAAGTAAAAAAAAATCCTGTTCACTGAATAAATGAAGTGTAGACTTTCACATGCACAATCCACACCACAACCCAATGAAAGAAATGTAATTATTTTCATGTCTTTTTAGAGATTTACTCTACTAGCTGTCTTGTTCTATTTCACTTTTACAAAATTTACTCCTTCATAAGTACCACAAGCACAGGCTACTTGACTCTGCATCGCACCCCCTTTCTATCATATCAGATGATGGTGCCTAGGTTCCTTTATCTCAGTGGTCACTGAGCACTCGAAATGTAAACATGGACACACGTGATAAATGTTGCACGGTATGTTTTCTATTAAATCAATCTTTCTTTGCTTTCCTGGGACTTAAATCAATATGTACAATCATGTGAGGCTACACAGGCTACACAGCTGCACAAAAGCTTTGGAAACTCAGTCCATTCACTGATAGAGCCAAAACTGTACGTTATGTCTTCAAATGTGTCTTTGTATTTGTGGTGAACTAAGTAAAGGAAACAAGATTATGAAGGGAAATCCTACTGGTTTCATGTCCAATAAAAGATAACTTGCCAGAAGTGATGATGCTGGGCTGTTATGCTCTAATTTGGAATGAAATATGGGGCAGTCAAATGAGATTTTTTTCTCTACCAATTAGAAAAAAAATTAACCTTGTGTTGATGGAGAACAGATTTGTTCTGTTTCCCTTTTGTTACACATGCTGGGAGCTCCAATGGAGATGAAATTGCACTGCCTTGAAATTCTATCATAGGAAGAATTACCCCCTCCCCGTATTTCGACTTGCAAAAAAAAAAAAAAAAAAAAAAAAAAAAGTTAGCATCTGACCAAGGCGCTGGTCTTTGCTAGTATTATAATAATGTCGGTATAACTGGCAACATTATGACTAAGGATGGCAACTTTTTATTCCTGATACTTGGGAGAATATTACATTGAAATGGAAGAAAAATAATTAAATGATTCATAAGGCAACAGTTTCCCTGATGGCGGCATTCAGTGATAGAGAAAGCAATAAGGTTATGCAGTTTAAAGCCATTTTGAGAATCTACATTGTCGTCTTCACTAGTAGAGTTTTTATTTGTGTTAAAAGAAGACATAAACAATGAAATGTTTCATTCCATTGTGATTTTATGAACACTTTGAAAATATTATTATTAAAGCGAAAAGAATCAATTGCTTGAATAAATCATGTTGTTAGGTCACTAAGAAGTGGATTCCTAATTGTTTTGGGAGACTGACAGAAAGAACGGATATGTAAAGAATGAAAAAAAAAAAAAAAACGTTTTAAAAGTATCCGCAGAATCAGTGATCTTGTGTTCTGGGTTTTATTCTGTTTGACATTTGTCAGAATCCAGAGAAAAATGTCAGCAATAAACATACATTTAGAGAAGTAGGGAAACCACACTTTGGGTAAGTATTGTCATATACGATTTTTTAAAATATTTTATTTATTTTCTTATTTATTTTACAGAGAAAGACAAAGCGCGAGTGGGAACACAAGCAGGGGCACAGGGAGAGGGAGAAGCAGTCTTCCCGCTGAGCAGAGAGTCCAGTGCGGGGCTCCATCCCAAGACCTTGGGATCATGACCTGAGCCAAAGCAGATGCTTAATGACTGAGCCATCCAGGCGCCCCTGATTTTTTTTTTTTTTAATTCTTCACATTATTATTATTATTATTATTATTATTATTAATTCTTCATATTTTTATATTGTTCTAGGGAATCTGCATCATTTATTTAACTATGTTGAAGTACTGTTTTATAAGAAATTAAGACAGAAAAAGCAGACTCTTTTATGAGAGCTGACCATAAACTTTTATTTAAATCTGTGTTCTCCAAAGGGGGGGAAGTGTGGGAAAGAGTGTGGGAAAAATACATTAAAATGTGTTATTATTTTTCCTTCAATAAAAAAGAAAACTAAACGTTATTAATGTTTTATATGTGGGTCAGCACCAGGGTTCTTATCATTTATCATATGTCAGATAATTCACTCACCAGGTGAGTTACATCTCTAGGAGGAACTCTGACTAGTATTCACTTTAAGCCTAGCACGAAATGCTGCAATTCACATGCTCTTGGTTAAGTTCATGTGTAACACACATAAATCTGGCTTTAATTAACTAACTTTAATAAAGTGGACAAGTGTTGTGCACCTGGGTGGCTCAATGGGTTAAACTTCTGCCTTGAGCACAGGTCATGATCTCAGGGTCCTGGGAGGGAGCCCCACATCGGTCTCTCTGCTCAGCAGGGAGCCCACTTCCCCCTCTCTCTGACTATTGCTCTGCCTACTTGTGATCTCTCTCTCTCCCTGTCAAATAAATAAATAAAATAATAAGGTAAAATAAAATGGACAAGTGTTTTAAAAAACTCTTAAAAAAAAGCCACACCAGATATTGAAAAATAATAATGTAAACGTATAAGAAAAAGAGTTCAAGAGACACACCTTGATGTAAGGATGAGATGGTATTTGGAAAAAAAAACAAAACAAACACTTGGAAAAGTTTTTAGGGTTATATGATGTGTATCAAATGTTTGTCAAATGATATGTGTGCACATATGGATTTTCACATGTGCACACCTCACACACAGACACAAAATCTTGGAGACATAATTTTTCTAATTGCCTGAAAACATTCAAATTATAATCTCAGTGGATTTTAGTCCCATTTTTTGAGCACATTAAAACATAACACCTTTGATTTGTCTGCGTGTGAACTGATTGACAAAACAGAGACTACATCTGTTGGATTTCAATACCAACTTTTGTATAATTGGCAGATGATATTGACTGAATGTGGCAAGCTTCTGTGAGTTTTTTCAACTATGACAACCATTATAACTGGGTAATTGGAATAAACTGAACTTGGAGACAGACTCTCACATTTCCACAGACTTTGAAAGAGAAGGACTATTTCTGTTTTAGCTATTCTGTTCATAATTTTAGTAAATGAAAAAAATTATTTAGACTGTGACTAAACAAAATAAATACTCTGATGCTTTTCTTTAACTTCTTGTTTCTCTATTGATTCTATTGTTTACCTAACATGCATACACTCCCACAATTTTGTAATCTATAAACAAATTTCTATCCATATGTTGAAACATGCAGACTGATGAGTAAGTTTAATTGAGTTTGTAGGCTGCTGGAAAGTCTCATAGGTATCAGTATTTGACCTTATGTTGGTCTCATAGCTCCATATTTGATAGCACATGATTACACCCTCATGGTATTGTGGCACGGTACTACAGAAGATGATTTATTGATAGCATTAACAAAAGGTTATAGGGGAAGCATTTGGTCCTGGCTGTACAGGGGTACAGTGATTGTGTGTGTGTGTGTGTGTATGTTTACATTTATGCTATTAATTTGCTTAAGGAATAGTATATAATCAATACAAAATATTGTAAAACTAGACTAATTAATTAAGAAGAAAAGCCTATCTACTTTAATAATTATAACAGAGCTACGAAATTTATTTTCAAAGCAAGGCAGTGTCTGCTATATTCTGATACACACAGTGTCTTCTCTGGAAAGAAGGACTGCTTCCATGATCTTGAGTTTGCATATACAAATAATTCCATTATTATATGCAAATACATGCCTCTCAAGTGTTTGAAATTTTCCCCTTAAATAAATATTCTTGCCTACTGTTTTGTGTACATTGATAATTTGTCCAGCAAATTATTTTATGCAAAGATTTGTTTCAGTCTAACCTCTGTCTTATTTATTATCAATTCTAGATTAGCAAGGTACGGATTACTTAGACTTTGTGGAACTCTTCTTTTTAGTCCAATAATTGGAGGCTTTAAATCTTGAATTTCTGTTTCTTAGTCTCCCCATCTCCTTCATGAATGTGGCTTTTCTTGCCATACCCATTACTCTTACCATTATAAAAGTGGGGAACTCTAGCTCTATTTTTCAACTAAACTGTCTCTTTTTTCACCTTAGAAGATTGGTAGCCATGAAGTCAGGAAGTGTAGATCTTAAAAGGTCTCCAAAGGCAATAGGTGTTGAATAAGCTGTTAAACAAGAGAATTGGGAGTCCTTTGTCATCATTCTGGGAGCAGCATTGATTGATGTGAGCAGGGCTCAGTATTGGTTTTAGATAAACAAGATGAAGGCAAAGATCAAGAGTAACTGTTGAGGCTAAGGTTTAGAAAAGGTGATTTAAGAAAAAAAAATGCCAACAAAATAACAAGGAACTTTGTTATTTCTCAAATGCCTTTCCTTATGGTCAGGTTCACATCAAATGACCTGAGTACTGAGCTACTTGCTTCAAGGCAGTGATCCAATCCGTGTGTGTGTGTGTGTTTGTGTGTGTGTGTGGTGTGCATTCACCACCCCCAGGGGATGGAAGGAAGAAGGGATAGTCAGACCCCTTATGGGATTTGACTTTGGGTTATGGGATGCACAGGAAACCAAACAAGCTAAACACGATTTAAAAAAAAAAAAAAAAGAAATAATGTTGTTGGGGTGCCTGGGTAGTCAGTTAAGCATCTACCTTCAGCTTAGGACATGGTCTTGGGGTCCTGGGATTCAGCCAGCATATCGGGCTCCTTGTTCAATGGAGAGTCTCCTTCTCCTTCTCCCTCTGCTGTTTCCCCTGCTTGTTCTCTCTCTATCTCTCTTTCTCTCTGTCAAATAAATAAATAAAATCTTAAACAACCTTCTTCCCCCATCCTGGGTATAAAGCTAGCAGCTGCCTGGAAGCAAGGCAAGTTTATCACTCTGAAAGTCCATGGAAAGAGGTACTTGAACCACAGACAAATCGTTGCTAGGGTGACATAAACCGTTGGTCCACACATCAGAAAAGAAATACCTCTATTTTCATTTGGTATAATTTGACCTGTCCCAGTATAAGTTGTAGCCCTCCATATCTCATTTTGAAGAAGAGGTAAATGGAAGTGGGCTCACTCAATTTAAAAAAAAAAAAATGCGCAAAGAGGCTAAGTTTGCAGTCAGCCCAGGACCAGAAAAATCATTCTTCAGTATGAGATGCTCATACTGATGCTCAACTTTCCCTGGATGTTCGATGCAAGGAGTGACTGGTCACTTACCTGGGGAAGCCTTCCAGGTGGTAGGGGATGAGAAGTCCCAGGTGTAGTGAGGCTTCCATTGCTGTTCAATACATGCTTCCTGAAACATTACTGGGAACCACTCCTCAGTCCTGTATCTGCTGAAAATTGTCCTCCCATCAGACACCATGTACATACCTAAGTGTGTGGACTTTCCCACTTGTGTGTGAAGCACAGTTGATTTCCCATCTCTTTCTCCACCAACACTTGAGTGAGATATCACCTGACTCTTGTTTGAAGCATACATTTATACTTAAATTCCTACTGGGAAAAATCAGCCTGCAAGACAAAAAGTAACCATGATGCCTCTTAAACACTCTATAGTAGGCATGTAAAACCATTGCTGATTGACAGGAATATGGTTAAATTCCAGACTAATATTTATTTATAATACAACTTGTCTCTCCTACTCTTAAACTGAGTAAAGTTAATCCACAAGAAATGCTATATTCTCAAGACTGGGGAATAAAGTCCAAGTCAAGGCTGATGCTTCTATCCCTGAATGCTTTTAAAAAATCCGGAAGAGAAAGCAGTCAATATCCTGCCCTATTTATTCCCTTTGGCATTTTCCCCAGTGCCTTCACCTTCTGACCTAACTTTCTGCCCTTCTTCCTTCACGCTTCCAGGATTCCACTGGGGCTTCATCAGAAACCAAGCACTAGAATCCACTGGAGCCTAAAATCCTGGTTTGTTGGAATTTAATGTTTCACCTCTCCACCAAACTAAATAAAAGGTCAGTTTGTTATTACAGAACATGCTATGGAGTTATATAAAAGGAATTAAATTTGGAGACTTCCTAAAATGTTAGAATTAGAGATACCTTTACTCTATTATTCATAATTAAGTTTATGTGCTGATAAGGTACGTAGCTATAGCTTTCATAGGATCTGACCTAGGAAAGAACATATAGTAATAGCTTTGTGGGTTTTGGACTCAGATTTGTATTTAAATCATGGTGTTCTACAACTGATATATGTGTGATCTTGTGTAAATCATGTAAGCTCTTCGAACTTTAGATCTCTTACCTGTAAAATGAGGGTGACATATTTTCCTGGTAGAGTTGATGTGAAGATGAATTAGGATAATTAGTGTGAAACAATCAGCACATTTCCTGGCACTGATTACTATTATTTTGGGACCCTGGGAAAGTACATTTGGAGAAGATTAGAAGATTAGCTTACATGATTTACTCAGGATCACACATACATCAGTTGTAGAACACCATTGATTTTGTCAATGGCCTTCTAGTCATTGACACACTCATGGTTGTATCTATTCATTCTTCCATGCATACGTCCATATATTCCAACATTCACCCCATAAAAATATTTTATGGTAAATATATGCCAAGCCCTGTTCGATACCAGGATAAAAGTAAATAGAAGAGTTCTGTGAACTGAATTGTGCCCCACAAAATTCATATGTTAAATGAGCTCTAACCCCCTCAGTGTGACTATATTTGAATTACGGTTTTTAAGAGATTATTAAAGTTAGATGAGGTCATAGGGATAGTGCTAATCTCTCTCTGCTTTCCCTTTATGTGCATCCACAAAAAGCAATGTGAAAATCTAGTGAAAAGATGGCTATCCACAAGTTGGAAAGAAGAGTTCTCAATAGAAACCTTGATCTTGGACTTCCCAGTCTCCAGAATTTAAGAAAAGAAAATTTCTCTTATTTAATCTACCAAGTCTATGGTATTGTTATGGAAACCCCAGCAAACTAATACAAAAAAAATCTTGAATTCCTTAAAAACTTAAAAATACTTAAAAAACTGTGCTTTTGGGTACATGGGTGGCTCAGTTGGTTAAGCAACTGCCTTCAGCTCAGGTCATGATCCTTGAGTCCCAGGATTGAGTCCTGCATCGGGCTCCCAGCTCTGCGGGGAGTCTGCTTCTCCCTCTGACCTTCTCTTCACTCATGCTTTCTCTCACTGTCTCTCTCTCAAATCAATAAATAAAATATTTTAAAAATAAAAAATTAAAAAATTAAAAAAAAAAACTATGCTTTATCTTACTTTTGAAACACTACAAAAATTATTTATTAGGAATTGATAAAATGTTCGACTCACCAATGTATTGGAGGTGAGGTCTGCTCAGGTAAGATATTTTTGAATAAATATTTCAAAGATTTATAAAAGTGAGAGAATCTTTTTATTCCTTTTATGAAATAATAGTTATAATCCTGCATTTTTCTTAAAAATCATCACTGAATTGCCAGTAAATTCTCCATATCCAAAAATAGATAAAAGTAGATGACATTGAGATTTCAACATCTGGGTAGATGCAATATATCTAGAATTCACTTCTCTATTCCTCCTCTATTTACAACTCCAACAAAAATCCCTGGATACTACCTATAGAACAAGACATGAAGGCTCTGGAAGATGGAAAGAAGAAAGCAGATTAATTATGGGCCTCAGGACCCAGAGAACAATTTGCTGATGAATACCCTGGGTTTTTTGTCTCATCTGTCTCAGGCTGAGTGCTAGAGAAGCAGGCAATCTTGTTCAGAAAAGTCACTTGGCAAATAAGAAGAATGAAACAAAATAACAACAAACTAGGAGGAAGAGATTCTTATTTACCATATTATATTATTTAAAATGTGAACTTTTTAACATATAAGTAAGAGATAAACAAAAAAATCAAAAAACTATGGGCCATAAACAAGCAAAAAGCAAGCCAGTACAAGCTGTCTCTGAGGGAGCCCAGATATTCGATTTACATTAAGCATAAATAAGTTTATAAGTAGACTCAATGAACTAAGGAAAACCAAGTCAGAATAATGAAAGGATAGTGGCAGAACAACAATTTACCAAGTAGAGGATACCAATAGAAAAACCCTATAAGATGGGTGCCTGGGTGGCTCAATGGGTTAAGCCTCTGCCTTCAGCTCCAGTCATGATCTCAGGAGGGTCATGATCTCAGGGTCCTGGGATCCAGCCCCACATTGTTCTCTCTGCTCAGCAGGGAGCCTTCTTCCCCCTCTCTCTCTGCTGGCCTCTCTGCCTACTTGTGATCTCTGTCTGTCAAATAAATAAGTAAAAGTCTTAAAAAAAAAAAAAAACCTATAAGAGAACCAATTAGAAATTCTGCAGCTGAAAAGCACAGTAACTAATTTTTTTTTTTTTTAAACCACTAAAAGGGCTCAGGTGGAAATCTGAACTGGCATAAGAAAGAATCAGCAAACTTAAGCATAGCTCAGTAGAGCTTATGCATTTTAAAAACCAGGGAGACAAAGAATAGGCAAGAAATGAGCAATGTTTCAGAAAAATTTAAGAAGCCAGAAAGCATACTAACCTAAACATAATGGGTGTCCCAGAAAAGGACGGGAGTAAAAGGGAGCAGAAAAAAATTATTAAAAAAATAATGGCTCAAAACTTCCAAGATCTGATGCAATATATTTGCCCACCCATTGGAGAGGCTCAAAGAATTCCTAGTAGCATCCAGATCCCACGCATGCCTTAGTGAAAATACTGAAGAGATAGTCTTGAAAGCTACAAGAAAAAAATGACTCATCATATACAGGGATCCTCAATAAAACTTAGAGCTGATTCTGTCATAACAGAACAAATAACAAGAGCAACATGATCATCTCAACAGGTACAGAAAAAGCATTTGACAAAACTCAATACCCTATCATGATAAACAAACAAACAAACAAACAAAAACACTCAACAAACTAGGACTAGGAAAGAACTTCCTCCACTTGAGAAAGTGTGTCTATAAAAAATTCACAACTAACATCATCATTTGCAGGATAAAAGGCTAAAAAAATTCATCTTAAGTTTGCACAGAAAAAAAAGATGTCTGTTGTCACTGCTTCTGTTCAATATTGTATTAGAGGATCTATCCAGGGTAATGAGGATAAAAAGTAAAAGAAAAGACTTTCAGATTCGAGAGGAAGAAGTAAAATTATCTCCATTTCCAGGTGATGCAATCTTGTATACAGAAATTCTGAAGGTACCCACATCAATACAATTAGAATTAACAAGGAGTTCAAAAGTTTGCATGATATAAATCAGTATGCAAAAGTCAATTGCCTAACTATATGCTAGCAATGAACAATGCAAAAAATTAGATTTAGAAAAAAATTCCATTTGTTAACATCAAAGACAATAAAATAATGAGAAATCAATTTAACAAAGAAAGTGCAAGACTTGTCTATCGAATATTATAAACAATGTTGAAAGGAAACCGATATAAATGTACAAACACTTCATGTCTATGAATCAGAAGATGTCAAATTGTTGAGATGGCCATACTGCACAAAAGCATCTACAAATTTAGTACAAGAAATCCCTATCAGAATCTCACATGTACTTTTTGTGGAATTTGACAAGCTGATCTCAAGATGGAAGGGGCCCATCTTTGCCAAAAACAAACAAACAAACAAACAAACAACAACAACAACAACAAAAACTTTGAAAATAAGGATAAAGTTGGGAAGACTTATGTTTCTCTATTTACAAGCTTATTGCAAAGCTATAATAATCAAAGTAATGTGGAATTGGAATAAAGATAGACATAAAGGCTGATGGAATAGAAAGGAGATGTAAATAAACTTTGACATTTATAGTGGATTATTTTTGGACACAGGTGTCATAACAATTAAATGGAGAAGTGATTAGACTGCAATTGACAATGTCGTTCTGGCTGGATATCCACATATAAATAAAGGTCTTCTATTTCACACCTTATATAAAATTCATACAAAATGGGTTATAGACCTTAATGTGAAAGCTAAAATGATAAAACTCTTCAAATAAAGCATATGAGTGAATCTCTGCAACACTGAATATGTGATAGTTTCAGAAATAAGACCTCAAAGGAGCAGGCAACAACAACAAAATTAGATAATTGACTTCACCAGAAGACCTCTGTGCTTCAAAGATATTATCAAGAAAGTGAATAGACAATTCAATGGGGGAGAATATTTGAAAATTATATATCTGATAAGGAACTTGTGTTAAAAAATACAAATAACTTACAAATCATCAATAAAAAGACCAAAAAGAAAATTTAAAAATAGGCAAAGTATTTGAATAAATATTTCTCACAAAAGTTATACAAATGGTCAAGCACAAGTGCACCTGGGTGGCTCAGTGGTTAAGCATAACCTTCAGGTCAGGTTGTGATTCCAGGGTTCTGGGATCTAGCTGGGCGTCAGGCTTCCTGCTCAGCAGGAGGTCTGCTTCTCCCTCTCCCACTCCCCCTGCTTGTGTTCCCTCTCCCACTGTGTGTGTGTCTCTCTCTCTGTCAAATAAATAAATAAAATCTTTTTTAAAAATGGTCAAGCACATGAAAAAAATCTTCCAACATCAGTCATCATTAAGGAGATATAAATCAAAACCACAATAAGATGATATTTTACACCTTTAAGATAACTATAATAAAAAGTGAAACAATAACAAGTGTTGGCATGGATGTGGAGGAATTGGAACTCTTTAACATTGCTGGTGGAGTTGTAAAAATGTGGATCCACACTCAATAACAATTTGGCAGTTCTTCAAAATGTTAAACATTGACTTACCATAGGATTTAGCAATCCACTCCTAAGTATGTAAACAAAAGAATTAAAAAAAAATACACCTATGCAAAGAATTAAAACAAATACACCTATGCACACTAAATTAGTGTGGGGCGCCTGGGTGGTTTAGTCAGTTAAGTGTCCAACACCTGATTTCAGCTTGGCTCATGATCTCAGGATTTCACGAGCCCCATGTCAGGCTCTGCATTGGGTATAGGTGTGGAGCCTGCTTAAGATTCTCTTTCTATCTCTCCCTCTTCCCTTCACTCTCTCTCTCTCTATGAAAAATGAAAGAGAAAGAAAGGAAAGGAAGAAAGAAAGAAAGAAAGAAAGAAAGAAAGAAAGAAAGAAAGAAAGAAAGAAAGAAAGGAAGGAAGGAAGGATGGATGGGAGGAAGGAAGGAAGGAGGGAAAGAAGGAAGGAAGGCACAACAACACATGTCAGTCCAGCTTATGGGAAGTAAAGACAGAGAAGAAACCACAAAGAAGGAATAAGGAAATAAACTCTTACCTCTGGAGAAAAATGATTTGGATAATACGTAGCTTCTCATCAGAAATAAAAGAAGCCAATAAGTAGTGCCATTATATTTTTAAGGGATGAAAGAAAGTAACAGTTAATTCATAATTCTATGCCCAGAGAAAATATCTTTTAGTGATAAAAGGAAAATCAAGACATTCTTAGATGAATGAAAACTAAGAAAAATTGTTGCCAGCAGAACTACTCTAAAAGAATCAACAAAAGAGAGTTGTCTACACAGAAAAAGTGAAAAAAAAAAAAAAAAAAAGGAACAAACGAACAATCTTGGAACATTAGTCAGGTTTCCACCATAGATGTAGAACCTGTAGGATAGTTATAATCTATCTCTAGGAATTGGATTACACTATGTTGAGGGGTGGCAAGGCCAGTCTGGAATCCATAGGGCAGGAACTGATATTGTTGTCCACAGGTACCCATTTCTTTTTCTTCCGGAATACCCCAATTCTACTCATTAGTCCTTTCAACTAATTGGATAAGGCTTGCCCATATTATTAGGGATAAGCTCAACCTGACATCAACTAACTGTGGGTAATCATAGTATCTACAAACATACCTTCACAGCATCAACTGGATTCACGTATGAATAACTAGGGATGGTCTCTTAGCCAAGTTGACACATAAAATTGAACATCACAATTGACAATTTGTCAATTTGGCAAACACATATCTTCTGAAAGCATTCTTAATCTACAAATAGAGATAACAGAGTCATACTTCCACCTAACATGATCTGACTGTCCTGTGTACAGCTAAAAATGTGCTAACCCCTTCCTCAGAAGATGTAAAGTCCTTGGGTAATGCTCACTTTTCTATTTGATATCTTATAGTCTAATTACTGAGATATAATTATATATACTTATAATTACTGAGACATAAAGTTAACTATTAAACCATCCTCTGTCAGGTAAAAATAGAAGAAGAAAACAAAGATTTACTATATACACACACACATATACAAACATATTCACAACTAAATAGGATGAAATGCTAAGAATTATTACTGTCTTCATTTCTGTAACTGGTCACATTGGCTGTAACTGGTATGTTCTTCCACTACCCATTCCACATTTCCTTTGCTTTCAGGAAGTATCTCAGATTATCATGGGTTTTTATCTGGTAGAGTTATGCAAATCTTCATTTCTATCTGAATTCCTTAGAATTCCTGCCTGGATTGAGCTATTATAGTTTTCCCTTGACTTTAGTCACAGTACATCATCACCTAAGGATGCAGTAAGAGATCTGCTGTATTTCAGATATATCCCTCTCTTTACCTCCATAGTGTAGTAACAATCCAATTCCCCTAGGATATCACAAGAAATCACTCTTGCTGGCATAGTAAGTCACTTCCTTGCCTGTTGATTCAGAAGCATGAGGACCCCAAAGTTGTCAAGTAGTAGTCTTATATTCCATTATCAAGGAATCATCGTTGTGTCTCCTGGTTAGAAATATTTCTCCCTTTGTCTGGACCAACAAAGCATAAGTTCCAGAGACAGGAAACAGAAATTTTTCTGGTGGATTCCTCATGGTGCCACTCCCATTACTACCTCTTGATTCTTGAATCCATGAATCTTGGCTATGAGAGAAATAGCACTATGTATTGAACAATGAATTAAAGTATACAGAGCCTGATGGAAGGCATTTCTCCATCCCCAAGGTACTGTCACTTAGTTGGCAATGAAACTGAGTTGTCAAAAGGCCATTCCTCCACTCTATCAAGCTAGCTGCTTAAGGCTGTTGGGGAAATACAGGAAGACCAGTGAAATCCATGAGCACAGGCCTATGGCTGCAAATCTCTTGCTGGGATGCAAGTTCCACAGTCAAGCAATGCTGTGTAGAATAAAGCATTCTGTAAGTCCACAGATGGTAGTTTTGGCAGAAGCACTGCATGCAGGGAAAATAAACCCTTATTCCTAGTGTGTGTCTATTCGAGGAAGAACAAAATGCTGCCCTTTCCAATGTAATCAACCTGCCACTTGGCAATTAGCTGAACAACTCAGGGAGTGGTGCCACATCAGGTACTCTATGTTGGTTTCCACAGCTGGCAGACTGGACACTCAGCTTAACCTAGCCAGGTTGGCTTTGGTGAGAAGGCCAACTTGCTTTACTCTTTCATAACCTCTGCCTTGCCACCATAACCATTTTGTTCATGAGCCCATTGGACAGTGGCAAGAGTGGTTATGGATAGAGACTGACTAGAATCCCCAGAGTAGGCTGTCTTATATATTTGATGATTAAACTGAAGTCAGTCTTTATTGAACATGCACAATCATGTTCTTCTAAAGTCTCGACCATCCAGCCAAACCACTGACCACAGATCATGAATCAGGATAGGCTCCTACCTCTGGCCTTTTCTTTTTTTATGAGCAAAATGTGCAGCCAGGTACAATAATCCAAGTACTGCCTACCAGGTGGATTGTCCTTCACTGTTGTCCTTCAAGGATGTCCCAGAAAGGTGTAGCAGGGCTGTCATTTCCAATTTGAGGGCAAGTACTTTCATTTCTCTTAGTAAATCAGGCCCCAAATTTATCTTCTTCAGTCAACTGATTATAAGGAATGACTCATAAAGCCAAACATGTAGTAGGGAGACAAGGTATTATAGCAGAAATAGGGTCCATGGGTATTAGGATCACTTTCTCATGAAACTTACCTGTGCCTTAGGGGCTAGTTGAGTCCAGTCTCATATATACCACTTCCATTTCATAATAGAGTGCTATTATGCATACCAACATTTACGGCCTGAAGGATCAGGCAAAAACAGTTCATGGTGAACAGCTGAAATCACATGGTAATTTGCTGGCCTATGGCTACATTTTTCATTAATACTAAGGACAAACAAGTCAAAAGTTGTTTCGCAAAATGAGATTAAAAGTTATCTTAAATGGAGGTCAGGTTTTTTTATTTAAATCCTAGGGGGTTTCCTGCAATTCACCTATAGGAGCCTATGAAGATTCTGAACAGATTTCTAAGTGCCACCACCACTTCTAATCTGTTGGATCTCATGGCCCCAGGTGTCAAAGTAGCATGGAAAACATCCTCAACCTGTTGCAGAGAGTTTTCCTATTCTGAGCCCCCATTCAAAACTAACATATTTAGAAATCACTTAGTAAATGGACTGGAGGAGCATAGAAGAAATGAGCTCCTCTCATCCACAGGATGAAAACTGGTATTCAAGTTCCGAAATCCAAAGCGGAGGCCCAGAAGAGCATTCTGGAAACTCAAACAATAGCTGATGCTATAGTCTACAGGTAGATTTTTTTCTTCCTCTGGAAAACTTCAGTTCTGCTTTTAAGATCTTTCAAATGATTGGATCATGTTGGCTCAAATTATCAGAAGACAATCTCCTTAAAGTTATATACCATATTCAGAGCAAACAAAGCAAAACAAAACAATCTAAAGAATTACCATTGCACAGAATATAATCCTTAAACTCAGACAATCAAACTAGAAATTAATAGCAGAAAGGTAATAGAAAATTGTCCACATACACTGAAACTATCAGCACATTTCTAAATTAGCCATGGATCAAAGAAGATGTCTCAAGAGAAATGAAAAAAAAAATACATTGAAATTAGGATGAAAATAAAACATGTTAAAATTATAGAGGGGTGTATACAGCTAAAGCAGAGGGAAATGTAAAGCATCAAATGCATATATTAGGAAAGAAATAGCCTAAGTACCCATCTCAATAATCTACTTAAAAAGAACAAAACAATCCTCCCAAAAAAGAGAAAAAAAGAAATAATAAAAAATAGAAGAAATAAATAAAATTTCAAACAGAAAAAGTAGAGAAAAATTAATAGAGAATGTATCCTTTAAAGTGACCAGTAAAATTGACAAAATTCTAGAAGGACTGAAAAGAAAAAAAAAAAAGAGAAAATATTCAAGTTTACATATTATCAAGAATGAAACAGGGGCTATCCACATAGACTCTGCAGAGATCAAAAGGATAGGGAGGGACTATTACAAATAGTTCTACACATAATTTGTCAACTAAGATGAAATAAAACAAATCACCACATTACACAATATGAAGTAGATGGTTTGAATTTTCTTATAATTATTATGGAAATTAAATTCATAATTAAAAAATTCTCCAAAGATTATTTTCAGGCCCAAATGGTTTCACTGTAGAAACTTAATGAACTCTCACAGAATTAACACCAGTTTTAGAGATCTCTTCCAGAAAATAGACGACATTGTACTTCCTGACTCATTTTATGAAGCTAGTATTACCCCTAATTCCAAAATCAGACAGACTAGAAAGAAAATTAAAAAGACATCTACAGGCTAACAATTTTCATGACTTCACACATAAAAATTCTTAAAAGAATACTGTAAATAGAATTGAGCAATATACGATGACCCAGCAAAGTTATTCTTGAAATACAAAGCTAGTATAACATTTGATTATCAATTGGTGTAAATCACAATATTACAAACTAAAAGAAGAAAATCACACAACTATATAAACTAATGCAAGAAAGGCATTTGATAAAATTTGGTAGTCATAGTAAAATTCTCAGAAAAATAAGAAGAGAGGAGGGAAATTTCTCAACTTTATAAAGAGCATCTACAAAATATCTATAGACAGCATTGTACTTAATAGTAAAAAACTAAATGCTATTCTTCTAATATTAAAAGCAAAGCGAGATGTCTGTCCTCACTAATTTTATTCAATATACTGCTGGAAATTTTAGCCATTGTAATAAAACAAGAAAAAGAAACACAGTGCATACTAACTGGAAAGAAGAAAATAAAACTGCCTAATGATTGTCTATAAAGAATACTAAATAATATACCAAGTAAATAGTCCTAGAACTAATAGGTTCAGTAAGATTGTAAAATGTAAGATAAACACACAAAAAGCAATTGTATGCTCATGGATTGGAAGAATAAACATTGTTACAATGTCTATACTGCCTAGAGCAATATATATAATTTCATTGCCTTCCCGATCAAAATTCCACCGGCATTTTTCAAAGTGCTAGAACAAACAATCCTAAAATTTGTTTTGCTAAGAAAATGTGAGGGGTTGGGTGAGCCTGGTGGTGGGTATTAAGGAGAGCATATATTGCATGGAGCACTGGGTGTGGTGCATAAAGAATGAATCTTAGAACACTGAAAAAATGAAATAAAATTTAAAAATTTTAAAAATAAAAAATAAAATTTAATTTAAAAAAGTAATTGTATTTCTCCATATAGATTCCAAAATTTAAAATGCAGCATTGTTTAAAATCGCAAAATTAAGTTATTAAATATGAATTAATTTCTGTGAATATAAGAAAATATGCATAACATTTACAAGCTGCAAACTATACAATGTTAATGGAAAAAGTCAAAGATAAAGAGACTACAGAGGCATACCACATTCATTCTTAGAAAACTCAACATTGTACAGATTTTAATTATCCTTAAGTTGGTACACAGTTTGTGTGAAATTCCTACTGAATCCCAGCAGGATTTTTTTGTAGATACAGACCAAACTATTTAATAATCTTATGGTAAGGCAAGACAAACAAACAAATAACCAAAACTAGAATAGCTAAAACAACTATAAAAAAGGAGAAAGTGGAGGAAATCAGTCTGTCTGATATCAAGACTTATTATAAAGATTTGGTAACCAAGACTGTGATGGAAGGATAGACATGGATCAATAGAACAAAATAGGGGCGCCTGGGTGGCTCCGTGGGTTAAGCCGCTGCCTTCAGCTCAGGTCATGATCTCAGGGTCCTGGGATCGAGCCTCGCATTGGGCTCTCTGCTCAGCAGGGAGCCTGCTTCCCCCTCTTTCTCTGCCTGCCTCTCTGCCTACTTGTGATCTTTCTCTCTGTCAAATAAATAAATAAAATCTTTAAAAAAAAATAGAACAAAATAGAGAGCCAAGAAATAGATCCACAAAAATGAGCCCAGATGATTTTGACAAATGTGCAAAAGAAGTTCAATAGAACAAAGAGATAACCATTTCAACAACTGGTGCAAGAGTAATTGCATGTCCATTAACAATCAAACAAACGAACAACAACAAAAAAATAACTCAACTGGATTAACTCAAAAGGAATTATGGACTTCAATGTAAAGTGTAAAATTTTTGAGGTATTAGGGAAAAATAGAAAAATCTTTTCCTTCTAAGGCTACAAGATATGAAGCTTAATACCAAAAGTGTAATGTATAAATGAAAAATGTTGACAATTGGACATCATCAAAATTAAATACTTTTGCTCTGTGAAAAATTGTTGATAGGATGTAAAGGCAATCTGGAGTTTGAAGGAAACGTTTGCAAACCACGTATTTGACAAAGAACTAGTATCAAGACTATATAAAGAGTTGTCAAAACTCAACAGTGAAACGGAACAAATTAATTTGAAAATGGAAAAAAGACATGAATAGTATGTACTGATAGCAAAATAAACACATGAAAAGATTCAACATCATTAGCCATAGGTAAATGCAAATTATGATCACAAAAGATATTCCAGCACACTTGTCAGAATGGTTAAAATAATAATAATAAAAAAATAACAACACCTAATGTTTGCAATGATGTGGTAAAGGAAATCACTCATACATTGCTCATGGAAACGTAAAAATTGTGGAGCCACTCAGGGTATCAGTTTGGTACTTTCTTATGAACCTAAGGAAACAAATATCGTACAACCCAGCAATTGCACTCCTGGGCATTTTTACCAGAGTATTGAAAACTTATGTTGACTTAAAAATCTGTACAACTAGGTATATGACAGCTTTATTTCATAATTGTGAAAAACTAAAAAGCAATCCTTGTTTAATGGGTGAATGATGAAAAAAAAATGCAGTACATTTATACCAAGAAATACTTCTCAGAAACAATAAAATTATTTTATATTTTGTATTTATAATCATGATAACCTAGATGAATCTCCAGAGAATTATGCTGAGTGAAACAACTGCCAATCCCAGAGAGGTACAAACAGTATGATTCCATTTATATAACATTTTTGAAATGACAAAATTCTACAAAAGAAGATAAGTGGTTACCAGGAGTCAGGCAGGGGGTGCTAGCAGAAGGGGAGAAGATGTGGCTATAATTTGGGAACCTTACGGATCTTTGAGGTAATAGAATGATCTGTATCTTCATTGTATCACTGTTAACACCCTAGTTATGATATCCTAATACAATTTTACAAGTTATATAAAATGTGCAATCAGTGGAAACTGGTTAAAGGGTACACAGGATCTCTTTGTCTTATTTCTTACAACTATGCATGAATCTATAATTATCTCAAAAATATTTATTATAAAATGTAAATGACATTAAAAACTCATTTTATTCTTGAAGAAGAAACAATAAATTGTGGAATGTATTCAAGTAATCACTTGGCATGCCATTCACTACTGACTCAGTGTTTTAAACATCCCTTATTACTATAAAGACATTAGACACAGATAATTAATAAAATCAATCATTAATTCCTTTAGTGTTCATACACTAATAGTATATATTTCCTGAGGAATTTTAGTCAAATTTGTCATTAATGGAGATGAGAAATACTAAAATGATTTGGAATTTATAGAATAATGTACACTGATCTTACATAATAAGGTTTTCACTGTCATTGAGAGGTATCTGTGTCTTCATGAAGCAAGATTGGGAAGCTCCAATGGTTCACCAGGGTAACTTCGTCATCATAACGGGTTTAATATGAATGCATAGGCACATAAAATAATAACATTGAGCTATTATGTTTTTTTCTAAGTCCAGGCTGTGATTACATTTCTTGCAATTTTACAGAGGCTAAATATGGTATTGATGTGTCTTTTCTTTTTTTTTTTTAATCAAGGATTAAGTTGCATAGAGTAGAATAAATAGATCTGAAGTACATAATTTGATCAGCTTTGGCAAATGCATAACCCACATCCCTGTAGAAATATAGAACTATCATGTCAATCCAGAAAAGTTTCTCCTGTCTCCCCGCTCAGAAACTACCCTTTATCTCATTTCTTTTACCATGTCACTATTTCCTATGTGTAGGGTCCATTCAAGTTTCTAAGTATTTTTTTTAATTAGGTTAGTTGAGTTTTAATTACTGGGTTTAGAAGTTCTATGTACTGTAAGGATACAAATTTGTGAAATATAAATAGTCTTCAGTGTCATTAATTTTTTAAATTTAGATGAAATTCTAATTACCACTTTTTTATTGATTACCAATAATCAATGGTTAATTATTACCAACTCCTTTCAGATTTTCCAAAGATTTCCAGAAAATCTTTGATTATCCCAAAGTTGTGAAATGTTCCCCCATGTTTTCTTCTAGGAACTTTGTTGTTTTAACTTTTTTGTTTAAGTCTATGGCCCATCACAGATTAATAGTTTGGCACAGTGTGAGAAAATGTTGAGTTGTGCTTTCTTCCTTAATATGAAGTATGTTGTTTCAGGATCTCTTTCTGAAAACAATTTTCTGTCCCAAGTATATTGATTTGGCTCCCTCATGTAAATTCAATTGTCTGTGTAATGATGATGCTATTTCTGGACTCCATTTTATTTTATTTATTTTTATCAGTTTTATTGGGGTATAATTCTTGTACAGTATAAACACATTTAAACTGTACAATTTGATAAACTTGGCATATATATATACTTCAGAAACTGTCATCACCATCAAGATATTGAGGATATCCATTATCTGAAAAGTTCCCTTCTGCAATGGAAAAGTATCTCCACCTTCTCCCATGTACCCCCCCAACCCATGTCCTAACAATTACTGACCAGCTTTCTTTCACCAAAGGTTAGTTTATATTTCCTAGAATTTTCTATAAGCAGAATAATGCAGAATATATATTTTTATCTGACTTTTTGCTCAGCATAATTTCTTGATATTACTATATAGAATATCATATGTCAATAATTAATTAATTACTTTTTATTACTCAGTAATGCACCATTGTATCGATATAACATAATACATTCATTCAATCAAATGTTGAAGGACATACAGGTTGTATCCAGTTTTAACTTTTACAAATTAAGTGCTATGAACATTTGTATACAAGTCTTTTCATGAATTTATGCTCATTTGTCTACGGTAAACATATAGAAATGGATTAGCTAGATCATATAGTAAGTGTATGTTTATCTTTTTAAAGAATGTCAAACTCAACAAAGTAAGATATTTGTTTGTTTCCAAAGGAGGACAACTTTGTTACCTGCTACTGGAACTTTTCTAGAAGTGCATGTTTCCTAGTCAGTATCGATGCTTCTATATTTTACACTAGTAATACAGAAAGAATCAGCAAACTTAATAATAGATCGATAGAGATTGTTCAATCTACAAAACACAGAAAAGAAGTGAAAAATAAACAAACTCACAAAAAAAAATTGAAGACACCATTAAATGCAGTAATATGCACAAAATGGGAGTACCAGAAAAAGAGGAAGAAGCAGAAAATTTTTCAAATTTGATGAAAAATATTAATTTATTCATTCAAGAACTTTAACAAACCCTCAGTGGGGAAATGTAATGAGATTCAGAATCCCAAGACCCAGTCAAAATGTCAAAAGAAAAAAAAAAGAAGGAAAAATTTTAAAAGAACAAGAGAAAAATGATTCCTCACATAAAAAGGGTCACCAATAAATTTAACAAGTTATTCATCATCTGAAATAAATTCATAAAGCAGTTAGATGTTTAAAATCATAAAAAAAGATTGTTAACAATATATTATTGGGTTAGTCACACTTATGGAAATTATATGCAGCTGATGAATCACTGAACTCTACCTCTGAAACTAATAATATATTATATGTTAATTAATTGTATTTAAATAAAATTTTAAAAAAGAAAAAATAATTGCAAAATAAAAGAGGAAGGCAAGACTGAGCAATCTGGGGATAAAGTTTCTATATTTCTCTGGAAATTAGTACAAATCTGAATTATATTCTATTTTAAGGTGTATGTGGTGAACAGTATGTGAACCACTGTAAATTAAAATAATACATTAAGAAATATCTATTTAATACAAAAAGAGGCAAAAAAAGAGGGACAAATAACAACAAAAATGATGTGATAGTTACCACAGGTAAATGAGACCATACTAAAAATGCCTTTAAATGTGAATGATTTAAACAACCCAATCAAAATATAGAAATTATCAGACTGGATAAAAATAAAGACCCAACTATGTGTTATATATGGACATTTAGGATGCCTAGGTGGCTCAGTTGGTTAAGCATCCAACTCTTGGTTTCAACACTTGGTTCTTGATCAGGTCATGATCTCGAGATTGTGGGATGGAGCCCCGTGTGAGGCTCCTCCCTCAGAATCGAGTCTGCTCAAGATTCTTTACCCCTTACTCTTTCCCCTTCCCCCTCCACCCTCCCTTCCCAAACTCCAACACTAAATAAATAAATAAATAAGTGGGTAAGTAAGTAAATAAATAAAATATTTTTTTAAAAGAAGTCACACATTCGAGGTATAAATTCATTAAAAGCAAGGAATGCAGGAGCTATAGCATGAAAATTGTAATCATACAAACTGGAATAAGTATAACAATATTGGACAAAAAAATGAACTCAAAGAAGAAAACATAAAGCATCCCCAGAGATAAAGTGAGAACATTTTTAGGGTCAGAAAGTTATAAAAAAGATAAACACCTGTCCACCTAGCAGTGGAGTTCCAAAATACATGAAGGGAAAAAAAAAACTCTAAAGAACTGAAGGGAAAATAGAAAAAACAACAATGATAATAGCTGGAGACTTCAATACTTTACTTTTAATAGTTTAAGCACAACAACAGATAGATTCACCAGTAAATTCTACCAAACATTTAAGAATTCAGCAAAGGAAATAGTCAGCAAAACAAAGAGAGAACCCACAGAATGGGAGAAGATATTTGCAAATGACACTACAGACAAAGTGTTGATATCCAGGATTTACAAAGAACTTCTTAAACTTAACACCCCAAAAACAAATAAGTAAAAAAATGGGCAGAAAACATAAACAGACACTTCTCAAAAGAAGACATACAAATAGCTAACAGACACATGAAAAAATGTTCATCATCATTAGCCATCAGGAAAATTCAAATCCAAACCACATTGAGGTATCACCTTACACCAGTTAGAATGGCAAAAATTGACAAGGCAAGAAGAAACAAATATTGGAGAGTTGTCGAGAAAGGGGAACCCTTTATACTGTTGGTGGGAATAGCCATTCTGGAAAATAATACAGAGGTTACTCAAAAAGTTAAAAATAGAGCAACCATATGACCCAGCAATTGCACTATTGGGTATTTACCCTAAAGATACAGATGTAGTGAAAAGAAGGGCCACATACACCCCACAGTATGCATGCAGCAATATCCACAATAGCCAAACTATGGAAGGAGCAGATGCTCTTCAATAGATGAACGGATAAAGAAAGCATGGTCCATATATACAATGGAATATTTACTCAGCCATCAAAAAGGATGAAATCCAGCTTTTTGCATCAACATGAATGGAACTGGAGAAGATTATGCTGAGTGAAATAAGTCAAGCAGTGAAAGTCAGTTATCATCTGGTTTCACTTATTTGTGAAACATAAGGAATGCATGGAGACTTTGGGAGAAGGGAGGGGAAAATGAAGGCGGGGAATTCAGAGGGGGAGATAAACCATGAAAGACCATGGACTCAGAGAAACAAATTGAGGGTTTTAGATGGGAGACAGGTGGGGGGATGGGTTGACTCAGTGATGGATATTAAGGAGGGCATGTATTGCATGGAGCACTGGGTGTTATATGCAAACAATGAATCATGGAACATTACTTCAAAAACTAATGATGTACTAAATGGTGACTAACATAACATGATAACAAAATAAAAAGAATAAATACCAATTTTTCATAAACTCCTTAAAAAATAGAAGAAGAGGGATTTTTCCTAATTCACTCTATGAGAACAGTGATACCCTGGTACCAAACCAGATGAAAATATTACAGGAAAAGAAAATTACATACCAATATGCTTTATGAATAATGATACAAAATTCATCAATAAAATCCTAGGGAAAAAAATCAACATATAAAAAGAAAAGAGAGATTAAAACCAAGAGCAAGTAGAATTTATCCCAAGAATGAATGACTAGTTTATCATCAAAAATTAATCCATGTGATGCATCTATTTTTTAAAAGAGATTGTATTTATTTATTTGAGAGAGAGAGAGAGCATAAGCCAGGGAAAGGGCAAAGGGAGAGGGAAAAGCAGACTCCCCACTGAGCAGGGAACCCAAGGCAGGCTCAATCCCAGGACCCTGAGATCATGACCTGAGCCACCCAGGTGCCTCCATGTAATGCATCTTATTAATAAAGGCCCAAAGCCACATCATCATTTAATGGATGTATGAAAAACATTTGACAAAACCTAGTATTTTTCTTTCTTTCTTTAATTTTTTTTTTTTTTTTTTTTTTTAAGAAAGAGAACAAGTGGGGCAGGGAGGGGTAAAGGGAGAGGGAGAAAAAATCTTTTTTTTTTTTTTTTTTAAGATTTTACTTATTTATTTGACAGACAGAGATCACAAGTAGGCAGAGAGGCAGGCAGAGAGAGAGAGGGGAAAGCAGGCTTTCCGCTGAGCAGAGAGCCTGATGTGGGACTCGATCCCAGTACCCTGAGATCATGACCTGAGCCGAAGGCAGAAGCTTTAACCCATTGAGCCACCCAGGCACCCCAGAGAGAGAAAATCTTAAGCAGGCTCCACACCAGGGCTGAGAATGACACAGGACTCCATCTTACCACTCTGACATCATGACCTGGGTTGAAATCAAGAGTCAGAGGCTTAACAAATTGAGCCAGCTAGGCACCCCCAAACATAAAATTCTTGCATGATGAAAACACTGAACAAACTGGGAATTGAAGGAAACTTCCTCAACCTAAAAAGTCATCTGTGAAAAATGCACAGTAAAAAGCATACTTAATAATGAGAGACTGTGAGCTTTTTCCCTAAGATCATAAAGATGAGGATGCCCATTCTGGCCACTTTTATTCAACATTAATAAGGAGATCCAGCTCAGGCAATGGGGCAAGAAAAAAACAAAAAACAAAAAGCTGGTATTAAAATATGGAAGGAAGAGAAATAAATTATCTCCATTTGCAGATGACATGATCATTCATGTAGAAAAATTAAGGGATTGACAAAAGCAAGTTTGTGGGATGCAAGATCAATACGCAAAATTTAATTTTATTTTTATATACTGGCAATGAACAATAAAAAATTGGAATGAACCAGTTTCACTTCAAATGACACCAAAAGAAATAAAATAGTTAAGAATAAATTTAGCTGAAAACAAACAAGACTTGTGTACAATTTTAACTACAAAACACTGGTCAAAGAAATTAAAGAATACTTAAATAAATGGAAGACATCAGATGTTTGTGGATCAGAAATTCTAATGTTGTTAAGATGGTAATGCTCTTCAAATTGACTTATTAATTCAAAGAAGCCTTTTTAAAATCCCAGCTACTGGGGTGCCTGGGTGGCTCAGTGGGTTAAGCCTCTGCTTTTGCTCAGGTCATGATCTGAGGGTCCTGGAATTAAGGCCCGCATGGGGCTTTCTGCTCGGCAGGGAGCCTGCCTCCCCCTCTCTCTCTGCCTGCCTCTTTGTCTACTTGTGATCTCTCTCTCCTTGTCAAATAAATAAATAAAATCTTTTTAAATTATTTTTTATTTTTATTTTTTAAAGATTTTTATTTATTTATTTGACAGAGAGAGATCACAAGCAGGCAGAGAGGCAGGCAGAGAGAGAGGAAGGGAAGCAGGCTCCCTGCTGAGCAGAGAGCCTGATGTGGGGCTTGATCCCAGGACCCCAGGATCATGACCGGAATCGAAGGCAGAGGCTTAAGCCACTGAGCTACCCAGGCGCCCCTAAATAAATAAAATCTTTAAAAAATTAAAATCCCAGCTACTTTTCCCCCAGAAATTGACAAGCTGATATTAAAATTCAATGGCAATCGTAGTATAGTAAAAAAAAAAAAAAAATGAGAAAGAAGATAAAGTTGAGAGTTGACACTTATGATTTCAAAACTTACTACAAAGGTAGATTAATCAATACAGGGTGGTTCTGACATAGAGATAAACATATTGATAAATAAAGCAGAGTTAAGAGCTCAGCATAACTCTAATGCCAAAAGCAGACAAAAACATTATAAGAAAAGAAAACTACAAAGCAATATCTCTCATAGAGATAGAGGCAGAAGTCTTCAACCTATTATTAGCAAAATCAATTCCAACTATGTTATAAAAAGAATTATACACTATGACTAAGTGGGATTTATTCCAGGTATGCAAAGCTATTTCAACATTTCAAAATCAATTAACAGAATCTACCACATTACCAGACTAAAAAAGGAAAATTGCATGAAGATATCAATAGAGGCAGAAAAACCATTTGATGAAATCCAACATTCATTCATGATAAAAATTTTCAGCAAACTATTAGAGATGGAGGGAAATTTTTTCTACTAGATAAAGAATATCTACAAAAAACAAAACAAGACCCTAGAGCTAACATCATATTTAATGGGAAGAATTGCAAGGCTTTCCTACTAAGATCAGGTACAAAGCAAGGAATTCCTCTCTCATCACTTCTTTTTCAACACCATATTAAAATTTATAGCTAATTCTGTAAAATAAGAAAAGGAAATAAAAGTTATACAAGTTGGGAAGGAAAAACTAAACCTGTCTTTTTTCACAGATGATGTAATTATATATGGGGAAATACAAAAGAATTGGTAAAAAAGAAATCCCAGAACTACTAAGTGATTAAGAGAAGTTTGCAGGATACAAGTTAATAAATATATAAAAGTCTGTTGTTTTCTATATGCCAGAAATCAACAAATGGAATTTGAAATTAAAAACATGATAATTTTTATATTAGCATCTCCCTTCCCAAATGATATAATTAGGCATGGACTAATAAAAAAGGTACAGGATCTATATGAGGAAAACGACAAAATGAGACAAAGGAAATCAAAGAAAAGGAAACAAAGAGATATCCCATGTTTATGGATAGGAAGAGTCAATATCATCAAGAAGTTAGTTCTTCCCATCTTGATACATAGGTTCAGTGCAATCCCAGTCAAAATTCCAGCAAGTTATTTTGGCAATAACTTAATAAATTGATTCTAAAGTTAAATGGAGAGTTTATATGGCCCAGAAAAGCCAACACTTCTCTTAAAGAAGAACAAAGTTGGAAGATTGATACTACCAGACTTTAAGACTTACTCTAAAGCTACATTAATCAAGACAGTGTGATATTGGTGAAAAAAATGGAAAAATACAACAATGGAACAAAATAGCCCAGAGATAGATACCCCATAAACACTAACTGATATTTAATAAAGGAGCAAAGGGAATACAATGGAGCAAAAATAGCCTTTTCAACAAATGGTACTGAAATGACTAAATCATCCACATTTAAAAAAATGAGTCTAGACACAGACTTTAAATTCTTCACAAATATCAACTTAAAATACATCATTGGCCTAACTGTAAAAAACAAATCTCTAAAACCCTTGATAGATCACACAGGAGAAAGTCTACATGACCTTGGGTATAGCAATGAATTTTTAGTTACAACAAAGTTGTGAACTATGGAAGAAATAATCAATAAGATAGAATTCATTAAAATTAAAAACTTCTGCTCTGGGAAAGATAATAGCAGGAGATTGAGAAGATAAGTCACAAGCTAGGAGAAAATATTTGCAAAAGACGCATCCAATAAAGGATGGTTTTCCAAAATACATAAAGAATTCTTAACACTCTACAATAAAAGAAAAAAACCAACTTAAAAATTTTGCCAAGGACCTTAACAGCAAACAATCACTGAAAAAAATTCTTCACATTGTATGTCATTAGGAAAATACAAATCAAAACCATGAGATACTACTGGGACACGTGGGTGCTCAGTCAGGTAAGCGTCTGCTTTTGGCCCAGGTCATGATCCTGGGGTCCTGGGATCCAGCTCTGTGCTGGGCTCCTGGCTCAGTGGGGAGTCTGCTTCTCCCTCTGCCTGCCGCTCCCCCTGTTTGTGCTCTCTCTGATTAATAAATAAATTATTTTTTAAAAATGAGATACTACTATGAACCTATTAGAATGGCCAATATCTGGAACGCAGATAACACCAAATCCTGCTGAGGATGTAAAACAACATCAATTCTCATTCATTGCTGGTAGAAATGTAAAATAGTACAGCCACACTGGAAAACTGTTTGAGGGTTTCTTACAAAGCTGAACATGCTCTTCTCGTACGATGTGGCAATTACACTCCTTGTTACTTACATAAAATACCTGAAAACTTTTGTTCACACGAAAACCTGCACATGGATGTTTATACCAGGCTAATTTTCCAAACTTGGAAGCCAGAAAGATGTCCTTCAGTACGTAAAAAGGTGAGTAAACTTTGGTTCACCCAGAAAATGGAATATTATTACACATTAAAAAAAAAAAAAAACAACTGTCAAGTGATAAAAACACACATAGAGAAAGTTTAAGTGTACATCACTAAGTGAAAGAAGTTAATTTGAAACCTACATGCTGCATGACCCAATCAAATTACATTCTAGGAAAGAAAAAAGGAGACAGTAAAAAGATCAGTGGCTGCCAGGAGTTAGGAGTTGGATGGGGAGGGGACAGAAAGATGAATAGAAGGAAGACAGAGGAATTTCAGGGCAGTGAGGATACTCTGTCTGATACCCTGATGACAGGCAACTGTCCTTATGCATTTGTCCAAACCCATAAAAAGTATTACACCAAGAAGGAACCCTAATAGAAACTATAGACTATGAGTGATTATAATGAGTCAAAGTAGTGTCATCCTGATGACACTAATATATAAAAATATACTGAAAAAATCCTAATGAGATATATATATATATCTAAATGGTGTGTGTATACATGTATATACACACCATTCTGGTAAGTGATGTTGATGATGGGGGAGATTACATATATGTGGGGATGTGGGGGGGCAGGGAATATATGGGAAGCCTCTGTACCTTTCTCCCAATTTTACTGTGAACTTAAAACTCCTCTGTGGGGCGCCTGTGTGGCTCAGTGGGTTAAAGCCTCTGCCTTCAGCTCAGGTCGTGGTCCCAGGGTCTTGGGATCTAGCCCTGCATTGGGCTCTCTGCTCAGCAGGGAGCCTGCTTTCCCCCCAACCCTGCCTGCCTCTTTGCCTACTTGTGATCTCTGTCTGTCAAGTAAATAAATAAAATCTTTAAAAAGAAAACAAAAACTCTTCTAAAAAAGTGAAGTATTCATGACAAAAACAGTCAAACAAAAAAATAACTGAAGAGTGCCAAAATAAACTCTTACTCTTGAGGTCAACTAACTGCTTTTTGACAAAAGTGGTGAGACAATGAAATGAAGAAAGAATAGTTTTTTTGTTTGTTTTCAAAAAATAGTGGTAAGACTATTGGATATTCACATGTGAAATAATAGAGATGCACAGCTTGCTCTCACCATATACAAAAACTAACACAGAATTGATCATAGACATTAATGTAAATAGCTAAAACTACACAACTCTTGGTGGGGGGTAATCACACAGGAGTAAATCTCTGTGGATTTAGTAATGGTCTTAGCTTCAACACCAAAAGTACCAGGGTAAAAAGAAAAGCAGTGGAATTGGACTATATCAGTTTCCTTTGACATTTTTGGGGAATCTCCTTAGTTAAATATCCAAATTCATCACCTACAAGTTCTGTCTTCCACATAACTCTAGAACACAACTTAGCTAGGCTTTCTGACACTCCTTTCCTTCTAGTTTCAAACAATATGTGCCCCCTGCCCTTCTGTTTCCCCACCAGCATTTCTACCAACAGGTGTTGTTTTTTTTTTTTTTTTATGACAATTTAGACATTTTCAAAATCATCTAGGCTTTCCCTGCCATGTCCTTATTTCCTCTTGGTCCTCACTAGCAGACTCATTAATATTGTATTTTTAAAAATTATTTATTTATTTGAGAGAGGGAGAGCATGAACAGGGGGTGGAGAGGTGGGGGGAGGGGCAGAGAAGAGGGAGAAGCAGACTTTCAGTGGGGAACTGAGCAAGGAACCCAATATGGGGCTAAATCCCAGGACTCTGGGATCATGACCTGAGCCGAAGGCAGACACTTAATCAACTGAGCCACCCAGGCACCCTAGTACTGTATTTCTATTAAGAGTTTGTTCAAGGTCTGCATATATTGAGTACTTCATATATTGTTAGCAGGGACATAAAATGATATGGGCTTTTTTGGAAATCATTTGGCAGTTCCTCAGTTCCTCAGAGCATTAAACATAAGGTTACTTTATGACTCAGCAATTCCACTTCTAGTTATATACCCAAGAAAATGAACACAGGTCCACACACAAATACAAAATTACACCCGAGCATTTATACCACTATCATTCATAACAGCCCCAAATTTGAAAAAAAACTAAATATCTATCAACTGAAAGGATGAATAATTGTTAGTAGGATGAATAATTATTAGTAGGCAATAAAATGAAGGAAGGATTAACACATATTTTAACATGAATGAGCCTTGAAAACTTTATGTTAATTAGAGAAGTCAGTCACCAAAGGCCATATATTGTTTGATGTCACTTACATGGAATGGCCCGAATAGGCAAATTGGTACATTAATCTAGACATTAATGATTGTCTAGAAGTGAGTGAAAGGAAGTGAGAGAGATGGGGAGCGACTGCTATTGGTCAAAGAGTTTCTTCTCATGTGATGAAATTGTTCTAATGTTAGGGGGTTGTGATGGTTGAAAAATAATTTCACTGTATACTTTAAATTGGTGAGCTCTGTGGTATATCTCAGATCTCAAAAAGCTGTTTTTAAAAATATTCTTTATTTTTAATATGGTGATTTTCCCCAACAAACTCTATAGATACCATGGCTATCCCCATCAAAGCCCAAAGAGATTTTTGTAGAAATTGACAACCTAAAGCAAACATTTCATAAAAATTCAAGGAACTCAAAATAACTAAACTAATTAAGTAAAAGAAGAATCTTACCCTAACTGATCTCACACTAACTGATCTCAACTTTGAGCTACAATATTTAAGGTGATATGTAACAGATAAATAGGTAAATATGTACATCAATGAAACAGAATTGAGATTACAGGCATAAATCCTAGGATCGTCCATTGATTTTTGACATCCTTGCGAAGATGATTCCTTGGGGAAAAGGATATAGTCTTTTTAACTAATGTTTCTGGAAAAACTGACCAAAACATATATATACAAAATAATCCTGAAAAACTTAAATACAAAACTTGAGTTAGTATCTCATATAACATAAATATAACTCAAAATGGATCACAGACCCAAGTGTAAAACCTCATAAATCATTTTTAAAACAGAGGAGGAGAGAATTTCTTATATTAAGTAAGAATTTCTTAACTATGATAACAGAGCAGTCTTGAAAAGAAAAAAATTAAAGAATTGGACATTAGTGAATAAAATATTGCTTATCTACAAGAACATAATTTTTAAAAATTGAAAAAAAAAGGTTACAGAGTAAGAGGAGGTATTTGCAAATCATATATTTGATAAAGACTTTTTCCCATAGCATATAAAACACTTTAACAACTCAAGAATAAGGAAACGAAGCTTAATAGAAATGGGCAAAGTATTACACTAAAGAAGTATTTACCAAAGAAGACACATAAAAGGCTTGTTAATGCATGAAAACATGTCCAATGTCATAAGTCATTAGAGAAATGAAAATTAAGGATACGATTCAGTATCTCCACACCTCTGGCACAATGGCTACAATCAAATTGACTGTAGGTGTTGAGGAGGATATGGAGAAACTGGAACCCTCATGTATTGTTTCTGGGAATGTAAAATGGTAGAGACACATTGAAAAGTAGTTTAATAATTTTACTATAAAATTAAATATGGACAGCATGCCAGCAAGGCCACACATAGATTTCTTTATAGGAAAAAAAAATTAAAGAAAACCTATAAGCTACCCAAAGATGGATGAATGATCATAACATTTTATTATTATATAATAGCTCAACTAGAAATAATTCACATGTTCATCACTTCATGAATGCGTAAATAAAATGTGGTACATGAATTCAGGAATAAAATGCAATGGCATCCAATCCCATGTCACATTACATTATCAGCCAAATGTACTGAAAGAACATGGCTACTTGACCTAAAGCTGAGAAAATGCTTTTTTGCCTTACCAATTCTCAAATGTTGGGAAGACATGAAGGGACTATCTTTTTTTATCCTTACAAATTATTAATGTTGTTAGAATTTATCTAAATATTAAGATGACGAGTCCAGGGCTAACATCTAAGTTGTGCCTTTTTGAAATTCGATATCATGTCAAACATACCATATTTCATGAAATCTGGAGTCATCTGTTTTGACATGCATTGGTATATTACACAATCCTAGGAAAGAAAAGCTATGTTATGATACACCCTCAGTTGTCAGATGCATTACAATGTGAAAAAAGGTAAGTCTTCTTATGTACGAGCCTTTCATTTATTTTGCATGCCCCCAGATATATTTTATTGACAATTTTCCAAATCCAAACCATTTGGGTTTGAATGGGACGGTTACTATTGTCTTCAGCAAAACTGGCAGCAGAGTTTCCCATCTGTAAAAGAAAAAAAGTTATCTCTTAATAGATTTATAATAAAAAGAATCATCTTCATCTAAGGTTTATTTAAAAGAAAATCATCTATCTGTCCTCTTCATCCGTCCATCAATCAATATAATATAGTTAAGAATTGGATTTTCAATGTTACATAAGCAATCCACTCAGTTGGATATATTCAATTGTTATTGGTGTTTGAAATTATTATTTAATTACTGTCAATTCTGCTTCAAATATTACTAGTAGGGAATCCTGGAATACTGACACTCAAAGGTAATTTATTAATCAATCTCATGGTACTGCTCAGCTAAGCATAATTTTACCAATTAAAATAAATTAAATAAATCTGGAAGGTATTTATTTGTAGCAATAAAAATTTTGAGCATATCTAGAGCTCCACAATATTCATAATCAGCTAACAAAACGTTTTCTAGAAGAATAAAGCTTGTCCAGTGCAGAATAATTGGCTTTGTTTTAATATTACCTCTATATTTAATATTACCTCTATATTGTTTGATGTCACTTACATGGAATGGCCCGAATAGGCAAATTGGTACATTAATCTAGACATTAATGATTGTCTAGAAGTGAGTGAAAGGAAGTGAGAGAGATGGGGAGCGAATATTATGGGACTTCCTCCCTCTCTCATCCCCTATCCTTTCTTACCCCTCCACTTTCTTCCATCCTTCCTCCCTCTATTACTCTTCTTTCCCTCCATTCTTTCCTTCCCTTTCGTTCTTTTGCATATGCAAAGAAATTATTTGCTAATCTCTTGAAACTTTTTTCTTTTGCTTTTGGTATTCCAAAATACCAAGTATTAAAATAATAAAATAATAAAAAAGAGTTTTCCTATTCCTCACATGTAGAATATGGGGACAATTTTTTTTAAATTATTATTTATTTGACAAAGAAAGAACACAAGCAGGGGGAGTGACAGGCAGCAGGAGAGGGAGAAGCAGACTCCCTGCTGAGCAGGAAGCCCATGCAAGTCTCCATCCCAGGACCCTGAGATCATGACCTGAGCTGAAGGCAGATGCTTAACCACCTGAGCTGCCCAGGTGCCCCTTAAGGGGACATTTATTTATTCAACTGAGAAATAAGAAGTATGGATTAATTCCTAAATCTCTATTTCAAAATAGTTCGAAATTATTAGGGTGATGGTGGGGAAGCAAACTTACTTTTGCTTTTCAGGCACTTGTATAAAAAGAACTTTATCAAATTTATGTATTGGACCAATGAAAAATGCCCTCACTGACTTGAGAGATTTCATATTCTTTGAGATAAACAAAGACACTTTTTTTTTTTTTTTTACCATTGCCTTAACACTTTTTCTAGGTGATCATATAAAAGACACATTTTAATGAGTTCAAACCAGACATTGCAAAAGCATGAAAACAAGGTGTGTATTACATGCCTGCCTCTCCAGTCCTCAGAACCTGTCCTTCAGTCAACCTTTAGATGCCCATAGGAAAAGCCAACCCAGGATCCTAGGTCTCCTTTCACCTATAGAGTGTCAAGCAATTTGTCTGAAAATGGGGGCCCCTTCTTAAATGGGGCCTCCTCCGCCTACTCATTTACCTGGAATTAACTCCCTGGTGTAAGGTCAGATGTTTCTCTGTCCTTGGCAGCACTGGATAACGTTTAAGGCCTTCCATGTGATCTTGGGCTTTCTTCTTGCCTAAAGAAAGAGAAGATGGCAGAATGTTTCTTTTCTGTTGAGATACCCTAATGCCCAGATACCCCCCAAAGTGACAGGAGCTTGATGCAAGAAAAGTTTGCTGCAATATGTGATTATAACAAAAAACGATAGTTGTTAGGCACATTAGAATTGATGTTTTAGAGAAATAGGGAATACTCACATATAGATGTGGTTCAAAATGTGTCTGTCTGGGGACCCAGTGCATGTCAGCATGGATGCCCAGGCTGAAGACATGAAGGAAACTGCCAATAAGGTATGAACATAAGTGGGAGTCATGCCCACAGTGACAATCTTATCATCATAATTGACATGTTGAAGAAGGTTTTAGTTCAGATCACAGCTTCAATGCAAGGAAAATTCTTAATGGTATCTTTTAACATTAAAAATAAGTTTGGATTATAGTTATCAATGGTTAAAATTTTCATGAACATGAGATTTTCCAAATTTACAAATTTGCAAATATTCATTCAAGACTCTGCTGATCCACAAGAATAGAACATTTAGTTGATCTCTCAATCAGTCAAGTAAATGCAGTGAGAAAAAGAATATAGCCACTGAACCCCAACTCGGAATATTATAAGAATAAAATACTTTGAGGATTACAAACTGGCTTGATTTCAAGATACAAGAAGGAAAAACATTTTGTAGGAAATCCAAAATGCTCACTTATTAGCTTTGAGACCTTGGAAAATGCTCTATGGCAAGGGGGTCCATCTCTTCAACAATATACGAGAATAACATTCTTTATATAATTATTTTAAAGCTCTAATGGAAATATCTCTATGAAAATAATTTATAATCTCTAAGTCTCATATAGTATTCATGAAATACTAAAAGTAACAATAATAACTATACCTGGGGGAGATAAAATTAAATTTCTTAACACATTCTGTAAGTTAGGCTTGTTAATATCATGTAATTTGTTTTTTGATATTAAGTAGAATTGAAGATATTGTCAATTAACAGATGGAATGAGATGATGAACCCAATGTAAGCACATTAAAAGCTAAAAAAGTGTTCAAAAAATAATTAATAATGCATATCTAAATATGCACATTTTAGGAATAGATTGGAGATTATAAATTGATAAGATGTGGTATGAGAGTTGGTTAAGAGTTGATTGTGCTGTCTGTCCCCTTAGTGAGGGGCCCTGAGACAGAGGAGAGGGTATAGTGGGGAGCATCTTTCCTCATTGGGTGGGATCTTCTTGGGGCAGAACAGGCATGTGATGAGGCTATGCTAGGGGTGGGGTCCAGTAGAGTTTCCTTCTACCAGGACATGGTATGGCTTCAGAGCCAATGGATTGAGTTTATCCCTTGAGACAGGATATATCTTTAGACTACGTTCTAGATTCTCTGGGGAGGTGGGGAGGGGAAATCTGAAACATGATGAACCCACATGCCAAAGTGCATGTTCAAAACCTAATTTGAATCTTATCAGCAGGCTAGCATTATTTTTCCAAATTTTATAGAGCCTTCTAGTGCATCTACTACCATGACCGTCAGGTACAAAAAAGGGCAGAGTAACACAAGCCCATATCACTAAATGAAGTCTAATGCCTCTCTTGGACTCACAGTAGTCCCCAGCCATTTTCTCCAAAGATGTAAGCAAGAGAATTAAAATGAAGACTGAGCAAGATCATAGGGGAGTAACAGATGGTTTTGAGTATCAAAGTAAAATGCCACTTGTGAGAGAACAGCAATATGCAGCTGAAATGCAAAGGACTTGGGTCGCGTGACGCCCGGCTCCACATCAGAGTTAAGAAGGAAGAGATGACTGGCAGCCTCCTATGTTATCAAGGGCTGCTGCTGTAAGCTTGGAAAGATAGTCTGTGCTCTCATATTTCGATAACCTAAAATTCTTCTTTCTCACTGAGAGACGCTTTTTTTTTTTTTTTTTTTTTTTTTTTTGCCCTGCTGGAAAGGATGCTGGCCAGAAAGGGGGAGAGAGAATGACAGAGAGAGACACACAGAGAGAGAGAGAGAATGAGGATAAGAGAGGAAGCAAAGGGAGAAGAAAGAAGAAGCAGAGAAGTAGAAAGGATCAGAGAATATATTTCTTCTTTTCTGGTGGAAGGATCGGTTTTTCCTGACACAAAGGAGAGTGCTTTGTCATTGTTTTCTTTATAACATTGATGAATTTCTTGTTGAGTGGGTATTGGGTTTTAGTTAAACATGACAGGAGCCGAGATTTATAGGCGGTCGCCTTGGAGGCTCTTTGAAAGGCTCCATAATGCCTCAAGGCACAGATGTGTTTTCAACACTCACTTCTGGTAAATAACCAACAATTTCGTACACTCCACCCCTTCGCCCTGATCTGAGCACTCTCCTTGAGAAATGAAGTATACTTCATGAAACACAAAGCAAAGGCAGGAAAGAGGGGGAGGAGATAGTTTTGTTTTGCCTTGTTATTTCAACTTATGCATTCTCAGAAAGAATTGAGGTATTCATCCTGTCCTTGTGTGTGTGTTTTTTAAATTACAATAGAAAGGCAATATTCCTGACAATGAATTGCATTCTAAATACTATTATGTTCCTCCTTATACTCTGATAGGTCTGATTCTACCAGTGTGTGCTAATATATATGTGTTTTGTAAATAAATATTTCTTGGTGGAAGCCAAAAAACTGAAGGGAAGGCACTGGACACAGATTCCCCAGTAGGAACAGAAACATATCACTGGATGGTTTCTTCTCTCCCTTGCTTTCCTTCACTCACGGTCTCATGAACGGTATAATCAGTTACAGGGTTTTTTTCTTTAAACTCAAAACCAATTGAAAGCTTTTATCTTGTTATTATAAATCTTCATTTAATGACTGTACCATATTTACTTAACCCTCGAATTTCAGATTGCTTGTTTTCAATTTTTTTTGCAATTTTGGATAGCACAGAAATGAGTATTTTGTGCACAATGTGTTTTTTTTTTTTCCTTCTGCAATTAGTACTATTCCCTTAGTCGAGATTCCAGTAAGTGAGCTGACTCGGTCTTGAATGAACATTTTAAGGACATTTGGTACATATTGGAAAATGTCTTCAAAAAGATAGGATCAACTTACATTGCTGTAACAGCCTCTTTGTCATACCCTCAGCAGCAGGGGGGGATATTTTCTGATTTTCAAAATATTTTCTAGTTATTTTTTAATGCCTAAAATCCTCTAGTAAGACTGGGCAAATCCATTAATATCAATATATCCCAAATACTTCATTTTCTATGTATTGGTGAAATCTTAGTATTTCTGATCAATTCTAAATTTTATATATTAGAGATATTGTCACAATGCAATCAAATATTTATTTTCCAGATTCCCTTTACCTTCAAGTTTTGATTATTTTATTAAAAAAAAAAATTATTTATTTGACAGAGAGAGAGAAACAGAGAGAACGCACAAACACGGGAACAGCAGAGGAAGAGGTAGAAGCAGGCTTCCCACTGAGAAGGGAGCCCAGTGCAGGACTCAATCTCAGGACCCTGAGATCATGACCTAAGCTGAAGGCAGGCACTTACCCAACTGAGTCACCCAGCTGCCTCCATGTTTTGATTATTTTAAAGGTTTACTTCATTTGCAGCTGTATTAAGATTAAACAGAAGAACAAAGTTTGGGAGCATATTTTAAAAAAGATATCAGAAGTTTTTGCCTTCAATAAAAAGGAGGTAAAAAGAGTGAAAACATTGCCTGAAGAAGTGGTAGAGGAAGACAAATGAACAGTCTCTCTATTTGGATAAAGAAATGAAACTCAGCAGAATAGTACCTTCATGACCTCACTACAGTCTTTAGATCTTGCAACATGCCTTTATGTTCCATGGGTTAAATTTATCAACTGGTGAGGATCGAATACTGACTCAAGTTTCTACGGTGCTAAAGAATTATATTATTATGCCTTCGGCTCTTTGTGGGAAATGGAAACCAAAGTTGGGTTTGGCCCACAGTGGCACTGATTGGGAGGGAGAGAAAAGAGGAAGCGAGAGTGTCTGGAGTAAAGGACCACTTGGCTGTCTTCAAAAGCCTTATTTTTTCCCTTTACCCAAGTTTGTCACAAGGCATCTCTTCCCTAGGAGCCACCCAGCACAACCAGCCAGGGAAAGGCAGGTAGGTGGTGAACCGTTTAAGTGGGAGCACATTTCCACCCTGTGCTCACTCAGACGCCGGTATGTTTATCTTCTCTAGGAACCCCATTGTTGCAGAAACAGTGCCCAGAGTTCACAAGAGCAATCTCCCACAAACACCAGGGAGATGTGTCAGAATGAACTGTGCTCTAATTCATCTCTTTTCGAAGTGTATCTATCATTTAAATAGGAAACCGATAAAAAGTTTCTTGGATGGACTATATTCACAAAAAGGTGTCCCGAATTGAGGGGAAAAAGTCTTACCATGTGGGCCTTTTGAAATTATTCACTCACCTAACAAATGCTGGTCAAATGCCAATGGTGGGCTATGCGCTGTACTTGGCTCTCACCATGTAAGGATAAAGAAACCTCTGGTCTTGACCTCTCTTTGTTCATTAGTGCTAATATCAGATACAGGGATAATCGCATTTTTTTTAATGTTCTTTTTTCTAAATTGCCCATTAGAAGCAATTATTTAGTAGAAAAATAATCAGAAATTCATGAAAACCCTTGGGGAGCATCTTACAAAATTGAATTTTCAGTGTTCATACCTGGGAAGAAATGTTTACTGTTACGCTAAATTTGCACTCATTTCATCACTGCCCACCAAAGACAATTAACCTTCTCAGCTGATCCCCTGCTCTCTGTATCTCTAGGCTCCAACCACTGAGGAACGCATCTATGACAAAGATGGTCTAACTTAGTCTGAGGCAGGAAGGACCCTGGACAGCAGATAGACACACAATGTGTTCTGGACATTCCAGCATTTCAGAATGCTTCAGGACAGCAGGATTTTGTTGATAGGTTTTCTAGCAGGTCTTATTTATTTTCTACTTGACAAAAGTATGCTGAATAGATTAAACTCTTGGTTGAGAGGTTGAAGAAGTTTAGAAGATTCTGTATTACTCATAGGAAAAAGAAAATGACTGTTGATTATTTACATACCTTGCTCAGCACAATGGTGAGGTGGTGATTTTATTACCAGTCTATATTAGTTCCTAAGCACTAGTATCATTTATAGCTCAATACTCAAGAGCAAAAGCTTTGGGATATGGCAGATATTGGTTCAACTTTTGAGATCTACTGGGGACTAGTTTTGTAACCTTTGAGAAGCTGCTTGGCCTCTCCCAATCTTGTTTTGTTCTGTATAAAAATAGAAATGATAAAGCTTACGTGAAAGAGGTATTAATGAAGATTAAGCAGGAAATTGGTTTTTAAGTACTTAATGAACATGCCTGATTCAACAATCAGTTGTTTGTTTTTTGTAAAGATTTTTAAGTGTATTAAGTAGTGGTGGCCTGAGCTTTAAAAGGGACAGGGGCTCTTGTGGATTTCTGGTTGTCCCTGAGCCCACAACAAACGCTACCTGTTTGTAAAATCCAAGGTCTTCCTCAGCCAGTAGAAAGTATAAAAGAAGCCAGAGAACAAATGTTCTGGCCCCAAGCAGAGGTGAACTAGGGAACTAGGGAACCTCAAATTGCTAGTTGAATGTTGGTTTCCTCTCTGGCTTGAGTTTCCCTAGGTTTCCTTTCTGTGTTTTCATTTTGCTAACTTGCTAACAGATCCCAAACTCTACTTGACTCTTGACCTCAAGCCCACCAAGAGCCCTATCTACATTCTGAGCATGACTCGGTGTGATGTGTGTCAATTTTTACTTCCTTCCTTCTTAGTAGGCAAGTGCCTTCTTCCTGATCCTGTTAACTCATGAGAAGAGAACATGATGGAGAAATCACAGCAATTTTGGTTTCAAGGTTTAACCTAGATTCTATCTCTTAGCTTGACCTTAGACCATGTGTCCAGTACAAGGCAAGCCTGAGGCCCCATGGAAAGTTATCACTAAGAGATTTTTCCAGTTTAAAAAAAAAAATAGTTTTGAGCGTTTGTGATATATGGCTAAACGCTGCTCTCTTGGGAGGCTTTTTAAGTTTGTTCTTGTCAAACAATTGCATTCAAGTAGTTCAGCTTGGAATGAAGTATGCAGAATTTAAAGAGGGTTTTGCATCATTCATATTGTTTCAGTGTTATTAATGTCAGGAAATGAGGCCTGTATCTGTCTGTATCACTCAGAGCTCTCAGCTGCCAGCAATGGATTCCCAACACCATCCATCCATTTTAAGCATCAGAGGACTTCTGAATATTGAGTGATTCAGAGAATTTCTGGGAAGGCTCTAGAATCAGGTTTATGACAAAAGGGGGCTGGGAAATAGGCTTATAGTTGATATCATACTACCTCCCATCTCTATCTAGTCTTGTCTGATGGGAACATCTGCATGAGTATAGTATACATAAGATCATAACCAGGAAACAGATTTTGATGTAATCTACTGATCTGATTCAGATTTCACAATTTTTACAGGTATCATTGGTGTGTTTGTGTGTGTGTGTGTGTGTGTGTGTGTGTGTGTGTGTATTTTGTTCTATGTAATTTTATCACATGTTTTCATAGATCACCATTACAGTCAAGATTAGGTCAGTTCATCTTTACTGGGGTCTTCTTTGCAGACCTTTTGTACACCACCCCTGCCTCCATCCCTAACTCCTGAGAACCATTAATCTGTCATTTCTATAAATTTGTCATTTCCAGAATATTATGCAAGTCAACTTTTACAGTGTGCAGCTAACACTTTTACAGTGTTAGCCTTAGGATTGACCTTATCCCTCAACATCGTTTTATTAGGGTCCTTTCAACTGTGACATGTATTCATGGTTTGTACTTTTTATTGCTAAGTGATAACATGGATGAACTACAGTTTTTTAATCATTTGCCTACTGGATGGTATTTGAATTGTTTCCAGTTTAGGGCTATTGTGAATAAAGTAGTTATGAACATTCATGATTTTTCTTTGTTTGTTTGTTTGTTTTGGTACAGAGGCACATTTTTATTTTATTTTTTTAGGGTCAAATTCATGGAGTACAGTTGCTGAGTTGTATCTCAACAAATGCTTAGTTGGCAAGAAATTTGTTAACCAGTTTTTCAGAGTGATTGTAACATTTTACATTCCTACCAGCAATGTATGTGTAATTGAGTTTCTCTACATCCTTGCCAGCATTTGGTATTTTACTGTTTTTTTTTTTATTTTAGCCATTCTGTTAGGTGTGTAGTGATATCTCATAGTTGTAATTTTTATTTCTGTAGTAAGTGAAGATATTATATGTTTTATCATGTTCTTGTTTTTTATCTGCATATCCTCTTCTGGAAAGTGCCTCTTTGTCTTCCTTTATTTGCCTACTTTAATCCTTTGGTTTTCTACTTTTCAGTTCTGAGAATTCTTTATATAATCAAATTCTGATGTTTTGTTTAAATAAAAGTTTCAACTTTTATTTTGAAATTTTGTTTGAATTACAGTCTCTCAGTCTGTAGTTTGTCTTTTTACCCTTTTAACTGAACTTTTTACAGTTTTTAAAAATTCTGTTGAGGTTCAAATTGTCCATTTTCCTGTCATTTATTATGGGTTTTTTGTTGTTGTTGTTTCTGTTGTTATCAAGTCTAAGAAACTCATTGTGAAGATTTTCACCATTTTTTTCTAAAAAACTTCATCACCTCACATTTTATTACAATGCCTTTTAATAGGATGGTAGATTTTTCCTTTGTTTTTCAACAACTTGCTCAAAATTTTAGTATTTTTCTTACCCATCTGAATCCCTTTAACACCACATATGGATAGCTATAGTTATAGTATGTTTGCGACTTAATTCTCATATTTGCAGATTTCTTAAAATCTTGCTTCCAGGTTTCTTCTTCTCTTTCTATCTTCAGCACTAATTGAGTGAAAATCTTTTGCTGGCCACTGCACTGAATGTGGGTCATGTTGAGCACTGATTTAATATTCACAACCATCTTATGGAGAACGAACTATTTTAATTATTTCTTTCTTTCTTTTTTTTTTTTTTTTTTTTTTAAGAAAAAGAATTGAAGACCTAGAGAGTTTAAAGAACTTGCTTTGGACATAAAACTAGCAAGTAGTAAAGGCAGGGTACAAATTCATACAGCCTGACTTCAGAGCCCCCCTACCTGGTACTGAATTGGGATGTATAACTCTCTATAATAAGATAAATTATACACTTCAGTGGTATTTTTATATAAAGCATTACTAAAGCAAATGTGAACAGAAAAGGCTGATTATAACATATTATCACCCTAGTGGTTTCTCGGATCACTTTTTCTTCCTGTTTACTAAGGTTAATTACAGTCCTTTCTTGCGAGGTGCTGCACTAGACTTTCTAAGGCAAGCGTGTCTTACACTACTCCCACATTTCCTAGATGAGGACAACGTTAGTGTAATAGATCCTCAGAGCCCGGCAACACAGATTAAAACTGAAGTGCCAGGAAGCATGAAAAATAGCAGAGTGACAATATACATTGTCAATGCTTGCAGTGATGGGCTTTTAATATCCGGATCATTGAACTACTACCACATGGATGATCTATAGTATCAGCTCGGGAGCCATGCGACTCTGTTGGCTAGAAGGGCTTCCTGCTCCCCCGAACATCTCAATCCATGGCACTGATAGGAACAAGCCCAGGATGGTCCAGTGCTTTGGGGCCAAGTGTGAGACTCCAATGCCCGAGTTGATGGTACAGGACAGCTTCCTGAAAATCACAAAGATGTTGGCATGGTTCTGTTGAGTCCTCCTGGGTTGCCTTGTAGAGACATTCTAAAGTCAACCAAGGAAACCCTGTAGTTACTTTAATAGAGAGGTCAATCATGACCCTTCTTCTATAGAGAGAAGTCCACATGCATCAAACTAGATATTCCACAGTTTAATATTTATTTATTTTTTAATTAACACATAGTGTATTGTTTCATGGGTACAGGCCTGTGATTCATCAGTCTTACACAATTCACAGTGCTCACCATAGCACATACCTTCCCCAATGCCCATCCCCTAGCCACCTAATCCCTCCCTAATAGTTACTTTTGAAGTCAGAGGATGGTATCTTCAAATTTCTCCCTTCACCCTTCAAATCTTAAAACTGGCCAAACGGCTACAACCCTGAAATTTTCTGCAAACTTCAAATATAATCTATGGTTCCATTCTAATCTTCCCATTCAATTAAAATAAAAGAGAGAAAGTAAAAGCCTGAAAAAAATTTTAAAGAGAAACATTGACCAAGCAACCCAACCCCAAATTCAAACAAACAAAGAAACAAATGTACAAGAGTTGGTTCTGCTGATTGAATTAAGGCAGGCATTCTCCATAGTTCATGAGTAGAACAGAGTTTGAAATGGACTGGAGTTCTGCTTCCTACCCAGTTTGCATTCAGTTCTGGAGTGGTCCTCTCCCCCCACAGCCCCCCTTCCAGTCCCCCTCCTATTCACTATTGGAAGCGATATTACATCCTTGAGACATTGCGATAGACGAGAAGACATAAATGAGAGTTAATAACCATCAAATGTGCCTATTTCCTTTTCCTATAAATTAGAGCCTGCTTTCCTTCTGAATTTTGCAAGAAGGAAAACAGACTCCCTCCTGCTGATGTGAGGAAGTAATGCTAAATCTCCCTCAAGATTCACTCGGGCTTCTTACAGCTGTATGTTAGTACCTTTTTATATGCAATTTTACTTCATTTAGTCTTTAAGGTTGTGCCTGAGGTTAGTTTAAAAGGTTAGTTAAATGTTAATGGATGTTAATGCTGCAATTAAATTGTTAAATCAATTGAAAACTGTGGCTCCATCTCTATCCGCGTTAATGCCGGCCTGAGCCGCATTGGCGTATAAATTAAAAGCTGTAAATCTAGTGAAGTCTAATTAGAGACCAAATTTCTCATTTATCTTATTTTCACAGGACTGTAAGCACTGATAGATAATCAACGGAGGGCTAAAACTTTTTAACATTAAAAAACTATTTTATCTATTTCAGGATTCAGGTGACTGATTATAATTCAGATCCAATTACTGTAAAAGGTCATATGTGAAATGAAGTTCTTTCAGACACTCTTTTAAGTTTTATTTTACAAGTTTGCATACAACACGGCACCATCCCCATCCTGGAAAGCAAATATAAATACGTTATTCGGCACCAACTCTGATGGCGTCTTAGAGTAACCTTGGCGCTAAAGAGGGTTTCTAGGAGACAACTTGCGTTGACCAAGAAGAATAAAGATGGATTAGGGCGCCTCGCGGGAGAGTCTGCAGAGAGCAAAATCAAGCCTTTGTGGATGTCTAAGGTGAGCGTTTTTCATTGTTGCTTCAAATTGGCTGTTGCCATGTTGGAGAAGAGTTGTGTGTAAGGAGTTCAAAGGAAAGGATTCTCAAGTGTTATCCTCCTCAGTTTGCTGTGGTAAAACCACTAGGCTGGAATTCCTTTGTGTGGGACTCAGCCCGTGTTCCACTATATTTGATCATACTTTAAAATAAATTTCCTTTTCACTGCTCTCTAAGTTACAGCACCTAATGAAGAGACTAACCATAGCTTTTGACATACCAATATTGACGGGAAGGCATGTTAATACAGCACTGTTAGACCAAAAACTGTCTCTCCAAAAAGTAGGAACACTCAGGTTTTGGTTTGCAAAGCTGTTTCTTTTGTGGTATTATTATTTAAAGATTTTATTTATTTATTTGAGAGAGGGAGAGAGAGAGAGCAACTGTGTCGGGGGAAAGGGCAGTAGGAGAGGGAGAGGCAGACTTCCTGCTGAGCAGGGAGCCCCATGTGGGGCTTGATCCCAGGACCCTCAGATGATGACCTGAGCTAAAGTCAGATGTTTAACCCACTGAGCCATCCAGGCACCCAGGTGGCATTATTGTTCTTATTTTAAATATCTTATGGAAAATGGTATTTCCTTAAATGCAATTTATGTAATAAAATCTTTTGCTCAGAAAAATACTATTTTAGGAGAACCAGTTACAAATGCATATTCAACTAGAAGACCTCCTACCTCTCATGAAGATGTACACTGTGCCCTTCCTCAGATTCTGAGTCAGGTGTCAGCATTGATTAAACCACAGAACATCAGAGGATGAATTGCTGAGCAGACTGAGTATTCTGAACTTTCTGCTTTCTTAATTTTGTCATGAATTCTGAGCTCCTAAAATTCTTGATCATAGCTTCTGCAGGGAAAATGCCACGTTAGGTTGCTGGTCCCCCGAAGCAAATGAAAAAGTTGTTATATATTTTTTCACCCTTAAAAGAGCACTGATTTCTGACAGCACATGTGTTCCTTACATGCAGGGGTTGCAAACTCAAGAAGGAAATCCCTGTAGCTGGTAGATCCAAAATCCATCTGTTTTCAATGAATTGCTGCGACTTTCAAGAGTAGTGGCCACAACATCTTAACCAGGGCCTTTGCACTTACATTGAAATGCACATGGCTTTCCACTTAAGTACTTTGTGGGCATCATGGAGTCATCTCTTTCTGTCTTTGTTTAGCCAGGTAGCAAAAGCAATATCAAAAGATGCCATTTTGTCTTCTTTGGAGGGTGTGAATGATCACTCTGCTTATAGAAAGATGCTAGGGTATTCTTTTTTCCTTTTAAGATTTTATTTATGTATTTGTCAAAGACAGAGAGAAAGAGAGAGAGAGAAGGGAGAGAGAGAGAACATAAGCAAGGGGAGTGGCAGGCAGAGGGAGAAGCATACTCTCTGCTGAGCAAGGAACCTGATCCAGGATTCAATCCCAGGACCCTGGGATCATGACCTGAGCCTAAAGCACATGCTAAACTGACTGAGCCACCCAGGCATCCCAATGCTAGGGTATTCTTTAAGTAAAAAAAATAATAATGAAATAATAATAATAAATAAAAAATAAAATACTAGGATGGGATATCAGATGTTCCTGATCGCCAATCTTTGGTTAACAGGATGTTTTATACTCAGTGTTGACAGACAACTATCCACTGACACTAAGACACCTAAAGACTTTTACTTGATTTCTGAGAATCATCTGCAGCTAAAGCCTAAAATCCTACAGTTACAAAAAACAAAATACCTTTTTTCAAATTATGCATTTTTCCCCCAGGGCTAATGCAGGTGCTTTTTAAATCTTCCATGCCACTCTGAGATGCTGATGTGACAATCTGAAGCTGCCTCAGATCTGGTTCAAGGGCTGGTGAAGGGCATGCATGAGGTTGATTTTTCCTGGTCACTGGGGAGGTGGGACCCGAACCAGGATCTCTCCCAGTGGAGAGAAACAGAACACCACAGTGCTCCAAAGTCTCTGGAGGCAACAAGCAACTATGTTGGAACGCAGTTCTTCCACAGGTGCATTCCAGAGTCTTCTGCTCACTCTCAGCTGGTGTTTCCTTCTCTTTTTCTCTGCTCTTCTCCATCCATGTTTCTAGCTGATTGCTGCGGATAAGTAACTGTTTGTATTTTTAGCTGTATTCTGACTCTTGATCCCAAGACACATTTATTCAGCAGTTACACTGACATCCCTACTGAGATTCATTCATTCATTTATTCAATCATGTGCTCATTCAATGTTGGGTGTCAGCAAAATAAAATACCTGCCCTCTCAGCATTTATATTCTAGAGTGGGATGTAGCAATGAGCAACGACAATGATGAAAGAAATCTAACATAATTTTGCAAAGGAATATGCATTATGGAAAATTCAAGGCAGGGCAGAAGCAGAAAGTGATGGTGCATGCTATTTTGGGTTGATGGGTCGGGGAGTAGAGAACTTAGTGAACTCCGGGAACAGGCCATTCATGATCTAACAGGTATAGTGATTGGAGCATGTTGAAGACAACATTAGTGATTCTCTGCCTCCCTAGTTCTCTCTTCCTTCCAAACTTCCTTCTCTCCCTGTTTTTTCCTCATCTAAGTTAATGACACCGCAGTAGTTATATATTATTCAAGCCTAGAAACCTAGGAATCTATTTTAATTCTTTTTTTTTACCCTTACCTACTCCCCCCCTGAGTTCATCAGCATCTATACTTGACTACAATCCCTGAGAAGTAGGCTATTATTAAATCATCATCTTACAGAGGACTAACTGATGCTCGGAACATTCAGTGACTTACCCAAGTTTATACAACCAGCCAATGGCGGACCCAACAGTGGTTTGAAGTCAGATTTTATAACATCTGTCTTTGCTTCCTGCTCCTTGCCCCCACATCTGAAGGGGGCCTGCAAAAGGGACAAGAAGAGCAATGAGTTTCCTATATTTGTCTTATTGCCAAAGTTTTCCTCACTTGCCAACTTTATCATGTTTTCCCTGACAATCTCTACTGCCTTCTATAAATACTAAGCCAGTTTGTAGTCTGTCACAATTTATTCTACATTACTTTGCAAGTACTCCCTCATCATTTCATGTCTGTCCTGCCTCATTGCTACATAAGTCCCTAAAAGATGAAGGTCAAGTCTTCCCTCTCCATACATACACTGGATGTTCAGTAAATGCTTGTTACCGGTAAACATAGAACCCATCCCCTGTTCTCAAAAAAGCTGCAATCAAGCTGGTGCCATAAATAAGAATTTGTGATGAAACTGAATGATGGAAAATCCAAGAGGGCAACTGAATAATGTAAGATGGAATATTTCACAAACTGGGAAGCCAAAGAAATTGCTGGGAAGCTGAAGAATGGGATACATTTTGGTTGATGAGAAGAAAAGAGGAGAATGGAATAAATAAGTCTTAAAGATGACAATAACTGTGTTATTTTCAGACTGACATGATGACAGTAAAGGGTTCTTTTTATAGATGAATTCATGACCTAAATGTTTATCAAGTACTTATTCAATGTCACGTGCCCAATGGACAGATACAGTGGTGACCAAAATTAATAGGGTCTTCTCATATAGTTGGCAGGTTAGTGAGGAAGACCAAAAAGTTAACCAGAAGTGCTGACATAGCAGGGAAAGTTCTGTGATGGGAGCACATTCCAGAAGCATCTAACTTTTTCTTTTGGAGGAGGCAAGATCAAGATCAAGAGGGGCTTTTTGAAGCAAATGCCATCTGAGACCCGGAGAATGATTAATGGAAAATTACATTTGGAAAATTCAGGTTAGACTGCACAGGGTGGTACCTTATACAACCGCAAACACTAGAGAAAATGTGGCATCTAGAGAGAGGAAGAGAAGGAAAAGTAAAGAAGCCTGGAGGAGGAAGAAGATAGAGGGAGAAGTTAATTTGGGGGTGAAATGAGGCCTTGTGTTACCAAAGCACCACAGAGACCCAAAGAAGGTATGTTTCTGGAAAATATTTGTTAAAAAGGAATGATCTTAAAGAGGGAGCCCATGTTTGGCCTGTAGATGACAGCCTTGTCTCCATCATTATGCGCTGTCTCATCCAGCCAACTGACCCTTCATTTCTTGTCAGTTGCAGCTGTACCATTTTATTCTTGTCATCCATTTTCTACTCTTCTGTATTATCACTGTCACCTGCCCCACCTTCTCCCACGCTTCCCAAAACAGCAACATTTCCTCAAGATGTGCCATTGCCCCTGTACTGCCTTAGCAAACTCATTTAAACTCTTATTATTGGGCACCATCTTTGTACCAATTCCCCAAATTACTTTCCAGTAGAGGGAAAAGGTGTTGGCTGCAGTGACTTTGCAATGAGTGGAGTCCATAAAACTAAAGTGGAAAGAAACTATACATAAGTGCTGTACTTTATTTGAGACAATTCTTTCCTACAGCAGGATACAGGCTAACAATACTGACACGACACACAAAAGATCTATGCACACAGTGACAGGGGTCTGTCAAAAGGGCATAGGAACCCACAGAAGGAGTTCCCAATGGCTTAAAATGGAGCAATCTGAGCAAGAAAATAAATCAAGCAATATCAGGTTATAATTCAAAGTACAAAATAAATATCCATATGCCAATACTGATATAAATAAATGACCTAATAATAAAGAATTGTGGAAAACAGGCAAATGTTCAAATAATTTATAATGATCCTTCACTGTCGAGGAGGGTAACATGCCTCTCCTCCCTACCTGAGTGACTTCCTTTTAAAGAGTATGAATGGGAGGTAGAGAAGGAGGAAAGAATAACTTTATATTAGAGGAATGTGACAATCATGAGTTCAGCCAGGTCATCAAAGTGAATATCAACAGTGATAGTCTTATTAATATGTACCCCTGATATGAGGTGATAAGAATGACACTGTGGTCTTCCAAAGACACATAACCATAGCCCAATCACGAGAAAGGCACCGAACAAATCTTAGTAGAGTGACATTCAAGATATCTCACCAAAACTCATCACAACTGTTAAGGTCATCAAAACAAGGAAAGTCTGAGACCGTGTGACAGGCAAAAGGAGCCTAAGGACCCATGATGTAGTATCCTGGTTGTGATCCCACAAAAGAAAAAGATTAGGGGCACCTGGGTAGCTCCGTGGGTTAAAGCCTCTGCCTTCGGCTCAGGTCATGATCCTAGGTCCTGGGATTGAGCCCCGAATCAGTCTCTCTGCTCAGCGGGAAGCCTGCTTCCTCCTATCTCTCTGCCTGCCTCTCTGCCTACTTGTGATCTCTGTCTGTCAAATAAATAAATATATTTTAAAAAAGAAAGAAAGAAGAAAAAGAAAAAGGAAAAGAAGATTAAGTAAAAATTAAGGTAATCTAAATAAACTATGGACTTTAGTTAATTATAAAGAATTAATATTAGCTCATTAATTCAAACACACGTACCATACTTATGCAAAATGTTAATGTTAGGAGAAATTAGGTGTGTGATATATGGAAGACTTCTATAACATCTTCCCAGTTTTTTTTTTTTTTAATAAACCTAAAACATTCTTCTTTTTTTATTTTTTTAAAATATTGATTGATTGATCTTAGAGAGAGAGAGTGCATGAGCAGGAGGGGCAGAGGAAGAGGGAGAGAGAATCTCAGGCAGACTCTGTGCTCAAAAGTGGGGCTCAATCTCACAACCCCGAGATCACCACCTGAACCAAAAACCAAAAGTCAGACACTTAACCCACTGGGCCACCCGGGCACTCCAAACCTAAAAGCATTCTAAAAATTTTAATTTTATTTAAAAGTTATATTTCTTATTTCAATTCTTATCCTGACCACAGACCTATGTTTCTAAGTACCTGCTGGACTGCTCCAGTGCAATGTTCTGCGGAGACCTCAGAACACATTGTCCAAACCCTAATTTGTCATTGTGAGTACCAAATCAGCAGACTTTCTTTTTTCTTTTTTCTTTTCTTCTTCTTCTTCTTCTTTTTTTTTTTTTTTTTTAAGATTTTTATTCATTTATTTTAGAGAGAGAGAGCACAAGCAGGAAAGAGGGAGCCTGTTGCGGGGCTTGATCCCAGGGTCCTAGGATCATGACCTAAGCTGAAAGCAAATGCTTAACTGAGCCACCCAAGTGCCCCTCAGCTAGACTTTCTAATGTGTTTAACTATGGTCTAGGGACCGCACCACTATTTTACAGGTCTGACAGTTGTCACTCATTCTCCCCTCTCTCTAATCCAGTTGCCAAATGTGTATTCTATGCCCATGGTGACTTTTGGATTTATCTCTTCCTTTTGATTATTATTATTACATTGTTATTTAGATACTCATAGAGTTTTTAAAGATTTTATTTATTTATGAGAGAGAGAGAGAGAAAGGTTGAGAGAGAAAACAAGCAGTGGGGAGAGGGAGAAGCAGGTGCCACACTTAGCCAGGGACCTGACATGGGGCTCAATTTCAGAACCCTGGGATCATGACCTGAGCTGAAGGTGGATGCTTAACCAACTGAGAGCCACCCAGCTCTCCCTAGATACTCACAAGTTTTCTGAGTCATTTCCAAGGGTCCCCAAAATGCCCTTTCTGTCACTTCTCCAAAAATATCTCATTGTCAGTCATATTACTAAAGCATAATTCCCACCATGAATTCTTCTAAAAAATTGGAAGTAGCAAGCCATCATGTAACACCCTCAGTTAAAACTTCTTATCATGGCCCTCTGTGATACATCCTCAACCTTACTTCCCCACCTCTGTTCCATGTTCCTCTATACAAGGCATCTCAGGCTCGCTCTTCCAAATCATACCAGGTGTTTTCCTCAAATATATAGGCCATTTGGTAAAGCAGCTAAAATCATGGGTGCTGGTTCAAGGCAGACCTGGGTTTAAATTCTGGCTTCACATTTTACTATTTTGCAAAATTAGACAACCTATTTCCTAAGTATCTAGTTGTCTATCTGCAACATGGAGATTTGGTGAATTGGGAATTCTATGAAACAAGGCACTTGGCATACATTCCTGAAACAACCTGACTCTGTAAAGTTTACTTTAAACTCTTTTGAAGGTCAGCTTTGCAGGAAATCTAGCCTGTGTTATTGATGGCGGTGTTGTCATGCTGGGTGTTTTCTTCCCCAATGGTTGAGACTCCATGGGTTTTTTCATTTGTGATTCCTGCATGCTAATTTTTAAGTTCCCCTTTTGCCCCACGACTCGTATTCTCGTTTCCAACACTGAGCAATAACTCAACCCATCAATGTCTTTGTTTTCTTTTCTGTACAATGGGGATAATAATGAGGCCTCCTCCAGAGGATTCTTTGAAGATGATGAGTTTATGTGTATACAACACTTAGAACAGTGCCTGACATGTAGTAAGTGTTAGTAAGTGATTTTAGTTATTACGACTTAACATCTCATCTGCCAAGAACATAGCCAATGAGATTTATTTAGCTTTATATTCCCTACTGTGGCCAGGAAACAAAAAACAAAAAACAACAAACAAACAAACAAACCAAAAAACCCTGGTTTTAGTAGGTGTTCTATGAAAGCCAGTCAGAGTGTGATCCAATGTTGCCTTGGAGAATGGACACGGTCTTCCTTTCTCTGAGGAACAAAATATGGATCAACCAGAACAAGAACCAGAACCAAGAGTCACATTCACAATCAATGTGTTGGTTACATGAGGAAGAAGAAACACTCTGGAAGGGTTAGGCCAAAAGAAGAGAACCACTAGAAATTGCTAGGAGCACTAGGGCTGAAAATGAGTTGTATTAATAATGCAGCCATTATGGGTGCCTGATGAATAAATGAACAACACTAATGTTACTTCATGCATACCCAGAGATAATGTTCACCTCCAGGAGGAGTTGCTAGTTAATAGTATGCCATCAGTTCATGTCCAGTATTAGACTTGAGGGGGGGAAAATCCCCTAAAATGGTAAGTCTAAGTAGAATCTTTACATCAGGTGTATCTTGATTTTTCTTAATGGTATAGTCATTCCTCTTTAACTTGGGTGATTCAAATAACTCACATTCGAAAGATTGCTGTAGAGATGCTGGTATGTTTTAGTATCCACATCATTCCAACAGTAAACCTAAGATAGCTACATTCCTACATTCCTTCTTCCCATCACAAAACAAGAGCTGTAGTGGACAATCTGGACACATTCAAATTTCGAATTTTTGATCTCGAATTTTCTGGCTTCCCACTTGGTCTTCTGAGCTTCAATCTGGGACCTTTGAAGAGAGATAAAAACCTAAAACATAATAAAACATAATTTTGATAAACCTTGTGAATTAAAACTATTACACCCTTATTCCCTTTTTGGGGGGTGCAGGAGAGAATAAAAGTGTGTTTGGTTTTGTTTGTTTGTTTGTTTTTCTTTTCATCAACCTTGAATTTGGAAGTCAACATACACCTACACTCAACAACTCTCCAAGGTTATGAAGATGCTCCAAATTCAGTGGAAGAAATACAACGTCCTCAAACAAGAAGAGGCAGGCACATGGTCTGCAAAACCCAAACCAGATAAATAGCTGCCTTCGAACTGCCCCGAAAGAGGTGACCTGAAGAACCCCATTACTTTTACAGACTTGACCTGGACCCTCGTAAAACTTTCCTGTGTGATTTCTCAGGACAATTTGAATCCTGGAGACACCCAGAAAGGGAAATGAAACTCTTCCGGCTTGTATTTAAACTTGACCCTGAAGCATATATGTTTATTGGCCTCATAAACCCGATGCAACTGTTAGTGTTCCTGACTCAGTTTGAGGGGCTGGGACAAAGGGTAATTTGTCACCTGCGATGACATCATCGTTACCACCTCCCTCATCATGGACTCTGTCTGAGCATCTCTGAACAGCAACACGCCAGCCACTCCCGGGAACAGCAGACACATGGCCCCTGCTAGTTGCTTACAGAGGCCCTACTGGAGGCCAAAGATAAAATTATCCAGCAATCCTCGGGCCAGTTTTGCAAGGAGCAAGGAACTGAACAACCAGATCACAGGGCTCTTAGAAATCAGTCCAGGCTTTGTGGGGCATCGAGTTTTCCTTCCAGCAGTTCTGTGCCAAATCACGAGAGGCCTATGGGGTTGGTTTTGGAATTTATCTATGATATTTAAGCCCTTTCTTTCCTCTACCTCTGGTTCTATAGAAAAGTAGGTAAGAGAAGGGGAGGCAGGGCGGAGGGGGGTGAGTGGGTCTAGGAGACCAGCAACAGCCCTCAGGTCAGCTCATCGCATGGTGGGGGGGGGTTCTCATCATTAGCCCCCACCCCCACCCCATTACCAGAATACAAGGGAGCACAGTGGGCTGCAGACAGGAGGCAGGAGCCCCAAGAGGCATCTTTTAAAAGTTAGTCCGCCCCCCTTCCCAGCAAGGCAGCCCACCAAGGGCTCCCTCCGAGAGAGGATTTTGAAGTGAGATGGGTAGCAATTTCCCTTTCTTCCTCCCTTCCCCGCGCATCCCTTTCCCACCCCCCACTCCCACCCCATCTCCTGGTGGCAGCCGGGCCAAGTTTGTTGCTTGCAGCAGAAAGACTCAAACGCTTTCGTGATCCGACTGTTTTCAAACAGGCTCGGCTCCTGTGAGCCTTACCAGCTGTGACTAATAGCAAAGAGAAGGGGGGAAGAAGCTTCTCGAGCCTGCAGGCTTCAGACAGGCAGGCTCTGGGGGAAACAAGAGAAAGCCATTAACTAACCACAGTGTTATCTTGATTCTCTTGGAGAAACGAGCTAGGGACGCCTAATGAACTAGCCTGAACGTTTCAAACTGAATGTGCCTCTGGGAGGCAGGCTAGAACAAACAGTGTGACAGATCAATGCTTGGTTCCTATATCAAGAGAAAAGGTTATTCTCTCCTCTAAGGAATTAGAGGATTAGTATATCTCTATGATATATTTTCTCTGCTTTTAAAATTTTAACTTTTCTGAGAATGCTCAAGTATAAGGAGTGGAAAGTGATGGGGAGGGTGAGCCTGGTTCAACACAGTGGTTTTCAAGTTCATTAACACTGGAGATACTCCTGGAAGATAGACAAGCATTTCTTTTACACTTTCTAGATCCCAACTCCAATTCTCCGTTGTTGTTGCACGGCGTCAAGTAGATATTTCAAATGCAATCGCCCTGCCTTCAATGTCCCCGCCTTAGACTGAGGTGGGGTCAAGGGGCCAGCAGGCAAAACTCGCCTTTTTTAGTTTGAAAAATCCCCATGTAGCCACTAGCTAGAGATTTTCAAAAGGTGACTGGGTTTCTTAGCCAGATCCTCCAAATGGCTCTTTTTCTAGGAAGCTTAACTTTACTGTTATTGTTTTGAGGAATTTCTTGATATGAAGGGATGTAAAATACAAAATTCTTGTCAGTCAGTAATGACCGGAATTGGAGTATGCTCTGTGAGGGGGAACCCTTGAGGGTCACTGAGGGGAATGCGAATTTACCTTCAGAGAAAACCGGTCCCAGTTCCTTGGAATAAACAAAAGAATAGAGAGAGAGGGAGAGAGAGAGAGAGAGAGAGAGAGAAAGGAAAGAAGAAAGGAGGGAGGGAGGGCAGAAGGATGGGTGGATAAAGGGGAAAAAAAAATGATTCTAATCAATGCCCCAGGTCAGGAAACTTGTTTAGTTTAGAATCAGCCCTGAATCCTGCTTACCTATATTCTTCCAGAAGACTTCTGTTTGAATCGGCTTACTTCCCCCCCCCCCCCCCGCGCGCTAATTTTCAGCCAGCAGTGTATCTGCCAGTCAAGGTAATCTGGCTGTGATAAATAAAACTGAAAGCAAGCCATGTCTCCTCCTGGTATCTCAGGATCTCCCAGATTTCCAAATGTTCCTTGGGCACCTCAGTCCAAGCAGGGATCTTTAGATGTGGAAGGCAGCTTAACTCTGAGAAGGACTGATATCGGGCCACTGTCTTCCTGACTCTTGCCCATCAACACGTCAGTCCGTTGTGTAAAACTTGTTATGGAGAGGAATATGATATGTATTAAATATTTCTATGAAAACTTCCTCCTTCAAAGCCTTAAGCCATGCATACTTTGATCCAGTAATTTCAAATACAATGATTATTTTTTTCCTAAGAGAATAGTTGGGGATTTATGTCCAACTTTACCTATGAGAAAGCTTATTACAGCAGCAAGAGTGAGAATATGCTTTTTTCCCAACTAATTATTTCTTTACCCATGTTAGACAATCACAGTCTTGCAAAGTTTCTCCCCCCCACCCCGCTTTTACTTAATACTATGTATTTGCTAAGCAAGCCAATTCTTCTTAAGTAAAAATAAGACATTTAGGTAAATCTTGCTTTATTATTGTAGAGTATTAGTCTGCCTGGATGGCCCATAACAAAATACCACAAACTGGGTATTTTTTACAGAATCTTTTCTCACATGTCTGGAGATCAAGGTGCTGGCCGCCCTAGATCAAGGGGCTGGCAGATCAAGGTGCTGGCAACATAGCTTCTATTCTGAGGCCTCTTAACTTGACTAGTAGGTGGCCGCCATCTTGCTGTGTACTGACCACCTCTTCTTTATGAGCATGTAGGGAGAGGAGAGGAGGGGATAGTGGGGAGAGAAAGAGGGACAGGGAAAGAAAACCTGAGGCAGAGAGAGAGGAAGAGAGAGATTTCTTTGGTGTCCTTTTAAGGACACTAATGCTATCAGATTAGGGTCCTCTACCCTTTTTACCTCATTTAATCTTAACTAGCTCATTAGAACCCCTTCTCCAAATGCAATCACACTGGGGGTGAGGGCTTCGGTATATGATTTAGGGGGCACACAAGCTTTCAGTTTATACACGATTTCCTAGTCAGTGGAAGTTTTTCTTAATAAGACATTCTCTAGATAAATATTTCACTGAGTCTCACATAAGATTGTATAATTAGGCCAAAGAAACTTCACACCAACAGCTCAAGGAAAGTTCTCTTGTTGCCTTTCACACAGGCAGTTGGAGGGTCTGGACTCTCTGCTTAACTAGCTATTCAACGGGAAACAAGGCCTGTAACCTTTGTGGCTCTTGATTTCTACATCTTTAAAGAGAGGGGTTTAAACCAGATGTCTTCTCAAGTTTCTTTTAGCTCTTAATTTCATGCATCTGTGACTGTTTCTTGTAGCTCAATGTTCTCACACCTGTGATACAACTGTCAGAAATTATAACATGGTAGATAACATACTTTATAGAATTTAAAGTTATAAAAATTGCATGTACAGATAATCTACACCTGTGTACTTATTTTTCCATCAGTTTCATTTATACAAATCACTCTGGGTTATTGTTATATTCCAAGAATAAACTACACTGAATTCTCTCTAATTCAACCCTGGAAGTTGGAAGCAAATGGAATGAAATACAACTCAAATTTAAAGGAGAAATTGGATCCATATTTGGAATTTCAGCAAAAACAGGAACAAGGAGGAACATTCCAGTAAAATAATATAATTCATTTTTATGAGTAGAGTATTAGCAAACATATTTCAAAATCTGAGCCTTATTATTAATTTTTGTATTAATATTTATTGCCTCGCCATTTCCTCCATATATGCCATAAAACAAAGACAGTTTTGTTTGATGAGCTCCTTGTACCAATTATATAAACAAGCTGGTAAGGACATAAACAGAAAAAAGGGAAAAGTGTAAATATTGGATTTTACATCAACAGGCCTGTAAAAATCACAAAGGTTAGAGGTTATCAACTCTAGTTTGACTCTTTCATTATTCCTCAGTCAACGAGATTTATAAGAGAACAAACCACTGATGGGTATGTTGGACTTGAAACAATCAACCTCAGAAAGACTTGCAGTTCAGTAGTGAGTGAAATCATCCCTAGAGTCAAGAGTGTAGAATATGTTCCAAGATTCTTAGAGACTAAAGTTTCCATTCAAGTGTTTACTATTTTAATAGGTAATTACTTTAAAAGACACTCATTAAACAATTTCCATTAATAGACCCCACTGGGCATAGATGGTTCAACTCTCCAAGGTCTCCTAGGTGTGTCTTTCCATATAGTATTTTTCAATTTTTTGAAAGATTTTATTTATTTATTTGAGAAAGAGAGAGAGAGTGCAGAGGAGAAAGAGAGCATGAGCAAGGCCAGGGGCAGAGGGAGAAGCAGAGCAGGGAGCCTGACCTGGGGCTGGACCTCAGGATGTTGGGGGTCATGACCTGGGCCACAGGCAGACATTTAACCATGGAGCCACCTAAGTGCCCCTATTTTTCAATGTTTTATAAATCTTTTTAACATCTTATTTTTTCACTGCTTCCCCTCCATGGCTTGAATACAAAGGTCCAGTTCCAACATACTCCACGCTAGAGCTAACACAGCTTTAAGATGTGCTGGACAAAACTGGATTTTAAGAGAAGAGACAGAATCACTGAGGACAAAAACACAGTAAGAGCTTCCTTAAATGGAAAAATATGTTAACTTGAAGGATGAAGGACAAAATGTTTACAAACAGCAGTCTCAAGGTAAAGCTATTTCCAAAAAGTTTAACGTGGACAATAATCCAGAGGAATGAGGTTGGATAGGTAACCGATTTGGAGAGTCAGAAAATTTGTCATTTAATTACTTGATTATGCTGTCACACAATTTCCATTTTTCATTAATGTCCAACTATATTTTTGACGTTATAATTTTAAAAACTGGTCATGTATTTCATGTGAACCCTATAAAGTGGAGATTGGGAGAAAAAGATCTGGGCTTTGCACTTCTGTAGAAGTGGGTCTTTGGACCAGCTGTGACGTTTGAGGGGAGTACCTCTGCCAGCTTCTTTAGCACTATCTTTTGTTTTACAGACCTCAAGTTAAATACCCCCATCACACTCCAGGGAGCCCTTCTAACATTGTTTAACCTTCAATAACTTCCAGTCTCTCTGTATAACATTCTTCTATTTATTTTTATCCCTGATATTATTGCTAGTTGGTATTTTCTAGTATTTTTCCTGCCTTGCCCACTGAAATGTAAATTTTGTGAAAGGAAGGCTCTTTTCTGCTTTGTTTACCTCTATTCCTAAGACCCAGAACAGTAACTGGCACATGGTACTTTCTCAGATCAAATCTGATACAGGTATATAGAATGAATGAATAAATGAATGAATGAATGATCTTTAGTTGCCTCATCTCACTTGAGGGTGGCAATGCCTACCTAAAACCTATCCTGATCACACACTAAGGGGAGTCCAATTTTAAATGCTTTGCTAAAAAGTACCCAGGAAATATACATTCTATTTATTTATTTATTTATTTATTTGACAGAGAGAGAGATTGCAAGTAGGCAGAGAGGCAGGCAGAGAGTGGGGGTGGGAATCAGGCTCCCTGCCGAGCAGAGAGCCTTATGTTGGGCTCCATCCCAGGACCCTGAGATAATGACTTGAGCCGAAGGCAGCCCTTTCCTCATTCCTTTGTATATTTCCTGATTGCAATTAATGAGAGAAACCGAAGTTTTCATGAGTTGAACTTTTGACATCCTCTTCTCTTTTCCTTATTATGAAAACACTAAGTACATCTCCAGGAAATAGACATGCCTAGAAGTCCTTGATTTCCAACAAGCTCCCACCCACCTCCTTTCCACAAAGCAATTGTTGGGATTGTGTGATTTGTATTTTTTCTTGTTGGTTCTGTTTATGAGAGAGGTACCTTTTTAGTTCATGTTTATGTGTGTTGTTTTTCTTAGTCTTTCCTCCTCCTTTTTTTTTTTTTTCCTAAGAGAAGATAATCAGGTTCTCATGTTACTACTAAGTGTTCTAGCGGATGGAAAAAGGTTGCCACATGAGGTCATTGCTGTGTGGATGAACTTGTAGACACTGACATATCAGAGAGCATCTAAGGGAAATATTATAGGGGCCATCAAGGCCGCTTCAAATTTCCTGATTGCATATATTAAAACAGGATAAGCTCCAATTACAGGAGTGCTCGCTTCAATATAATGGAGAATTGGAGCTGTGTGTGGATTCTGATCTCTCTAAGCAGCCAAGTGTATCTGAAAATATGAAAATAAAGTTAACTATCTATAGTTGGGAGATCAGAAGAGCGAAGGAGCCAGGCCATATCATTTTGTGCAAGGGGAAAAAAAAAAAAAAAAAAGGTTTTTAAGAGTTCAATTTAGGTTTGTGGCTTTTCACCAAACACAGTGTAAACTTGAAATGCATAGCTTCGGATTTCTTCTTCCTGGTGATTCATCAGATAAGATATGGAAACTTACCCTTAATGGTTTTCAACCTTTCTACCGGTGACCATAAAGTGACCATTTACAAATTGGAAAGCTTTACTGACCTCAGACCCAGTTGCTTCTGGACCTGTCACTGCAAGCGGGACTTCCAGGTAAAACAACAGTCGACTCCGGCAAAAAGTTTCCCACCGTCTGCTTGAGAGGAGTTGTGCCGGGAGACAGCTGCTTAGAACAGCTGTTGACTTACACAGCCATCTTAGGGGAGCGTGATTAATGAACTCACTTGGGCAGCGAGGAGTCCCGATCACTGATCCATCATTGAAGCCCAGGTATTGATGTGAAACTAATGAGAAATCTGATGCTCAAATTTGAATGTTTATTCCAATTACCAACAAACAGATCCCAATTTTTTTTTTTTTTTAAGCTTAAAGCATTATCCTTTAGTTAAGAATGGGCTCTGCCAAATCACGGTTAGACTCCATGTGCTAGAACCTGCAAAACTTTGACAAACGGTGCTCCTCCCAGGTGCCCGCTTCTTTAAATATCATGCTCAGTTTGTAGCCAAGGAAGGAAGGAAAGAAGCAAGTACATGTCTTGTGTCTGTCACACTGGCAACCACTTAGCGCTCAACACATAGATGAGATGAAAAGTCCCTCCCAAACCAAATTAATGTGGCCCGATCCTGAATGTGTCTCCGTGTGGAGGCCAAAACAAGGGTACTGAGAGTCTAGGTCTTCTCTGTGCTCCCCAGACCACACACCTCAATTACTGTGCTAAGCCCTGACTTTTACCCTCTATGAGAGGTATTAACCTCTACTCTGGAGAAAGGGAAAGCATGGCAACGACTGAAAAAAAAAGTTAAACAAGAGATTCATTTAGAAAAATGAAGGTACAGTGGCTTCCCTCCCCCTTACCTCCGGTTAAGCACATCACTTTGCACGGTTTTATTTTTTTAAGGTTTATTTCCTTAATTTAGAGAGTGAGAGAGTGAGCAGGAGAGGCAGGGAGAGGCAGAGGGAGAGGGAGAGAGAGTCTCAAGCTGACTCCATGCTGAGCACAGGGCCAGCCTGATGCAGGGCTCCATCTCACGACCCTGAGATCACGACCTGAGCCCAAACCAGGAGTCGGATGCTTAACTGATTGTGCCACCCAAGTGTCCCCTCCACGGTTATAATTATGCATTTTCAACCACAGTCTGGAAGCAGTTGAGGGGGGACTGCTATCTACAAGTTAGAGAAGAGTAGACAATGAATGAATCACAGCACGTATATTACAGGTCTACAATATGTATCAGTTAAACATTTACTGCCCTTCTGTGTGTGGCGTCCATGGCAGATTCTGTGAATCAAATGAGACCCACCTTTGACACGAGACAAGATGAGACCGATGTCCCAGCCTTCCACATGGAGATCTAGACAGCATTACTGACTGATCAGAATCAAGAACAGAGGGGGAATCTCTTTACAAGCCCAGAATGGGAGGAATCAGGATCCTCGATATGTCCCCTCCTGGCTCCCTCCTTCAGCCTGCTTCCCTGCTCACGTAGAACCTCATGGGGGGGCCTTCCCTGACCCCACAATCCCCAGCTCCTCTACTTATGCACATTCCAACCTTCTCCTCAGCCGAACGTCGCATGACCCCACACCTCACATTTTCACTCGTCTGTTTGCGTACCTTCTCCCTCTCCACTCAGTCCACCTGGTGAGTTTCATGAGGGGAATGACTTTGTTAGTTTTGTTTACTGTTGTACCCCCAGCAACTGAATAGGTCCTTGACTCCGAGTGGGTGCCTGCGAAGTGGTTGAGTCAAGGGATGGTTTAATTACGATTTTAGTAGGGATGTCCTGTGGGAAAACAATCATTTCTACTTTCTGAAGCCTGCTAGCAGAGAAATAGCTCTAGTGGTTAAAGTTTTGGGAAGTTGATTATAGCAAAATGTAAGAAAGGAGCATGTTTGAGACCCATCGAGTCCACTCTGAGGTGGGAGTCCTTTGAGAGCAAAGGACTCAGTCCTTGCATCCGTCCATCAGAAAAACAATGGAAGCAAAAAATAGGCCTGACGCCCTCGGAAGCCCCTTCTGAATGTTATGTAACGTACCTATTCTGAATGTCCCGGTTGAAGATTTACGCTGTTTCGTGGAAGCCGTTAAGCATCGCCTATGGGCTTAGAGAGAGTTGTCGTCAGTTTCACGCCATCGTCCCTTCTTGAGACGGGGCTAAGAATATTCTTATTACCATTTTTGTCAGGCCCTACTAATGGAAGTGTACGTGTGATTTTGGTATATTCTTGCCAGGGATGACTGAGGTTATCACAGTATGTAAGCTATATCCCCAAAGCAAGGATCCTTTCAAAGCTGAGGGAAATATTTCAGACTATTAGAATCTTATTTCGGAAATGGCAACTTTATCGCATAAAATGGGGCCAGGATGTGCAGTAAGAGTTAAATGTTCTTCCAGAAGAGCCTGACTCTAAGCCAGGATATGGCATTAAGCACAGAGAAAATTGGGCTGAATAATCCCTTCAGACTCCTTAAGGTGCTGAGCTGACATTTTGATATGCTGCAAGTTGGCAAGTCAACGTTTGATAGTTTATCTTCAAATTCCACATTTTAAAAGTCTTATTTCCCTCTTCCAAAAAAGACTATACCTGCAAACACCTTAAGCCATCCCTACACAAAATTGGATATCTTTTTTGTTGTTGTTGGTTTGATAAAGGGATAATTGAATATCACAAATTTTGTGGGAAAAAGGGGCTGTGTTTCTGCTTAAAACCTGTGCCTTAGATTTCCTAGTAGCCACAGAATTTTGTAAGGACAGCAAAGTAAGAAACGATAGCAAGACATAAGATGCTCCAGCACGAGCACTTTTGGAAATAAAAATTTAATAGATGAGATATGAGTTTTAAAATCAGTTTGGGCTATTTTGTGTGGTTTGGTTATAGATGTGAAAATATAATTATTCTATTCTTAATCAGACAGGCTACTGAGAATGTTTCCCTGCTGGGATTTTCAAATTTAATTGAAATGGGATTGAAAGAGAGTTTTCAAATCCAACTACTGTGTTGTGATAGCTAAAGGGAGATAAGTCAGAGTGGGGTTGGAAAAGAGAGAATGAGTCCGAAGAATTCTGTAGATACAAGTGTTAATCATAGCAGAAAATCAATAAATTCAGGCCCATAAGTCACCCATACCTCATTTTTTTTTCCTTTTTCATGTTCATTCTATTCTCCATAAAGCTTTCCTTATTCTTCAGCCTGTTTGCTTGTCTTCTATGCTGCCTGAGCATCCATCACTCCTCCTTCACATGGCTCAACACAAGTGGGCTCACCTGCCCCATCTTTCTACCCATTTAAGGGTGTGGATTCCATGAAGACTGGGCTGTGTCCCTTGGATTCAAGTGTCTCCAGGGCCCAAGATGATGTAGGAGCTCAAAGTGGGAATTATCAATATTGCCATCCCAACCAATCTCCAGCCTGTGTCCAATCACCTCAATTCTTGCTCTAGCCCATGACTTGCTGGAACATACAAAACTTGTTTCCTCCAACCCTGAAATTGTCAGGAGACATAGAAATGAAATAGAACAAAAGTGCTGAGGACTATACTTAGCAGCTATGGTTTCTTAGAAGAACTTCCAAGAGCTGCTGCTTGATAGTGTAAAGATGTTCATCGACCATCAGCTTATGAACAAGATTGATTGAAACTGTGTTTCGTGAGGAAACACAGTTGCCTCCCATTTGCCAATGTGAAAGGCTTAGGCCAAAGAGTCTCTGGCTTCTTCCAGAATTCACCTGTGACCCTAAGGTAGCATGTTTATTTTACTCTGCTCCTTCATTAATATGTAAGCATCCAAACATTCGCCATGGACCAAAACACCACAGCCCTGGGGATCCGTGGCAGAGAGAACCCTCTAGGCTAACAAGAGGGAAATTTTCTAGCAGCATTTATGCTCTGCTTTCCAACCAAGCTATGATGGAAAGAGACCGGCTTCGGCAGAAAACCTCAGCGACAGAATTTCTCAGTTACGCAAAAGGATATTTACCATATTCACTCTGTTTCTTCAAAGTGACAGAGTTCAGTTAAAATAGAAATTTCGAATTGCCAAGTCACTGCTCTCCTCAGTGTCTTATAAGTTGTTTACTTCTGAAAAGATGGTCTCTCTTATTTCAATTTCCTATTTTTCTTGGCCGAATGTGAGTACATGTGTAGCGTTTCTGGATTTGAAAGGCTACACACACACACACACACACACACACACACACTCACACCCTTGAAATAAAGTGCCTGATCCCTGCTTTGGTTCTTGCCCCTCTGGTGGGTCAGGGGTCTCTCTCTGAGGAGCTTCCCTGCGCACCAGCAGTCACGCGGAACCTGTTTGCTGGCATTGAGCGCGGCACTTGAAAGGGAGTGCCATAGAGATGGGCTGACCTTCCTGGCCCAGCAACCCAAAGGGAACCCTGTGGGGAGTACCTGAAGGGGGTGTTTCTCCCGTTGGTCACATCAAGGTTGTTCACTTCAGTGGCTCTGTTTTAACTGTTCCCTCGTCTTCTTTACTAACCACTGGAAGAGGCGATTGTTTTCTGGCCTCAGCTTCAGAGGCATTAAACCCTTCACCTTGACTTCTCTTAGAACGGCAAAAGTAGGGAAGGAAGAAAAAAGAAGAGCCGAGAGAGACAACAAAGGCCCCCAGTGCTCGAATCACATGGGTAATTACTGTGCTCACACACACGGGCGGGTCCGGGAGGCAGCCGCGTGCTGAGGGAGGGGTGGCTGTTTACTGTGCACCTGAACTTGCTCTGTGCAGGAACATTGGCGGTTGGGGTACACATCTCTCCCTTTGCAGGTCAGGAATCCTGGTCCACATGTCATTCCTGAAAGCTGGGTCTTCTCAAGAGGAGGAATGACCAAAACGACTTTTCAATTATGGTTATGTCTCAGAAAAATCAATGATCTCAGTGCCCTTTGTGTGGTGATAGCAAAGGACGTGCGGCCGGCTGAGAGTGTGTTTAACATGGAGACGAATCCGTGAAGTTTTTAATAAAGCAAATACATATTTAGGGCCATTTTTATTTGGCTTTACAAATTCTATCAGAGCTTCAAAGACCGCTCCTCGGGGCTTTAGAAGGATTAAATATTAGCCCTTGGACAAAGGATCGAATATCTCGCATTTCACATTGGACAATTACCGGCCACATTTCCTTTAAAATGTTTCAGAGAGACGAGTTAAATTTTGAAGGGGAAGCTTTCTATTTGAGCTGCGCGAACAAAGGCAAGTTTGTGTCCTGGAGGGCGGGCCCAGGGGATTTCTGCTAAGCGAGATGAAATGATTGTGGTGAAATCAAACCACCTATGCAGCCCCCTTTGTCCAGTTTGTGCTCTCTCCCGGGTGTTCTCCTTTTGCTTGGGAAAAAGTCGGGCAGTGGTCAAGCAGGAGTGGATCAAATGAAGCAGGCATGAATGTGCATGCTGACCTCCAGGGGCCTCAAGGATGACAAAAAAAAAAAAGACAATGCACGGCAAAGCACTTTGAAAACAGGGAGATGTTCTTGCTGCTGCAATTATGATCTTTAAGCAAAGAAGACGCGATCGTGGTGAGTTTGCTTTGGTTCCCCTCGCTGCTGGAGAAAGTAATCAGAGGTGGGACGTGTCTCTCATTCACCTGTATCTTCTTTTGAGCTGTGCTCGAATATGACAAAATTACCAAACCTGTTTTTGTTTAAATAGTCTGAGAGAAGTTGCTGTTGATACAACACACTCGATTCAGAAATCGACGAAACGATTATATGATGGCTGTGATGAACTCGTAACGATTTTGAAAGGAAAAAAAAAAAAAACCAACAACGACAACAACAGAAACACTCGGAGTCTCTTTTGTCCATGACTCATAAAATCTTTGGCACATGGGATATTGCAGGTACCCTATTTTACACACCACATAATCCAAGGAGATGATGCTGTCCCTCCCGGGCTGAGGAGGGGATCTCCGATTTATGGTATTGTTACAGAACTGTTGTACGAGCTTGCCCAGAGGAGTGATAAACGTGGTACCATCTTCCCCAGCAAATGAAATATCCTTAACCTGATGACAATAATGCCGTTGTACCCTAAAATCCCAGTCCACATCCATTTGTTTTTGGATCTGGTTACACACCAGGATCAATTCCCAGGTAACAGCCTGGTTCCCCAACTTCTCAGTAGCATCTGGCCAATTTTAACTTGTGGCTGGAGGTTGAAACCATGCAAAATCCTGTGGTTACAGTAATTTCTACCAGGAAACCATGAGATGCTGAGTGGTAAACAAATGAGTAATTTCTAGTCGGGATTATTATTATTATTATTATTTCCAAGTTGGAACTTGAGGTTTGTTAATATACAAGGATGAAAGTAGCAAACATACTCTATGCACGATTTTGCAACTGGAAATTTTCGAAGTATCTCTTTCTCTGCAAACTGGTCTTTTGCTTTATTTTTAACATTTTATTCATGGAATTTAGTGACTGGGAGAGAGTCTTCCTTTGAGATGATGTTCCTCTCAAACATTACCCTGACTATTAAAAGCTACCCGTTTCCAAGTAGGTTCCTTGATCACACTGAATCCAGTCCACAATCTGTGAAACTGGCATTATTACCCCTGTTTAAAAGGTAAATGAGGCTCCCAGTAGTTTCAAACACACACACACACACACACACACACACACACACACACACACCCCTTCCCAAACCCACAGCTTTCTTTCTTGATAAAAAAATACAGCTTCACAAAATGGGTTTGAGGTGCTTCCTCCGCCTGTCTCCACTCAGGACTTTGCATTAACCATTTCAGATCTGGGAGATGCAGTGACTTGAGCAGGGTAAGAAACATGTCCTCAGCTCTTCCCTGGGTCTGGGCTCAAGTGTGTTCTCATCATCACCCCGACAGCATTAGCTCTGATGTTGGACGCCTGGCGAAGAGGGCGTCTTTGCAACAGTTTGTTCTCAAGGTTGGTGGCCTCCAGTCAGGGTTTATCTGTAAGTTACTTCTCAGGAACGGGGCCAGATCAATACTGTATTCTTTCAGACCTCTCTAAACCCAGCGGGGAAGGCAATCACCAGAGTGGCGCTCCCTGCACCTTCTAGAGCAGATCAATACTCTCACAGCGCAAAGCTTTGTTCCCTCCCCAGCTCTGAGATGTCGGGCATGCTTTACATGATTGCTTAAAGGCCTGTGTCCCCTTCCCCCAATGACAACATCGCTCCTGCCCTCATCTTGCCTTAATACCATCACTGTAATTGCCCAGACATGAAATAGCGGCACAGACCCAGCGCCCAGCCTTTGAGGTGTGTTATCTCTTTTGAACGTCTCTATTAGTAAAGGGTGTTGATTTGGCTTCCGTACCTCATTTGGAGCTTCAATGTGAACCTGCGCTTATTGACGCTGCGTGGCGAAACCTACTGAGATGATTTTACCTATGGGAATCATAGAGGGGACTGTTTTAGGAGACAGGAAGACGTAAACTCCGAAGCCCAAGAATATTAGCTTAAACTTTATGTGGCTTGAAGCCCATTATATCTACCCCATACTGCCACAGCAATTGTCTTGGAAGGGCTCCGTGTCTTATTTACCTTTTAAGTGATGCTGCGTAAAATGAAATATTTATTTGACTGTTTGCAGCCGGCGTTTCGGGAAGTGGTAAATGACCCAAAGGCTCAGCACATCTCATTTTTCCAATTTGTGTTTGTTGTTGTTGTTGTTGTTGTTCCCTGCCAAGCAAAGTTATCGATATGGTCTGAATCTTTGTCAAACATGTATCTTCTTATCAATCTCGTCCTGCACCAAAAACCAACCAACCAACCAACCAGGGCCCAAACAAGTAAAATTGATCTTAAATATGTATATTGCCTGATAACATTAAACATAGAAAAGTTTTTTTTTTCTTTTTTTAAGATTTTATTTATTTATTTGAGAGAGGGAGGGAGAGAGAGAGAGCACAAGGGCTGGGGGAGGGTCAGAGGGAGAAGCCAGCTCCCCACTGAGCAAGGACCCGGACACAGGACTCCATCCTGGGACTCCAGGATCATGATCTGAGCAGAAGGCAGTCACTTAACCAACTGAGCCACCCAGGCACCCAAATATAGAAAGGTTTAAATGAAAACCCACTACTTGGCTTAAGGGATAAAAGCCAAGCAGTTCAGTCGCATTCAATTGACTTCAAGACATGTCTTTGGCCCTGCCTCCCGGATATTCCCCTGCCCCGGGTCTTGCCCTCCCTAGGCCCTTTTGTTGTCTGGAGTCCTCTCCATACCGTTCCCTTGCTTGTCCCCTCAGATACGTATAATACTTGGCGTTTTAGTCTTCCTAAATCCCCCAGCTCCTCAAGGTCCCATGCCAATCTTAGCCCTTCTGGAACTTTGGGAAAGGGTCCAACCCAGTGGGTCACAATGGAACCTTCAATACATTGGTGATGAGTTGGATTAGAGCACATTTGCAGTCCCAAACATCTGAACTTCCAACACGGGCAAAGGATTTGTTTTTCTAAAATGATAATTAGACTGACAAACATAGATATTGATCAATTGATGCATGAGAGTTCAAGATTATCCTTAATAATCTTATTCTCTCATGGCACACAGGTATCTGTTTAAAGAATGATAGGAAGGGGTGGTCCCACAAACCTCTTCACTGCTCCTTTCTTCAAGCTAGTCTTATAGCGTTCGTAGGTCACTTATGTCAACTGCTGGGTGATATTAGGTATCTAAGATGTGAGGTATCATATTTCCAAATGGGTCATTTTATCTGCTCGGTCCTCCACAGCATCACTTCTAAACCTTATCCATATCATTACATACAAAACAAATACATATTAATGTGCTGGCTGGTGGAAATCACCCTTTAATAGAAATCAAGTATGTCCTGTGGACCATACCTGCACTGTGACTATGAAAAAAAAAGAAAAACCCACCAAACCAAAAAGAAATAATTCAGAATGAGTCTAGTAATGCAAACTAATTAGATGAATTGTCAATTCTGATGGCAGATACACCAGGCAGAGTTGTTTTAGTTGGTCGTTTACTTTAATTTAACGCTCAGTCCATTTCAGGTTGAATATTCAAGTACAGCTCCTGAATATGTTGGTCCGCTAAGATATATAATTAAAAAGTCCAATGAAAATATTCTGATGGTTTAAGCTGTTCTGTATAGATGAGAAAAGAAATCACCTTGTCAGACTTGGCTGTCTTTAGGGGGAAAAATAAAGAATTGGTTTTACTCACTAAAACTCAGAATGACGGCCACGTGACAAGATAATACTTCAAAATACAACATGTAACATATAATGGGTAGAGATGAGAGAGAGAGAAAGGGAGAGAGAATGCAGCAGAGTAAATTATTTCCACTACATTCATGTGAAGTTGATTGCAGGTGAATTAATACGCATTCTCAAGTATATTGCCTTTAACCATAGACGTTATAAGCAACACGTATGTGATTTTATAAAATTTATTTTAAAAGCATTTGTCTGAGATATTGGTGTAGACAATGCAAGCATAAAGGACAAAACCCATTATATAGGAAAAAACAGGTTGCTGAAGAACAGTGGTACCACAGCAGTGTCGAAAGTTGAAAGAAAACTGATGTCCCATTTTTAATTGATAATATAATAAATTTCGAGCAAGGGAAAGGAAGATATATTTGGGAGAAAATGCATTCCTTTCCTTCCTCCCTTCCTTTGTTTCTTCCTGTCTTCCTTCCTTCCCTCTTTCCTAACTTCCTAAGTAACGACCGAGCTTCTTTCCTCCCTCCGTTCCTGTCCCTCCCCTCCCTCACCCTCTCTCTTTCTGTTTCTCTCTTGAGTTCTCCTAAGAAGAGTTATCAAACTCCTCAGTCTGGGCACCTATATGACACTATGGGAAAAGGCACTGAACTGACTAGTACTTGACCTTGGGCATCTACTCAGTTTGACGATAATTTTCTCTTTGGTATCGCAGTGATAATTGGAACCGTCTACCCATAACCTACTCCAGCTTGGTGAGGAGGTGTTGCTCCAACTCCTTTCAACTTGAAGGATGAAATGTATTGCACATTCAAAGGAGAGGAACGATTGATAGTATCATTTCCTCAAGTCTCTCATATTTCTTGGCTGCTATTTATTACTATTCACTGAGCATTCACTATGTGCCTGACACAGGTTTTTAAAAACACGTTTGGACTGATTGTACTACATTGTTTAGGATCCTGTTCGCAGCAGGGTCTGAATATTGTCATTTTAATTTTTTCCCAAGTCTACGGGAAAAGTTTACTGATTTTCATACTAGGAGCAACATGCACTTAATATTTAGTGTTTGGCATTTTTAATTAATTAATTAATTGATTGATTATAGATTTTATTAATTTATTTTAGAGAGAGCACAGGTGGGGAGGGGCACAGGGGGAGAGAGAAAACTCTGAAGCAGACTCTGCACTGAGCTCACTACCTGATGTGGGGCTTGATAACGGTGACTGTGAGATCATGACCTGAGACGGAACCAAGAGTCAGACACTTAACCAACTGAGCCACCCAGGAGCCCCGGCATTTTTATTTTATTTTTATTTGTCTGTTTGTTCAGTTATAATTTTAATTCCAATATAGTTGTGTTTGGCATTTTTAAGTACATAAAATCATGGTAGGTTAATACAGACTTTTTCAATGCAAACAACCTAACTTTTGCTTTTAATCCAGCATTCTAAATGTTCACCCGGCCCGACAAGAAAGACACACAGGCATTTCTATTGAGTGTTGGGTTTAGAATATTTTTCATGTTTCCTAAGTTACATAAGAATCATACACTTTCTTTTCTTCAACCAAATTTTTGTTTCCAAAAAAATGAAACTTACAGACATTTGTAGAACAATAGTGTAATGCATCTACAAATGACTTCTCCCAGCTAGCCGTAGTCAGGTCAGATTCACAGGCTAAGGGCGCAAACCTTCACAAAAGTGTCTCACTTTGGGTACTGATCATAAACTGAGGGTCCCTGGGCCATCCTCATTCCTAATCAACTATCCTCAATTTCAGAAGTTTCCACCAACCACTCAGGTTTAGTAATCCACTAGAGTGACTCACAGAACGCAGGAGAGCTCTGTATTGATGATTATAGTTTTATTATAGAAAAGAGATACAAATCAGAAACAGCCATGGGCAAGACACAGAGGGAAAGTTCTGAGAGAGTCCTAAATGTGAAGCTGTCATTGTCTCTGAGGTTATGTCACCCTCTGGCACAGTGTGATAATATGCAGATTATTGCTAACCAGGAAAGCTCATGCAAGCTTTAGTGTCCATCATTTCTAATGGGGCTTCGTTGAGTAGGAGTGATTGGTTGACTCATTGGCCATATTACTCAGTATCTAGTCCCGCTCATCTCCTCAAAGTTTTGGCACATACCAAATGGCCCAAAGGCCCAGCCCTGTAATCATACAGTTGGTCTTTCTGGAATCACCATCTTCCATCTTGAATAATGTTGTTAGTGTAAACAATTGAGGGGCCCACCCTTTGTCACCTAGCTAGGTTAAACTCTCAGATGTGGTCCACGGGGGCCCACTGTGAATAACAAAGGCAGATACATCCGAGATGGAAAAGAAGCATTCCCAAAGACAGAAAATTTCACGTGTTTAGCACATACTTCTGAAGTTCCAGGGACAAAGGCCAGTCAAATTCTTTATTATATGGACTATTATTATTTTGCTGAACCATACAACATAACAAGATATAAACTCCTAAGTGTTTCTGTATGTATGTATGTATGTATGTATGTATAAATATAATAGTATTATCTAATATATAGTCCAAATTTAGTTTTCTATAGTTGCCCCATTTTTTTCTCTTCCAATGCAGATTTAGTATAGAATCACACATTGTACTTTGTTGTTATGTCTCATTACTTTCTTTAAACAGAAACAGTTCTTTAAATTTTATTCTTTTCTCTAGTGACATTGACAGTTGGGAAAAGTATAGACCAGGTGTTTTATTTAAAAAGTTCACCCAGGGGGCGCCTGGGTGGCTCAGTGGGTTAAGCCGCTGCCTTCGGCTCAGGTCATGATCTCAGGGTCCTGGGATCGAGTCCCACATCGGGCTCTCTGCTCAGCAGGGTGCCTGCTTCTTCCTCTCTCTCTGCCTGCCTCTCTGCCTACTTGTGATCTCTCTCTGTCAAAATAAATAAAATCTTAAAAAAAAAAAAAAGTTCACCCAGTTTGGGGTTGTCTAATTGTTTTCTCATGATGTGATTCAAGGTATGTATTTGCTGGCAGGGATACTATATGAGTTTTGTTGGGTCCTTGTCGGAAAACCACATCGGGAAGCTCATGGTACCTGAATTTGGGTCATTTTCACACCATGTTTCTATTGTAAAAGTCTTTTTATTACCTTTGTGATTAATATGAGACCTATGTGAAGATATTTAGAGACTATGTAGATAGGGTATTGTTTAAGAAAAATGTATACAGTAGTTTTAGTATCCATTGATGATTCTTGCCTGTATTATGACCATGGTGGTAGCAAAGTGGTGATTTTCTAATACTATTATTCCTTCTGTATTTGTCACTTAGTATTTTACTATAGAAAAAAGTTTTTCAAAACTTTTGAAAAAAGTTTTTTCCAAAAAACTTTTGAAAAACTTTTTTCAAAAAAAAAAAAGGAAAAAAAAAGATTTCCTCCCTCCTTTGTATTTATTTGTTTAACTTTTTAAAAAAGATTTATTTGAGAGAGAGAGAAAGAATGAGCAGGGGGAGCACCAGCGGAGAAGGACAGAAGTAGACTCCTCACTGAGCATGGAACCTGATGCCGGGCTTGAACTCATGACCCTGATATCATGAACTGAGCCCAAAATCAAGTGTCAGACACTTGACAGACTGAACTACCCAGGTATCCCTTGTTTGTTTAACTGTGAGTTTCGAAGTCATGGACTGTTTAAAAAATTATGCGATATATTATTATAATTCTGTTTAATTTTCACATATGACTTCATATGTTCAGCAATAATTATGAGCAATTACATTTGGAATGTGTTCTTTAGGGAGTATTTTTCTATATCTCTCATAAGGAAGAAAGCTGTGATTTAGAATCAGTTGGTATAGAAATCCTTTATCTAGCCCTTAACTTTCTGAACCTTCTCATGGAAATACAGATATTGCAATGAATAAGGCTCATTTCAAACAAACACACAAAGGTACCACAAACAACAAAAAAATCTCCATAGTTGTGACTGTATTCTTTCAGAGAATGAGTTTTTCTTCAAATAGTTACCAAAAAAAACCCTAACTCAATCTCTATGCCAAAACATACCCTTTATTGGAAGAGGAAATAAGAGCATACCTCAAGGACAACCAGTTTTAAAATCAGACCAGTCTGCTTCATGTTAAGGTGTGTATTACAAAATGACTCTGGTGGAATTGTGGTGAAACCCCCCATGTACAATGAGGTAAGAAGTGAGGTATAGGGAACTGTCTGTTGGATGTGGCTTGTCATGACCTTCTGACACCTTGAGCCCTTCTGTGTCCCCCTACCTGTCAACACCTGGAACTCCACCACCACGTTTTCTTCCGTGACATCTCATCTAGACTTCTCCATGTGTGTAAGACATCTCCTTCTTCTGCAGATATGGTCTCATACACCATCTAAAGAATAAATTATCCCTGACCCTGAAAGAACACTCAGAACACAGGATTCAGGAAGGAGGATGGAAGGGTCAAAAGAATACCAGGTACCAACTGAGAAGGCAATAATCTGTTGGGAGGAGGGAGGACGCTGGGGCCCCAAGACCATCTAGCGTCCTTCTCAGCATGGTCACTCTGCTCACCAGTCACACTTTAATAGATGCTTTCTGGAAACAGAAGCATCTGGAGCATCCCTCCATAGCAGGGATGCTCGGCAAGCCAGTCAAAAAGATACTTCTTCAGACATCTCTAAAAACAGATCCTATAGCTGACTTTGTAACTTCTGGTTTCCATACCCTACTCTCCTTTTCCTTTTGTCCATAGTACTCCTCCCCTTCTACCATATCACAGAATTCATTTACAATGATTTATTTTTTCTTGCCCGTCTATCCTCCCAAACAACTTTTCCACCACCACTACCACACTCCACTAGAACGTAAGCTTCAAGAAGTCAAGTATTCTTGTTATATTCCTTGACATATGTTGGGTACTTACAACATGGTAGAACCTCAATAATATTTGTGGAATGAGTGAATGTCTACACAGCAGATACAGTGTTCCTCTCAAATCCCTACAAATGTATGATGGAGACAAAAGTTTGGAACTTATACACAATGGAATTCTTTGTTTCTGTTATTTAGAAAAGGGACAGCTAGACACATCCTAACTCTGCTTATTAATAAAAATTTAATTTTCCACCTAGACATGTCTCACTCTTCTTGGATATTTTGAAAACAATATCTGTTGTTATTATTATTATTATTTGCTAAATTATATGTAAGATTTTGTGCTGGATTATTTAACTGTATAGGCTTCTTCTTACGGATGATTCCATTCATCAAGTAACCTTTCAGAAATAAAAGATACAGCACTACTTCCACAGATGACAAACTTTCAGGGAGCATGGTTTTTGAAGCTCTCCCTTATTCAGAGTCTACTATGCTGTGGCTGGCTGGTTACAGAATGCAGAGTAAAACCAAGGTAGTCTAAAGTTAGGAACACATGCCTTTTAAAATCTCTGTCGTTTGTTTACTCATCAGAGCCCAAAAGGACTCCCTGTCTACTAATGGAAGATCCCTGTTGACAAGACTTTAACACATGATCTACAGTTAGGTGTGCAATTTCTGCCCAGAACATTCCAGGGAATGGGTATTTGCTTTGACCTATTTATATGGTATTTACAAACCAGAAAAACTGGTTGCAAACTGCATCTCAGAGAGCAAACTGTTGTCTTTAGGCCTTCTATTGTGTAATTTCAAGCCAGCAAAGCAAGTGAGAAAGCCCATGTAATTGGAGAATAAAGAAGCCCATGGTTACGAAGACTTCTAAGACTTAGTTGAAGAAACTTTCCAGTAGTTCAACCTTGGCTGGCCACATTCAATTAGGAACTAAAATTGGCCTGTGTATGAATAAAAGAATCATTTTAGAGCCCCCACAGGATTTCTTAACATGACTTCCACTGTTTCCTAGAAGATGTAGTTTCCATGTGTGCATGAGATAGTCTGGAAGAGCCCCAAGCTGTTAATCCACAGCAAAGTTTTCTGAGAATCATAGTCCTTTTGTGCAAAATGAACTTAATCACATTTGCCTTGTTCTGAAGTTTGTTTGGAGATTCAAGGAGGTCTGTGGAATGTTATTTACAGCACATAGTTACCTTTGTTACCACATGAATAGTATTATGTAGATAATTTCATTTGTGTATGTGTGTGTATGTAAATCAAGTTCACCCAGATGTCATCTGTGATTGCTGTGACACTCGGGATCCCTAATTGCTTGGGTTCCATAACTGTGAAAGCATAAACCTTTCCAATGATTTGTATAATTTCCCATGAAATGCACATTCTCTGAGACAGAACTTCCATCCCTCTGAGGCTTTTAAGTATAGTAGATTTTTACTAAACTTCTAGGTTGTTCTGGAAAGGTATATATTGCATCGTTGATAAACACTATGAACTGCTATCAACTTATTTTCTCCCTCATTTCCTCTCCCACACACATTTCTTCATCTCCTAACATTTTCTCTTCTGTTTTTTTAGGGTTATGAAATTAGCAACTATTGCCAAACCAGAAAGGGCACTGACATTAATAGGATTCACCTTTCTTAGAAGGTGGATGTATGCTGTCATCTTATATAATATGTATATAGAGAGACATAAATACACACACATATATATATGAATAAAATATACATATGTGTATATTTATTACATATATATTTTATATGTCATCTCATATATATATCTATATATAATATCTCACATATAAAATATATTTATTATTTATTTATCTACTCTAATAATTCCAATGTGAGAAGTATTATGAAATAGATATGCAGGAGATTTTGTAGGAGCACATAAAAATAAATAATTAATGGTTTGAGAGTGCTAAAATCTTGAAGGGAGTAAGGACATTCTAGGCAGATGGTGATATCCCCTCTGCAAGTAATCCTTCAAGGTCTACTCTTGCCTGGCATTGATTTCAGTTCTGAGATGCCAGAGTCTACTCTTTGATCTAGGGGAGACATGGAGAGAAAATAGACTCTAAGCAAACAAAATCCTCAAATGATTGCATATGGTGTTAACTTCTGAAGACAATGAGTAATCTGGTTGGGACAGAGGCATGCAGAGGAAAATCATTTTATCAGATAGCCAGAGGCCTCTCTGAAGAGATGATATTTGAGCAGATGCTGGGTAGATGAAGGACCTGGCAAAAGAGCCTGGAAACAGAGGACGAAAGCAAAGGTCTGTGTTTGAAAAACAGAGAGGCAAGTAACATGCAAGGATCCACTGGTTGTGTGGTGAGGGGGAAGTTCAGTTTAGAAAGGGTGGTTGAGTCTACGAATTATGAACTTTAACTGAAAAGCGTTTATTCAAAAGCTTGTCCGAAGAAGATTTTAGGTTCTAAAAGATGCCTCCAAGAGCTGTGAACACTATAGCTGAAGGGCAGAGTGATGAGAAGACAAGGACCCTCTTTGGAGGACATGACAGTTGTCTAAGCAAGAGGAAAAACTGATGAAGACGGAGAGTGGGGAATGATTCATTATGTGTGAGAGTCACTGAGAGTGGCAGATGACCACTGACAGTGTTGGGACAGGGACAGTGACCAAGAGGAATTCCTAGATTTCCAGTGTGAGTGATAGCATGGAGAATGGTGTTAGCTTTGGGAATGTGAGCTGTGAGAAAGGGAGGTGGTGAACTTGCATTTGGACATTGAAGTAGGTGGAATTGTAGGTATATTTGACACATAGTTTAGGACTAAGGAGGTGAAATTCACCGTGTAGCTGAGATTAGGTGTTTTTCAGAACACAATGTTGCTTGGTGTTAGATGTTAAATTTGAAAGCAAACTCTGTTTTCTTCATAGTTGTATCCCTGGTGTATAAACAATTGCCGGCATATAGGAGGTCTCCAGTGAGTATCTACTGAAGGAACTACATAAATGAAGGAGGGAGAAAGATACATCTATGTCAAAATGTTTAAAGATTTTATTTATTTATTTGAAATAGAGAGAAAGAGGGAGAGAAAGGATGAGCAGGGGAGGTACAGAGAGAAGAAGACTTCCACTGAGCAGGGAGCCCAACGTGGGACTCAATCCCAGGACCCTGGGATTATGACCTAAACTGCAGGCAGACAGATGCTTCACCAACTGAGCCACCGAAGTGCCCCCATCTATGTCAAAATACTGGTCATCCCAACAGTGTCAGCCTCTATTGTTTTTGTCTGTCTGTCTGCTTGTTTGTTTAATATCATGAATTGAATGGATTGAGTTTCCTGCAGACTGAAGAAGCAACTTTCCTCAAGGTGTGTGAAGCCCGAGGCCTTTTTCCTTAGGACATTTGACACTTCAAATTTTTCTTCCAGTCTCTTGGGGTCTCCCTTGGTTCTCCCAGCAAGAGTTCGCCCTCACAGTTCTACTGAAGCCATTGCATTCAAGCTAAGAGGTATTTGCTAATCTTTTTTTTTTTTTTTTAAGCTATGTACTTCTTTTTTTTTTTTTTTTCCTAAAGATTTTATTTATTTATTTCAGAGAAAGAGAATGAGAGAGAGAGAGCATGAGAAGTGGGAAGGTCAGAGGGAGAAGCTGACTCCCTGCCGAGCAGGAAGCCTGATGCGGGACTTGATCCCAGGACTTTACCATCTTGACCCGAGCTGAAGGCAGTTGCTTAACCAACTGAGCCACCCAGGCGTGCCAGTATTTCCCAATCTTGACAGTAAGACAGTTTCGTTTTCACAGAGGACAGAAACTATGTGAAGGGATAAATGGCTAATAGTGAAATTTCAAGCATGTTTGCTGTAAACAGGGTAATGTGAAGACTAGAATCAAAGGCTTTTGGATTTAATTCACATTGTCATGGAAAGGCCATTTAACCTTGTCATAACTCTGTTCCTTCATCTGCAAATACTATGAATTGTGGCTTCCTTGCTTTTCTCTTGAGTGGGATGCTGCCAAAATAAAATATCGATGTAGCAATCATGTCTTCCAGCTCTCATTTTCTTTCTAGAACCTTATAAAGTAGCTCACTGTGCATGGCAGGACCTTAATTAGTAATTCTGTGACACCTATTGAAGTATTTCAGGTGAGAGATCAGATAAAAGTGGTCCTAATTCATTGTAGAATGTTATTCCTACAATTACATACTTTATAAAATCAGTTCATGGAATTTACCTAGTGATGAGACATATTTTTAAGACTTCTCCAAGATGATTGAGCAATACCACTGGAAAGTGTGTCATAGGAAACCACAAGCAAGGGTCAATGTAATCACAAGGTTTTGTGGGGGAAATTCTTTGATTTTCTCTTGGTTTTAAGAGTAATGGCAGCTATATATACGTATATCTATATGCATTTTTTTTTTAAATCTACTGTCTAACAGGCAGGATACAAAGCCATGTGAATGAAAAAATAGTAATAAGAACTGCTGTCTCAAAAAAATCAGGTGTGTGTGTGTGTGTGTGTGTGTGTATTGGCCTATGTGTGTGTGTATGTGTGTTTGGAGGCAGCAAGGAGATCAAGACATAATTATAGGATTGTACTAAACACGGTATTATTGAGGAGGTCACAAAATACTATAACAGCACAGGAAAGAAGCAATCAATTTTCCAAATGCATCCGTGTTCTATGGCTCACTCTGCTCCTTCCATGATCCTTATGCGGACAATCAGCGTGTCAAAAGGGAACCACAGAGCACTCTCTTTCCTTCCTACTCTTGCCTCTACCAACAGATGTCCAAAAGGAACCCAGAAAATTCATCTGTGGTGTGAGAAGCAGGGTAGTGGTTCCCTTTGGAGGCTGACCGCGACTAAAAGGGAGAGCCACGAAGGCTGATGATGCTCTGATCTTTGATTTTGGTTCTGGTGACATGGGTGTTATAAACTTAGGAAAATTCATCATTTCTGATGTGTGTGAAAAGTCATAGACTTCTTATGCCAGGTTCTCTTGGTTTATTATTATTCAGTTAAAAGGGGGAAATAAAGGACCCCTAGAGCCTTGTGTTTCTGAATAAGACTTCGCTATGCAGTCCTTACGGTGTAGTCAGCTGGAATGAAAAGAGAACCCCATGAGTGTCTCTTGAAAAGATCCTGAATCTTCTGCACCTTTCTAAGAGTATCTGTGTGGATTCACACCAGTACCTTCCTTGACTGATGCAGGGATAATTATCTATTTCCACTCTCTTGGCTTGCTGTGGTTTCCATTTCGATCCATACCCACTGTCTTAAGGGGTAAATATTTTCTCTCCCACACACAATTTACCATTCGATCTGGGCGTGGCACAGATGTCTTTCTTGCTCTGCATTTCCCTCCCACCACCACCACACCATGTGGGAAATCTCTTGTCATCAAATGTGTACAACCCATTACTCTCTTACCTGCAATCATCTATAGACTCCTGAGTCCTCCCATGTGTCTTTTTGAGATTTTTAGCTCCTGGCTTACCATCCTTCTCTCCAACGCCATCGTCATAGTTCTTGATGATTTCATTATCCACCTTGATGAACTTCCTACTATCCTGACCTCTCATGCCCTTGACCTCCTCTTCTTCAGGAAATCTTATTCTCTGCCCTGTGTTTACCCCTCCTTTGCACAGTCCACACTTGGATCTTGCCATTATCGATACCTATAACATAACCTATTTCCTCAATTTTGAGCCACCCCTTTTAATTCTTACTTACTTACTTACTTACAATGGGCTTACTCCCTGTAGCCCAGTGCCTGCTACCCTTTCCCACCTGGAAACTGCAATCCCTTGACCTACTTCCTTTCTACTGCTCTCTCTCTTGCCTACACTTTCCAGACCATACACCTTCAATTGCATAGTGTATCATGATCATAACTTTCTTCTACTACTCAATTCCTCTGCCTCTTTCTTACTTCCGGTGGCTAACTGGCAAAAAACCCTACATACATTAGGCCCATTTGTCTTTTAATTCCATAAGCACACCTGCATATCTTCATTAACTAGACAAATTAGTCAGCCAAGCTGGCTGACTGTGATATAACGCTATGGTCGCTCTTCTCCATTTCCCCAGTCCCTTTATTGTGATTCTCAAAGTTTAGTACACATACGGATTGCCCAGGCATCTTCTTAAAATGCAGGTTCTGGTTTAGTATGTCTGGGGGAGGGGACTAAAATTCTGTATTCCCAAGAGGCTCCTGAGCCCTGCTGTTGTCTCTGATCCGTGGACCACATGACAAATAGCAAGACCTGATGTCACTATTTCATACTTGCTTCCCAGAGCCTCCATCTCCTCCTCCATTCACAACTAGCTGATAGTTCGCTTCTTATACTGAAAAATTAGAAGCAACCAGGGCTTTCAAAATAACGTATCTATCTGCTCTATGACATGGAGGTCCACATACTCTGGTTTCCCTCTCCGTATCAGGGATGGCCTGACTGGGTGATCTGCCGCAGCACCTGTCCCCAGGTACTGAATCCCATTCTCTTTTACCAACTAAGCCCATTGCTCCAGGTTTCTCCTCCTTCCCTTTCATCCTTAACTTTTTTTCATCTCTGCTGGTTCATTCCCATTAACATCCAAACATGCTGCTACTTCTCTCATTTTTGAAAAAAAAAAATAGTAATTATTATTATGGTAATGAAGTCTACAGATTCTCTGCCACCAACTTTCCCCTCCAGCAGTTACCACTGCTCTGCTCCTCCTTCTAGCAGGACACTTTGAAAGTGCTGTCCATAGGCACTCTCTCCCATTCATTTGATCCCATTCTTTCCTGGATTCACCCCAATTTGGCTTCGTTCTTCCCTCAGCCTGCACCCCGCGAAACTGCCCCCTTGGAGGTCACCAAGGATCTCTCTGGTGCTAATCCAATGTTGAATCCTCCAGCTCTTATCCTTCTTGACCTAAGAGCAACATTGGACACAGCTCATCACTTCATTTTCCTAAAAAACAGTGTCTTCACTTGGCTTCCCAAACATCATACTCTCCTACTTTTTTGCTTTCTTCTTCTTTTTATCCTCAGCTGTCTTGGGCTCCTTTTATTGATTTCTTTCTCATCTCCTTGACTTCCTAAGATCGAAATTCTTTGCAGGTTAATTGCCTAAAAATCTACCTTTTTCCATCTTACTCATTCTCCATAGAGTACAGACTCTGTAGAGACTATAGACTGTAGAGCGTCTTGCTTTAACTTCAAATTTCTAGTTATAGGGTTAATATACAATTTATTGTTTACATGGAGACATCTTAAAAATACTTTATTTATTTATCTGAGAGAAAGAGAGGGTGAATGAGAGCATACAAGTAGGCAGAGCGGCAGGCAGAGGGAGAGGGAGAAGCAGGCTTCTTGCTGAGCAGGGAGCCTGATGCGGGATGCGGTCCCAGGACCCTGAGATCATGACCTGAGCCAAAGGCAGACGCTTAACTGACTGAGCAGTTCAGGTGCCCTGAGATGGAGAAATTTTTGAGTGTAAAGGGGGGCCCTAAAAGTAGTTAAAACTATACAATTTTGGAATATTTATTATTTATCAATATGCAGAAATGTTCTATTGTATGAATAGGCATATACAATGCTCAAATTCTCAAAAACTATTTTCATAAATAAAATTATTTCTCAAAAATGAAAGTAACATAAATCCATATGCATATAATTATTAACAGAACTAATTTAATAACATAAGCCAAATAATTGTCCGTTCATGCTAATGGATTTCTTACTTATATCTGTGTCTAATAGTATGCCATTAGTATTTTATAAAGAGTACATTTTGCAATATGATTTTATGTTTTGTTTTGTTTTTTTCATAAAATTCCCATCAGAGATCTTCAAAGTTGCATTTTGTGGTTAATGGGTTTAAAACTGTTCTCACTCTTCAATTGACCCCGAAACTTCAAGTTTTGTAATGAACTACGTAAATATTTTAAATCACGTGTACTACAATAGAATGCTCTGATGATGACCCAGCAAAACTGTGGAAAGTATCTGGGTCTCTGAAGATATTATTGAGCCACCGAATTTATCAATCTTGGGACTGCCCCACTTCTGATGTTTTGTATTATTAAACCCGTTAAGGATATTTTACTAGAACTATAACTTTACTATAGGGATATTTTACTATAACTTTACCGTTACTAGAAAGGGCCTTACGGGATAAATTTTTTGTGTTCTCTTTCTGTGAAAAAGAAAGAAAAAAAAATTGAAAGAAAATCTTCAATGTTTTCAACTGTATCATTGTTTCCTGCCTTGTTGATTCTGCTTTTCAGTATTTTTCTTTGTAAATCACTTTATCCATCCTTCTTCCAGCAACTCTTTCATTTTTGTTAGATAATTTTTATATTATTACCTCTAATATCAAAGAGTTTGTCACAACATTGTTGTTGTGCTTCAATATAGACAGAGTCTAAATGCACAGACACACACACACACACACACACACACATACATGTACACAAATGGGCATAAGTACATAATCTAGCCAATTTCCCCCCACATTTCTCTGCATATGGAATATGACAATCTTCTCTTAATTGTTGTTATCGCTGTCAAGTACTTGTAGACTCGTAGGCAGGTTTGTTCTGTTTGAATGAGTAGAGACTCACCCAGACTTGGAATTTGCCTCTTAACAGAGTGTATGAATTGCCTTCTTAGTCCCTTATTTCTCACATGGGCTCTTCTGAAATCTTCTTCAGTCAGAAGTTTCAACTTGACTATTGTGCAAATCCCCTGGCCCATGATTTGTTGTTCAGCAATTATGTGTTCATGTGAATATATTGTCCAGTGGAGGAGGCTGCCTGGTTATCCAGCTCTGAAAGTTGAGATTTATTTCTTGAAAGGTGAAAGCAACGCACAGTTCTTCTTTGACAGAGACAGTGAATGAACAACTTCAAGCTTCAGAGATTACCATTCAAGGGGCTTGTCCACACTCCATTATCCTATTTCTTACCTCACAAAAATGCCTTTTAAAATACTGATTTCTGGGGCGCCTGGGTGGCTGTCAGTTAAAGTCTCTGCCTTCAGCTCAGGTCATAATCCCAGAGCCCCAGGATTGAGCCCTGCATGGGGCTCTCTGCTCAGTGGGGAGACTGTTTCCCCCTCTCTTTGTCTCTGCCTGCCTCTCTACCTGCTTGTAATCTCTCTCTCTCTCTCTGTCAAATAAATAAATAAATAAAATTTAAAAACAAAATAAAACAAAACAAAAAAACCACAAAAAAACAGATTTCTGCCTGGGGCCATGTTGTCCTTCCAGAAGTGGTATTTAGTGTGGATGACTAAAGCATCTCTGTGTGCTCAAACTCACACAGGAGAGACAGCTCTGAGAATACTTCATACCCTGATAAGGCTTTCTCAACATTTAGCTGAAGAGGGGTCATGGGTTTTCCAATTCTGTGTAGAATAGGGTCCTTATTACAGAGATCTTGAAGAGTTACCTTAGAAAAATTTTGTGTGTAGTGGTCAAGGAAAAAAAAAAAAAACACTTTGTTTTTTGATAATATAAAATATAGTGTTCTGGGGAAAAAAAATTTCTATTCAGGCATCAGCAGAGTACTGAGGTGACATCTGGTAAGTGAAGAACATCTTAACTGGGGACCGACCCCTTTATAGGCCCTCTGAGGCACATGTCACAGTCCTAGGGAGGGCTTTGCCATTATTGGTGAACGAGGGAGTCATTGTGAGTACTCGCGTTCAAAGAGGCTACAAAAATTCTGGTTTCCAAAAACATTCTTCAGAATAAAAGACTGGAAGCTACCAACAGAGAAAATGTTGTGGAATATTTGGGTCAATGTTCCCTTTCAGAAAATGGGAGAGTGTGTTCTTCATTGAATCTGCGAAAGGCCATAACTCTATATTGGGGTGTGTGCCTTGAGGGTGGGTGGATGATCCTTTGCCTTAGAGTGTGTATCCTTGGTGGAAATTCGTCCTGGAATTCCAAACTCACTTTGATGTGATGGACTGAATTTTATCCTTCGCAATTCATATGTTGAAGCCCTACTCACTATGTGATGCTATTTGAAAAATAGGGCCTTTAAGGAGGTAATTAAGGTTAAATGAAACCACATAAACTTATGATTCATTTATGTATGTGTAGAATCACTTGTAACTTTTTAAAAAATATTGTTCATTTATTTGATTAAATTCTGTCAGTTAATTATTGCTTATAATAAAGAAAATGTCTTTTTCTGGGGGACAGCATGGACATGTTTTTTTAGCATGCTCCATAGAAATGACATGCTGTGTAGCTGGTGTTGAGGAAAGTATATCACTGGTCAGTGAAAGAGGTAATCTACACAATGAATAAAACAGTTGCTACATATTGCCTATAATGAAATTAACTAGGTCAAATGTCAATTATCTTGGTAACATCTTCAATGTTATGTCTATATGAAAGATAGTCACGGTTTTTACTACTTTTACCAAAAAATAGACTGTGTATTAAAACTACAGATTATCAGATCTCAGTTTATTTAATTTCAAGTTAAAGATGAGAGATATGAATAGTCACAACAGATATTTCAAAAGGGATCAGCACTTTTGGATACATTTCAGGAAACTGTGGGTCGTATCAGCAAAATTCCTACCCATAATATATTCAAAATATATTAAATTGCTGTTAATTTGGGTAAAAAAAGAGTTAAAAGCATGAAGCCTTTCAACTGCATAATGTTATCAGGTTAGTGAGTTCAGAGACAAGAAATTATTAGCTCCTCAAATTTATTCTTCTGTGTCATATTTTTAGAAACACAGGTAAGTCTAGTATTCTTTTGAAGCAAAAGTCACAGCAATTATGACCTTTCATGATACCTTCATTTCTAACTTTGACTTTTATATGTCAGGAAATGCAAGGAAATATAGAGTTAAGGAATGTATAGTTTGTAGCCACAAATGTTCAAGAGGATAGGGGTTGAAGCTAGCAAGAAATAAGTCCAACATCAGCATTTATAGACAATATGAACACTGCAAGAATGTATCAGCATATTAGATCAGTAATGGACTTTTTTTCTTCTTTATATACTGTAACAATATTTCTTATTCCATATATCATCAGCTGCATGATGATTTGCAAAGGTAGACCTCAGATGGAAATGTGAATGTATCCATACTATTTTTCTATTGCAGAGATGTTAGCCAAGAATATTCTATTATGTAAATAAAGGTAGGTATAGAGTGAAACCATTCGGGAGATTTCAGGTAAAATATAGTAAACTTTTACCCAGGTGTTTACATGTTGTGATTAACTCTATGGAACAATAAGCTTATGTTTGTCTATTTAATCATTTCTTTTTTTGTGTGCCACCGCCCACCCCTGCCATAAGGGATATTGCTTGAAGAGAAATGGCGAGTCTTCTAAGTTTTGTTCCTTATATTCAGGACACCACAGGGGATGTAGAAAAGGCCCAGAGAAAAACTGTAAATTATAATGAGATATAAATTAAATATTTATGTTTTATGTCTGATATCATGGTGATAGTAACAATAGTAGTAACAGGCATAAATTTTGAGGGGCAGCTCTCCATTGGATCTTTCATATTTCTGCATATCTTGTGAATGGAGCCACTGGTTTTTGTTCCAAGCTATCTTTTCAAAGATGTTTATACAGAAGATGGAAATAGTTTCTACCTCCAGAGGGCAGAGGGAAGATTTGTTTGCCACTTGTTTGTATAAGAAAGATAATGTCTTCTGGGTCAAGATTTGGATAGATTTTCTAGCATCCTCTTATAAATTAATAGGGTTTCCTAAGGTCTGAATTCCTCTGCTGGGATGCTTTACTCTGCATATACAACATCTTTCAGGCTCTATGTTCCCATTGCCCCCTTGGGATTTGGGGGACAAGTATAATTGACATGAACATGAAGCTTAGACTGCCTGCGGGGCTGTGAGTAATAAAGTCTTTATTCTATGACCCAGGATTCTTGTGTCTTCTGCCAGCATTTACACAACTTGAGGCAGGTTAACTTGTTAGCATGCAAATAGCAGAAACACCTCAAACCCTTTAAATTCTTCACACAGATAGGACAGCAGCAGAAGCATAGTATTACCAGAGTAGCATTGGTAAGTGACAACAGAAAAAATACAAGGTCTTTTTTGTTTACAAAGCCCTTCCAATGTTGCTATTTCAAGCTACAGAACTAACTGAGATTTTTAAAAGTACAGAATCGTTTTGAAGAGCTAAGTCATATTCTAGTATAGCTTTCTTTGCCATTTTCTTTCCCTTTTTCACTTTAAATATTCTTTCTTTTCACATTCTGTCTTATTGATTGATAAATCTAGCCTGAATTTATTATAAGCTTAGCCTTTTCAAGGAATCAAATTCTGGTAGTTCCCAAGCAGTGGAGAAAAATTTCCAAAACAATAGAGGGGAGAAAAGGGAATTAAGAATGCATTTCAAACATGGAGGGAAGGAAAAGAGAAAAGAGAAAGTTAAAAAAAAAAAAAGAGTGCATAAACATATTGGAAAAATATCAGATGGAATGAAAAAATCAGATATTTCAGTAGTGATAATTAACATATGCAAGTGTAAAGGAAAATTATTGTTAAAAATTGGTTTTGCACTCTTATCTTTTTATGTCCTTCCTTTTGAGTTTCTTTATTTACTCTGCTAGTTTTTTATGACGTTTCCTTCTTTGTAAGTTGATCAGTTTCCTTCACAGTCTTATTCTTTCTTATTTTCTCATATATCCTTTTTAGACTACAAATTCTCTAGCTACCGGTTTTGGCAGCATGATGCATATTTTAATAAGTGGGATTTTCCTTGTGCATTGAGTTCTATATATTTTTTCCCAAATATTTGTTTATTTATTTGAGAGAGAGAGAGAGAGATTGAGGCAGAGAGCATGAGCAGGAGGGACAAAGGGAGAGGGAGAAAGAATGTCAGACTCTGAGCTGAATTCAGAGTCTAAGGCAGTTCTCTACCTCATGACCGTGAGTGAGATCACGAACTGAGCCGAAACCAAGAGCTGGACCAACTGTGCCATGCAGGCGCCCCTAGTTCTATATAGTTTTAGATATTAATCATTATTTATTGGTAGACCAATTAATTATACACTGAAAATATAGTCCGATAATAACAGAATTTTAAAATATTTGTCCTGGCTTTCTGGGCATCCATTCCTGTTCATTTTATTTCTCAACTCTTCTATGTTGTTAATAACTTTTGTCCACTTGACCTTCAGTTGTGAAAGTCATAAGAGATGACTTTCACAAGAAGAGATATTTCCGGAAGAGATATTAAAAATCTTATAACATGGTTTACTTGTCCCTTTTCCTTGAAATTCTGTCAATTCTTTATGATGATCTCTAAAGCTATTTGATAGATGCACACAGACTTAAGTTATATCATTTCAGAACATTGGCTCTTTTATCACTACTTAATAAATGCTAAGTATACAGGGTTAAGAATTTTGCTTAAAGTCTGTTTAACATTGAGATGCCACCTTTCTTTTGGTCAATACATTGTGCTTTAGCTGTGCTCTTAAAATTAGCTTATTGGTAGATTTTCTTATTAAGAAGAATTAAAGCAGGACTTACCACATATATATTTCAGAATTTAATAGAGTAGCAAATGATAAAACAATCACTAAAAACATCATTTTATATAGTCCTTTCATTAAATGTCCTCAAATGACCCATGCTAAATTTACCATATGTTTCCTCCGGAAGCCTGATTGATATAAGTGCCAATGCAGGTGTCAACTCAGCCAAGGTGATGACATAATGTCACAAAGCAATTAACTAGCCAAGACAGTTTTCAAACACATGAGGATATACCTTCAAAACCTGTGATCCTTTACACACATTGTCCTGCTTCTAAATGTCCAATAAATGAGAATGCGTAATGTGGGCAGCTAGACAAACATACGGGTCTTGGAAAGATTTCAAAATATTTTAATAATAAAGTCTTTCATTAAGGTCTTCTTAGGCTCAGGTAATGAGGATTTTCAGTGAATCTTTAGAAATTCTACTGCATAATTATATATATATGTATATATAATATATACATATATATTTATGATAAGAATACATATTTATATATAAATATATATTTATATATAATATATAAATATATATTATTATCATTATATTATTATTATTTATTATCATAAATATATATTATACTTTTGCTTCAGAAGTAGAGACATGTGGTACTCAACAGCTTTGACCACAGAGTGAAGAAATTTTGTTCACGTTGGGGATTTTTTAAAAAGATGGAATTTGGGAGTTTTAAGAGATACAAAATTAAGAGAAAGCAGAACTCCCTTAGCACTTAGAGACAATGCCAGAGAGAAGTCAATTACCCCAGACTTCACAAAGGGTCGGGGTTAGAGCTACCCACTCCTCCTTTGTGCATCCTGAGTGACATGACAGAGGTTGAGACATACAGGGTTATGAGGCGGGACGGACAGAAAACAGATGTTGGGAGTAGCTGAAAGTTAAGAAAGCATGGTACCAGTGTGGGCAGAAATAGAGAGCTGAGGGACAGTTCAAAGGCAATGAGAAAACCAGGACACTGCAGAGCTACAGTAATTGTGTTCTGGAAGAAATAATGGTATACTGAAGAGGGTTCCTGCTTTCCCAGCTCTGACTGAGCTTTCCCCTTTAGTTAAGCTGTGAGAATAATAATAGATAACACTCAACTTCCCCCCCACACTCCTTGTAGAAACATGTATGATTCCCTGGTGATGCTGGGGAAGCCATGGCTTCCAGGGACAAAGCCCTGGTACAGAGGTGTAACAGTACCTGATTTGAATGGGCAGGCTGCACTTTCCAAAGCCCTCCTAGAAACCCAACTCCTCTGGAGACCTCTGGAACAAGTGGTAACCACATGTCGTGCTGACCTGCTAAGCTGCCCCCAGGAAAGTGTCTCCTTGCTAAAGGTGCATCTAAGTAGACACCCTTTGGAATGAATGAGTCATCTCAGGTGAGCTTTTTGCAAATCACCCTGATGTGTTTTCTCATTTGAAGCCTGGGCTGTCATACTCCACAGTGGTGTCAGGCAAGGTGAACAGTCTTGCAACCTGTTAATTTGCTGGAAATAATGACAGCAATAATCTGATCAGGTTTGCCAGACTCTCTCTATTTGAGGTGGACAGTGGTTTCTCCTGTTCAGATTGTGACACATTAAGACAAGTGTGTGATTATTATATCCAGTTATGGCAGTTGGGTAACTCGAGACGCCTACTGCTGTGTGAGTAACCCACATTTACTACCCTTTACATCCATTTGCTGTGATTGGCATATTGGTATGCTTGAACTTGTCTCCAGATCCCTTATTTTCTTCTGGGACTACATCAATCACAAATTCCTTCAGCTGTGTTTAAGTGTATTTATCAATATGTTAACCCCTCTCTGAAGATAATCCAACAGGAGTTCTTTCTGGACTCTACTGTGAAAGCTACTCAAACTCCCTAAATAAGGAGAGCAAAGATAGACACATCAGAGTATTGAAGAAGGTTACATTTAGACGTTTTTGAGACAGTAAAAGCAGGATCTTTGTTTCCTTCTAATACACAAGGCAGTTTTCCATCTGAATTCTCTAAACATATATGAAATCCTCCCTGACACCCAAAACTGAGTCAAAAGGACAATTTGAGAATATTAAGACATTGCAATCATTTCAATTTAGGTAAATCCATTTTGACAATTTTTCATATGCAAACTTGCTCAAATAGTTACTGTGTCTAATAGATGATAATTTGGGAAATGTCATTTGAACTCTCCATGAAAAAAATGCCAAGAACAAATAGGTCAATAATTACAAAGCAGTTGTCACCAGGTTTTTTTCCCAATAGCTTCTTTTCCTCTGTTAAGAGACAAAGTATTTGATCATAACAGTAGACAAAAACATGGGTAAAGAAAATTAAGTCTCATTCTTGTAAGATAATTTTAAGAAAATATTTATTGAAAAACATCATTTTGAACAAAATATTTTCCAAAAATTTGTCTCTGGTACAGATACAAAACAATAAAGATCGCTAAGAGAACTTACTGATCAGATTTGAGAACACTGGCCGTCTGGAGAAGCAGGATAAAAGATTTGATATGAGCAAACATCCCAATGTAAAAAAAAATAAAAATATGAAGAGGGAGGATCTGCAAAGTCTAAAAGATTTTGTTTGGGGTTATAGCTCAGGAAAATTCTGGAAGCAACTATTATAATTGTTAGAGAACTACACCATACTGGGTAGATTTCAACTACTTGATAGGACATTCTTTTGATACCTTATCTAGTCCTCCCTTTTTACCCTACTTTATTTATATCTGGTCAATTCCTCCTTCTCCACATTGAATACATCTTTTAACACCTCTTCCAAATCTGATCACCTGCCTTGACCTGTTTCAATAGCCCCCTGTGTTTTATGAATAAGGTCTATAACTTCTTTGTATAGACTACAAATTCTACCTTAATTTGGCCATTTTACCAAACTTCGTACTGTTCCCAGCCCCAACAAGTGTCTCTGCCATGCATCACTTATTTTTAAATTCCCAGAGATCCTTCAATAGCCAGCTTGGTCATCACTCCTGCAAACTTCCTGACTATCTTCTTCCCTTTCTCTAATTCAAGATGGAGTTGGAAATTCCAGTCTCTTGTGCCAAAATAGGGTGGTATATGCTTTAATTAAATCAATATGGTAAAAAAAAACAAGTATTAAGGTTTAATTTATACTTTATATTTCTTTAAATCTATAGACAGGGCACTTAGTGTACATATCCTTTTTTGTTTGTTTGTTTGTTTGTTTGTTTTGTTGTTGTTGTTTAAGTAGGCTCCACACTCAGTTGGGACTTGAACTCACAACTTTGAGATCAAGAGTTGCATGCTATACTGAGCTAGTCAGGTGCCCCTACTTTATATTCCTAATGTTTTTCAATAGGCCATGAGCTCTCCGGAGCAGAAACAATGTCACCACCCTGTAGTTTTCCCAAATTAAATGTAAGGTAAGAGAGAAAGACACATTTGTTGTATTAAGATATTAAGATTTTGGAGTTAGAAAATGCCAATTTTCTCCAAATTGATCTATGCACTCAATATATTTTCAATCAAAATTCCAGAAATTATTTTATAGAAATGGAAAAGCCTTTTCTAAAATTTATATAAAAACATGAAGGATCCGAAATAACAAAATAAGTTTTTGGGAAAAAATTGCAAGATTTATATTTCCTAAATTCAAAATGTATTAGAAAACATGATGTAGTTCCAAAATAAGTGTATAAATATAGATCAGTACAACAGAATTGCAAATCTGAACATTTATTTAACCTTATATGTATGTCAACCAATTTTTGACAAAGATACCAAGAAATTTCAATGGGAAAGTTGTAGACTTTTTAACAAATGATTTTGAGATAATTTGACATTCATATGTAAGAAGATGAATTTATGTCCTTACCTAGTGTCACAAATATAAGGGATGTCAAAATGGACCAAAGACTTAAATGTAAGGATTAAAATCATAGAATTTCTAGAAGAAAATACAGGAGAAAAACTTAGGACTTTGGATTGGTGTTAAATTTTCAGCTGGGAAAAACAATTTAATCCATGAAAGAAGAAATGAAATAGTTGCACTTCATTAAAATTGGGAAATCTCTCAATACTAAAACTAAACATGACCATTACAAGAAAAGAAAATTACAAGCCAATATCCCTGGTGAACATAGATGTAAAAGTCCTCACCATATTATTAGCAAACTGAATTCAGAGTATGTTAAAAGGATCATACAGTATGATCAAGTGGGATTTATCACTAGAATGCAAGGATAGTTCAACATCTACAATCAATCAATGCAATACAATGTATTAACAAAATGAAGGATGTAAATTTTATGATCAACTCAATAAATGCAGAAAAAAATGACAAAAATTAAGCATCCAATCATGATTAAAATTCCCAAAAAACTGATTGCAGAGAAAATGTACTCAACAAAGTAAAAATCACATATAAGCCCATGGTTAGCCTATCATACACAATGGTGAAAAGTTAAAATGTTTCCCTTCAAAATCAGGAACAAAAAAAGATACCCATTCTCATCATTTTTATTCAATATAACACTGGGAGTCCTAGCCAGAGCAATTAAGTAAGAAAAAGAAATAAATGACATATAAATCAGAAAGGCAGAAAACCTATCAGTATTTGTAGATGACAGGGTATTATATATTAAAAAAAGCCTAAAGACTTTATTGTTACAACAAACAAATTCAGTAAATTTGCAGCATGTAAAATCAATCTACAAGAATCTGTTGTGTTTCTATACACTAAAAACAAACTACCAGAGAGAGAAATTAAGAAAACAGTCTCACTTCTAGTTGCATCAAAAAGAATAAAATACCTACAAACAAATTTAAACAAAGGAGGTAAAAGATCTATTCACTGAAAAATCTAAGATACTGTTGAAAGAAAAAGTCAAAAATAAATGGAAAGATATTCCATGCTCATGGATTAGAAGAATTAATATTGTGAAATGCCCATTCTAATAAGCAATCTATAGATTCAATGCAATCCTTATCAGAGTTCCAATGAATTTTTTTCACAGAAATAGAAAAACAATTTTAAAAATTATATTAAACCACAGAAGACCCAAATTAGCCAAAGCAGTCTTGAAAAAGAAGAACAAAGCTAGAGACATTACACTTCCTGATTTCAGATTGTATCACAAAACTGTGGTAATCAAAACAGAATGGTAGTGGCATAAAAACTGACATATAGATCAACAGAACATAATAGAGAGCACAGAAGTAATTTATGACAAAATAAAACAATGTACAGTGGAGAAAAGACAGTCTCTTCAACAGAAAATGATAAAATGACTACCATCAAAAAGACAAGAGATAACAAGTGTCAGTGATGATGTGGAGAAAAGAAGCTCCTGGGACTGCTGGTAAGAATGCGAATTTGAGCAACCACTAGGAAAACAGTATGGAGGTTCCTCACAAAATTAAATTAGAACTACCATAGGATTCAACAGTTCTACTTCTGAGAAAGAAAACACTATTTCAAAGAAATCTGCACCTGTTTGTTCATTGCAGCATTAAATGCAACAGCCAAGACATGGAAACAACTTGAGTACCCATTGACAGAAGAATGGGTAAAGAAAATGTGATAATATATATGAAAATATTACTCAGTCATAACTAAGAAGAAGGAAATCCTGCCATTTTTGACATGGATGGACCTGATGTCAGTATGCTATGAAATTAAAAAATGAAGCAAAACAAAACAACAACAACAACAAAAAAAACCTCTCCACTCTTAGAAACAACAGACTGTTGGTTGCCATGGATAGGAGGTGGGAGATGGGGGAAATGGATGAAGGTAGTCTAACAGTACAAATTTACATTTTTAAGGTGAATAAGTTCTAGGGATGTAACATACAGCATGGTAACTGTAGTTAATCATACTATATCTTTGTAAGTTGTGAAGAGTATAGATCTTAAGAGTTCTTACCCCAAGAAAAAAATTGTAACTGTATGAGGTGATGGATACTAACTAAACTTATTATGGTAATCATTTATATATACAAATTATATATATGTATATATAATCATTATTTTATACACTTTAAACTAATACAATGTTATATGTCAATTATATCTCTTTTCAATGTAGGCATTTGTACCTATAAATGATCTTCTTTTTTTAATAAATGTTCTTTTAAGGACAACTTTCACTGAATTCCATAAATTTTAGTATGCTCTGTCTTCCTGTAACTCCATTAAAAATAATTTTATTTTCTCTTACTCTTTTTTTTTTGCCCATTAGATTTTTATGAATGTGCTAGTTAATAGTCACATGTTTTGATTTTTCCCAATTCTTTTCTATTTTTGATTTATAATTTCATTCTGTTGTGGTTGGAGCACATAAATATCTCTGTTCTTTTAATCCTTTTAATTATATGACTCGGTGTCTACCCTGGATAATGGTTTTTGTGCATTTGTGAAAGTATACATTGCACTGTTCTGGATGGAGTGTTTTACTGAGATCTGTGAGGACTGCTTGCTTTATAGCATTGTTCAAGTTTTCTATTTCCATGTTGATTTCCTTACTCTGATGTGTCTATGTGTCGATCTCTTTGTATTTATTCTCCTTGGATATTTTTTGTTGTTGTTGTTGTTCCTTGGATGTATAGATGAAAATTTTTCATCAAATTTGGGAAATCCTCAACTATTATTTCTTCAAATATTTTTCTCCTTCATTTCTTCTTCTTGTCCTTTTGGAAATTTCATTATACATACAATGGTGAGCTTACTGGTGTCCCACACTTCTTTGAGCCCCTCTATCTGTTTTAATTTTTTCCTTATTGCTTAGGTTGCAAAATATCTATTGATTTATTTTCAAGTTCATTAATTCTTTCTTCTGACGGTTCAAATCTACTGTTGAATCTTTTTAGCAGATTTTTCTTTCAATTATTATACTTTTAAGCTTCAAGATTTCTATTTTCAAAATATTATTCCCATCTCTTTTTTGATATTTCTCATCTGTTGCAACATTATCATCATATCTTTTTCACTTCTTTCAGCATGTTTACCTTTAGTTTTTAAACATGTTTATAATGGTTCCTTTGATATCTCTGTTAAGCATGACATCTGGACCCTCTCATAGGCATTTGTTTTTCTGTTGCCTAGTTACTTTTTCTGAGAATGTGTTAAAACTTCCTTTTTCTTTGCATGAAATAGATATCTATCATATTGATACAATTGGGGCAATACCATGTTGATACAGTTATTATAAAATGTTTTTAAAATGTCCAGCCTCCCCTCCCAATTCAATATATAACCATCTATTTAGAAGGGGGACTAAGCATTTAAACTAGACGTTGTAGCAAGTTTGGATATTGTCCCTGGTACCATCCTTGTGGGATTCGTTATTGCTATGTGTTCATCAGTGTTCTTAACGACTAGTTGGATTATTTTAGTTAAGTCAGCTTTTCAGGGTGAGACTTTGGTGTTGCCCCATGAAGATGAAGCCTTGGGCATGAGCACTATCATCCTGGGATGATGAATCTGGCATGTTCTCTCTCTCTCTCTTTTTTATAATATCATGCAGTTAAGTTTCACTCATTTCTGACTTCTCTGTCATTTTCAACAATGACCTGGGTCATAAATTTCTACACAGGTTTGTTCAATAAAATTCTGTCTCCTCTACAAAGATAGTTTTTGAGGTCTTTGAGATTGTTTCAACCACAGAAAGGTTCTCCTTAGTTGTTTGTTCCTCCCCCACCCCCGAGAATTAGTCAGATAATAGTTTAGCTTCTATTTCTTAAGAATTATTCAGTTTCCTTTTAATTACTTTTCATCACACCTCCCATTGTTCTGAAAATTCTTCTGGGTTTAATACCCTACATTCTGTTGCAATTAAATTAGTTCCTTGAGAAGAGATTCAGAGCTCTATGTTTCATGGCCTGCCTCTACCATGGGGTAAGATATATGAGTCAAAGCTCTGGAGCTGGAGGTGGGAATCAATGAAGTACGTTTCTCTGACTAATACCCCTAATAAGATAGGCATTTGATGTGGGGTGGAGAGATACAGACTGGATTACAGTCTTTGATCTTCTCCAATTACTCCAAATTGCTCCAAAGTACCAACTGGGGTTAAGATGGTCTGGGACCCAGTATCTTCAATGTGCTTCACCCAAGCACATTGGGTAGACTCTCCATCCCACAAGTAGGAACAGAGCAGAAAAACTGAACCCTCAACTTTTGACTGTACTTGCTTGGAATATTGTCTCTGCAACATGTAACTGGAGCATGATGAAAATTGTTGATGTTCTGCCTCTCCTGGAAAGATACCATAGCTCTTCAACTAGGAGCTGTTGAAGAGGGAACCCTTTGTTCTTGACTGCACCCACCTGGAGTGAAATTCTCATCACCCTAAGCTGAAATGTGGGAAGGAGAGAGTGGGCCATAGTTCAAACACCACAGACTTGTGGCTCTTATGAAGTTTTAGTAGGTTTTCCCAACTAAATATTTCTTCATTTGTTGTGTGTCCCTAGGACCATTTTTGGGGACTTTAAGATGTCATTCTTTATAAATTTCACCAACTTCATTTGGAAGTTGGTCTACTTTTTTCCTCAGGCTGTCATGCCAGAAGTCCATCTATCAGAGCTTTTTAAAGCTGGTCTTCGCAAGCTGTCTTGGAGATCTTATGGGAGAAAGAAGTTTCCTATACTGATTCTTTCCTCAGAAGCTGTAATACAGCCTAATACTTCATTTGAGCCCAGTTTTGTATGTTCCTCAGTACTCGTTTGTTTTAAGGAAGATAGGAGAGGTGAAAGGAAAAGAGGCCATCTTTATTCATGTCACCATATTTCAGAAGCCTGCTCTCCTTTTCTTCATTGTCATAGCTTCACTGTGCAGAAGAACAAAACACCCAAAAGGTTATTAATGTGAGCAAATTTTTCCAAAAAATATTTCATTCACTCTATTAAAATTGGCACCATGGTAAGGAATAAAATCCAACTCATTATCTTCAGACCCTAAGTCTAATTCTATGAAAATCTTCCATGGCGCACATATTCTGCATGAATAATTTCATGGTTCTTTCGTTTTGACCTTTGGCTATATTAAACAAAGCAATAGTGAGATTTACACATGAGAAACATAATATATACTGATTCAAGTTTAAAATATGTAACATTTCATAATAAAAATGAATGTTTTGCTAATTTGATCTTAGAAATGTATTGATTAAGTATATTTTATAACTAAGAAGTATAGGAAAATCTAATTAATATGTGTCTGAAATAAAGATATTCACAACAATGAGCTCTAGATCATGCATGTTAACACATCTTAGAGAATTCTTCAATATATTTGGTAATTGGGCCTCATTGTTAGCAAACATTTTAAATGATATTTTCCATGATTTTTTTTAAGATTTTATTTATTTATTTGACAGACAGAGATCACGAGTAGGCAGAGAGGCAGGCAGAGAGAGAGGAGGGAGAAGGTTTCCTGCTGAGCAGAGAGCTAGATGTGGGGCTCGATCCCAGGACCCTGAGATCATGACCTGAGCTGAAGGCAGAGGCTTTAACCCACTGAGCCACCAAGGCGCCCCATCCATAATTGTTTGTAAAAACATTTATATTTGACATTTGAAGCATTCTTCATTGTATTTCTCTATGTAGGTAAATTTAGAATACTTTTTGTGCACTCTATTTTGTTCCTCTTCCATATCTTAATCATTGATGCTGATTGTGTTTTTTTCTTTCAATTAGAAGTGTGGATTTGATCATTTGATCATGGACCTAACATGAATACTAGAACTAAACAGAAGTTAATTGGTAAACATATGTGACTAAATGAATTAAAAAATATATATATCTGATATCAGAGTTAGGATGGCTTAAATCTCAATGCTGACTTTAACAGGAATAGAGTGTAGTTAACCTATCCAATTAATTCTCACAGACATTATTCTGTTTCTGAACCAATCCACATTCTGCCAAGAGATGAGGGAGAAATTCAATTGAGAGTTCCACAGTAGCTAAAAAACATTAAAGATCTTTTTTCCTCTGAGATTCATGTGAGCAGTAGGTCCAAATGGGGTGTTACCCAGTCTCTGGGAGACAAGAGAATCTAATGGGATCCTGCTTTCTCTGCAAGGCAAGCTTCTGAGATCAGCTTTGGCCAAAGATAGAAAAACCAACATGAGAGAAGTGACAGGTTCCCATCCCTAGCTGTGTGGTGTTGAGATAAATTTTATTTATAGAGAAAATCTGTCTTGAAAACAATAGGCACAAGACATTGTAAAAATATTTAGATGGAATCCATTGTTTGACTTGGGAATATCTAGAGTTAAGATAGAGTTTTCCAGGTGAGAGAGAGATGTCCCAGAGTTGTTAAGTGACAAGGGGAAAGTGATGCAGCAAGTATCCAGAACTCAAAGGAGGATCTCGGGTTTCTGGATGCCTACCCTAGATCACTGGTTATCAACGCACATGGCCTCATTTCATACTTTCCTTTTGGTAGATTATTTTGGATTTGTTCTGCTGGAATTTTGATATTCACTGCATTTACTAATTTCACAGTACTTTGAAGTTCTTTTTATAGGTTGTCATGTTGAATTTATGTTACTTTGGTGGATGTGGATCATATACTCTCATATATAACTACAGTCAGAGGCAACAAAGCTGAAATGTACAGTCTTATTCTTGAATAGGAACATGACAGCAACATTCAGAATTATTATATTGCTGTTGTAAAAGGAAGTGTGACATTATGGTTGTCATATGTGTGCAATCACATGTATTGATCTGATCTTTAGAGAGAAGATGTGCTATTGAAAGATGCATATATCTAGAACATTGTTATGCCCCCCCCAATGAAATCAATACCAGCCTGCAGTCTGAAATTTCCTCACCATGATATTCTAGTGTCATCTCTAATTTTTATTAGTATCATTATTGTTAATCGGGGAATTATTAATGAGTCCAGCTGGACATTCACATCTGTGCCTAAGCACTTCCTTCTTGAGTAAAATCCTCAAGGATTTTAGTCAACAATAGTCAACAGACTATTGTCTGTTGCATTAATACTACTCATGCCATATTTCTTGGTGATTTCAGTGTTTACATAGTTGATGGCTGAGCTGGTATAACTTACTTCTTTTTTTCTGCTTTTCTTTTATTCCACTGGCTTCACCTTCTCAAAACTCTGTTCCAAATCCTCCGCATCTCCTTGACTCCTTGAACTAAAAAATCTCCTGGCTCAGTTATGTGACTCTTCTATTTTGTCCTATTCCCCAGGGAAAAGCAGTTACTCATTTGAATTTAATACCACTTATAAAAAATATGACTCCCAAATCTCTTACTTATTATTCATGTAATTTTCAGGCAGCGAAAGCAATTAAGCTTATCAAGTAAAGTTTGGACATTCCTTGGGTCACCCAAGTCCAGAATGCAAGGATTTTTGTAGTAGACCAAATAACAGACTCTACTGGAGGAAGGAACTGTTGCCACAACAAAACCCCTATCTTGTCATTAAATCTCCCTTTGATATGTGGAGTCAGTAAACTTCACCAGTGAACACTTATTCAGACTTTAAGTCCCTTTTCTAGTTGTTTCTGTGACAAGCACAAAGTATTAAAATAGAACTGCTTGATTTCTTAGAAAGACATCATCAAGAAAATGAAAAGAAAAACCATAGACCATGGGGAAGTATTTGGAAAGTATGCCTTTATAAAGGTCTCTTATTCAGATTCTGTAAAGAAAACTTACAATTCAAGAAAAGGGGCAACAATCCAATAATCAAATAAAAATAAGACAAAATAATAAGCATATCTAAAGGTGTTTCAGAAAATCAAACCACCAAGAGATACCACAATATATGAACTAAAATATTGAGAGTAAAGGAAATGGATAATACAAAGAATTGTAAAGATGTGAAGGCACTGAAAACCCTTACACTGATGATAAGAAAGCAAACTGAGGCAGACACTTTAGAAAACAGTTAGATAGTTTTACAAAATTAAACACTCATTTATATGACCCAGAAGTTCCACTCTTAGATATTAACTAGTGAAGGGGTAAGGACACACAAAGATCTATATGCAAATGTTTATAGCAACTTTATTAATAATAACCCAAACCTGAAGATAATTTAACCATTTACCAATCAGTGAGTGAATAGTTTATATTCATAAAATAGGTGGTAAGTCCATAAAATGGAATACTACTTAGCAATAAAAAGGGAACAAAGTTGCTATAGATAAAATAAAATAGGTGAATCTGAAAGTAGAATGTCACATGAAAGAAAACCAAAGGCAAGAGCTATACAATTGACCCCTAAACAACTTGGAGATTAAGGGTGCTAACACCCCATACAAGGGTGTTAAATCCATGTATACCATATGACTCCCCAAAAACATAACTACTAATAACCTACCATTGACTAGAAGCCTTACCAATAACATAAACAGTTGATGTAGGGTCAACTAAAACTGTACTTTTTCATTTACATGATATATGTTCTATGTTCCCACATATATGAACACACACACACTTTTAATATATATATACACATGTATGAACTGTGTTCCCACAAAATTTGCGTGTTGAAGTTCTAATCCCTAGTATTTCTGAATATAACCTTATTTGGAGATAAGAGTCTTTAAAGAGGTAACCAAGTTAAAGGAGGTCATGAGGTTGGATTCCAGTCCAATACGACTAGAGTGTTTATTAAAAAGGAATAATCTGGGACTAGACATTCATGCATAAAGATTATGTGAAGTCATGAGGAGAAGATGACCATCTTCCAGTGAAGGAGAAAGGCCTGGGTCAGATTGTTCCCTCACGGCCCTCAGAAGGAACCCACCTTACCAATACCTTAATCTCAGACTTGTAGCCCCAGGACTGTGAGACAATCAATTACTGTTGTTAAGCTTTGTTTCAGCAGCCCTAGGAAATGAATGCTGATGACTTCTGGAAAAGGCAAAACTATAGGGACAGAAATGAGACAAATGATTTCCAGAGATGAGGGGAAGGAGGGGACTTACAGCACAAAGGGATGAAGGAGTTTTCCTGGATCATGAATATTTATTTATATATATCTGTCAAAACTCATCATACTCTAGGACTTAAGAGGGTGACTCTTACTCTGTGTAAATTATACCGCAAAGAGCCTGATTTTCACATGGTTTGCGACCATTTATCAGTTGTTCTGCTGTTGGTCTTTACTAAATCTGTCATGGTGATTGGTTGGGGTAAGTAATGGAAGAAAAGACCAGGGAGAATTTCTCCAAATGGAGCATGAGAGGCACCGCAGAAAGAGAGAAAGGGGTGACGTGGAAGCAAAAGGTAGGAAGAGAAGAGGAGAGACGCAGTGAGGTGGCGCACCAGAGGACGAGGGGATTTCTGAAGAGACAAAGAGATGTTAGCAGAGTCACAAAGAGTAACTCTGCAGAGAGGATGAGTATTGAGCATTTTTAGGAAGTGTTAACATGTGCCGCTGAGTGAACTCTTTTTTAGCATTTTGCCTGTAAAGAAACCTTTAGTAAAAATCTACCTTTCCTCATCAAGGGTTTTAGAGTTGGACGCCATGTTCATTGTGTACCTAACACGGCTGGGCAGAGCCTTAACGAGGAAGCGGGAACCTGTTTTGCTCAGGTTTCCTATTTATCAATTTGTTTACATGCCTCTTTCCCGGCAGAGCAGAGATCAGAGCTGGTGAATTGTAGTATTCGCTTGCCCTCTTCCCTATTCCTGAGGGTGACCACTTGGATCTAAACCGGAAGTGCGCTGACTTTTCCATTTCGCACAGTGATGGCCTTAGCATCTGGGATCTATTAATCCCAGTAAAATGAGCATGTGATGCCTTTGGAGCAAACTGTCCATGCATTCACACATAACCTTGCTTATCTGCATAGCAATAGTTTATATGTTTTATGAGGAGACTCTTAGAGAGCCCTCCTTTGAAATAAGACTAACATGCATTCTTTGTCTTTTTCTATATATGAGAATACAAACAAATTTGGTCTTTAATTTTACAAAAGAATTAAGGCAGTGCTTCCCGAGTGTCCGAAGGTGAGTTTGACATCAGCAGCCAGTATTACAAAGGCTGGATATCTCAGCGGTTCCAAGGTCCTATCTTGTTTTTTACTTATGCGTGTGATCAGAGACTGGGAACATTCCTCTCTACTCCAGTACCATTTAGTGGGAAGAAGCATGTGTTTCAGATTTTTCTAAAGAATCCATAGGCGATTAAATAAAGAACTATATCATCAAAGAAATAATGGCTCATCCCAGAGAATATAATGTCCAAACATTTTAGCCTACACACATTTTGACTTTTTTTTTTTTTTTTTTTAAGTGTAAGCACATGATAGACTCTGAAAAACAACCTTACAAATGCTTGTTTCTTTAGGAGCTGCATCTGAGTGGAGACAAGCACAGATGTCTTTATTAGGCTCTAGTCTAAGTAGCTTCCCTCAAGGGGACCCTGGCGGGTAAGTATTAAAACAGGCTGATGTCTAATCTGTGCGAATGTCTGTGCTGATTACAATGCTCATTAGCAGTGGGTGACCTCACAAGGAGGGACGTGGTATTGCGATTTTTCTCGTTCTTAGGCCCTGTGTTTGCTCTAGGGGTAAGCCTGTGGGCTTCCAGATCCCCACCCTGAAGACGCGCTATTGTTCACACACAGGTCATGAGAACACGTCCACTGAACCTCTCTCTTCAACCTGCAGTTTCCATGTCAGGAAAATAATTAGAAGGCCATGTCCATATGTGGCATTTTGATTTGCAATTATTCTGGTTTTCACTTAAGCACTTTCCTGGGCAAAACTGCTGTCTGAATAGCACAGAGTTTTTCAAGTTGTGAATTTCAGTTCGTGTGTTTATTGTGAAAAAAATGAAGTTTAGGAAGTTTTTTGTTTGTTTTGTTTTGTTTTAAATTACTGCAATTGTCTCTCTAAAAAGCAATTGTCTGCCTTGAGCTCTAGCCTTTACAGGTATAATTTAGGTTTTATATTATATGCCATATATATATATGTGTATATATATATATTATATAATACGCCATAATTTAGGTTATATGAAGGGAAACCCAACAGCATTGCTCTGGACTATAATGAAAAAGTTAAATGTATGCTGTATCAAGTGGCAGAAATTGAGAAGTTGACCTGCCTTTCTTTGCTGTAATGTTTGATTTTTGTGAAGGCGACAATAATGGATTTTTAAAATTTTTTCTGTAAAAATTGAGTGTCTCTCTATCTCTCTCTCTACACACACACAAACACACACACACACACACACACACACACACACACACACACACACTTTGGCAATAGCTCTGAATCGTACCTTAACTCTCATCATGTCAATTTTTTAATCAAAAGCAAATGCTACACAATTCAACATTCCCTGTTTTTATGTGATTTCATACTGAATGAAATAAGGATGACACTTTTCATTGAAGTACACCGTTCATGTAACCACTTAAAACTGGATTAGAATCAGGAACTAGAGTCCAGGATCATCTCTGCTGTGGTGGCAAGAAGCATGATCAGAGGGGAAAAAAAGAAGCACAAAATGTTGGACTTCCTTCCAATTTATGACTGCATTGCCATTTCTTTTACATTCATTTGGGAAATTAAAAACAGAAAACTCATTCGAAACCCTTTTTTTAAAAATAAGTGAATCCATTATGAACTCAGTGACTTTGCATATTTTCACTGATTTTATGTCCACCTACACAGCAAAGTACTTTTTGTGACTCACTTGGGGGAAAAATAGCCTTGACCCTCGCTTTGAGTCACTTGCTTAATAGAAACTGGCTCAGGAACACTGTAAATGTGGTTAAGCCACAAGTTAATTAAGTTTGACACCATCGCTGGGAGTTGGCAAAGGTGAAAAGAGAATTATAAAGTTAGTACTTTGACACCAGGGAGATTTCTTTTTGTTAAAAAAAATACATAAAAGTTGTAACCTTACATTAGGGAATTCATTTGCATAGAACCAAGAGAAATTTGTTTAAAATCTTAGTTCTTCACACCTCTCTGATCTTTTGTACACATTCTCATTGCAATCCATTCCCTGATTTTTGCATCAAAAACAAATATTTAAAAAGACATACACACACACACACACACAGACACTCAGGCAGCAATGTACTCAAAGGAGACCAACGTAAATGTCCTCAAAATTGGAAAACAGCGTGTATTACCCCATAAATAAAACAAAAGACTGTGATTTTAAACAGACCATAGAAAGCTATAAAATACATCAAACGAGTTTAGGGAGTATTCAGATAAAATTCGTAAATCCTATTCAGGCACAAGAGATTGAAATGCCATTTTCACGTTGTGAGTCTGTGGTAGTGGAGTAAGTCATCTTCTTAAAAAAAATATCCTTCCCCATCATAGGAGATGTAAAATATGCCTCCGTAGAGTTACGTATATAGAGAAGTGAAAGTGTCCCCTTATGCTGGTGGTAGATCGGGAAACGCACCGTCTGTGGCAATGGAAGGGAGGGCATGCTGTTTGGAAGGAACCTCTTCCACCCACAGGGCATTGTGATAGTTTGCAAAGGGCATAGGAGGCTCCCAGAGAGACCGCAGGGGGCATTCCTTTCAGGGTTCTGCTCCTGTGTCCCACTCGCTTCTTTCTTATTGGAACAGCCCTTTTCAGTTATATTCAGTTTTATTATAAATTGTCCTTGACTTGATCTGTCAAATTCTTGGTCTGCTTTTCTGATTTTTGAGGCAGATCTTGTCTCAAGTGATCCACCCGAGCCAGACCACGTTCCTAACCTCCTGTTGATAGTCCCTTCTAGGATTTTCAGTCTCTCCTTCATCACTGTGCGTTAAGACAGATCACAGATCTCTGTGAGTTAGTTCCATGTTGGGAGGCCTTTGAGAGCTTTGCTGCTGAGGAGGCCCAGTCCTTCCATTTGTTGTGGAGATGGTAGCCTCCTGTTTCTTAGAATGGTTGTTCTTTCCCTGCTACTCTTATGCAAAAAGAAAGATTAAAGGGACATAGAGTGAGCTCTGCCTTTTGGTAGTTTGAGTAGTATTTTTCCAAAGTCCCTCTGATTATTCAAATTTTTTTGCAGAGAACTTTCCTAGATTATCATAGCAAAGTACCCCTCAGTTCTATCTATACTCTTGGGTTTCATGTTTTACCCACTTGATATCTTTTCTAAATGGCCAAATTTTCACTTGTACTAATTTGTAAGGTGGGTATTCCTAAACCCATTTACAAATTTAGTAAATTAAAGTCACAGACACTAAAGAAACATATCTAAATTCCTGCTGTTCGGAGTTCGTTTTGGGGACCAGTGGTATCACCATCCTCCAGGCACTTGCCAGAAATGCAGACCCGCAGCCCCCATCCTAGGCCTGCTGAATCAGATTCTGCATTGACCATATCCCTGGGTGATTCATATATACACTCAAGAACCCAGGTCTTGAATTAGGAAGTGCTTAGTGAAAACTGAAGTTTTGACAAAAGCATCATAAAAATAAATAAGACTTACAAAGACATTCAGCATGAACAGTTATCCTAAAAATACAATTTTCAGACTCCTAATTGTTTCAATGACCCCTTCTATAGCTTAAAACAACAACTAACACTGCCACAACATCGATAAATGACTAGCAAAGAATAATGATGGTTGATAATGATGAAGTAAAATATCTGGTCTTACTGCCCTGGACTCTTAGAGTACAGCTGGTCGCTCCCTGGGTTGGTGCCTGGCTAATAAGGTCAAAGGTCAGGCTCCCTTCCAGTTGCTCTGCACATGATGAAAAAAAACAGAACAAGGGGCTTGATCCTTAAAATTCCTCTTTCTCTAGATCATCTAAGGAGGGGGATGCAAACCAACTGTGATCCTGGAGATTTGACTTATCAATCAGAAGATCACTTTTTTCCAATCTGTAAGGTCCAGGAGCGGCACAGAAGAAAGTGTTGTCCTCAGCTGCCCAGCTCCAGAAGGCTCTGGTAGCCTCTGTGCATGGCCAGCACCTGCTTTGGCCTTATGCTCTCTCTTCCACGTGCATCTGTGCCTCTTTTTTTTTTTTTTTTTTTTTAAGAGTTTATTTATTTCTTTGACAGAGATCACAAGTGGACAGAGAGGGAGGCAGAGAGAGAGGAGGAAACATGCTCCCCACTGAGCAGAGAGCCCAATGCAGGGTTTGATTTCAGGACCCTAAGATCATGACCTGAGCTAAAGGCAGAGGCTTAACCCACTGAGCCACCCAGGTGCCCCATATCTGTAACTCTTTGACTCTGATTCCCAATCAGACAATCTGTAAGCCCTGCACTTAAGGATTCTGGTGAAATGCTTGAATCACTGACCTGTATCCTATTTATACCCAGTCTTGAGCTGTGTTGGTATTTTGCTCTGCAGAGCCTTGGTACCCCTTCCCCAACATTACACAGGAAAAAAAAAAAAAAATGGGACTCAGACAGGCTCAGAAACCAAAGTCACATGAGTCTAAACGGCAGAGTTGGAATCAAAGTTAAGGTCTATTTAACGATTTGAAACTATCATTTCAGATCTCATGCAGCAGCCAGAACCAATCACTGATCAGATCAGGAGAATCTTCCTACTAGAAAAGAATATCATAATAAAAAGTTATTTTGATGAAGGATTCTGTGATGTGTATTTGAAGCTCTTGGGAGCCTCTGGAAAGTGCTATCAGTTGAAAGACACCATTTCCACTGGGGTAGCAAATTGGTGTCCTTAGGGCTGAATGTGGACCACAGGTTTTGTTGGTCCATTGTTAAAGCCCATTGTTGTTGTTGTTATACATTATTATTGCAATTACTATTGTTATTATTTTATTTTGAATACCTTTAGGTATGGCAGGTCTTTCTGGCTGCCTCAGGCATCACCTCTCTTTACTGTTTTATACTTTCCTGGTTCATAATTCATAGCTCCCTGTCACCTGGTTGATCCCACTCAGATATTTAAATTTATCACTGCTGATTTCTATTTTACTAACCGAAGTACCATACTGTTTCTCAGCTATGTTCTCAGCTATGTTCTCTTACAACTTCAAATGCGGTATTTCCCAAAAGCCAAACAAAACAAACAAAAAGAAAAAAAGAATTTCTCAAAAAATACTACCAGCATTCATTTGCTTCCATTGCCTGCTCTTTGATATTTCCCCACCTTGTAATTGTAATCATATACCGTTCACAAGCTTAAATAGCTTTCGAGGGTGGTCACCAATTTCAGACTGTAGAAAAGCTACGCGACATATGGCATCATTCACATCTTTTTGTTGCTCCCTCTCAAGACGAGACATGGCCCTTAGAAGACCCATATTGACTGAGCATTACCACCTCAACCGTGGTCGGTCATCACGTGGGAGGAAAAGTCTCTCTGCCAGGTCTGGCTCCCTCAGGGAAATGCTTGATCCGGATGTCACGCGCATCACTTTGCTCACAGCTCATTGGCTAGAACTTTTCCCCTGACCCACCTACTCACAAGGTCCTAAGAGGGAGAGACCTCTGCCTCTCCTGGGTACCTCTCTCTTTTAACATTTTATATCCCTTTTCCTGAGAGTGTTTTTTTTTTTGTTGTTTTGTTTTGTTTTTTTTTACGTTAAGTTCACTGACACTTCTTTTTGCCTGAACCTCCAAACAATCCCTAGACCATTGTGGCACCAGGGAACAAAATTCCCTGTGAAAATGAAAGCAATTTAACCAAAGTACACTACACTTCCTATTAGATGAAGGCTATTATGGATCAGCTATGTCATAAGAAAATCTACTATTACGATACGATTTTCTTTCCTTCATTACTCAGAGAGAGTGTTCTTATTTAATTACCCATTTTGTAGACAGTCAATGTGTGGTGATTCTTTGGGGATAGTTATTATTTGCTGTAATACATCTGAAAGTGTCTGGTACCATTCTTCATGAGAAGAAATGAAAGAGATCTACCCGTTTAACAAAGAAGAAAGACATTGTTTTAAAATGAAACCATCTTGTTTCTTTCAATTTGTATAACTGGATTTATAATACTCATTTTGAAACACTTTTTTTTTTTTTTCTGGGCTCAGTAGTCTTTGAGCCTGTAGAACCCAGTTGTACATCAGCGTTCCATCAGATTGTCTCAATGTAGGTTTCTTTCTATTCTTCATTCTGGATAGCGCCCAGCACCCCCAAATTGATCAAAATGTATCCAATGTGGTAAGAGGTCATATTGCAAAGGAGAAGACTTATCTTTATGTTTCCTACTCTTAACTCCCAATTTACTGTGTCTCTTCTTTTCTCTTAATCACATCATTTTATTTGTTTAAAAAAAAAAGTGTTAGGAGACAAAACAAAACAAAACAAAACCCAAAAAAACACAGTTCATACAGGTCATCTACCCTATTATTAGCAACTCTGGGACAAAATACGCATATGATTTACTGGAGCTACTCTGCTATTGCACAATCCTCTTAAATGTTTTGGCAAGAGACTCTATTCCCAACCCATTCGTTCAAAGCCAGCCTGCTTTTAGCCAGTCTGGGGACAGAGGACATGCCCAAGAGAACGTTGCAAGCTCTTGATGTCGACATGATAAGCCTGTAAAATTATATGGATACAAATAATGCGGTTTTATCTAAGCAATTGACGGAAACCGGTGGTGCAGAAACTCAGAAAGGCCCTCTCGTAATGCTCGTGTAGCCAGATGAGGCAGTGACGACTGGTCACTAGCTCCAACGGGCCACTCCTCTCCGAGCTTGTCAAGCGGCAGGCAGCTCGCGGGGGTCTGTGAAGTCATTCCAGAAAGCTCACCATGGGAACCGAGGGAGAGCTCTGGGCTTTAAGGACATCCACAGCTGTGAAGATAATAATAAAATGTGGCTAGTGTGGTGTCAACTACACCTTAGCTCTTTTGTCTTCTTTCCCTGCTCGTATAATTTTGTATCCTTCTGCGAATCGCCTCATTAGGGAAAGAGACTCAAAATTGGGGTCAGAGTATTTAAACCTGACCTGTGCAGAGGCCAGACAAGGCCGGGGCCCACCGAGGTTTCACTTCAGAGCCCCAGACCACCCCCGAGGTGACACCAATTCAAGCCTCATTTTATAAAGGCCTTATTAATTATTGTCCTTATAAGAAGGAGAAGCAGCCTTATAAAGAAATGTGTCATTCTCAGAGTAGGAGTGGGCAGACAAAAAAAGGAAGAGAGAGGGAGAGGGAGAGAGAGAGAGAAAGGAACAGAAGATCAAAAGGGAGCTTTTTTTCCTTTTGCTTTTCATGCCTCCAAACCTCAAAGGAGGTGGGGGAACAATCAGGCTCAGGGGTCTCGTGTGCTTTCTGGCAATTAGACTCAGCTGATGGGCTGAAAGGGTTTGAATGGCAGGGTTCAAGGCCCTTCTCCCGAGCTGCAGACAACAGGCTTTTCCAAAGCAGCCGAGCAGCAGACACCATCGAAATCATTTCCAATGGAGACTTACAGAGAGGATTCATTAATTCACTGGCCTGAACAATTACGGGAACATATAATGTCTCTATAAACACTTTGATAAAGACTGTCATCTTAGACCTTCATTTTCCCTATTTTATTAGAGAGTTTTAATGCCATGTTGGAAAGGCATCTTTTATTTCTCCAATTACTAAATTATAAACCCTTTTGCTGAGAATCATCCACCCCCAAACAGCTGAATATTTCGTTTTTAACATTAGACTGCCAAATGCAAAAGAAAAAATATTTATATATATTTTATATATATATATACACACATGCATTTGTATATGTGTGCGTGTGTGTATATAAGGTACATATGTGTGTGTATATATGTGTATATATTTCATATATCTATATCTATATATCTATATCTATATATATCTTTTGCCCTCAAATCTATAAAACTCTAGTAGTCATCTGGCTCAAGCAAAGCAGATTTGCTCTCTGGTCTGATCATTCTTCCACAACCTCTTTATAACACTCCTTATTTCTTTATAATTTATAATACTCCTTATTTCTTTAATTGTTAATGGCTAGAGAAAATAAAGTTCATGGTCAATTTCATCAACATTAGCTAATCAGAGGGAAAGTGAATGTAACAATCAGGTATGGTGTGTGTGTAGCGGGGGTAGTTAGTGATTTTTGTATTTTGATTATTACCGAGATTTAAAAACATAAATAAACCAAAAAATTCAGCTTAGGAGCTATTTGGCCTTAAAGGACGGCTGGACGTTTGGATGAAAGAAAACCCAAGTGCTGGGGCTCCTGCACGCAGCCACAAGAATGAATGAGGCTGACTCTCAAGGACTCTACTGCCCCAGTGTAAGGGGGTCACAAGGAGCGTGGTGAGTTTGATCACTACCCAAATGAGATATAATTTGCAAAAGACCACCATTAACGGACCTTTCAAAAGAGGGGTCCAGTGTTTAAAACTGCCTGTGAACCAAGATCCGCTTTGTAGCTCCTGTTTTATTTTCTCTGCAGGGTTTTCACCTATAATACCTGGTAGGCTTTGATTTTTAGGTGGAGCTGACCTCTTGAGCAGCACCCGTGAGCAGAAATAGCTGCTCCTCTTTGCTCGCTGGCTCGGAGAAAATGTTGATACGTGTGTGATCGTATTGGGCTGCTCAGCAGGGCAAGGGTTAACTACTTACATACTGTCGACCCCTTTCAAGCAGGGACTGAGAACTGCTGCTTCTAGGCAACCACATCAAGCACTTGAGGGCTTTGGTAATCACTGATGACAAAGTAATAATAAAAAGAAATATGGCCGCTCTTAGAGCATCTTTCATCTATGTACAGTGGGGCACTTGTTGCACAAAAGGTTGGTACTTTGTTTGACATATTTGGAAACTGAGGTAGCTGGCCCCTTTGCTTTTCCCAGAGGCGCCCAGGCTGACTGGAAAGCAGACCCAAAGCACTTGACTTGTCCACCCCACTTGGGAGAGAGGGCCCATCTTGATTCACAGGAAGATGGTGCCGGCTTTGGCCTCTCCTCAGCTGCTGACATGTCCTTGAGGGCCAAGAGGGAGAGCCAAGCAGATACGGCTATTGAGACAGGCACAGACATAGGTTTCACAAAGAGCATCTTGCCTGATGCGTAATTCCCTCAAGGCCGGACCAAGGCCCATCCCAAGGAGCAGGTGGTGTTAAAAACTTCCTGGATGAGGTAAGTTTGATCTATAAGCTTTGAGTGATCTCCTTGTCTTCTGTGGTGTTGAGACAGGAGGTTGCAAGGATTGCCTTGAAAGGATAAGTCTAGGAGTTTTTGGTGTGTTCACCTGAGTCATCCTTCCATAAACACTACATTATCAAGTAACAGATAAAGACTGGTGTACGTAGTTTTGATGAATGAAATTTTATTTTCATGCAAATGGTTCACAGGTTACTTTTCTTCTCTGGGTGTGTGAAAGAATTTTAAAAGAGGGCGTAGTATAATCTGAGATTTATGGTTGCTTCAATCACTGCGGAGAAGCCTGAGACCCACTTGGCCTGCTCTGCCTTCGTCTCAGTGTGAGTGGCTGAGGGGAGAAAGATCACCCCACACTGGCCCTCCAGTGCCTGGCAGGGGGAGGGTGACTACATTTTCCAAGGGCTATATGCTGACTAGCTTTCTAACTGAATCCCCTTCCTTACAGATGAGGAAGGGAGATGGAGACGGGTGTCGTCCTTTACCCAAGTTTGCAAAGCTGGGAGTGCTAACACAGGTCTTCACCTGGCTCTGTCTCCCTCCAAGGTGCAAGTTTTTACCACTTTACTCGTTCACTTGTTTATTAATTTCTTCAGGCTCACGTCCATCCGCTCCTTCATTAATTCAAAACATGTCTGACAACCAAATGCCCACAGACCAATGAATGGATAATCAAAATGTGGTGTGTATATACAATGGGCTATAATTTAACCTTAAGGGGGAAGAGAATTCAGACAGAGGATACAATGTGGGAAAATCCCCAGAATTTTCTGCTAAGGGAAATAAGCCAGACACAAAAGGGCAGATACGATATGATTCCACCGATGTGAAGTCCTAGAGTCGTCAGATTCACAGAGATGAGAAACAGAATGGCAACTGGCAGGACCAGGGACAGGGGGATGGGAAGCTAAAGTTTGCATAGGTACAGAGTTTTAGTTCCCCCCGATGAAAAGAGTTCTGGAGATGGATGGTATAATATCATGAATGTACCTAATGTCACTTAACTTATTATTAAAATGGGAGAATTTATGGTATATATTTATATGTATTATAATTGAAAATATGGTGTGCAAAATATTATATTTTATATATGGGACTAGTTCCAGAGAATGTGGGGACTGAACATAAAGACCATTTTTACAATTATTATTATTTTTTTTAATGAAGGCATTTTTCCCCCCTCCTGGCCCACATTTAGCCCAGACTTATAGAGCAAACAGGCTGTGTTTGAGTTGACAAGATGGCATTCACTGTCTAGGTTAGAGAGGATAAGCACATAAAATACATTTTTTTTCCTGCTTATCCAAAGACAATGTAAGACTCAATTTTAATTATATTTAGCTATGGGTAGAACTTGCAGAGATCGTAACACGGAATAAAGTAGAGAGATTTCAATGTCTTCAAATGTGTTCTAACTGTTATTCGGGTTTTCTGTTGTCCTTTTGTTTTGTTCTTGTTTCAGTTTATTACAACTGAAGAAGTTGTTCTCATGTAAAATTTAAGTCACAAGTCACAACATTGTTGTTAAGACATATAAGTATCTTCTGTCAGCGAAGCAGGCTGATTGCATGTTATTTGTAAAAACAATACTGCATTGCCTTTACATTTATCTCTGTTAATGTCTCTTAAATTCTGCTTTGATCTCCATGTAGCCTTCCTTTGGTTTTCTGTCATTTAAATAGGGATCTTGCCATAGGGCAATTTCTCCCTTTCCCCTTCTCCTGGCATGCCCTTTCTCTGAGCACAGGGCCAGGACACATTGAGTTGCTGTCTCGCTGTGGGATACACAAGTTCTTCTCCAGTATCTGAAATATTAATGCCCAGTGTCAGGTAGCGTATTACCCAAAGCAGCACCAGCCCAGAGATTTGAATTAGTGTTCTCACTCCTCTCCCCTAGAAGGTTTTGTGGTTACTGATGTTTTGCTCAAATGTACCTATTTTGAAATCTGCCAGGTAGATTCAAGAATTTAATTTCTAAAAGTGCCAAGCTGTGAATTTAAACCTCATCATCTTTGCGGCAGAAAGGCACATTCTTTATTCATTTCCAGTCATTTCGAAGATCTGTTTTCTACAAAATCTTTCTTTTCGCCCTCATGCAAATTGATTTCAAGTGGCAGTTTGGAAGGGGACACAATGGGACATGTGTTGGGCTGATTGAAAAAAGGTCAGTGTCGAGGGGTGGGGGAAGGTTCTAGAGCCCATCCACTTCAGTCTGGTTGACTGCCCCCTAGGGATACGTCTCGGCCATCTATGAAAACATCCCCACTGAATCTGGTCTGAAATGTCAAGGAATTGAGTCTCTCCCCAGTCAATTCACTCTTTCTTGGGCACCCCACCATCATCTTCTCTTGGAGATGTAACATGTTATCTTGGAGATATTGCATGTACTCAACATGCCCATTTCCCTCCATGGCTCATGTGAGCTTCATTTTTGAATACAATGAAGGCTTTAAGCCTCCAAAATTTTCTTTACATTTTTCTTCCAGACAACTCATCTATGTTGGCCACAAACAAATTCTGAGATTCCCAGCCCCAGGCTCCTTTCCATCCTGAGAAATCATGCACATTCCTCTCCCAGCTGCTCACTTAACCCTTTAAACTCAGAGGCAAATCCATTATACCCTAATTTGATAAAGAGTAGCCACCCTGCCTTGGAGTTGGACCACTGCTCAAAGTATACGGATGCATTCCGGCCATTTCTTGATCCCATTAATTCAACAAACCCGTTCACTGAGTTCCTCTCTGGGGGTCTACCAAACATGATTCTGTCATACCCCTCCCCTCAAGATACTTGCAGACAGGTGAGATGCTTATATTCGTGTATGGAAAAAGGACTATGAGAAAATAATGATATGAACCAAATGCCTTCTAGGTGTCTGGCATTTTCCATTAATTATCCATTTGGATATTTGCTGTAAGCTAGCAAATTCTATGTTTTACCTTTGCTTGTGCCATATAATGAAACGGAGTTTCAGAAAGGTTAACTGAATCAGATCTGCTCTCAAAGCCCATGCTTTTCCTTCTCCAGCACATCACATGGGGCCACCCACTGGAGGAGCAACAAGACCCTCAATGTCCTAGGTCACATCTGAGGTGACAACAAAGCAGAGGTCTCCCTCACCCGTAACTGCTTGGATCCTTCTCCCACACATGGTCGTTCCTGGGCTCAAAGTAAACAGCACTCAACCTTTCCAAATTACAATCACCTGGCAACTTCCAAAGGGCCAGACTGCCTTCATTCAAAATTCAATGAAATCTGTGTCACACTTCCCCTTTCCACCCAAAACCAGGGCAGGGTTCATGGTCTCCTGACCACGTGCGTAGAAGGAGCCTATACTTTGCTTCCTAATTAACTGACATCTTTCCCAAACAAGTCACTGAAGCATCTCTAGGCTCCGGGACCAGAGTGTGCAAAACAAACATGAAAATACATAGCATAGATGGAGACTCTTAACGAATGATGTATGATCTAAAATTATAAAAATAAAAGGGAAGACAACTCAGCCTCCTGTGGGCCCCAGAAACTTTCTTAGAAAGACTTGAAAATTCCTGTCACAGGAGAAGAGTACTAGACCTTTCGTGGCAGGGACAGTTTTAAGGGAGGTTCCTCAGCAATCCCCGGGAGAGGTGGTGGGTGTCGGCAGGGAGGGAGTTAACTGAACGTGCCCCAGAGCCATCCAGAATTTTCAGCTAAGAGGGTGTTCACTCTGCTGTGAACCCCAATTAAAAATAAAACCCCTAGCTGGGCGAGCCCGCCCCGTCCTCACGATAAACAAGATTTGATTCACTGCAATCGCATCACACTAACTGTGTGATAGAGTCATACCGTATCTATGCCTCCTCTGGGGAGGCACAAAAGAGGCGGCTTAATTATCATCTAGCCAGAAGGATGGGGCATAGTTAACACCTTTCTGGGTGGGCTGAAATTAATGACCCTTTCCCCTCACTATTGCCTACCTCCAAGCCCCTTTATAAATGACTATACAACACAGTAGTTGGTATTCAGATCACAAGAGAGGGCATTTAGTGGAAGCATTTGTCTACAGGGTTTGATCTCTTTTTAATTTTATTCAGATTTACAACTGTGTTACTAAGGAAGATAACTGGATCCTGTCTGAAGTAGATCAGGGCCTTCCCCACTCACATCTGAACATCTGAAGTTAACATTAATTTTCGAGATTGGACGGAATACTTCTTCCCTAAGTGTTTCTGCGGCTGCTTCCCCGGAGCTACGCTGAACCCTTCGTTCTGCAGGGCTGTGTGTGCAGCCTGCCTGCCCACTTCAGGCGAAGAGAGTGGGCTTTGGGGACAAAAAGATCGGACTCGTGAAGTGTGCTGTGGAAGCTTTAAAATTTCGCAGATGGTCAAATGGCTGGGGAATTCGCTTTCTCTTTGGGCAAGGAGAGAACTGCCATATCAAATAACGATACTGGAATTTAACGTAGCATTTTCTTCTCTAAGTCTATGGATGCATATGTTACAGGCATACACAGGTATATATCTCTGGATAATATTTAAAAACATTGTCTCCTTAAGCCATGCTTATGTGATTCACAAAGTGACAAGGGCCAGATTGGTGATGTCAGAGATGTCGTGTGATGTCATTAGGTCAGGTGATAATCCGCCCTACAGTCTTGAAATAAGGACACTTTTAGCCCCACTTTAAATTTGAGGAAAGTGACCTTCCAAGCCTAAGTGATTAGTTCAAAGCTAATGAGGATTACAGTGAGGACTCACACCCATTTTTTTTTTTTTCCTAAATCTAAATTCAGTGGTGATTATTTACTCTGCCTTTTCTGGAAGTAAAGTCATGGTTACAAGGAGTCCAGCTTCTTACCCTCTCAATTCCCTTTCTCTCAAGTGCCATTAATGGTGTGGTGGTCAGGAGCACTAGGTTTGGTTTCCCCTTGCTAACTCTGTGTGCTACTGGGATGAGGTGTTTAACCTCCCTAGTCTTGGTTTTCACAGGTAAAAATGGGAATAAAAGGACTTATTCAACAAAACTTTCCCAAGGACAAAATAATGCAGGAAAAGGGCTGCAGGTATGTTCTCAGTGAATAACACACCCCACTCCTGTGGAGGTTTATGTGGGTTCTTTATATGACAAAGCAGTTCATTCTTTGTGTGCCCACATAGTATTTCCTATGATTCATCAGATCTTGATTTAAAAAAAAAAAATGTTCATTGAGTGCCTTTCCAAGAGCAAGACCTGAAGTAGGAGATTTCGTAATTGTCATTCTGGTGTGCTACATTACTATATTTACTCAGATAGTTAGACGGGAACAGACTCTTTCTGTCTAGCCTCCCACTCCTGAAGCCCATGTGGGTCACCCTGTGGAGACCCTGAGGCCAGGGATGTAGCCTTTTAAGGCCTTATAGGTGGTAGCGAACGTATTATGAGTAGATCTAAAGTGAACCATTACAGAGACAATTAGGCTAAGTAGGTATGACCTAGAAGGTCAGGGAAGAGGTAATTAGGTCAGGTGTTGTTGAATGCTTTGCTGCTGTTTGAGCTGAATTTGTAGATCTCATAGAGCAGGTGCCGTTTTCTCCTTGTACCCAAACTTCCTCTCCAGATAGTTTTCCCATAGGTTTAAGTAATGATGAAAACTGGGCTCCCGTGTCCACCAAAAAATTAACTGATTTCCCCTCCACTTTAATTTTTACCAGAGGTTTGGGGAGGGCCTCCGAACCATGGCCCCTTCAGTCTCTGGTGGCAAGCACTGCTGTCTTCCTTTTGGGGCCATGGTTCTCAAATTAGAGAAGCCCGAAGATATCACATAAGCTTCTAACAATTGGTATTAACATCTCATTCTCAGAAATTAGTTTTATCACTAATTTCTCACTAACTCAGAAAGGTCTTCCTGAAACACATGAAGCTTGAGCTGTTTAAGATCTAGAAGATGGATAAGAGAGAAAGATGGGCAGAGAGAGTAAACTACATTATGGTTTCACTTATTTGTGGAGCGTAACAAATAACATGGAGGACATGGGGAGATGGAGAGGAGAAGGGAGTTGGGGGAAATTGGAAGGGGAGGTGAACCATGAGAGACTATGGACTCTGAAAAACAACTTGAGGGTTTTGAAGGGGCAGGGAGTGGGAGGTTGGGGTACCAGGTGGTGGGTATTTGGGAGGGCACGTATTGCATGGAGCACTGGGTGTGGTGCAAAAACAATGAATACTGTTATGCTAAAAAGAAATTAAAAAAGAGAGAGAGAGAGAGAGAGAGAGATGGGAGCGGAGTTTAAAGAAAGGAGAATGAGAGTGTGTAAAACCCTGATGGTGGGAAGAAGAGTGGCTTATGTGAGCTCCAGAAGGAGCCAGTGGGGCTGGAGGAAAGAGAATGAAGAGGAGGGAGTTGTGGGACTCATCTGGAAAAACAACCAGTGGCCAGACCCTGCGGTGCTACCATGATGGTTTTATTCATCCTCTAAGATTGATGGGAAACCTTTCCATAGTGCAGCAGATATAATCGAGTCAGATTTATCCTTTGAAAAAATTATTTGGACTGGCTGCAGAAGACACCATGAAGGTACAGGAAGAGAAATAGGAGAAGAATTGGAAGAATGCTGTGTCATAAAAATCAAAGGAAGAGGAAGGAGTTATTCAGAGAATAAAATGCTCAGGGCACCTGGGTGGGTCAGTTGGTTGAGTGACAGCCTTTAGCTCAGGTCATGAACCTGGCGTTCGAGGGTGGAGCCCCCCATTGGGCTCCCTGCTCAGCAGGGTGTCTGCTTCTCCCTCTGCCCTTACCCTCCATCATTCTCTCTCTCAAATAAATAAATAAAATATTTCTAAGAAAAGAGTATAAAATGCTCCAAAAAAAAGTATAAAATATTCTAAGACGTCAACATGAGGGGTGCTTGGGTTGTTCAGTCAGTTAGGGGCAGAGGGAGGAGAGAGAGAGAACCTCCACTGAACATAGAGCCCCACACGATGCTTGAACCCATGACCCTAATATCACAACTCGAGGCAAAATCAAGTGTCAGACACTTAAACTGAGCCACCCAGGTGCCTCTCGACTAAGAGCTCTTGATTTGCACCCCCAACTTCCCAACTTCTTCCTCTCACAACTGTCTCCACCCCATTATTCTAAAGTTTCTCTGAAAAACAACGACAACAACAAGAACAAAAACCAACTCACCTTTTTCCTTGACTTCTTTCTCCCCCAATATTCAACCAGTGAGAAAATCCTACTGGCCCTTTGATAGGGGGCCATTCTTGACATTTGTCAAGAATCTGACTACTTCTTCTTGCCCCCTCCGCTATCCTGATCATGCCACCAAGATCTCTTGCTTGGGTTATTGCCATAGCTCTGCCAGTTCTGCTTCTAGACATTCTCATTTATAATTCCCCACATGGAGGCCAAAGCAATCCTTGGAGACTTTTCATGGCTTCCACATCTCAAGGTGCTACTGCATATTCTTTGGCTCACCTTGGCTGTCTTATTTCCTTCACAGCACATGCAGTGATCATTTCTGGCAACTCCTAAATATGTCTTTCCTTGTTTGTTTTATGACTTTTAGGTTGTCCCCATCACAAGGCAACTCCATAAGAAATTGAGTTGCTCACTGCTGTATTTTCAGTGACTAATGCAGTGTCTGGTATATAGTAGAAGCTTATTTTTAAAAAATTTTGAGTAGGGGCACCTGGTGGCTCAGTTGGTTAAGTGTCCAACTCTTGGTTTGGGGTTGGGTTGTAATCTCAGGGTTGTGAGATCGAACCCCCCCCACCCCGATCACTCTGTCCCTTTTCCTTTTCTCCTCCCACACCACTCTCTCTCCATTTAAAAAAAAAAAAAGGATAAATAAGTGTGGGAATTACTATTAGCACAGTAGTAAACTGGGGCCAGGCCTACGGATAGACCCCTTCAATAGTTCTGACTCTAAAGAAGGGTCAGACTAATGGCACCAAGGAAGGCATGAGAAAGGGTACGCAGTAAGTGTTATAGATGAAGAACTTTTGCTCACCTGGACTTGGTTGAAAAAGTGTCAGATTTTAGTATTTTATGGTATGAATTCTAATTGTCAGTTTTATTATGGAAGAAGTATGAATGGCTGGCATCAAATAAATATGAACAGCCTGCTGATCCTCTACTACTATTTGAAGTCTGCTGTAACTTTCTATTGTTTCAGAGGTAGTCATTGCTTATTAATGAATTCAATTTCTCACTACACATTCCCTGAACTAAACATTATTGCCTGACCTGACAAAGCAAATCTATCCCTTTCAAAACTGTAAACATTAGACTTGGAAAGAAGCAAAACCGTGATGCAAAATTGGTCACATCAGAAAAATTTTCATCCAAATAAGATAAAGAAGTTGATTAGAAGAGAGTCACAGAAGGGCAGGTTGTCATTTGAGCTGGCCTACAGTAAAAATAATAATAATAATAATAACAACAATAACAGTAACAAACAAATAATAAAAAATAAATAAATCTTGTTTGCTTTCTGCTGTCCAAAGCTCTATAAAAACAAAACAAAACAAAACAAAACAAAACAGGGTTTCCAACTGACAGAAAGGGACATCAGATTTGTGGTTGCAAGAGGCAGAGTGTGAATAAAGGTGATGAAAAGGATACAAATTCTGGTTCAAAGATAAATAAGCACCAGGGATGTCAAGTACAACAATGTCGATTATAGTTAACATTGCTCTATGATATTTAGAGAAGTTGTAGATCCTAAGACTTCTCATCATGAAGAAAAAAAATTATATCTATAGGAGATATGGGTGTTAACTAAACTTACCATGGTGATCATTGCATGATATATGTTAAGTCAAATCATTATGCCATATGCTGTAAACTTAGTCAATGCTATATATAAATTATAACTCATTAAAACTGGGGGGAAAAAAGAGTTGGTTTTGAGGACAGAAGTGAAGGAAGAAATGAAATGAACATAATGAGTGGGTTGAGAGAGATTTTCCACATGTAAAGAGAAACCTGGAAAACAGGGCAGAGAAGGGGGTCAAGAGAGGTATTCTAGAGTCTCAGGAAAGTCAGTCTGAAGCTGAGTTGGTGAGAGAAACTGGTACATCTCTATTGAATGTCTCCAAGAGCATCATACCCTTTGAGCAACTCATGACCCATTACTCCCCTGCATTGCAATAAATAATTCATTCAGAGTTCTGTGTAAGTAGAAAAGAGATGGCCCTATTTTGACTTCCAACTGGTACTTCTGCTTTTCCTCATGGAAAATAAGTACTTTTCACCTCTGCTAACATCCTCCAATCTCAAGGAAGGCAGTAAGCAGATTTCTGTATCCGGCTGGCAAACAGCATATCTGCCTTCCTTTGAATTCAGAGACTGTCACTTCTGGGTTTCCTTTGTAAGAAACAGTTCCCATAACAACATGAGAAGCCAGACCTCTTGGGGATCTCCTCTGGAGCTCTGGAATCTTCTTTGCCTCAGACGAAGGGAGGAGAATGCCAGCAATCCTGCCTGGGGATCCTTGTTGATGTGCATGTATATTTGGAAGTGGGCCAGTCAACACCACCAAGGACAATTCTGCTCTTCCTCCAGGTTACTCTATATTATGCAGCATTTCAGATGGCAAAACTCTATTTTTAAATAAATCAACTACTGACTGAAAGAAGGAACTATTGTAAAATATTCCCAAAGTCTGAAAAATGGATGTACACCTCAGGGAAATTGAAGCCTGGTGTTGATAAGTAGTCTATACCTTAAATACATTGTATGTCTACATGTGCATGAAAATATTTGCATATAGGGGCGCCTGGGTGGCTCAGTGGGTTAAGCCGCTGCCTTCGGCTCAGGTCATGATCTCAGGGTCCTGGGATCGAGTCCCGCATCGGGCTCTCTGCTCAGCAGGGAGCCTGCTTCCTTCTCTCTCTCTCTGCCTGCCTCTCAGTGTACTTGTAATTTCTCTCTGTCAAATAAATAAATAAAATCTTTAAAAAAAAAAAAAAAGAAAATATTTGCATATATACTTAAATATGTGTATAGTCCTTAGGAAAGATTGGTTTAGGGGGAAAAATGATATCAACAGAATTTAGGGAAATTAGCTTCTTTGTAACTGTATGTTAGGTGCATAACTCTGCTGGTACAGACCATAAAGCAAACATGTTTAGAATAAAGTTTGAAATTCAGATGAGACACCACTGAGTTACAAAGTAACACAGGCAAATACTTACAGCTGTCCCATTTTTAATAAATCCACTTTGGTGTCGCTCTTAGTTTTTTGGTAATTTTTGTTATGGTTATTTCTATATTGCGATTAATGACTCTATTATCTCTGATTCATTATTAAAATTTAGCTGGACCAAAATGATTGGCTGGGGCACAGTAATATCTCTGTAATGTAAGGTTGCAACAATAGATCACTTTCTCTTCACATTATTTTATATTTCTAGACCTGATGTAATAGCCCAAATGATTCCATTATACAGGTATTTTTCATAATAATATTAAATTACCTTTACCTCTTCCATAAATTGTACATAGTGATTTGTTCTGTGCCTATCTTCTTTCCTTCTGCTAGTTGAAATGAGGAATTGCCATGTGATTTTTTTTTTAACCCCAGCTCTCCCAAGTGTACCTATGCTGCATTTGGGGAAAAAAAAAAAAAGAAAAAAGAAAAAAAAAAAGCACAAGATAATAGACAAAAAACAGATGCTATTGTTAACGAACCAACACTCACAAGATGGAAATAAAGGGATGCTACTAAATCATATTTAAGTTGGTTGGATTTGTTACATTACACAGTACCAAGAAATTTTTGTACAATTTTAAGAATTCAGATTTTATGAATCTACTTTCTTTTCCCTAATGTGAGCAGGGGCTGAATTAAATTTAACTTTATCTTATCTATGCTAAAGGACAAAAGTATACATAATAAAATTACTTAAAATTGCAATTTAATTCACCTTATGCTAATATAACAATGGCGTTTTGTTGAGTAGAATATTTTGCACTTGGGATTTGTATGATGTTTTCTCATGTTCAGGTTTAGGTTATGGATTTCAATTTAGAATATTACATAAGAGATGTGTTCTCAACACATCAAATCTGTATATAGATAATATCCATCACTCAGTCAAGATGGTATCAGATTCCCAGACTGTAAAGTGATGATTTTTCCCTTGCTATTATCTGGGGGAGACTTTTTTAAAATGTTCAATAATCCCTTTTTATACAAAAAAAAATACTCCCCCTTAGATTTTTGCAGTGTTTTTCTGTTTTGTTTTTCCCTGTTGCTTCACTTTAAGGGGTTCTTATTGAAATCCCTGGCACTTGCTTATCTCTATAGGAGTGTTTCTTTCCAGGTTTTGGAATGGCCATTTGTCTTGTGATCTTTGTGATCAGATGGATCCTCAAAAAGTTGGTAATTTGCTCTCTACCGGGTTTTCCTGTGGCAAGGATCAACGCTTCTGTGTTCTAGCTCTCTACTTGTCCGAGCTGAAATTAGAATTCTCTGTTTTTGGCATTTGAATGTTTAATCCATCTGGGGCCGATTCTTGTCTCTCCAGCTAATTTTAGACTTCTTATTTATATTTATACTCTTGTACTTACATATTTATTTTTGTATGTCATAAGGAAATATAAAGAGTTTGAAATTGCCCTATCCCTTGGCAATTGAGTGATTTCACTTTTAAGATGGTGAACCAAAGGAGATACTTGGGACACTGAAAGCAAAGACCACAGGGGGCCTATACATTACAATTTGGAGCAATCTAGAAAAAAGCTTTCTAAAAGTTAGCTTACATAAATCTACAGCATTACAAGTATCATTCCCTTTAATCCCCAGGGCCCTCTCACTAAGGGACTCATTGAGGATTCTTTTGCTTTAGGCCATTGGAGTTATGAGTTTAGGTCAAATTTCTATCCTAGTCTTCCTTTTATATTTGTCTCTTCGTTGGTCTCATTCATCTTCTCTTTTCTGGTTGTTTGCTTATATCTTTTGTTGGGTCCCCCCAAAATTGGGTACCCCAATAATGGGTCCGTGATTAAAGGAGCGAGACTGATACAAAGCGAAGGTTAAGCAAAGCTTTATTTCGCGCCAAGCATCAGGAATCAGACCAACTGTCAAACAGACCGGTCGGGGCTGCCCCTCCAGAGAGGACGACCCCCCCCTGCTTTCCAGACTAACTTTTATAGAGAAAAGGCCATGTGGTTGGGCCTGGCCACACACAGGTCACCAATGAGATTGTAACACACACAGGAAACTCCACAATGATGCTAGGTGACCAATTGAGTTACAATTTATCCTAGTAGACATTTGAACCAGCCTATCACACCTTGGTTAGTATTGGCGCCAAAAGGCTCCCAAAAGGCAGGGACCCCTACTCCTTGGTAGCTAGGAGACAGTATGTGGCCCCACTGATTGAATACCTCCACCTGGCCTGACCCATCCTTGTACTTGGACTTTGTTACCTGGGACTGGTTTCCCGGACTTGCTTTTAAGTAAGTTCCCTGGGGGTGGGGTGGGGGGCAAGGTCAATTTAAGCTTTACAACAAAATGGCAGTTCAACCGGGGTGGGTCTGCTCTGGCTGAATAGACCCTTAGACTGTAAGAAAGTTTCAATCAGTCTAGTGCTTATAGTAAAAAGGACCCAAGATTTGGAATCAGAACGATCTGGGTTTGAGGCCAGGTTGTCAGACTTTGGTCCAGTTAATGAATCCCTAAGACACTCAACTTTCACATTAGTGTCCCATATATTACAAGGCAATTTTAATTGTTACTGGTTTATGACATTTTTTCTCCTTTCAAACATAGTATTCTCCAATCTGATTCTTCTCTGAGGTCACCTATACCTCGGTATGGGTCTGTAAGTTCCAATTCTTCATATGGCCCCAGAAAGACCACAAATTCTCTCTCCTTAGATGATCACAGCCATTTCCAAGTCTTTAATACTATGTATAAACAGAATTTCCAAATTCTTCTTCTGGTCTTGACCTTGTTTAATGCCAGTAGAAGCCCAACGTCTATGTGGCATCTTCACTCACCAATCCAACAGCTGCTTCAAATTTAACACGTCCAATATTGACCCTTTGCTATCCGCCAGGTACTATGCTCGACACTCAATGATCGTCTTTTTAATAAATAGCATCAACCTTTATCCAGTTGTTTTGAACCAAATAATTTGGAGTCATTCTTGACTCCTCTTTTCCTTTATAGCCCATATTCACTCTCTCAGCAAGTATACATCCTGAATCCTTTGAAACATATCCACTATTATACCCTAGTTACACCATCATCAGCCCTCACCTGGAAAATGAAAACTCCCCCCTAACTGATATGTTCTGGGAGTCAGGACCAGCACAGTCTGGATTCCGTAATAGGCTCTTCTGGCCCCACTGGAGCTATTTCTACCACTCACAACCCATTTCTTCTAAATGCTATATATCTGTCGGTCTCATGAACCTTGCTCATTGTGATGTTACCATTCTCTGCACTTTTATTTGCCATATACTTAAAAGAGACATTTATTTGCTATATACTTGGCTATCTAGCTTTATCCATTCTGCAAAATACAGACTGAATGCTGTCTATTCCATAAAAATGTTTCTAGCTCTCAAAGCAAAAAAGCAGTACGCCTTCTTGGGAATCCCATGATACATTTTCTTACATATATTTGCTACCATTTCTTTCAAACTACCTATGAAAATTTTAAGTTAGAAAAGTAAGACAGGTTTTTGCTGAAAATCAAAACCATACAGAGGATTGAAATAGATGTCTCTTTCTCTTCCTTCCCCTAACTCCCTGATTCCAAGAAGTAACCATTGTTCACAATTTCTCAGATTGAGTATATTTTTCTAGGTTTGTCATATGTCTTTGGGCTTTGCAGTCTATAACATTTACTTTATCAAATGTTTGAAAATGTATCAACTTGGCCAATTTTTTCCTTCTATCCTTGTTAGAACACAATGTACACAAACTGATCATAATACCTTAGGCAATGATGATGGGCAGATATTCCATAAAAGGGGGGGGAGTCAGTGATAGAATTTTAAAAAGACTTCTTGTTGAACAGTGTTTTAACTATAATATAGTCATACACTATAGAATCTGGTCAGAATTTAAACATGGATTTCAGTAAATGTATTTATATGCCCTGAACAATGATGGCCTGGATCATGCCGATAGGCTATTCGGCTGATTTATTGCAACCATAGCCATCTGCCTTTTTAAGAAACAATTTAATTTAAAAAATTGCATGTATAGAGTTTTTGTCCTTGACCTTATTACAGATATTACTGAAAAATCAAGCTAAAAATTCTCCAAAATCTTATAAATTACCTCACTCCTATGGCTTACATCATCCTGCCTCTTCCTTGACAGCTGAATTAATTTTCAGAAGTCCCATGGAGTCATCCTCAGCCATTCATTATCCCAGGCTTGTAGCAGAGCTCTATATAGGCATTTGCCAACTTGTCCTTTTAATGGTCTTCTAATGATGAATTGGCCTTGAGTGATTCTGTGCTCTACCCCTGTCCCTTCACGGACTCCTTTTTCTCTTGTTGGCCATTGTTCCCTCCTCTGGGGACCATATTGGAAGCCTCAGCATCACAGGAGAAACAAAGACCCACTTAAAGATGACACCTACCACCTAAAACTAGGCATCCCTTCTCACACAATGCCAACTTGATCAAGTTAGTCTACACCTCACTTTTCTTCTCTTTTCTCCATTTCCTGTGTTTGCATTTGTTCTTATGAAACTGAATCCAGCTGATTTTTCACCCAAGTCATAAATCCCAAATGGGGAGCTTCTGGTCCCACCATCTCCTTTCTTAATCATGGCCTGAGCTTGACCATATCCCTTCCTACTTGACCATACACACTCCGACTCAAGATTTCTCAACTGTCACCCTTTGCCTCTCCTTCATGGTGGAACTGATACTTCAGATGCTTGAGGCACACTCCTATACGGCTCGGGAACAAGTCAGGAAAGCGACAGCTACACTAGATATTTCAATGGAGTTTAATATTGGTTCCCTAGATATTGAGGGACTAAAGGACATAAAGGAACTATAAAACAGCAGAAGAATACTAACCACACAATGATACTACCACCCATAGGGCTGGGGAAGAAAGGGAAGAGGATGGGGCTGTTGTAACCTGGGAACAAAGGAGATGCCACGGAACTGGTATTTAGTCTTCTGAGAAGATGGTGCTCCTTGTTTGTGGCTGGGGCCCCTATGGCATGGCTGGTTCTGGGGCTTCAGAGAAGAGCTGTGTCTCAAATCACATGGTGCTGTCGTGGTGAAGGTTTGTTGCTGGGGGAGCCCTGATAAGAGTAGGAAGGGCCGATTTTCTTCTCTGCTTCTCCTGCCTCCTGTCTTCTCCTAGTACCACCTTATCAAAACCTAACAGGAAGTCAGCTGACAAAGGAGACACCCACTGTCCACCCCATCTACACAGAGCAGAATATAGGAAGGTGAATTTGAAACACAGAGAAAACAGCTTAATAATTAGCACTCCTAACGTTCAAAGTTTGCTTCATCTCAAGCTGTCCACCATTATTTTAAATGTTCACACATCCATTTCTCTGCCTGAAGCACTCTCCCTCTTCATTTTCACCTGCTGAATTTGCCTGCAGATGTGATTTTTTTTTCCTCCTGTAACTGTTCTTCTCCAGTTCTTAGAAGAGAAGTAAATACAGGTTTAATATACTCCATAAAGTGCCGAAGAGTCTAAACAAAATAACCGCCCATTTCACATAATTGGTCTGAGTTTCCAATTAAATCAGCTTACTTTGCAAATTAAAAGTTACATGTATCATTATTATTAACACTGATTATAACACGCCCAAAGTTACTGGGTTTACCTGAACTGGATGGTGTGACGAGTGCTATGCATTTTCTCCTTTAATTCCTATAATGGCTCAATGGGATCGTTGCTATTATTATTCCCCTTTCTGAAGTGAGAGAGCTGAAGATTAACGGGTTCCATATATGCCTACAAATTTAACCTTGCGGCTTGGAGTGACGCTGGTGCAGAAGTAAAAACAGAAGCCCACTTTCTCCCTTCTGTCTTTTCTCCACTTGCTAAAATTGTCGCCATTCTTTGGTAGATTTCTTTTTGAGATGAGTCAAATGGGTATACGTTGTTGTGCAGGAAACCACTGAAGCTTCAGACGGACCAGATGAAGGGGACCCATGCTGGAGTCATTGGCCAAAAACAAGTCAGAATGTTATCGCTACAAGATAGTTTGTTTAGAAATACAATCTTTGGGGCACCTGGGTGACTCAGTTGTTTGTTTTAGCTCAGGTCATGATCTTTGTTTTAGCTCAGGTCATGATCTCAGGGTCATGGGATCAAGCCCTGTGTTGGGTCCTGTGCTACACATGGAGTCTGCTAGAGATTCTTCTCTCTCTCTCTCTCTCCTCTCTCTCTCTTTCCCTCTGCCCCCTCCCCAACCCCCGGTGCTGCTCTCTCTTTCTCTCTCTAATATAAATAAATAAACTTTAAAGAAAGAAGAAATATGACTTTTGGAAAAGGCATAGCTTCTGAAACAGAACACAAAGTATAACCATCAAGGAAAAACATGACAAACTGAATTATATTAAGATCAAGAATATTTACTCATTAAGGGCCACAAGAAAGTGAATAAAATGAACCTGGAGAGTGGAAGAATATGTTTACAATATACGTGTTCTACAGAAACTCATGCCTAGGATATATACAGAGCTCTTAGAAATCAATAGGAGATTCAACCTTGTATGAAAGGTTGGCAAAGTAGCTGAATATATATCTAAGAAGAGGAGAACCAAATTTGGTTGATCAAAGTTGATATGTACCTTAAAAGTTAAAATGGATTTTTAGCTCTCAGGGAAGTGGAAACTAATTCCATATAAAGCAAGGGCCTTAAATAATAAGTAGCAAAATTTATAAAGAGAAAATACCAAATATCAGCTATCTATCCTACAGGGCTAGTGGGAGTGAAAACTGGTACAACTACTTTGGTGAACTCCTCCGCAGCAGCTATAACAGCTGGACATGTGCCTACCCAGTGGGACAGGGCAATGACACTTCTAAGAATGTGCCCTGTGGAAATGCTTACCCACGTCTGCCCAAAGACAGTGCTATTTGTAATGGCCAGAGATTGGAGACCATCCAAATGCCCGAAACATAAGAATGGATAAAGAAGTGTGGCATATGGACACTGCAGTCAACCAGAGAATGAACAGCCCCTGGTTATATGTGTCACAATACGTACGAATCTCCTAGATGTAACGGTGTTTCCACTGATGTTCAAAAAGAGACCAAACTGAATCCTTGCTTTCTGACGTCAAACAGACGCCGACCTCAGTGGTGGAGGCCGAGAACAGGACAGTGGTGTTCTGGAGCGCTTGCATCCCTGTTTCTTGATCTGGGAATGTCGAGTTTAAATGCTTATGAAATGTATGCTGTGCTGTACATGATACATCGTATTTCAAAGTAAAACAAGACAAAAGCAAAAGTAGAAAAAATTCTGTTTGCCTTCTGGCTCTATTGGCCTCTGAAATAACAGTCCGAATCTCCATTGTTATGTCACTGCAGAGAGATGGGAATCTAGCCTCAAGGGCACAGGACATCTTATTAGGATGGCATGTGCCGAATACAGGATTATGAAGTAGGCGCTTTTCAGAAGGGGAAATTCAAGTCGAAGATAAGACATTTGGTAGTGTTCAACCCAAGACCATTATGACAAGAGTGATAGATCATTAGAAAGCAAGGGGTAAAGCACACAGTGATATTTACTCACGTTTCGAAATTGAAATTCAGATTTCAAGCAGTCTGGTACCACTCCCATTCTACTGGGGATGTCAGGCTCCTCTAACAGTGGTTTGCTTCCATCTGACTCTGGATGCATGGTCTGGGGTCCACAGGGAGGGAGGGCCGACCGACATCCCTGTGAATGCCTCCTGGTTACTTCGCAGGAGTGCGTGGCTTTTTAATTTTTATTTTTTCTTCTTCAATGTTCTCTCTCTTTTGTAGACAAACATAAAGCAGTACTTTTAAAATAAGTGCAGGAGTCCCTGAGTGGCTCGGTTGGGTAAGCGTCTGCCTTGGCTCAGGTCATGATCTCAGGGTCTTGGGATTGAGCTCCTCATGGGGCTTTCTCTCAGTGGGGAGCCTGTTTCTCTGCCCCTCCCCCTGCTTAAGCTCTCGCTCTCTTTTTCTCTTTCTCTCAAATGAATAAATTTAAAAACCTTAAGAAAATAAATCCACATTTCTTTGTGGCTTGCGTGACCGTCAGAGGTGAGTTGTTAAAGGCAGGCTCCATCCTGCCCTCATGGGGATAGGACTGAAGGCCATTGGAGCTGGGGCTCCTGCAGCTCCTCGACCCACAGACAGGCAGTGAGGATGGCCAGGTGAGAGCTGCAGCGGAAGGGCCAGGATCAGGAGGGCACAGAATTTGGTTCATTGAAGCTGAGTTGCCAGAGCCTCTCTGTCCCTTAACCAGCACCAACAAGGGAACTGACCCCGACCCTTGGCAAAACAGCGTACCGACTCTGGGCTGGCTGCTTAACGGGGTCAGGGCTGCACTGGCCTGGTCCCCAGTTTTCCGTCTGCGCTCAAGTTTTTATCCCTCCCTTTCTCCCTCTGCCCATATCGCCAGTGGTTCTCGACACCGCATTAACTTCCCTCCCAGTACAATAATCGACTCCAATCTGCTATTATCACGGAAATAGAAGAGGTAAAGTGCCTGTAATAGGATCCAAATCAAATCACTTTCACTTCAGCCAGCTTTTGCTGTGAAGCCAAGGATTCCCCAGGGAGATTCAATACACAGAAACACCTGCAGACACAGGCTGAGGCCCGGAGAGGAGATGGAACACGACAGGCCTCACTCGCCTGTAGCATCTTCTTAGTTACAAGACGGTCACCTCGCGAGTAATGACCTCGGGCAGGCTCTGATAAGCTTGTAACTCGAAGGCAAAGCCGGGATCAGACTCTCACTGCCTTCGACCCATTCCCGAAGCCACGGGTTGGTTTAGAATTCTCAGCTCGGAGGTTGCAATTCTGGGTCCTTTCCCAAAGTCTTTGCCAGTGACAGGGGTTGATTTGCGGGAATTGCTGCTTTTTTTTTTTTTTTTTTTTAAGATTTTATTTATTTGACAGACAGAGATCACAAGCAGGCAGAGAGGCAGACAGAGGAGGTGGGGGAAGCAGGCTCCCTGCTGAGCAGAGAGCCCAATGTGGGGCTCCATCCCAAGACCCTGAGATCATGACCTGAGCCGAAGGCAGAGGCTTAACCCACTGAGCCACCCAAGCTCCCCAATGCTTATTCTTTGAGCAGACCACCCTCAAGGCATGAATGAATGTAGGGGCACTACAGGTTCCTTCCACTATCTGAAAGCTTTTTTTTTTTTTTTTAAATTTAATTTTTTTTCAGTGTTCCAAGATTCATTGTTTATGCACCACACAAAGGGCTATTCATTGTTTATGCACCACCCCAGTGCTCACAGGTGCCTCGCTTTTGTAAGCTGAAATGGCCTAAAGCAAAGAAGCACTTCCCATTAATTTATATGGGAGAATGTTACACATTTTTGGACCCCCAAATTCACCTCTTTTAGGCTTTTCTGATGCCCCCAGGGCATGTCCTGCTAATGACCACATAGCAGAAATCAAGATAAAACACAGATGCCCACAGACACAGGTCAAAGCCCTGGTGGCTTGGTGCTGAGATGTTGAGGGTAGTTTCCTGGGGAGAATGCTGGGGCCAGGCTTCTCAAGCTGCTGGACGTGAGCATGGCCTCTGTGATAGCTCACTGCCAAACAGACACTGCGCTGTTTCTTCTTGTTGCCTTTTTTATATAAAAGCAAAGATCCTCTCCAGATTTCTTGTGGTTGGCAAAAACAGGTATTAATTGCTTCTTTCATAAAAATGAAGTTGCATAAAGTGACCTTTCAAAAAGCAGGGGACAGCTGAACTCCCTGTTAAGAAACGAGAAAGGCCAAAGCAAATCAAATTGAACATAATTCAGGCCTGGCGGGGGGTTGCGGGGGAGATAGGGAAAACTCAACAGATCCTTCCTTTGGGATTTCTGCACAAACACTCTACACTTTATCGCTCCTGCTGCCTTCCCCAGTTAAGGTTCACTAGAGCGAAGCCCTTTCCATATAGTTTCCAATAGTTCACATCTATTTTGTTGACTTCTCATATATATTACTAGTTCAACAGCAATGCTGTATATATTTGTGATGGCACCATAAGTTCTCATTTGGGCTCAGAATCTGACACAGACTTGGCAGAAAAAAAATCTCATAGTCGATGCCTACTTATGTGCCAAAGTCTGAAGATTTCGGCTGCCCAGACTAATTGATAGTTCCTGTAAGCAAGTTACCGGATAAGCAAAAAGAGCAATTATAGTCTTCATTTCACAGACGTATTAAAAAATCATCACAGATATTGCCAAAGCAAATGGAAACATCAGTGGAGACATTCTCTAAGGCTCTCCTTCCATATTCTCTTGTAGTTTTGCCCTTGACCTCTGTCTGAAAAGTAGAAGACAATAACAACTTTGCATTAAAGTTTCACCCCTCAGCAACCATATGACTTTGGACAAATATCTTCATCTCTCTGAACCTTGAGCTCCTCATCCGCAGAATCCTGCCTCAGTATGGTTGCGAGTGTCCCATGAGGCCACGTGTTTGAGAACTTGGTTATTCCTAACGTGGGATATTGAGACAAGAAATTATAATTTTTCAGAGAGCATTATGTGACTACAGTTAAAAAGCGTAAAGTGAGGGTGTCTGGGTGGTTCAGTGGGTTAAGCCTCTGCCTTTGGCTCAGGTCATGATCTCAGGGTCCTGGGATCGAGCCCACGCATTGGGCTCTCTGCTCAGTGAGAAGCCTACTTCCTTCTCTCTCTGTGCCTGCCTCTGACTACTTGTGATCTCTGTCTGTCAAATAAATAAATAAAATCTTAAAAAAAAAGAAAAAGCGTAAAGCGACAAAACATTTCTTCGGAAAGCAAATTTTAAAAAGATGGAGAGAGAACCGTGATGGCAATGTGGTGTGTTTCTCAGGAGGGAATCCGCTCAGGACGGTAGGCAGGCAGGCCAGCCACCTGTGAGGGAGGACATCCTGTGGTCACCAAGCACAGGACAATGGAAACATGCAATTAATAGTTGTAGAAACTACAGCCATGTGGGGTCTTACCACACTGGCTCTTTGTCCCATGGACAACCGAGGCTGTGGGGTAGGAGGAGGCAGCCTGCAGGACCCCAAGGCCCAGGTGAACTTGACAGTAGTGGCTTCCAGAAAGGGTCACTTGCAGACATCTTCTGAGAATAAAAGAGAATACTCAGAGGCACAGGAGGGATTCTCCAGAGAGGAAGCCATTAGGAGGATTTATGCCTGGACTTCTGCATGATCTCAGATCCCTTAAATTATAAGATGTATCTAAGGGAAATGGTTTCATGGTGAATGTGGATCTCAGGGAAAAAATCGACTGCTGTTAACAGTGACAAGCCTGTCTCCTTTAGAGCCCTTGTGGCACCCGTTTTCATCCGGGGCAGCACTCTGTCATGGGCTTCCAGACAAGATGAGGGTGTGTCAAGGTCAAAACCAGGTTGTGTGATGTACAACGGGATGATGTAGGCACATACTGGGCAAATGGCCACCTGAAGCCAAGGCAGGTCTGATGTTCGTGTAATTCATTCTTTTCAATGAAGGGCTTTCATGTAATATGTAACAAGCATTGGCTTAATAGGCATGGCTTTGGGAGATATTTTTTATAGATACCTGGAGCTATAAAAAAAAATCACAATATCCAGTTTAAGGTTTGAAAATAATGGTGAATTTATTCTGTCCTTTCAACAAATGTCAGTCGAGTCCCCAGAGAACCCCAAGAACCTGTGGAAGGAGGCATTCTCTGAGTTTCTGTGCTGTGTGTGTGCAGAGTTGGGGAAGCATGAGGGCAATTAGCTACAATAGGCTCATGTTGCTCCTGGAGGGCACCTGATGAAGAAGAGAGCAGAAGAACCAGTGCAGTCCCTACCTGGAATTGCTGGAGACCACCTTGGAGAAAAGGTGATACTTGAGTCAAGATGTGGAAGACTAGTAGGAAGTAGTCAGATGAAGAAAGTACTTGGGGAAGGTAGTTCTAGAACAGAGAATAGCAGGTGGAAGGTCTTGGAGGGAAGAATGCAGCCTAAACTGACGGGAGCACACACATTCTGTTACAAGAACTGACTTGAATCCCATATTGAAGAATGCACAAGGTCTAGTCATGTGTGACTTTAAAATGGCTAAGATGCATGGGGGTTGGGGGAGGTGACCACTGGGAAAAGTGGACTCAGGTGGGCTCCCCTGGGATCCCCGGCATGCCCATTTTTCTTCCATCACCTGCCCCCTTCTTCTTAATGACCTCCCCAATTTGTTGAGCACTTAATACGACCAGGGCATTGCCGTTCACATTTTATAAGCAAGAAGTCCAGGCTCAATTACTTGCTCAATTACACAGAATGGAGTGATTAGATAGAAAAAAAGGGCCATTAAACCTATGGCTGATCCCAACATGAAGTTCCCAGCCTATTCCTTCAGTTCCCTCCTGGCATAATGGCCTAGATCTTACCCACATCCCTTTCAATTCCCTAGTCTCCCTTTTCTTAGACACATTCCCTGATCAGGTCTTTGTGGTGGTGATGACACGCATACCCTCAATCTCACCAATTAGTGATGCTTTCTCAAGACTTCCTTTTATACCAGAACATCAAAGGGATCCAGTTGCACGACAAGGGAAGTTAGTCCCCTAAGACAGTCCCCCAAACTGGTCTTCATTTACATTTTGGGAAACTCTGTCAGTGACCTCATACTAGGGACTCCAGTGCATATTAGTGTATTCAAAACTCTGGAAAATTATTAGTGAAGCAATCCGTGCAACTCCTTGTTTCTCAAACTCCTTTGACGTCACTTTGCATATATACTTGTTAAGATCCGGGAACGAGAGAGCCCGAGGAACACACTTTGGGAAACTCTGCCTCATGCTATCACCTACATCTTCCTAACATCAGCACCAACACTGCAGTTTCTGTTTCCTTTTTATCCAAGAGGTCCTGTATGACTTTGTTAAGGCTGCCATAACAAAATACCAGAGCCTGGTAAACAAAGACATTTATTTCCCCACGGGTCTAGAGGCTGGAAGTCCAAGATGAAGTTGCCAACAGAAATGGTTTCTCCTTAGGCCTCTCCCGTTGGCTTGTGGATGGCCACCACCCCCCCCACCTCCCGTGTCCTCACAGGGTCCTCCCTCTATTTTTATGGGTCTCTAGTGTTTCTTCATCTTGTAATAATACCAATCATATTGGATTAGAATCTTACCTTTCTTACCCCCCTTTAATATTAATTACTACTTTGAAGACCCTATTTCTAAATACAATCTTAATGCCTTAAGGCATTAGCACCTGACTTTTGAGGGACAGAATTCAATCTGCACAGGCCCTTCTTCTACCCTGTTCCAATGGCAGATGTGCAGTGTGGTGAGACCAGTTAGTTTTCTGAAACATACATGATGCTTACTTTAGTAGCAAGGGACTTTTAAGTCCACTGGCATGATCTGAAATAAAAAAGGGAGAAATGAAGGGAAGGTACAAGAATGGACACTTGTCTTGTCTTTATTAGACTTACCATTATTATCAAAGGACAGAACATTTTGGAGCTTACCCTGAATGGCCACATGCTTCTTTGTAAATCTGAGAAAGGAGTCACCTTGGGACATTCTATTTCCCAGCAGCAAGAGACAAAAGTCAGATCAGAACATCTACATTGTGCTGGTTCTACATTTGCTTTCGGTGCTAGGAAGCTCAGTTTCCTCTTTAATTTTTGTAGCTTTCCTTACCCAACTGTTACTGATATGACCATTTCCCCTTCACTTTGTTATTTGATACTTCAGGTTCTACATTTTTTTGGGGGGGTCTCAATATATGTATTTTTAGCATTTTGTGTTTCTAAGCTGGTTTAAGGCATTCGGGGTGGTGGTGACGGTAAACAGGGAAGTAGGTGAATGAATCCTCATCCTGTTGGGAAGAACATAAGGGGAATCAAGCAAGCACATGCCCTTGTCTCAATATGGTTTGAAGCAGAAGCTCTAGAACTATTGACTCAAGAGAGAACATGAGGAATATTCCTCTAAAAACATCGCGGTAGCAGGGGAGCAGATGTACTCAACAACAGAGCTCCAGAAACATTTCATATTCAACAGGATTTTGCAGGTTGGTTGGAGGCCCTCTGTTGGAACCTGATGCTTGACATTGCCTTAGCATCAGCTCAGTTGCAACCAATAAAATCGGGTCAACTTACTGACCAATTTTAAAAGTCATTTCAAATGTAAACCAAGCAGCACAGGCATGTACTTTTCTGTTATAGACTGGAGTAGGAATACTGTCTTCACAGACTTTAAGGAACTTACTAGATGGCGTTCACCCACTCAGAACAGAGCCTGGTGTTCAAAAGCTTTCCTGCTTTGTCTCCTTCCCTCCTTCCTTTCCTTCCTCTTTCTTACCTTTCTTTCTTCCTCCTCTCTAGTCTGTCCTTTCTTCCTGCTCCATTCACTCCTTAAGTCTTCCTTTGTCTAAATGGTTTGTCTCAATGCTTCTAGCTGTTTTATACAGATTTTACAGGGATTTTTAAAAGCTATCTGCACAAAATTTTATGAGTAATTAAAAAACAAAATGTGCAGAAGGAATTCCATTGGAGGATGGAAAGATCATTGAGGGTAAAGGCCACATTCCAGACTTTCTTTTATTCTCTCCTCCCTCTTGTGCCAAGTACAGAGCTGGGCACAAAATAGGCACAAAGTAAATAAGCAGTTTAAACTGATGAGGAAAGTAAAGCAAGATTTTAAAATTCTGTAAAGTAGTAACTGACACTTGCAGTTGCAGAATTTGACTCCAGAAGGAAGGCCTCTGGCTTCTGTCATTTCTATTATGACACATATTATGTGGGAGAGTCCATTGATGTCGGTTAGGTATCCCAATATATATGCACATGTGTTCCATTAGATATTCCTGGAGTTCTCAGATATATGGATGATTATAAAATAGCAATCATTTATGAAACACTTATAAATGTCAGGGATTCTACTAAGTGCTTGACATGAATCATTTCAATTAGTATTGAATATGTTAGTATGTTGTGTAATATACCACTGTGAATCCATATAGTGCAAACATTTCTCTCTTTCTAATTTGACTTTCAGAGAGAAAATGTATAGTCATGTTTGAATGCAAAGTTATACTGACTGAGAGTGCTTAATTCATTCTAATAAATGGATAGACAATGTATGGATGAGTCTGTCTGTATTCATACGCTTTCCTACAGAATAGTTGCTATTATTTTGATCAAATTTTAGGTCCAGAATTGGGTTTATTGGTTTTGACCTTGACCTTGGCTAGTCCTTTTGAGAAATGTTGGGCCCCCTCCTATCAAGCAAGTAGGTGCACCAATTCTCAGGGGTCAGTCCATCAGTTTCATTTATGAGAAGCTTAAGGGTTGATCAAGAGGAGAGGGGGAAAAAAAATCTCCAGAGCATGCTGCAGAATTATAATAGTTATTTTCTTGGATTTTTATAATCTTTTGGCAAAAAGCTTAATGTTTGGCCTAAATACACGGTTAGCTAAGAAGAGATTTTGTATTTTGTTCAGTAATAGCCAGGTGGATCCCTTAAAATAAAACAACATTATATCTGAATAAAAAGCCCGAGTTATACCTGTTCTCTATGATATTTTGGGGGAAACAATTACATATTGTGGGTCTTTTAGGGATAAACAGAAACATTCCCCACACCGCAATACTCACTGTAGCATATCATTAGAAAATTATAGTGGTGACGGAGAATTTTTGACTAATTAGGTTTCTTGGATAATAAGAGCTTTTTAATAAGGTACATATCATTTACAATATTGCTAATGAAATGTGAAAGCGATTCAGTACCGGGTAAGATAATGGCTAACTTGTTTTAATTGTTAACATTTTTTCCTGCCTTCAATGACACAGTCATTATTTCACAGACACCACTTATCATGAAATCCAAGAGGATTAATGGTTTCACTTATACTGGCGAAAATGTTTAAGCTGTCCCGATTATCAGTGCAGTTGGAAAGAATAATGGTTATTTGTCATTGCGTTTAGCAGGAGAATGAATTGTCCCCTGGATAGTGGTGCCATTAACCCTTTGAGGAAGTGGTAATCGAGTCCTACAGCAGAGCTGGAAAGCACCAAGGTTTAGGCTTGGATGTTTGTGTGTGTGTGGCCTCTTCTTTTCCACAACTATCTAAGAGAATTCCCTCATATCCTGGTGGGCTTGGACACAAACCCTTAGGCTTGCTACACAATTTTGGATATTGGACCCATTCCTGTGATTCTTCTGATTCATTCTTGAGATGCATGATCATGCTACTACCTTGAAAAATATATATATATGTAAGCAAGAGAAATGTGAATTCTGGAAAAGGGAAAAAATTATTCATAAATTCCTTGATCCTTACCTTTTCTGTTAAGGAAACAGAGCAAAAGGTGGAAACGGTCCTCGACAGTTTCTCACCTCCATCCCTGATTATGTGGTAATCCAAATTTTACATTAAAAAAAAACCCTACATCTACTTTAAAGATTCTCATCATACTTAACATTGCTTAACTATAAAAAAAAATACTAATTAAGGAAACTCAGTTTTTAAAGACTAAAATTGTGCTAGCTGAGGATACACACCGATAAAGGTCTGCACTTTCGAATTAAGGCTTTGATTTCATACACATTCAAGTGGACAAAGACACGCCTGCTGCCTTATGCTTAATATTCTGATTTCAGTGAGTGGTTCTAGTGAGGGCTGGGATAGTGAAACAAAATGATAACATAAATAACAACAACAAAAAACCAGGATTATATTCAGAAAATCCATATTTGCCTTCAGTAAAAGTAACAGGATGCCTCCATTCCTGGAGGAGGGCATTGGGGATATAATAAAGTTAGGTTGTTGTCCCATCCCCCCCCAGTTGCTGCCCTGTCCCCCCAGTGGCAGAAATGGCCTTGCTGCTTCTGCAGCACCTGCCTCACGCTCTCTCCTGTGGCCGAAGCATTAGGGCAGCTCTAATCCACAAGAAGGAGTGCAGACACGAAGCGCATGTGCTTCTCGGGAGGGCATCCGGGGCAGACCTGGGGGAGTCGATTGGAGGAAAGAGGGCGGCAGCAACAAAAAATAAAGCGTGTTTTAGGAGATACAGGCTGGCTGCCTTATCTTGTTACAGAGAAAACACTGTCCTGTTTCCTCTGGAGAAACGGCCACAGCTCAGCCCTGTCAGGCAGTGCCAGGGGTGCGCTGCTCAGCTCTGGATAAGGAGAAACCTATTTCCTAAAAAAACAGAGTTCTCAAGAATTCTATCGCTTTCAAAAGCCTCCAATTAAAAAAAAAAAAAAAAAGAGAGAGAGAGAGAGAGACAGCATCAGGGAGACCATCATCCCTTTCTGCAGGGTCCGTAAATGCAAACAGTTTCCTTTACAAAAGCTAACTCTATTCCCAACACATTAATGAACCAAGTTGCAAAACGGAGCGAGATGTTTCTGGAAGTCAAGTGCAGGTAGTTGAAATGTGAATAGGAATTATATTATTCAACATTATAGGGGGGGAATTGCCTCCTCGGGTGCCTTCCATCCTTGGAATCCAGATGGTCAGTGTGTGGAAGCATCTAGCATCATCACGATTATTACGTACGGTCTATTGACAAATCGGTGTTTCTTTGAGACGGTAAACAAGACAATTTCTTCAGGAGCCCCACGAGGTACACCAGAACTACACACCCTAGCCATTTGAGATGGAAGAGGTCAAGGGAACAGCTGCCGGTAAATGAAAAAGACAGAAGAAAGAAAAGAAGGAGAACTAAACAAGGAAAGAAAGACAGGAGGAGGCAAAAGAAAAAAAAAAGGGGGGGGGGGGAGGAATAATACCATGATCGGGGTTTGAATGGCCCAAGTGCAGGGCTATAGACTCAGCACTGCCGACGTGGCTGACAAAATTATAGAGGGAATTTAGCGAGCAGATCCAATTCAGAGTTTCTGACTGACACAATGAGATTATGGTCCCCTCCGCAGATTGGAGCCTTTGTTTCCGTAACACTGCTTTTTGAGTTCCCCTGACTTCATTTGGTGAAGAGCGATTCTGGTGGAAAATGAGGCAGAGGGCGAGGGATGATGTTTTCCCCCGAAAGCCAGCACCAGCGAAATACCCTAGGAGAATTTAATTCCTTCATAATGGAGTTCAGCACCTTCTTAGTTATAAAACAAAATGGTACTGTAGCCTTTTTTTCAGCCAGCCAGATGCTTGATTTCAAAATAGCACAGGCTAAGATAAAATTTAACTTTTATTCTTGTCTCTAAAATAAATGTAAATGCATTAAGTGGGCAAGGAGACAAATAAAGATCCCAAACAGACGGCTCCTTAAAACCCTGCTGGCAGATGCTGAGGTTAAAGAGGGGAGCCCACAGACAGAGGCTCCTGTCCCTGAGCAGGTGAATAGCAGTCTTAAAATCAAAATGATGTATGTGTTTGAAAGATTTTTCCTTTGTGATTACCTACTTCAGAGCCTGTCTCCTTTGGCTTGGGTTGTTGCAAAATCAAGGGGTATGCCCTTCTCAGGAAGTGCCGGGCACAAATGATCGGTTTTGCTTGTTAACGCCTTCTGCCCCGTGGTCTTGAAAAACTCAGACTTTTAGTTAAAAGGTGCATAAAATAGCCTTCAAAATTCTGGACCAAAAAAAAAAAAAAGAAAGAAAAAGAAAAAAAGAAAAGGAAAAAAGAAAAAAGAAGAGATGTTTACTGAAATCAGGGAAGGCACATGACATCTGCAAAGAAGAGACAGAGATGGGAGAGAAAGGGTCCTTTTCTGGCAGTACAGGGGACCCTGTTGTTACAAACAGATAAAAGCTGAGTTTTTGAGGCACGCTGTGGTCCGGCAGTAGCAGCTTGACGGTGGTGAATTGCTGCCTAGTCCCAGTTTTTATTTTTCTCAATTATAACCACCTCTGCCATGCCAGCTGGAAGCCAATATTCTGATTTTCCCTCAGTATTTATTATCCTGGAAGCTGTACTCCCTCACTCTCTTCCAAAGGGCACATTTTTAATTGACATATTCCTGGAAATATATTAGGTCAATTTAGCCGAGAACGTGCCAATGTATGTAAAATCCTCATGCTTGCATAAAACAATTTCTTAAAATGATTATGTTTAAATTTTCCTCACCGCTTATGCTGAAAGCCTGAGTTACCTGCACAACAACAAAAATGTCTCTTGTTACTTTGTAATTTAACTTCTCAAATTCCTATCGTGTCTCGCTCCCTTAACAACTAAACAGGACCATCATACATAATTAGGTATCCTTAATGTGCCGGCATTCTGGAGCTGGGTCATCATTTCACTAAAAATAACACATGCTCTGGTTTGTGAAGCAGCGCTAATGGAAGAGCAGGTGAGGAAAATTCCCTCACATAATCGGCTCACCTGGTGATAGAAATGATCGCCCTGGGGCACAGGGGTGCTGTCAAGTGCCCCAGTGAAGACGATATGTCGGATAATACGATAGTGCAATTGGCACTCCCTGTCTCACATAGTCAATTGTTAATAGTCCAAACTATTCCAAAAAACTGTTTCCACCGATTTGAAAAAAATCAATGGGATGATTTATCAAGGAAAACAACAACAAAAACCTAGAGTGGATTTATTTGTGGAAGAAAGCATGAGTGCTCAGAAAATAGAAAAGAAGATGAGAAAACTGCGATGGAAATCTTCTTTGCTGACATTTCTATCCCTGTTTGTTCAACTCTTGACATCGTTCACAGTTTTAACAGCCATTTATTGAGTACATACTACGGATGTAAGAGTACAAGCCATTCAATGTGCAAAATAATCCTATTGGGTATAAACTGATAACCCTCATTTTACAGATATGGGAGCCCAAGCACAGAGAGGTGAAGTAAGTTGGCCAACATGACACAGACGGTAAATGGTACAATCAGCACTTGATTTCAGACAGCTGGAACGCCGTGCCTGCATACCTCTGCATTAGTCAACACAGTCTCCTCATTCGATTCGGAAGGGGCATGATACACTAAGTTTTTACCCTTGGGAAATTGGGGAAACATCAATAAGACTAACCATAAGTGATGCCTGGATCATAAGTTTTAATTATTTGATTTTTCAGTGAAACGAATTTCTGATTGATTTTTAGATAGAGAAGACTTTTTTGTTTTGTTTTGTTTTTGTTTTGAGGATAAAATTAATGAAAACATAACATGGGTTTGGAATTAACAAGGCAAATTCTTTCTTCTAAACTTACTAGTTAAATGATCCTAAGGAAGGTACTTTGTCTCTCTAAACCCAGTTTCGGTGACATGGTGCTCAACTCCAAGCCAGATCTGAATATATAAACAGCGGTCTTCTTGTTATGTTTGTTGGTTGCTATTGAGTACCTTGGATTCCATGAACTCATGACTATCTTCTCAGCTTCATTTGGATATCATATTTTACTTGGCTTTGTTTTGTGAACTCCAAAACTATAGTTAAAATTATTGCTGTTCAGAATGCTATAGGGCCATTAAAAACCATTTTTTCCAGTATGTTTTAATTTCTAAGGTAATTGTAAAGCAGTGTCAAATCTTGAGAATTAAACACAGTGTTTTGAGACATTGCTTACTACTTAAAAAATGACTAGCGTTCTTACAATTTTTTTTTTTTTTTAACTGCCATGAAGTTTCCAAAAACTGTTAAAAATTAAAAAGCAGAGAAGCATCTGGGTGGTTCAGTCAGTTGATCACCTGACTCTTGATTTCAGCTCAGGTTATGATCTCAGGGTCCTGAGATAGAGCCCCATGTTGGGCTCCACGCTCAGCATAGAGTCCACTTGAAGATTCTCTCTCTCCCTCTCCTTCTGTCCCTCTCCCTATTTGCACTCTCTCTCTAAATAAATTAATCTTTTCAAAAATAAAGTTAAAAAGCAGAGGTTTTAAAGCACAGAGATAAACCCCAAAATATAAATTCATGTGGTAGGTTATTGCAGAAAATTAGAATTCAGATATGCTTTATATATGTTGTCTATCACCAATTTAGCCAGAGACTAGAAAAAGTGGTTTTTAAAATACAAAAAATTCATGTTAAGTCCTGCTGTTAAATGCCTTTGGAGGGCACCTGGACAAGCTTCGGGCTTTCTGCTCAGCATTCTCTCTCCTGCTTCCCCCTCTCTTTCTGCCTGCTTCTCTGCCTGTTTGTGATCTCTGTCTGTCAAATAAATAAATACACTATTTTTTTTAATGCCTTTGGAAATTTATGGTGGTAACATGTTACCCACCATGTTCTTTTTCATCCTTGATTGTGAATAGCTCTTTAACTGAACTTCCTCATGAGTTGAACTGAAATGATGCCAACACATTATCCCTGCGTGGTCTCAACAGAAGCTGTTGGCACTTCTAGAATTTTCTTCATGTGAAACTCTTCACTAACAGGTTAATAAAGAGGAAATGAGTTGAGTCTGAAGTGAGACCTTAGGCCCTCAGACACTTATTTTTAAAGTGTAAGAAGAAGGGAGCTCTACTGAAAGTGTTGGCTTACAAATGATCATTCTGGACCTTTCAAGTCTCATCCAAATTGCTGCTTCTTCTTGTCAGTTTACCATCAGTACCATCGTCCCAAAATATGGGTCTGTGGAAGATGGTGAAAATGCACTGGAGAAAGTTAGCAAGGATTCAAATATACAGAAATGAGAAAGAGCAAGGGCATAAGACATGTTTCCTTATGAGACAGAGTGAAAATAATAGCTTTGGTTTTCTTCCATTTATAAATGTTTAATAATTACATTGTTTTGGGTTTCGCTCAAACTAATGGCTAAATTATATTCCAAGGTTAACTTAGGAACAGACTGAACAGACACAGAATTGGCATCCCTACCTTTTGTGCTTTTACATTGATGACCTAGTTATCAAATTAGACTTATAAAATCCTTAAAACCTAATGAGTGATCTCTTCTAATCAGTGGTATTAATTCCCAATTGATTGATGCTAGACTATCTAATTCTTTCCAAGACATATGGAGAGCTAATATATATTTTACATTGTTGAAGTGATTATTCTTTGATACCATGCTTCAGAGAGAGGTACTGTATTATTTTTAAAAATTATGAATGTAATGGATATTTGTTCAAAAGCAAGATGCAAGCTTCATTGGGTCTTTAAAAAAAACAACTAAATGTTCAAGTATGATATGCTTTTTGAAAAAGCTGTGTGACAGAGTGGGGAAATAATATAATTTGATTTAAACATATCTGGGTTTAAATTCTAATGCCGGGTGCTCTAGAACAAATATAGGAAAATCCCCAGTTCTCCAGTTCCTTATGTATTATGGTGAATATTATTGCTTGCTTGGGGTTTGCATCAGGATTAAATGAGCTAATGTTTGTAATAGGTCTGTTTTATAGTTCAAAATTCAGTAGATGTTAACAGTATTATGGTACGTGTCATTAAGGAAATGAGTGAACAAGCCACAGACAAGCTCCCAGTCAATCCCTCCCAGCATTAGGCATCTTCCCATAGGGTGGCATAAACTGGGACCATCAAGATCTCCTCACACCGGGTGGCTCATTATCGGAATTGCATGCTTAGTTGTGGGTCAGCAGAGAAGCACTCTGGCATTTAGGAGCGTGTGGGGAGCCTGCTCAGCATCTGCCTGCCCATTACTGGAGTCCAGATGCTTCTATTTTACTGTCAATACCACAAGCACTTGACATCATGCTATCCCTTTTTTCCTCTGCTCACTGACCCTACTTCCTCTTTGCCCCACAAAAATTTTTAAAACGGATTATAAACTTAATATATCAACACACACACACACACACACACACAGAGACACACACAAACACACACACACCTGATAAGGTCCCTCTCATGGAATACTGCCCTAGTTGAGGCATCTAATATAACCAGCAGAGCTGTTGATAATTACTCACTGTGTAGCTCTGGTCACACAGGCTTGTGCACAGTTGCCATCCCACATCTAGCATATTATCATTTATTTCATCATTCTATAAAGTACTCAGAGTACGGAAATCGCCAAGGCGCTGCAGTGCAATTTAATTTAGTCAAATATCAGACATCCACATAGTGTAAATGGAACATGAGTAAAGAATCTGATCCAACTGCCTACTGGTGTAATTGACTCAACAGAGCCAGCCTGTGTCATTAGTCCTATAAACAGTTGCATTTACAACAATAAAACTGAAAAGCATGGAAATTAAAAGCTGTTAGGATTTTCTCTGGTGTGCATTTATCTTTGAGGAAGTGTGTACCCTCTCTAAACAAAATTTTTAATCTCTTTGGTAAACTGGCATCAGACTAACCTGTGTCAGCGATGCCTTATATATCAACTGGGTGATCAAATCTGAAATAGGTGAAAGGAGAGTCAGCTACAGTGGGGTGATGTGCTAACTTAATTGTCCACTGCATGAATTCAGCATTAATTTAATGGCATGGCATCCCGTTTCTGAACAGTAATCTTGGGTTATATCTGCCAACTGGAAGTCATTTTGGGGAATACTGTCAATCATATAGCCATTGTCATATAGCATTACGCAGCTTCAGTAACTGTTAGCCTGAAAGTTCATCCTGTGGTTTCTTAATAGTATTTCTCCTCACTCACTATCCTATTTGATAGACAAGTGTCCCCCCAATAACGCTTGGTTGATTAGCAGGACCCTGTCAAACATGCAGAAAGCATTCTGTAGAAGTGACCTTTTACTCACCACTCCCACCTTCAGTCCCATTAAAATGAGGCTTTGAGCATGTCTTCTGTGCAATCCCATGTCAACAATTGAGAACTAGAGTATCTTTCTATCTCTGGTGACATGCCACTGGACCACTTACCCAAAAATTGAGAGAGTGTATCATAAGGTTAAAGAACAGAGATCAGAGGTCATTATAATTCTCATTAGGAGATATTTCTATGCACTGACAATACATGAATTAATCAATATTTCTGTCTGAAAATGATCAGGTTGGGTAACATGGCTTTAATTGGAATGGTGCTATTCATAGAAAAGAAACATTTCAGGGTTTTCATGGCAGTCGTCCCCATTGGTTACATGGTTTGTAGCAAAATGCGTGATGACAAGTAAGATGACATAAGATTTTGACATTTCAGTTCTCCCTGGAGTAAGCAGCTTGGAGAATATTTAGGGTTGGTCTAGAGCTCCTCAAATCCCACACTGGGACTTGTGCTTTGATACACACATAGATAATAGGAAGAAGGATTCATGTAAAGTTTGTTCTTGTTGCTTTAATTTCATGTTTGTCCTGAAGGAAATACTAAACTCTTTGGTTTTCCAATACGTCACGGAAACTTCCTACCTCTAAAAATGGAGAACCATTTTTTGCAGACACATTTTCATTTACTGAAGAGCAAAAGAAAGAAAAGAGAGAATAAAAGGTATAAATAATAAGCTCTTCTGCTACCCAGAGGGTCATGAAAGATTCTAACACACTGTTTTTCTTAGAATTTTTACTAGAAAACATTATCTTAAATTAAATGTCTATGAAAAATATGTCAGTATATTCAAAGGGTCAACATGATATAATCTCTTCCTTGTAATGGCATAGATCTGTATTGATTAAAACTAAAGTTAATTAGAAAATAATCATAAAGAAACACTTTTAAAAACCTAAATGACTTATAAGATTCAAATGCCATATTAACATTGATTTTCAAATCCTGACATTGTAAATTTAAGAGAAAGTGTGACCTTCTCATCCTATCTAAACTCAATAATAGCCAAGCCAAACAATATGTTTAAGTCCATTAAAGAGCCACCAATTTGATTTGGGCCTAAAAGTTTAAAATTATAGATAATAAACTATAGCATTATGTATTGAAACCTTGACTCAATTCACCAACTGAAAGCTGAAAAGGCTAAAAAGGCTGAAAAAAATCTGTCTTCATATGAGATACCATATTGGGAAATGCTAGTGTACAGTAATTTACAGTGGACAGGGTTATTCACACATATTCTATACAACTTGTGAGCTTATTTCTGAAATGTACTTCTCACAAGTACTTTGAACACTTTTCTATTACTCTGAACCAAACAGTTTTAAATATCCAGGAATGAGAGAGGAAATCAGAATACTCAGTCTTTATAGATGCCAGCTTATCACTGATACCCACTAAGGGAATTTGAAGGAATTACACTGATGAGAAAGAAGAATCTATTAAAGTTGAGAAAAGATGGGCATCAATATTATCTAGAAGTAAAATGTGTTAAGTTAAAAAAAAATTACAGTGGTACCCAGGTTGACAAGACCTTGGGAAAATGGAAATAGCAGAACTGCAGAATGTATAATTCAAAAATATTTTTTCATTCTTGTAGACACAAAACCAGGGAAATAAAAACAAATTGAGTTGGACCAAGACATTCTAAGCTGCCCAAATTTTCCTTGCTCACTGTGGACCCCAGCTGATTAAATAATAAAACAAACAACAACAACAACAAAGATAGAAAAAAGGAAAAAAAATGCATACCTGCAAATTCAAAAAGTCATTTGAATAGTGGAACACAGTTCCCATTTGGCTGAAACTTGAAGGGGGATCTAAGTACTTTTCATCAGATTGTTTCCTTCTGTTTTCTAGAGATAGTGCCAATAAATGAAGTAACTGCAAATGTACACTGTCTCACGTATTCTGCCCTAACTTGGTAACCTAGAGTTGACATTCGTCTTTAAGAGTTCAGAATCCTCTCTGTAAGTTAGCTGCAGATGGTAGTAGCTTTAATAACAATTATGAATGATGTGTAGGAGATGTGAGTGAGCATAGAATCAGGAGTAAATAATGGTTTGAGAAAAAGGAAAAAAGAAAGGCAAGTCATATTCTGTACCATGTTTCCATGATTGCATCTTGCTAGGGACTAAGCTGTGTATCTCCTCCCCCAAATTCATATGTTGAAGCCTAATCCTCAATGTGACTGTTTCTGAAGATATAGCCTGAAGGAAGCAGTTAAGCTTAAAGGAGTTCATAGACTGGAACCCTAATCAGTTATGACTGGTGTCCTTATAAGAAGAGGAAGAGACACCAGAGGTATGCATGCCCAGGTAAGAGGTCATGTGATGACACAGGGAGAAGGCAGCTATCTGAAAGCTAAGGTGACAGGAGAAAACAAACTGCTGCCACCTTGATCTTGGACTTCCAGCCTCCAGATCCATGAGAGATAAATTCCTATTGCTTAAGTAATCCAATCTGTGGTGTTGTGTTAAGGTGACCCTATATATTATTGTACTTTTGCATGTCGTATTTAATATAATTCTCAGAGAAGTCGTATGAGAGAGATACAATTGTTTTCATTTTTAAGTGAGCAAAAGGAAGCTCAGTTTCAAAATAATTGATCAAGTTCACAAAGCAGACAAGTAAAGAACTCAGATTTGAACTGAGGTCTTTCTAACTGATGACCATGATGCTCTTTTTACCCTAACTCACTGGGATAAAAGTTGAATTCATCAAAGATGAAAAATGAATTCTGACTGTCTGACTCAGTTGAGTGTTTTTGAGAAACCAATTCTATCTCTTAGAACCTTATTTTAGCTATTCATTAAACAATAATAATATTATCAGTCGCACAGTTTTATGTGGAGTTATATAAGACGGTGAGGAAAGAGCTGGATCCCTTGACTATATCCAACTGGAGGTTAATAAGTGTTAGTTTATGTTCTCTGACTTCTTCCATGTTAGGATGCAACAACAACAAAAAAATGTTTTAACAACTTTTTTTAGGTATAACTGATGTATAATCAACTGCCTGTGTTACACATTACAATTCGTTATTTTGACTCACACACATGAAACCACTGTAGGAAAGATCATGAATTTCTCCATTGTTTCACAAGTTCCTCGTATCTCTTACAACTCCTATATCACACTACTCCCCACCACATCCCATGTCTTATAGTCTTGTCCAGACAGTATTGTCATTTTAGGTTTTACCTTTAGATCTGTGATCCATATTGAGTTTATTTTTGTATATGGTACAAGAAATAGATGAGTTATTTATTTTTGCACATGGATATCCAGTTGCTCTGGAATCATTTGTTGAAAACGCTGTCTTGTCTTCACTGAATTGTCTTTGTATCTTCATAAAAATCAGGTGTCCATTTACGTGAATCTATTTCTGGGTTCTGTTCTGCTAGTGTATTTATGTATTTTTTACACCATATCATACTGTGTTAATGACTGTTGCATTGTAGTAAGCCTAAAACCAGGTAGGGTTAATCATTCACCTTTGTTCTTTTATTTCAAAGTTATTTTGGATGTTCTAGGTCTTTTAAATTTCCATATAAATTTTAGAATCATTATACTAATTTCTACCTCAAACAAGGGCCTGGTGGAATTTTTTTATTGAAATTGTGCTGAATTTGAAGATCAATCTGGAGATAACTGACATCTTAATAATACTGAGTATTGGGATCCATGAACAAGTTATACCCATTTATTTTTTATTGTATATATTTCCAATGTACAGCTTGAGTCTCCATTTGTTCTTTAATCTCTCTCAGCAAAGTTTTCAGTGTATAGATCTTGCACATATTTATCGGGTTTTATCCCTAAGTATTTCATATTGAGCAATGCTACTATAAATGATATTTTTTATTTCAACTTTGAATAGCAATAACATATAGAAATAAACTCATTTTTATATACCAATTTTATATCTTGCAACTTTGCTAAACATAGTTATAGTAGCTTATTGCAGCTTCTATCAAATTTTCAAGAGTTGATCAACTAGTTTCTTAATGAAGTCAGTTTTATTTCTTCCTTTTTAACCTGAATGTCTTTTATTTTACTTTTTCTTACATTACCACACCAGCCAGAACCTCCAGTACACTGTTGAGAAGTGTTAAGAATGAAACTTGTTGGTTGCTCCTGATCTTAAGGAAAGAATTTCATCTTTCGAGATTAAGCAAAATACTAACTCTAAAATTTACATGGATGCCCCTCAACAGGTTTAATAAATGTCTAGACAATTCTTATTTACTATAGATTTATCTGGAATGACTATTGGATGTTGTCAAATGCTTTCTTCTTTGTCTGTTGAAAAGGTCATATGAATTTTATTTTTTAATTTTTTAATATGGTCAAATCTATTGTTTTTCAAATGGTAAACCAACCCCGCACTCCTGGAATGAGTTTCTTTTGGTCATGATATATTATCTTTTATTTTTATAGTTAGATTTCGTTTGCTCTATCTTATTTATAGATGTGAGAGCATTCAAGTTATCAAATTCTTCAAGAGTGGGTTTTGGTAATTTGTACCTTTCAAGGATTTTTCTGTTTCATCTGTTGTCAAATCTATTGGCGTAACTATAATACACTCTTAATATACTTGCAAATCTACCAAGTATGTGGTGATATAAATTTTCTTGGTCTTGATGCTAATAATTGATCTCTCTTCATTAGTATGATGAGATTTTAAACCATTTTATAGATTGCTTCTAAATAAGCAAAATTTGCATTCATTGCTGCAGTGTTTCTGTTTTGTTTTTTGTTTTTTACTTCATTGTCTCTTTCATTGTTATTAGTTTTTCTTTCATTTTTATTTTTTTTCCTCTTATTGTGGTTTTTTAAGATGAAAGCCATTGTCAATGACATGAGGTCTTTCTTCTTTTCTACATTAATGTTTAGCAATACAAATTTCCATATAAATAATGATTAAACAAATCCACAAAAATTATATTGTGTTTTCATATTCAGTTTATGAAAATACTTCCTAATTTCCCCTTCCCTTTCTTTTTTAACCTTGAGTTATTTAGAAGAGTGTTATTTAGTTTCCAAATATTGGGGACTTTCCAGAGATCTTTCTGTTATTTATTTAAGCTTTAATTCCATGGTGGTCAGAGAGAATACTTTGTTAGACTTGAATTATTTTATAGTGATTTGTACTTTTTTAAGGCTCCAAATATAGTCAACCTTTACAAGTGTTCCATGTGTGCTTAAAAATAATGCATATTCTACTGATGTCAAAATATGAATTAGATCAGGGCACCTGGGTGGCTCAGTGGATTGAGCCTTTGGCTCAGGTCACAATTTCAGGGTCCTGGGATTGAGTCCCACATGGGCTCTCTGCTCAGCAGGGAGCCTGCTTCCCTTCCTCTCTTTCTGCCTACTTCTCTGCCTACTTGTGATCTCTGTCTGTCAAATAAATAAAATATTTTTTAAAAATGAATTAGATCAAATAAGATAATAGTTTTGTTTCGTTTCTAGCCTCATTGGTTTTCTTTGTTCTAGTATTGATTGAGAGAGGAGTGCTGAGATCTCCAGCTATTATTTTAGATTTGTCTATTTTTCCTTTCAGTTTTATAAGTTTTTACTTTGGTTATTTTATTCTATTATTTTTAAAATCTTAACTCCAGTGTAGTTAACATACAGTGTTACATTAGTTTCAGTTGTACAATATAGTGATTCAACACTTCCAGATATTACTCAGTGCTCATCAAGATAAGTGTACTCCTAATCCCCTGCTCTGGTCATTTTAAAATATTATTAAGTGCACAGATACTTAAGACTGTAATGTTGTACTGACAAACTGACCTCTTCATCATTATGGAATGACTTTCTTTTTCTCCCTGGCAATATTCTTTGCTCTGAAATCTATTTAATCAGATATTAATGTAATCACTCTACATTTCTTTTTGTAAGTGTTAGCATGGTAGGTTTCTTTTTTATCCTTTTAATTTTAAATGATGTCTTTATATTTAAAGTGTGTTTCTTATAATCAGCTTAGAGTTGTCCTGCTTTTTGACCCACCCACACATTCTTCCTTTCAGTGAGGTGTTCATACCACTTATGTTAATCTGAATACTGACACCTTTAGGTGATCTGTTGTCTCACTATTTCCTTTCTGTTCTTCTCATCTGTTCCTTTTCCTTCTTTCATTGCCTTCTTGTGTATGAGTTATGTATTTTTTCATATTGGTTTGTTCTCTATAATTCTGAGAACATCTGAAATGGTCTCTGTTTCTCATTTATTTTTCAGTGCAGTTTACCCTTGAACAACATGAGTTGAACAGCATGGATCTCCTTATGCATGTGTTTTTCAATAAATACAGTATACTACTGTAAATGTATTTTTCTCTTCCTTATGATTTTCTTAACATTTTCCTTTAGCTAGTTTACTTCACTGTTAGAATACAGTATATAATACATGTCACACACACAAAATATCTGTTCATCGACTGTTTATGTTATTGATAAGGATTCCCATCCACAATAGCCTGTTAGTAGTTAGATTTGGTGAAGTCAAAAGCTACACACAGAATTTTCACTGTGTGGGTGGGAAGGGAGTCAGTGCCCCTAACCCCCACATTACCTGAGAGTCAACTGTAGTTTTCCACTCTTCATATGTTTGCATTGTTTTCTATGTTTTTCCTAAAGACAAATGTGGTGATAAAGTAACTTTTTCTCTGGATACTTCAAATTTTTCTTTTTCTGATTCTCAGCCATTTAAATATGATATTATTTGTTGTACTTTTCTTCGTGCTTCATGAAGTGCTTGGTGTTCATCAAGCTTTTTGAATCTATGGGTTTATAATTTTCATCATATTTAAAAAATGCTCTGCCATTGTTTCTTTGAATTCTCCCCCCTCCTGCTACCACCACCAATTCTCTCCTTTAAAGGTCTTCAATTACATGAATATTACGTTTCTGGAAACTCACCCAGTTAGGGATGCTCTTTTTAAATATTTTATTGTGTTTCTTCCTGTATTTCCTTCAGGATTGTTCCTATGATTAGGTCTTCAGGTTCATTATTCTTTTCTTCTGCAATGTCTGATCCATTGTTTATACCATCCAGTGCATTTTTTTAAATATTTTATTTATTTATTTGACAGAGAGAGGTCACAGTAGGAGAGAGAAAGGGAAGAGATCACAGAGAGAGAGGAAGGGAAGCAGGCCCCTTACTGAGCAGAGAGCCCGATGTGGGACTTGATCCCAGGACCCTGAGATCATGACCTGAGCCGAAGGCAGCAGCTTAACCCACTGAGCCACCCAGGCGCCCCCATCCAGTGCATTTTTAATCCCACTTGTTGCTCTCACCTCTAGAAGTTTGATTTGGGTCTTTTTGTATTTTTCAAGTTTCTACTTAACCTTCTGAGGATGTGAAATACAGCAATAATTTCTGTTTTAAGTTCTTGTATGTTCACTCTAACATCTGCATCTGGGAAGTTCTGGTGAGTTTCTTGTAGGTTTTTGGTAAGTTTCCTGGTAAGTTTTAGTTGATTTTTTTTCTCTTTATTATGATCATATTTTTCTTCTTCTTTGTACAACTGGTAAATATTATTTAGATACCATTATGAACTTTATCTTCATTGGGGCTTGGTATTTTTGTCTTCTTATATAATATTTGAGCTTTGTTCTGGGATAAAGTTATTTGGAAACAATTCAATCCTTTTAGTCTTTCACATTTGTTAGGTGGGACCAGAGTTTTGTCAGTATGTGCCTAATTAGTTCCCAATGCTGAATAAAGACCTTTCTGAGTTCTTTACCCAGTCTGGCTGATGAAAACAGGTCCAGTATTCTGCTGCATACTCAAGGGGACTTCTTTCCAGTACTCTGTCCTGTAAAGTTTAATTGTGTTGGTCTCCCCGAACTCTCAGGTTCTTCTCCTTAACTCAGGGAATCCATATTCTTATACCATGTCTAGAAACTCTCTAAAGTCAGTAATCTTAAGCAATAATATGCTTACTTTATTTGTTTACTATTTCTCAGGGATGGATGTCCTTTGTTGCCTAATGTCTTGTGTCTTAGATACCATTGTTTTAAGCAAGTAGTATCTATCTATCTATTTATTTATTTTTGGTTGTTCATCATGAAAGGATAAATCTGTTCTGAGTTCCTCCCTCTTGACTTTGAATATGAATTGCAAAATCATTTTATCAAGTAAATAATTACTAAGGAAAAAATGTTACTAGAAAAGGGCTTTATAATGTAAGAGCAATAAATAATAGCAATGCTGATGATAATGATAGTGATTACATTTGTATGTCTCTTCACAATTTGATACACTCCATTTTGCATTTTCACAAAGGAGGCCTTCTTCTCAGCTAAAATTCCAAGGACTTGGAATTGTATACCAGATTCTGTGGAAAGAATGTAGAATGATTTGAACATATGCCTTAAATACTGATACCTCAGTATTACCTTCTACAGACTGATTAGCAAACAGAGACCTTAAGGAGATTCCTCTCCCATCCCCACTGCTGGAGGGTAGGTATATGTAGAATCTTAGCAAAATCTCTTTTAAGTCCAGTGACTGAATAACCTGGCAGATAAGCCACATTTATTTATTTATTTTGAGTATTTAAAAATATATATTTTTTAAAGTCAATCGGAGAAAGACAACGATCATATGATCTCCCTGATATGAGGAAGTGGAGATGCAATGTGGGGGGTTTGGGGGGTAGGAAAAGAAAAAAATGAAAGAAGATGGGATTGGGAGGGAGACAAACCATAAAAGACTCAATCTCAAAAAACAGACTGAGGGTTGCTGGGGGGAGGGGGGACGGGAGAGGGTGGTGGGGATATGGACATTGGGGAGGGTATGTGCTATGATGAGTGCTATGAAATGTGTAAACCTGGCGATTCACAGACTTGTACTCCTGGGGATAAAAATACGTTATTTTTTTATTAAAAAAATTATATACATATATATATATATGTATATATATATATATTTTTTTTAAGTTGATGATGAACTGAATGAACATCACATGCTCAGAGGCTCAGGAAAGAAGCCGTATTTATTTTTTACATTTGTTATTTGTTAAGATAAGAAAAGAGGACTACCAAAATAATTTTGGTTTTCTAAAACATGAAAACAAAAACAATCATAATGTAAACACAAACAGCAAATTGGAAAGATCTAAAAATGTCCTTAACCAATCCTTTGTTTGCTTCTGGACTCAGAATATAGCCTACATAGCAGTAACTTGTTAATAACACCATCTCTTCATTGGTGCATTCCTTCACCCTATCTAGATAGGTATGTCTCCACGTGGTCCACTGACTATTAAACTTTTACTGATCACAGCACAGATATTCACATGCAAAGCAAGTCCTGGGGATTTCTCTCCTCCCCAAGTGTCATGTGTGGAGGAAAGAACTTTGCTTGGAGTATCTGGGTTGTGATGAACAGATTTAATATTTACATTTTCAACATATTTATTGCCAGGAAGGAAGAAATAATATGTATCTAATGTTTCAAACTGCAGTACAAATTAGAAAAGCATGAGGCTCCTGAGAAAGACCCACATCATCTATTATGGTATCCAGGAAGGCAGACCAATATAAGGCTGACTCTTCTACATCAGCTTTAAGCTAATTGCTTAATTAGTAATGGATATGTTTCTGTGTTTTTATATTATAAGACTTCTTTCTTGAGATAAAATTGTAGGAAAATCTTGACTACCAATAAAGATATCTGTGGAACTACACAGTGAAGTAGAGAATAGTAACTATCATAAGAACAGGGGATTTACATGGTCATGTTAGACTGAAATTCTGGATCCAGTAAGGATTCTATAAATAAATTGATATGTAATTTTACCACCAGTTTTGGTGAGGCCCTTCTTGCCTGATATGGATGCAAAATAATGTTCTATATTTGAATTCTGATTTATCTGATAAAGTTAGAGAAAGATCTAGAAAGAATCCTGGGTACAGAGAAACAGAACTATATCACTTTGTTAAGAAATATCCAGGAATCACAGGAAGAAAGTAGCCTGGGCTACTAGTTCATAAATGCACAGAACATGGATTTTTGAGGTTTTTTTCCTGCCTTCCTAAACGAGGAGCCAGAAGATTCCTCCAGAGCCACTGGCTTCCTTTCTCAGGCTGCTCTATAGAATCATAATCCTAATGCAAAAGTTTTAGTTTCTCCAAAGAGTTTCTTTTCAAAATTTTCTTCTTAAAAGTTCTTAATTATAGGAAACAACCTGATGGTTGCTGGAAGGGAGGTGGATAGGGGGATGGGGTAACCGGGTGATGGACATTAAGGAGGGTACTTGATGGAATAAGCACTGACTGGGTGTTAAATGGAACTCATGAATTACTAAACTAATAATACACTACATGTTAATTAACTGATTTTTAATTTAAAAATAACAAAAGAAGAGGAAAAATTTTATTTCCAGCTACATCCCAACAATAAAGAGTTTATAGCTCCAACTCTTAGCAGAGCTAAAAGATACACGTTTATTATGAAAAACAAACAAACAAACAAACAAACCCAAAACAAAACGGGTCAGAGAGAAACCCTGACTATAATAATGAACTCTTAAGAAAAAATACAATTGTTTTAGCCACCAAGTAATAGCTTGCTTTGAATATCTAAACAGAATGAATCCGAGACTGGCTTTCTGCTTTGCCAGCCCCAGTTTACATGCAGACATGCTTTTAACACCTCCGTAAATACTGCTAATATCTGGGAAAGAAAATGATTGGGTTAGAAATGAGTGCCAGGGAGATGCAGCTTGGGGTGATCTCGTGTGTCACCACATCTCCGGGAAAAGCATTCAGAGCTGACCTCCCACTCCTACTGCCAAAGCCCCATCACTCCCACACGTCGTGGTGAAATCCTGAGACAGCTCAAGTGCCAAACTTAAATTCTCAAGAGAAATACTATTTAGAACAGAAAATGAAGACGTATGTGAGACAAATCTACAATGTAAGGGCCTTATTCCCAAGCAGCCTGATCTTATTTCTCTTTGGAACACGAAGACTGTGGACACTGGAGACAGGGGGATCATCCGATGTATTTGGTGTCGCCAGCTGCAAAGTGTTTCTCGGACAGTGAGCAATTAAGCCCATGCTGTGTGACCATTACAAGGGCCAGAGCCAGGGAATGGGGTGTCACTAGCATGGGGATTCTCAATCTCAGGGTCCTTAGGCTGCAGCTTATCAGGGTGAGGGGTGTCAGAGGGCTGAAACCCATTCCCAGGCTCTGACCTCCCTTCTGTTGAAGTGGATTTGTTCTGTCACTTGCAGTGAGGACCTCTTCATGTGCCAGGAGCACCCCATAACCTCTGTGCTAATTCCCATGACATCCTCTGTGTCTCCCTGTAGGATTCTGTGAACAGGTCTTTCGAAGAGCAGGGAGAACAAAAGATTCTTCGGCACATCTGAAGCCGGCTGCTTGTGTGTGCCTGAATGTGGGGTCATGGTTTGAAAAAGGCTGAGAACCCCCTACCTTGCACTAAAAGGTTTTCAATACACTGAGACACATTTTTTAAATGCACTCCTATGAGCCATGTTAGACCTAGTTCATTTGTGTATTCAGTTCAATTGCATCTGAATCGACCGACTGGTTCCCGATGGAGTGAATGCAAAAAATTCTAAGACGTCACTTTCATTGTCTTACGTTCTTCTCTTTTAAAACTATAAATTAGCACCATGGATCAAAACTTTGTTATAGATCAGAGATTCTAGATGGGAAAAGAGCACTACAATAGGTCATTTACAACCCCAGGATAATTCACATGTAAAACCCCGTGAGTGTTAAAAATGCTCCACAGATAATTTCTTTGGCTGTTTCTCAGGAATAAAGATTGCAGGAATACAGGAGTTGTGCAAATGTTGGAAGAATAAGTATGCTCTTTAGCTCACTTCACGTATATTTTAAATCACTGTAACAACTATTTAATTGGTATGTTGATGAAGACACTAAACAGGGGAAATGGAGTTGTGTGTCTGTGTGTGAATGAGAGAGAGAGAGAGAGAAAGTGTCCCTATATTATACTGTAGAACCTAAAAGCTTATTTAAATTGATGATTGCCTGACAAGTTGAAGACATATAACACATAAACTTTAAACACAAAAACAATATGATACAAGGAAAATTTATAACAATATCAACAGTAATATCTGCAAAGGTTATAAACTTGTTTCTCCTTTTTAGCCTTAGTGGTAAATACCTAGTGGGGTATATTTACCCACTTTCGCTGAATGGGCTAAAAAATAGAACCCTGCTAAAAGTGACCGTCTTCAAAGAGCTCTCATTAAATAATCATTGCAATAATTTCATTATGCAAATTGATAATTTAAATAATCTGAATAACTTTATATTTAATGTACTCTGTGCAAATAATCATTACTGGTGTTTTGTTGATAATCGCGAATTATTAAACCAAGGGGTAATTATTAATTATCGATCATTTAAATAATTTAACAAAATTAAACAATTTAAAATGAGTTTTCGTGGGGAGTTCTGGGTAGCTCAATTGGTTGAGTGCCTGCCTTTAGCTCAGGTCATGATCCTGGGGTTCTGGGATTGAGTCCTTTGTGGGGCTAGTTGCTCAGAAGGGAGCCTACTTCTCCCTCTCCCTCTCCCTGTGGCTCCCTCTGCTTGTGCTGTCTCTCTGTCAAATAAGTAAATAAAATCTTTAAAAAAAAATAAAGTGAGTCTTCTTATTCTAAACATACAGGAACTTAACTTACCCATGTGCAGCGATTCACTGAGCACTCTCCTATTTGCTCTGGCACTGTGTTAAATACAGCTCACCCGGCCTTGCTTAGCCTTGTAAAACTGCATCCTTTATGAATTCTTATTTGGTAGAAAAGCAATGGAGGCTCATAGAAGTTAAGTAACTTGCACAAGGGCACACAGCTAGAAAGCCAAGGATCTAGGTCTTGACTTTGTTTCGTTACCATGTAGTAAATCCCGTTTTTGGACACCTGGGTGGTTCAGTTGGTCAAACATCTGTCTTCGGCTTAGGTCATGATCCCAGGGTCCTAGGATCAAGCCCCACATCAGGCTCCCTGCTCAGCGGGAAGCCTGCATCTCCCTCTCCCACTCCCCCTGCTTGTGTTCCCTCTCTTGCTGTCTTTCAATCTCTCTCTCTCTCTGTTCAATTAAATAAATAAATAAAATACTTTAAAAAACCCAGTTTTGTGTACCTCATGGTGACAATAAAAAAACTATAGATGAATATCTAAATAAAAATTCATCCTGTACAAGTTGAAATGTAATGCTTTGTATGGAGGCAGTGGCATCCATCTTCCCACTTGGTTACTGCCTCAGGGAGTAGGCACTGCAATGGTGTACCACGTGCGGGTCCTCTTCAGTCCTCAGCATGGAGGTGAGGACTTCCTACGGGAGTCTGAAAGTCATAGGAACTGTAAGCTACCTCCACCTGGTACAGATTACAGTGCTTATTGTGGCCCTATAATCCTACTGGTGGTTCTTATTAGTGGCATTTATCTATATGATATCAGTAGTTGATTTTGATAGATACAGTGCCCATCAGGACTAAGTGTTGGAGCAGAAATGGCCTGCATCATTTGAATTGCGTGTTTCATGATCAAAATGGACATTGACACTATTGCCTAGTAAATAATGTTGCCGAAAGTATATCTGACTACTTTTCAAATGTTTTTCTCTTAATTCTTGAGGCCATGCATACTTGAAGGAATATTCAATCCATACGTCGCAGATGTGTTTGCATTTACCTTACTGCGCTGTTGGCTTAAGGAAACAATATTGGTATCCAGAAGGTCTTTAAACATAATCCCACAAGTGTTTTCCCTTTTAAAATTGTGATCTTCCAAGAAGAGTCAATGAATTAGAAAAAACACTGTATATTTTAAATGCATTTTTCACTATCATAACTCAAACTTGACCAGCATCTCCTCCCATTATCAACCATTGCTGTTACTATAAAAATTGGGATTGAAATAAAAGAATGCCATAAAAAACAAAAAGCATACTAAAACCTCTGGTATATCATTGTGTAAATATGAAATCGCTACCAGAACATAAAACATATTGTGGCCTTTATCAAGTCAGCGAAACTCCAGTCCTCCGAACCAACTTTTCCTGGCAAAACTAGATACTGCCAAAAAAGGGGAAAGTCAGGCATGCCCAATTCAGGAGCTACTCCAGTGTCTCTTCAGGTCTGTGCTTGGCTCCCATCTGCGCAAAGTCATTCTTCATACCCAGGACAAGGTAGCTATTTCGTTTTCAGGAAATGCCTTTAACCTGGTGCAAATCTTTAAAAATGAACATGTAAAAATAACTATAGCCCTTTCCAAACCACAGGGAAATAATTAATTTCTGGCCTCATCAGTTCCAGAACAGTGTGATATCGTCCTGAGGAAGGGAGAGAATTTTAGAGAATATATGATGTATTAGAAAGTGAATGATTATTCACAGCCATGAGGCCAACCCATGTTTCAATAAGACAGATTGCCCTGAAGTGTTCCGGTGGCAACCAATGATAACTCATGATCCTGAGACAGAGTGGGTGAAAATTACAGAGAATTGATGAAAATCAGGAGCAAGAGGACAAATGGCTCTAAAGAGGAGAATCTGTGATTATTATTTCCTAAGCCTTCAGTCTGATAGAGCTTGAATCTATTTCCTTTGAAAAATCTATAGAGCTGTAGCCACTCTATGTCAGCGTGAAAATGGCTGCATTTGTTTCTTGCCAATGGCAAATGATTTAACTCCTCAGTATGGATGAAGGAATCAGCCCCCAAGGGAAGATGCATTTCTAAGGAGATGGCTCATATGGTTTAAGTCGTCCCATCGGTCAAGTGCACACTCAGATATGTAGGAGCTGTGGGAACTTCAGTGCTACACTATTGTTGAAATAGTAGTTGTGTTCCATGTTTTTGAAAAGAAACACACTTTTGTTTCAGACCTAGAGATGATGAACTGAATCACGGAACAATAATTGACATTTGATATTTGTTTTTCTTATATTAGTTATTGTAATGAATTTATTTGGAAATGAGAAAGGACACGGAAAACCCAGATAGGACTTGTAAAGTCCTGGTGAAAACGTGCTGTATATGAATGACTCTTCGAAATTGACTGCAAATAGCTGAAGGTTTGGGATCATAGTGTGAGTTGTTTTCTTATAATATGGGTATGTCCTCTACAATTACCTAAAAATAGTATTATACAGCAAGGTGCTTCCTGAGATATGTTACTGGGTCACTTAATTTTATCACCTCAAAATCAATTCTCCATGTTACTGTCACACTATATATATATATATATATATATATATATATATATTTTTATGCCTCCATTATTCTTCCTTGAAGAGTAGATTTGCTAAATACCGTTGCCTGGGAGTTTTCCTTAACTTCTGAAAAACTGAAGGAAGTACTTAATCTAGCCCTAAATCATGTTTGGGTATTTATATATCATTAGAATCTGAATAACTTACGTTTAATCTAATGGTGTCTGATAGCCACACATTGTCATTCTGAAATTTATTTGTACTCATTAGACTTTAAGTAACATGGACCAAATTTATGTCTCTTTTTAAAACGGACTCCCAGTTTAAAGCCACATCATCTATGATATGTGTTTCTAATTCACTCCCACATCCAGGTGAATGTAAAATGATCTTAGATAATTCATCGCGGAGCTTGGCTTTAGTGTAAAAAATTGGAGGGCTCTGTTTGAACACATTAGCACTCTGGCAATGTCACTTGCATTTGATTGTTCAAAAAGTAACTAGGCTTTTCAAATAAATAAGTAAATAAACAAATAAACCCATCCTAAAAGGTTTTTGAGGAAAAGGTGGCAGTTTTTAAGAAGTCAAGGAAAATCATAATACTGAAGCAATGCCCATTGTCATTCTTCCCAAATGAGGGACAAGAATAGCTCACCATCCTGCTGGAAAACAACAGGATGTCCTTGCAGTGCTGTGGCAAGCCCTCTGAGCAAGCCCTCTCAATGTGCCTTGGGGCATTTAACTGATCCTTTCCAGAAATCCCACATAATACAGTGAGCAGAGCTCATTTTAAGACACATTAATCAATGCCTGCAGAATTGAAACTGTCATCGTAGTCACTTCCCAATTCCTCCAGATAAGCTTGTGAGGGTAGGAGAGAGATTTCCAAGGATTCTTTGTTCCCCTTCAATTTCTCTGCATTACCGGAGAAGAGTGTCCAAACTCTTGCATCCACCAGAGGAGAGGAATTCAGCATCCTCTCTGACCTTAACTTGTCTTTAGCAAGACCTGGAATCTTGCTGCAGGAACCTTCTCTTCTGTGCCACCACTATGCAATGAACACACTTCTAGCTTTGCAGTCATCACTGTATTATAGTTACTTATTTGGAAGTCTATCTTTCTAGACTGTGAGCTTCTTGAATCCTGGTCTACATTTTCTTTTATCCCCCAAAATATGTTTATGAAAATTTTAAACATATGGGAAAGTTTAAAGAATTTTAGGGTGAATATCTACATTCCCTAATGTGATTTTACATTTAGCATTCTGTTTTCCTGACTTTGTCACATACTATGTGTCTGTCATCCCTCCTTCCATCCGTCAATCCATCTGATTGTTTTTTTATGCAATTCAAGGTAAGTTTCAGATTGGTAAACTTCACCACGTACAATTCACCATGGATTAAAATAACTAAAGTAACTATAGTTAAATATTTGTTTAAGATTATTTGAACTAAAAATTACCTATATTGAAACCCACAAATCGTAACTACAACATCTGATGAGTTCTAATATTTACCTGTGCAAATTTTCTATATACAATATAATGTCATCTGTGACTAGAGGTAATTTACTTTTTCCTTTCCAATTTTAATGCCTTTTGTTTCTTTTCTGTGCATAATCATTCTAGCTACAACCACCAGAACAAGGTAGAATGTAGACAGACTAGACATCCTGTCTTGTTTCTGACTTGGGGGAAAAGCATTCAGCTTTTCACCATTAATATTACATTAACTTTGTTTTTTGTTGTATTTTGTTCTTATTGTCATTCTTTTTTTGCTGCTGTTGTTTGTTTTGCAGAAGCCCTTCATCAGGATGATGCAGTGTTCCCTTCTATTCCTCAGTTGTTGTGTGTTTTGCAAGGAAGTGGGGGAGATGTTAATTCTGTCAGATTCTTTCTCTGTGTCTATTGAGGTGACTGTGTGTTTTTTGCTCTTCATTCTATTAAATGATATATTGCATTGATTATTTTTGTATGTTAAACCAACGTTGCATTCCCGAAATAAATTTAACTTAGTCACAGTGTATAATCCATTCTATGTGTTACTTAATTTGGTTTGCTATTATTTTGTTGAGGATTTTTCTGTTTCTATTCATGAAGGATAATGGTCTATAGTTTCCTTATCTTGTGATATCTTTGTCTAGTTTTGGTGTTAGGGTAATGCTGACTCATAGAATGAGTTTGGAAGTTCTTCATCATCTTTTTTTTTTTTTTTTTCTTGGAGAGTTTGTGAAGGATTTGTATTCTTCCTTAACCACTTGATAGAATTCACTAAGGAAGTCATCCATTTCTGGGCTTTTTTTCATAGGACGATGATTATTATTATCATTATAATTATTTCAATATATTTAATTTTAAAAGGTCTATTTATAGTTTCTATTTCTTCTGTAGGCAATTCTGTGTCTTTCTAGAGACTTACTCATCTAGCTATCTAATTTGTCAGTGCAGGGCACCTAGGTGGCTCAGTCATTAGCCATTTGGCTCATGTCATGATCCCAGGGTGCTGGGATCGAGCCCCACATTGGGCTCCCTGTTCAGCAGGAAACCTACTTCTCCCTCTCCCACTCCCCCTGCTTGTGTTCCCTCTCTCACTGTGTCTCTCTCTGTCGAATAAATAAATAAAATCTTAAAAAAAAAATGTTGGTGCACAATTGTCTACAATGTTCCCTTAAAACACTCTTGGGATATAGGTTATTGTTATAACTCATTATCATAAGTTTACTTTTTTAATTTGCAGTACTTCACACACCATGAATTCTTTAGTGTATCTTTTTTTATTCATTCCTTATTTTTGAGCTATATTCATGTTGTTGCATGCTGCTGTTCTGCAAAAACAAAGGTTGTTTTTTGTTTTGTTTTTGTTTTCTTTTTTGAAGGAAAAGGTTGAGTAGTATAACATTGTATGTATATACCATAGTTTGCTTACATAGTTGCCTTTGGATGGACACCCAAACTGGTTTTGGCTATTGCCAAATAAAGCTGAAAGGAACCTTCTTGAAAAATGTTTTCTGTCATACATTTTTTCTCTTGGATAAATAACTAGGAATGGGGTTTCTAAGTATAAGATGGATGAATTATAAGAGATCCACACCAAAAAAAAAAAAAAAAATTAGAACAAGTAAACTAGTTCAATAAGTTCACAAGAAAAAAAATCAGCATAGCAAAATCAAAGGTATTTCTATACATTAGTAATGAATAATCCAAAAGTAAAATTATTAAAACAATTTAATTATAATAGCACAAAAAGGAATAAAATAATTAGACATAAATTTAACAAAGGAAGTGCAATCAGTGTACAGTGAAACTAAAAACACCATTCAAAGAAATTAAAGACCTAAATACATGGAAAGACATTCCATACCATAGATTGGGAGACTTAATATTGTTAAGATGGTAATTCTCTCTTCCTTTCTTGGCCACCATCATGAATGATGCAGTATCTAATAGGACCAGGAAGTTCATGACCACCTGATGATTTCGGTGGAAAGAGATGGTTGCTGATGTCCATCTCTTGATGGAAAGGCAACAATACCTAAGAGAGAAATTGAGGGAAAACTATCCAAAATGTACAGTGCCACACCAGATGTCATATTTTTATTTGGGTTCAGAACCCATTTTGGTGGTGGCAAGGCAATTGGCTTTGGCATGATCTATGATTTATTTGGATTATGAACCCAAACATAGACATGAAAGACATGGCCTATATGAGAAGAAAAAGATGTCAAGAAATTAGTGAAAGGAATGCAAGAACAGAGTGAAGATAGTCAGGGGAACTGCAAAAGCCAAGGTTGGTGCCAGCAAAAAGTGAGCTAGAGATTGGACAACCAAAGGAGGAAAGATTCAGCAATGGTTTTATCTATGGTGATTGTGCAGATTTTTCATGAGGATTAATAAACTAAGCATGTTAATGTGTCTGGTTGTTTGAAAAAATAAAGATGACAATTTTCCCTAAAGTGGTCTACAAATTCAATGCATTTCTTTGCAAAAATCCTTGTTTTCCAAATTCAAATGGACATAAAAAGCACCAGAATAACCAAAATAATTTTTAAAAAGAACAAAGTTTCTGAAATACTCATGCTTCTTCTTTTCAAAATTTACCACAAAGCTGTAGTAATCAAGGCAGTATCACACTGGTGAGAGGACAGACACTGAAATCAATAGAGTGAAACTTAGTGCCAAAATTAACCTTTATTTATCTTTAAATTTTTATTTAAGTAAATATACCTTTAAATTGATTTTCCAATGGGTGTCAAGACAACTGAAGGGAATAAGTAGTCTTTTCAATAAGTGGTGGTAGATCCACTGGAGATCCACATGCAGATAATTGAAGCCAAATAGCTATTCATATCTTACTAAAAAATCAACTCAAAATAGACTATAGACCTGAGTGCAAGAGCAAGACTTAGGAAAGTCATAGAAGAAAACAGACAAGTAAATCCTTGTGGCCTTGAGTTTAGCAATGGTTTCTTAGTCTTAGTTTTCACATCAAAAACACCAATGATGAGAGAAAAACATAGATAAATTGGACTTCCCCCAAATTAAAACTTTTCTGCTTTAAAGACTATCACAAAGAAAGTGAAAAGACAGCTCATAAAATGGCAAAAAGAAGTATTTGGAAATCATATATCTCATAAGGGTTTTGCATCCAGTCTTAAGAACTCTTACAACTCAAAAGTAAGAAGATAACACCATTTTAAAATGGGTGAAATACCTGAACAGACAATTCTCTGAAGAAGGTAAATAAATGGTCAATAACTCATGAAAAGATGGGCAACATCATTAGTCACAGGAAAGTGAAAATCAAAAGCACAATGAGATACCATTTGATACCCAATAGGATGGCTATAACCCAAAAGACAGACAATGACAAGTTTTGGTAAAAATGTGAGTAATGGGAACCCTCATACGTCGTTGGTGAGAATATAAATGGTATAAACACTTTGAAATACATTTTGCCATTTCCCCAAAATGTTAAACATAGAGTTAACATATGACCCATCAATTTTACTCCTAGGAATATGGAGAGAATACAAAAGATATGTCCACACACACAAAAAAAAAACATGAATATTTCTAGTATCAAGATGTATCAATATATCTAGTATCAAGATGGAAACAACTCAAATATCCATCAAGTGATAAATAGATAAGTAAATTGTAGTATAGCCATACAAAGGATTATTTACCATAAAATGGGAATGAAATACTAATACATGCTACTATAGGGATAATCTTGGAGACACTATGCTAAGTGAAATAAGCCCCAAAGAAAAGCTACACATTCTGTGATTTCATCTCTATGAAATGTCCAGATTTGGAAAATCTATTGAGACAGAATATAAATTTGAAGATGCAGGAGGCTGATGAAAGGCAAGAATTGGGAATGCTTATTAATGAGCACAGGGTTTTTCATAGGCTGAACTGTTCCTCCTCCCAAGTTTGTGTGTTAATGTGTAATTCCCAGGACCTCAGAATGTGACTGTATTTGTAGATAAACACATTAAGAGTTATTAAAGTTAAAATGAGCCTGTTAGGGTGGCCCTAATCCAATCTGAATGGTGTCCTTAAACACAAAGAGAGATACTATGGGTACTTGTGCAAAGGGAAAAGACCATGTGAGGACACAGTGAGAAGGCAGCCACTTGCAAGCAAAGGAGAAAGACATAATCAATTATGCCAACATCAGCTTGATCTGGGACTTCTAGCTTCCAGAAATATGAGAAAATAAATTTCTGTTGTCTAAGCCACCAAATCTGTGGTATTTTGTTACAGGAGATCTAATAATGTAATACAAAATTTCTTTTGTAATCACAGGAATGTTCTAAAATAAGGTAGATACTGGTCATGCCACTCTTCTGAATTCTATACTCTAAGAATTAATTTTATGACATGTGAATTATTTCAATGAACTTGTTTTTTTAAAAAAAAAAAAAGGAATTAAAAATATAAGTGGGTATTCTTGCCTTTTTCCAGGACTTAGGTGGAAAGCATTCAAGATTTCAGCTATAGGATTTTTATAGACTGAGTCCTATGTAAGACTGGGAGCATTTTCGTTCTTCCTAATTTGATGACAACTTTTCTCTTGAATGGGTGTTGAATTTTGTTAAACATGTGTTTCCATCTATTGAAAATGATAATTTAGCATTTCACATTTATTATGATAGTATGTGAAATTATTGCTGAATGCTAAACCAAACTTGTACTCTTTGTATAAACCCACTCAATCATATGGTCATAATGTATTATCTTTTTTTATACTGATGGAATTGATTTGCTAATATTGCTAATTTTTACATCATTACATAAGAAGCATATTGAGTGTATTTTTTGGTAATACCTTTGCACAGTTTGGGATTAGAGTTATGTAAGCCTCATGAAACAACAGAGGAAGTTTTCCTACCACAACTATATTCTGTAAGAGTGTGAATAACATTGGGGTTTTTCTTCCTTAAACATTTGGTAGTGTCTGGGTGGCTCAATGGGTTAAAGCCTCTGCCTTCAGCTCTGGTCATGATCTCAGGGTCCTGGGATCGAGCCCCACATTGGGCTCTCTGCTCAGTGGGGATCCTGCTTCCTCCTCTCTCTCTGCCTGCTTGTGATCTCTGTCTGTCAAATAAATAAATAAAATCTTTAAAAAAATTCATATTCTTCAAGTCATTTTTTACATTTTTTGAATTTTAGGGTATATAATTATATCATGCTACCACTATATTATTATAATATGATGCACTGTTATCATTTTAATGTCTGTGGTATTATATTCCCTCATCCCCTGTGTAGTGATAACCCCTCACCCATTAATAATTTGTATTATTTCATATTTTTCCTTGGATAATCTTACTATGATTTTTTAAGAATTATTCATATTTTTAAGTAAAAACTTCACATTTTTAAATCTTTTCTAAATATTTTGAGTACATTCCATTGTTTTTTTTTTTTAATATTATGTGAAGTCTATTTTCTCTCTCACTGATTGTTATTCTATTTTTCATTATATTCTCTCTTTGCTTACTTTGGTTTTACTTTTTCTAACATTCAGGGTGGAACCTGAAGTCATTGACTTTAGATCTATCTCTTTTTCTAATATAATCATTTATAGCTATAAATTTCATTCTAAGTAGTGTTTTTGTTGCATCCCACAAATTTTGACTTGACTGTTTTTACTGAATTCAGTTTAAAGTATTTTAAAATTCCCATTGTGAATTTTTTTTTAATTTATGGATTATTTAGATGTTTATTTTGTTCTGTAATTTTTCTTTTTTAGTTTTCAATACTAGTCATTTTCCTACATAGTTAATTGATGATTAATTTAATACCATTATAATTATATAGTATATTTTGTATGATTTAAATTTGCTTAAATATTCATTGTGTTGTCATTGTTTTTTAAGATTTTGTTTATTTATTTGACAGAAACACATACAACGAGAGAAAGAACACAAGGAAAGGGAGTGGGAGAGGGAAATACGGACTTCCTGAGATCATGCAGGGCTCTATCTCAGGAACCTGGAATCAAGACCTGAGCCGAAGGCAGACACTTAATGACTGAACCACCCAGGCGCCCCTTAAATTTGATTAAATATTCTTTTTTTTTTTTTTTTTTTTTAAAGATTTTATTTATTTATTTGACAGAGAGAGATCACAAGTAGGCAGAGAGGCAGGCAGAGAGAGAGAGAGAGAGGAGGAAGCAGGCTCCCTGCTGAGCAGAGAGCCCGATGCGGGACTCGATCCCAGGACCCTGAGATCATGACCTGAGCCGAAGGCAGCGGCTTAACCCACTGAGCCACCCAGGCGCCCTGATTAAATATTCTTATACTTCTTTTTTTTTATTTTACTTATGTGTTTATATATGTATTTTAATATTTAAATATATATGTATTTTACGATTTTGGTGTGTATTATTCTTATGTCAAGGTAAGTGAACATTTGTTCAGAACATTTATTTACTGTCTTGTAGCTTTTCTATTCTCCTTAAAATAAATTGCTTAAATCTAACAATGATTGTTGACCTAATTGTCTACTTATTCCATTAATTCTGTTGACCTTTAGTTCAGTATTTTAAAGATGTGTTGCTGGCTACATATACATTAGTGATGATGATGTCTTTCTGATTAAGTGATACCCTTTTCTTGGTATCAAATATATTATCTCTGAGGACAAACTCTTTCTTGAAATCTACTTGAATTGATATGATATGATGTATTGCCATTCCAACATCTTTATGATAATTGTTTTGATTGTACATTTTCCAACTACTTACTTTCAATCTATCTGTGTCTTAAGATTTGGCACATTTTCTATAGAAAGCATTTAGTTAAGTCTTAATTTTCTAACCATTTTAATTAGATTGTTTGGTCCATTATCTTTTAATAAAATATTTGATGTTCTTTTATCATTTGTTTTCCATTGCATCCAATAATGATTTTTACTATTTTTATTTTTTAAATATTCAATTTATTTGAGAGGGAGAGAGAGCATGAACAGTGGTAAGGGCAGAGGAAGAGGGAGAAGCAGAAGTGTGGAGCCTGATGTGGGGCTCAATCCCAGGACACTGAGATCATGTCCTGAGCTGAAGTCAGATGCCTAATTGACTGAGTCACACAGTTTCCTCCTGATAATGACTTTTAATTATTATTATTGTTCTGTCCTTCCTTTACTTTTAATTGGTGATTAATTACAGATTTTTCTAAAATTCAGTTTTAATATATGTATTGGATTCTCAGGTATACATCTTATCATTAATTTTTAGTGTATCTTGTATGGTTTAAATGATACAACCTTAATTTTAAGGTCTGATATCCCAAATCATAGAAAGTATGAAATCCTTGTAATAACATAGTTCCATTTATCACTTTGTTCTATCCTTTATGTTACACTTTCATTTGCATACATCGTGTACTTTAGAATACTATATAAAAATGTTTTCTTTAAACAGCTGTATATATTCTAAAGAAATTCAGATAAAAGACAATTTTTGATTCTATCCAATTATTTACCACATCAAAATTTCTTTCATTTGCAAAGAATATCTGAATTTTCACCTGGTCTTATTTTTCCTTCAGCCTACAGAACCTCCTTTGCCATTATTTAGTAGCCCAGGTCTGCTAGCAATGATTTACCATAGTTTTTATTTAACTAAAAAAATGCCTATTTTTTAAAAATTTATTTTCATTGTAACAGAATTCATTGTTTATGAACCACACCCAGTGCTCCATGCAATACATGCCCTCTATAATACCCACCACCTGGCTCTCCCGACCTCCCACCCCCTGCCTCTTCAAAACCCTCAGATTGTTTTTCATAGTCCATAATCTCCCATGCCTATTTTGTCTTCATTCTTGAATGCTATTTTTGCTGGATATAGAACGCTGAATTGGATTTTCTCTTTTGGTGTTCCACTTTGACCTGCTCTCCACTGATTTTGATAAGCCCTCACTGATGAATAGAATTATCGTTCTATGTGCACTGTTCTATTTCTGTGGATGCTTTCTGGATTCTCTTTTCTAAGCAGTTTGACTCTAATATTCTTAGTCTGGTTTGCTTTGCAGTTAACATGGTTGGGTCTCACTAAGCTCCTTTAATCTGTAATGTTGTCTTGAATCAAAACACAGAAATTTTTGGTCAGTAGTCTTTTACTTCTGAAGAAGCTCCATTTTCTCTTTATTCTGCTCTGGTATTTCCTTACATTTAATCTTCAATATTGTCCCATAGATCTCTATCACTTTATTAAATAATTTTCTCTTTGTTTCTTCAATCTTCTTTCATGGAAATAATTTCTGTTGATTTAACGGCAAGTTCAGTAATTTTTTTTTTTTATCTCGTTTTGTCTTGCCATTTCCATTCTGCTGAAATCATCCAGGATATAATAAATTAATACAGACATGTAGCTACATAAATATAGAGACATATTAATTTATAGTTTAGATTTTCCACTTGGTTCTCTTTTGGGGTTTTTGTCAGTTGATACATCATATCTTTTTCTTTACTGTGAGCGTATTTTGTTTTACCTCATCAAGTATCATATAGTGGTTCCAAAATCTTTTCCTAACTCAAATATCTTATCCATCTCATAGTTGGTGTCTATTGATTGTGTTTTCTCTTAAGGATAATTTTAATTGAGTTCCTATTTTTGTATTTCCTCTAGTTTTGTGTTTCACACTGGACATTGTGAAGGATATTTTGTAGGAGTTCTATATTTTCTCTTCTTATTTTGAAGAAGACTTTTTTTTTTTTTTTAATGTAAGCAACCAGTTAATTTGGCTGAAGTGGAACTAAAATCTCTGTTTTGAAGAGATTTTATATCTCTTCTTAGGTATAAGAAACTTGGCTTAGTCCTTTTAGACTTAGCTGGAGTGCTTAGATTGTACCATGTATGTGTACATTACAGAGGGTCAGCCAAAGACTAAACAGAGTTTATACAGAAAAGATGCTTCTTATGCAAGATTCTCCACGACTCCTTATTTCCATTAAGCCCCAATGTTTACCAGCGCCCTAGTCTCTGTCCCCTGGTTTATCAAATCACTAGGATTGTGATTTTCCCCATCAGAATTTCAGCTACGCCATGTGGTACGACAAAAGAATTCCCCTGAATGAAAAGTCATGAAACTAAGAAAATCACTTTGTTTTGTTCCCTTTCTCTAAGTATCAACTCTCCTCACATTTCTGCCTCCTTTTCTTCAATCATTAGTGTCTACATGTATTTGCTTTTAAATATTTTCTGTAAATCTAATGTTATATGTTGCAGCTACTTAATCATATTGGAAGCAAAAATATCTGTGTCTTCTTAAACTTCATGTTTCTTTTATTCTAAACACAGCACAGAAAGAGGCTTTAGATATTTGATGAATTGATGAATAAATGAAACAATTGACAATTAAATGAACGACTAAGGAAATTAATCAATGAGAAGGTTTAATCTGTGCCCATTGGCACCTACCACTATCTCCAATATCATATGTTGTTATGTTTCATCTTTTTAATACCCTGTTTGTCTGAATTCAAACTGCCTATCTCCATTCATCTAATCTACAGAGAAGAGAAAATCGTCCATCCCATGTGGGAACTGGAGGGGAAATTTTAAAAAGGTAACTTAAATTGAGAATTCAGCAAGTCTTCTCACATCCATGACTTTTTCTTCAGTTCACAAAACCCTCGTATAGACTGGGCAAATTCCACAAGTTATGGGAGAGGTGGAATCCTGTTACACAAAATAGTACAGCTAGTCAGATATTAAAAAATGAATAAAAAGTTGTGCAAGTTATCATCCCATAGTTGTAAAAAAGAATCCTGAACATATATTTCTTTAAAAAATTTTGGGGCTGCTTTGAAGCTTGGTGCTTCTCTCATTGAATTGGGGCCAATGATCCAGGACAGTCAAATTGATTTTCCAGAATATATTCTTCACTTCTTGTACCGTTTCAGTCTTCCTCATTGTCACTAAAGTAATTGCTTTAAAATACAGACCCTATAATGCCTTGCCCCTTGCAATGGTTTTCTGCTATGTAAAGAACACAGTCTTAAGGAATTATATTGGTATGTGATACTCTTCACATTGTTACCCTAATTTGCTTCTTCAGATGATCCAGTCATATACATAATCTCAAATTCCTCTATTTTATATCTGTACCTGCTTTTGAACATTAAAGCACTCATCACATGGTGCACCTGCGTGGCTCATTTTGGCTAGGGTCATGATCTCAGTGTTGTGAGATTGAGCTCTGCAAAGTGCTCTGTACAGAGCATGGAGCCTGTTTAGGATTCTCTCTCTTCCACTCTCTCTGTCCCTCCTCCTGCTGTCTCTCTTTCTCCCTCTCTAAAAAATATAGAATAAAATTTAAAAAATATAAAGCACTCATCACATTGCAGTGAGGAAACTTTTCCATGATTTTCTGTCCCGCTGTGAAGAGTTTTGTTGTTGTTATTTATTTATATGTTTGTATTTAATCTTCCTGGCTTAGTACAGGATTTAGTGTTGGGATTTTTCAAATTGATATTTATATAATTATTAAATTTCACAATGTAATTAGGAGTAAAGACAGTACAATCCTCAAAATTTCTTTTCTTTTCTTTTTTTTTTCTCAGAAATACCTATTATTTGGACCACACCAAAATTTTTTTCAGTCATGCTTTCTGTCACTTTGACTAGGTGTTGAAGCATGACTTAATATTTTTAGGTAAAAGAAATATGACCCAAAAAGTCCTTAAAGCTAGGTGGGGACCAGTAGGATATGAGCGCTATTGCTTATTAGAGACCTTAGTTATGGAATTTGCAACATAAAAGAATGACCCCTTTAAGAGCACATGAGTTTAGGGATATTCCTTTGTTTCTCAGTGATAGAAGATTGAGAATCATCCAATTATTACTTCCAGAGGTTTATCCAGATTTTATAGAGCTTTAACTTGTAAAATTTGGAAGACTCCTTTTAAGAAAAAGGAATCTAAAATGATGAATGAAGAAATAGTTATAAAATCAAATATTTGCTCCAAATGAAAAGAGAAACCATAACAAATTATGAATTTTAAAAAGCTGAGAAATACCATAGACACCACAAAATCAAACCAATAACAGAACATTTGTATTAACTGATCTTCTGGGACACCTATGTAATATGCTTTTCTTCTATTTTTGGTTGCAATAATTTTTTTTGTTTGTTTCATGACTTAGAGAATTACTTTCAGGCTTACAGATTGTTCTTGGTTGTGTCATGTAATTTTTAGGCTTCTTGTCAGAATGGGAAATACTCTACTAAATTCATCTCATATTTGTATATATTGCCATAGATTTCCCTGTAATGGTATTGCTTCAACTCTGTGTCCAAATAATATAGGGATTCTGGTACATTTCATTTTGTGAAAATCTCCTAAAAAAAAAAAAAAAGAAAAGAAAAGAAATATATTTCCTACATATACAAGTAAGTGTAGTTTATTCTCAGTTATATAACTGACAGAATAAAAATTTTGTTCTAAGCATTGATAAGAAAAAAAATCCATGGTTTATACGTTTATTGACTTAAAGAAGTTCTCATATACTAATTTCTGGTTTTGTATGTTTCAAACCTTGTGCCCTTGTCGTAGTCACATATTTGAGGTGCCATAAGACTTGTTCATACCAAGATAGGTCTTCTAGACTGGCCTCTGTGTCACAAAGCTGGGTGAATTGACAAGTTGGGATTCAGAAGTATCCTTGGAAGCCATTCCAATGATAGTATAGAAGCCCTATATATATATATATATATATATATATATATATATATATATGTATATATGTAATATATATATTATTATTACAATAATATATTATCATAATAATATATTATATAATAATATATAATATATAATGAATATAATATAATATAATAATATATAATGTAATAATATATTATATAATAATCTTTGGAAACAATCCAATAATAGTATTTAAGCCTATACTCACACACACACACACACACACACACACATATTTATATATTAAATATATATAAACAAATGAAATATATATATTTTTTCATTAGACTCCTTGCAAATGAACCCATGATGCTCAAAATTCCTTTAATCAAATCTCCCAAAGTGCCCAAGGACCCCTCAGTGATTTAAAAGCTACAGGAAAATATAATAGAGGATGTAATGGAAAATAATAGCCAGTTTCAATTGAAATTTCTTTTACAAACATTACCAAAAAAGAAAAAAAAATGAGCACACAGACAATTTGCTCTGAAATCTGTAGGATTTTTTTGGTGGGGATTTTTGGTGTTTTGTTTGTTTGAGATCCACAGAAAATCCACCTCTGCTTGTTTCATCTTTTTGTGCCACTAAGTTTTCAGTCTCATTAGGGAAAGGAGACAGCACTCAGTATATGCTCACTGAAGTCCATTTAATAATTAATTAATGAAGCTTGGGTGCATTTTGTCATTTTCACGGACTCAAATCCCCTTTCCGGTGATTTTACATTCAGGAAGTTTTATATGTTTCGCTTGCTGTGTTCTGAAAATAAAGACAAGTTTCCCCTCCTTACTTTCCAAAGTAATTTGTAAAAAAAAAAAAAGTCATTAGACTCACAAATGAAAACATGAAAACATCATAAGGCTCCGGACATCAATGTGTTTCTACTTTTTGACTAAGAGCAATGAGAAAAGGCAAGAAAGGAGAGCTCAGTTTCACCTTCGCCGTCTTTATCACTTGTCTCACTCATCATTCTGTACCCGTCAGTTTATAAACTCTCGTCCAAATAGAGAAAGAGTAAAGAGAAAAAATACTGATGGAGTGGCGGATGTGATTCCATCTAAATCCTGGCCACAGCGCCTTGTTTCACTGAGTACCTACGTCCTATCTTGTGTGGAGGACCGCCGGGTAGATTGGAATAAGCTCTGTGTGTTTTACCCATCTCTTCAACTTAACTCCATGTTGAGCGCATAAGCCTCCCTACTTGGATGTTTGATCAAAACACTTACTTACTAGGGAACGGAACGACTCCCACTGGGGTACAGTAGGAACAGAGATTGCTGCTAAATTGCCACCATTTTTACCAAATCATCTTCCAGATACCATCTCTCCAGTCTGGCACCTGAGAAGATATTAAGCAAGGAAGCAAAATGAGTCAAAGTATCTTATTGGGGGCCAGGTCAACAGGCCTGATGCAGTGAACTGAATTCATCTTCTGTCAAGTCTGGGGACCTTCTGGGGGAGAGAGACGGTGGCTTGCTGTGAAGGGAGCTGATAGCAGACATCCAGGCTTGTTGAGTATAAAAATGCCTCTCCCTATAGTGAATGTGAATGATTTTGTGAAAGTAACTGCTTCTATGAAATGACTCAAATTATGCTTTTACTTTTTTGGTGCTTTTCTTTTTTTAAGATTTTATTTGTTTATTTGAGAGAGAGCATAAGACAGTACATGAGATGTTTGGGCTTGGGGGGTTGGTGGGAAGGGATGGCAGACAGAGAGGGACTAGCAGACTCCGCACTGAGTGCAGAGCCCAAGGCAGGGCTTGATCCCAGGACCATGAGATCATGACTTGAGCCAAAGTCAGATGCTTACTGACTGAGTCACCAAGGCGCACCTTTTCTGATGCTTTTTAAAGCATAATTGATTATGATTTTAAAAGTTTTAAAATTCATGATATATAAGGATGAAAGCTTCTTTCATGGGATTACTTGTAGTCAACCAACTTGACTGAGGCCAATTTATAAATGTAAAAGCTTACAAGAAAACTTGGTAATATTCAGATTTTATGTGCTCCATATCCTAAAAAAATTGGCTATCTAATAAAAAATTAGGACATAATTGCAAAAGTTATTTAAAATGGTACTGGTTTAAGGGATCGATATTGTAGCTAACACAGTAATGTTTGGTTTTAGTAATCACCAGCATTCAAATATTAGGATATCAAATGTCTTGCTCTGTATTAGCAGATGAGTGACTATTTTCTTTGAATGGAAAGATGCTATATACTAAATGTAAACTCACTCACTTTGTGTTATTCAGTATATAAATATGTCATATCTAGGACAAGGACAATCAAACAGAGGAATGTGCTCCTCTTTGTGAACATTCTAATACAGTGAAAAGAAGGGCCATATGCACCCCAATGTTTATAGCAGCAATGGCCACAGTCGCCAAACTGTGGAAAAGGGCCAAGATGACCTCCAACAGAACAATGGATCAAGAAGGTATGGTCCATATATACAATGGAATATTACACAGCCATCAGAAAGGGTGTATGCCCAACTTTTGTATCAACATAGACGGGACTGGAAGAGATTATGCTGAGTGAAATAAGTCAAGCAGAGACAATCAATTATCATATGGTTTCACTTACTTGTAGAGCATAAGGAATAACATGGAGGACATTAGGAGAAGGAAAGGAAAAGTGAATTGGGGAAAATCGGAAGGGGAGATGAACCATGAACAACTATGCACTCTGAGAAACAAACGACGGGTGTGTGTGGGGGTTGGGGATTAGGTGAGCCTGGTTGTGGGTATCATAGAGGGCACATATTGCATGGAGCACTGGGTGTGATGCATAAACAATGAATCCTGGAACACTGAAAAAAATAAAATTAAATTTTTAAAAATGCTTTGAGACTTGAAGTTCCTTTTTTTAAAGATTTTATTTATTTTATTTTTGAGAGACAGAGAGCATGAGTGGTGGAGGGGAAGAGAGAATGTGAAGGAGGAGCAGGTTCCCTGCTGAGCAGGGATTTGGAGCTGACCCCAGGACCCTGGGATGACCTGAGCCCAAGGAAGATGCTTATAACAGACTGAGCCCTGAAAGGGAGCCCTGAAAGCTTGAAGGTTCTTAAAAGAGAAAGTGGGAGAAAAATGTTTGGGGGGGGTTAGATTAATCTGGTTTTCTTCTCTCTTTTTTTTTTTTTCCCAATTTATTTACTTATTTGAGAAAAAGCAGGTTAAGAGGAAGGGGACAGAGGGAGAGGGAGACAAGGAGACAAGCATACTCCCTGCTGAAACTGGAGCCCAACATGGGGCTGGATCCTAGAACCCCAAGATCATGACCTGAGCTAAAGTCAAGAGTTGGAGGTGGCCTCTAATCTCATTTCCAATAAGGGGAAGCTACTTTCTCTCTATCTTGTTTGAGCCTTTCTAAACCTCAGGCATGAAAGTACACAAAAAGTGCTTTGCATATTATTTGGCAAAAAGAAGTACACAACAATTTTGTCTTCCTCCTCCACAGCTTTGTCCAATTAGTTCCTTGAGTAAGGCTGCTTTACGGTGCTACAATCAACAACTATGAAAAATGTGTGTACAAAGCTTAGAGGAGCATTCTCCATTTTTCTTCCAGAGTGGAAATATACACACACATATGCAAACATTTAAAACTCCTCCCCTTTTTTACTGATCCACTTTCTTGGGCTTATCATTGTCTTTTTTTTTTTTTAAAGGTTTTATTTATTTATTTGACAGAGAGAAATCACAAGTAGTCAGAGAGGCAGGCAGAGAGAGAGAGAGGGAAGCAGGCTCCCCACTGAGCAGAGAGCCAGATGTGGGACTCGATCCCAGGACCCTGAGATCATGACCTGAGCCGAAGGCAGCGGCCTAACCCACTGAGCCACCCAGGCCCCTCAAGGGCTTATCATTGTCTTAATTCATTCTTACTCCAATACCTGCCTCAGTCATTTAAAACACATTTGGTTTGTATGCAGGTTTTTTGGGGGGATTTGTTTGTTTTTTGTTTTCATTTTAATTTCAGTGTAGTTAGCATACAGAGTTTTATTAGATACAAATGTTCAATAGAGTGATTCAAAACGTCCATATATTACTCAGTGAACTATTAAGCCATGAAAAGACATGAAGAGACCTCAAATCCATTTTACTCAGTGAAAGAAAGTAGTGTGAAAAACCTAGACATTATATAATTCTAACTATGAAATTTTGGAAAAAGACAAAGCTATAGAGACAGCTAAAAGATCAGAGGTTGCCAGGGAACCTGGGGAGGAAGAGGAAAGGGATGAATAGGTGAAGAACAGGGAATTTTGGGGGCGATGAAACTATTCAGTACAATACCATAGTCATGAGTACAGGTCATTATGCATTCATCAAAACTCACAGAAATGTACAACACAAAGAAAGAACCTTAATGTGACCTAAGAACTTTAGTTAATAATAATGTATAATGGTTGTAACAAAGGCACCACAGGAATGCAGGATGTTCGTAATAAGGGAAATGGTGTGCTGAGATGGGCGAGTAAGAGTGGGAGTGCAGATGGAACTCTGGTCTCTGCTTAGGTTTTCTGTAAAATTCAAATTGCACTAAAAATTAATTTTTAAAAAATACAAAAAGACAAAAACAAAAACAACCCAACAACCCACATTAGCTTTGGTCTTCTAATTCTATTTGAAATGTGAGAAAAACACAACCGTGATGAACTTATAGTAACTCCTACAAATAGAATTCAAGAATCACAGAAGGCTTAATAAATGGGAAAAATCTCTGATATATATATTTTTTAAGATTTTATTTATTTATTTGACAGAGAGTTCACAAGTAGGCTGAAAGGCAGGCAGAGAGGGGTAGGTAGGCTCTCCGCTTAGCAGAGAGCCCAATGTGGGGCTCAATCCCAGGACCCTGAGATCATGACCTGAGCCTAAGGCAGAGGCTTTACCCACTGAGCCACCCAGGTGCCCCAAGTCTCTGACACATCTTAACTAGAAACATTTTTATACAGCAAGAAACACATTACAGTTTGTGTAATGTGTAGATTTATTTATTGGAGAGAGGGAAGAGCATGAGAAGGGGGGACAGAGGGAGAGAGAGAGAATCCCAAGAACACTCCATGTTGAGAGTGCAGAGCTTGACTCAGGGCTCTATATCATGACTCTGAGATCATGATCTGAGCCTAAACCGAGAGTCCGTTGCTTAACACACTGTGAGCCCCAAGGAGCACCACTGAACCCCAGAAGCCCCAAGTTACAGTGTTTTAATAGGAAAATACTTCGTGGAGGTGGCAAATAATTTACATTGGTGTCTCTCAGACTTCAAGCTCCTACACGTTCAAGGTAACAACAATGACCGCCATGGGAAAAGAAAGGTATTTTAGGATGTGAGGTCTAGAGTCCCACTCACAGTGTGTATGACCTTGAGAAAGGTCAACTTCCCCATATTTCAGTTTTCTCTTCCCTTAAATAGGGAATAATAATAGAACTGACCCATCAGGGTTGTTTAAGGGTAAAATGAGATGGTGATGTGAAAAGCTTAAAGTAGGATCTGGTTACATCATAGTTAGCTGTTTTTTCTTTAAGTTATGATTATAACACTTCATAGTAATAGTATTAATTTTCTCTTGTAGACACACGAGCACTCAAGCAATAGACCAGCAAACAAAATAGATTCAAATAGTCATTTGAAATCTGAAGTTTCATTCCCCATATTTTGCTTTGTCAGAGTAAATAGGTTGTTGTATTTGAAATTTAAGACAAAGGCAGTGAGCAGAACAAGAGAGAATTTAGAACAAAAATTTAGGTGGGTAAATTCAACTAATTTGCTGAAAGATAGGAAAGGGCAACACTAACTTAGATTATTAAATAAGTGTTTAACTGTGATTTAGACTTAATAAAACAATTATGTACATTAACTTATAATTGATCATTATTAAATGTATAATTAGTGAGATTGAATAACCCAGGAAAAGATAAAAGTCTGTCTTTAATCCATTGTTCATTCTCAATATGTAAGATTCTAATAATCATTAGCATATAATATAATTATGAAGTTATAAATATAAATTAGATTACATGAAGGATGAATTTTAAATCCTTATGCATTTTATCTAATTACTATAAATTTGATTATGGATAAATAACTAAACTCTAATATGGTATTTGAGAGTAAAGCTTTTCTGACTAAAACCTTGAATGTTAATCTCAAGCTGTTCAATTTTATAATGCTTGAGCAGCTAATGGCAAAAATTAGAGAATAAGACAAAAATGTAAATAATAGATTATGGCTGAATTTGAGTTTACATGCAGCAAGATTAAAAACTGGAAAGATAAGACTGAGAGAGTCTTACAAAGTTAAACTATTTTTCATTTTTATGAAAGCTCTGGATGGATTACTCCTTTTGATATCAGCAAGCTCCTCATTATAATTAAACTGATCATATTCCCTGCTACAATAATGCCTACAAATAAGGCAGCATGACCCATAATGCAGCCCACACCATAGCTAACGTAGAGACAATTTCAATGTCTCTTGATCATCAAAGGGCTCCAAAAATATAGTATGCACTTTCCCCTTTGGTACTGAACTTCACATTTCTTAGTGCCCAAAGAGAACTTTCAAGAAACTATAATTAAGCAGAAATCTTCACATTAATTTGAGTTCTTTTTATTTCAGATTTTTTTTCCATGCATAGGAAAAAACTTAAAATTCATTCTAGTTGAGTAATCTAACTCACAGTGAAAACCTATAATCAGAATAAGAATAATGGAAAAGTTTTCACTCCCATCTAGTAAACTGATCTACTACTCAAAGGGAAGTGAATTAGTTTCCACCTGGAGGAAGAGCTCTCACACCTGCACCAATCAAGGCAATGGCTTTAAGTGGAGAAGGTGAGAGACGTGGAATGTCATGCCCAGCCATCTTCCCTAACTGGGCTTATAAATGTAACTCACGTTTGTTGTTGTGAGTAGCAAATCAAGTATGCACTTCAAGCTCCTAACACAGTCATTTGTACATACAATTACCCATTCAAAAGTAGTGAAAGTCATGTGATTATACCTTTCTTCAGCCTTCACGTCTTAAGATGTTTATTAAGAGGGATAATGTGAGAGGAAAACACATACTTATTTTCCCTACTTCTGATCTTTCAGGCTTAATAAATTCTGTGATCATCCTTATTTCTAAATCTATACTGTCTCAATGACTATAATTTTATAATGTTTTGCTTTGGAATAGAACAATTTATTTTTATTTTTTATTACTATCATGTCTACTTTTGGTCTTTCATATTTTCAAGATATATTTCAATGTATATTTGAATCCATTTATGAAGTTCTATATATACACCCTGTTAGTATTTGATTAGAATTTAATTGAATCTAAAAAAAAAAGAATTTAATTGAATCTATAGAACAACTTAGTAACATTTATTTACAGTAATGAATCTTTTAATACACAAATATGTTTTATTATACATTTATGTCATAGTTTTTATGTATGTTTTACAGTTTTTTTATAGATAACATGCACATTTTTATTAGAATCATTTCTAGCAATTTAATATTTTGATGCTATTATATATAAATCATATCTTAAGAAATTTTCTTTTCTAACATAATGGTATATGAATTTATGTTTTATGTTTGTACATTGAGTTTATTTATAGAAAACTACTAATAAACTGCTAATATAATATCCATATTGTAATTACCATGTAAATATAAGTCTATTAATATAATAATATAGATAATTGGATTATTTATAGTCATAATTATGTTAACTACAAATAATGACTTTCTTTTTCTCTCCTATACTTTAACCTAGCACTGGGTAGGACTTTCAGCATGATATTAAAAGATGTGAAGATCATAGACATCCTTGTTCTTGACCCCTGACTTTAGAGGAACATTATTAACATTTTATTATTAACTGCATTTGCTTTTGGTTTTGCAGATAGCATTAGTCAGAATTAGAAAGTGCATTTCTATTCCTAGGTTGCATATGATTTTTATAGTGAATAGATCTTAACTTTTATCAAATATTTTTACTTAATTTTGAGGGTGACAATATAAGATTTTATTTCTTTTATCATCTTGTTTAGGTCAACTACATTGAACAGTTCAAAAATGTTAAACCTTCCTTGCATTCCAGAAATAAACTCAAACTGGTCTTTTATATTTATCTCCTGCATTGTTGGATTGAATTTACCAATATTTCATTTTGCTTTTGTAGATCTGTTTTTATGAAGACTTATTATAAATTTTCCCATATTGACTGCCCTCAGGTTTGGAATTAAGGTTATAGTAGTCCCACTGTATAAGTTAGAGAATATGTCCTTATTTCTACTTTCTGGAAGATTTAGCAAAAGACAGGCATTAAAAATTTCTAGTAACATTAAAATTCTATCTAAAATCAATTAATCATTTGTATCTTTTATTTCTTATATTGTGTCTATATCCTTTGCTTATTAGTTTTTCCCTGTGGGAGAATTTATTATTTATTGACAAATTAGTAAATGAAATATATATTTCATATATTCATATAAATATACATTACAAATATACTTACAACTTCTGCTTATGTATTACAATGAACAGATCTAATGCTATCATGCATGTAAATTTATTTTCAATTTTGTTTTTCTTAAATTTAATACTAATTACTTGAAAACATAAAATGTAAACAAAAGTATGGTAAAGGGGAAAAATCACATTTATTAACTAATCTACATTTCTTCAGATATTTTATATGCCATTTTTACTATGCATTTGATTCCCATATAGGATTGTTTTCCTTCAGGTCTGCCTCTTTCCACAGAGCAAAATGTCTACTCTGGAACTCTGAGTGAGGGGTGATTATTTGATGACATTTCAATGTGTTTGAAAATAGTTGATTGATCATCTTTATTATTCTTTTTCAGTCCATTGCTGCATATTTCCATTATTTGCCCCCATGAGAGAACTTTAGATTTATTTTGTCATGGTATCCAATATTTTCGGTTACTATTTTATTTGCAATTGTACTGAAATAATCGGATTTGTAGAGTGCTGTATTTTTTATGACTGTTCCTTTTGGTAACTTGAAATTATTAATTTTTCTTTTCTTTCTTTAAAAGATTTGATTTATTCACTTGAGAGACAGAGAAAACATGAGTAGAGGGGAGGGACAGAGGAAGAGAGAGAAGGAGACTCCCCACTGAGCAGAGAGCCAGATATGGGTCTCAATCCCAGAACCATGGGATCATGACTTGAGCCAAAGGCACACACTTAACAAACTAAGCCACCTAGGTGTTCTTCCATTATTTTCTTAATTAAAATCTTCCTGTTATCCTTATTCTTCTCCTGCAGATATTTTCTAAGTTTCTTTGTTAAACATTTTATTCATATAAAATATTCCTTCATAATTAATATATTTAATATTACAATTTACATGTTGTGCATAGTTTTGGTTCTAATGTACTTTGGATCATTTTAGCTCTGATTTTTCTTGTTTTTAAGTCTGAAGATGTAGGTTTAATATTCTCTTGATTTGTTGGATATTTAGAAAGTTCTTCAGTTTAACATTTGAAAGGTTATAATTTGGGGGCTAGAAAAAAGTTATCAGTTTCTAGCTTTCTTTTCTTTTGTAATGTGTTCATCTGAATTTTCCTGTATAATGTGTACTTTGAGGCTTCTGGCATAGACGGACCTGAGTTTGTATATTATTATAGCATTTGTTAGCTACCCAACCCAGGGAAAATAACTGATCTCTCCAGCCACAGTTTTTTTTTTTCCTTTATCTGTCAAATAAACATAATAGAAATAATGCTCTCACATTGTTATGAACACCACCTTGAATAACCATTACTGAGTAGACCTTCAGGCAATCTTAACCCTTATTTATATAGGGGAGTAAGGAGCAATAAGTATATATTAAATCAACCTTAGTATATTTCTTGCATTTTTCTCTATAACTGTGTTTCTTTGGGGGGTATATATTTTTGAAATACCTAAAAACATGTTTCAACTTCTCCCACAATAAGTGTGTTTCTGTTCATTTTCCTTGTACTTCTGATAATGGATTTGCATTTTTTCTGTGTTATTTGGCATATGATTGTTTATTGCTTTCATGGCCATTGTAGATGGTACCTTAAATATAAGTACAAAATGACTTCTTTCTTGCTTAATGACTCCTGATGAAATTATATTTGTGATACTATTATGATTCTCTTTATTTTTTGGTTTGAATTTTCTTATAAAATCTTTGCCCATTTTTTCATTTTTTAAAAATTTTATCTTCTGTGAAAGTTCTGCAAATATCAATTGTGCACACACATAGAGAGGAAGTGGAAAGTATGAGTGGAAAACCTAAAATGAGCCAAGCATGAAAATGCTTTAAACTTCAGATATGTTCCCCTAATCATGTGTAAGTTCATGGGCAATGGCTGAACACTAAGTTATGCCAACACAGGGACAACTCATAGGTAGAAAAGAATAAAATGAACAGAGATATCAGAAACTGCATATAATAGAGGAAAGAGATTGCACAGATTTAGCCAAGGAAAATTACTAAACAAATAAATTAACAAAAGTGATATCAATCTTCAGTAACCATAAGAAAACTGGAGTGACCATAGTAACAGGTATATATTTTTCAAAAAGAGACCGAAATAGGAGATATTACTAGAAACAAGAGAAGACATTTTATTTTGATAAAAGTTCAGTGCCTCAGGAAACATACCAGTTAAAATACATGAAACAAATCTGACAAAATTGAATGACAATAGTGTCACTTCTTCATGAATAGTTGGACACTAGAATACCCAACTCAAAATAACTGATAGAACACCAATGGTTGGGGCACCTGAGTGACTCAGTAGGTTAAGCCTCTGTCTTCAGCTCAGGTCATGGTCTCAGGGTTCTGGGATAGAGCCCTGCATCAGGCTCTCTACTCAGTGGGGAACTTACTTCCCCCTCTCTCTCTGCCTGCCTCTCTGCCTACTTGTCTGCCTGTCAAATAAATAAATAAATATCTTAAAAAAAAAAAAAGACTTAAAAAAAAAATCTCTCAAAAGGCACTATAGAATATATTTAACTTTATCATGTACTGTGGAACATTTTCTAGGGTAAACTATATGCTAGGCCACGAAACACATTTTGGGTTTTTTTTTTTAAGTTTCTATTTTTTACTTTTTTAGTAATTTCTATACTCAACATTGAGCTGAAAATCGCCACCTCAAGATCAAAAATCGCATGCTCTACCAACTAAGCCAACAAGACACCCCCAAATTAGTCTTAATAAATTCACATAAATTTGTCATCTGGTCACAAAGGAATTAGAAATTTAAAAAAGAAGGAAATTTGGAATATTTCCAAATACTTGAAAATGTACACAATTCTAAGTAATCCATGGATTAAAGAAAAAGACACAGAGAAATATAGTTTTAACTAAGTGAAAATGCATGTATAACATATGAAAAAATTCTTATAAATTCACTAATGCAGCACTTAGCTGGAACTTTTTAGCTTTAGATGAGAAGAAAATTCTCAAATTAATGATCTAAGCTTTTACCTTAAATAATTGGAAAACAAGATCAAACTAAACCCAAGACAAGCAAAATAAAAAGAGTAATAGAGATTAGAATAAAAGTAAGTAAAACAGAAAAGGGACAAAAATAATCAATGAGCTCAGAAGTTGGTTTTTTAACAAGGTCAAAAAAAACCTGACAATCCCTGAATATCCCTTAGCTAAACCAACAGGGGAAAAAAAAGGGGCAAGATATAAAATTTCAAAATCAGGAGTGAAAAAACTAGATTTTTAATTAAAACTTTAAAGAAATAAAAAAAATTTCCAAAAAGGAAATTCCAGACTCAGAGGATTTCTTGGATTAATACTATAAAATATTTAAAGAATAATTTTTCAAAAGCTCTTTCAGGGAACAGAGGGAGAGGAAACATGTCCTAACCTACTCTATAATGTCATTGTTACTCTGAAAGTGAGCACTTCCAAAGAATCACAAGAAGAGAAAACAACAGACCAGTATCCCTCATAAACAGTGACATGAAAATCTTTAACAAAATATTATTAGTAAACTGAATCTAGCAACATATAAAAAGCATCACACATCATGACAAGAAGGGTTTATTCCAGGAATCCAAGCTTAGAGTAACAAGCCAATTAATAGATCATACCATATTGTTGAATGAAAAACAAAACACGTAGTACAACCTCAATAGATGCGGAAGAAGTGCTTTACAACATTCAACACACATTTGTGATGAAATGTCTCAGAAAATTAAGAAAAAATGGATTTTTCCAATTTTAAGAAGAAACAAAACTACAAACTATTGTCAAACTTAATAAAGACCGAATTATTTACATCTAAGACTGGGAACATGCCAAAGATGTCAACTCTCACCACTTCTATTCAACATTTTCCTTGAGATTCAACTAAGTGCAGTAAGGAAAAGGAAAAAATATAAAAGGATTGGATTTGGAAAAGAGAAGTAAAACTGTCACTATCTGCACATGACTTAGTCCTGTACAGAGAAAATCCTAGGCAATCCATCCCAAAACTACTAGAACTAATGAACATACTTAGCAAGTGCAGAAGATACAAGCTTAATATTTAGAAATCAAGGGTATTTCTGTGTATGCAAGGAACCATTCAAAACTGAAATTAAGAAAATAATTCCATTGATAATACCACTGAAAGAAATCAAAGGTTTAAGAATAAATTTAATAAAAATATTGCAAGATTTTTTATATTAATAAAGATTACTAAGAGGAATTTTAAAAAGTCTTAAATAAGTGAATGTATATTTAATATTAATCAGTTGAAAGATTTAATTTTATTAAGATAATGACCTGTCAATTCAATGTAGTCTTGCAGGCCTCTTTGTGGAATTTAATGAGTCAAACCCAAAATTTATATGGATATGTAAAGTATCTAAATCCCCGAAAACACATTTTAAAAGGATGAGCATAAAAGTTGGAAGAGCTATTCTACTATGGTTAGTTTTCCTCTGCCTGTTAGAAATTATCATAAAATTAGATGTTTTAAAAAAGGCCATTTTGTAGCTGACAGCTCTATACATCAGAAGTCCAGCTTGACATGCCTGGGTTCTCTGCTCAATGTCTCATGAGGTTGAATTTGGAGTCTTGGCCAGTTTTGTTCTCAACTAGACCTCAGAGTCAGTCCTTGGAGTAAGTTACCTTCTTCCTGCTGTAGAACTGACATGCCTGTCACCATGTTGGCTGTCAGTCAAGGGACCCTCAGTCCTTCTAGAACCTACCTGCATTTCCTGTCTTTATGGCCTTCTCCATCCTGAGGAAGCAACAGTGAACATACTTAGCAAGTGAACATGTGTGTGTGTGTGTGTGCTGCATCTTTCCCACACATGAAGTCTCTCTCAGAGGTTTTCTTCTACTATCTGTCAAGGAAAATTCTGTGCTCAAAAAGCACCATGTGATTAGAACAGATACAGCCAGGTGAGTTCCCTTTTGATTAATTTAGAGTCAACTGATTAACCTTAATCACATAGAGCCACTTTTGCCATATGATATAATATAATCAAGTTTTGATACTTAACATGTTTGCAGTCCCAGGGATTAGATCAGGAGATCTTGGTCATTTTAGGATTTTGTGTACCATATTACCTTATAAAAATTTTACTATAAATACAGAATAATCAAGACTACTCTGTGATTTTGCAATCATAAGCATTTAGATTAATGGAGCAGATTTGAAATTCCACAAATAAATCTTTACATCTATGGTCAATAACTTTTTTTTTTTTTTTTAACAAAGGTGGCAAGGTATTTCAGTCAGGAAAAGATTATTTTTTTTCTCAACAGGTATTGCTAAGACAAATAGATAAAAAACGAGCTTCATTTTTTTTTTTTTAAGTAGGCTCCAAACCCACATTGGATTTGAACTCACGTCCCTGAAATCAAGACCTGAGCTGAGATTAAGAGTTGGATGCTTAACTGACTAAGCCACCCAACTGCCCCAAATGAGCTTGACTTTTACCTCACACACTACACAAAAACTAACTCAAACAGATCATTGGCCTAAATGTAAGAGCTAAATAGTAAATAAAACATACAGATTTCAACTTGTTCAGGAATATATTTCTGACCCTCATATGCACAAAAAGTTCTTAGATATGATGCCAAAATCTTAATACATAGGAGAATAATTTGATAAATTCAACTTCATTAAAATTCAAAAATTCTGCTTCAAAGGACATTAATTAAGAGGATAAAAAAAAGAAGCCATAGTCTGGGAGAAAATACTTTAAAATCATATATCTGATAAAACAAACAAAACAAAAACAAAAAACTTAGATCCAGAATATTTAGAGAACTCTTACAACCTTTCAGTAATAAGAAGATAAACTCTAATTTTTAAAAAAATGGTCAAATAGTCAATAAATGTTTCGCCAAAGGCCTTATAAATCCTCAGAAAGGTAATCAACATCATTGGTCATTAGGGAAACGCCAGTCTAGACCACAATGAGATAATAGTACGTACCCAGTAGAATCACTATAATCGAAAAGTCAGACAATAACAGGTGTTGCTGTGAGTATGGACAAAGTGCACCCCCTTATCCATTGCTGATAGGAATGTAACATGACACAGCCACTTTCGAGAACTCTGTTGTGGTTACGTTTCTTTTCTTTTCTTTAATTCTCTTTTCTTTTTAAATATTTTATTTATTTGTTTGACAGACAGAGATCACAGTAGGCAGAGAGGCAGGCAGAAAGAGAGGAGGAACCAGGCTCCCTGCCGAGTAGAGAGCCCGATGCGGGGGTGGGGGGGGTTCCGATCCCAGGACCCTGGGCTCATGACCTGAGCCAAAGGCAGAGGCTTTAACCCACTGAGCTACCCAGACGCCCCTCTGTGCTAGTTTCTTAAGAAGTTAAACATAAACTAGCTGTATGACCCCGAATTTCAACTCCTTGATATCTACCCAAGACAAATGAAAAAATATATCTACACAGTGACCTGCATCCAAATATTCATAGCCACATGATAATCCACAAAATTCTTTAAAGTATATAGTGAGATGTTTTACTGACTTACATGCTTGAACTCTGAATGTCCGATATAATAGCCCCTAGCCATATGTGACTATGGAGTCCTTGAAAAGTAGATAGTCCAAATTGAAATGAGCTACAAATGTAAATATACAAAATTTTGAAGACTCAGAAAAATATATGGAATTTAAAATATCTTGATAGTAACATTTTGTATAGGTCAGTGAAATTTTAATATACAGGATAAGTCTGATTAAATGGTTATACTATTAGAAGTAAATTCGGTGCATGTGGGTGGCTCAGTTGGTTCAACGTCTGACTTCTGGTTTCAGCTCAGTTCATGATCTCACTCAAGGTCCTGGGATCAAATTCCATGCTCAGCAGGGAGTCTGCTTCTCCTCTCTCTCTTCCTCTTCCCTATGCCCCCACTCCTGCATGCCCTCTCTCTAAAATAAGTATATAAATCTTTAAAAAATATGATTTCACCTGTTTTTACTCTTTTCTGCTAGAAAATATAAAAATACATTCACAGCTTACACTGATGGACTCATATTTCCATTGCATATAACACTTCTAGAACCTTTATTAGTGGGGTGTGGTATTTTCAGTATCAAACAGTAAATATTCAAAAAAATACCATTATGCATTCAGTGACTGTGGGAATTTTAACATATTTTCAGAGCTACATCAAGTCCCGTGGTACAAGGCCAAAATCAAGGAAGTAGCAAGGTACGATTCTGATTCTGTCAACCTCTAGCTTTTCCTTCAGGCCCATCACACCCCCATTCTGGCCTGGGCCCTGAGTAAGATGGCAGAGCTGCTCAATGAGCTATGAAATATCCTTCATGGTTTGCCTCATTAGAGACCATCTGATGCCTTAGGTACAGGTAATCCTAGGTCACCATTTAAATGTGGGTGACTTCGAACGTCTTTCATCCATAGTGTCCATAGAATTAATTGTTCAAATTAAGACACTTTTGAGAGAGAAGATGATGCTATTAATAATTATATTGAAACAACAGGCTTTGCTCAACAGGCCTGTCTTGTGTTAACTGGGACATATGGTCACCCTGGCCATCCATGACCATGGGCTCTCACACACACAGCATGAGGTCTCGGCATGCCATTGAGCCATTAGAATGCTAAAATACAAACAACAACAATGACAACGTTAATAATAATAAAGAAGAGAGCTCTTTGGTAGAAAATTGCCAGGGTTACCTGGTTGAAAGGACGGGTTAATTTCAGAATGGGGTCGTCATTCTCAAAGACTGTCTTTGTGTTATCTCGACATGGACACATGTATGCTCCCATATGTCCATATCCGTGCGTGAATGTCTGATGGGTGTTGCTCTGTATTTTTCATGTCTATGGGGAATCAATTTTCTCGATGTTTGCCGCATCCCAAGCTCAGATCTGCCTGCTTTCCCATGGGTGGCCAACAGCTCTTTTTGGGGGGAGTTTTTGCCCAGCTGATCTTTGAAGGCTTTTTTCTTTCCAAAGATTAGTGTAGGACTATACTTCCTTTCTTCAAATGGGATGTGGCGCTTGGCTCTTCATTGCACACACAGCTCTGTGGGAGGCGCGGGGCTCACTAGATTCGCCTGTCAGGTGAAACGTTGTCTCTCCACCTGCAATCCAAGCGTGTGACTTTGCCTAAGTACTTCGGTCTCTGCATTTGAGAAACAATAATCTCTTGTGTTACATGGCTGTCATGAGTTTTAGCTCATGCCAGCAATTATTTAAAAAAAAAAAAAAAAAAAAAGAATGTAAACTTTGTAAAGCTGTCTGTTCCACGCAGAGTGTTAATCTTGAACCTGAGCCTCCGCATCAAGCACGGTTATCCCAGTACATTTTTTTTTAATACTTTCCTGACTTTGGGCTTTCAAACACAAACTCTGTGAAAATATTTTTTTAACCTGTTCCTTAATATACTGGAAATACAAGCATGAGTGAGGCACACCATGACAAAGATGGGACTTTTAAAAATCTCGTGTCCTATAAAATCTGGCCTGAATTTTTGAAGAGAGGGTTCCTCTACAATGAAACTAAATAGTGACAAATAGCTGAAAAATTCTAAATATATTTATAAGCCTATTTTCTTAGGAAAGGAGTGAAGAAGGAAGGAAAGGAGAGAGGGAGAGACAGAGAGACGGACGGAGAAGGAAGGAGGCATCTTTGATATACCATGGGATCATGGTTTTTAAAAAATTTAAAAAAAATCACTGTTAAAAAGTAAAACAGAAAGATCCAAATGAAACCTTTCCCCTTCTTTGCATCATGCCCTGCCAGACTGCTTTAGCTCAAGCCGTTGCCACAGAGGCTATCTGTAGGGGAAGCCGCGAGAATTTCAGTCCCTGCTTAATTTCTAGTTAGAAGTCCGAGTTGTGGGGAGGGGGACAGGAAGGATGAGAACCCACAGATGTTTCACTTTAAACGATAGGAAACGGTCTCCTACAAACTGTTTCCCCTCCAGGAATCCCCTCGTAGATGCATATTTAACAAGATGATTCCTGGGCCACATTACTCTCCAATTTTATCTGCTGAAAATGAAACGCTGTGCCCCACACACTGAAAAAAGTTCTTCCCTGCTCCTTGGAACGATAAATAATTCAAGCAGTGTGTTCCACAGAGGGCCACGAATGAGTTTCCTATCTTGTTGCAGTAAAGATATTTTCCTAATCTGGAGACATCTAAAAAGGTTCTTGAAATATGTGTTTATGTATTATTTTGAAACAAAATGAGTATCTGTGTGAGTGGATGTCTTGTATCATAAGCCTCTGGAAGATAGGAATCAAGTCGGCTTGCTTTGCGTTTTAGGGTACATTATACAGTTTGGGTGGTTTTTAGTGAAAATCATTATGTTCTAAAGCTTCCCTTGGCATGCAAACCCCAGTAAATTTGCATAGCCTTATTTTTCCTCTCACCTCAATAAAGGGCATAGGTAACATCACATACAGGCTCCTTCTGCTACAAGCCATCGTATAATTGTCCGTTTATTAATCTGAGGGCTCTTTGTGACTGGACACTCAGAAACCTAGCCCAAAGTCTAGATACTCTGCCACTGTGCTTCTTTTGTAAAATAACTTTCCACCGATCGAGTCAAAGAAAAAGCTGAGTTTTTCCGATGTGAGTCATTTTCACCAACACAAATTTTCCTGCCTAGGAAAACAGGACTAATATAGCAATCTGAAAGTCCATGCGATGAAAGCGTGTGTCACCATGTGCAAACTGTGAAATGTAATTGAAAGTAAAATGTTTAATTAAAATGGACATTTCTGAGCCTGCTTCTGGCAGCAGCCATCTTGCTGAAAAATTATATTTGTTACACGGGCAACCTGGGGGAACAGTTCAAGAGATTGGGAGTGCCAGGTTCCATCCAAGAGTAAATGGGGTGAAAACCAAAAGGAGAGCTTCAGCGACGATCCCTTGGTTGCTGTGCACGTCCCCGGCACCTGTGCCCCGGATACAGACCAGTCCGCACAAGACCTGCCATGCGGGGCTGTCTTTAAGTCAATATTAATTATAACGAAGCATCATCCTCCCTCCAAAGAATTGTCCCTTTCTCTCATGTCAGCATGTTTCCTGAACAATTGGGCTTTCAGATGCTGGGGTGTGTGTGTGTGTGTGTGTGTGTGTGTGTGTGTGTGTGTGCAGTCTGAAATGGGAGGAAACTCTTCGTTTCTAAAGTTATTTCTCTTTTGAGACCATGGAGATCTTTTTTTTTTTTTTTTTTTTTTTTTCCCCTCCACTCATAAAAGCCACTGATCCTAGATAATCCTCATACTGGAGTGGAGATGAGCTTCACTGACTTTCTCAGTTCAAATGTGAGAACAGAATTGGAAAACGAGATCCTGTCTGGCATCCAAAGGACAGTTTCTCCTCCCTGAAGCCTGGGTCCATTCCGCAATGGTCGATCTGTTTGTGGAGCACCCCCACGCCTGAATGGGGCAGGTGTGGTCCTCCGTTGAACAAGGGTCGTGGTCTCAGAAAGTGTCCTTGTTGGAGAAGGATTTCTTTGGCATTTTATAAAGTTCAAGTGAAATCAAGCCCCTTCCTGTTGCATTTCTCATGCTCTCTTGTAAAATCGTGGTGGCCGATAGCGGACCCAAAGCCTACCACAAAGTTTGTGTATTCCTTCACAAAGGCAAAAGTTCGATTTTCCACCCATTTTTCAGTGTTATCGGGCTTACTGGTACTTCTTGGGCAGTTACCAGCTCTGGAAGCCAGTTACCATCCCTAACAGTGAAGGGACAGACCAACAAACAGATACATAAATAAAACATCTATACATGCAAAACTCATTAAAAATGTCAACGGCTAAGCATTGCCTGGAAAAAAGTTCAGAAGATCCGATCACTGTTCTGCAGTTCACGATTTGAGTATGAAAACCATTCCCATTGTCTAGATCCAGCCACCATGACATTTGATCATTTTTTCCTACCTGACCTTGTTTAGTGAGCTCTTTCTCTATAATATGTTCTTTATTGCCCAAGGAATGCTCTTTGAATTTACTTTCTTTATGGTGTGATTATAAATCTTCATGACATCCCTAATGATTCATCTCTTTTGGCACTGGGCAGAAGGATAACCATTTCTATAATGCACACATTTCATTTAAGGTGAAACCAGAAGGAGATTTATCAATCGGCACAGGGTTTTCAGGAATTGGCTGAACTCTGTCACTGTAACCATTTTTCCCTCTCTCTAAACACATTTAATTTTAGTATGCTTTCTGCCTTAAATGACCCATAATCCTTTAAATAAGAGGTTGTTTTTAATTTGTACATGATCTAAACCATTGCGCTTTACTTCTGCCGAGGAACAGATGTAATTTTTAATCTCAGTCATAATATGGAAATATTTAATGTTGAAATATCCACCAGATTATTTTACATATCTTAAACAAAATAGACTGCTTCATTGGAACTCTGGTTAGTGTCTGTAGTTTGGGGTTTGCACTTATCACTTAGAGTAAAAGAGCTAAATAATTTTAGGGGCACCAAGAGAAGCACGATACTCTTCTTTATTTGGGGGTTCACGGCAGTGAGCTAAGTGCCTCATACTATAGATGTTACTGGTCATGTCTCCGAGCTCTGGGTCCTGGCTTTCAACCATCCTCGCAAGGTGTTCCCCATGAATGGAAAATCCCCGAATCCCGTGATGTAAATACCTCTCCTGGCATATTTCTGGCATTGAAATCTTTCCCCCATGGTATATGATTTCTGTAAATCAGTGGTGTTTGCTTCAATCAAATGCTCCCTGTCCACAGTCTTATGAAAACAGTAAACTACATGAGCAGATTACAAACCCATACAGGAGAAGCCAACAACAGGGGGAAGAAAACTTCTGCAAAAATACTTTTTTAACTTCAGAGGACGAGACACATGCTTGGCCCGCAGAGCTAAAAGAAATAAAAGATTTTTCTTTCTTTCTTTTTTTTTTTTAATAGACATATGTAGAACATTTGTTTCCGTTTTATTTCTGCTGTCATAATATGATGGTTTTATTCAGTTTTTAAACATGCTTCAGCTGGAAACACTACATCTTTAAATCAGGCAACCCTGGCGTCTGTGTGAATTCCCTTGCTGCTCTCCCTCACCTTACCCAGGTGCATGTTAAATCAGTATTAATGACAATATCATTCTTGTGCAGTCATCTCCTGCCTGCAATTTGGTTTTAATTACCCGCCACGTTGTCTTTCCCCCTCACTGACAGCCATTAAATAGGGAATGACACCAGAGCCATAGTTGTGTGGAATACTCACTTCGCCAGATTTCGTCCTTCTCATAAAGCAGGCTGCAGTGCCTCCTAGTGGCAGGGAGCGGGCAGGGCCGTCATCGCAATTGCGGACTTTTCCGAGCAACCGTACAGGTTAATTTGGAAATCCCGGCCGGCGGAGAGCCACCCTGACTATTTTTAAAGAAAAAAATAAGATAAAAATAATTGATCGATTAAGGAAAAATTGTGATTCGGTAAAGTGTCTCGTCCCCCCCCCGCAACCACTGAAATATAACAATAAATCGACACACTGTTTAAAATCTTGTCTGGCCATCTACAATGGAGGCTCAGAAACAAGGAACTTTTCTCCTAAAATGTAACTGACCAAAGTTCTTGAAGCAACTTGTTCAACAAAGGTGAGTGGCAGCTCTTCAATGAAGTCGAACTTCAGCCCCTTCTCCTTCCGTGTGCAATTTTCTCTGAGGCCACAGAGAGGGTTATTTCTTTTTTGTTTTTCCTTCTCTTTCTTATTTTATCTTTTCCTTTCTTTTTTCCTTTCTGCTTTACAAACGCTTTGACTATGAGTTTAAAAAACCTTCTTTTTGAACTACTAGTGTGTAGCTACATGTAAACAATACCTTTCTGTGCAATTACGCAGCCTTTAAGTGTGTTTTAAGCAAAGTTCTCCCTTACTCAGGAGTTTAAAATTGAAGTTATTTGTCCAAATGTTCAAGTTAGACACAGTACAGATGCGTCAAATTGAAGATGTCCATATAATAGCTAGCACATCTTGCATTTTTTTTTAAATTGGTTAAAATAAATCTGCAGGCATGTGCATTTCACAGGAAGAACGTTGGACCTCTGGTGCTATAAATTAAAAACATGGCTTGTAAACGGTACATCTCAGCGCACTTGGAGAAGGAGCACCCATAAAGAGCCAGATTCAGTTTCTCCTTTCTGATTTTAATTCCCACCAACTTCCCTGTGGTTGGGAGGTTGTGGTTTCATGGGCTGCTCTTTCACAGTTGTTCCCTGGCGTCTTTCAACAAGCATAATTACTCATTTTACGTGCTGCTAAATGAGAGTCATTGCTAACTGCTTTAATTAGAATTTTAAGCATACATAGTATATGCAATAACTTGTACATACATTTATTGTGTGCATTTGTGCTTGTTCCTTGTGTTTATAAAAACTCAAACATAAAATAGAGATGCTGATAATTAAAGTGTATCTGCCCCATTTTCTACTCTCCCAACCAGCACAGCAATGCAAGATATAAATTCATGTGTGGTTATTGCTGCTCCTTTTAAGACTCTGGATACACATTTTTTTGTTTGTTTTATTTAAATTCAAGTTAGTTAACATACAGTGAGTGTATTATTAATTTCAGGGTAGAATTTAGTGATTCATGTGTTGCGTATAACACCCAGTGCTTATTCTGTCAAGGGCCCTCCTTAATGCCTGCCACCCAGTTACCCCAAACCCCCACCCACCTCCCCTCTAGGAACCCTCAAAATAATACGAATCTCTGAGTATTTCTTTGAAAAAATGGAAATATTGAATAGAAAAATGAAATAATGTTAAAATGATATTGGTTAAAACTTGATCTCAAGTTCAAGAATAAAACAGTGGAGCAATAACTTTTTTGCTAAATGAGAAACTTTAAATTGCCTCATAAAATGGTTTTTAGCACTCCTGGTAACATCACCAAAAGAATTTAAAAAAAAATCATTCTCTTTAAAACTTAGGAAATTAACACATAGTTTTAAAGGGGAAATGTACTCATTGGGTGTATGCTTTCCTTCCGAGAAAATATTTGATCCTTTGAATGTTGCCTGAATTGATTTGATCCATTATTTTAAGGAATATTTCACATCATGAAATAACAGCTAGGAAAATTGTTATTTCCAGGCTGCAATGGGAAGCTTATAAACACGACGATGAAGGCTTAATCTCTGATACAGCTTACAAATATTGGTTTACGACTATATTGAGTCCAGTTAGACTGATTTTTTTTTTCGTTCCTAATATGAAATTTGATGCTGGGAAATCTGATAAGTGAGTTTCATTACACTGGAAATTTATTGCTTCTACATCCAAGTGCAAAGAAATAGCACAAGGAAAAACAATGAGGAGTCTGTATGCAAGGCATTAATGATGACCACTATTTTCTCAGGAAGATTCTGCGTCGGGAACAAGGGCTATTTGAGCTATTGTGGTGACAAGGAAACTCTTCCTTTTAGGACAGACCATCATTCTCTTTGCACCCTTGCCGGTGTAAGATCACATCGGCATGTTCTTGAGCCATTTTAGATCAGGAAGAGTAAAAACACAGTGAAAGACAAGAAGGTATTTATACGCCATTTTCACAGTATTTGGGCAGAGAAGCAGCTGAGAGCTCGGTGGTGCAGGCCAGGTGCCCAGTGCTCCAAACCTTCTGCACGCCGACCCCCACCTCGACTCAGCCTGCTCCCCACGCCGCTGCTGTCTCGTCCCTGCAACATGCTTTGCACATTCTGATCTCCACTCAGTTGTCTGTGCTCTGCTCACTACATTACAGATGGGATGACAGAAGCTGAAGAACTTTGCAGAGAGCAAACAGTATCATTACATTAATTAAACCAATGACTAAAATTGTTCCCTGACTATAAAGACCCAAGGCTGGGCTTCCTGGTAGGGAGACAACAATGTGTGAATGATGTTTGTTGAGTGTTCTCTGTGTGCCAGATGCTGCCCAGGAAGAACCTTACTTTGTGCAGGTAGCAAATCCACAGACCATGTTCCGAGGACCGCACTAGGGACTAGGGCTTTGAGGGGAAGGACTTGTCTGAAGTCAACCACCAGGAAGAACAGAACTGGGCTATGAGGTCTCGTTCATCTGCCTGACTACCCAGTTGATGCCTTTTTTGTTTCACTAAACAGTGGTTGTCAATGGCAGGAAACTTAAACTCTCAACTTGGATTTGTAAAAGATGATACACAATGGGGTGCCGGGCATAAATGGCCAATAAGTATTTATAAGCAGAGGCTGAACATAACTTGAATGGGGAGAGCATCACTGTCAGCTTAGATGTGACGGGGGAGTCTCTGTGAGGAGATAGAAAGACACAATCGTGTTGTGTCAGGATCCTAGTGAAGAGCTCCCCTGTGGGGGAGGTGGTCATTTGGAGAAAACAGGCACACACACAAGCTTGCACAGACATACACATGAATAGGAAATAGGGGTAGGTGTGTGTTATTTGGAAGGACGATATAACCCAATCTCGCTAAACACTTTTTTTTTTTTTTTCTTTGAAAACTGTGTTTATCCAACTGGTTTGGTTCAAAATGGTTGGAAAGGTTGAATGACATAAAATCAGGCAAGTTTCTTTCATGCAGGACTTTTCAGAAACTTTATCACGGAGCAGGACAATATGAATGAGAGAGAAATTTAGAATACATATTTCCCAAACTGGTTTGTCCTTAAATATTAATTTTTTTAGAGAGCCTCTGTTAAGAAAAGGTTATAGACACTTAGTAGAAAATATTGCTCCAAGGAGGAGGGTAAACTGAGCTAATGGACAGGAGTCTTTTAAATACTAGATTAAAACAGATTTAATCCTGTAGGCAGTGAAGAACCACCAAGGGTCTTTGCACAGGGAGCTGATTTCTACTGTTACATTAATGATAGTTCCAATTTCCAAGGTTGAGACAGCAAGAGTAGCATATTCTCAAACACCGTGGGGCCAAACTTGTCAAAACAAATACTATACGCTTCCTTCTTGGTTTACATCGTAAGCAAGCATGTGCTTTGTGGAGTTGATTTCCTGGAATTAGTCCAAACGTTGTGGTTGGAAATAACCCACGCTTTACAGGTTTTATAGAGTACTGGGTTGATATTTTAATCTTGCTGAGTATTACAGAGAGTTAAGAAAAGAAGCTGGTGTAGATCACTAAGCAAAGCCTCTCCAAGGTTTTTGAGCACATATGGCATCTCACAAGAAGAAGAAAGCAGGAAATGTGAGCCCAAAGGAAAACGAGGAGTTCTTTGGGGGACGGTCAGACTTTTGTTGCCCTTGTTTAATACTTAACGGTTTTGAATTCTGAAGCTTCCAGACTTCTCCCCAGAAGATAATTTTCTAAACATTGCCCGTTTTCATGCAGAGTTGTCAAAATTTCCAGGAGCACAGAAGTACAATAGGGGCTTTTATCCTAATGATGTTGTCTGCCATAGAACCGTAGTAAAACTTCTTGATATAAGTGAATAATAAAAGCTAATGTTTATAGAGCAGTTCCTAACTCTGTCCTAAGCACTTAAACCTATTTATACATTTGATTCTATAACAACCAGGGGATAAATGTTGGCATTGTCCTTGTTTTACTTATTAGGAAATGACAACAGAAAGGCCTTGCCAAGATCTTGCAACCAGATTAGTGAGGGAGAGGGATTTAGTTAGGGCTCTGCTTGATTCGGGTTGGATCAGTCTCCTGACTGTTGATCTCAGGTGGTCTGACCAGATCCCTTTCGCTTCACTACTCCGCTTTTCAGTCACTTCCTAATTAAGGGCGTGGTTTACAAGGACCTACCTTCTGATTCCTAAATAGAACAGTAATAATAGCTAACTGATTTAACTAGGCACCAGGCACCATATTATACCATTTACATTGTTTATCTCATTTAATTCTTGCAATTATTTTGTAGGACAGGCAGACTTATTAACCCCATTAGTGTATGTGAGATCACTGAGGCCCAGAAGGGATGAGGCCCTGGTTCAAGGTCACACAGCTAGTAACAGGTAAGTTTGCAAGACAAACCTGGTCTAACTCCAGAGGCAGTTGTCATAACTGCTGAGTCTATTTAACCATATCTTCAGGAAGTTTGTTATGTTAAGTAAATTACAGATGAAAATTACAAATTGGATCTTGTGTTTGGTCCTTTTAATTTTCTTCCTCCAATTAAAAAAAGCGTGGAAAAATATTTAGTACTCTGATCACATGCTTTGGCAAGCTGTATTTATCTTACATAGACTGATGTGTCTATTATGCATCCACAAAACTCATTATGACCTTTTAAAATTGCTCTTTTCATTCTTTTCTTTAAAAAAAAAAAGAAGCTCTAAAAAAAAAAAATCATACATGAGTGTTTTTCCTGAAAGTCAAACACTAATGAAGCTCAACTGCCCTATTTATAGCATTTTTTCCTGTATTGATCAAGGCAATTGGACGAAAATGGATGTGCAAGAATGGCAGCTTATATATAATAATACACTAGTTGACTATTTTAAAAATTGAGAGTTGAAAATACCACGATCAAAATGAAAGATTCTTACACCTGAATGATTTCTTGTGTTGTCATCTTTCTTTGAAGAAATCAATTGAATATTTCTTTATGAACTCTTTACTATAAAAAGGAATGGCTTATAAATAAGTACTATGTACAATTTCTTTTTTGAATTAATTATTTAAACAACTTATAATGAGTTATCTCATGTTCTTTCTGTCCTTCATAACATTTTATCCAAATCACTGGGAATGTGGATATGTTATTCTCAGATTCTTATTTTTCTGCCAATGAAAAAGATGCAGTATTTATTTCCCAATAAAATACTACTTTCTTTTTAGAGAGAGAGAGAGAGAGAAAATGAACATATGTGAGAGTGGAGAGGGGACAAGAAAGGAACAGAAGGAGAGGGGGAGAGAGAGAGAGAACCTTAAGCAGGCTCCATGCTCAGCGAGGAGAGACTCCAGGCTCAATCTCACAACCCTGGTAGTGAGCCAGAATCAACAGTCAGACACTTAACCAACTGAGCTACCCAGGTGTCCCTAATGAAACACTACCATTAATTTGGAAGGTCCAAGATGGCAGTGTAGGAAGATCCGGAGCTCACTCCTCCCATCATGATTCTACATTTACATATGGAACAATTCATCCTGAACAAGAAAGGAAAGCTTATAGAAAAGCCTCTGCACAACCAACTAATAACCCATGCAGAGAAGGCTGGGAGAGATAGAGATACAGTAATGATGGGAACCCCACCGAGAATGTGGCAGCCTGCAGTAGGCTATCATTGAGGGGCCTACACAAAGACTCACTTACCTGAGGGCACAGCAGTTTAACAAACAACTTGACTATAAGCAAAGCAAATCAATTTACTAACCCTAAAGTATCCACCAAAATGTAGGGTACTGTTGGAACTCTTTCTGGGATTGGAGGCACTAGCAAGCACCACCCTGATAGCACAGGTGGGATAGGGGTCCAGGTACTCTAGCCAGCCTGCTAGGCCCATCCCAGGGTACCCTGAGCTCCTGACCCCCAGCAGCTCCAGCCAGCCCCCAAAGCTGGCCCTGGTAGAGGATAGCCCAGGGAACCCCCGTGGCACCCAACTTAGCTTCAGCTGTTCCTCCAAATAACAGCCCTCTCACAGTGTCTCCCAGGACCCCCCAAGGCTGGGCCTACTCTAACTTCAAAGCTGCCAGGCACACACAGCCTATGTGGAAAATGCTCTTACTCAAAGCTACTCCTTTATGACTGGGAGGGGTATGTATTCTCCTTATTCATAGAAACAAACAGAAGGTCAAACCAAATGGAGAGACAGAGAAATATGTTCCAAACAAAAGAGCATGATAAAGTCCCAGGGAGGAGGGTAGGAGAAAAACTAATGAAAAGAGATAAGCAATTTACATGATAAAGAGTTCAAAGTAATGTTCAAAGTAAAGATGCTCATCAAACATGGGAGAATAATGGAGGAACAGAGTGAGAACTTCAGCCACAAGTTAAGAAATGAGAGAAAGAACCAGTCAGAGCTGAAGAATACAATAACTGAAAGGAGAAATACACCAGAGTGAATCAACAGCAGATCAGATGGCACAGAAGAATGGAAATCACCCAATCAGAATAGATTTAAAAATGAGTATATTAAGGGATAACCAATACAACATCAAGTATAATAGCTTTCACTTTACCTGGGGAAAGGAGAAAGAAAAGAGGGAGGAAAACTTATTTGAACAAATAATGGCTGAAAACTTTCCTAACCCGGAGAAGGAAGCAGACGTCCAGGTCCAGTAGGTGGAGAGTCCTAAATAAGATCAACCCAAAGAGAACCACGCCAAGACATTTGATAATGAAAATGGCAAAACTTAAGAATAAAGAGAGACTCTTATAGGCAGAAAGAGAAAAACAAATAGTTACATTTGAGGGAAAACCCTTAAAACTACCAACTGATTTTTCAGCAGAAACTTTGCAGGCTCAAAGAGAGTGACAAGATATATATGAAGTGCTAAAAGGGGAAAAACTTGCAGCCAACAAGACTTTTCCTGGCAAGATTATCATTCAGAGTTGAATGAGAGGTAAAGAGTTTTCCAGATAAGCAAAAAGTAGAGGAGTTTATCACCACTAAACTGGTCTTACAAGAAATGTTAAAGGGTCTTTTTTAAGTGGAAAAGAAAAGGCCATAACTAGAATAAAGAAAATTATGGGAGGAAAAAATCTCACTGGTAAAGTCAAATATATAGTAAAGGCAGTAGATCAGCCACTTAAAAACTAGTATGAAAGTTAAAAGGCAAAGAAGTAAAATTAATTATAAATACACAAAGTAGTTAAGAGATACACAAAATAAGATATAAAAAGCATAAAACATTGAGGGGAGCAAAAATGTGTCTTTAGAACACACTTGAACTTAAGAATATTCACAGGTTATGATAGGCTAGAGATATATATGAACCTTATCATAACTACAAAGCAGAAACCTACAATAGATGCACTAAAAGTAAAGAGGAAGGAACTGAAGCATAATGCTAAAGAAAACCATCAAATCAGAAGGGAAGAGACCAGGAGAAAAAACAGGAACAGATTAAAAACTACAAAAACAACAAATGGCAATAAATGGAAACCTATCGATAATTACTTTAAATGTAAACAAACAAAGTAATCAAAAGGCGTAGAGGAACTGAATAGATAAACAACAACAATGGTAACAAAGCAAGAGCCATTTCTGTGCTCCCTAAAAGAGACTCACTTCTATCAAGACACACACTGACTTAAAGTGAAGGCACGGAAAACATATTCTATGCAAATGGAAACAAAAAGAACCTGGAGAAGCCACACTCACATCAGACAAAATAGATTTTAAAACAAAGAGTGTAACAAAAGACAAAGAAGGGCATTACATAATAATAAAAGTGTCAATCAAAACAGAGGATATTACCGGGATATCTGGGTGGCTCAGTCAGTTAAGCGACTGACTGTTGGTTTTGGCTCATGTCATGATCTCATGGATTCTGAGATAGAGCCCTGCATTGGGCTTCATGCTTAGTGAGGAGTCTGCTTGAGGATTTTCTCTCTCTCTGTCCCTCCCCCCAACTTGTGCACATGCATGCTCACATACTCATATGCCCTCTCTCTAAATAAATAAACAAATAGATCTTTTTTAAAAAATGGGATATAGCCATAAGTACTTATGCAGCCTAACACAGGAGTACCTAAATATATAAGTAAACATAAACAGACATAGAGAAGTTAGCAGTAATACAATAATAGTAGAGGAATCTAATACTCTACTTGCTCACATACTCATATGCTCTCTCTCTGAATAAATAAACAAATAGATCTTTTTTAAAAAATGGGATATAGCCATAAGTACTTATGCAGCCTAACACAGGAGTACCTAAATATATAAGTAAACATAAACAGACATAGAGAAGTTAACAGTAATACAATAATAGTAGAGGAATCTAATACTCTAACTTGTATCAATGGATAGGTCATTTAGACAGAAAATCAACATGGAAATATTGGCCTGAAATGACACATTACACTAAATGAATTTAATAGATATATAAATGACATTTCATCCCCAAACTGCAGAATCGCATTCTTTTTTCAAGTGCACATGGAACATTCTCCAGGACAGATCATGTTAGGCTACAAAACACATCTCCATACATTTAAGAATATTGAAATTATATCAAACATTTTTTTTTAACACAGTGGCATAAAATCAGAAATCAATTACAAGAAGAAAACTAAAAAAGCACAAACGTGGAGACTAAACAACTAATGTGCCAAAGAGGAAAGTTTTTTAAAAATACCTTAAGATAAATTAAAATGGAAACACACACATTCTAAATGTATGAAACACAGAAAATGAAATTCTAAAACAAAACAAAACAAAACAAAAAACTGCAGTGAGGCACATCTGGGTGTCTCAGTTGGTTAAGCATCTGACTCTTGATTTCATCTCAGGTCATGATCTCAGGTTTCTGGGATTGAGCTCCGTGTCAGGTTCTATGCTCAGTGGGAAGTCTGCCTGAGATCTTTTCTCTCTCTCTCTCCCTCTCTTTCTGCCCCTCCCTCTGCCTCTCTTCTAAAATAGATAATTTTTAAAAAAGTTTATAGTGATGCAGTATTACTGCAAGAACCAAGAAAAATCCTAAATAAGCAATCTAACAGTATAACTAAAGAAACTAGAAAAAGAAGACCAAATAAAGCCCAAAATTAGTAGAAGGATGGAAATTATAATGATTAGAGTGGAAATACATGAAATAGAGATTTTAAAAAAATAGAAAGGATCGATAAAATGAAAAGATGTTTCTTTGAAGAAATAATGAAACTGTAGCTAGACTCATCAAGAAAAAGAAGAGAGAGGGCCCAAATAAGTAAAATCACAAAATGAAAGAGAAGCTACAGCTGACGCCACAGGAATACAAAAGGTCATAAGAGAGTCCCATGAATAATTATATGCCAGCAAATTGGAAAATCTTGAAGAAACAGATAAATTCCTAGAAACATACCACATTCCAGAACTGAATCATGAAGAAGTAGAAAATCTGAGTAGACAATAAAACCATCAGTAATTTAAAAATTTCCCCCAAAATAAAGGACCAGATGACTTCACAGGTAAATTCTACCAAATATTTAAAGAGTTAATACCTATCCTTCTCAAATTATTCCAAAGAATTAAAAAGGGAGGAGAGCTTCAAAACTCATTTTATGAGGCTAGCATTTTCCAGATACCAAAATCAAGCAAAGCCAAGAGATAAAGAAAATTTACAGGCCAATATCCCTGATGAACATCAATGCAAATCTCAACAGGATGTCAGCAAACTGAATTAAATAATATGTTAAAAGGATCATACAGCATGATCAAATGGGATTTATTCCAGTAATACAATGATGATTCAACATTTGCGAATCAATCAAGGTGATAAACCACATTAATAAAACAAAAGATAAAATCATATGATCATCTTAATAGATGTGGAAAAAGCATTTGGCAAAATTCAATATCCATTTATGATAAAAACTCTCAACCAAGTGGGTAGAGAAGGAACATATGTCAATGTAATAATGGCAAACTCATAGCTAACCTCATACTCAATGGTGAAAACCTGAAAGCTTTTCCTCTAAGATAAGCAACAAGATAAGAATGTTCACTCTCACCACTTAAAAGGCATCCAAATTGGAAAGGAAAAAGTAAAACATTTACTATTTGCCAATGATATGATACTAATAGATTTACAAATATATAGAAGATTTTAAAGACTCGACCAAAAATTATTAGAACTAATGAATGAATTCAGTAAAGTAGTAGGGTACAAAATTAGCAGACAGAATGGAGATGTGTTTCTATACACTAATAATAAGCTGTCAGAAGGAGAAATTAAGAAAACACCCCATTTATGATTGCATCAAAAATATGTATATGTATGTATATATAGACATTAAGCCCTTGTTAAAAAAGGATGATGTAAGCATTATTCAGAGGTTGTTATAGAATTAAAGTTATAAATATGTTTGAGTGCTTAAGATACTATCAGGCACATGAAACTGCTCTACAAACATTAACTTTCATTATTCACATATATTCCTATATATTAGTAGACATATTCATTCCCATGTTCAATGTAGCATTATTTACAATAGTCAAGGTATAAAACAACCTAAATGTCCATTGATAGATGAATGGATAAAGAAGAGGTAGTATATATGTATGCAATAGAATATAACTCAGCTGTAGAAAAGAATAAAATCTTACCATTTGTGGGGCACCTGGGTGGCTCAGTGGGTTAAGCCTCTGCCTTTGACTCAGGTCATGATCTCAGGGTCCTGGACCCCTGTGTCAGGCTCTCTGCTCAGCAGGGAGCCTACTTCCCACTCCTTCTGCCTGCCTCTCTGCCTACTTGTGATCTCTGTCTGTCAAATAAATAAACAAAATCTAAAATAAAATAAAATTAGAAAATCTTACCATTTGTGACTCTATTGACAGACCTGGATGATACTATGCTAGTGAAAAAAGCCCAATGAAGACAGACAAATACCATGTAATTTATTTATAAGTGAAATCTAAAAACACCAATTGAACCTATAAAGCAAAATAGAAACAGGTTCATCAATACAGGAAACAAAATACTGATGATTAGTTGGTGTAGACAAAAGAGGTAAAGGGAAATAGGAGGGACAAACTGTCACTTATGAAATAAACTTTATGGGAATGTAATGTATGGCATAGGGAATATAATCAATAATTTGTGATGGTTTTATATGGTGACAGACTATAAGTAGGCATCATGGGAATCATTACATAATGTATATGAAATGACTATAATGTACACCTAAAACTAATAGAATATTTCGTATCAGCTACACTTCAATTTAATTTTTTTTTAATTTTTTTAAAATTAATTTTAAAAATCTATCAGCAAGAGAAATATCAATACATTTTCTTCCCTACAATTTTTTAAATAATTATTTATTTATGGGACACCTGGGTGGCTCAGTTGGTTAAGCCGCTGCCTTCAGCTCAGGTCATGATCCCAGAGTCCTGGGATCGAGTCCCGCATCGGGCTCCTTGTACAGCAGGGAGCCTGCTTCTCTCTCTGTCTCTGCCCGCCCCTCTGCCTGCTTGTGCTCTCTCTATATGACATATAAATAAATAAAATTTAAAAAAAAGGATTTATTTATTTATTTGTGTGGAGGAGGATCTGAGGGAGAGGGAGTGAGAGTCCCAGGTGGAGCCTGACATGGGGCTCAAATTCTCAACCCTGAGATCAGGACCTGACGGGAAACCAAGAGTCAGAGGCTTAGCCAATGGCACCACCCAGGTGTCCCTGCCCCAGAAACTTTTTTAAGTATGGAAAGCTGTTGAATACCTGTAAAGATCTTTATTTATTGTAGAATATCTCAGAGTCTTTTGTTAGCGATCCTTGTGATTCTCTAAAGGGGCCTACAGGTGCTACATTTTAAAACTTGTCTCTGGAACATTTTTAATATGAAATATCTATTAATGATCCTAATATCTCACACACACACACACACACACACACACACACACACACGCACACTACCCATGCCTTAGAAAATTTGGAAATATCTATACACTTGTTGGGTGATGACTATAATTAGCTGTAGATGTTTGAGGGTATGGAAGTAAATCTAATGTGTGTTCAGTTTTGACTAGCATTATAAAATACGTCATCTCAGGAAAGAAAATTATGTCCAACAGATACATGCAGTTGACAACAATCGCAATCTGTAATCTACACAAAGTTTTTCCTACTACATGGATGGGAATATGCACTGTTCAAATTTCCAAATGACAGTGCCTATTTATTCCATAATAGAGTACGGATGTGTGAGGTGTCCATCCAGGAAATAGAAACTAAGCATTTTAAGCAGAAGGAGATTTAGGGGAGGAGATTAGGTACTTTCAAAGCAGTTGAAAGTGCTGGAAGAATCAGCTGTCAGCTGGGCCTTCCAGGATGATTCCAAGTGCTAGGCAAACTTGACACACCAGGGAAGCTTCAGATCTCTGCGGGAATCAGGAAGACGGGAATTCCAGATGTTGCCACTCGAACATTAGATGTGGCCAGAACACTCCATGAATGCTATGGTCTAGGAGTCACAAAGATGCCACTATTACTATGGCAAATACCACTGCTGCCGCTGTCCCTGGACAATGTGGGTGCTAATCCCTGGATTGTGATGGCAGGTAAGGCAATGACCACCATCCTTACTTTCCCACAACCTTGCTTTGGTAGGAGGAGCCACAAGTCATCAGGAATTGCCCTTTCTTCAGAATTTTTTTTTTTTAAAAAGTGCATTTTATTGGTGTGATCAAACTTGTATCTGAGAAGGTAAGAAATGCACTTATTAACTTTCCAGCCTCTCTAGTTTAGGAAGGCACACTAGGAAGAGTTGGTGATACAGAGGTTCAATGCCTTTTGAAAATGGTGTATTATATTCAACGCCGGATGGTACTTATCCACTCCAGGTCCAAGTAGATCCTCTGGGATGGTGGTATGCTTTTACGTCAAAAAGTAACACTAAAAATGAGACATGGGAGGGACAGTTGAAAGGGAATAATGCTTCTGAGGAAGATATTTTTCCTAGATCTTTCCATTTTATTCTATACTTGAAGTTTTTTCATTTGTATGACTCCAATTTACTTCAACAGTATTTTTTAATCTCATTTCATTTTTAAATTTTTTTGTTTGCAAATTTATTCGGATATACTTTTATTTTATTTTTTCCACTTTATTTTATTTTACTTCTTTTCAGTGTTCCAGCATTCATTTACACACCACACCCAGTGCTCCATGCACTACACACCCTCCATAATACCCACCACTAGGCTCACCCAACCTCCCACTCCCCTCCCCTCCCAAACCCTCAGTTTGTTTCTCAGAGTCCACAGTCTCTTATAGTTTGCTTCCTCCTCCGATTTCCCCCAGCTCACTTCTCCTCTCCATCTCTCAATATCTTCCATATTATTCCTTATGCTCCACAAGTAAGTGAAACCTTATGATAATTTACTCTCTCTGCTTGACTTATTTCACTCAGCATAATCTCTTCCAGTCCCGTCCATGTTGCTACAAAAGTTGGGTATTCGTCCTTTCTGATGGAGGCATAATACTCCATAGTATATATGGACCACATCTTCCTTATCCATTCGTCTGTTGAAGGGCATCTTGGTTCTTTCCACAGTTTGGCAACTGTGGGCTTGCTGCTATGGACATGGGGGTACAGATGACCCTTCTTTTCACTACATCAGTATCTTTGGGGTAATTCAACAATATTTCTAATCTGAATTACCACTTTCAATCCTTCCAAATCTTTAACCATGGTTTAATTTTAAAAAATCAAACCTCCTTGGAGCACTTGGTGGCTCAGTCGGATAGGCATCGGCCTTCAGCTCAGGTCATAGTCCGTGCCCTGGATCAATCACCACATCAATCTCCCTGCTCAGAAGGGAGCCTGCTTTCCCCTTTGCCCGCTGCTTCTGTGCTCTCTCTTTCTCACCACTTGTGTTCTCTCTCTCACACACACAAATAAATAGATAAAATCTTAAAAAAATTAAACCTCCTTGTTTCACACTCAGATAAGCTGTAAAGGAACTCATTCTCGGTGTCTGAGAATTCCCCTCAAATTCTAAAGACTAATGAGGGACAAGGGTTGTGGAACTAACATTTCCACATGTGGCCTTAATTTATTTTCCTCGTTCCTTCCTCCTTTCCTTCCTTCTTGTTCTCCTTCCCTCGTTCCTTCCTTCCTTCCTTTTACCCTCTTCCTCCTCTCCCATCCTTCCTTCCTTCCCTCCGACTTTCCCTCCCTCCATCTTTCCTTCCCTCCCTCTCTCCACCCACCTCTCCCTCCTTCTTCCTCTCCTTTCTTTTTTCACATAAATTTTCCATATTTGAAAATATATTGTATATTCCTTATTTTATCTGAACTCTTTCTTTATAAACACACACACACAGGTATATTTATATATGCATTGTTTTCTTTTTTTCTTTAAGCTAAATTAGAAGATGATTATTTACTTCAAGTTGCTATTTATATACTAATGTTTTTAAACTTTTTTAGAAGAAGATATTACTTTATAAATGGACTTTAAATACATTCTCTGAATAGAAACTTCAAAAACTAGTCTATTTCTTCATGGATTTCTTCATCTACAGAAATTCATTTTACATTCTGTTTTTGGGAATGCAGTTTAAGTATAAAATGAATATACTTACTTTAATGTATCAAATTTTGTGAACACAACCCAAATTCCTCTCCTTGAGGAGTACTTCAGGTTATACTCAATATTTTCCGAGGACAAATCTAGATTTAAAATACTATAGTTAGGGGCATGTAGGTGACTGTGTTGGTTAAGCATCTGACTCTTGATTTTGGCTCATGATCTCAGGGTCCTGAGATCAAGCCCCACATGGGGTTCCTGGCTCAGCAGGGAATCTGCTTGAAATTCTCTCTCTCATCTGCTCCTCCCATTCTCACTTGCCCGCTCTCTCAAATAATTTTTTTAAAAATCTTAAAAAATAAATTAAAAAAAAACTGTGATTATTGTTAAAATAACATCCTCCATAAATAAACACATTGAGCAAATAGAAATGAATAAAATATAATTCAGGTCTCTTACCTTTGCAGCCTCAATTTTCTCTTCTGGAAAACTGGTACTATATAATACATGATTGCATTTTCAATACTAAGTTCAGGCATTACATATAAACATTAATTTGAAAACGCCTTGGGCAAAGCTGGAAGAAGAGCAGCAGTCTGAAAGAAACAACGAGGCACCAGAGGAATGCCAAGAAAATGACTATCAGAGAGAATACATAAAAATTGATGTTATCATCGTGAAGTCAGGTTACAGCATGTAGATGAAAGTCAGTTCCACAACCACAAGAAGAACACAAGCAAACTTCAATATGTAATGGGAATTTCAGCACCGCTATATTGCACAACCTTGGGGGACACTACTGCCATAGAGTATAACATGAATGATGCCATTTGCATTTGTTTCTATCCTGGTTCTGAAGATCTAAACTTATCAGACGGGATTTGGAGGGCTGTAGGAGATATGACCATTGGATGGTGACATGCTAGGTCAAAGAAGAGTTGGGATAGGAAGTTCAGAGAGACAGATGGAACTTAGTGATCATGAGCTTTTATATAATTTCACTTTACTGGTAGGGCCTTGATGACATCAAAACTCTGGGTTCTGGTGTAAGTCTTGATTAGAGAATTTTGGGTGTACAGGTGGTTATGAAATGTGTGATTGTCCCTATCCTGTAGAAAATAAAAATGATCAATGACTTGGGGGTAGAGAATGACCATGATTGTACTATTGTTTCAGACAAACTGTTCTATAACTGCAGGATGAGTTTTAGTAAAACAAATGTGGATTCCAGTGGCAGATTATTTAAGAGGCCTGGAAACGAGATTTTTAGCATTTAAAAATGGTTTATGAAAAAAAATAATGAACAACCAAAGACACTAAGATAAAAATCAATAGGATTTTTATCATTTTGAAGTTCTTTTCTTTTTTTTTTTTTAAAGATTTTATTTATTCATTTGACAGAGATCACAAGTAGGCACAGAGGCAGGCAGAGAGAGAGAGAGAGGAGGAAGCAGGCTCCCCACCAAGCACAGAGCCCGGTGTGGGCTCGATCCAAGACCCTGGGATCATGACCTGAGCTGAAGGCAGAGACTTTAACCCACTAAGCCACCCAGGCACCCCTGAAGTTCTTTTCAAATTAGGATAATTAGGAGAATAATAACACTATCTACAGAAGTGGAATCATGGTTTCTGGCATTGGACATAATAGACAAATTGTTTTAATATTGAGATCACACATTGGTAAAGACATCTCCGTTACAAATTTTCATGTTCTAGTATCTCTATGATTTAAAAAGTTATATGCAAGATCATCATGAGGAAAAGAGTGCCATGAGCATTTGTATTTTCTATTTATCTCCATATAATCATATTGTTTAGCAAACTATCCAAAACCTTAGTGGCTTAAAAAACAATCATCTAGGGGTACCTGAGTGGCTCAGTGGGTTAAGTGGCTGACTCTTGGTTTTGGTTCAGGTCATGATCTCAGGGTCCTGAGATTGAGCTCTGTCTTGGGCTCTGCGCTCAACGCAGTCTGTTGGAGACTCTGCACTCAACACAGTCTGTTGGAGACTCTGCACTCTGCACTCAACACAGTCTGTTGGAGACTCTGCACTCAACACAGTCTGCTGGAGACTCTCTCTCTCTTTCCCTCCCTTTACCCCTTCTCCCCCTTCTAAATAAATAAATAAATCTTTAAAGAAAAAGAAAGAAAACCAACTATTACTTCTCAAAAGCTTGTAGATCAGCTATATTTCTACTGCTCTGAGTTAGGCTTACCTGACCTCAGTTTGGCTCACTTGTACATCTATGGACAGCTACATGGACCTTATCTTGCCCACTTTCCTCTCACATCCTCTTACCAGGGTAGTCTGAGCATGGCCTCCTGGCATCTGCAGAAGGCTAAGAGAAAGAGTAGACATGTGGATGTATCTCTGAAACCTCTCAAGTTTCCTACTGTCCCATCAGCACAAGACACATAGCCAAGTAGTGTGGAAAGGGACTAGAAACAATGTGGTGGAGGCATTGTTGAGGATAATGCACTTCATATGAAGGTTTGCAGAGTCTCTCCATGGTGTTGCTAAAGAAGACATGGCATCCATCAGTTGTCATTATGATAACATAGCAGAGGGCCCTGGGATTGGCTTGATGATTTTTCTAGTGTATGGCCACAACATTATCTTTACAATTGGGAAACTTGTCCTAGTCTTCTTGAGTTTCTTTCACTGACACCTGCAAGTCAGTGCTGGAGACAGACTAGAATGACATGAAAATATTCTTAGAAGTTTCTTCTGCTCATTGTTCCTACTTCAAGTTATTTAGATGGTCTTCTGAACAAAGGAGAGTTTATATTCCGATTGTAGGTTATTTTTGCAAAGGTTGAAGTCTGTTTTTAAGATATATTTCGTTTATTTCAAGTGGTCAGAGTATTTTTCACCTCTTCTTCTAGCATTATATAACTGATGTGTAAAAAATGTGTTATTTAAAACTGTTAGCATTTTCATTTTAATCCTGAATTTTTTTCAGCAATCAATGTCATTTTTAATAGTGACCATCACTTTGGAAGACCTTACACAGCCTGCATGTTCAGTCGGGGAATACCATCTGCACAAAATATAACATTCTAGTCTGTACTTTTCAGTTTTCACTCAAATATTAGTTTGAAATGAGCAAATATCTAACCTTCTACCAGGGCTTTCTCTGAGAATTGCAGGTCCATCTAGGTGTGAGAGATATGTTGACTTTCTAGATTAGAAGAGTCTTCCAGAAGATCATACCTTTATTTCCTATCCACTCTCTTTTAGGTGTCACTTAAGAGATTGAATTGCTGCAAAATGTATAATTTAAATACTTTATATGGGCTTATGTCCTGAATGCAATTTTTTAGAAGTTCTCACTAGTGTTTAATTAGAATCATGTTTATCTTCCCTTTATGTTCCATCCCATGTTGCATCACCACTTCCCTGTTACCTAGTCATTTTTTCTTAATGTTATTGCTTTGTCTTACCGACATATATGCATCAGTATTGAAGACAGAGTAAATGAAATTAATAATAATAACAATAATTAGTACTTGTAGAGTAGCACAGTATTATATAGAAAAAATATTTAGGAAAACTCTAACAAAGGGGTGTATATGAACTAATAGGATAAGAAGGGCCATCAGCATCCCAACACCCAATTTTATTATTCTTTCTCTTCCCATGTGGTTTCCATCTGTTGCTTGTGAAAAATTTCACTGAGGTCCAGTTCACAGTAGGGCTAACTGAGCCTGACCTTCACCTGAGCATTTGGGTCTAAGGTGTAAGTCTTGGATCTGATTATGTCTCCAATCCTGGCCCAGTTCAGGAAATTAGAACCTGACCAGCTGCGTTTCCCAGTCTGTAGGTTGGAGGCAGTTACCTGGCTCTTTCTCATTCAGCTTGCTGTCTTTTACTTGGGAGTAGACACAGATGTATCCACTAAACCAGTTTTCCCCAATGTTCAATCATGGTTTTGCCATATCAAGTACAACCTACATTTTTTTTTTTTCTTAACAGTTTGAGTGTCTGACATTGAGCCAATTTCAAAAATACTTAAGTATTTTAGATAAAATGTTGTGTGACTAATACAAAGGAAAATAATTATAATCTCTTAACTAGAAAGTAGATAACCATTAAAAAATGCTGTGGTGAAATCAAAGCAAAGTTTCTTAATTTGAGCTATATATATTTTGGCAGGCCGAAGCTCTGAGCCTGAGGTCTCCATATGTGAAAAAGGAAAACAAATGATGAAGGGTTTAAAAGATAAGCATCAAATGGAACCTTCCTTCTGGATACAGCCAGAAAGATGCAAACATCTTTGAAAGGAGAATTGTTTTTTCCCCCTAGTGCTTTGTCATTTGTTTAAGGTCTTACTGGACTACCATTTCCCATCACTTTCTACAGTGGCAGTGTCTTCTTCCTACATTTGGGGAAATACCGTGTTAATCCAATTACAGCCCAAGAAGGCAGCACTGGCTTCATTCAGCTGGTGATGCCGGAAGTCCCGCAGGGAAGGGGGCATCATGAAATGACTCTTCTATCCCTCCATGAACTCCTTTGCCATCCTACACTCTCCAATCACAGATTCCAACGTCTTCTTTTTCTTCACTGTTTTTATTTAGGTCCCTCTCTGTGACCTTGTTCCAAGCCAAACGATATTCCTTTCTTTATGAACTAGTTCTGGACCCCGGCTCCTCATATGTCTAAGACCCTCTATAACCTAGTGTATTCAATTCCTTGGTGACTAATTTAGCTCTGAGAGGTTAGGAACTGGGGCGGCTGAAGCAATTGTGTACAGTATCTGGTGATGAGTAAAGTGCAGATTAATTTGCGAGATAGAGCACTTCCACCTTTTTCCCTTTGGCTTGAAGGTTTATTTAGAATTCATGAAGTTGTGTCTGTACTAAAAAGCTTTGAACCATTAAAGAGAATTATTTAACAAAATTTCTAAAAATGCCAGTGCAAATTGGTTTGTCTTGAATTTCTGGTGCTTTGTTATTTTGCCACTGAGAAAAAAGCCTAAAAAAAAAAAAAAAAAAAAAAAAAGCTTGAGGGAGAATATGAATGTAATAAATATTTCATTTTTGTAGCACATCGTGCATTGTTCTTCAGTTTCAGACCTTGCCAGCAGTCAACACAGTAGTAAATTTCAGCACCTGTGGACCTGTTTCAGTAATTTATGATTTCCATTAGATTTCCATTAGAGATGGGCAGAAACAGTTCAGGCAAGTTCATGCACCCCAGCCATGAGCATGGTTGGCCTGAGGGATTGTTTGCATGTGGGTATTTGGCAGCCTGTGCGGTCTTTGTTGTCTTTTGCTGTCATTGTTACCAGTTGGGGGCTGCTCAGAACACAGGGAGATGCTACAGACATCCGCCATTTAGGATTCCTCTGCTGCCACGATCTGTGCTTGTTTTATTCAGTCATTTAACAAGTATTTAGTGAGCACTTGTTGAGTCCAGGGTCCTGGGATCCACAGATAACTAGGAGATGACCCCTGATAGCAAGGGGTTTCTATGGGAGGAACAGTTCTTTGAAAATAAATGCAATGAAGGACTGTATCATCATACTGAGTATGGCTAAACAAGTAGAGTAAAATGGCTAGTATAAGAGACACTTCTGGAAAGGACTTTAGGAAGAAATACCAAGTGAAAAGGTAGGGGAGGCAGGGTATTCTTGAGAGGAAAACTGGTGTTGACATAATACCCAGCAACAGGAAACATCATTGATCTGGCCAAGAGGCAAGGGACTTCTGGGACGTGGATTAGCAAGATAAGCCAGAAGCTTAGGGAGCCATGACCATTCCTAGAGAGCTTTTAGGAGTTGACTTTAATGATGGTAATATATTTAAGCTATAATTATCATGGGGTTTTCTTTCATGAAGTTTTGTGCACTATACTTTCCCCCTAATCAGTTCAAACTATCTGTCAGCCTGGTAGTGAAAAAGAATTAGCCTTGTTAAAACAGTTATGAGAAGAAACAGAGAGTTCATATTCCTTCTTTGGCATCCAAAGGGGGGTTTGTTTTCATAACAGGACATAACTTGAAATCCTGACTTTGCTAAAAGGGGGGAAAAGAAAATGATGTTCCATTTTCTCCACCTTGTGCAAAGGGAAGCCTGACACTTGATCTTAGAATTTCACTGGATGCTCAGGGTGGAAGAATTACAAGACATGGCAAAGGAAATAAAAGTCCTTAACCCATGAGTTCTGAGCCAGAGGACTGTGAGCAAAAGAAGGGAAAAGATAGAAAGTCAGGAAATGGGAGTACTGGTTCTTATTTCTCTTCTAAACCTCATTGTGTTGAGGTTTCAATACCTATGTATGAGACATATTTGTATAAGAGCACTACAGAAGAAGCCTATTTTTTTTTTAAATTTTAGCAGATTCCTCATATGCATCCACCTCCTACATGATACAGAAATAATGGCAGGACGTGATAAGAGAAAACATGTAGGAAGCTGAACTTAGAGCAATGCTCCCATTCCTTTGGGGACTGTTCTTGGCATGAAAATAGTCCAAGTTTGCAAGTGGCTCAGTATAGCCTGGGATCCAAGGAAAGAAGCCACAGGATCTGGTATTTTTGCAACAAGAGCCAAAAGATTGAATTGAGTCTGTAGACATCAACATGTGTCTCTGAAAATCTAAGTAGAACAAATGTCCCCTGACACCCAAGTTAAGCAGTGGCCCAGACCAACCATTCAGGAACCCAGTGAAAATCCACAGGGCTTACCTTGACCTTCATTTTCCCCAGCCTTTGGCCATACAGAGGTTAGATAAGCCTGATTTCCCTAAACACAATTTGGAGAGAGCATAAGAAAGGAAAGAAAATCTAAGACTGTGAACATTTTACCCACATAACTGATCCTGTGCCTAAAGGACTATGTAAATATTTACACTGGACTACATTTGACAGCTTGAACTAAAATTTGTTTATTTTCTGACTCTTCTCATCAAATCTAGGTTTATTAGGAAAGACAGTTTGATTATTTAAAAAATACTACATTATATGTGCCTATTAACCTTGATGTAACCTTTAATGAGTAAATATGTTACAATTTGCTAAAATGAATAGCATAGTTTGATTTTTATCTCTTTTTTAATGGATAGTCTGATAAAGTCTAGGAAACTGGCCCCCCCACCAAGAAAATCCTAAAATGAAAAAACTCTTTGGTATAAAGATGTTCATTAAAGCATTATTTATAATGGAAAAAAGTAGCAACAACTGTATCTTTAACTTTAGAAAATTAATTATGCGTACCATAGCCAAAATATAAAGTTGAAGATTACATGGTTGTTAAAAGTCTTATGAAAAAGTTTTAATAGCTGTAGAAAATTTGTATTTACGTCAAAAATTTAAATACATACAATAAGATGCACCTGGAAAAAGTTACTGCTCAATTAAAGAAAATTGCATAACATTAATAAGAAATACATTAAAATATCAAAATAATTTATTGCTGAGCATAGATTCATGATTTTTTTCACTGAAGAATTGAAAAAAAACTTTATTGTATTAATTTCTTTTCAAATTTTTAATGTATTAATGTATTTTTTAAATTTTTTAATGTATTAAAAATTTATTGAATTAGAAAAAAGTTTATTGTATTATATAGTGCACATGTACTATTTTCATCATTGAAACCTTAAAAAAAATTACCTATATAAACAAAAAGTGGAGAAGGATGCAAGAGGAGGAGATATGGCATAAGAGGGATCAGAGGACTGAATTTATTATCCCCATTCTTTGATAAATGTGGATAAATGGAAATCTCACAGGTGGAAACACTTTCACAGAATGTATGAATTCAGCAAAATTTAACTGATACTTACCATACCATTTTTGTTGCCTTTCTAATGCCCTGTCTATTCTTCTAAAACTTTAATTTAACATAAATCTAAGTCATATATATATGTGTGTGTGTGTGTGTGTGTGTGTGTGTGTGTGTGTGTGTATATATAATATTAGGCATATTAAGATATATATATCTTAAGACTTTTTATTTCTTTATTTGACAGACAGAGATTACAAGTAGGCAGAGAGGCAGGCAGAGAGAGGAAGGAAGCAGGCTCCCCGCGGAGCAGAGAGCCCGATGCAGGCCTCGATCCCAGGACCCTGGGATCATGACCTGAGCCGAAGGCAGCGGCTTTAACCCACTGAGCCACCCAGGTGCCCAAGATATATATATCTTAATATGTCTTTCCCACTAGTCCTGGAAAAAATATAAAATTTCATCAATTTCTCTCAACTAACCATTGTCAATCCTTCCATGAATAAATAATAAAGGCATTATTGCTTTGGTTTTCCATAGATTTCGCAGTCCCCAGGAGCTCGGGTATACATTAGACATGTTTTCCAACATTTCCGAGATGTGTCCTTGGCAGGAGATTAGTAAGCTTTCCATGGTCAAATGACTTTGGGAAACCCTAGGTTATATGAAATTACACATGGCACTTTACTGGAGGATTTCTCGTAGTTTGTATCTTGCTCAGGCATAAATTTTTGAGGAGGTATTAGGCATATAACATATCTTAATTTTATTTGACCCAAAGTTTTTCCTATCCCTCAACAAAGGGAATTAAATTTAACCAACATTTTCTAGGACTTCCAAACACTGACAAGACAGCTGCTTCCATGAGAATATCGGTGAATACGCAGGTAAGATATGCAGCTTAGGTTTATCTCCAGCAGGAAGGGGAGAGAACTGAAAATTCCAGAGATTAGACACCCGAGAGAGGAGATAGATTATCTCAGAAGCCAAATTGAGGGATGGGGGTAAACCAAGAGGCTGGAGGTGTGAGTGCTCCATGGCTCAGAGAGGAATATGGAAGTTGGTGTAGCCAATTAACCTGCTTCTGCAATCTCCAGAGTTCCCCAGAGTCACCAGGCTTCCTTACAATCGTCTAAGCCTTGTATGAGAAAGAGCGACAAGATCTTGGTAGCAAGGTTTGGTAACATCTAGAAATCTCCCAGGATGCACCACATGCCCCAGAACTTTGGTATTGCCAAGGATGGGAAATTAGTTCTTCAGATCACTGTGGCTTCAAGTCTTTTCAAAGATAACAGGCATCAAGCAGTACACCCTTTTCTGGTCAACTATGTTGAGTCAATGGCAGATTCTGCTCTGGCGTGGATTTTATGATGGAATACTGGTTCTGGTACTGACCATTTCTTTGAGAAAGCTAATTATCCCCTTTAAATGTCAATTTTATCATTTCTAAGATAAAAATATATCCATGCATGTGTCATAAGGTTATTCTGAGGATTTAATGACATGATTTTTATAAAGTGCTTAGAGGAGGGCCTGTCACTTTTCAAGTGCTTAATAAATAGTAATTATTAGCATTGTCATTATTGTACTTAATACACCATAGTTATTTATACTGGTATTGCTATTAATTATATATATTTATAGCACATTAAACCCGAGAGGGGAATTAGATAGTATCACAATATTGAACTGACTGGAAAACATTTAAATCACAGAACTTTTGGCATGAGTACTCATTTTCATCGTATTCTATTTTGGCTTACTTATTCCTTAAACATATAATAAAATCATATACAGTTATAAGCAGTGAGAATAAGGCACATGTTGATAACTAAGTCCTCATTGACTACAGAATGCAGAGACCATTTGAAGAACTTCTCATGGGTCGTCGTTTTGACATTGTTCAGAACCACTCATCAATTTCAGTTTCCAAATATTTAAGTTCAACTATGGCACGCCCTTGTCATGCAAAAGAAATGTCGGCTTTACTAGTCATTCAGTGCTATTCACTGGGCTGGAGACACAGACATGAACAGAACCTACCAAACACCTCTCTCACGAAGCTTTATATAACTACAGTGTAACATAAGCCTGTGGTCATGAAAGTCAAGGGAACAGTCAAAATATCTGCCAGTAAGGCTCTATCATAAAAGCTATGGAAGTTTTGTCCTGACCAGCTTCCCTGAATTTGCAGCCATTTTGGTCAAATGCTCCTCTAAACTTCTACTGGAAGACAGAGGGTCAGGAACTCCTTTACACTGCTTCTATTAGATTCAAACCTCCTACTGCTCACCATGACCAGTCCTAACATTCTTCTTGCTTGTCTAGTTATCCACCCTCTGTAATTGTTCTAATGGGCCAGCAGAGTCACTGTCCTGGAAAAATGCTCTGACAAGGCTGTTCTCAGGCTTTTGAAATTTCAAAACCTTTTTGGTACTGAATATAGTAATCATGACTTGAATTTCCAGCCCCCAGGCCTCCTCTTTCTCTGTCCTGTGCTCCAGTCCAGTTGAATTCTCGTCTCCTCCCTTACACTCAAGCCTGATGTCCCATGCCCTTTATCTCCACGTGAGCAAATCCCAACCGTCTCTCCAGACTCAGGACAAATGTACCCCTAACTCTTTCCCTGTCAGCAATTATTTGTACTTTCTTGCTTCACCTGGGTAGGTACCCTTTGAGCACTTAGAGCTTTGGGGACACACACAAGTGCGTGCGCGCGCATCGCGCGCACACATACACGCACACTAACGTTTTAGTATTTATGGTACTAATGACAAGGTTTGTGTATTTTCTATCATCAGGGAAAGAAGGCAATTGAAACTATATGATTTCTGTATGTTTCTCTGTTACAAAACAAACACACAAATGAGATGGACTCATAGAGCCTCTCAGTTCTATGACTCAGCTGACTCTAATTTTTCTATTTTGGATCAGTTGTGGTCTTTTATCTATAAGGATATTTATATGGCTTATGTACCTCCCTTAAAGCCCTTAGTAATCCTATTCCATACATTTGAACTTTAATACATAAGGATGGTTAAAGGAAAATTACTCTTGTTTCACTGTATCTTTAAAGATGTTCAGCAATAATGTATGGCTTCCTTCGTTTTTTAAGCTTTCTACCACCTTCTATGCATACAAACATGAGAGCATTGGGGGGGGGATAGTGTCAGTCTTATCATATTCTTGAGAACAATAACTCCTGATATCATAGCAAGTCGTGAGTTCGTATTTAAATGCAAACATTCTGCTCCTCGCACGTTCCACATGGGAAGCTTTCCGGAATCTATGATTTAGCTGTGGACCATCCTACAGGGTATGTGTATTGCTCTCACAATGTCTAATACAGGTGCATTTTACAGTGATTTTCAACAACCTGAAGAGTGGCATTTTCACAGTAGGATTTCCATCCAGAACCTCGTCCAGAAGGTCCGTATGGCTGGAGTTTAAACCAGTGGTTAGCCACTAAGACAGCAAATTTAGGGAAGAATGGGAGTGAAAACTACAACTCTTCAAAGGAATGACTCCCATCAGATAAAAAATGAGGTGCAGAAGGTGTGCTTTTGTGTTTCTCCCTGTAAGTTGTAAGGAATTTATTGAGGTTTTCTCACAATGATTTCCTGTGCCACAAAATTGGAGAATCAAACAACAAATTGATATTCCATATAGTTCCTCACCTAAATGAAAGATCAAGAAGTAATCAATGGCAGATAGCAAAACTATAGTATATTATTTGGTGACTATTTCAAATATACATAATTTACTTTGAGGATGTTGCTTTTGACAATATCAACGTGTCCATAAGGTATGTCCGAGATAGATGTGGTCATATAGTCTTAGGTAGGAATATATTAACTAATTTTATAAACATTTATGTCTTTCCAGGCACATGAAAAATATTCCCTAGTATTCTGAGTATTGTAGGTAAAATGATTAATTAGACACATGTCTTCTCTTAGAAACTTGGATCTGAGATTTGTTGCGAGTGTTGCCAGTTTGGGTTGGTGCATGCTGGGGAGGGTTTTTGAATGAGTGCCTACTCTGCATACCAGTGTTCTAATGCATAATTCTGAGCCTGTCCATTTCGATTCCTGCCTTCTGGCTGCTCCACTCCACCCCAACCTCCCAGCTCTTTGTTGACTATTTTATATAGTTTACATATTTATTTACCCTTTCCTTAAGTTAAAACCCCTTTGAAGGCTGGAAAACAGACTCCAACATATTCTTATTTGATGGTATGCTTTCCTTCTCCCTCTGTTCAATTACAACTACTAGAGCTTTACACTTGTTTATCTAATCAAATACCAAATATGTCTACAGCATCTTTTCAATTCAAACATGATTTTTTTTCCCATTCTGTTTGTTTATTCTTGAACTACAATTATATACAATGTTCTGTTGGTTTCAGTTTACAATATAATGATTCAACATTTCTAAACACTATCCAGTGCTCTTCACAGTAAGTGTGCTCTTAATTTCCTTTATCCATTCCCCGCTCTACCTAACTCCCCTGTAGCAACCACCAATTTGTTCTCTGCGTGTAAAGGTCCAGTTTTGTTCGTCATTTTTTTTTTTTTCCTTGCTTTGTTCATTTGCTTTGTTTCTTGAATTCCACTTGTTTCTTGAATTTCACTAAGGAGTGAAATCATATGGTATTTGGCTTTCTCTGTGTGACTTATTCCATTTAGCATTACACCCTGTAGGCTCATCCAAGTTATTGCAGATGGCAAGACTTCGTCCTTTTTTATGACTGAGAAATATTCCACATTCCATCTTCTTTACCCATTCATGATCAATGGACGTGTTCCATATCTTCACTATTGTAAGTAATGTGGCAATAAACAAACGGGTGCATAAATTTTTTTTAATTAGTATTTTTGTTTTCTTTGGGTACATACCTAGTGGTGGGATTGCTAGATTACATGTTTATTGCTATGTTTAATTGTTTGAGGAAACTCCATATTGTTTTCTGCAGTGACTGTACCCACATGCATTCCTACCAAGTGTGCATGAGGGTTCCTTTTTCTGTATACCCTGGTATTATTAAAATGCAAATATGATCACTTAAACCCTTCAAGAGGTCTCTTCAATAAAGATACAATTCCTTAACATGATTTCTATGAGCCTTCTTGAGTTTATCCTACCCATCTTTCTCCTTCTACAACATCAACTAGTTTCTCCACTTAGCCTGGCTTTCTTTCAAATCTTACTAAGCCTGCTTTCTTTGCCCAGTACCTTAGTACATGCTATTCCACCTGAAGTACTTGCCATTCCTCCTTTTGTCTAGAGAGTTCCTTCTCATTCACCAGATCTCCGATTAGCCACTACTTTTTCAAAGCATCCTTCTCCAACTGCCAAGGCTACCGAAAACTATTACTGACCCTCAATGTACCATGTTTGTCCCTTCACAGCTATCAATGGAGTTGCTATTTTATATTTAGTTTGTCTCATTTAATGTGCATTATTACTGAAATCTAAATTCTGTTAATACATATCTGTTGAATGAGTAAACAAAGAGAATTCAATAAAGTTGATCTCTGTACTACTTGTGGTGCAGGCTAAGCTACCATACAAAGACATCTGAATATGAACTGTTTTAAACGAGATAGAAACTTGTTTTTTTTTTTTCCTTCTTCCCAAATAGTCTTCATGGCAGCAGTCCATGGCCGGAGGGGTGGCTGCTCTCCTCCAGAAGGCCTGATCTTATTTCTCTGCCATCTCCCCAGTTTGTCCTGGTGGCTATGATTGAAGCTTGGATGCCTGCCAAATCCTTGCATCCTGTTTGATGAGGTATTTGTTGACGTCTTTTGCCCATCCTCCAACGGAATTGATTTCTCATTACTGACCTCAGAGAGTTGTTTATTTATCCTGGAAACAAGTCCCTTGTCAGATATTGCAAATACAGTCTCCCAGTATGTGGTTTATCTTTTTTTTCTCTTAAGAATGTCATTTGTATGACAAAGGTTTTAAATTGCCGTGTTGTCTCATTTAGAAGTTTTGTAATTTTAAGGATTCTGTTTTAGATGTCATATGTGCGAATCTGTCACCTACCCTTAAGTCACAAAGATTTTCTCTTGTTCTCTTCTAAAGGGCTTTACACTTGCATGTTTTAAGTTCAGCTCTATGATACATTTTGAAGAAGTTGTGGTATATAGTGTAAGGTGTAGGTCCAGGTTAATTTGTTTGCCAGTGGATGTCCATTTCACCAAGACTGCTGTTGACCACTGCTTTCTACTTGAACTGATTTTGCATCTTTGTAAAAAAAATCAGAAGGCTGTCTCTATGTGGTTCTATTTTTAGCTTTCCATTCTTTTCTATCCATTGATCTACCTGTCTGTCCTTCCACTAATACCACTCTTTCTTGACTACTGGAGAAGTACAGAAAGTCTTAAACATGGGCATTCTCCCCCCCACCAAATTTGTTTATTCTAATTCCTTTGTCTTTCATATATATTTCAGAACCAGTTTCACAATATCCACAAAAAAATCATTCTTTGATTTAGGAATTACATTAAACCGATTTGGGGAGAATTGACATTATATTATATTGAATCTTCAAAACCATGAATACCATACATCTCTCAATTTATTTAGATTCCCTTTATTTCTTTCATAAGCATTTGTCATTTTCAGCATATAGATACTGTTTATGTTTTTTAGATTTATATCAAAGGATTTCATTATTTTTGGAGCTATTGTAGAATGTATGCTATTTTTCTATTTTGTGTCTACGTATTTATTGTTAGTATATAGAAATAAAATTGATTTTTGTGTGTTGATCTTGTATCCTATGATCTTCTGAACTTATTAGTTCTAAGTTTGTTTGTTTGTTGTTGTTTGCTAGATTCCTTGAGACTTACTACATAGAAAATCATGCCACCTTGAAGAAGATATAAGTTTTATTTTTTAATTCTAATCTCTATGTCTTTGATTTTCTTTCCTCACTTTCTTGCACCTACTAGGATTCTTAGTACTGCATTGAATCGGAGTAGAGAGAGTAAATATCCTTGCTGTACTCCTAAACCTGGGTCGGGGGGCAGCCCATATTTCACTATCAAGTATAATATTAACTATACATTTTTAAAATCGTCTTTGTGAAGCTAAGAAATTTCCCTAATAATGTGTCTTTTTATCCTATATGGTGGTTGAATTTTGTCCAGTGCTTTCTTTTTTTTAATTAATATTTTTAATTAACATTTTTAAATTAACATATAATGTATTATTTGTTTCAGGGTACAGGTCTGTGATTCATCAGTCTTACACAATTCACAGCACTCTCCATGGCACATACCCTTCCCAATGTCCATCACCCAGCCACCCTACCTCTCCAATCCTCCTTCCTTCCAAGCAGCCCTCAGTTTGTTTCCTGAGATTAAGAGTCTTTTATGGTTTGTCTCCCTCATTGGTTTCATCTTGTTTCATTTTTCCCTCCCTTCCCCTATGATCCTCTGTCTTGTTCTCAAATTCTTTTCATATCAGTGAGATCATATGATAACTGTCTTTCTCTGATTGACTTATTTCGCTTAGCATAATAGCCTCTATATAATCCACATCATTGTAAATGGCTACATAATAGTCCATTGTGTGTGTGTGTGTGTGTGTGTCTGTGTATCACATTTTCTTTATCCATTCATCTGTTAATGGACATCTAGGTTCTTTCCATGGTTTGGCTATTGTAGACATAGCTGCTATAAACATTGGGGTGCTTTCTGTGCATCAATCAAGATGGTTATATGATATTTCTTCTTTAAACTGTTAATATGGTTGTATATGCTGATAGATTTTCAAATGCTGAGTCAGTCTTCCATTCCTGAAATGAACATCTCTTGGTTGTTATGCATTATTCTTTTTATATATTGTTAATCCAATTTATTCAGATTTCATTTTGGATTCTGTGTCTATATTCATATAAAATATTGGTTTATGTTTTTCTTTTGAATTGTTTTTGGTTTCCATATCAAGTAAATCTGGACCCGTAAATTGAGTTATTGGCTTTTTTCCTGGAGGGCATTGTGGAGAGTTCATATTATTTCTTCTTTAAGTATTTACTTGCATATTATAAGTGAAATCATCTAAACCAGAAGGTTTCTCATTTAGGTTTCTAATAATAAATTCAATATATTTATTAGTTATAGGAATATTCATTTTATCTACTTCATCTTGGGTGAATTGTGATAATTTGTGGCTTTCCAGGAATCTGTTCACTTTACATAATTTCTTGCATTTATGTGAATAGAAGGGTTTTTTATATTCTTTTATTACACTGCAATTATCTTAGCTTCTGTAATGATAGCCTATCTTTCATTGTTGATATTTGTGATTCATGTATTCCTCTCCTTCTCCTTGGTCATTCTTGGTAAGATAATATGAATATCTTACTGATATATGAAAAGTATCAGCTTTTGTTTTGATCCATTTTTTTTCTATTGCTTTTTTGTTTAAATTCTAATGATTTCTACTGTAAGCTTATTTCTTTCCTTCTATTTGTTTTGGATTTATTTTTACCATTTTTTTCACTTCTTTAGGTGGAAGTTTTCATTATTGGTTCAGAACTTTTTTTTCAGTCTTAACATTAGCAGTTTATACTAAAAATTTCCCTCAAAGCACAGTTTTCACTGCATCACATGGCTTTTGACATGTGTATTTTCATTTTCATCCTATTAAGTGTGTGTGTGTATACTTTTAAGATTTTTTTGGTGAAATAACTGTAGGCTCACAGTAAGTTGTAAAAATAAAACAAAGAAATCCTTGAGTCCTTCTTCCATCTTTGCCTAAGGGCAGTATCCTATTTAACACCTATTCTTAGTATAATATCAAAACAGGAAATTTACATTGGTACAATACTGTTGATTACACTACAGATCATATTCCGTTTTCATGAGTATTTACAGATGTGCTTGTGTATGTTTGTAGTTCTATGTAGTTTTAACACATGAATATTTAGTATATTTTTTCTAATTATTCTTAAGGCTGTTTTTTTGGCCCATGTATTACTCAGAAGTGTGTTGATTAATTCCTATGCATTTGGACATTTTCCTGTTTTCTTTTTCTGTAATTGATTTGTAGTTTAATGTCATTATAGTCAGAGAACATACTTTATATGATTTTAGTTCTTTTTAATATAATAAAATTTTCTTTTGAGTCAGATTTGGTCTATCTTGATTACTATTTCATATAGACTTGAAAATAATATGCACTCCTCAAGACTGTTAAGATCATCCTGAATGAGAAATTTCTGAGAAACTGTCAGAGCGTAGAGGAAGCTCCAAAGGTATGCTATCTATATATAACATAGTATCCAAGCTGGGAGAGAAAAAAGTCATGAGAATGGAGAAACTGATATAATCTGAATAAATCATGGGCTTTAGTTGATAGCAATATATCAATATTATTTCATTATTTGTGACAAATACATCATAGTAATATAGGATATCAATAATAGAAGATATGAGTGTGGGTTATGTGGATACTCTGCAGTATCATCACAAGTTCCCTATGAATATAAAACAATTATAAGATAAAAATGTTACTTAAATATTTTTAAACTAAAAAAATACTTCTAAATGGGAGAATATTTATTTGATGATTTTTCTGCATTCCTTCAAAGGGAAGACAGGAACAATAGACAGATGCTAAAAGGAAGTATATTTTATTTCTGTGAAAGAACTTCTTTTCAAATAAGTTGAGCTGATTTAGTGGTGGGGGTAATCAAGTTGTCATTGGAAGAATATTTGCTGGAGATTTGGAGGAGTAGGTTAAACTAGAAGAGGTAAGCTAGACAATTATAAAGATAACATTTATTGAACAATATCATGTTCAATATTAATATATAATATCCATTTATATGATAATGTTCATTACTTAATACTCTTAACACTTCCACTTACAGACAAGGAAACTGAGTTCCTGCAAATGATTTGCCTGAAGCTACCAAGAAAGTATACAGTCAAGATGAAAGCTATTGCTATCTCAATACAAAGTCAACGACCTTTCCACTCCTGAGAATGTCTTCTTGGCTGAGTTTCCAAGATGGGAATAAGAAGAAAAATTGATTCAAGAAGAAAAAATTTCATGGAAAGAGAAAATGGTAAAGAGGCAGAGTAAAAAAGCTAGAGCAGTTACTCAGGACTAGGGAAGAAACCAGGCAAGAAATTTGTGATGGATTCCAAGTTAAGTGTAGAGCAAACAGAAAATAATATTCCTGTAAAGGTACTTAATCCATTTTAAATAGTTTTGTTTTGCCATCTGTCCCTAAATATCACTAGTTGGCAGGAGATATAGACATTTACCCAAGTAAAATACATTGGACTTCAATCCACCTTTTTTTCACAGTATGGGCATAAGCCTGTGTGCTTAATGAACATTGCAGGACACTCTGTCCCAGCACCAAGCAAAAATAAGGCTCACACTGCAGTCATTTCATGCTGTGAAGACTGGTATTTATCACCAGGGAGGAAGAGAATGTGTCGTGGTCAACTAATTTTATGGGGAAAACAAATATACATGATAGACTTCATAAGATATTACAGTGTCTATGTTGCCTTTGAGAAAATTGTCCAGGACTTATGGAACACACTCATCTTAATCTTCCCTACCACCATGTTCGCCTGTAATTAATCAGTAAGCAGAAGAGAAATTGTCAGAATTACAGGTATTACTGACTTAGAGATGTGAGCATTTCTTTTGTAAAGGGTCAGTTGTTCTCAGAGTCTTGAAGTCTGTTCTGGGTGACTGTGGACTATTGATCTCCCTATTGTGGAATGTGTCCTAGTTGAAGGTTAGCCAGGGATGCTCACAATGGTCTTTCTACAGGCTAGCAGCCTTCCTCTGTTCATGATGAAACTGTTTAATTGATAAAGCTTTGATGCTTAAACTGCTTCTGACCTTCTGTGAGCACTTCAAAGGGGAAAATTAGCTGCCTAGAAAAATATAATGACCTAAATCCAGCAATTTGGGATATACATGTTATAGTCTGTTGAACTCATGTTGACTATTTATACTGTTTCTTTTGGGAACAGATTGTCTTCGAGGCCCATAATTGGAGAAAGGTGCTAATTTGAAGAATTTGGAAATGACTGGATATTGATCCCTCATTTAAGTGTCATTCCTCTTAGGGTTCTGGCTCAGAAACAAGATGTTAGAAGCTGTGCATAAAGGTTATTTCTCTGCATTTGGCCTTTATTATTGGCATTTGCTGAAGTGAAATGACACTCATGATAACATACAAAGCAGCATCTGTGCAGCTTTTTTTCCCCCTGTTTTGATTTATTTTTGTTTTTCCTTTTTTATAATTAATAAATTTTTTAGAACAGTTTTAGATGCACAATGAAATTGAGAGGAAGGTGCAAAGAGTTCCCACGTACCCAGTATCCCACATATACAGAATGTCCCCCACTTTCAGTATCCCACAACACGGTGGTGCATTTGCAACACTCAGTGAACCTTCCCTGAAAAAATCGTTTTAATCCAAAGTCCATAATGCACATTAGGATTCACACCCCTGGTGTCATACAGTCTACGGGGTTTAACAAATGTGTAATAACGTGTTCTCAGCATGGTGACATCCTACATAATATTTCAACTGCCCTAAAAATCCTCTGTGCTCCATCTCTTCGTCCCTCTTGCCTCCCTATCCCCTGAAACTTCAGCTCTGTTTATTGTCTTCCCAGTTTGGCTTTTCCCAGAACGTCAGATGACTGGACCATAAAGAATGCCGTCTCTTCAAGTTGGTTAATTTCACTTAGTAATATACATTTAAGTTTCTTCTATGTCTTTTCGTGTATGGATAGCTTGTTTTTAGTGCTGAATAATATTCCATCGTCCGGATGTACCCCGGTATATTTATTCATTCACCTACTAAAAACCATCTTTGTTGTTTCCAAGTTTTGGCAATCATGAGCAAATTTTCAAGTACAAATTTTTGTGTAGACATGTTTTCAATTCATTTGTGTAAGTATCAAGGATTGCAATTGCTGAATTATATGGTAATAATATATTTAGTTGTGTAGGAAACTACCAAAATGTCTTTCAAGTAGCTCTTTCATTGTGCATTCTCACCAGACATGACTGAGAGTCCCTCCTATTCCACACACTTGCCTGTATTTAGGGCTGCCTGTGATGTAAATTTTGGCTATTCTAATATGAATGTAATTTTGTTGTTTTAATTTGTAATGCCCTGATGATATATGAGGCTGTTGTTTTTATATGCCTATATTCCATATGTTTAGCTTGTTTGGTGAGATGTCTGTTCAAGACTATTATAATTGCCCATTTTTTAATTGGTTGTTCATTTTCTTATTGTCCAGTTTTAAGAGTTCTTTGTATATTTTGAGTAAGAGTCTCTTATCAGAAGTTACTTTGGAAAATACATTTTCCCAGTCTGTTATCTGTTTTTTCATTCTCTTCACAGTGTATTACACAAAACAGGAGTTTTTGTTTATTTAAATAAAGTCCAGCTTATAAGTCATTGCTTTCAGGAATTGTGCTTTTGGTGTTGTATCTAAAAATCATGGTCATACCCAAGGTCATTTAGATTTCTTGCTGTATTATCTTACAGGATTTTTGTACTTTTCCATTTTATATTTAGGCCAATGACTAGTTTTGAGTTAATCCTTGTGAGGGGTGTAAGATCTGCATTTGTTTTTTTGTTGTTTTTTGATATGTGGATGTCCAATTGTTCTAGCACCATTTGTTGAAAAGATTATGCCCCACTGTATTGCTTTTGTTCCTTTGTTAATGATCTACTAACTATATTTATTTGGACCTGTTTCTGGGCTTTCTATTTTGTTCTATTGATCTATTTGTTCTTTTGCCAATACCACACTATCTTCTTTACTATGGTTTGTAGTAAGTCTTAAAGTTGGATTCTGCCAGTTCTCCAACTTTTTTTTCTCCTTCAGTACTGACATGGTACTGTGGGTCTTTGTCCCTCCTTATAAATTTTAGTATCAGTTTATTGAAATCCACAAACTAAATTGCTGGGACTTTGATTTGGAGTGTGTTGATAGATCATGTTGGAAAGAACTGACATACTGACAATATTGAATCTTCCTATACATAGACGTGGGCTATCTCTCCATTTATTTGTGTCTTTGATTTCATTCATTGGAGTTTTATAGCTTTCCTCAAAGAGAATTTGCACATATTTTGTAAGAATTATACCAAAGTATTTCATTTTCAAGGGTTATAATATAAATTGTAATGTGTTTTAGTTTTAAATTACACTTGTTCATTGATGGTATTAGGAAAGTGATTTATTTATAAATTAGCCTTGGATCCTTCAACTGTGCTATAATCATTCATTAGTTCCAGATGGGAATTTTTGACACATCCTTCAGATTCTCTACATAGAATTATGTCATCTGTAAACAAAGACAGTTTTACTCCTTCCTTCCCAAAATGTGTATATTTTATTTACTTTCCTTATCTTACCATATAGGATAGAACTTCTAGTATGATGTTAAAAAGCAGTGGTGGGAGGGGGCACACAGTCTTTATTCCCTAGCAGAAAAGATTCAAGTCCTGCCATTAAGTCTGATGTAAGTGGGAGATTTTTTGTAGATGTTCTTGATTAGGTTAAGGAAGTTCTCCTCTATGCTGAAGCTGCTGAAAGTTTTTATCATGAATGAGTGTTGGATTTTTTACTTTTTCTGCATTTACCAATATGATCATGGAATTTTCCTTTAGCCTGCCAATATGAAGGCTTATGTTAATTGATTTTCAAATGTTGAACCAACTTTGCATGCCTGAGATAAACCCCATGTGACCATACTGTATAATTATTTACATATATTGTAAGATTTGATTTGCTAAATTTTGTTGAGGATTTTTACATCTGTGTTCATGAGAGATCTTGATCTTTAATTTTCTTGTAGTGTCTTTGTATGGTTTTGGTTTTAGAATAATGCTAGCCTTAGTTAGGAAATAGTTCCTGTGCTTCCATATTCTGGAAAAGATTGTAGAGAATGGGTATAATTTCTTCCTTAAATCTTTGGTAGAATTCATCAGTGAACACATTTGGGCTTTTGTTTGTTTTGTTTTGTTTGTTTTTTAAGGCTATTAGTTACTCATTTAATTTCTTAAATTTATATCACTTATTTAGATTATTTACTTTTTCTTGTGTGAATTTTGGCAGATTGTGCTTTTTGATGAATTGGCCCATATCATCCAGATTATCTAATTTGTGGCACTGAATTGTTCATTGTATTGCTTTGTTATCCTTTTAACACCCATGGAATCTGTACTGACATCCTGTCTTTCATTTTTGATATTGGTAATATATGCCATTTTTGTTGTTGTTGTTGTTGTTCCTCTTAACCAGACTGGCTAGAGACTTTTTGATTTTATTGGTCACTTCAAGAAGCCAGTTTTAGTTTTGTTGATTTTCTTTATAAATTTCTTATTTTCAATTTTATTGATTCCTACTCCATTCTTATTTCTTTTTTTGTATTTGCTTTGGACTTAATTTACTCTCCATTTATTGGTTTCCTAAGGTAGAAGCTTAGACTATTGATCTTAGATTATTCCTCTTTTCTAATACATATATTCAGTGCTATGTTTAATTCTAGGCATTGCTTTTGTTGCATTCCACAAATTTTGATAAGTTGTATTTTCATTTTGCCCAAAGTATTTTAAATTTTTCTCTCTGGTTTCTTTTTCTTTTTTGAACAATGTGTTATGTAAAGGTGTGTAGTCTAATCTTATATATTTGGGGAGTTTTCAGCTGTCTTTCTGTTATTGATTATTAGTTTAAGTCCACTATGTTCTGAAATCAGGCATATGATTTCTATTCTTTTAAAGTAGTTAAGGTATATTTTATGGCCCAGAATGTAGTGGATCTTGGCAAATGTTCTATATGAGCTTGAAAAGAATGTGTAATGTGCTATTGTTAGATGAATAATCTATAGGTATCAATTATATCCAATTGACTGAAGATACAATTGAGTTCAACTATGCCATTCCTGATTTTCTGCCTACTGGGTATTTCCCTTCTGATAGAATGGTGTTAATGACTCCAATTATAATAGTAGATTCATCTGTTTCCCCTAGCAGTTTTTACCTTATATATTTTGAAAATCTGTTGTTAGGGACATACACATTAAGGATTATTGATTCTTCTTGGAGTAGTGACCTCTTAAACCCTGATAACTTTCTTTGCTCTGAAGTTTGTAATATCTGAAACTATTATTGCTAGTCTTATTTTATTTTGCTGTGAGCATAGTATAACTTTCTCTGTCTCTGTAGTCTGTGCATATTTAAGGTGAGTTTCTTTTTTTTTCTTTTTTTTTTAAGATTTTATTTATTTATTTGAGAGAGAGAGAGATAATGAGCAGAGCAGGGTAGAGGGATAAGCAGATTCTCCGCTGAACAAGGAGCCCCTTTTGAAATTCCATCTCAGGACCTCAGGACCCTGGGATCATGACCTAAGCTGAAGGTAGAGGCTTAACCAACTGAGCAACCCAGGTACCCTAAGGTGAGTTTCTTGTAGACTAATATATAAGGGTCTTATTTTCTGATCCACTCTTAAAATCTTGGTCTTTTAATTGGTCTATTTCTTTCTTTTTTTTTTTTTAATTTTTGATCTATTTAGACCATTAACATTTAAAGTGACTATTGACATCATTGGATTAATATTTACTATATATTACGATTTTCTATTTGTTTTTGTCCTCTGTTTCTGATTTCATTTTCCATACATTTTCCACCTTTTGTGGGTTTAATTGAGCATTTTTAATAATTCCATTTCTCTTCTTTCTTAACTTGTCAGTTGCATTTTTTTCTTTTTACCTTTTTTTAATGGTTGCCTTGGAGTTTGCAATAAACACTTATAAGTAATCCCAGTTCATTTTTAAATAACACTTACTGTTTCACAGGTAATAAAGTGCTTTATGATAACAAAGTATCCCTAATTCCTCCCTCCTGTCCCTTGTATCATGGTCATTCATCTCACATATGTATATATATATAAAAGTATAAATATTGAAAAATATATTGTTGCCAATATTATTTTGAATAAGGTTTTATGACAAATCACTTAAGAATAATGTTTTAGCTTTACTTTCACTTATTCATCCTCTATTGCTCTTCTTTCTTTATGTAGATCCAATTTTCTGACCTATATCATTTTCCTTCTATCTGTGGAATTTCTTTTAATGTTTCTTGCAATGCAGTATTACAGGCAAAAAAAAAAAAAATCCTCTCAATTTTAGTTTGTCTGAGACAATCTATCTCTCCTTCACTTTTGAAGGATAACTTTTCAGGGTACAGAATTCTTGGTGGTTTTGCTTTACCAATATTTTAAATATTTCACCCCATTACCTTCTTTCTTGCATGGATGTAACTTAAAACTTGGATGTCATTCTTATCTTTGCTCCTACATAGATAAGGTATTTATTCCCACTCTGGCTTCTTTCAATATTTTTTCTTCATCTCTGATCTTATGTAATTAGAATATAGTAAGCCTAAGTGTAAATTTGTGGGGTTTTATCCTGCTTAGTGTTCTATCATTTTCCTTAATCTGTGGTTTGCTGTTTGCCATTAATTTGGGGAATTTTTTGGTCATTAATTATTGTTTTAAATGTGTATGTTAAAACATTTGAAATTGTTCCACAGTTGTTTTATATATTTTTAACGATTGATTGATTCATTAATTGATTGATTTTAGAGAGAGAGTATGGCAGGGTGAGGCAGAGGGAGACAGAGAGAGGTTCTCAAGCAGATGCTATGCTGAGCATGAAGCCTGACCATGGTGGGACGGTCTCAATCACTTGTCTCTGAGTTCACAACCTGAGCTGAAACCAAGGGTTGGAAACTTAACTAACTGTGTCACCTGGGCACCCTATTTTATTCCATATAGATATAGATACAGATATAGATACACACACACACATTTATATATATGGATATATATAAAAAATATATATATAAATCTATAGATAGATCTCTCTCTCTCTCTCTCTCTCTCTCTCTCTATATATATATATATATATATATATATATATCTCCATCTATCTTTTTTTCTTTGCTTTTTAGTTTTGGAAGTTCCTATTATGGTATTTGCGAATTTAAAGATTCTTTCCTCAGCTATGTTTAGTCTACTAACGAAATCATCAAAGATGTTCTTCATTTCTATTACAGATTTTTGTCTATTGTATTTCATTTTGATTCTTCCTTAGAATTTCTAACTCTCTGCTTACATTTCCCATACTTTCTTGCAAGTTGTCTACTTTTGTCATTGAATACCTAAACATAGTAATCAGTTTCTTTAAATGCCTGGCCTGGCATTCTAACATATCTAACATATCCTGTCATATCTGACTTTGGTTCTGATGCTCCTCAGTCTCTTCAAATGGTGTTTTCTCTCTCTCTCTCTTTTAATGTGTTTTGCAATTTTTTTGTGGAAAGATTGTCATTATGTATCAGGTAAAATGAACTGGAGTAAATAGGCTTTCAGTAACATAGTGGTAAGGTGTGGAGGGAGGGGAAGCATTCTACTGTCCTGTAATGAGGTCTTAGATTTTTTGTTAGCTTGTACTCCTGGACTGTGAACTTCAATGTTTTTTTTTTTTTTTTCCCTCTCCTTATATAGGATAGGATTCTTAGAGGGGTTGGAGTTTCTCTTACCCCACAGGAGGGCTAGAGAAAGCTGACATTGATATCTCTTTTCTTCTGTCGAGGCGTAGGGCTGACTGAAGTTGTGTATTCACTTCCTCCAGACATGTTAGACTCTGATAAAACCCCAGCAGGTTAGTTCTACTCAAATAGTTTCTTCTTAGATTTTTTGTTAGCTTGTACTCCTGGACTGGAGTAAGCTAAGCCTTATTAAGAACGGAACATATTGCATGGAGCACTGGGTGTGGTGCATACACAATGAATGCTGGAACACTGAAAAGAAATAAAATAAAATAAAATGCAAAAATAAATAAAGAACAGAATTCTCTGGCATATTTCAAATGGTTCCTTTTCCCCTCCACCCATTTGGAGCACAAGGAGATTTTTCTCTCATATTTTCTGTGAGGACCTGGTAGAGCTCCTAGGACTAAGACTGACAAAAGTGTGGGTTTCCCTTTGGGCCCCTAGAAATTTTTAACTCTCACACTTGTCCACAATAAGACACCAACAAATATTCAATTACATGGATTTTCCTATGACATAACTTATACCTGCAGGGGTTTCTGCTCTGGTAAGTCATGTTTTTTGTATCTGCCTGTCTTACAATTTGTAAGTCACTGGTTTGTCCTGTGACCTCACTTCCTGATGGATCTAAGAATTGTTCATTTTTCAATTTGTTCAGCTTTCTATTTCTTGTTAGAATGGAGTGACAACTTCCACACTCTTTATATGCCAGACTGGAAACCCAAACTCTAGTCATGAATTAAGTTAGAGGCTTATTCATAGATGTTTTTACTTTTAGTATAATTTTAAAGCAGTAATTTCCCTCAATACTATATATACTATAATACCTAATATCTGAAGTTAATTTTAAATTAACTTTATACATTACATCATATATGTTATGTATTATAGGTTATATAATATGTATTATATATTATACATTCTATATATATATATGTGTGTGTGTGTATATATATACTTTACTTTCCTTATTAATGAATAACTTCTTGACAAAGATAGAATTCAGGCTAATGAACTATTGCTAGTTATAAAATTTAGGGCACAGCTTACAAAGCTATAATCTAAATCTTAGAATTCTGGGATGGAAACCAACAGGATTTTTACTATGAAAAAGAAACAAGAGGAAGATATGTCAGTAAAAAATGCAATAAACATAAATGGGCAAAGTTGAATGTTTACAATCCAAGATAATCATGTGATCACCTAGAATGATCAAGAGTCATAAATAATGGATGAAAAATAACTAATGAGATCATGTTTCCAGTGTGCGCAGGACAGTCCTGATCTTTACCTATTTCCTGGGCATAATAATTAATAGCATCTCTAACTTGATTTATACACTAAATTTTATTGTCATACTAGTAATAGCTTCTGCAAAGAAAGTCTCTAGCACCATGATACCAAATTTTTATGAGAGAATGAAAAAGAAAGTAGATGTTATTATGTTAGAGAAATCATTGATTCTACAGGCTAAGGGAGCATGTTTTGGGAGGGATTACAAAAGCTTCATCAATTTAAGTACCTTCTTCTGCTGAATGAACTTTTATACATCATCCATCATTTTTGAGCTATAGACCCAGTTTTCTTATTGCTTCCTGGACATTTCCACATTGATGTTCTACAGCATTATTGACACATTCCCAAAGAAATATTTTCCCCCTACATTTGTCTTCATTATTACTATTAGTTTCATTATCATTCATCACTTACTTAGGCCATTGTCTTGTGGCTAGTATTTACCACACCAAGACGATCAGCATTCTCTATTTATTGTACTCTAAAATATCTCAAAACCACTTTAATTTAGACCCTCTTTTCTTCTGTGTCTCAAAATACAGACTTTTTTTTAATCAGTCTCTACCAACAATTCCATGTACTGTGTACATCTCTAAAATAGAGTATATCATTATATTACTTAAAATTGTAGATGTTTTCTCACTGCCTTCAGCATAGTAAGTCATACTCCTAAGAAGGGAATAAAAGGTGCTTCACAATATGGCCCCAATCTCTTTCATCTTGTACCTCCTCTCTCCCAACCCCCAATCCCATGGAGAGGACATTTACATCTTTATGTTCATGTTCTTTTCCACATGAAATGTTCTAATCCCCATGAAATGGGTCCTAAATGTCTCTCTTTTTTTAAGATCTTTATTTATTTATTTGACAGAGAGATCACAAGTAGGCGGAGAGGCAGGCAGAGAGAGGCGGGAGGAAGCAGGCTCCCTGCTGAGCAGAGAGCCCGAAGTGGGGCTCGATCCCAGGACCCTGAGATCATGACCTGAGCCGAAGGCAGAGGCTTAACCCACTGAGCCACCCAGGCGCCCCATAAAATGTTTGTTATTTTAAAAGCTCTGCTTTTTGTCTGCACTATTTCCATTGTCAAGAAAGGTGGATTAATACACTGAAGGCAGGTTTAAGCCACAGGTGTGTTAAAACTAGAAGACATGTTGGATGACTCTCTGTTAAGCTGAAAATTCAATTAAGCTAACCAATTCTGGCTAATTTTTTGTTTTTTTGTTTTACTGTACTAACAACTATAATAAAACTTGACCTTGAATTTCCACAGTGCCTTTCCTTTCCAGAACCCAAAATATCATCATGAAGGTGATCCCACACGTTTGCGATGGACCTGAGAGTTTGTCGTAAAAAACACCTATTCCGTGTATTTTACCCTTAAAATGAAGATATTGATGGATCTACATTGAGGTCCGTTCACTCTCCTTTTCAGCATCAGCATTCATCTTCATGCACTTAATCCATTTGATATTCTAAATATATTATATTCTGTCATTTCATAAAAAAAGAAATATATAAACCCTATGCTACAGCTCAGTTTCCCACCTATGTGATATAGATATCAAGAATATCCTTAGTATCTGTCATGTGAAAGTTAGTTCTAAATGCTTTAGTTAGAGAATAATATTTAGAGAGCAAAATGCTTAATTTACTAAGGGTAAATTTGTTCCCTGAGATATTAAATCAGATAAGCTTTTTTTTTTTTTTTTTTTAACCCCACAACTAATTCTCCTTGTCCCCAATTCTGCCCAGGGGAACATGCTAATTACTTTAATTCATCATAAGCCAAAGCCTGTGAATAAATAATCAACCTACTTTTCTCCAGAAAAATGTAAGTTATCTTTCAACTCTTTCCAATAAGAAGGTTCACATACTCTTCTTAGTTGGAGACACAAATCCATTGACTTCAATGGAAGATCCTAGCGTAATAAGTACATTGTGTTCACGGACTTGCTCAATCATTGGAACAATCCTTCACATTCATCGGTCAGTAAGGAAGTCATCCCAAACTTGGCCCATGGCACAATATGGGCACCAACAAACCTGACTTCTGTGGGAATTTATATGGGTGTTTCAGATGGTTTGTATTTTGCTTCAATTTAATCTCATTACTCTATCTTAGAGGTCAACTCCTGAGTCAATTAAATTACTTTTGCAAAGTCACAGAAAGTGTAGGAACTTTTTCTCAAGATTCAAGATACTGTTGGCTATTGAACAACTAAATAAAAAAATAAATAAATTGAATTAACAATAACAAATTGAGAGTTGGAGTTAGGGGATGGGCAAGATAGGCTACTGAATAATCAAGCACCTAAGCAACAATTAATTGCTTAAAAAATGATATGACTGATTTACATTCTTATTTCACTCTATTTTATTGCTATCATTAACTATGTTTTCACTGCAATGAAATCTGTGCATAATGAAAACATGTATATACATTTAAGCATTGGACATGTTTGAAATAAAATTGAATGAGGTTTTACAGGATCCTTCAAGATATCAGATTCTGAGGCTTTGGAAGGGTATCCCTGTGGGAAAGTGGGATATATAACATTTTTGTTTAAACTGTTAAGATGTGAGGGTTCCTTGATGAAATGACAGCTAAAACTTTGAACAGAGTTCAGAATTCTTGGCAGGGATCTTCAACTCAAACATGCCTTGGAAGTTCTCTTGATGGTGAAAATTGTGAGTGATATGGTTGAGCTGCTAGGGGTTTGAGATAGATTTGCTGAGAGTTATTGTTTCTAATGACAATAATATCAGGATATGACAAGTTTATAACTAGGCTAACTTTTGGAAATAGAAAGACCTGGAAGTCATCAAAAATCATTGTCCATGACCAATTTCAAGATGAGCTGTTTAAAATTCCTTCCCGCTTTAATCATTGAAAAGAGGAGGGAGACTAAAGAAAGAGATGGGAAGGAAGATGAAAAAAAAAAAAAAACCTAAGCTAGAAATTTGCCGATAAATGTGATTCTCTGTTTTACTGCCATGTTGTCGGTTCCCTGAAATCTTAAAAATCAATTATGAATGAAAGAAATTCCTCTCCTTGTGCTATAGTTCAGCAGGCTAAAGTTTTACTCTCCCAGTTTAAGCCCATTATGATTCCTTAACCCCAAATTCTCCATAGTTCCAAGTTTGAGGAATATTACTTAACTAACAATTTTTTTCATCATCGTCATCATCATCATCATCACCATCATCTCGTAACTAGTGAGATGGATGAGGTAACATTGCATTTAAAGGGATCTCTTGATGATTTCTACTACATTTAGGCAGATATTTAAAAAACTGGACTGATATATACAAATGGTAATCACATTCTTCTGAAGCCTTAAAGAAGGAAATTTCTCATCAACCTACTTTATGCCAATTATTCCTTATCAAGTTATACATGCAGAAATACTGGGTTTCTGTCCCTTAAACTCAGCCATGGGTTGGGCTAGCCTCTCCTGTGAACTTGCACAGTAGAAAACTATTATGATCTTTTTGTTGGTGGTGCTATAAACCTCTTCTCTGGGTACTTTAAAATAAGTAGCTAAATATTTAGCTAAATATTAGCTAAATATAAAAAATATAATTTTATTTACAGTTTTATTTATTTATTTATAATATTTAGTATTTATATGTATACTTAATGTGTCTATATTTCTTGGACATACATATACACATCTATATACTATCAAAAACAATATTTTTAATAGGTTATATATCCATATGGAATAAAATTCCAAAGGAAAATAAAAGAGTATTGAATTGAAAGTATTTTTTTCCCTTTTCCATTATGCATCTGGTTGTTCTCAGATACATATATACAATCACTATGATGAGTCTTTTTGTGATTTTGAGAAACTTTCAATGCATGTGCAAGCATAAATTGTATGTGGGTATAACTGTGTGTTTGCATGTTTCATGTTGGTAAATGGTTTAATTTTCACTAATATATTTATGTCCGTGTGTGTGTGTGTGTGAATTTAACCATAAAAATATATTTTGGGGATAGTTTCTTTTTTTTTTTTTTTTTTTTTTTTTTTTTTTAATTTATTTATTTATTTATTTATTTTAATTTATTTATTTTTTTATTTTTTTATTTCCAGCATAACAGTATTCATTATTTTTGCACCACACCCCGTGCTCCATGCGATCCGTGCCCTCTATAATACCCACCACCTGGTACCCCAACCTCCCACCCCCGTCCCTTCAAAACCCTCAGATTGTTTTTCAGAGTCCATAGTCTCTCATGGTTCACCTCCCCTTCCAATTTCCCCCAACTCCCTTCTCCACTCTAAGTCCCCATGTCCTCCATGCTATTTGTTATGCTCCACAAATAAGTGAAACCATATGATAATTGACTCTCTCTGCTTGACTTATTTCACTCAGCATAATCTCTTCCAGTCCCGTCCATGTTGCTACAAAAGTTGAGTATTCATCCTTTCTGATGGAGGCATAATACTCTATCCCCAGGGGTACAGGTCTGTGAATCACCAGGTTTACACACTTCACAGCACTCAACAAAGCACATACCCTCCCCAATGTCCATAATCCCACCCCCTTCTCCCAAACCCCCTCCCCCCAGCAACCCTCAGTTTGTTTTGTGAGATTAAAAGTCACTTATGGTTTGTCTCCCTCCCAATCCCATCTTGTTTCATTGATTCTTCTCCTACCCACTTAAGCCCCCATGTTGCATCACCACTTCCTCATAACAGGGAGATCATATGATAGTTGTCTTTCTCTGCTTGACTTATTTCGCTAAGCATGATACGCTCTAGTTCCATCCATGTTGTCGCAAATGGCAAGATTTCATTTCTTTTGATGGCTGCATAGTATTCCATTGTGTATATATACCACATCTTCTTGATCCATTCATCTGTTGATGGACATCTAGGTTCTTTCCATAGTTTGGCTATTGTGGACATTGCTGCTATAAACATTCGGGTGCATGTGCCCCTTTGGATCACTACGTTTGTATCCTTAGGGTAAATACCCAATAGTGCAATTGCTGGGTCATAGGGCAGTTCTATTTTCAACATTTTGAGGAACCTCCATGCTGTTTTCCAGAGTGGCTGCACCAGCTTGCATTCCCACCAACAGTGTAGGAGGGTTCCCCTTTCTCCGCATCCTCGCCAGCATCTGTCATTTCCTGACTTGTTTATTTTAGCCATTCTGACTGGTGTGAGGTGATATCTCATTGTGGTTTTGATTTGTATTTCCCTGATGCCGAGTGATATGGAGCACTTTTTCATGTGTCTGTTGGCCATCTGGATGTCTTCTTTGCAGAAATGTCTGTTCATGTCCTCTGCCCATTTCTTGATTGGATTATTTGTTCTTTGGGTGTTGAGTTTGCTAAGTTCTTTATAGATTCTGGACACTAGTCCTTTATCTGATACGTCATTTGCAAATATCTTCTCCCATTCTGTCAGTTGTCTTTTGATTTTGTTAACTGTTTCCTTTGCTGTGCAAAAGCTTTTGATCTTGATGAAATCCCAATAGTTCATTTTTGCCCTTGCTTCCCTTGCCTTTTGCGTTGTTCCTAGGAAGATGTTGCTGCGGTTGAGGTCAAAGAGGTTGCTGCCTGTGTTCTCCTCAAGGATTCTGATGGATTCCTTTCGCACATTGAGGTCCTTCATCCATTTTGAGTCTATTTTTGTGTGTGGTGTAAGGAAATGGTCCAATTTCATTTTTCTGCATGTGGCTGTCCAATTTTCCCAGCACCATTTATTGAAGAGGCTGTCTTTTTGCCATTGGACATTCTTTCCTGCTTTGTCGAAGATTAGTTGACCATAGAGTTGAGGGTCTATTTCTGGGCTCTCTATTCTGTTCCATTGATCTATGTGTCTGTTTTTGTGCCAGTACCATGCTGTCTTGATGACGACAGCTTTGTAATAGAGCTTGAAGTCCGGAATTGTGATGCCACCAACGTTGGCTTTCTTTTTCAATATCCCTTTGGCTATTCGAGGTCTTTTCTGGTTCCATATAAATTTTAGCATTATTTGTTCCATTTCTTTGAAAAAGATGGATGGTACTTTGATAAGAATTGCATTAAATGTGTAGATTGCTTTAGGTAGCATAGACATTTTCACAATATTTATTCTTCCAATCCAGGAGCATGGAACATTTTTCCATTTCTTTGTGTCTTCCTCAATTTCTTTCATGAGTACTTTATAGTTTTCTGAGTATAGATTCTGTGTCTCTTTGGTTAGGTTTATTCCTAGGTATCTTATGGTTTTGGGTGCAATTGTAAATGGGATTGACTCCTTAATTTCTCTTTCTTCTGTCTTGTTGTTGGTGTAGAGAAATGCAACTGATTTCTGTGCATTGATTTTATATCCTGACACTTTACTGAATTCCTGTATAAGTTCTAGCAGTTTTGGAGTGGAGTCTTTTGGGTTTTCCACATATAGTATCATATCATCTGCGAAGAGTGATAATTTGACTTCTTCTTTGCCGATTTGGATGCCTTTAATTTCCTTTTGTTGTCTGATTGCTGAGGCTAGGACCTCTAGTACTATGTTGAATAGCAGTGGTGATAATGGACATCCCTGCCGTGTTCCTGACCTTAGCGGAAAAGCTTTCAGTTTTTCTCCATTGAGAATGATATTTGCGGTGGGTTTTTCATAGATGGCTTTGATGATATTGAGGTATGTGCCCTCTATCCCTACACTTTGAAGAGTTTTGATCAGGAAGGGATGCTGTACTTTGTCAAATGCTTTTTCAGCATCTATTGAGAGTATCATATGGTTCTTGTTCTTTCTTTTATTGATGTGTTGTATCACATTGACTGATTTGCGGATGTTGAACCAACCTTGCAGCCCTGGAATAAATCCCACTTGGTCGTGGTGAATAATCTTTTTAATGTACTGTTGAATCCTATTGGCTAGTATTTTGTTGAGTATTTTCGCATCTGTGTTCATCAAGGATATCGGTCTATAGCTCTCTTTTTTGGTGGGATCCTTGTCTGGTTTTAGGATCAAGGTGATGCTGGCCTCATAAAATGAGTTTGGAAGTTTTCCTTCCATTTCTATTTTTTGGAACAGTTTCAGGAGAATAGGAATTAGTTCTTCTTTAAATGTTTGGTAAAATTCCCCCGGGAAGCCGTCTGGCCCTGGGCTTTTGTTTGTTTGGAGATTTTTAATGACTGTTTCAATCTCCTTACTGGTTATGGGTCTGTTCAGGCTTTCTATTTCTTCCTGGTTCAGTTGTGGTAGTTTATATGTTTCTAGGAATGCATCCATTTCTTCCAGATTGTCAAATTTATTGGCGTAGAGTTGCTCATAGTATGTTCTTATAATAGTTTGTATTTCTTTGGTGTTAGTTGTGATCTCTCCTCTTTCATTCATGATTTTATTTATTTGGGTCCTTTCTCTTTTCTTTTTGATAAGTCGGGCCAGGGGTTTATCAATTTTATTAATTCTTTCAAAGAACCAGCTCCTAGTTTCGTTGATTTGTTCTATTGTTTTTTTGGTTTCTATTTCATTGATTTCTGCTCTGATCTTTATGATTTCTCTTCTCCTGCTGGGCTTAGGGTTTCTTTCTTGTTCTTTCTCCAGCTCCTTTAGGTGCAGGGTTAGGTTGTGTACCTGAGACCTTTCTTGTTTCTTGAGAAAGGCTTGTACCGCTATATATTTTCCTCTCAGGACTGCCTTTGTTGTGTCCCACAGATTTTGAACCGTTGTATTTTCATTATCATTTGTTTCCATGATTTTTTTCAATTCTTCTTTAATTTCCCGGTTGACCCATTCATTCTTTAGAAAGATGCTGTTCAGTCTCCATGTATTTGGGTTCTTTCCAAACTTCCTTTTGTGGTTGAGTTCTAGCTTTAGAGCATTGTGGTCTGAAAATATGCAGGGAATGATCCCAATCTTTTGATACCGGTTGAGTCCTGATTTAGGACCGAGGATGTGATCTATTCTGGAGAATGTTCCATGTGCACTAGAGAAGAATGTGTATTCTGTTGCTTTGGGATGAAATATTCTGAATATATCTGTGATGTCCATCTGGTCCAGTGTGTCGTTTAAGGCCTTTATTTCCTTGCTGATCTTTTGCTTGGATGATCTGTCCATTTCAGTGAGGGGAGTGTTAAAGTCCCCTACTATTATTGTATTATTGTTGATGTGTTTCTTTGATTTTGTTATTAATTGGTTTATATAGTTGGCTGCTCCCATGTTGGGGGCATAGATATTCAAAATTGTTAGATCTTCTTGTTGGACAGACCCTTTGAGTATGATATAGTGTCCTTCCTCATCTCTTATTATAGTCTTTGGCTTAAAATCTAATTGATCTGATATAAGGATTGCCACTCCTGCTTTCTTCTGATGTCCATTAGCATGGTAAATTCTTTTCCACCCCCTCACTTTAAATCTGGAGGTGTCTTCGGGCTTAAAATGAGTTTCTTGGAGGCAACATATAGATGGGTTTTGTTTTTTTATCCATTCTGATACCCTGTGTCTTTTGACAGGGGCATTTAGCCCATTAACATTCAGGGTAACTATTGAGAGATATGAATTTAGTGCCATTGTACTGCCTGTAAGGTGACTGTTACTGTATATGGTCTCTGTTCCTTTCTGATCTACCACTTGTAGGCTCTCTCTTTGCTTAGAGGACCCCTTTCAATATTTCCTGTAGAGCTGGTTTGGTGTTTGCAAATTCTTTCAGTTGTTGTTTGTCCTGGAAGCTTTTAATCTCTCCTTCTATTTTCAATGATAGCCTAGCTGGATATAGTATTCTTGGCTGCATGTTTTTCTCGTTTAGTGCTCTGAAAATATCATGCCAGCTCTTTCTGGCCTGCCAGGTCTCTGTGGATAAGTCAGCTGCCAATCTAATATTTTTACCATTGTATGTTACAGACTTCTTTTCCCGGGCTGCTTTCAGGATTTTCTCTTTGTCACTGAGACTTGTAAATTTTACTATTAGGTGACGGGGTGTGGGCCTATTCCTATTGATTTTGAGGGGTGTTCTCTGAACCTCCTGAATTTTGATGCTCGTTCCCTTTGCCATATTGGGGAAATTCTCCCCAATAATTCTCTCCAGTATACCTTCTGCTCCCCTCTCTCTTTCTTCTTCTTCTGGAATCCCAATTATTCTAATGTTGTTTTGTCTTATGGTGTCACTTATCTCTCGAATTCTCCCCTCGTGGTCCAGTAGCTGTTTGTCCCTCTTTTGCTCAGCTTCTTTATTCTCTGTCATTTGATCTTCTATATCACTAATTCTTTCTTCTGCCTCATTTATCCTAGCAGTGAGAGCCTCCATTTTTGATTGCACTTCATTAATAGCTTTTTTTATTTCAACTTGGTTAGATTTTAGTTCTTTTATTTCTCCAGAAAGGGCTTTTATATCTCTCGAGAGGGTTTCTCTAATATCTTCCATGCCTTTTTCGAGCCCGGCTAGAACCTTGAGAATTGTCATTCTGAACTCTAGATCTGACATATTACCAATGTCTGTATTGATTAGGTCCCTAGCCTTCGGTACTGCCTCTTGTTCTTTTTTTTGTGTTGAATTTTTCCGTCTTGTCATTTTGTCCAGATAAGAGTATATGAAGGGGCAAGTAAAATACTAAAAGGGTGGCAACAACCCCAGGAAAAAATGCTTTAACCAAATTAGAAGAGATCCAAAATCGTGAGGGTGGAGAAAGGGGATAAAAAGAGGTTCAAAAATGAAGAAAGAAAAAAAAAAGAGAAAAGAAAAAAAAAAAAAGAAAAAAGAAAAGAAAAGAATTAAAAAAAAAAAAAAAGGAAAACACCTTTCAGAAAGTGGTTGTTTTTCTGTTTCCAGTATTGCTGCTGTTCTTCTCTTCGATCTGCTGATGGATTTTCAGGTGTTTGCAATCTTTAGATAAGCTATCTAGCTGATCTCCGGCTAGCTGAAGCAGTCTCAGCCTGCTACTTCTCCGCCATCTTGACTCCTCCGCCTGGGGATAGTTTCTTAAAAGAATCTATAGGCTTGTCCTATTCTTTTCAAATTGATGTAGCATTCCACTGTCTACTAAGATGATCTTATTATTTTATAGTGCTTTTATTTATCCCATTTAATTATGTTTGCCCTAAATTCAACCATTTAAAAATTAAGATTATAATTATGTTGTTTGATTTGTATTTGTAAAAAAAAATTCCCTAAAATTTCATAATGAACTAATAGTTTTTTTCACCACCCCCGGATCCGAGTTTTATTGAGAAATAGCTTTTGCGCTGTTGAACACACTGTTGCTTATCTTCTCAACAACCATCCTTTCTTAATTTCTTATGTCTTATAATAGAAGCAAAAAGTCTAGCTACTCCCCTCTATTCTCCCTTGGGGAGGGGTTATCTACGTGGACCAGTTCTTTCAATGAATATTTCCTGGTGGTGTTCTGGGAAAAATATCCTTACAGAAAGAAAAGATGATGTGCATGAGGGAGGCCCATACTGATCTCTCTTTGAAATATGGCTGTGTGGGGTTGAAATGCTTGAAACCACCTTGAATTCTTGATGTGACAAGGTTGTAGGCAGTGTGACGAGGGTGGGTATGTGAGAAGAATGGAAAAGTTGTATTTGAACCCACACTTAGTTCCCTTAACTTTAGATTTTTTCTTATGTGTGAAAAATAACCTTTATTTTTACATGATTTTTAAGAAGATTTTATTTATTTATTTGAGAGAGAGAGAGAGAGCAAGAAAAAGTATGAGCAGGGTAGCTGGGGCTGGTGGAAGAAGCAGACTCCCTACTGAGCAGGGAGGCTGTTGCAGGACTCAATCTCAGGACCCCAGGATCATGGCCTGAGCCAAAGGCAAATGTTTAACTAAGCAACCCAGACGCCTCTATGTGACTTTTGGTTAGCCATTTTATCACTAACAGTCAAAGACATCTGAGCTGAAAGAAACTCAAACATACCGTCAGGACTGAGCATAGATAAGTAGATACCCTTCACCCCCTATATAAGGTAGATGCTATGTCTTTCTGTGTCAATGTTCTAGTTCTTTATGACTAGAACTAGTCATAAAGACTAACCCATATCTTTGTCAGAATGTATGCTAAAAACTATTTTGTTTGGTTATTCTGGATCATAATCACTAGAAAACTGTATCTATTTTTAGACTGTGATAAAATGGAAGCAATAGTAATTAGAAGTACTACAAATGACTTTTTCATAATGGGTCTTAAATTCATAAATGCATTCTTGGAAGGTAATAATATATTACAACATAAAATCTCAGTCTTACATAATCTTTATTTCTTGGAAAAAAGATGCTGATTTCACTTATGAAATGAAAGTGACTACAAAAAAAAGATCTTAATGGCATATGAGTTTTTACCTTGTGTTTTGTGATGTTAACATATTAATGAGATATAAGGTGTCCTTACAGATTTTACTTCAGTATTCTGGAGAAGCAACATTCATGAACGGTCAATAACATCAGTTTGGTCTCTATAAAGAAAGAATAGAGTATATTTTATGTGAAGTTTTTTGTTTTTGTTTTTCCCTCAAGAAAGAGAATGAAGGTAATAAGAAAAATGTGACTTTAGTAAAAGTATATCTGAGTTTCTGTTTCCTGGACCATCTAGAGATGCCTGGAAATGATACTGAGCAGTAGGATAGGACCAGAAGTTCTGGCTAGATGCTCTCCAGCACAACAATGTAGACGAGAATTTCTGGCATGGAAGCCTCAAGCAAAACCTTCAGAAGAAGGAAGGATTCAAGTCTAAACAACAGAAATCAGCATGGAACATGGAAGGCAGGGCCTTCTGGATTCCTCCAAGGAACATTAGCCAGCTTCAAACAAGATTGGAAAAAATACAGGCCAACAAGAGTGAGAAGCCTAGGTATTTACTAGGAATGCTTTTACCTACAGATGAGTAGATGGCAAATGAACACACAAGACAACCATACCAATATTACAGAATCTGAGCAGAAAGTAAATTTATATTCAGAAATTGACTTAAAAATAGCCCTTATTTCTATGTCTTTAAACCTTGACTTTATACTGTTCTATCAAATGATACAGGCACTTAAATAAATGTAACGAAATAAAAGAAACTGTATCAAATCATATAATAAAAGTCAAAGTGAATAGATGTTTCTAGAAGATCCATTCCATAAGGAAACAGAAGGGAACCTCTTCAGCTAAGTGAGATTAGAGGAGAAAGTAAACAGGGTTGTCAGATTAAAGTGGGACTAACAGAGTATTTCATGTTTATTTGATAGTCATGAGGCTCTAAAGTTCATTTAAAAATGTGGTTCATTATGTGGCAACACAATTTAAATAACTGTTAAATTTTAGAATCATAAATATTTTTACTGCCACAATTAGATGGTGAAAAAGAATTGCTAAGTTTCGGTGGCATCCTTCAACATTAATACTCACTATCCCATTTTACAATGCATTTACAATAGCATAATCTCATCTCCACCATGTAAATCGAGTTAGATTCCTTTTCCCTTCATTTGCAGCACATTCTGCTGGCGGTGGCTAGATAAATGTTACGGTGAAGGATAATTTGGTTGCCCTCCAGCACTTGAATGTCTGATATTGCACAATCAAGGAATGGGTGTCACATTAAGGCAATTCTTATAATATAATCAAAGTTCTCATGTTGTACTCTCCTTTAGATGAAACAAACTAATGAAATGTATTGACCCTCCTCACGCACTTCTGAAGCAAAATGACTAAGCAGTATGGAGACTACAAGAAATACACTGACATTGATTGTGAAGTCGGCTTTTCCCAGTCACACTGGTGGCTGATTAAAGTGTCACATTGACAACATAGCCCCTTTTGAACAGGAAATTAATACCAGCTTGGTGGCAAAGAGAATCATCTTCCACAAGGAAACTCGCATCCTTGTTAATCCTTCTTAGGAAAAAAAAAAAAAAAGTCATATCTTTTGCACAAGCACAACCTTGAGTTTTCTTGTTATGAAAGAATAATCAGAAGTGTCCTCACTCTAATTATTTCAAAAAATAAGACGCCTCTGGTATTTCATGCTTGTTTTTTCTATAATAATTCTCCAAAATAAGGAGACAAAGGAAGAGTAAGACATTTTGAACCTTTCACTAATTCATGTGAATGGGCATTTAGTTTGAACAGTAAAAGGTGAAGATATTACCAATATTACATCAATATTTAGCATGATTAATTTCTGATACATGAAATAAGAGAAGAAACAGCATAATTTTTCGATTCTAGTTGTGATGTTATACTCAAACATTTAATCCCTTCCACAGAGAATTTCTCTTTATAGAAACTACCACACGCCACTATCTTAGGATTCCAAATGTGAACAAACCTACGAGATAAGGTATCCAAGTGTGGACATGCTTGATTCGCCAACCCCTTAACATTCTGTTCCCCTTGTCATGGAGGGAGGAAATAGTTACTCTACATTTCAGGTTATCTGTTGTTTCATTAATTTCCCTTTTAATCTTGCTTAATAATTCACTCAATAGATAAAACAATGTTGACATTCCTTACCTTAATTAACATCTAATTGCTGCTTGTGTAGGACAGGCATTGTCACCAGGCTTCTTCCAGCTTCTAGAAGGGGTACAGGAGAAATGAAGTGGATGAAGAAGGCAAGGGAAGGGATGGCTATGCTACTAGGGCTATCTTTTCAAAGATTCAACCATAAGATCAGGGGTAAGATTACATGCAGACCAAAGTTCTTCGTGCTGGTTTAGAGCCCAACCAAGCTCTTCATTGTTCTCACATGGTTTCCATTCCCCTTTTGCTAGCTCTCACTTCCACCTCAGTCCTACAAAGTTGGGACAATAATTTCCATGTGGGGCTGGTCCTCACTTTCCCACCTTCCTGCAGAATTTGATAGATTTTAATCACAATGTGTTATAATGAAAGAGTAAGTATTTAGGAATCAAGATTCCTGTTCCTCTTTCTCCCACCATCCCCCAAAGTTATAGTGTCTCTGCCTTAAATATCTTTTGCTTGGACCAACCTCCTTTTCTTCTTAATTAGTTGCTCACAAACTTACCAGCTTTTTGAGATAGTAATTAAGTAAGTAATTAAGTAACATAGTAATGATACCTGCTCTATCTGCAAATGCAAGGCGGCAGAAAGTAAGAAAGAGAGGAAGGAAGGGATGCCTTCAATACTTTGCCTTCAAAGTTTAGATCCCACCAGCACATCAGCTCAGGCTTCTTAGCCTGAATTGAGTGAAAACTCCCATTTAAAAGGGAGGTGGAGACTTAAAGTTGTCATGAAGGATATTTAAATGCTCTGATGATTACACTTACTCCAACATTTAAAACCCTGAGTGAGTTTTAACACTTTTTTAATATTCTGGATATCAGTCCCTTTTCAGATGTGTGACTTGTGAATATTTTCTCCCATTCTGTGGATTGCCTTTTTACTCTATTGATAGTGGCTTTTGATGCACAAAAGCTTCACATTTTAATGAAGTTAGTTTTCCTTTTTCTTTTGTGACTTATGCCTTGGCTGTTTTATCCAAGAAGCCACTGCCAAATTCAATGTCATGAAAATTTTCTTCTATGTTTTCTTCTAAGAGTTGCAGTTTTAGCTCTTACATTTAATGGTCTGATCCACTTTAAGTTAGTTATTGTGGACAAAGGACTTGAAGAGACATTTCTCCAAAGAGAGGCATATGGGCGAAAAACATAGGAAAAGATACTCAACATGACTAATCATGAAGGAAATGAGAATCTGAACCACAATGAGATACAATTCACATCTGTTAGAATGGCTACTAATAAAACAAACAAAAAAGCAGTAACAGCAAGTGTGGGCAAGCCTGTGGAAAAATCAGAAACATGCTACCCTGCTGGTGAGAATGCAAAATGGTGCCTTTGCTGTGGAGAACAGCCTGATATTCCCGCAAAGAATCAAAAATATAATTGCCATATAACCCAGCAATTTCACTTCTGGGTATACACCCAGATTCTTTAAAAAGAGTTTAAAGTAGGGAGACCAAGAAATATTAGACACAAGTGTTTAGAGCAGCATTATTCTCAATAGCCAAAGTGTGCAAGAAACTCAAGTGTCTACCGATGGGGATAAGTGGGTAAATAAAATGTAGTGTACATGCAATGAAAATAAATTCTGAAATGGTTGAAATTTGAAAATGTTATGCTAAGTGAAATCAGCCAGTTACAAAAAGACACATACTATGTGATTCCACTCACATGGAGAGGTTAGGATAGTGATATTCACAGGGACTAAAAGATGAGTGGTGATAGTGAGACTCTGGAGTGGGGGGCAGGTAACGGAGAGCTCATGTTTAATGGGTAGAGATTCAGTTTTGCAAGATGAAAAAAGGCCTATGAATAGATGGTGGTGTTGCTTAAACAACAATTGGGAATGTACTTAATGCCAGTGGACTGTACACTTAGAAATAATTAAAATGGTAAATTTTATATAATGTATATTTTCCCCAAATTTTAAAAACTAAAAGCAAACACAATTTAGATCTTGAAAACAGGGAAAGTATTCGATATCTGGTTAATCAACCAATGAATTCATTCCATACTTATTAAGTACTTTTTTTTTTTATACTCTAAATTCAAATAATTTAAAAACTGAGATAAAAGTATTATCCTCTAGGGTCTTACAGGCCAAAGAAGAATCACACAAAGAGGTTTTATTAAGTTGAAAATTACAGTATGCATACCACAGGGGTGAGATGATTTGTTGGGATACTTTAATAGGAATTCTAACTAAGTTAACTTTAAATATAATGTTTTTTTTGTGATGTCATGTATGGTGCAATTCATCCATTTAAAGTGTATAACTCATTTTTTTTAGTATATTCAAAGAATTAGCAACCATTATCACAATCAATTTTAGAATATTTTTATCACTCCCAAGACAAATTTGCTCTTCATTTAGGGTCATTCTCCATTTTCCCAACTTTTCTATCTCGCCCCAAACCTAGGTAGCTTCAGATCTGTTTTCTCTGTCTATTTTCTGTCTCTAAGGATTCACCTATGCTGGACATTTCATATGAATCAAATAACTCAGTACGTAATTTTCTGTGACTGTTGTCCTTCACTTAACGTAATGTTTTCAAGGTCCATCCATTTCATAGCATGAATTGGTACTACATCCTTTTTTATTGTCAAAAAATCTTTGATTACACAATTTTACAACATTTTGTTTATCCATCCACCCATTCATTAATGGGTAGAGAGAACAAATAGGTTCTCTCTTCTTTTTGTAGAGAGCAAATAGTAGAGAGAACAAATAGGTTCTCTCTACTTTGGGGCTATTATTAATATTATTACTATACTGAATTAATAGAATTAATATACCAAATTAATTGTAATATATCAATTAATTATTAATATATTTATTTTATATATTTATATATAATATATTTAATTAATATATAAATATAATTGATATATAATATTATTAATATATTGAACAAATAGTAGAGAGAACACATAGGTTCTCTCTACTTTTTGGCTATTATTAATATACTATTATGAACACTTATGTACATGATTTCTTGTGGGGTATATGTTTTCATTTTTCATATGTGTGTACATAGGAATGAAAACTCTATATCAGACCTTTGAGGAACTTTCATATTATTTTCCAAAGTGGGTGCATCATTTTACATTCCCACTAGCAATGTATGAGAGTTCTAATTTTTCCACATCCTCAATGACACTTGTAATTACCTTTTTTTTTTTTTTAAATAGCAATCCTAATATGGGTGAAGTGGTATCTCATTATGTTTTTGATGTGTATTTTCCCAGTGAATATCTCTATTCATTTTTAATGCCCTTTAACATCTATATTTTTGTGGAGATTTTTAATGAACTAGAATACTCTGAGATAATAATAAATAGTGTGTGTGTTTGTATCACAGGGCATGCACGGTGAAAATTCTTCACTGATATTTTGGATGATCAGAAAATTTGGAGAATCGAGGAACTTAACAATAAATGCTAAAGTATAAGAAAGCAAAGAGTACAAGAAAACTATAAATAAAGCAGTTCTGTGAGGAAGGGATCCTGCACTTGAACCTTTAGACACAGATAGATGTCTACTTGTTGGACTTGTGGAGCAAGACAGGAAGGCATTATAAAGAAGAGAATAACATTTATTTTATTTTTTTAATTTTTTAAGAATATTTCTTTTAGACAAAGAGAGCAGGGGAAGGGAAAGAAGGAGAGGGAGAGAGGGTCTCAACAAGACTCCAGGCTGGGAGCAAAGACCATCATGGGGCTCCATCTCATGACCCCAAGATCACCATCTGAGTGGAAACCAAGAGTCAGTTTCTCAACCCACTGGGTACCACCCAGGCGCCCTGAGAATAACATTTAAGACAACAGAGGAGTGAGGGAATTTATCAACCTTGGTGAATCTCAAATATTCTGAAATTACTTGAAAGTGCAAAATATCCTTCAGGGAATGAAAAAACGTGTTTAAGCAAAGGAAGGCAAAGACCAGTAATGAAAGTTTTTTTCATTCTCTACTCTTCTCACACACAAAAGGGAGCCTTTAAAGATTATGAGGCTGGGAATGACACTATCTGTTTTATAAAAGTAATTAGCCCCACAACGATCCCAAAAATAACTTACGGTGGTTAGTCCAAAACCAGATTCCAGTTCAGACAAGAAATGATTAGGACTCAAAGCTTGTTAGTGATCTGTTAGTGTCTAGGGTTAAGTTCCTATCTATTAAAAATCTTCATTCTTACTTTGCTCCCTTCTTAGGTATTTCCCACATATTTTAAGTATATTAATAGTAATAGGTTTTATTATTAATTAAAATGCATAATGTATCCTTCTGAAAAGTGTATTTTGAAGCAAAAATATTTCCTTAATACTTATCCTTTCAGTAAGAATTCTTAACCTGGGCCCTACAGATCCTGGGGGAGCTAATGGGTGGACACAAGGGAGTCTGACATTGCTTGAAATTGTGTTTCAGGGTGTGTATGCACCCCTATGACATTTTCCTGGGAAAAGCATCCATAACCTCTATCTAACTCTCAAAGGGGTCCTCCAGCATTGATAAAAAGACTGGGGAGCTTATCACTCTTTTACAAACTGAGGAAAGGAATTCAGACTTAGGCTAGAAGTAAGAATGCTGAGCACTGGTCTGGGATTTCAAAGGAGTTCATGATGTTCTCATCCTTAGGGGACTTTAAGCAATGAACTCCATCACATGTACGAGTTTACAAAAATCTGCAATTAGCAAGGCACTTGCTGTTAAGACACAGGGTTCTCAGCCTGCTATATAGATTTTTTTTTTAAGATTTATTAATTTGGGAGAGAGAGAGAGGGAGGGAGGGAGTGGAGGGGGGTGCAGAGGGAGAGAGAGAATCCTCATGTACACTCTCCACAGAGAGTGGAACCTGATGGAGCATTCAGTCCCAGGAACCTAAGATCATGACCCCAGCCAAAATCAAGAGGCAGCCTCTTAATGCTCTGAGCGAGCCAGGTGCCACTTCTATACAGATTTCTGTGTTGGCTTTGCAGAAAGGGACTAAATCTGAGGGCCTTGCCCAGACTCATGTGCTTTTTTTTTTCTTTTCTTTTTTTTTTTTTTTTTTTGTAAAATTGACAAGCATCAAAAGGATTGCCAGAGAGTTGCAATAGGAAGAGGGTAAATGGTACCGGCTTCTTGTAAACAAACGGACAAACATCTGGACATAGATAAAAGAATAGTTTTTATTATTGTATATACAAAAGCAGGAATCAGGTTTATGGTTCGCAGATTAAATACAACCAAAGTTTAGGGAATCTCATAGATAATGCTCACTTGCTTCCCCCCGCCTCCCAGTGAGCATGAATTAAAGCATTCTTACAGAGGTCTGATAGTGAAATATCCCCTAGGATTACAAGTGAAAAATATCACTTCTATCTAAAATAATCTTTTTTCTGGAATGGGGTATGGATGGGAGAAGTAGACCTGTAGTTTCTCAGGGGGAAGTTTCAATGAGTATTTTTGTTTGGTTGGTTTTTTTAAGACATAATTATTACCTTTCACTATAGCAAGGGTAACTCAGTGGTCAGAGGCAGTATTTGTGAGATATGCATGTTAGCATATAATGTCAAGCCCTGGAACTGGTATCATGGTCACAAATTCAGGTGGTGGAACTCTGCCATATGGCTCCATGCTATTTATAACATTTCCGAAAGGGTAGCTGTTTCATCCACATGAGCCTTGACTTATTATAGTGTCCAAGTTTCATGGAAGGAGCCTGCTAACATTACCCGATAGCTCTTGTAAGCAATGCTTAAATCAACGGATCTTTTGTAGTTCTCTTTAATGGAGTCTGGATGATGAATTTACATCTATATATCAGAAACATTGTCTTCTGCCCTACATTACTAATGTCAGAAAATTGCCTCTATATAATTCATCAAAGTATTTCTATAGACTCACTCTTTTATTATCTTTTCTCTTGCAAACTGTATAATTCCCCTTCATTCCACGTCAGGAAAGACCTTTAATCTTGCCTGGCTGCATTCTGTGGGTCTTGTACATTAAAGGGCTTGAGCAGGGGCCACCGTAGGCGATAAAAATGGGAACAAGCAGTGATGGGGACAGTCTCATGGCAGTGACTTAAAAAATAGCCAGATAGAAAACATTCTTCAATTGATTACAGCCTTTATAAAATGGTTTTAAATGCCTGGTTGACAAAAATTATGTCACCCATGTTTACACATTTCTTTATTATTTTTTCCTTTAGAATTTACACCCTACCGTATTAATTTGTCCTCCTGGCCCACTCCCACTACACACACTTTAATTCTTTGTCCTTTTTAATAACAGGGACTAGAAAGAGTGAAAGTCTGACAATGTAGTCAGAGCATTTCCATCCCAGGGTTATAATGGAACTCTGGGAAATGACAGACAAGCTTATATGATTCATAATCCCAAACCTTTGATGTCTCGACGCTTATTCCATTCTTCTCTTAGAGTTTGTTCCAGTCGTCTATGGTGGGAAAGTAGAACTGAGGCAGACCCTCTCAAGAGCAGACATACTATTGACAAGTGTATTAGGAACAATGACAATACATTGAAAGGATAAAAATCAATGATATTTTTAGATGAAATAAAAACACATAGATTTTTAAATGTGAGTTTAAAACCCAGACAAAGATCCCAAAGGATGGGTTAGATACACCATGGGAAGTCTTCTTCCTCGAGCTGCAGAGGTACCAGGCAAAGAAACAAAGATCATTTGGGTTATTTGTGTTCTCCAACTGTGAAGGTTGGGCTCAAGGGAGTGAAGTTTTTTTCTGAAAGTTGTACAGAAAATTTGCCTTTAGCTGTGAAAAGTAATGAAATAAACTGTCCAAAGAATAACTGAGAAAAATAGAGGGCTGTAACAGGGACTGATTTGTATTTATCTCTATTTCTCCAAGCACTCATCAACATACCAGATATACAGTAATTGTTTCATAAATGGCTTTGGGATTGAGAGATTGCTTTTTACAACTAAGGGTTTTTACCTTCTCATCTATAAACTGAGGGTACATTGGGGTTCAGGAACTGAATCTTTGGAGTCATACAGTTGAAAGAGTACTAATCCCAACTGCACCCTATGTCTAAAATAGAAGCAGAGTGGGGAGAGGATTTCTTAATATCCTCTTCCCTATGTGGGCCTGAGTTAAAATTGGTCTTCAAAGATCTCTGCATGAGATTTAGAAAGTGGAAGTGAAAGGCCAGTCAATACCGATGGGAGATCAATGCAGGACCCCAGAGAACATCATTGAATTGTTTATTATCCCTGATCTGCCATTAACCTCATATGTTTGGAGCAGCAATCAGACTCATCCAGCTCCCCCCAGAATGGCTCCTTCAACTACTTTATGTCCTAGACAGTCATTTCTCCCCCACCATGGGGAAAGGAAAGAGTACCTCATGCACTTAGATGTAGATGTAGTAATCAACAGAAATGCGACCCAGCTTGCCTTCATGGGTTCTAGTTTGTCCTCTCTGTTTCCAGATCGCTTGTGTTTTGCATCCAATTTTCCTCCCTATCTTCCTTCTTCTCTCCTCATGACATTCAGTGACTACAGGACCACTACCAAATGGTCCTTGTGATTGTCCTTAAACCCCTTTATCCCCCTATGTTTATGGTTTCTGATTAGTGGCTTTTGTCTCATCCTCTAACTATCTACTTTCAGAAATTCACTTCCCCAGCTTCTTCCACAACTGTATAAATTCTAATCTCTATAAAGCATCCTATTCTTCAAATAACTCATTATAATTTAACCCCCCGGTACACCCTAACTGGTATAGTTATTAGTACAAGAAAAGGTTGCATATGGGCTTTCCAAATTGGTTCTGGTATATCTGGAATTGGTTTTCTGATTTGATTCAGTTTAAAAGAATCAATGGCCCTGTCTATAGTGGTAAAAGAACACTGATTGTTCATGACATAGAGTAGCAAATTTCTTAAGTTATCACCTATGTACTCTTAAAATCAGATAGCTCTGGAAGACATAACTTGGGGTAACCAAGTAGCTGCTGCCATAGTACATTTCTTTTAAAATAAGAAGATTGAGAGTTTAGTTGACTACTTCTAAGTTCAGAAGAGAGTTTGAGGATCCACAGAACCCAGATTTATGAAAATTGACCCTACTTTTTCTTTCTGTGGGTTGCTGAATTAAATTTCAAATGAAATTCACACCCATGCAAAGTCTCTTGTGTTACCATTAAGGTATTGATGGAATGAGATGGAGTGAGACCCTAACAATTAGTATGGAGTCATAGGAACAGATTCTCAATGAAAATGGGGTCTTTGACTCTCTAGAGTGTGCTAATCACAGGGAGAGCAGATCTGTAGCACTAATCAGAAGGTGTTGGTACACAGAGATCTTTGGCATTGACTAATTGGTTCTGGTATTCTTTTAAATTAAAGAGATGTGCATCCTACTAATATCTTACTTTACATAGGAGTGGAAAATCCCTCTGTTGGTGAAAAGATACATGAGTGAATCACCACATTGAGAAGACATAGACCCTCAAAAAATTTCCAGATTTGAATCAGTTCAGTCCCAGGGCAAACTTGTATAAGGAGGGAGGGAGGAAGTTAAGTCCATTTTAAGAACAACTTTACTGCTCTACCAAAAACTTATACCATGATTGTACCATCTAGCCTTCTCCAGAAGGATCTGAAACTATTTATCAGGGTGACATGTACTGAGAAAGAAGAAACAATCTAACTTTCCAGAGATAATTAGTCACTGACTCTGAACCAACATTAATTACTGAAACCTAAGACACAATTGTGGTCTCCCAGTCAGTATGGGAACTTATTGCAATCAGGTGATCGATGGAGTTTTGGTTTGTGTCCATCCCACAGTGAGTTCAGTAGGTGCCTGGATCCACTCTGTGGTTATTTTCCCAGATTCAGAATAAATAGTTGGAATTGACATCCTTAGTAATTGGAAAAATTCCTATATTGGGTCCCTGACCTATGGAGTGCAAATTATTATGATAGGAAGGGTCAAGGAGGCAATAGAGCTGCCTTTAGTTATCAAAGTAATAAAGCTAAATAAACAAACCCAGTTCTGGAGTGATTGCAGAGATTATGAACCTGGTCAAGGACCTGAGATATGCAAGATTGTGATTCCTAACCTCACCTTCTTCAACTCACTTATTTGGCTTGGACAGAAGACAATACTCTTCACTGTCCCACTTCAGGGCCCTATTAAGTTTCTGGTTCCTTGTCCTAATCTAATTATTGGGGATCTTGACCACTTCTGCATTCCAGAGGGAATTCTCTTGCTGTATTTCACTGTATCATGCTGATTAAGGCTGTGAGTGGGAAGTCACAACTATATAAACAACTTGGCAAGGTATATCAATGCCAAAAGAGTAGGTATAAATGCTATAAGGATTCAAGTGTCTACTGTATCACTCAACTTTATAGGGTTCTACTTATTCAAGACTTGTTGAACTATCCCTTTCAAGGTAAAGGACAGGAGCTTGAATCTGGCTACTACTATATGAGACATAGTACCTAGTAGACCGTTCTGAATTCTGGAAGGAATATATACCTCATTTGGGTGTGTTATTCAAACTTAAGTTACCAAGTGACTCAAAGGTTCTGAGTAGGGCCCAGAAAAGAGACAGTCTACAACAAATCCAGGCTGTCATTCAAGGGTCTCTGTACTAAGATCAAATGACCAAGAAGATCTGATGGATATTAATGGGCCTCTGGTAATCAGGGATACTATATGGAGTCTTTGGCAGGTATCTATGGGTCAATACAAATGTAGACCTTTTAGATTCCAGAGTATACCTATATAACTCTCTGCAGGTAAGTATTCTCCACTTGAGAAATGGCTTCTGGCTTATAGAAGACTAAATACTTGACCATGGAGTGACACGCCACCATGAAATGGAAACTGCTCATCATTACCTGGAAGTTGTCTGACTCACAAGTTATAAAGGTTAGCTTTCAAAGCAGCATCCTATCAAGTAGAAGTAGTATATATGAGAGCAGACATTCACAACTCTTATTCCTACTACATTGCCTTCTCTTTCTCAACCCATAGAAATGATCTTACGTGAAGATATCTATGTGCAGATAACTAAAAAAGAAAAAAAGCCAGTCACTTATAACTGGTTCTTTTACAATATGCTACCTTCACCTGAAGACCGACAGCCTATATGATATTATAGTTTCACTGTAGAGTGGCTAAAGGGTAGTGGTACTGGAAAATCTTCCTAGTGAGTAGAACTTCAAATAATACCCCCTATTTATTTAGTCTAGGAGGAAAAATTGTGATGGACCATGACTAAGAATTACTCTTAGAGTCCTAGAAAGAACAAATCTGGAAAATTTGTTTTAAGGAAGTCTGGGGAAAAGTTTGCAGACAGACTTCTTTAACTGGGTGTAAAGTGAGAATCTTTTGCTTCTGTGACTGTTGATCAAAAAGAAAACTCAGCAGAAGAGTATCTTCATAATAAGATGGACAAGATGATTACTTCTATGGATGATTATTTCTATGGATATCTTTCATTCTTTTTATGCAGTCACTCTTGCTTTTGCTTAATGAGGTAATGGAAGACTTAGCCAGGATGGCAGGAATAGAAGTTATCCATGTGCTCAGTGACAAGGACTTCCAATCCCCAAGGATGACCTGTTATCACAACTGCTGGAGGTTCTACCTGCTAACAGCAGAGACCAACATGAGTTCCTCATGTAGCATTATTCCCCAGGGGATCATCTAGAAGACTGGTAAGTTGATCATTTTGAACATCTTCGGTCATGAAAGGGAAAGTATTTTGTTCTTACTGGAGTACACACATTTTAGATGTGGTTTGACCTTTCCTATTCACAATGCCTCTGTCCAAACTAACATCTGTAGATTCACAGAATGACCTGTGAAACATCACAGTATATCCCACTTTATAGAAAGTAAATTTAGCAATGGACTTATGCTCATGAAACTCATTGGCCTTACCACATTTCTCAGTTTCTCATCAGGTAGAACCAGGTAGCCCAACAGAATGGTGAAATCACCATTTGGTGCCAAGTGGATGGTCTCATGTTGCGGGTTTGCCATAATGTTCTCCATAATGTACTTTATTCTCTATATCAGTGGTGAGAATGGCATGCTATGTCTTCCATACCAGAGACTCAAGGGTCTGGGAGTCAAAGGATGGATCTAAGAGCTTCTATTCTAGCTCTTACTGCACATGAAACATAATGAAACATTCGCATCTTTCTCCTATAACTTTAAAGTCCTGGATTTAGAGGTCTTAGTTTCCAAGGAACACATATTTTTTCCAGAGTTTACAGGATAGATTTCATTAAAATGGAAGGTGACACATTTCCCTGACCATTCTGTGTTCCTTATACTAATTGTGTAAGCTGTCATGATTCAACTGATTACCAAGGAAGAGTTGGGTTGTTACTATAGTAGGCATAGAGTGAGTATACCTGGATTATAGGAGGTCCCTAAGGTACCTCTTAGATATTCCTATGTCCTCTGATAAAAGTTACTGAAAAACTAAATAACTGGATGCACACAGGCCTGTTAATGTACCAGACAGGAACTACAGACTGCCATCACTCTACCAGACAAGAGGCCATAGCTGCTCCAGTTTCTTGCTGAAAGCAAAGAGAATATGGACAAGATAATGAAAGAAGGATTTCTAAATATCAGCACAGCCATTTGATCCTTAGGGAAAGTATCTCTGCCTTATCTTAATGCAACTATATTTGCATATGTATCAACAAATTCTTTTTCTCTGTTTAATCTGGATTTTATGGGCTGTCAAATGGGGAGGGTGACTGCACATGAATAGGAATAAATATCACCCAAAGATGGATAAGCTGAGATTTGGGCTTTGCATCTTTTCCTGGGAAAAGTTCAGTTGTACAAGGGATAATTGCATCATCTTAGGCAGAAGCATTGCTTTGCTCTTGTCTCTATTTGGAAGTTAAATACAGTCAGAAGAGCAAACGAATACCAAGTTGACAAAGGGGGAATGGTGCTGTTCTGTACTGTGTCAACCTAGCTAAACTGCAACTGTCTATCCCAGGATTCTCTTCCACATACCGTTAATGGGTGTGGTGGAACACAGGGGAAAATAACACAAGAATTGGGAGGCAGAGTGAAGCAACATCCACTATGCTTTGGAGCTGAGTGGAGGGCCAGCTAGTGATGCAGTTTTTACAGAGTGATCTGCTCATTCATTTGATGGATGGGGTAGTAGCTAGACTCACAGATAACTCCAAATGCAGCCACAGGTCTTTTCCTCCTGCTTCTCTGAGTCCTGGGCCATGGATTATGTGTCCCTGTGTAAATGGCAAACAGTCTTTTCTAAAAGTCACCAGGTGTTGGAGTTTAATGCAGTAAGGAACAGGTGTAGGTTCTGGTTGGTCTTTATCTTTCCTCTTTGTGCATCAATCTTTCCTACCTGCCTGTCTGGTTTGTTGACCTCCAGAAAGGTCAGTCCCCCCATGGTCCTTCTTAATTGTCTAGCTTAGTGATTTTTTTTTTCTGATTCTCCAACTGATCCCTTGTATATGTTTTTATTAACTTCTTGCATAATTGTGCATGATCAAAAAGTCGTTATAAATTCTTTTTGATTAAATAAATTCTTATTTATATCATTTCAGCTTTACTGATCAAACCTAAACTGAAAGAAACTTTGAACCTGAACCTTTTATTAAATAAGGCCCCACTGCATCCAGCATAGCCATCACATATGGCTCACCTTTAGATTCCTTGAACAGGTGTCATAATGACAGAGTAGGGACACGGTTCTTAAAGCCCAGTTGTTACTAGGATTAGGCCTCATTAGGAGTTAGTTGACCTATGGACAAAACTCACCAGTTTTTGCTATTTTGCCCATGTTTCACTTTGCACAAACGCACTTACCTTTCTGTGTTTATCTTTTCTGCACTTTGTGCATTAAGAGAGGATTGAATTTTGAGAACTGTTGCAAGCGGGGAAAGGGGGCTGAAGTCAAAACAGCAGTCAACAAAAGATAACTGTCCCATAATTATTACTACCCATTCCTTCAAAAACAAATGATTCAAACATTTCAACCACAAATATTCCTAAATGAATATGATTCTCATTTGTGACCAAAAAGTATGCAAACAATTTAAACTCAGTAGAGAATTGCATGTATTAGTCCATTATATGCAATAAAATACACCGAGTCAAGTTCATCCTAGGTCTGCAGCAAAACACAGATAAAATTCAGATAAAAATCTTCTTGTCATGCTGTCCCCCTTAAATGATTTTGTTCACCTCCATGGCTTCAACTGCAGGTCAAAGGCAAATGACTTCAACATCTACGTCCAGGTTCTTGAAGATTCTCCACTGATATTCCTGAGAGGTGAACTTCAGAGATGGAGGGCTGTATTCACAGAGAAAGCCACATGGAACCACAATTAGAAAACAAATCACTGCTAATTTGTATACATGCACACACATAAAGAATTGGCAGAAAACATCTTTCCTAGGATGTCCAACAGTCCTGGCCTGCAATGCATGGATGTGAAATGTACTGCGTGATTTACAGTGGCAAGGTCCTCTTAACACATGACTAATTTTCAGTGCATTGCTATAAGGGAATGCTATTGACCATGCTTTGCCTATAGGAAACTTTTTTTTCCCCCTTGCAATGAATTATATAGTTTCACTCATTCCATTTCCCGACTTGCTTCTGGCTTGTTGCTCTGGTACTTCTGAACCACAAAGCAAGTATGTCATTTAAAAAACATCAACAGGTAAGGATAAATGTGCTCTGAGCCCATGCACAAAATACTTGATAGAAAAAAAAAAAAAAAAGAAAAAAGAAAGAAAAGAAAAGTGAAAAGAAAAAAGAAAATAAAGGAAATTAAAAGGGATAAGAGCTTTTCAATCAATTTGATAAAAAATTTAAGTTAATTAAAAGAAGACTCTATTTTTCCCTAGAAGGCGACACTGATCTTTATTATTAATGCGTACCAGTGTTCCATAGCTCTGCATAATGACGGCCTGTAACATCAGGAGCAGTTTCATCTGGAGCCTAATTTGTTATAAAATCTTTTCTAGTATTCTTAAAGTGTGGCCTCTGCCACTGCGTCCCTCCTACTTCTGGGCTGGTTCTGAACTCTGAGAGAACATCTTCCTTTCTGCCTTCACCTGAGAATTAATTTACAAGATTGTTTTTAGCCTTAAAGTAGTTTTCCAACCCTCAAAAAAAAAAAATCACTTATAAGATTTTCACTTTACTTTCTTTTTTGTGTGTTCTATAAATAGAAACTATTGTCAGAACATCACATGCATGCAATCTTCTCTTCTGTGAAAACAACCTTAGCAGGGAGAGCAAAGAGAAAGGTGATTAAAAGATGTCACATTTTAATTCAAATATTAGAATTAGAGAAGATTAAAATATTCCCAAAATAAGTGTATCAAGTTTGAGTTATTCATGCCCACATTTATTCATGTGACTATATATTTATTGGGTGCTTTCTACATGCCAGGTATGGTTGGATACTGGGTAGGTAAAGGTGTTTAAAACATTTTCTGCAACTCAGGGGATTATGGTATTTACTACCTAGTACTTGTTGTCCCAGAAAGAAGAATAAAAGGAAAAGTAAGTCACAGTTCCTACTTCAAGGAATAACTATTTCATACAAAAGTACAAAGTAGGAACTCTTGGGTGACTCTGTTGGTTGAGTGTCCAACTCTGGATTTCAGCTCAGGCCATGATCTCAAGGTGGTGAAGTAGTGCCTCATGTGGGCTGTGCACTGAACATGGAGTCTACATGAGATTCTCTTTCTCTCCCTCTCCCCCTTTCTAGCCCCATGTGCCCTCCCCCATCTCTCCCTAAAAATAAAGAAATAAAAAAAATCTTTGTAGATAAATACATAAATAACATAACATAAAGTAAATAAATGACAAAGTAAAACTTAATATAGAACAATGTTCCAACCCCTGTGTATAAAAGGTGTCAGATGTGAAAGTCCATGGGGCCAAAAGATTTGAAGGAGACTCTGTGAAGGAGATACCCCTTAAATTGGATCAGGACAGATGGGCTGAAATTATGGCATTTCAATACTATATAATATGTCTCAGTTAGAATTCTGCAGTTAGAATCAACTTACTATTGAGTAAGACAAAGAAAATTGTAAAAAAAATATATATGGTATGATTCATTATTCATAAAAGTAAAAATCTAAAAAAAAAAAGATGGTCTGAATTTGGAAGATGTGGCAGCCAATAAATGTTTCCAAGAAGGCACATGGCATTCCGTATTCAGGGACAAGGAAAAGACTGGGCTGTCAGTAGTAAGTGTGGGATATGGAGGAATCATTCCATTAGAAAAACGTGGAGTGTGGGAAGAGGTTAACATTCTATGTTTAACTTATAAAGCAAAAGCTAAATCAATTGCAGTATTTTCTCTTCCTTCAGGCATAATCCAGCACTGGTATAACAGATTGGGAGTACCTAAGGCCTAGACATCTACTTAACTTCTGCATAAAGAAAATTCTGGAGAAAATGTCTAGATACCAGAAAAAAGCAGGCCCTGAGGGAAAAAATATGTACCTAGGATATACCTATGGTCATATATTACAGGAAGTTATCCAGAGATTCAATACAAAGTATCCCTAAAGATGTACAGATATAATATTGAAAATTGTAGATAGAAAACTTATTCACATTCTATAGTAAAAAACAGAAGGGAGAGAGAAAAGATTAAGAATTATATCTAATACCCGACAGAAGAAGGGATGGGGGAAAAGAGACAATAGAGAAAGCTGGCCAAACAAAGCAGTTTAGATAAGTGGGAGGGAGAGTAGTAAAATGGAGACCAAATGAGAATTGAACTAAGATTTGCCTGTGTTATACCTTAGGGAGAATGAGCCCTCCTCAAGTCTGCTGGGAAGGAGCAGAGGAAAAGTGCAAAGCAGACCTTCTCTCATTATAGTTCTCTTATTGACTTAATTTTGTCGAAGGAAGATCTAGTAAGAAAAGTAGAAAATAAATACCCTGAATCATCAGTTTTCCCAGTACCGGCTCACTGGTAACATGGCCCTGGATTGTCAAATGTGGTGAGAGAAGTAGAAGGAACTGAACTTTAAGGATCATTTAGCCAACAAATTCATTCTTAAGGCTAACGATACAGTGACATTGCATTTTGTCTGTGGGTTAGCTCCTAAATTAAGCATCTAAGGTGAAAACTATGTGTGCTCAAAACGAGTCTTTGAAAGGCTTAGGGAACAGACTAAGATGTTTTTGAAAAGAAACTGTAAAACACAATTGTCTCAAGCCACAATCCAGGGGCAGGGAGCAGGCAAGACAGGAGAGCCTGAGAGCTTTGCTTCAAGAGATGACTCAGGGACCCAGGTTCTTACACTCTCATGTTTCCTGTGTATGATCAAGACAGGATCCAAAGAAGTGGAAGAAAATCAATTCCTTTTTCAAGAAGCTGTATGAAGTTTGGTCCCATCACTTCTACTTACATGTCGCTGAAGAGAAATTGGACTCCTGGCCACACTGAGCTGCAGAGAATGATGGGAAATATAGCCTCTGGCTGATTGGCCATGGCCACCCTAAGGAGAAAGTGGGCAAATTAGAGAGAAATCACAGGAAATGAATTCTGAGAGAAACCCAGGCGTTTTCTTTAGTCTGCCTTTTATTGTTAATTACTTACCTCCACTCAAAGGGAAAAACCTCAGCCTCTCATTCACTACTGTGACCAGTTCAAGGCCCCAGGCCTGAGGATAACGTGGACTTCCCTTCATCAAGCCCAGCTACGATTCCTTACAGCTCCGTAATCTATGAACTAATGGACAATTTAACTGTCTTTCACTCCAATCCAGTGTATCATGGTGAAGAAGAATGTAAGGCATCCTTTAATCCCCAGAGCTCAATTTCATTCCATTTTTCCTACACACTAGCTTATTCTTGCTCAAGTTTCTCTCTTAAAAGATCTTCCTGGAAGCAGCAGGGAACATCCAAAACACAAAATCATTCTGAGTTGTTCTGACTAGTTTCCTTGGAGCACAGTCTTGGAAAAAACTAAAGGTTTCACTAGATTCTCAAGCTATTATATCAACATCAGATCTTTGAGAAAATGCCAAACATGGCATGATATATTCAAAGTGTTGAAAGGAGAAAAAAAAAAAAGAAAAAGAAAAAAAAACTTACAACCAAGAATATGCTACCCAGCAAGGTTTTTTACTCAGAACTGAAGGGAACAGAAGACAAATTTCCATCAGTGCCAGCTCAACTTTAGAAGAAATATTAAAGGGACTCCTTTCAGTGGAAAAGAAAGGCTATAACTAGAAATAAGAATAAAAAGATTCAAAATATGTCATCAAAAAAATTAGGACAAGGATAGGGGTAAATGTGTAGAGATTTCAGAATGTGTCCAAACTTTAACCAACAACTTAAAATAGACTGCGGTGTACATGGGAAGTTATATATGAACCTCACAGTAATTACAAACAAAAAACATAGAACAGATACACAAAAAATTAACAGAAAGAAATCTAACATAACACTAGAGAGGGTCATCAGATCACAAAGGAAGAGTGCAGAAGAAGAAAGGAACACAGAAGAACAAAACAAACAAACAAACAAACACCAGAAAACAGTTAACAAAATGGTAATAAATACATACCTTTCAGTTATTACTTTAAATGTCTAAATGCTCCAATTAAAAGACAGAGGTGGCTGAACAAATAAAAAACAAGACCCATTTTTATGCTGCCTTCAAGAGACTCATTTATTTATTTTTAAAGATGTTATTTATTTATTTGGGAGAGAAAGAGAGAGAGCATGAGCTGGGTGAGGGGCAGGGGGAGAAGCGGGCCCTCTATTGAGAAGGAAGCCTGATGTGGGGCTTGATCCCAGGAAGGCTTAATGTGTGGCAGAAGGCAGACACTTAACCTACTGAGCTGCACAGGTGTCCCAACTCTTTAGATCTAAAGGCATCCACAGACTGAAAGTGAAGGGAAGGAAAGAGATATCTCATGAAAATGGAAATGAAAAGAAAGCTGGAGTAGCAATACTTACATCAGGCAAAATAAGCTCTTACTTGACTGAATTTTTTTTAATTAACATATAATGTATTATTTGTTTCAGGGGTATAGGTCTGTGATTCATCAGTCTTACACAACACACAGTGCTCACCACAACACATACCCTCCCCAATGTCCATCACCCAGCTACTCCATCCCACCACCCCCCTCCCCTCCAGCAACCCTCAGTTTGTTTCCTGAGATTAAGAGTCTCTTATGGTTTATCTCCCTCTCTGGTTTCATCTTGTTTCATTTTTTCCTCTCTTCCTCCATAATCCTCTGCCTTGCAGAATTGAAGTTAAAAATAATTAAGATAAAATAGATTTTAAAACAAAGACTGTAGGGTGCCTGGGTGACTCAGTGGGTTAAAGCCTCTGCCTTCAGCTCAGGTCATGATCCCAGGGTCCTGGGATTGAGCCCCTCATCAGGCTCTCTGCCTTGTAGGGAGCCTACTTCCATTCCTCTCTCTCTGTGTGCCTCTCTGCCTACTTGTGATCTCTGTCTGTCAAATAAATAAATAAAATCTTTAAAAAATTTTTTAAAATAAAACAAAGACTGTAACAAGAGACAAAGAAGGACATTACATAATAATAAAAGGATAATCCAACAAGGAGATATAACACTTGTAAATATGTATGTACAAAACATAGGAGAGCTTAAATGCATAAAACAAATATTAACAGGCACAAAGGGAGAAACTGACAATAATCCAATAGTAGGGGACTTTAACACTTCATTTTTATCAGTGACTAGTCCGTCCAGATAGAAAACGTAAAAAAAAAAAAAAAAAAAAAAAAATTGACCTTAAGCAACATATTAGTCCAAATGGACTTATTAGATATATACAGAAAATTTCATCCAAAACAGAAGAATATACATTCTTCTCAAGCATACCCAGAACATTCTTTGGGATAGGTTACATGTTAGGCCATACAACAAATCTCAAATTGAAGATTAAAATCATATCACCTACCTTTTCTGACCACAACAATATGAAACTAAAAATCCATCACAAGAAGAAAACAAAACAAAAACAAAAACCACAAATGTGGAGACTAAACAGTATGTTGCTAAGCAATGAAGGAGTCAGTGAAGACATTGAAGAGGAGACAAATATATTGGGAATATATACTGAGGGTGGAGGGTTTTGACAAATTAGCTCACGTAATTATTAGAGAGGCTAGGAAGTCCCATGATTTGCCACCTGAACCTGGACACTCAGGGAAAATGGTGGTTTAATTCCAATCCCAGTCTAAATGCCTGCAGACCAGAGGAGTCAATGATGTCCATTCCAGTACAAGGACAGGAGAAGACTTATGTCCTAGCACATGCTAACAGACTGGGGGGAAAAATCACATTGGAGAGGGCAATATACGTTACTGAGTCCACCAATTCAAATGTTATTCTTATCTGGACACTTGGACAAAAATAATCTTTGGCCTGGCACTCTACACAACAGCGGAGTTGACACATAAAATTAACCATCACAAGAACTATTCCCTTTTTCCAAGTGTCAACTTTTGCCCATTATCTGTCTCTTTTATTCACTCCCCAATACCTTTAGGAAGTTGCTTTTTTATATTTTATCCACAGTTTATGGTTGTTCTCTCTTAGTGGTTTGGTCCAACAGGACCTAATTTATATTACTAGAAGCTCTTTCCACCAACTTGACACCATTGCTTGCATATAAGATCACAGCTGCTTTGCTTAGCCTCACATTCAAGACTGCATAATCTGGCTTTAACCTTTGTTTTCCATTTCACCTTCATATAGATTACTACCTTTCTTACACATTGCATCTTATTCATTCATTAAACAATAAGCTTTTGAGCACCTCTCATGTATCAGGCAGCTGGAGACAAACACAGAATTACTCTTGCCTTCTTGAAGCAGACAGCATAGAAGTCTTGCAAATATGCTTGGTTATTACTGCTCGGAGTCTTTACTGAGGCTTGGTTACTTCCTCTATATTTTAATTCCTGCAAATATTCTCTTTTATCCTTTTACACATAAAATCGTTCCCATCTCCAAATTCTGTTTCATCGTACATTTTATTAACTTTATTTATTGCATCTTTTTCTCTTCTTGAAAGAACTAAAGAAACGTCAGGAATTCAATGAACTTTCTTCACATTACAATACCTATCCACTGTTAGTGTATGGCTATGCTCAATAAATGAGTTAATGCTCTTAATTCCTTTAGTCTTGATTTGTAACCCATCACAACATTGAACATATAAAAGTTTGCTGCTAATGAACCAAAGGGTTATGTTACAGGCTATAGGTTCTTTTTATTGAAAAATGAAAATAATATTTTATAACTTTCAAAGCCTTTTGGTATTTTTATGCCCTGAAAATAACTTACCTGCATACTTTTCATGCTAATCTGAATCATAGGCATATTAAGGAGAAAATCTTCAGAAGGCCATGTTGATGCTTCATTATTAATTTGTTTGCTTCCCTTGGTCATGATCATGTCTGAAATGCTTTTGCAGTAACTTTTATGTTCTTTCAACCCAGGAGTAAATCAAGAGAATCTGAAGGTCATAGGAACACATTCTCTTTCTTTTGCCTATTTGCATTCATCAATTTATCTTCCCTCCCATCTGCCAGCCATGAGTGGCCTCAGCAGTTAGTGGTGCAGTGGGAGCTATTCATGTCAAATAGACTGGTTCAAGTCCAACAGAGGTCCAGAGAATAGTTTTTGATACTTGAAACCATAAGTCTTTACTTAGAATTTATTGCATATGCATTAGTGCCTTTCCCCTTAAAAAAAAAAAAGAAAGAAAGAAAGGAGAAACACATATGTGCATGTTCAGATAAAAGCTAGATCATTGTTATCCATCCTATGGGAATCTATCTCTTGAACCACAAATCAAAATGCTGACAAAGGTTTCCATGCCACTGCTGAGTGTAAAAGGATGTATGTGAAGTATAGGTTACATAATGAAATGCCAGAATTTCAGAATAATACAGTAACTAACAGAACTGAGTAATAACTGGAATCAGAACTGCTCTGAAAAACCCAAGGCATACGACCCTCATAGGTTTTCATTTTAATGCAGAAATGGTGACCTCTATCATGTGTGCTATGAAGATTTTGAGTTTCTTGAGACAAAGTCTGTGTCTTATTTTAGAGCCATCATTGTCCATTGTGCAGTCCTGGGAGAACACAGGCACTATGGCCAAAATAATGGTTTAGCTACCGTCTGTTCTGTCAGTGCATGCCACATCAGTTGCTAAATATGTTTATAATATTCTCTCTTTCTCTTTCTCTCTCTCTGCTCTTACAAAGGTGTTTTATTTTAGAGCACTGTTTTTCCCTAGAGGGAATGGAATACACTGCAGAAAGGAGGTAAGACCATATATTTTTGCATATTGACTTAATATGCTGCTTCTACATTTTGTCAGGAGACATGTATACACATGTATATTAGATGTATGTGTATTCTGCATAACATCTGTCTATACATAGATAACATGCATATAGATTTACATACACATATTATATATCACCTCCCCAAAATATAGAAGAAGAACATTGAGTCAATACACAAAAATATATGGTCTTACCTTCCTTCTGCTGTGTCATCCACTTCCTCTAGGGAAAATCCGAAGTTGGAAACAGAACTCTCACATTTGTTTTTATAAATATGTGCACCAATAACAAAAACATAATATTGGAAGCCCATCACCCTTGAAGATAGAGTTCTGCGCAACTTAAATCCTCTGTGCCAACTCGCACAATTGTGACTTGGCTCAGAGAGGTTCCGAGTCATTTATCCATCTCATTGCATCCTGAGATGTGGGTGGGACTGAGTGGTGCATTAAGAGCAGTGATTATTTATACACTAAACAGAAGCCACTGGGTGAGAACTTCTTCAAAAGCCACAAGTCTGGGACACCTGAGTGCCTCAATCAGTTGGGTGTCTGCTTTAGCTCAGGTCATGATCCCAGAGTCCTGAGATGGAGCCTGACCTCTGGCTCCCTGCTCAGCAGGGAGTCTGCTTGTCCTTCTCTCTCTGATCCTACCCCTTATTCATGCTCTCACTCATTCACTCTCTCTTTCTCTCAAATTAATAAATAATAATAATAATAATAATAATAATAATAAAACCTTAAAAAAAAACATAATTCTTCCTATCACCAATCTCTCCTCCATCTTCCTACTGTGATGGGAGAGGTGTGTCTTCTCCTATGTGGGGAGGGCCACTCTTCCCAAATGGGCTCCACTTCCTGTCCTCTCCTGTCTCCTCAGGAATCTTTTCTGGACATGTTGGTGTGATCCTCTTTTATCCTTTGAAACTGACCATGGTTCTAAATGGCACTGGTAAGGTGACAATCCCCACATTTTGATCTTCTACTGAAACTCTGGGCTCTAGACTCCTATCATATATTTGACTTACTTCTTAAGCTTGGTTGCCTGATGGATATCTCAAAACTTAATATAACCAAATACTTCATGTCTTGTCTTGTCTTTTTTTTTTTTTTAAGATTTATTTATTTGAAAGAGAGAAAGAGAGAGAGAGAGAGAGAAAGAGAGAGAGAGCCTGTGGGTTATCATGGGGGAAGGAAAGAGACAGAGGGAGAGAGAATCTCAAGCAGACTCCACACTCAGCACTGAGATCACAACCTGAGCTGAAACCAAGAGTTGGAAGCTTAACCAACTGAGCCACCCAGGAACCCTCTTGATTTCTTTTCTTTATTTTTGTACTCTCTCTGGTTTCCCATATTAGTAATTTATAGAGCTTTTGCTCGGGGAAATACTTAGGGTCATTTGTGATCCTGATTTTTCTCATAGTCACATTTTTAAAAAGTAGCATTGTTATGTTAACTAGAAATTAAATAAAAATTTGAAAACAAATAAAATTAAAAAAAAAAATTAAAGTAGGACAGTGATCACGCCCCAAGCACACTCATTGGTTTTTTTGTTTGTTTGTTTGTTTTAGTCTACATTGGCAAGTGGAGGCTAAAGCAGATTTTGCTGGGGGGAATAAAAGGAATTGTGACTTTTGCAAAAAATATTGTGAAACAACACCCAATATTATTTAAAAGTTTTGAGTTATATAAACCATGCAGAAGCAAGTGAAAAGAAAATTTTGACTGCCTGTATACTGCAACATAATAAGTCAAATGGTAAAAGAACACGATTCTTATAGTCCTCTTTCCCCATGAGGATTAACCCCTCTTTAATTTGTTTTTTACCCATTCCTGTGCATTCCTCTGAACTTTTATTACAAACTAATAGATTAATTAATAATATAAAGAGATTTTCACCAGGCATAAAATGGTTAATAAATGATATTATATACACTCTTGGATGATTTGCTTTTTTTCTTTTTCAGTACTTTATTTCTGAGATGTAATCATTTTACTACCTGTGACTCTAGTTCATTTCCACGGATGAGAGGATTCTACTCTGTGAACATACCACAGCTCTTTCTCATTCTTCTACTGATGGGTGTGATACTATTTATAAGTTTGTGATTTTTATAAACAATGCTGTTCTGAACATTCTTCCTCATGTCTTCTAGTATGTATGTATGAGAGTTTCTCCATGATATATATACTAAAGAATGAAATTACCAGGTGACAGAATACAGGTATCTTTAACTTAACTGGATATTGTTAAATCTTTTTTCAAGTAGTTTAAGTCAAATATATCATTAGTAATTGTCAAGAGTTCCTTTGTTTACATTCTTGCAAACACTTGGAATGGTCAGACTTTCTAATATTCTCCAATCTGTTGAGAGTGAAAATGTATCTCATTGAATTTTTATTTTATTTTACTTCATTAATATGATTGAGAGTATTTGATATATTTATTGCCCATTCATGTTTCCTTCTCTGTAAATTACTTGTTCAAATCCTCTGTTCAATTATATATATATGTAATATATATATAATATACATGCTATGCTTTATATAATTATATATTTTTTTCTTCCTTAGAATACTATTTTTCCCAAAGATTATTGCAAAATAAAACAGTTGAAAAAATGTCTCTCCCATGAATAAGAAACAAAGAATATATGTAAACTTGGTCTTGACCACTAAATACGTTTCATTCTCTGAAAGGATTAAAAACAAAAAGACTCAGGTGAAGTTTATCAGTGGACCATGATAGTACCTGGAATCTCCTTAACTTGCAAGTAACGGGTTGAGAAGCCTTTCTTTCCTGGCAGTAATTGTACTGGATGGGTTGCCTTGGATCATGGTGGTCTTCTGGTCTGGAAAGGAGTCTGATATAGCAGTGGAGAATACCTTGGGCATGCCCAGGGGATACACTGTGAAGGGCCTGAGTCCAACCTTTATCTACTTGACTTGTCTCACTCTCACTGATTATAGAATGGGAGTGCGGTCCAGACCCTACTGGCTCTTCCAAGCAGATGTGTACAGGTGGCCTGGGATCTTAAGTCCTCCTCTATAAATAAAATTTATTAGAGGATTAAGTGATCCCTTGTCAGTCTTGAAAGGAGTAGATTGGACCCCTGAGTCTGACCATTCAAAGATCTGAGGGATGCCCCTGGCATCTTCTTGTCCATGGAAGCTTTCTTTTCTAGATCTGTCTGTGTCTCTCTACCTCTAGAGACTTCAGAGCATTTTTTAATACAAAATACACTTCCCCTAAGCAATGTAATGTATTAGATTATATAGGGTGTAATAAAGCATTCATGTTTTTCTCCCTCAACAGATAGAAAACAGATGTGTTTCTGAAGCAGCTCAGAAAGTGAACATGTAAGGAGGGAAAAATCATATTTTGCAGCCAAGAAAATGAAAGAACTGTATTTCAGACTCAGGTCATGTTGTGTGTATGGGTTCACCTCCACACCTGGGTAAGGTCATTTGTCAATTTAAGAAGGGGGAGAAATGAGTGATCCATTTGAGCCTAAGTTTTCTGTACTTGATATTTGTGGTTATGTTGAGATGTCCATACAAGTTAATGACAATAATAATGAGGCAAAAAAAATTTTTCAGTAAGTTGAAGTTTCATCTTATTGAGTGCAATTGAGATGACTGAGTCCTCTTCTATAGATTTTATAGATCAGATTAGAGTGAGAGGTTGAATTAAGTTATTTGAATCTCATTTTTCTAGTAATATGAGGATGGTGCCATAATGTTTGAGCCCAAGTACTTGTCTTAGAGCTAAAGTTAAAAAATAAAAGTATAATTTTAAACCACCATTTTAACACTGGAAAATTACTAAGACCCAGGGTATTTTCCTGCCTTTCCCATGCTTATACCACTAAAAAATGAAGTCAGATTCAACCTAGACCCTACATCCAGTGTTATTTCTGTTGGTAGATTTTGCATTTCCTCTTATTACAGCGAAGTTTGATGGTCCCGTGAAAGTGTTTTGAAAAACTAAGCCTGTAGTCTGTTAAATGACTTATGGTATTAATTCTCGGAGAGAAGGGGAGGAAGTGGGAGAGAGGGAAAGAGAGAAGTGAGGTATTCTGATTCAGCCTCTGTCAATCAATTAAAAATAAATTGCACAGCAAACCATTATGCTGAGGGCTCAGGGTGCAGGGAAGGGTCTCCCAACCCTGGCACTATTGACATTTTGAGTTGGATAAATCTTTCTTGGGGTTTTCCCAGTGCATTGCACAATGTTAAGCACCATCCTTTGGCTCTGCCCACTAAATGCCAGTAGCAATTATCCCTCACCTCCAGGTTCCAGTGACAATGAAAAATGTGTCCAGAAATTGCAGAATGTCCCCCACTCTGACCCTCAGTTGGGAACCACTGGTGTAGATATGGAATATGGGGCTTGTTCTCTGAAGAATATGTATAGGATAGGATAAAGAGGTAATATATTATCTCGTGGTAAGTTGCTATATGTAGATAGTGAATGCAAAAGTTGGGCAGGTTAGTATTGATCACAACATGAAAGGTTTTGTGTGAAGCACCAAAGAGCCTTATTGATGGTATTTTTGGATTTGTATTCAATCAGTTTGAATAACAGCAAAGACCTCTATGACAGGAGATACAGTGAATTTTAGGCATAAGGAAACCTTGACCTTTCCTTAACTACAGACTCTGTCCTAAGAAATCAGTCTTTGATGATATTAGATTTCCAATTTTATCATAAATTAACAAATAAACACCAAAAATCCACGTTCGGTTAAAATGCAGAGTAGAAAAAGTGTATTGCTTGAAAAGATAGCATTGGCTTCGAGTCTCTCATTTTATCTCAAATGTTTTTTCCTTGTTCTTGCTATTTCATTGGTCATCCTTCTTTTGCTTTATGATCAAGCTAATTTTTTGTTGTCATTTGGTATATTTATCGAAACATTTGTACTCCTCCTTTAACGAGTACCCTTATTATCATTACATCAGACCATCTCTATCTCTCTCTTCTCTGTAATCAGTTATATGTCTTTCCTTCTAATTTTTTTGTTTCTCTCGGGCCTGTCATCCTTGCCTATGGGTGGCATATTTCTTCTACTTCTTACTCCTTAGAATATGCTTTTTCATTTCCATAACAATATTTTGTCTGAATTTTTTGAGACATTCTGGGACATGTTACAGGATGAAACATTAGAAATTGATAAGAGACTAGTGAAAGGATGAAGAATCTTTGATTCTTCTCCCTTCTTTGATTCAAAAGCCATCCAACCTGGGAGACTGTGGACAAGTAGGAGAGGCTGGGGAAGGAGTACATAGCAGGTTGCTTGTGTCTATGCTAAATCTGAGCCCACACCATGATTTCTGGCTGGAACTCCCAGGGCAGTTAAATGGACTTAGCACATAAGCAAAATTATTGAAAATAAATTAGTGCAAGGTAAGAAAGAATAGAGGACATCGGAGGGTGGTTGTATTAGTCATTTCATTGAAACAGAATATAGAGATTTACAATAAGGCATTGGCTCAAAAACACTACCCACAACTTAAGGCTGAAAAAAAAAAATCATAGGGCACCTGGGTGGCTCAGTCGGTTAGGCATCCAACTCTTGATTTTGGCTGAAGTCATGATCTCAGAATCATGAGGGGGGGCCTCAGGTCAGGCTCCACACTGGGCGTGGAGCCTGCTTAAGATTCTCTCTCTCCCCCTCTGCCCCTCCCACCCCAAGAAAGAATCAATATTGATGAATGCTGAAATTCCTGCCTTAAGGACTGAAATTTAAAAGTACTTATAAATATGTCAAAGAAAGGTTAGACCCTCACTAATTACATTATTCTATTTGTTCCCCTGGGTTTAACTCCCAAATGCCCCCAAAATCCCTGTTTTAAGTCCCTACCTCTAAATAGTCCATCTACACAAAGCTAAGAGTTAAATAAGCTAACTACAATAGCAATAAAATATTGCAGGGAGAATTGCAAATGCACATGTTCACAAACCAGAAGACCTTACACTTTAGAATAGTCAAAGTAATTACTCTATTGATTGAGGAAAAAAAAAAAACTTAAATGCTAAAATAAATCACTAGAGTTAAGTACACAAATTGCAAATGTTCTAATTATTCTATTTACCAGGTTTTTAAGTTGTAAACAGTAAAAATCTAGAGCCCAGGTTAAGCACCTAATCAACAACACCCAAGCATATTATATTTTAATGAGTTCCAGTTATAATTAAATAAGTCATTGACTCTTCATGAGAACTGAGAACAGAAAAGCTCTAGTAAGGCCTGCCACAGAGGACAGTGTCTGCAAGCTGAGGGCAAAGCTGGAGGGAGAAACCACTCATCATTTGAGGTCCTGTGAAGGCTCTGGGAGTCCTCCTAGCTGAACCCACTGAGTTTTCTGAGCACATACTATGTACCAGGATTTTATACATTAATGCATTTATATGATATGTATATCATCACAACAGCTCCAGGAGTTAGCTAAGGTTATCGCCACCCTCTTGCAGATGAGGAAACTGAGACACAAAGTGTTAGGTATGAAGCCTTCAGAGCAGTTAGTTAGGAAGTTACAGAGTTGGGACACCTGGGGGGCTCAGTCAGTTAAGCAACTGCCTTCTGCTCAGGTCATGATCCTGGGGTCCTGGGATGGAGCCCTACATCGGGCTCCCTGCCCAGCTGGGAGCCTGCCGCTCCCTCTCCCTCTATCCTGCTTGTGCTCTCTCTCATGCGTGAACGCTCTCTCTCTCTCAGATTAATAAATAAAATCTTTTTAAAAATCTTACACAGCAGGGACTCGAATGCAGATGCCTGTCTCTGGACCTCAATGTCTTCTTTTTCTGACCTCTGCTGCGGGAATGGGGAGCTCTGCTCTGCTGTTTCCACCTTGGCACAAGAGGCCGGAGACTTTATATTTTAATCACATGCACTGGCGGTGATTTCTGTGTCTTCAACATTTCAGAAACCCTCAACATGATGTTCCCTCACTAGAATTTTGGACAACTAAGAGGAGAAACCAATAGAGGGTCAGCAAAAGGAGTTGTCAGAGGAGTAAATAGAGACATAAGAAATCTCAAGGGAGATTTGGTCTCAGTGAATAATTTGGAGCATTTACTCTTTCTCAGGTGCTGTTGTCTCTAATATATGTATCTTTGCAGCAAACACAGAAGCTTCATGTTATCAATTTTATGGACATCATTAGTGATAAATTGCTGGAAGCCACAAGTCAGGGTCTTGTTTAATGGGCCAGACTGAGGACACACGTGAGCCAACTCAAGGCAAATCCTCTGAATCTAAGATTATAATATTTTCTCTAGCTAACCAGAAAGTTTGGCTCAGAACAACAGAATTATATTGAGATATAATTGATATATAATATTGTGTAAGTTTCAGGTGTACAACATAGTGATTTGATAGACATATATATTGCAAAATGAGCACCACAATAAGATTAATAGTCATCACATCACACAGTTGCAATTATTTTTCCTTGTGATGAGACCTTTTAAGATCTCTCTTAACAACTTTCAAATATACCATAGAGCAGTGTTAACTGTAGTAATCATGTTGTACATTGTAGTTCCAGAACTTACTTTTCTTACGTTACAAATCTATACCCTTTGATCACTGTCGCCTAATTCCCCCAGCCCCCACCTCTGTTAACCACAGATCTGATCTGAATTTCAATGAGTTTAATTTTTTTTTTTTTAAGATTTCACATGTAAGTGAGATCATATAGCCATGATCTTTCTCTGTCTGAGTTGGTGTAACACCCTCAAAAAGTCCATCTGTGTTGCCCACAAAAGGCAGCATTTCTTTCTTTTTATGATTGAATAGTATGCATACATATATGGATATAGTTTATACATCTATATATACCATAATTTCTTTATGTGTTCATCCATCGATGGACTCAGGTTGATCCCATCTCTTGACGACTATAAATAATGATGCAGTGAAGATGAGGATGCAGATATCTCTTCACTATAATGATTTGACTTCCTTCAGATATATACCCAGAAATGGAATTGCTGGATCATTTGGTAGTTCTACTTTAAATTTTTTGAGGAACCTCCATACTGTTTTCCAGTGTGGCTGAACCAATTTACATTCCCACCAACAGTGCAAGAGGGCTCCCTATTTTCCACATCTACCCCAGCATTTATCTCTTGTCTTTTTGATGATAGTAAATATACATTTTTTCATTCATTCCTTCCAAAGCACTGACAAAATTTTTATTATCCCAAAGTGTAAGATACACAACAACAAACACTAAAAACAAACCCAAATGGTCACTCAAAATTAATACCAAGAGCGGTTTCAGGATCCCTGTGACCATTTTTTTAAAGATTTATTTGTTTGTTTGTTTGTTTGTTTATTTATGTTAGAGACAGAGAGAATAAGAAATAGTGGTTGGAAGCAGGAAAAGGGGCAAAGGGAGAAGCAGAGAATCTCAAGCAGACTCTGTGCTGAGCCACGAGCCCACATTGGGCTTGCTCATAACCCCGAGATCATGACCTGAGCCAAAACCAAAGCTGGACACTTAACCATCTGAGCCACCCAGGTACCCCTCAGATCCATCAGGTCTTACCACCTTCTTTTACTAGACAAAAAACAAAAACAAAAACAAGTCCCGGGAAGCAGGAAAGGCTTGCCCCAAACCAGCCTCTGAGCCCAGTTTTGTTAGGTGCAGTAGTGAGATGCAATCTTATCAGAGGAAGTCCCATTCTTGGATAATTCGGCATTTTGCCGAACAGTGAAGATGCGATTGGACCATAACTCTAGTTGCTTTCATGGAACAGGATTCTGTTTGTGTTTGCCTGAGCTGGCAAAGTTGCTGTGTGAGAACCCGGGAATTTCTGCAGCTTCAGAGGGGGGCCTGCTGTCAGAGGGAGTGGGACAGCAGGAGCCACTGGTTGTTAGACTGTGAGCATGCCTTCAGGTGGTCACCGCATCTGAAACACAGCCCTCTGAGAGCTGACAACTCCTGGAAGGGCTGCCAAAATATTCCCACACAAATGTGGAAGTCTGAGCCCTTATTAAGTAGCGTACGTTTTCTGCATTAGCAAAGGCAGCCCACTGCGGTGAAGATCCCCACTATGTCTTGAAAAAGATACAGGAAGATCAGCCAAGGAAGAAAATGTTTTGGGGAATCCCCATTCCATTAGAGAAGTCATCTATCCTGCTATCACTCACCCAACTGGAAAACCAAGTTGGAAAAACCTGTCCATTGCCTTTCTCTGTGTGAGTGTCTCAGAGTGTGTGTGTGTGCGTGTGTGTGTGTGAGAGAGAGAGAAAGAGAGAGAGAGAGACAGTGACAGAGACAGAAATCAGTATGTAACACACAATGATATTTTTAAAAATATTAATTTCCTTGATTTAGGAGGGAAAATCTAAGTGGAATTAGCTTGTCAATGTGAAAGCATTACTGGTTATAATTTATTTCAGAATGTTGAAGTATTGGGGGCAGGGAGGCACCCTCAGCCAATAATTTGCAATATTCTATACCCAGTTAATGACCTTTTACATATGGACTTGAGCAGACTCTGTGAGTACAATATATTTCCAGTGTCCCAGTGGGTCGGGCCTAATTGATATCATTAGAGCCCCAGTCCTTTCGCACATGGTCTTGGAGATGTCAGTGTTACCAAGAAAGCTGCTTTTGATTTATTTTGCTTTTCTTCTTCATTCTTTACCTCTTTTCTTTCTTCCTTTCTCAAGTTCTGCTCAAAGGCCAAACTTGTGAAGGTTAAAAACCCACAATCCAACTGCAGGGTTGGAACATTCTGGCTTGCAAATCTGTTTCTAAAGTCAGGACTTCTAACGAGACGCCCTTGGCATGTCTAACGGGGAGTGAGGGAGTCTTTTTTTTTTTTTTTTAAAGGGGGCCGACTATGTGTAAAACACACTAAAACATTTCATTCCCTTCTCAGATGTCTCTTGTTCCCGTTGGAAGAAAAGTATCTTCTTGCTCCAGCTGCAGCAAAAAACTTGAGGTCTCTAAATGATCTTATAAAACTTTTCTCTGTTCAGGTTCAAGTTCTGTGTCCCCTTAGCTCTGAAACAAGTTTTCATCCTCAAGCCTTAAGCTTACAATGGAACTTTTATAGTAATTGACTCTTGTAAAGAGACATTAGGTTTGACTTCTTTTTATTTAAGCTACAACAATCTACTAAATGTGTTCAAATTGATTGTGGGAAGTAAGCTTATGTGTTTTAGATTATTTTCAAATCTCTCCCTCTGTCAAGAAAACAGATTCTGAAAGCCATCAGCCAGAGATCACAAATTTCATTTGATCCTGGAAGTAACCAGTGTTTAGGTGTGCCGTCTAATAGTACACATTCAATTATTTGGTGTATCATTTCTACCAATTGAACTGCATTAAAAATATTAAATATTATCATTCTTTGATGTTCCATCAAAAATGAAGATGTAAAAAGATTACCATTCATGGAATTTTATCCTTGAGATCTTTAAAAAATTTTTTGTTTTCTCTTTATTGATAGGTACAGGATAGATTACAGAACATTTTCACAAGTCTTTTTTTAAAATATTTTATTTATTTATTTGGCACAGAGAGATCACAAGTAGGCAGAGAGGCAGGCAGAGAGAGAGGGGGGAAGCAGGCTCCTCGCTGAGCAGAGAGCCTGATGCGGGACTCAATCCCAGGATCCTGAGATCATGACCTGAGCCCAAGGCAGAGGCTTAACCCACTGAGCCACCCAGGTGCACCCACAAGTCTTTATTTAACTGTTGTTCACAACCATGGATGGTATGCAGGAAAATTCCTGTAGTTCGGAGGCGGAGACTGATAATTTTTGCCTCTTTAGGCAAAATAGTTCGCCTGCATCCACATAGTAGAGAAAGAACATAGACTAGCATCCATTCCCTATAGTTTCTAGTTCACGTCTATGTCCATGACCAATAGCAGCCTGTTTGAGGAAAATGTCTGGAACTCATAACAAGGCTTGCAAAAGTTTGTGACATTGGCATTGCCAGGTCAGCGTCTTCTGCCCAGGCTATGGGTTACTCCATGTTCTGCTAAATCAAACTTAATTTGTCAAATTCTATTTCCTTGTTCATTCATTACTTTCCTTTTTCTTCAGCCTTTTTGGACATTCTTCTCTAGCCTGGAATATTCTTAGTATGTTGCGATTTGTGCTATGGGGAGAAAGAAGGTTACATTCCCCAGTTAGTAAACAGTGTTCTTCACTGTAGGACTTCTCAGGGTTAATATCCTAAGTTTTGCCAACCTCCGATTATGAAGTGCTGGCCTAATTTACACAATCAGTGATTCGCCCAAGGTCATGCTGCCTAATAGCAAGTGTACTATCTGGGTTTCTGGAGTCTTAGTCCCAAGCCTATGCCAACACGTCACTCTGACTGTCTGCTTTCTGGAGCAGATGTTCCTCTGCACACTTTGGTCAAAATGCTGTAAAACTGTTTGGGAATAAGGAAGTCATAGAAAGGAGCTGACATTGCAAAAGAATCACAGTTGTATGAGGAAATGTAATCTCTCCCCAGGGCCCACAATTAGTGGGCGATTGCACGGAAGAACTTCGAAAGCAGAAAGTGCTTAAGCCGGCTCGGTAACAAGGACCAGCTTTAATTTTAAAGATGGACTGATCCCTATAAAATATTGCAATGCATATTATTAAAATAGAAACAGAGAAGCACACATACCCACATACATACTGCTTGAGCCACTCTTAAGGAACATTTTTCTTTTATGACACACATTTTAAAGAACATTAGTACCTCCCAAGTCTTACAAATTGGCAGAGTCTGACCCTTCGTGAATTTCTGGGAGACAAAATAAGTGGAAGAATAATCTGACATGGTGAGAGATCACAGGGAAGAGAGACATTGGCATTCCCTAATACTTCTGGGTTCCTTGGCTTCACACAGAGCAGACCCTTGTCCACTTTAACACAAATTAGGAAAGACAAAAAAAAAAATTTCCTGGGCAGAAACAACCCCATAGCTAAGGCATGCCCCCTTTTAGGAAAGCCCAGCCCTCTTCAGGCCTTCAGCTTGGAGAACAGTACTCAGGCTGGATTCCAGCCCCCACCTGACCCTTTAGCTAGGTGTCCTAGTGTAGTGAACTTCCTACACAACTGGATGGGAGCACTGGCAGCAAAGAACCCACCCCTCCCCTGGTCTCTCCTTCTTGACTCAAAATATGATGTGTCATGCTTTGTCAGGGAACACAGCACCATTAGGGATCATTATTACCACCTAATACATTTTTATGGGCAAGGAGTGTTCTTCTGTAGACTTCCCCCTTGGGTCCAGATCATATAACTATAAATTTCACAGAGAGCTTTCAGTTTCTTTGTTATGATGCTACAACCCCTCTCCACCCTATTGATTCTGTTCTCCGGAATTCTCTTCCTTATTCATCAGGCTTCCCTCCGTCCGACTTCTCTTTTGGCATATGCACTCCGACCTTCACAACCCCGCACATATGTACAGTACAAAGAGTTCCTCAGCCATGATCAACAATAAATAAATCCCAGAGGCAGCATTGAATTACAACAGTTTTATTTCCACCATCATTCTCCCTTGCCTTTGCGGGCTTCTCTCAAAGTGAAAAGAACCTTGATGTTGTTGGGAAACCAGATAAATGGGTTCGGTCCGCAGAGATCTAATGCTTGTGCTGTTTCTCTGGGAAATCCGAGGGCCAGAGTGCAAAGTAACGTCTCCTTTAGGTCAGGGAGGGGGCACATTAGTTATTTACTTTAAGAAGTATGGTTGAGAATTAATCAAAATGAAACACAGGTTTTCCTTCTCTTGGGGAGAGCAGAGAGCCTGAAGTGAGGTCGACCTGAGATTGAACCTCGGTTTGGTTAGTAACTGGGCAAACATGGGCCTGAGAGTTCACCCTGCGGCTCTGCAAAATGGGATTGGCAGCGCCCCCTGCCGGCCGTGCTTGGGGACGAAATGGAGTCCTTTCCCTGCTCTGTCCCTCCTGTCTCTAGGTCTTTCTCTGTTAATGCTTCCTCTTTGTCCTTCTTTCTCCGTGGCCCCCGTCTTTTTTGCTTCTCTCCTTTGCCTTCTTTCTCTTCCTCTTCTCCCACCTTCCCAAAAGAGATCTTTTTTTCCACCTTGTTCTTTAGAGGATTTTCTTTCGCAGAATGATGTCACAGACCATCCCTTCTGTGAATAGAACCATTTTGATCAAGACAAAGCCACCATGGGAGCTTAGGAAAGGTCACCTGGAGCCGCCGTGTGTAGAACCAGCCCCGCAAAGAGACCGCCCTTCGTGAAGAACTTTTGAATTGAAAAGAATGTTTCTATTCACCGTGACATCTTTCCAACTTAACAAGGGGAAGTTAAAAGACTCACTCCTGAACTCAAGGAGCATCAAACTTTACATATTTTGCTTTACCATAACCCTAGAACAGTGAACTATTCCTGGGAAAAAAAAAAGGCTTTCATGCCCATTTCAAGAGAAACACCCAGTGACTGATTAAGGACCTGACCCAGCTGTAAAGCAAGGGACAGACTTTTGGGGGTGATTTTTCCCCCTTAGATTATTGTCCCTGGGTCAGTAGGAGGGTATTTATGTCTAATAGCCTTTTACTGATTAAAAGAAAATGGGATTGTAGCCCTCTATCCCAGTCTCTTTCCAAAACCATTTGGGGCCATCTCAAGCCTGGCAGATGAATGAATTCAGTATTTCTTTGCAGCATTAAAAAGAGAAAAAAAAATCTTTGCAATTAAACATTTCTCTATATTTCTATATATATATTTAGATGGATAGATAGATAATCTCTCTGATTAGGTATCTAAATATTATCCTGTAAGTCTCTGAGACAAATAAGACTATGTCAAGGTTGAGTTGGGAAGAAACACTTATCATTTCCACTTTTACCTTACCTGTTTTTTCTTCTCTTTCTACCCTACACATCTCCTCCTTCTCAGACTCACCAGATACCCTAAATTGTGGTAACCACTTGTGACAAAGCCCCAGCAAAGCCCAGCAGTCTTTCCAAGAACCAGTCTCTTCCTATGAATTCATATGTCAATTCAATTAAATTGTTAAATTCCAACCACTTTAACACAAAAGCCATTTATTCAAATGTATTTATATAGCAACCAGCAAAACCACCCACTGTCAGGTGCTCACGCATATGCATACTTAGACACCTCAAGAGCTCATGCCGACCTGACAGTAGGCACGGCTGCTGTATTTTACGTTTTCTGAAATGCAATAATTAGCGCCTGTTAAAGGAGGGGGGAAAAAGAATCACTACCTTATGACAAATTACTGGAATCAGTATGTCCAATATTTCAAGACTCAGTGCTGAAAGGAAAATCCCAGCTATATGTTAGTCTGCTGTGGCCGTCATGATTCCAGTTACCAGCACTATGATACCAGCAAATGGTTTTCAGTTTTTCTGTAACAGGGAGACGGTCATCATTGGAATTCCAGGGAGGTGAGCTAGAAAGTTGTTTGTCTCAGACTCTAATCATCGACTTCCTAGGTTTGGAGGCTTACATTTCCTTTTCTAGTTCAATTCAGTTGTCTGTTCTTTTAAAAAAATATTTTATTTATTTATTTGAGAGAGAGAGAGCACAAGCAGAATGGGGAGGAACAAAAGGAGAGAGAGAAGCTTACTCCATGCTGAGTGGGGAGCCTGATAAGGGGCACAATCCCAGGACCCCAGGATCATGACCTGAGCTGAAGGCAGACGTTTCATATCTGAGCCACCCAGGAGACCCTCAAAGGTAGATGATTAACTGACTGAGCACCCAGGTACCCTTGTCTGTTCTTGTTTTGTTGGCTGGCTAAAATGCAGTCATCTTTCAGGATTAAGCCACCTTCTTTCTCCTTCCTAGTAGACGTTCGTTTCAGCCCATCCCTGTCAACTCTGCAAACTTTAATCCACTAATATGTACACTATGATGTAGATAACCTTCTCTTGTTTTTCATATGAAGGAAGTACCATCCAAAGTAGCTGGCATTGCCAAATGCAGAGAATGAATTCATAGGGAAGCCAGGCTCGATTGCCCAGCCTCTGTCCAAATTCATTCCTTAGGTTCACAACATGGTTTTATAAAAATTAAAAAAAAAATGTGTTAAAACAATATACTCTTGGCAGACAGTGAACCCAATCCTGGAGTCCTAAGTGCAAAATGTAAATTGACAGCGGTGGGATTTCTTTATATACAAGAGTCGACTAAAATTATGAAACTGGGCCCAGGGTAGGTTCAGGGGCGTTAACATTCAGATACACTTTGACATTTGCAACAGGAATGGGCCAGGCACCCCTCCAGAATACCTCTTTGCACATCATTTAAACCTTCCTCTTTCCTCCTGATTTCAAAATAAGGAGCTCACTGCCTTCACTTCATCTTGCAGGGCTGATTAACTGACTAATGAACCATTTTTCCATGGTGTAGTTTTCTCATATTTCATTAAAGGCACAAGGCTTTTGTGTTGCCCATCCCTCTCCAGAGAACCCTAGGTTCTCAGCTGTTTTTTCAAGAACACAGAAGTATTTAGGTCTCTTCTCTGTTTTTCAGAAATGGCATAACCCCTTGAATCCCCTAGTCACTGACAATGGTCTAGTCCTTCGATCTGGGTACTGGGCTTTGCATCTGATTGCCCCCAGATCCTCAGTTTGTGCCAAGGTCGGTGCTGAGGGCCAGTGGGACAGTGTGTCTCTGAAACCACAGGTCCCCCTGGCCTCCAGATGCGGTGCTAAAAGAAGGGTGCTGTTCTATCACTTGAATGGAAACCTTTACTCGGTGCCTTCTTCACCATCAAATTAGTACAAATCATCCCGTACTTCGTTGAATGTATCTTTGAAGGGATGGGGGAGAAAGTTAAGTTTTTATTTTTTGTTTTTTTTCCTCCTCTTTTGCAATTTTGATGCTATCTGAGTTCATGATTACTGTTTTGTGTACAGGAAATAGGAAAGTTTTGAGAAGTTGTCAGAAACTCAGGATAAATGAAAATGTCACAAACAACCAAAATGTGTGTGTGTGTGTGTGTGTGTGTGTGTGTGTGTGTGTGTGTTTGATGCACACACACATGCACACATGTATGATTTACTACAAACTAGCAGCTATTTTTTGAGCATGTATGCTTTGGGCCAGGCATATCGATATGCATCATACAACGATGTGTAGAGGGTTTGTGTGGCACTGTGAGCTAAGCAACTAACTCTTGGTTTCTGCTCAAGTCATGATCTCAGGGTCATGAGATCAAGCCCTGAGTTGGGCTCTGCACTTAGTTCAGAGTCTGCTTGAGATTCTTTCCCTCTTTCTCTCCCTCCCATTGCCCTGTTCAAGCACTCACACTCTCTTGCCCTATTCAAGCACTCACACTCTCTTTATTTCTCACTCTCTAAAACTAACAAATAAATAAGACCTAAAAAACAAACAAACAACAAAAATCGTGTAGCTGGGATGGCTCAGTTGGTTAAGCACCTGCAGTCAGCTGAGATTGGCTGGGTCCCAGCTTGGTGGGGAGGCTGCTTTTCTCTGCCCCTCTTCCCCTTCTCCCCCAACTCATGATCTCTCTCTTTCAAATAAATAAATAAAATCTTTTTTTTTTTTTTTTTTTTTTTTAATGTGCAAAGCATAGCTCTGACCTCCAGGACTTTAGAATTAGTTTGCAGTGAGGAATCCCACCTTTGAGAGGTTATTTTTCTGGTCCCAAAGCAATGAGTTGCATTATCACCCAAATCCGGAAACTTTAGAAAAACTTAGGAAAATTTAATCTCATCAGAAATGAAAAAGGGATGTAGGAGTTTTTTATTTGTTTTTTTGTTGTTGTTGTTGTTGTTCTTGTTCTTGTTGTTTTTTAGAAAATGCTACACTTCATTCTCAAGGCAAATAACAATATGGCTAAAATTAGGGGGAAGGGAGGAAATAAAACTTTTGTCTTCTTAAAGGTATCAAAGTCGTGTAAAGGTCACTGAGTTAAGTATCTGAGTTAGGGATTTTAATAATTTCCTGCCATTGGCAAGATGTAAGTATTCCAGTGGGGATACAGGGGGACATAGTTCCTCTCTCCTCCTCTAATTTTAAATAATTTGTATATGATGTATAATTTTAAATTTACTGTATTACTTATTACATTATATAATTATATAAAATGTATAAAATAATTATAAATGTAAAATATATAATTATGTATACAGATATTTAAAATAATACCTGTCACAGTAGAAATTTTGAAAACCAAAAAACCTATAAAGAAAACTAGTAAATCACCCGATCAGTTTTTTAAAGATTTAATTAATTTATTTGAGTGAGAAAGAGAGAATGAGAGCAAGCAGGGGAAAGGAGAGAGGTAAGAAGACTCTGTACTGAGCCCATAGCCCAATGCAGGGCTTCATTTCATGACCCCAAGATCATGACCTCAGCTGAACTCAAGAATATGACACCTAACTGGCTGAGCCACCCAGGAGCCCCCATACATCACCTAATCGTTTCACTACACATTGATGAACAAACAAACAGACAAACCAAATGGTCCTGGAGACTAGGAGTTAATATGTAGGCTGTAAAGACTTCTGCTGAAGATAAACATTGCACAGAAAGTTAATAATTATTAGACAAGGTCACTCTGAGGCTATGATAAAGTCTGACAAAAGCAATAATTAATAATTATTAATAATCATGCCTGGGCATCAGCCAAAGACAAGGGCACCACACAATCAAAAAAATAACCAAATCTCTTCCTCGGTTGGCTAAAAATCAGTAACTATGACATCAGTGGCAGCTTTCATTCTCCTTCATTTCTTTCATTTTCTAATAAAAACCATCAATACACTCAACCCCTAAGAGCTCTTACTGAGAAGTACCTTGGGTATGCTTTCCCGTGTCACTACAACTTTGATATTTTCCTGGTGTCTTTTGACTGGGGCATTAAAAAAGTAATACTCCATGTCTAAAATCTTTTTTTTTTTTTAACAACAAAAGGATTATACCTAAGGCTTATTTTTTAAATAATTCTCATTAGTCTTTATAAAAATGATTTTAAATGTCTGATTAAGGATTCTATTATACAGATGTTATTCCCTTTGAAAATACATTATATGGAAGAATTATGCAAAAGTTCTATGCTTGACAGTTTACAAAGGTATCTCACAAAATGTTCTCCTTTTTTCTCCCAGCTTTACTGAAATATTGTATATACATAATATATGTAAATTTTTAGGTGTACAATGTGATGATTTGATACCCACACATATTGGGAAAAGATTACCACAACAAGGTTAGTTAACACACCCATCTTCTCACAAATTAATATTTGTGTGTGTGTGTGTGTCTGTGTGTGCACAGCACTGATAGCATTTAAGATCTACTTTCTTAATAATTTTTGAATATGTAATATAATACTGTTAGTTATAGTCACCAAGCTATATCCACTGGATTCCTGGAACTTATTTATCTGATAGAAAGAAGTTTTTATCCTTTGATCAGCATCTTGCCATTTGCCCCAGCACCTGGCAACCACTGTTCTACCCTATTTCTTAGACTTTTTTAGATTCTACATATAAATGAGAACCTATAATATCACACAATTTTCTTATTATAATTTGTATCCATGCAACTCTGTAGGGTGAGCTATAGAGTACTATGTTTATCTTAAAGTTGAAAGAATTAAAATTCAGTAAGAAAAAAAGATTTACATCACAGTAGTAACTGACAAGGCTGAAACTTTATCCAATGTAATTTAGTGTTGTTTATTCTACACACTCTGATGGCTTTTCTAACTTCAAAAGTCTTCAGGGTCTAGCTTGCCTTTCTATAACTGGAAAATCATCTTTTATATTATCATCTTTTCACTGATGGACATATCTGTGCTTCATGAATCTGATACCAGGTTTAAGATCTTTGCTGTGGTTTATGACCTCAAGTGTGGCAAGGTAATTTATTGCATTCTGTGAACAGTGTGGAATTCAAGGGAACAGACCTGGTTGCCAGAAGACTAGGTTGGAATCCTGGCTTCACCACTTCATTGGTTGGGTGGCTTTGGGGATTTTCTTCAACATATTTGTGTCTCAGTTTCTTGTAGAAAAAAAAAATAGAGATAGCAGTGTTTCTCACAAGATTGTTGCTATATTGATTATTTTTTCTAAAAATCCATACCTGCTTTATAAGCTAAACGTTTCCATTTTACAACAAATTCCATTTTTAAAGGCATTACAAATTGTGTCATCTTTAATAGACAGTCCAATCTAATGGTTCAAACATTGCAACTGGAATTATATGTTTTGTCTAGGTTGCCAATTCCTTCTGTGACCCCTAGAGAATGACTTGACTACTCCCCAGGTTCATTTCTCCAACCACAGGCAGAATACAAAGGCCTCTGTACTATAGGCAAAAGTCTGGGATCCCAGACCCTGCCCAAGTCCTGAATGGAGTTGTCAAAATATGGGACTCTACGGTGAGTCCCAAGGTTCTTCCACTGTAGGTGTAGTACAGTGATAAAAGTGAATTTGGATAGAGAGAGATAAATTTTATTTTTGGATTTTTTTCCTATTTATTTATTTTTTTTAAATTTTAATTCCATCTAGTTAATAGTGTTACATATTTTGCTTAGCACAATACTCTCTAGTTCCAACGATATTCTGTAAATGGAAAGATTTTATTCTTTTTTATGGCTGAGTAATATTTCATTGTGTATATAAAATCACTTTTGCTTTATCTATTTATCTGTCAATGGACATTTGAGCTGCTTCCATAGTTTGGCTATTGTAAATAATGCTGCAGTACACATAGGGGTGCATATATCCCTTTGAATTAGTGTTTTCATGTTACTTGGGTAAATACCCAGTAGTATTAATGATTAATGATTAATGGGGACAGTTCTATTTTTAATTTTTTGAGCAACCTCCATACTGTCATCCACAATGGCTTCACCAATTTGCATTCCCACCAACAGTGAAAGAGGGTTCCTTTTCTCCACATCTTCACCAACACTTGTTTCTTGAGTTTTTGACTTTGGCCATTCTGACAGGTGTGAGGTGATATTTCATTGTGATTTTGATTTCCCTGATATTGAGGACAGCAAATAATTTTATAGGTTCAAGTAGTGCTGTAAGGCTTGATGAAAAAGTACATTGGTACAAATACCAGGCTTACTCTTGATTTCAGAATTTACTGTTTAATCAATGAATTTTAAGCATGCAAGAAATACTGCTAAGTGTCCCACAATACATGACCTACTTTAAATGCCACATTAAAAGAGATATATATGAGAAATGTGAGCCTTAGGGAATAATAATAGAACAACACCCATGTATTTACCTAAAAGCTAATCCTCCAGTGGAGTTATGCCCCTTAAATATAGTTCAGAGAACTAACGAAAATTTAGTGTTATTTGTACCATGTGTAATTTACCTCAATTTGGCAAAGCAAGACAATCAATGTTTTTATATTGTTATTTCTTCTAAAACATACTTTGTGATATTTTGAAATAATCCATTAGAGGAAAAGTCAAGGGGAAACATATAAAAATGGGTTCCTTTATATCGGTGATGACAAGGGTGCCTGGGTGATGCAGTCAGTTAAGCATCTGATTCTTGGTTTCAGCTCAGGTCATCATCTCAGGGTCCTGGGATTAAGCCCTGCATTGGGCTCTGCACTCAGTGTGGAGACTGCTTGAGACTGTCTCTCTCCATCATCATCTGCCCTTCCCCACCATGTTCTCTCTCTCCCTAAAATAAATAAACTTCTAAATAAATGAATAAATAGTGACAAGCTGTATAATCCTGATGGTATAATTAATTCATTTTGTTATCAATAGGATTTTGTCTTTGCCCCCAAAGTCTGCCATACCCCAGCTCCCACTCTCCATATCCAGGGATTAATATCTTCGGTGTACACTGTGCAAGTGGAGGCCTGATTCCAGTGAGGCTGAGGTGCATATAATGTGGTATTTTTCTTGTTACCATGCTCACATTCCAAATACAAATATATTTGTATATGTTTATATATAATATATACATACACACACTTTTCCTCATTTTACTTTTAGGAAATGATTCCAGCCAATAAATTATTTCAGTCAATCCTTGTCTATTTGAAGACCATTTTTCTTTATCAGATCCAAATACTCTGAAAGAAGTTACTTTATTAATCTTTATTTATTTGAAAGAAAGGCTGAGAGCACAATTGAGAGCATGAGTGGGTGAAGGGGGGAGGCAGAGGGAGAAGGAGAAGAAGGTTCCATGCTGAGCAGGCTTGATCCCAGGACCTCAAGATCATGACCTGAGCTGAAGGCAGACATTTAACTGACTGAGCCACCCACACGTCCGTCTAACAGGCAATCTCAAACAGAGTTACACAGTTCAGTAGAGGAAAATTTCTACACTGTGTAGCTCTTGACACTGGGGTCCCGAGGAGTCTCGAAAATCCTTCCATCTGAACTGAAATCTGTGCTCCCTGCTTTTGGCCAAGATAACTGGACACTGGGTATAACCTTTGTTCCTTAGGATGTAAAGGTTATAAAGTAACAAACTCAACTTCTACGGTGGCCCGTGTAAGCCAGTCTTTGGGGACCAGGGGGTGGTTTTCTTTTTCTAGAGACATTAAGGTATCCCTGTTCCTGTCTAGTAAACACAATATATATTAGAAGAGGGTGATTTTTCTATTCTAACAAGGAAATGTACATGAGCATCCCAGGTAACTCCATTTGGATATGGTCCCATGCCTCACAAATTGCAGTCTGAAAGGATGAGAAAAAGTAAAGATGATTTATGTATTAGGTGAGCCTATTCCAGTTAGAAGAATATGGAGCCAAGTTAAACCAGCATTAACAAAAGTCATAGTTGTTGATGTGACCATTGAATATTTAGTACAGAAATCAGAGGATCTCAGAGATTCAAAGAGACATGTGCAGGGCCTCAGAAGAAATTGCCATAGGGAATTGGCAAACATCAACATGCTCTTCCACTCTCTTTTCCTTTAGTCATTTGCATCTACTCTTTTTATTTAAGATTTATTTATTTATTTTAGAGAGAGTTCACATACCAGTGGGGGAAGGACAGAAGGAAAGAGAAAGAATCCTCAAACAGACCCCTCACCGAGTGTGGAGGCTGACACAGGGCTTGATGCCAGGACCCAGAGATCATAACCTGAGCCAAAATCAAGAGTAGGGTGCCCAACAAACTGAGCCACCAAGGTGCCCCTGTATCTATTCTTTTTATTCATCTGGGAAAACTGGCCCTCTGCCCTTCTTGCTTCTTAGCCCTTGTGGTAGAAGATGACTAACCTACAAGTTTACATTGCATAGGTTTCTCAACACCAGCCACACGCCGAACTAACTAGTTTTCTCTGCATTCCATTCACAAAATCTGGAAAGCTCATCTGATAAGCCCACCCAGGAAATCCCTGAACTCAACAGTTTTGTCCTGGGACATGACTAATAAGGCTGTATCATAAAAATATGGCTTCAAGTTTACCCAGATTGAGGAGAGGCAGAGAGAGTACAACTTGAAAAATATCTACTAAAAAATCATTGTCCAAAATTCTAGGGCAATGATACTAGGGCAATGATTAAAAGTACAGTTTCTTTTTTTTGCCTAAGCCCTACTCTGTATGAAAATCAATGGGTTTTCAGTGTTGGTGGTGACCACAGGGTTCGATGGCAGGCAGGTCTGGACGCCATTTTGGCTCTGTCATTTTGGGCTCAGTCATTACGTTTTTGACCAAGTTCTTTTTACCCTTCCCGTCCTTTTCCCTGGGTGTAAGATGAAGAAAATCATGCCTACAGTGCAGTGTTGGAGCATGCATAAAATAAGAAAATACAAATAAAATAATCAAAATAAAATACACAGTGTAATATCTGATACCAAGTAGATGCTCGATACTGGCTAATAAGAGAATTATTTATTAAGCATATCCCATTATGACAGTAAGTTACAAGACCAAACACATATTAGCACTGGCCTATGTTGTAATTTCCACAGCCAACATTTTGGGTTCATATATTCGAATAAGATAGGATTTTAACAATATCCTGATAGGTCAGGGATTCCAATGATAGTGATGGGATCCAGCTAATTCCATTTCCCAACTACCTCTCTTATACATCTTCACCACAGAACAAGGAAAAACTACAACGAAATGGAACAGTGACCTTTCCAGGTACACAGAAGGTAGTGTCCATGTTCCCTGGTTATGTATTTTAAGAAAAGTTAAAAGTAGATTGTCAAAATTTAACTAAGAAACCAGAGTCCCCAATTCACTATATTGACTTGCTGACATTATCACAAAGAGGACATGTGATGACCTTTTACCAGATGAGCTCACCCAAAAGCATGATGGAGATAACACTGAGTAAACATTTTTTTAAGAGAAAATGTCTTTTATACCCAATAAGCTTTGAACTGTCTCTCTCTCATTCTCTCATACACACACACACACACACACACACACACAAGGTAAAAGATGGGAAAGCACAGGTATAAATAGTGGTTTCTGTTTTCTTTGTGCTACAGGATGCAATGCCAGGACAAGTCATCAGGTCTCAGAGTGAATTTTCTAGTTACCGTGGATGATGTATTCAGTTGGCCAGGGTGACAGATTGTTGGTATTAGTGGTCCTGAGTGTGATTAATAAGGCTACTCTGTCTCTGACAGAGTGGGAATGGGACCACTAAAATTGAATGGAGGTGACCCTACTAAAATCTATTAGGGATGCTCCTTGGGTGGGGTGGGGGGGATGGTACAAAGGAAGTACCAGGAGTAGAAGTCAATTCACCAGCTGTAGCCATAGAGATCAAAGCAAGATGGCAGCATCCCATTAACCAGAAGGGCCTTTTGCCTCTCAATTGGTCTCTTCACAATGAACAAGCCCACATTCCTATCTTCCCTCTACAGAACTGTATCTTTAAGTAGTACCATGTAAATATACTTGTGTGAACTCTTATCTACATAGATAAGAGGAAAAAATTCAAAATGAGAATATTTTGCTATTGAATACATTTTTAGAATTGACTACATTTTTGTTTTAAAATATGTTAACTGTCAGGTTTGTAAAGAGAGAGAGAGTGCAACAGAAGGGGGCCGATCTTTGGACTATTAACAGATGTGTTCAACATACAGAGTTGAGCAAGGGTTTTTATGATGCAAAATGAAAATATATTCTCTTATGACAGTGTATCTCTCGTCACCATTGCAACACAATAAACCTGTACGTAGGAAGAAAGGAAATATTTGAAAAGTTGGGCGAAGCTATGTCATATTTTAAGAGTTAGTGTAAAAGGGTTCTGTTTCTAGTTAAGCTGCATCAGGAGACATAGAGTAAAATATACCATTGTCCATCTCTCAGAGTTTCAGAAATAAGGACGCCTGCTTTTGAAATCAAAGACAACTGCTCTTATTGATAATCTCTCTAGAAGGACTGACAGTACAGAGCTTGCTACTTTGCTCATGGGCAGAGTAGCAAAGGCTTACAAGGTGCTGTTACTGATCAATTGCCCCATATGATCAATGAAGACTTTTCAATACTATACTGAGAAATGTCAATAATACCTCAACATAATTGCTGCTTAAGGGTGGTGGAGTCTTGTAGAACAAAACCTTTAGTGACAACATGATCAACATAACGACGATCTACAAGATGCTAGTTGAGCTTCTATTTGTTCTAGATGAAATTCTCTGCCTACCATAAATACAACCCCAGCGGTCTGGAGCCTTGATTGCAAGCAGACGCTGTGGGAACATTCCTTTTATAAACAATGATTATTTTACTGTGTTCACTTCCTTTCTCTCTCTCTCTCTCTCTCTCTTTTTTTCTAGTTGCAACTAGGATAATTTAACAATGGGAATAATCTATACGTTTGTGACACCTTGTAGCTGGAAAATACATTCTCTATTTGTGGTTTCATTTGAGCATCACAACTTTTTAAAATATGCCGGGCTTCCCCATACATGTGCCCCCTTCCTTTTTTTTTTTTTTTTCGTACATAGTATTCAAATCTGGGAGAAGGAAGAGAGAAACATGGAGGTTTCTCATGCCCAGCAGATGCAGAGATGGTCTGAGATTTGGAAGTTGTTCATGGATAGGTTAACTGAGGAGCAAGTAAGGTGTTAAGTTGACATGTTTTCACCTAATGACTGATTATTCCAGCATCTTACAAATGCAACTCCTATTTTTTTTAAATGATGGAGTTAAGATGTTGACTCATTATACCTGGGGTAAGAGCTATTTTCTCAAAGATCTGGAGTGCATTTAATAATATTCTTAGACACATTTTCATTTGTGTGTGCATTTCTTTATAAACATAATTAACCCTCGCCCTCCCCCCATCCTTGTCAGCTACAACTCTCCCTAAGACAGATCAGGCCCACAAGAGAGAACTATGCAGGTGGCTTTTATTAAATACTAGTTTCCAAAGGTAGAAGCAGATTCTGCCAAAAACTGTCCCTGCAGCAAACTCAGGAAAGCACTCGGTATGTATGCGCTTTATTAAGTTCAAAATAGTTGACCTATACTTAATGTTTCAAGTGATAGAAATATAAAGGTTTACTTTAAAGTGTTCCAGTAAATACGAGGGTTCATGAATGCATGTGATTCTAAAAAACCAGTAACTACCTACCACATACCAATCAGGGTCTCTATTTATAAATTAAATATCTTGGCTTCCATGTGATCAACAAATGTGAATGTGTTCTCTTGCTGCACTTACCAACCAAAGTACCCTGCCCCTGTGGACACTTGGGGAAACATCCCTCAGAGTTTTCTTACACATGGAAGCAAGACATAGAAAGTGGATTTCAGGGCATGCCAGGCAATCTCACTGTGACACTGTTCCATGGACACAATATGGGTGGGCCAGGCATGGCAAGGCAGGGCACGTGTGACAGTGAGAATGGAGGGGACTTGGTCCAGGTGTACCAGGAGGTCAGAATGTTTGGTTCCATCTAGGTAAGCCTGTCTGGGGTGTCCAGGTTCACCACGGTTTCGGGCATCTGTATCTCTAGCATCTCTTGGAGAAAGTACTAATCCTCAAAGAAGGAGGAGGATTTTAGAGTTGTGTTGGCCCTCATGGAGGTAGGGCAGATAGTGGGCAACAGGCTTTTATAGAAACTGGGTTTCCCACTGCCTCAGTGAGTTGCCACCACCAAGTAATTGGCACTTTTGAGGAACTGCCCTCAGTATGGGGAATATGCCACTGGTCCTGCCCAAGGTCCATGTTACCACTTTTAACTCAGCTTCTCTAAAAGCAAGAAATGAGAGCAGAGCCTAGTCTTAGAAGGCTTCTTCTCCCCTCCCACAATGGCTGCCAAAGGCTTCTGTCACAACCTTCTCTGCTCATGGTCCTATGGGTCATGAGAGCCCTATGACACAACTTAGGGCTAGTTGCCCATGAAAGTCAGCAAGAATGTTTTCTCTGAAGCTCTAGCACTGACTAAATACAAGGGCAAGTCACCTAGACACTTTGGACCTCCTTCATCATCTGTAAGTAAAACAGAGATAATAGTAATACGGAGGTAATTTTTTCAGAGAAAAGAGCTAGAGTGCTTTAAAATGAGTAAACTCTCAAGAAACTGAAGTTATTAACTTCCTACGTCATTATCGGCATGAATCTATAAAATGGGTACATCAATTGTTCCAAAGGTTAGTCTAGTATGTTTTCCCTCCTGGAAATTTGATGTTTAGTGAGTGGAGCTAACACTTTCTCATTTTATTCTCATTGACTCCATTTTTACCAAGGTTTAATTATTTTTATTTTGAATGGCATTGTTTTACTAATTATATTGCCACTGTCTGTTGGACTTTCTTGTTTAACCACTTTGGGTAATATGAAAGTCTCTGTAAGGTGTTAGTTTTGTCACACATGGAAAAAAAAATCTTAACAGCTTTGAAAGGACTATAGTAATCCTGTTGAAATAGCATTCAGAGTCTTCTGTGTCATGGCTCTCCTCCATAAATACTGGCAGGAGAATGGCCAGGTTGTATCTTTTTAATCTGTCCAGACTGGGGCAGAATCAGGATGAGGATGTATAAGTCCTGGCATTTTAGTCCCTTAAAACTACCCAGCTGTACTAACCATAACAGTTAAAGGATTTTCAGGAAGAGCCATAATGAGGTCACTATAACTCATCTCAAATGTCATATATGGCAACCTATAGCATGCCACAGAATTAATTTTCTTCTCTAAGAGTTACCATTGGTTTTCCTCTTTGCACACCGAAACTTGGTTACATTTTTATTTGAAATGGTAATGGGAAGGAATGTTTATAAGCAACAATACATGACCTTATTTCAAGGCCTGTGGACTGTATTTGTCAAGTTCCCTCCAAGTGCTCACTTTGTTCAAAGAAAAGAGATCACTTTTCATCTTCTCTGAGATGATCAGGTCAGCTCTCACTTTGAAACAACTTTGTTTATTGTTCATTCTTGGTATTACCCAGTATCAGGAATTGTCAGCAAAAGGGAAAAAAAATAGCTGTAATTAACAGTGACTAAAGAAAAAAAATCTCTTAAAATGTCTAAATGTCATTTAGACATTTAGACATGAATCATTCCTGAAGGATTAGCTAGGGTGAGTCTTGGGCCAAAAGAAATTGAATTAAAAAGGGAAGGAGGAGGCCCTGAAATGGCCATACTTTGGTTAAGGCAAAGACATATAGAAAACAGTGGGGAGAAAATTTGTCATGTCTATGAGCTGCAGATAGTCCAATTGAACCAGAAGAGAGGAATACTATGAAGCTTTCTCAGGTATCACCATAAAGTGTCAAAAAACTTCTATGGAATAATCCATCAGGCAGTTAAACACCAAAAGACATTTTGGAAAACCTGTTATTTTGTAAGCTTCCCTTAGGAGATGGGGGCCACTTGCTAAAACTCCACATAAAATGATTGCAGATGTGCAGACATAGTCGGAGGTCAATACTTGTGTCTGTGTCCAGATCATAAGTATTGAAAGCCGAGTGATCTTAGAATTTTTGTCATCATGTTTCTCAGATCACTGAGAAACTGGGAAGGTATAGTTGGGTTAGCTTCATGGGCACAAACCCAATGGTGTGCACTCACCTGTGCTGCCAGTTGAGTTGAACACTAACCTTTATATCCCAGTAGACTCCCAAAAGATCTGAAACAGACAACAGAGAAGGAACTATCAGAAACGAAGAGTTGAGATGAGACAAGGAAAGGAACAAGTGAGATAAGGTGAGCCAAGAGCAAAGTGGGAAAGAAGGAGTGACTGGGGACAGCCTCTGTCGTTACTAGTGAAAACAAAGAAACAAATGCTGAGAAAGTTGATCCAAGTCTAGTGGGGGCATACCTTCTGTGTAATGGAATCATTTGTTCAAACTGCTCATCAAGCGTAGAGGAAGGCATTCAATGAAGAATTATTTCCTTATGGCTTTTTTGAATCACCCAGTTTTACCTGCATTAAAGTACAAGTAAACACAAAACAGTGAATTGTAGTGGATTACAGCTTTCCTCTTACTGCTTCTGGGCTTCTTCTCAGAATTTGGCATTAATGGAGTGCTGGGGTTCTACTTAAAAGAACATCATCTTACGGTGTCAAGAGATTCCATGATACACAAAACACCAGTGGACATTTCTTTTTTTTTTTTTTTTCAAACAATGGTGCTAAAGAATAGCAGGACAATGTCCAACCAGCTTTTGACACAGAGAATTTTCTGAAATAAAATCAAAGACAAGATTGTGTCTTCCATCTCCTTTTTTGAGGAGGATGCATGAGCTGTGGTTGTTTTACGATGTAATCCAAAGCTGAATCTTGAACAGGGCAAAAGCCATTGTGTATTTATTAGAAATGCTTTATTGTTGGGGAAATCTGTTGCAAAGTTATTTGAGTATTTGTAAATTTCCAGCCCAGAAATAACTAATATTTATTAAGATCTTACACTAGCTCATGGCCTAGCTATGCTAAGGACTTGACTTTGATAATGTCATTAAATCATCATAACATCTTTGCAGGTTGATTCTTAGCCTCATTTTACAGACTTGCTATGTAAAATAATAGGTATTTCCACACATACATATGAAATCTTTAAAATAATTTTCCAAGTCTATACAACTGGTAAGTACAATATCATGATGCTTTTGTCTATTTGATGTCAAGAACTGCTTTTTTAAAATTTCATTGATAGGCTTTATTTTTTAGGGAAGTTGTAGGTGTACAGAAAAATGGAGCAGAAAGTACAGAGTTCCTACATACTCCCTCTTCCTCAACACATAGCTCCCCTATTATTACTATGATGCATTTGTAGTACACTTTTTACAATTGATGGAGCAATATTGACACATTGTTATTAACTAATGTCCAAAGTTTACATTGGAGTTTACTCTTTGTCTTGTATATAGTTCTGTAGGTTTTCACAAATGTATAATGACCTGTATCCACCATTATCATATTATATAGAATAGTTTTATAGCCCTAAAGATACCCTGTACTCCGCCTAATTATTCCTCTGTGCATAATCCATAATCTTTTTTGCTCTCTTCATAGTTTTGTTTTTTCCAGAATGTCGTGTAGTTGAAACCATACAGACCATCTTATACTTTAGATACCTTTCATTTTCACTAAAATATGCATTTAAGTTTCTCCACATCTTTTCCTTGTTTCATCCTATTTCTTTTTCAAGCTGAATAATATTCCATTGTATGGATGCACCATGGCTTACTTACCCATTCAGTAACTGAAAGACACCTTAGTTGCTTCCAAATTTTGGCAATTTATGGATTATAAAAGAACTGCTTTTTACCCAGTGAGTCCGTGATCTGCATTATCAAGCATCTATCATATCATCTCATAAAAAACCACCATACTAATTTATTAATTATAATTATTAAATATTATAATTAAATATATGTAAAATTGTATTTAATTATTAATTATCTATAACATTAATTATATTGTTATAATTATTAATTATTAATTAATTATATTTATTGATTTCAAAATCAGTGATATGACTCAGCATTCCAGATTTTTCAACCTAAAGAATGAGGAATTAGACTGAGATATGCTGAAATTAGATGGTCAAATAAAGGGATTCGACTAGTTCTCACATTTTCAATAAATATACAACTTAAAAAAAAATGGATAATTATCTGTTCATAATGAAGGAGACCTACATTAAAAGTATTTTGATGTAATAGTATAATACCATAAAGTAACAACAACCAAAAGGCTTATTTATTGTAGTCAGGAGACTCATATAGAGAATAAGGAATCAGGGGAAATAGTCACCTTTTTTCCATAGAATCTTTGAATATTCATGGAGACGTAACTTGCCAAGTTCAGGAGAAGATGAGGAAATTTGAAGTAGAAGGAAAGGATGTTGTATATACATGAAATAATTCATACTTTTAATGTCCGAATAATTTTAAAAGTCTGATTTCTTGGTTATGGCATCTTTAATGTATTAGAGACTAGACACCTCACAAACAGCACCTCTTTTATCCAATGAAACAAGAGTCTCATCTTATTAATGAAAGATAAACTGGTGCATAGGGAATACGTGTCCTTGGAAAAAAAAATTTTTCCTAATGATGCTGGTTTTGACTTTGGAAAAAAATATTTTTCTTATGATGCTGGTTTTCCTGGCTATCAAACGCCAAATCAACCAAACCAAACAAAAATAATCACACAGGCAAAAACGGGGAGACTGGATGTCCAGTGATTTGCCCAGACTAGTACCAGGTTACTCGCAAAATGATTGGAAATGTTTGTCTTTGGATGATCTATTTTTTTATAATGGAAGGAAAAAATTCCCAGTGTTTATAGAAATAAGAGAAGAGCATATAGATACATATACTCAAAATAGAATCAGAAGGATAAAACTATTAAACCAAGTCCCGAATATACTCAGAGTATTTCCTTCATACAAGTCAGTAAAAGCCATTATCTGGAGACATCAGCCAAATCATGTTTCCATATGATCAGATTAGAATTGTGAAGTAAAATGGTCTTTTTTTATACCCACTCCCCATTTACCAGAAAAATAATGCTCTGTGCTTTGTTCATCACCGTATTCCTTGATTAGAGCTTGGCATGAAATGGGTTCTCACTTGACAATTAATTAATTGATTGGTTCTCTTCTAGTACAACTCTGGGGGGAAACTATAAGCCAAATCTCAGAATCGTGGAAACGAAGGAGGGAAACTGTATCTCCTCAGCCTATTAGATACCCAGCAGCCTGCTCTAAGGCTTGAAATTAGGGTTATCCCATAGTGTCACAGGGTATGGGCTTACAAAGTCATTGTAAATATTCAATCTGCTCCGGCTGTCTCAGCTGTAAGTAAATGATGCGCAGCTTGTGTAAGCTGGTTAAAAAAAAAAAAATCCAAAATTATAGACTAATGGATATTGTCCTTGTCGTTCACTGCTTTCCAAATGCAGATCTTGGCTAAAGCCCATGTGTACGTATGATAATCATATGCCCACACAAAAATGACATCCAATTTCTAGTATAAGCACTCACACAGTAGCATCTGTCATTAGAGGACGTAGCGTCGGGGAGGGGGAAACACAATGTAGCCACACCGGAGTGGATGGGGACCTTTGACCCAGTGTCCTATGGCTGTGTTATCATGCTTTCCATTTCTCTCTCTCTCTTACACTCACTGTCTCTGGGGATCGAGACCAATTCACAGAGTGGTACTGGCTTTGGGGAAAAAAAAAAAAAAAATCAATGACCTATTCTCTTGGTCAGAGCATGAAGTGTTGTGAAGGCAGCCAGCACAGCAGGAGATGGAGAAGAAAATGAAATAAAAGGATGCAATATCAAGGCATGGGGGATATAATTATGCTTGCAGAAAAGTACGCTCAATAAGCAGATTGCTGGGGAGTGGCAGAGACTGGCTTTTCATAAATATGAAACTGGAATTGGGTTGAAACATTAGGACCCTGGAGCTCTTTCTCTGAGTAAGGAAGGCATGATAATAGAGGTTATTTCCATGTCATTGCTACCTGCTATTTGTCAATCACCTAATTACACTTGGTAGAGGGGGCTACTGCTGAAGTTCTCCATTGTGTTAAAAGCTTGGGTGAGGGGACTGGCTTACTTTGTTTTATATTTGTTTTTGTTTTTGTTTTTTATGTTGAACTGTTTTGGGGGAAACTGAGGGAGAAAGGGAAAGGAAAGAGGGAAAAAGGAAAGGAGGGAGGAAGGAAGGAAGGAAAAAAAGGAGGGATGAAAAGGAGGGACAGGGGAGGACGGAAAGACAGGAGGAAGAGGGGGAAGGAAAGAAGGACAAGAAGGAGAAGGAAAATGCAAGGGAGTGACCAGAACAGGCTGTTCAGGTCTGTGAGGAAAAGTACATCTGGCTCAGACCAAGCTTTGGGAACTCAGCCACTCCCCTTTAGTCATTACAGAAAGAGAGCTGCCAAGATGAGAAATTACCACAGGAGGGGTTGGATATTAGGATTAATTGTCTTGAACCAGAGCACTGGAGCAGGTATGCAAGGCGAGGTAGAGATAATGATGCCAATGAGCAGTCCTCACTGCCTTTTTTTTTTCTTTTTTTTTTCTTTTTTCTTCCTTTTTCCTAAAGAAAAGTAAAAATTTAAGGAATGACTCCTCCACGTTCACCAGAAGTAACAAAGTTTGGAAATACTAAGTAAGACAGGATAATGGTTTGTCAGTTGGTTACTAATTTGCATTAAAAGAAGACACTTCCTTGAGTAGCCTGAAATGTGTGTAAATCTATTATAGCCCATGATTCTTTTTTCTCTCCCCCTTGGCCCCTATGAAACTGGTTTTACTTTTTGATATTTATATTGACCACTGACCTCTTCCTTTAGGTTCCTTTAAATTACTCTAACCAACACTTTCAGGATATTACTCATGGACCAAGAGGTACTTTGGCGTCATTTATATTAAGGCTAGGGAATGCGCCTGGATAGGTTCATCTGTAAAATATTAGTCAGTTGAGAGCCCTTTGCTTACAAATGATAGAATGCTCCCTTGTAACGGAACGAAACAAAGGGTTTCAGGTGATGTGTGTATTTTTTTGAGGTATCTACTTTCACAAAAATAATTTAAAAATTCTATGTAGCCACTGTCTTAATGTGGGGCTGTCCTAAAAATCCCTTTGCTCTTTTCCTGATGTTTTCTTGTCTGGGGTCCAGAGTAACAGTTGAGATCATCGAGCCATTGTTGTGCTGTTTACTGTCTATTTTATTCACATTATTTGCAGATAACCTGGACACTTCAAATTCAGGTGAGCTGTAGATTTTCTTCTTTGCATGAACTATCAACAATGTGTTCCTATTCAGTGCATACTGATAATTCATCCCAGGAAGTCTAATGGAAATTAAATATTTGTTGATAAAATTCTTTGTGTACCTGTTTAAGTTTTCTCTTGCTGCTATAGGAAATATCACACTTAGTGGTTTAAAACAAAAAAGGTTATTATCCTACAGTTTAGAGCAGAAGTCTAAAAAAATTGGCAGGACTACATCCTTCTCCTAGGAGTTTTCCTAGTGGAAAACACATTCCTTGTTTTTTTCCCACTTCTAGAGGTGACCCACATTCCTTGCCTCATGGCCCCCACCACTCAAACTTCTACTTGCATCATCATACCTTCTTATCTCTGACCCTGACCCTGACCCTCCAGCCTCCACACATAAGGACGCTTGTGATTGCATTGAACCTACCCAAATAATCCGGGGCAATATAATATCCAACAAAAATTAATTTAATCATATCTACAAAATCTCTTTCGCCATGTAACACATCCCAAGTCTAGCACATGAATACCTTTAGAGGGCCACTATACGGCCTAGCACGGCACCCAAAATTAAAATAAATGAGTTCATTTTCCTTATTTTAGCACATCTGTTGAGAGACTCTACTTTCCTTTGAAGTGCATTTAAAAACATATTTTAGTTTAGTTTGGTTGTGTGTGTTAGAAATAAGAATGTGACTTTTTGAAGACATAACTTTCAGTACATCAAAAGTCATTCATTCACTGCCTCTGAGGTACCCTGAGGGGCTCAGGATTGGGGATAGGGCCTGGTTTGTTCCCCAAATGTCTTTGTAGATTCCTAGAGCTTTGATTTTTTTAAACTTATATTAAGGCTTATTAACATGTAAATAAATATATGCAAGGGAAAATACACTTTATCGTATTCTAGGTGCTCTTTTAGGAACTGACTTTTTATTGCTGAATTTCTAGTATTTAGTGCAATATCTGTCATGTAGTAGATTTGCAACCTGTGTTCTCATTGGTGTCTTGGCTTTCCCTTATGGTCACCCATTAAAATTCCTTTTTAATGATTAGGTGAAAAGAAAGAGGACAAGGCTATAGAATTATTGGTGTCCATTGATAGATCCTTGGGGTCGTAGAGCCCTGGGGAATGCAGGAATTCAGGCTTTGGTAAAGGCAGCCCTGGTGAGTGGAAACTCCCCAAAACAGGTGGGCATTGCCAGTTGGTGAGTCCATTCACAAGAGAAACTCAGTTAGTACCTGGGTTTGGATCTTAAGAAGAAGGAGCTGCCGAAATCAGGGTGGAAACCAAATAGGGTTGGGCTCTGGCTTTACTGTAAGTCTGAACAGTGAGGCTGGAGCTCAGAAGAATTGGTGGAAATATTACTGGAGAGGAATGGGAAGATGATATCTCAGGGAGCACCAAGTGGAAACAGGGATCTTATATCATCTCAGGAGGGCCTAGAGGTCAAGGTGAGGTTGAGCATGAAGGTTGAACTACTACATCTCATTCAGTAAGCTGTGGAAGGCAGAAGTTGACATGACCCCTCGGGAAGTATTTTTAAATTACTACTATGATCCTCAGAGAAAGTATGCCTTCACCTCATTGGTAATTTAGAAATGAATAATGTTGAAACAAGTGATGAAGCTGGTATTCATGCTACCATCAATGAATAGACTGTCAAGAGTCTGACTGAGTACACATTCAGATCTTAAAATCTTTGTTTCCTTAGGTGAGGGGCGGGGATTGGAAAAAGTGATTTGTTCATATCCTCAAAGTATCTTTCTTAGACTTTTAGTCCCCATTTTTTTGAACAGGCAACGTTGGCGTGTTCTGTGCCCATCAGAGGCCCTGTCTAATTTGGAAGAGTGCAGCCCTCCTTGTCAAAGTCAGGAGAAGCTCCAATCGGATTCTCTGTCAGAGCCTAACCCTGTCAATCAGAGTGGCCGGAGGTCACAATTTTCTGGGAAACATAGAGAATCAGCATCTACAGTAAACCTGCTGCCTACATTGTCTCCATATCATCTACATCTTATTTAAAATTTGGGGGCTAGTCTTCTATTGCTTTTGTGTCTTTGAACTTTGAACAACAGCATCTAATTGAAGAGTAGCCAAGCCAACTACAGCTGAAAAATTCTGATAAAGGACCATAATTTGCACGTTTTAACTTTTTGGTTATTTTGAATAAAAATGCTTGCAGTAAATCAACATCTCATAATTATCAAAAAACTTCCCATGTGCAAGACACTATTAAGACAAGGACAGGCATGGAGATATAGTCCTGGCCTCAAGGGTCTCGATATTGCTGGAAAGTCATGTTTTTAAATACACTGCTAGACTTTGACAAGAAGACCAATCCTGAGGACTGAGGGAAGAAAGGAAACTTTCTAGGCATATATCATACATGGGCAGAAGTGTGGAGGTTAAAGAAGATACGACCCCTTTAGATGGGACAAGTAACCTGGTGTGGTTACAGTTAGGAAGGCCAGTTAGCAGGAAGAATCATATGAGTTGGGGTGCCTGGGTGGCTCAGTGGGTTAAGCCTCTGCCTTCGGCTCAGGTCACAGTCTCAGGGTCCTGGGATGGAGCCCCACATCGGGCTCTCTGCTCGGCGGGGAGCCTGCTCCTCCTCTCTCTCTGCCTGCTGTTCTGCCTACTTGTGATCTATCTCTCTGTCAAATAAATAAATAAATACATCTTTAAAAAAAGAAAAAGAATCATATGAGCCTGGGAAAGTAAGTTGGCACCAGATTGCAAAGGGCTTGATTGACTGGTGGTAGAAGAGAGAGGACTAAGTGACAAAGGAATTTGGGGGTAAACTAAACAATGAGGAACTCATGATGCCTTGTGACTTCTGGCTCAATGGACTTGTTGGAACACTTACTCCTGAAAGTAAAAACACAGTCATTGTTTTAAGATACGTAATGCACACACACATTAGAACAGATTCTTAGGATCACACAGCTCCTTAGAATATCAAATAATGCGATTCACTTTACTATCACTCAGACTGCTCTCTCTATAGTGTCCTGACAAAATAGTCAGCCAGCCTTTGTCTTAAGATGGACCTCATGGTCTGATTATGACCAAGTTCTCTAGTATGCTGAACCAAATCTGCTTGGTAGATTTTCCCTAGCCAGTTTCAGTCTTGCTCTCTAAAATCACATGAATAGTTCTCAACTTTCTCTTACATTATAGATCTGCAATTATTTTTAAAAAACTGCTGGTCCCTTAGACATATTCTTTCCTCCAAGCTACTTCCACAAGATATAACCCTTTTTTATCATATACCAAGTTCCCTTTTTCTTAAAGAATGGACCCTAAAAATAAGCATCTATATATCTCATTGTGCCCTGATGAAAGAAAGTAGGATGTAACTAATTCTCCCTGTCCCCTGCCCCCCGGTGATCTTTATTTCTGTAAGAACTCAACAGTTGTACATTATTGAGCCAACACCCTTACCAAAAGCCTAGTATCATTCATTGACAATATTAATATCTCTGAATTGAGTGCCAGGGAGGCCATATAACTGTGCTCATGCACAGAGCAAATGATGCAGTAAAAATTTAAATCTAAGCCAGACTCACTTCAAGGTCTACCTCTTTTCATCATGCCATGATGTCTTTGATTTGCTGGCCACGGTACATCAGCAGGCCTCTGTGAAATGAATGTGGGCACATCTAGGAATGCACTATTCAGCTACAAATATAAAGGAATAATCAAAGCCTCTCAGTCTAGTTCAGCTTCTTACTATACAGTGAATTGTAAATAGTCCTCAGATGTAAGTAGCCTTGGTGAATGAAATACACTAATGGTCTTCAGTATGTGGTAATGTCAAGGAAAGCATTGGGTTTAAATGGATTGAATTGAGATGTCATAAGAGGAAATGGGGCACTGGGAGGTGTGTTCTTGCCAATTAAGGCATTAAAGTGGTTTAATTTTCATTTCCAGAAATATTCAGAACTTGTGGGCTGTTTTCCCAGACAATTTTCCTTGAGCTACAATGGCCCCAAATAGAGGCTGGTGTCCCTTGACAAGGTCAATGTGATTCACGATAGACTGTGGGGTCCCTCATCATCCTGCCAGCCATGTACATTTTGTTCTTGTAAATTTGACCTTAGAAGCTATTGTTAGTAAATAAGGAGATGATACTTTCACTACTCAATAGCAATATAAGGTAAACTTATTTCTTAATATGCTAAGAACTAAGAAAAAATTTAAAATAAGAAATCATTTTGGGGGCGCCTGGGTGGCTCAGTGGGTTAAGCCGCTGCCTTCGGCTCAGGTCATGATCTCAGGGTCCTGGGATCGAGTCCCGCATCGGGCTCTCTGCTCAGCAGGGAGCCTGCTTCCCTCTCTCTCTCTCTCTGCCTGCCTCTCCATCTACTTGTGATTTCTCTCTGTCAAATAAATAAATAAAATCTTTAAAAAAAAAATCATTTTGGCATGGCATGAGAGAGCAGAGGCATCACCAGTGTTTTAAGCAAATTATGAGAACCATTTATGGAACATATTTATTTAAGACATTTTGGAAAATGTCCTTTGATCTGTGACCAATCCAAACCTTTAGGGTAATGAGTTGTGATATGATACATTCTACTCAGCCAAGAAAGCATTTTTCTTATCTACTTGCAATACAAAGACCAAAGTTGTAAATTTGTCTTTTTTTTTTCCACTTCCGCTTTTAATTTCAGAAGACACTATTTTCCATATTCTCGGTATTGCACATATTTGTGGTTTTAGCCTCTATGCTGGTAAATATCTGTGACAAAAATAATTTCCACTGATTCATTTTGGCCTAAGAACACTAACATGATTGATTATAGCAGAAGAAAATTTGGTTAATAGTTAATACAATCCTGTATTGGATCTGGGGTTCCAATATTCTGGCTAACCATTGTCAATATCATAAAACTCAATTTCAAATAAATTTTAGAAAATTTTAAAAATTAGCATATGATTTCTAACTGTCATTCTAAATGTCACTTTGAAAACTAATGCTTAAAAAATATGGTAAGTCTTTGCGGCTTAGTCACTAGAGAGTAACATGAGAATTAGAACTTTTGTTGACTTGGTCATGACTCTTGCTTAATTTTTAGCCAGTGTATGAGAAAAAGAAAATACAATTCTAAGATAGACTTTTTGACTTTTTAAATTTTAGATATACATATTTATTCTAATAAGCACAAGCATAGTTTAATCAATAAATGGATGTTCAATGTGGGGGTGTCTCATTTGCTGCTTTTAACTGGTGTGTTGATAATCAACAGAATTTTTATGTCACGAAAATACATAATACGTAATATACAATTCATAAAATACATGGATAGATGAGGAACAGTTTTGAACAAGGTGGCCTTGCTAATTGTGAGGCCTATTGGAAATTTTTTCTCCTTATGTATTTGAACTAGATCTGAATATTAATATTTACTCTTCTGAGAGGTATGTTTTTGTGTTTCTAACAGTTACTGACTGACTTGACAGAATAATGAGGTGTATATTTAGGTCCCTTGTGAGAAAAAGATGTCATTAGAGATCTACCACCATGGGACATTATCAACTTGGGAAAATGTACTGTTCATGTAGAATAACTAATGTTTGTGTTATGTGTAGGGGCCATCTCAAAGGAAAGGTAGCCAGAGGTGGATCCTAGCCCCTGCTCCTAAATAATCTAAATCTTCTATTTAACACAGAGCAGTTTGGGTTCTGAAAACATCCTTGCCATACAATAAGGACAACCTTCAGATGAATATTGAAACTTCAGTAATATTATTAGGGATCCCAGGAAGATACATTGTTCAAGAGTAGTTGTTTCAGACAAAGGAAAAATAAGGGAGGGTATCTATGTAGTTTTGTTTAATTCAACAGAATGGCCCAACACTCAAGTATGCCTTAGTAGCTGCTAGGAGGGTGCTGACCTTGGAAAATAATGTCTGTCAACACCTTCTGACATGGATTTTTTTAAAGAATGTTAGCTAACTTTTCATAGAAAGAGAAAGATCAAGCATATATGACTCACAACTCCCTCAAAAGACACTCTGCATATCCGTATCAACCTTGCAGAACTACTTCCTGATTTCTGAATTTCTCATGGTATTTCTCTTTCTTTTATCTTTCCATATAGCCATTTCCAGAATATTTTCCCCTAAATTCTATCTGACCAGCTTTTAATGCTTAAGATGTTGCCAAATATCATCTTCTGTATGATCCTGTCCCAGACCTTCTGAAAAAGAAACCCTTCCCCTCTGCTTTTCTCCTAGCCCCGGTGCCGTCTCTTATCTAACAATAATTATTTCCTTATATGCATAGTTTCTCCTGATATCATGAGTAGATAAACCATATGGTAATAATTTTTGCATCCTTCAAGCCTATGTTTGTAGTTGTCATTGGCATTTGGTAAATGTTTATGAATAAATAAATGAATATATCCCTAAACACGGGTCACTTTCAAAATATTAGAAGAACACATGGAATGGTAGACATATACGTGGCCACCTGTGGAAATACAATCTGCCACACACTTAGATTTCTTAAGGTGGTAATGATAAACTCACTAACTCCTTCCTTCATACCTTCCTTCCTTCCTAATAACTTGTTTTCCAAATCTATATTGGATAGTTATTCTATGTCAGGCCCTATCCAAGAGTAAGAAAAAAGAGGATTTAAAAGTGATGTCTTAGAGGGATGCTTGTGTGGCTCAGTCAATAAGTGTCTGCCTTAGGCTCATGTCATGATGCCAGGGCCCCACATTGGGATCCTTGCTCAGCAGGAGGCCTGCTTCTCCCTCTGCCTGCCATTCCCCCAGCTTGTGCACTGTCTCTGTCTCTCTCTGTCTCTCTCTGTCTCTCTCTCTCTCTCTCTCACACACACACACACACAAACAAACAAAAAAATAAATAAATTCTTAAAAAACCAAGTGGTGTCTTAGAGCAACCACAATCTAGCAGGTTTGGGCTGAGATATAAAGAGATCATCATAGGGATGCCTGAGTGGCTCAGTGGGTTAAAGCCTCTGCCTTCAGCTAAGGTCATGATCTCAGGGTCCTGGGATTGAGCCCTGCATCAGGCTCTCTGCTCAGTGGCGAGCCTGCTTCCTCCACTTTCCCTCTCTGCCTGCCTTTCTGCCTACTTGTGATCTCTCTATATCAAATAAACTTAAAAAAATAAAAAATAAAAAATAAAATAAAATCTTTAAAAAAAAAGAGATCATCATAAAATGTTACTGGAAGTATGGAAAGTATTGAAGAGTATAGAGGATGGGCACATTGTGGAGATGATACACAATTAGATATTACTTCCATGGAGGACGTGACACATGCAATGTATCTTAAAAGATAAGTAAGCATATATTAGAATAAAACAAGGAAAAAGAACAACCAGGAAGATAGTACAGAGTTTTTAAAAAAACGTGGAAGATGAAAAACAAATAGTTGAAGAGTATTACATATGCACAGGAAAATATAAGTTGTTTATTGGATTGAAATATAAGCAGTGAGTCATGGAGTGATAAAATGTAATGAATGCTGGCAAGGTTGAAAGGAAAAACATTGTGAGGAATATTTTATACTATATTAAAGACTTTGATCTATTTCCTCATTCGATAATGTCTAAGCAATGATTGAACATAAAAAATTTGTTTCTGCACAGTGAATGGTTAACTTCATGTGTAGGACAAAGGTGGTTACAATCATTCACAAGAGAAAGGAGGATGTAGATTTGAAGAATTAGGAATTACAATTCAGGGGCTGGACTGGCTCAGTCAGTAGAGCATCGAACTCTTGATCTTCTGGGTGTACGTTTGAACCCCATTTTGGGCGTGGAAGTCACTTTAAAAAAGGAAATTATAATTCAGATTAAAAATATATATTTTGTATAATATAATACATAATATGAATATTAAAAATATTCAGAATACTAATGTTTGAGGACTAGTTGTTTTATTAGATGAAAGGAAAGAGAGAAGAATCAAGAATGATCTCTAATGTTTTAGCTTGAAGGACAGTAGGCTTTGGTGGTGCCATCATTAAGTCAGGAAAATAAAGAAGAGCTGATTTTAAAAAGGTGAGACGTTAAGATGGGCATGCTGAACTTGAACGTCTGTGGTCTGTCTAAATGGAGAAATGTAGAAGCAGGGAAATGTATATGGGTCTGATGGTTAGGGGAATAGTTTAGACTACAGTGACAGGTTTAATTAGACCTTTGAAAGTAGATAAAATTAGCTAGATAAATAGAGAAGTGAGAAAAGCAATGAAATAAACTAACGATAGAGAAGACTAACATTTCAATCTCATACACAAGGAGGGGATGGAGAAAATTTGGTCAATGATTCATATAGTACAAGGAGAAATTCAAGAGGTCCAGAAGGTTAATCAAAATAAATATTCACTACCTTTGACAGTTTACTATAACTATAACGTAGGGTTCAAGAGAGTTAAGATATTATGGTTCTTAATTGTTTTTTTCATTGCTTTATCCCTCGTGGTATTTAGAACAATGCCAGGAATGTAGACAGCTCTCAATATTTATTAAGAAGTTGCTCATAGCCTTAGGATTGAGAATTTCAATACAGCAATGGGGTCAAATGCCAGAGGAGTCAGAAAGTAAGTAGTAAAGCAGTCAACACTCTAGCGGTAAAGACTCTTCTTCCAGGAATTTTAGGTGTTTGGAAGAGAGAGAACATTGAGAGGACATGAAACAAAGTAATTATTTTCATTTTAGGAAGTGGGAGCCTTAGAATTATAGATGTCCTCTCACCTTATCCATGAAGTATAGGTTCCAAGATCACGTGAATGCCTGAAACCAAGGATAGCACCAAACCCTACATTTTCTCCTTATACATCCACACCTATGATAAAGTTTAATTTATAAAGCAGGTACAGTAAGAAACTAGCAACAATAAACTCATAATAAAATTGAACAATTATAATAATACACTCTAACAAAATTTACTTGAAAGCAGTCTCTGTCACCCTCAAAGTATCTTTTTAAAAAATATATATTTATTTCTTTATTTTGGGAAGAAGGAGAGAAAGAGACAGGGAGTTAGAGGAAGGGCAAGGGGAGAAGGAGAGAGAATCCTCAAGCACATCCCCCAACCCCTCCGCACTGAGTGCAGAGCATGATGCAGGGCTTGATCTCAGGACCTTGAGAGGATGACCCAAGCCAAAATCAAATTTTGGATGCTCAACTGACTGCACCACCCAGGTGCCCCTCAAAATATTCTGTCATACTGTACGTACCCTTCTTCTCATGATGATATGATAAAATGCTCATGTGATGAGATGATGTGAAATGAATGCCATGTTAGGATACTATTGAGCTTCTGGCTACATGTCAGACAGAGAAACATCTCCTTTCAAACCACAGCAGACCACAGGGTAACTGGAACCACAGAAAGTAAAACTGTGGTTGAGAAGGTACCATTGTATTTATCGACCGAGGTAAATCAGAGATTCTGGAAGACAGCCTGGATACAAGAGCATAGTTGCTGAAAAGGCAGGGAATAAAATCAAGAGCTCAAACAAGTGAATTTTTATTTTTTTATTATTTTTAAGTATTTTATTTATTTATTTGACATATATAGAGAGAGATCACAAGTAGGCAGAGAGGCAGGCAGAGAGGGGGGGAAGCAGGCTTCCTGCTGAGCAGAGAGCCTGATGTGGGATCACCACCTGAGCCTAAAGGCAGAGGCTTAACCCACTGAGCCACCCAGGTGCCTCACAACTGAATTTTTAACAGGGAGGAAAGAACATTGCATCGCTTGAGATATTAAAAGGGAAGGACATGATTTCACTTATTTGTGGAGCATAACAAATATCATGGACATGGGGTGTTAGAGAGGAGAAGGGAGTTGGGGGAAATTGGAAGGGGAGGTGAATCATGAGAGACTATGTACTCTGAAAAACAATCTGAGGGGTTTGAATTGGCGGGTGGGTAGGAGGCTGGGGTACCAGGTGGTGGGTATTATAGAGGGCACAGATTGCATGGAGCACTGGGTGTGGTGAAAAAATAATGAATACTGTTTTTCTGAAAATAAATAAATTAATTTAATTTAAAAATAAAAGGGAAGGACATGATAAAGGCATGTTTGTTGGTGGATGAAAGCAGTACCGTATTGAGAACTCTTGGGAGAGCCTCTCTCTCTTTAATGAATAAGTTGAGAAAAAGGAGAATAAAGTCAAGGACAACGCCTCAGCAGAGTGGTCAAGCTTTGTGGTAGACTTTGAAGGAGTTGCCCCATAAATGGAACTATTAGTGAAGCCAACTGTCAGAGCCATAAATATTTATAGGGTTCCAAGCTGCAAAGTGTATAGTTTGCTTTAATAACCCAGGGCATTCATTCCAGGCAAAGTGCATAAAGGCATATTTTAAGAGCATTCCTTGTTTGAGGTTTGGTGGGTTGCACTGGACATAAAGAAAGGAATGGACAGAGATAGAACGTTCTGAGCACCTTTGTGGACCAAACAAGAAAGAGTAAAAATAGGGACAAACTATCCTGAGGCCAACAAGAACATTTAGTCGAAATGAGGTTACAAGAAAAATGACATTCATCCTTCGTCATGCAATTGACTATTGAAATGTAAGGGTCCAAGGTGAATCTGCTAGAGGAGATGACAAGTTTTACGATGTGGCTTAGGTAGTGGAACAGATGGGGTATGACGTAAAATGGTGTTTGAAGTGTTTGGAGTTAGCCAGCCCAATTAAAAGCATAAATTAGACAAATGATAAGTGTAGTGTGTAGACATGTTTGGCTAGTTCAGTAGATTACTGGAGAATACATCAATCGGTTTGAAAGAAGCCAGCAGAGAGAATGGCAAGAAGACTAAATCTGAGGGAAAACCAAAACAACTTATTTTATCCAACAAACCAGAAGTGAGTTTCTAGCTCTTTGTGTCTGCACAGGTGGATAAAAATATTAGTTATGGGGTCTGAGTGGTGGAAGCCATCATCTGGAGAGCACTTGCCTCTAAGTAGACTTGTACCCCCAAAAGAGATGGTATAACATCATTAGTTACCCTCATGTCCATTTGTAGACACTGGGCATACTGTGGATTTTAGAAAATGGTGACTTTTTCATATGAAGATATTAGCTAACCTCTAGAGTCCTTAATATTTTTGCACGATGACAGGAGCCTTCCTTGTTCACCTCAGTTTTATCTTTCTGAGGCAATTTATATGGAACAGCCTCTTAGCATTAGGAATCCTTCCAGATTTCTTGAGGCACTGAGGTCTATGAAGCATTCAAAATTAGTCTGTGATGGGAGCTATTTTAACCCCATAAGATATGCCCTTAGATTTTACTCCTCATTTTTTTTCTCCTTTAAAAAACACTGGCCATAAAAATGTTTAATTGGCCGGAAGTCTCTCTAGAGGCACGGTGTTTCATTAACTCAAGGAGACATCAGAGACATTTTAAGAGATAAATCTGACCTGACGAACGCTAACATTTTGTAAGATTAGAAGCCTAGACTATAAAAGCAGTTTGCCAGGACATACATTTATAGCTTTGACTTGATAGACTTCTATCTTCTCCTTCTTTGGGTAAAGTCTCTTCCTGCCCTCATATGAGTGACATGAAAAATGTAAATAATTAAAAGTATAGAGAGGTCCAATCCCATGTTTCTGAGAAATCCGTTGAAGGAGTTGCTGTGCTTGCCATTTTATCTTAAGGATGCCCTGAAATCTAACACTGTCTTTAATGTCAGCGGCATGTGAGGGTCTCAATAGAAAGGTGATCAAAAGGACTCTCCTGGCTTAGGTGCCCTTTGTCTCAGAGGAAGGTGATCCTCAGCATCTGGAGATGATGGAACGCATGATTAACATTACCACAGAGAATGATTAATATCTTCTTAAAGCACCTACTTCCAGATTATCCATCATTTCATTAGAGTGAAAAAAGTTCCCTGTGAAAAGGGGCTGGCCCTCTGAACCATGAATAACTCACCCACCCCTTGACATGTTTACTAATTGAGTAGCAGAGCGGGCTTAATACTTTAATATATTTATACTAAGCAAATTATGACTTTTTTTTTTGCAAGACTCAGGGTGAGTTCGGAATTGTAGTGAAATAACAAAGTGCTTTTTGTTTGGCAATTAAAGGTCATTTTATGATTAATACTAAACTTAACCCTTATTCTTGACAGAAAGCATTAATTTTTTTGTCATAAACCATTGACCAGATTTCTTCTGAGGGATTTTCGCTATGCAATATTGGTTAATTTGCACTGTAGATGTGACATTTAAAAGATTCCTCATTAACCAGAGCCTTTGAAAGCATCTAGTTTTAGCGTGGGTCCTGAGTCCATGAATTTATTTAGTGTTTTACTTAAAGAGAGATTATGTATTCAGGTGAAGAAAGTGCAGGGATGATGTCAGATTTTCTGTATTTTCTTCATTCCCAATGGAGAATGAAATATCTCCTTAATGGAGTGGCAGTGCCTCCACATACAGAGCCCCCTCCAAGGGTCTTAAAAATATAATATTTATACTATAGGGAAAGCCATTTCAATGCATGTGGCTCTTTTTGGTTGAGTATCAAGGAAATTATTTGTGCAAGTTAAATAACTGACTGTTTTTGTTTCTTTCTTTTTTTTTTTTAATTTGCTGAATTCAAAGTATTTATTTCTACTTCTGTTTCAATAACTTGGTCAAGTTATTGTCAACTTTTTACTTTATTTTGATTAGGTAAAAATTCTGGAAAAATGCCAAGTTCATATTTGTTGTCAGGGACCATGTCTATCCTACCGAATTTCCAACACCACGGACTGGCTTACGATTTTGCTTTTCCACCAGTACTTTTGGATCATAAGAATATGTCACAGCATCTGGAGATACTTTTTTTTTATTAATAACATATAGTATATTATTAGCCCCAGGAGTACAGGTCTGGAAATCACCACGTTAACACAGTTCACAACATGGAGACACATTCTTATTAAGACGACTTTGAGGAGCTTCAGTAACCTGTCAGTGTGGAAAATGTTACATTCTTGGAGCTTAAGGGTGGGTCACCAAGCTAAGGGTTTAGACTACTGTTGCTCTGCTCATCAGCTGTTTAAATTCACTTCTAGTCTCTTAGTACACTATAAACTGAAAAGCCTGGACTGAATGATCACTTGGTTAATGATACAGATTCACTGACCGAGTCTGATAACTTTTACATTATTCTCTTACATTACATCTTATTTCACAGTAAATAAGTTCTTCTTATGCTTCCAACAGGATAACTCATTTTGGTGTCATGCTAAACAAATATTACATATTATTTGTGTAATGTCCACATGGATATATATGTCTTATAAAGGCTCAATTCTTAGAAACTAAATTGCATTACCTTTTAATTAAAGTGTCACTTATACATTTTTTATATATTTTGTGAAATGAACCAACTGATTAAAAATGCTTTTATTTCAGTGAAGGGTCAAAAGAGAAAATGCTAGAAGACACATTTTATCTCTCATTTCTACAAATAAAATGTTTTGTTGCTGCAATAATCTAAAAGACCATGCATTATTAAAACCAAATTCAAATGTGTCTACTACACTGCTCAATTCCCACCAAAACTTGGCAATAGAGCCAATGACATAAGACCCATATTTTAAGTAATTGTAAAGCACTATTCTGTGGACTTTTGGAAACACTAATTAAAAAAACGAACAAACAAATGTACTCAAGTGTTTGTTAGAAATGCCAAGCTACACAAAATGTAATCAATTTCTTTATGATAGGAGTTTTCAGGTCCTTGTGAATTTTCAAGAAGGTGACAAGGTTCATAATACTTCCCAAACTAATTTGGCAATACAATGGATGGATGGATTGATTTATTTATATCTAGTTTTCAGACCAATACTAAGTGGAAATAATTGCATATACACAGATATGCATAAATGTGTATGTAACTATTTCATTCTTTATCTGTTTCTTTATATAAACAAAGTCATAGTGATGTATGATACATTTAAAGATTATGACTAGAGGAGCACCTGGGTGGCTCAGTGGGTTAAAGCCTCTGCCTTCGGCTCAGGTCATGATCTCAGGGTCATGGGATCGAGCCCCACATTGGGCTCTCTGCTCAGCGGGGAGCCTGCTTCCCTCTCTCTCTCTCTCTCTCTGCCTGCCTCTCTGCCTACTTGTGATCTCTGTCTGTCAAATAAATAAATAAAATAAATAAAATCTTAAAAAAAAAAGATTATGACTAGAATAGAGAGTCAGAGAATATTTTTCTGTGAGTGTGAAGAAATGAATAACCCAATTATAGACATAAAATCAAGAATGACAAGAATGGCTGTGAGACAAAATGTAGACATAATATAGGGTTGGTAGACATGATTGTAGGGTTGGTTGAATGATTCATTGTTTATAGCTACATCCTTTGACAGTCTACTGTATACAAATGTATCTGACTGAGTCTAGGATAAGAAAGTGAGGTGAGTCTTTGGGCATTGGCTTTATCTTTAGTGAGCAAATTCCAATGACCTGGGTGGAGTGGTGTCTTGAAGGTCACATCGAGTGGCACCTGGATGGTTCAGTTCGTTACCCAACAACTTGGTTTTGGCTCGGGTCATGATGTCAACACAGACTTCTTTTCATGTTTTGACCAAGCTTCAGAAGATAGCAGGAGGAGGTACTATGAAACCTTTAGAAGAAGTTGATATGGACAATTAGACTCTGTCAGATTAGGTGGTCTTGGCACAGTATTCCCAATTGTGCCAATAAATGCTTCTACTCTAAACATCTGTCTCTGTGGCCAGGAGAGACCACCCTGATACTCAGGTGGTTGGTCCTACATGGCTGGCTCTGTCTATAACCAGGATATTTCATTTAAACAAATTATGTCTGTGACTACTTCAAGAATTATTCCCTTTCATCCTACTATGGACCCAAATCTCTCATTAACTCAGAGGCACTGAAGACCATAAGAAGAGCTCAGTCTGCCCCTGAGATGAAGTGTCATTTCAGAGACTTAGTTTTTACTTCTGCAACCAGTGTCACAGATCTTTGGAGACCGAATGCTACATACTCATGTGACACCCTGAAGTACAGGGGATGTATCAGTTTTGTGGCTAAGCATCCTTGAGTTCAAAACCTGGCTCTGCCCCCTACTACTTATTGGTAAATGTTACGACCTAAGAGATATGACTGAGCCTTGGTACTCAAAATAGGGTCTATGAATGAGCAGCATTGAAATCGGCAAGAAGCTTGTCACAAATGCAGGATCTCACCCCCTACCCAAGACCTGCTAAACAAGAATGGGCATTTTGACAAGATATCGAGTGATTCATGTGTACATCAGAGTTTGGGAAGCCCTTTGGGAGATGATAATATTGAAAATATTCTGGAAGTCCTATATAAAAGGCTCTGGCAAAGCACAAAAGAAATACATCGTTATAATGGTTTTGTTACTGATGTCAAATCATCAAAAGTCCTTGGACTGGACTATTAGACAATGTCATGTCTCCATTGTGTTTTCATTTGCTCAGAACAGGATACCCTCACCACCTCCTATTGGAATCTACAGTCAACTTTATATCTCAGCATTTCTCTTCTCCTTCTTACCTTCCGATGTTACCTTGGGATTTTTTCTTGGTTGTTTCCTTGGGATTCATCACCTCCTCACAGAGTATAGTATAGGTAACAGTGCTGATTAAAGTTTTTTGGACTTCAGGGGCGCCTGAGTGGCTCAGTGGCTTAAAGCCTCTGCTTTCAACTCAGGTCATGATCTCAGGGTCCTGGGATTGAGCCCTGCATTGGGCTCTCTGCTCAGCAGGAAGCCTGTTTCCTCTTTTCTCTCTCTCTCTGACTGCCTCTCTGCCTACTTGTGATCTCTGTCTGTCAAATAAATAAATTAAAAATTTTTTAAAGATTTTATTTATTTATTTGACAGAGAGAGATCACAAGTAGACAGAGAGGCAGGCAGAGAGAGAGAGAGGGAAGCAGGCTCCCCGCTGAGCAGAGAGCCCGATGCAGGACTCAATCCCAGAACCCTGAGCCGAAGAAGGCAGCGGCTTAACCCACTGAGCCACCCAGGTGCCCCAAATAAATTAAAATTTTTAATAAAAAAAAGTTATTTGGACTTCAGGATATTTTTCAAATTCACATATTTTTCTTCATTTTTTTTTTTCGGTTCTAGAATTTCAATGTGAAGTCAAGTTTTATACAAATGGCTTTCAGTCCACCATATTTAAAATCATTATCCAATAAACCAATAACTATAAGTTTGGATAAAACTTCCTTTCTTCTGTAATTCTTTCACTTAGCATCATTTCAGTGCTGCGGCATACTAGGAAGACATTTTTGTTGGCCGTATGAACATTGTAATGAGGGAAGGAATCACCTGATAAAGAAAATGTGACAGTTATATTTGTCCCAGGGCAAAAGTCCCCTGGCCTTCTGCTGGTGAAATAGGAGACATTAGAACATATCAGTTTGCCTTTCACTATAGGCAGTCAGTGTGTGTGTGTGTGTGTGTGTGTAACAGAACTACGGCTGGAAATGTTTGAAAATCCTTTGTTGATACCCTTGTGTATAAGAGAGAATCAGAAAAGAAAAAAGAAAGAAAGAAAAGAAAAATCTGGCCAAAACCTTTTGAAAAGAGGGACACAAGAGTTATTGAATGGAAACAAATAGCAGAAGTTGGTTAGCAAACTCTTAGCAAAAGTTGTTTCCTCATTTTTGTTTCTGTTTTTTTTTAAAGATTTTGTTTATTTATTGGAGAGAGAGCGTATGAGGTAGGGAGGGGCAGCAGAAGGAAGAGGGAGAAGCAGACTCCAGAGCCCAGAGCCCCACAAGGGACTCAATCCCAGGACCCTGAGATCATGACCTGAACTGAAGGCAGACACTTAACCAACTGAGCCACCCAGGGGCCCCTGGTTTTTGTTTGTTTGTTTGTTTGTCTGTTTTAATCACTGAGGAATCAGTTTGGTTTGATACAAGAGTGGAGGTTTGTGAGTCCTGGACCTCTGTAGTACCTATTAGCTATGTAACTTTGAGCACCTTACCTGACTTCCCTGGATCCCAGTCTTCCCCTACAAAGAAGAGGAAATTAACCCCCATTAACTCAGGCTGAATAAAGTTCTGTGTTAATCACACAGGAGTCATACTGTAAATACCACAATTCTTCAAGATCACTCACTGTCTCTGGAGTGGCCTCTATATAGCCCTCAAAGATTCAAATCTAGCTTGTTTCTACCCCTCAAGATCACGGCCACTGGAGCTCAGGTGCATGTGTGTGGAGGGCCCTAAGCGTTACTTAAGGGGCAGTTTAAGAAGAGCTCTGGCCGGTTCAAACTCCTCCCCAGGCGTCCCTGACTCAAGTTCTCCCCCTCGGGTGGCTCCTCGTCCTCCTCTTTGCCCTCTCTGCTCCGTTGCAATCATCCCGGATTTTCCCCTCTCTGCAACTGCTGTCCAGACCAGCTGCACCCACTACATCTTCAGCAGTGGACCGAGAAGGGTATTAATCATATTTTTGAGGAGGACACTCTGCTATTTATCTCCCTGACACCTCCAGCGATGGGCCGCCAGGCCTGCCCACAGCCCATTGACTGGTGAGATTACACATTACCTTGCTCCATTGCCTCTCCCTACCCTCTCCATTGACTGGCTGTTCAACAGTGGAGTTGTGTTTGTTCAATCAGACATAATTTATACCTTTTTTGTTCTTTCTGGAGAGTGCATGTTAATTTTTAGTTGAAGTGCAGCCTTTTTGGGTCTCGTTTCAGGTTAAGCAAAACTGAGAGGAAGGATATTAAAAATGCTTCCCTGGGCCTCTCCTACTGCCATCCAGCTACCGTGGGAATTAGGGGGACATGTGGGCTCCCACCGGCAGCTGCATTCACTGAATGTGTGATTGGGTTTCCCAGCTCCCACGTTTGGTTGTAAATTGGGTACAGATGTGCATTTCTACGTAGCCTCTGCCTCGGAGTTTCGATCTCAGCAGAGACGTAGCCCCTGCCTCGGAGTTTCGATCTCAGCGGAGACGTAGCCCGTCCTTCGCCCGCTCCCGTACTGCCATGTCATCCCTTGCTTCCTTTACGGGTAATCTCTTGTTACAAGGCCTTCTGGTTTGTTTGGCTTATGCCTCTTGCAGCTTGTTTTGCTACTTATCTTCTCACTTCTTAACCCTCTTATTTTATTTTAAAATGCAAAGGAAAGGGGAGGGTAGCCGGGCTGTTTAATAGCCACAATAATCCAAATATGTAAATAGCATTAATAATTAAAGTAATTACTGATTAGCTAATCACAAAGCCCAAGAATAAACTGGCTGCAGGGGGACAAAAGGCTCTGCCACTATACACCAAAGTGACTGGGTTCTTTGTTTTCAAAAACATTGTTCTCCTGAAGGCTTTCCCATTTCCATCCTTAACAACGGGCTCAAATCTGCCTGATCATGCTGACCGAGGCGAGTTAAAGCAAAGAAAGGAAACATTCCCGTCAAGAGTTCTCTGAATTGTTCTTACATTTACTCAGCAAGAAATGATGATGTCCCTATTACGTGCCAAGTCCTGTGGTTTATTTTGGTTTTGCATACCCAAGCATACAATCACACACACACACACACACACACACACACACACACACACATACACACACACACAGTTTGATTTAGTTATTTGCTTAGTTATTGTAGAATGACATGATGGTTTTCAGTCTTAATCTACACGTGGAAATGCAAAACTTCCCAATGCTATGCATTATAAACGCACGGCTTGTAGGCCATACAACAGAAGGTGGACAATTCCATCATTTGGTTAGTGCTTAGTAGCACTGAACATGGCGGAGGACCCGTGGACAGAACACTGGATTGAGAGCTGGATTCTGATCGCATCAGAATACTGCTTCTGTGTAACAGATACATGTTTTGGTTCCCTAATCCCTATGAACCTCAGTTCTCACTTCTAAAAACTAAGGATAATATCAACACATTAGTGGATTGTAATGAGAGCAAATTAAAATAAATGCTCTAAGGGGCACCTGGGTGGCTCTCTCAGTTAAGATTCTGACTTTGGCTCAGGTCATGATCTCAGGATACTGGGACCCAGTTTCTTGTGGGCTTCCCTGCTCATCTCAAGGAAGCCTGCTTCTCCTTCTCTTTCTCCCTTTGCCCTTCCCCACATTCCCTTTCCTGCTGGTACTCTCTCTCTCTTCCAAATAAATTAATTAAATCTTAAAAAATAAAATAAAATAAAATAAATGCTTAAAGAGTTGGGCATATAGAAAATTCATTCATTCAACTCCTGTCATATTGAGGTCTTCACGATCCTTATTAGCAAAGGAAACAGACCTATCTTCATAAAACATTCGATTATATATATAATAGCAAGCATGCCCATTTTACAGAAAGCCTTGGGAAATACATTGTGTCACACAGACGTGCTGAGCAAATTTTATATTCGTCTCTGATGTGCTGCCCTTCTCTGTATTGAAACATCTTGAGGGGTTCAGCTAGGTAGACCGGCTCCTTGTCCACGGCTGTCCTCTCTGGGCATAATTGTTGGCATTTCCCACTGTTTTGCGAATCAACCCTTTTCCCTCGCTTTCAGGGTCCAGAGTGTATCAATTTTTTTTTTTTTATTTTGACGGTCCCTGCAATCTCACATTTTATTTGTGATTATATCTCCACGATAACCTACTTACTCTTACACACACACCCACGTCATTATGTATCTCATTGACTATCATTCTTGACGTATCAGGAGAAAATTGGAAGCAAGGGCTGAATGCACATTCCTGAATCAAAATCCACCATCCCGGATCTTCGTAGCTACGCTGTCATCCACGTCCTACCTCATTACAGGCTAGAACCTACTGGTGTGGATGGTCTCGCAGGACAAAATCACATTCCATGGAAGGTGATGCTTTGGAATTGATCTGGTTTCACATAAAGTCTGGCTTCACCCCTTCTTATGTCACCATGATGACTTTCCTAAGCTTCAGGTTTTTCTCATATGCAAAAATATAAAAATGCCAGTGCTGCTTTTTATTGTTATGGGGACAGAATGAAGTAACCTGTAAAAGCACCCGGCAGGTTGTAGGGCCCCACTAAGTGCTCTTTTCTTTTTTTCCTTCTTCCCTCCATTCTCCTTTCCCTCCCTTCCTCCTCCTCTCATGTCTTCCTTCCCTTTCTTCTTTCTTCCTGCCTTGCCCTGGTTATTGTAGTTAAACAATACCGTATACTGAAAAAGCTGTGAGATTTGGAATTGAAGTTTCTTTCTTTAAATCTTATATTCTCGGGGCAACTGGGTGGCTCAGTGGGTTAAGCCACTGCCTTCAGCTCAGGTCATGATCTCAGGGTCCTGGGATCGAGTCCCGCATCGGGCTCCTGCTCGGCAGGCAGCCTGCTTCTCTCTCTCTCTCTCTCTCTGCCTGCCTCTCTGCCTACTTGTAATCTCTCTCTGTCAAATAAATAAATAAATAAAAATCTTTTAAAAAAATAAAAAAAAAATCTTATATTCTCCAGTTACTTTGGACAAACGGTTGGACACTTCTGATCTCAGTTTTCCTATCTCTAAAATGGGTATAATTGTGCTTATTTTCGAGGCAAAGTGAAAATTAAATCTGATGCGGGTATGACACCCATCCTGTTCTCTGTAAGGAATTCATGTGTTCTCTCTGCTTTCCTTCTTCATTTCTTGGGAGGAAATGGGAAAAGGGTTTCCATTCCCATCTTATTTCCAAGTGACCCAGTTAAGTAGTCAAACTTCTTAAAACAGAAGTTCTGTTAAACAAACTCACATGAGAGAAAGAGAAAAAGAGTATTATAAGAGCTTCTGCATTGTTTCCTTAGAGAGCTTCATGACTTACAGTAAAGAACTGATGGGCCTTCCACGCAACATAACTAGAAAGACAAAAATCGTTGCCCTACTCTGGCCTTCAGGGTCATTCACACCTCTGGATTTCTCCCACAAAGGCCCTTTTTTTTTTTTTTTCTCTTCTGTATGGTTGTCTATCAGACCTACTTCTACATAAGGACTACTCAGCTACCCTCACATCTGTCTACTTCCTTTTGCATCCTGTAACTCAAAATTCCGGGGGGTGGGGAGAAAGAGAAAGAAAATCTGATTGACATCCTTCATCACCTTTAAGGAAGAATTCTACATATCCTGGGCCTTTTACCAGCTTATTCATGAGTTCCTGCTGGGGATGAGTCATCCTATCAGCTGTCATCCCCTTAGCAGAGAACTAGCCAGGAGATTCCCTGTCCAGGAGTGAATGGGAGAGTTTAAACCAGAAGTAAAACTCAAGATTGACAGGCAAACTGACACCCAGTGACTGGAGGCACTTGACTATCTTTTACCAATAAAAAAAAAAAATTGGCCTGCGGTCTGTTAGTACCAGTCTCTATAGGTGGGATCAAGGTAGATAAAGGAAACAGAGAGAGAAAAAAAGGAGAATGTTTTAAAAAATTATTCCAATAGAAGCCCAAAGAAAAATCTTTCAACAGGGTTTCATAATTTTCTTTAGAACCAGCAGATTCTCTGCCAATTAACTTTAGTTTAGAAGAGATTTTCTAGACGGGGTTGTAAGCAATTTCTCTGCTGGCAGAGATAATATCTAAATAACTCAGTGAAGCTTTTCCACTCTAATTGTAATAAGGTTTTGAACTCAACAAAAGAGCTTGACAGAGGTGAGAAGATAGGCCCCCTGCAAGCATGCTCAGGGGGTGACCATGTGGCTCAGGCGATCTCCGGGAGGTTGGCATGTCAGTGCCACCCTCATTAGGGGGCTTCAGCTACTGAAGCAAGGCCTGGACCACACGTTCTCCACGGACAGGCAGGGACTTCAGAAGGTTGTAATAAAGGAGGAGGGAAGACTCCAGAAGGCAGTAGGGATGTTTGAAGAAATGAGTAAGAATCAAAGTCCCCTGTCCAGTCAGGAGCTGAATTATGTTTATCCGCTTCTCCATTTCAAAGCAGAAATTTCACAGCCTAATCTCCCCCCATTCAGCAGGTAATTTCAAAATTACAAGTTCTTTAGATGCTGTGAATTATCAGCGACATTCAAAAAATACCTGTATTTAAGGCAGACCTTTCTCCCTCGTGGCATTCTTGGTAGATTTCTCCTTTCTCAGGACTTGATGATTGAAAGTTGCAAACTCTTTAGACTCAAGGGTCTAAAAAGCCCTTTAAAGTTAAGGGTTTTAGGTTTTCATCAGGAAAAAAAAGGGGGGGGACCACAAAAAAAAATTTTCATTGATGATGAATTATACCTGACTAAATTCACGATGACTCATATCGGACTCCCTTGGAGTGTGTAAGAGCTGTGTGGTTCCTTTTAATAAAGCCTCATCAGTGTTTGTCCACAATGTCTCTTAAATAAAGGGAATTTCTTTTCATCTGTTTGCAAATTTGGAGATCAGAGATTGCCTGGCTCAGGTGAGGGTAAAATCAATTGCAGATAAATGGCCTTAAAATGTTTCTGCCACATGATTTTATAAGATCCTTTCTCTTAGACGGCTTTCAGTTCCAGAATTATGCGCTGTGATTGTAGACCAGATGCTTGTGTATTCAATTTCTAGACTCGGCCAGATAGGAAAATAGCAGTGTGTTGATAACTTTCCTGGGGACTGTCTGACGGCATCTGTATCTATGATTAAAATCTCACAACAGATCCAATGCTTCTACTTGTCCTGGGCCTTGAATTCAGTGTTTGCAAACAGGTAATAGAGAGATGGAAAGATTGAAGTTGAGTCTGTTACTTAACCCACCTGATTTGGAACACTTTATGTAAAGGCATCAGGATAAACCTACTTTTCCTAAGAATAACTTGAGTCTTCCTGTGTTTTAGCAAGTGTAGCATCGTGTGGCTACACCAAGGAACTGACTTCAAAAGCAGCCCCTGAGATTTCATTTGAGAAAAACCAACTTAAAACTTATGAACAGGTCTGGCTACATCCTTTGTGGAACCTGGTGTGAAATGAAAGGGCAGAGCCCCTCGTTCAAGAAATAGGAAGAATTTCCATATGGGAAATGCCAATCATTAGACCAAGCATGGGATCTTAATGAACTTGGGGCCCCATTGAGCTGCCTTGCTACTGACCCATTGTGGCATGACTGAATGTAGCAATTTCTCTTCGGCGTTTTCTGAAAGTCCAACTAAGAATAGTAAGAGGCTGATTAATAAAAGTAAGTAGCAGAGTTGAAATTTCAGAATCCACTAAGTAAGAGCACCTCACCTTGCTGTTTGTATACCCCCAGGCATTAGTTGAAGGCCTCAGGGGTGTGGGCGGTGGAGAATGCAAGGGAGCATTATGAGCTCTTTCCTTTAGGAATAAGATCACACTCATTCGCCATTGTAGGTACCCTGTCCCACTTGGGATACTGTGCAATGTTAACAGGGTCATATCGCTCATACCAGGAATCCCAGCAGATGTACTTTTGAGGAGTGCTGTAGCCTTCTCCACTGGGCCATTCAGTCCAAAGGAAGTAGGAAGAACTCTAAAGGCGTAGAGTCGAATCAAAGCTGGACCATCCTAGGGGCAAGCATATCACAGATCCAGCCAGAATGGTTTTCTCATACGGGGCAATACGAATCTTCAAGGTGAAAGTTTTTAAGAGCTTCCAAAAGCTCACCCATGGGAAGAGGTTGACCCACAGCTGCCCTATAATAAGGCTTCCGTGAATGTCAGTTCTTCTCGTTCTTCTAAAACAGGAATCCTATTTTCTTTTACATTTTCAAGGAAAAAAGCAGACAAGATGTCAAAACTGCCTTAGTGACCCTGATTTTCATTTGGGCCATTCTGTGTCATCTGAAAAGTCTTTGAACACCAAAAAGAAAAGGATATTGACTTGTTTGGAGGTTTGGCTATTCAAGGGTCCCTGGAAGTTGAGATAATTTTATGGCCATGACTTTAGGGCTGAAAGGAGCATTTTTTTCTTTTAAATCAACATTTAAATTGTAAAAGTTGTTGATTTAAAGAAAAATTGCTAAGATAGTAGAGGTAGTTTCCATATACCCCACATCCAGTGTCCTCTATTATTAAAATACTAAATTAGTATTGTCACAGTATAAAAAGTAATGAACCGACATTGACACATTATTATGAACTGAATAAATAAATGAACTAAAATAAAGACCCATAGTTTATTCAGATTTCTTTAGTTTTTCCCTGCTGTTGTTGCTGCTTTCTCTGTTTTAGTTTCACATTTAGGATTTCACATTGCATTTCGTTGTCATGTCACCGTAGGTTTCTACTGGCTGTGATGGTTCTTCAGACTTCTCTTGTTTTGGATGACCATTAACAACTTTGAAGAATCCTTGGGAGGGAATTTGTAGAAAGTCCTTCGATTTGGACTTGTCTGATCATTGTTTTGTGATCAAAATGGAACTACGGGCTTTTGGGAAGAGGGGCACAAATAAATAAATAAAAACTTTTTAAAATAATTTATTTATTTATTTGAGAGAAAGAGAATGAGAAGGAGAGAGCATGAAAGAGGAGAGGTCACAGGGAGAAGCAGACTCCCCGCTGAGCAGGGACTCCAAAGGCAGTTGCTTAACCAACTGAGTCACCCAGGTGCCCCAATAAATAAAATCTTAAAAAAAAAAAAAAGTTAAAAGTTCCAGATTCCAGAAGAAGAGCATAACACAATAGCATTCCTGAGTATTAGGTCCTTGCCAAACTATAGGTGGGTAAATTTGCCTCATCTTTCATGGAATCTAGCATCTGGAAGGCACTCCGTGAATGTCTGATGGATCCATGAGGAAGCAGTGACCTAGGAATATCACTATCTGGTGAACTCTGCCATCATTTTTCATACTCATGTGGCACAGGTATCAGACGTGGCCACAGAGGTTAAATAAGTCCACCCGGTTGCAAACTAACCAGTCAGAATTCAAATCCAAGCAGTCTGGGTCCAGAGTCCAAGTTCATAGAGTTGCAGCATTTCCAAAGCTCTTGTTGAAGGAACACGCTGCTTGAACTGATCTTGTTAGGAAAGATTTTAAATTTTAGATCATCCTAGGAAAAACCCTTTTATGAGAGAGTGTTCTTTACTACACAAAAGATGTGAAAACAGAAGTAAATCCTGGCTTTTAATAAGTGCTGACACTCTCTGGATTGCTAAATAATCATGTGGATATATTTACTTCAAAAGATTTTAGCAAGGGGTTCCCTCAGTGAAGCCTCTGCTTCTATCTACTTTTAAAAGAGCTGTGAGAGTGTCCATTCAAGGGTAAATCTGACTGGAATTTGACAAAAATGGGATCAACTAAGCCAAATAAAATAAAATAAATTAAAATAAAATAAAAAGAAGAAGAAAGATCACTATTAAGAACATTATTTAGGGTGCCTGGGTGGTTCAGTGGGTTAAGCCGCTGCCTTCGGCTCAGGTCATGATCTCAGGGTCGTGGGATGGAGTCCCGCATCGGGCTCTCTGCTCAGCAGGGAGCCTGTTTCCTCCTCTCTCTCTCTGCCTGCCTCTCTGCCTACTTGTGATCTCTCTGTCAAATAAATAAATAAAATCTTTAAAAAAAAAAAAGAACATTATTTAAGAAATAGGATTTCAAGTCATATTTGAATTTAAATTTGAATTAAATTTAAAAATATTTAAATTTAATATAAAAATACACATATTTTATTATAACTTTGGCTCTAAATTCACATCTGTAAATATTAATTTTTCAGAACATGAATTCTGTTATCAAATAGTTGCAGTTTTTCCTAGGTTGCCTTTTTTAAAAAAAAATTCTGTAAATAATCAGACACGAAAGGTATCTTATGGAGATGATGCCATACCCACCCCCCCACACACACGCATGCACACACAAGACTCAAAGATATCATACATACCATAAGCAACCCTCATGCAATGATAAGCCCTGGATTGCCTTAGCTTCAGGTAAAACTGATACTTCTCTCCATGGTGTTGGCAGGTTCTGTATATATTAGCACATTTTGACATTTTCCTTCTTCAGCTTTATGAGTCAATCAAGTTGTATTAAATCCTAATCAGAAATTACTATTCTTTTTCAAGCTTATAAACTCAAACACAACTAATGGCACTTACCTACATATTTGAAGAACAGATTTTGCTTTCAAATATGCACTTGTAGTTATTATTTAGGGACAAAATGATTTGCCAGAACATATTTAGCAAACTAAAAATGTCTTAGTCTTAATATTTGTACACATGAAAAATACAGTTTGAAATTTTATACAAACTTCTACCTTTCCTTTTTTCATTTACTGATGTATTTTTCAATAAAAACTGTATATATTTAAGGTATACAATTGATGATTTGATATACATTATAGTGAGATGATTATTGCAATTAAGCCTATTAACATATAATTTCCTCATATCATTATCACTTTTGGTGTGTAATGAACACACCTGAAATCTACTCTCTTAGCATATTTCCAGTGTTCAATAGAGTATTATTAAATATTAGTCATCATGCCTATACCTTATATATCTAACAAATTTATTTTATGTAATTTTAACTTTGCACCTTTTGACCAATATCTCCCCATTTCTCCACTCTCCACCCCCACAGCTGCTGGTCACCACCACTCAACTCTCTGTCTCTATGAGTTTAACTTTTGTTTTCTAATAACACATTTAAGTGAGATCATACAAATTTGTTTTTCTCCATCTGTTTTATTTCGCTTAGTAAAATGTCCTCAAGTTTCAACCACTTTGTCACAAATGGCAGGATTTCCTTTTTTCTCATGACTGAATATTCTGTTCCATTTATATGTATATATTAATATATGGAAATTATGATTTATAATATATGTATTTATAATATAAATACCATATAATATACATTTATATTCATAATATGCAAATATTATAGATGAACATCTCATATAAATATATTTATATATTAAATGTAATGTATTATATAAGTAAATGTATGATATATGGTTTATAATATATAATTATAATTTATATATATAGTATACATGCATTATATACACACACAGACATACATATATATCCTCCTTATCAATTCTTTCTTATCCATTCATCTGTTGATAGACATTTAAGTTATTTCCATATTTTGACTATTATAAATAATGCTGCAATAAGCATGAGAATGCAAGTATTTCTTTGAGATAGTAGTTTCATTTCCTTTGGATATTTACCCAGAGTGGGATTGCTGGGTCATATGTTCTATTTTTAATTTTTTTGAGGAACCTCCATACTGTATTCTATAATCACAGCACCAATTGAAATTTCCACCTAAGAGTGGACAAGGATTCCCTTTGCTTCACATCCTCACCATTCTTTTTGACTATTGTCATTCTAACAGAGATGAGGTGATATCTCATTATGATTTTGATTTGTATCTCCATTATGATTAGTGAGAGGTGGGAGCCATGTCAACGTTTTCTTTGAGAAATGGCTAGCCAAGTGCTTTGCCCATTTTTAATTGAGTTTTTGCTTTCTTGCTATTGAATTGCTTGAATTTCTTATATACTTTGGATATTAACTTAGATCACATATAGGGCTTGCAAATATTTTCTCCCATTCCATAGGTTATCTCTTTACTCTGTTGATGGTTTCTTTTATTTTTTTTCATTTAAATTCAATTAACCAAGGTATAAGTACATCATTAGTTTCTATTATAATGTTCAGTGATTCTTTAGTTGAGTATATCACCCATTGCTCATCATATCACATACTCTCTTTAATGCCCATCACCCACTTACCCCACCCACTTCCCTTTCCACAACCCTTAGTTTGTTTCCCAGAATGAAGAGTCTCAGATGGTTTGTCTCTCTTTCTGATTTCTTCCCATTCACTTTTCTCCCCCACTCTTATTGTCCTTGCACTACTCCTTATTTCCACATATGAAAGAAACCATATGATAATTGTGTTTCTCTGATTGACTTATTTCACTTAGCATAATACCCTTCAGTTCCATCCATGTTGATGTAAATGGTGGATATTTATCCTTTCTGATGGCTGAGTAATATTTCATTGTATATATGAACCACATCTTCTTTATCCATTTGTCCATTGAAGAACATCTCAGCTCCTTTCATGTTTTTACATGAACATGTTTTTCATGTTGGGGACATTCCTGCTATGAACATTGGGGTACATGTGCTCCTTCTTTTCACTATATCTGTATCTTTGGGGTAAATACCCAGTAGTGCAATTGCTGGATCATAGGATATCTCTACTTTTAACATTCTGAGGACTCTCCATACTGTTTTCCAGAGTGGTTGTACCAGCTTGCATTCCCACCAACAGTGTAAGAGGGCTCCCCTTTCTCCACATTCTTGCCAACATTTATTGTTCCCTGTCTTGTTGATTGTTTCTTTTGCTATACCGAGTTATTTTGGTTTCATGCAGTCCCATTTGTCTACTTTTGCTTTTGTTGACTGTGCTTTGGGGTTATATCTGAAATTGATTGTCCACGGCAATATCAAAACCTTTTCCTCTGTGTTTTATTCTAGCAGATCTATGGTTTCAGATCTTATATTTAAATCTTTAATTCAATTTCAGTTGATTTTGTATGTGTGGAGTAAAATAAGAGTCTTATTTTATTAAAATAAAGACTTCAAGTTTGTTTTTCAAAAACAAAAGTTCTATGAAAATAAGAGTTGATTTTTTTTAATGATAGAGATAGCAAGAGAAAGTATGAACAGGGAGGAGAGGGAGAAGCAAGTTCCCTGCAAGTAGGAGCCTGATGTGGGGCCTGACCCCAGGACCCTGGGATCATGACCTGAGCCAAAATTAGACTTTTAACTGACTGAGCCACCCAGGTACCCCAAGACTTGATTTTTTGAAAAGATAAACAAGATTCACAAAACCTTAGCTAGAATAATTAGCTAAGAAAAGAACAAAAACTTAAATAAATAAAATCATAAATGAAAGGAGACATTATAACTGATACCACAGAAATACATAGATCATAACAGACTACTGTGTTCAACTGTAAGCCAAAAAAATTGTATAACCTAGAACAAAAGGATAAATTCCTAGAAATATAAATAAACCAAGATCGCTACATGAAGAAATAGAAATTCTGAACAGATCAATAATGAGTGAGGAAATTGAAATAAAAATAAAAAACAGATTAATATCAATCTCTCTTAAACTCTTCCAAAAGTTTTCAGAGAAAGAAAAATGTCTACACTAATTTTATGAGGCCAAGATTACCTTTATTCCAAAGCTAGATAAGGACATTATAAGAAAAAAAAATTATAGGACGATATCCTTGATGAACACAAATGCAAAATTCCTCAACAAAATACTGGCAAATGGGATTCATCAGCACATTGAAAGGGTCATACACCATGATCAAGTGGGATTTATCCCTAAATGAAAGGATAATTCAACACACAAAATGAATAAATGGGATATTCCACATTAACAGAATGAAGGTTAAAATTGTGTGACCATCTCAAAAGATATAGAGAAAACACTTGACAAAATTCAGTGCTCTTTCATGATAAAAACTTTTCACTAATCAGGTATAGAAGAAATGTAACTCAACGTAATGATGACCATATATGATAATGCAACATTCCCAATGGTAAAAAACTGAAAGATTTTTCTCTAAGATAAGGAAAAACATGGGAAAGCCCACTCTCACCACTTTAATTCAATGCAAGCTGAAAGTCATAGCCAGAGCATTTAGATAAGAAAAAGAAATTAAAGGTATCCAAATCAGCAAAGAAGAAATAAAATTGTCTCCATTTGCAGACGACATTATCTTTATATAGAACACTCTAAAGATTCCACCAGAGGGAGGAGTCAAGATGGCGGAGAAGTAGCAGGCTGAGACTGCTTCAGCTAGCCGGAGATCAGCTAGATAGCTTATCTAAAGATTGCAAACACCTGAAAATCCATCGGCAGATCGAAGAGAAGAAGAACAGCAATTCTGGAAACAGAAAAACAACCACTTTCTAAAAGGTAGGACCGGCGGAGAAGTGAATCCAAAGCGACGGGAAGATAGACCCCGGGGGGAGGGGCCGGCTCCCGGCAAGCGGCGGAGCAACGGTGCACAAAATCAGGATTTTTAAAGTCTGTTCCGCTGAGGGACATCGCTCCAGAGGCTAAACCGGGGCGAAGCCCACGTGGGTTCAGTGTGGCCTCAGGTCCCGCAGGGTCACAGAAGGAGCAGGGGTGTCTGAGTGTCGCAGACCTTGCGGGTATTGGAACGGGAAAGCCGGCTACAGAGACAGAGCCGACAGTAAGCTCACAGCTCGGTGTTACCTTGAACTGGTCGCAGGCTCGGAGAGCTCGGAGCGCGGCCGGAGGTCAGGCAGACGGGAGAAACTGGGCGCTGTTCTCTGAGGGCGCACTGAGGAGTGCGGCCCTGGGCTCTCGGCTCCTCCGGGCCGGAGACCAGGAGGCCGCCATTTGTATTCCCGTCCTCCAGAACTCTACGGAAAGCGCTCAGGGAACAAAAGCTCCTGAAAGCAAACCCGAGCGGATTACTCACCCCGGCCCAGGGTAAGGGCGGTGTAATTCCGCCTGGGGCAAAGACACTTGAGAATCACTACAACAGGCCCCTCCCCCAGAAGATCAACAAGAAATCCAGCCGAGACCAAGTTCACCTACCAAGGAGTGCGGTTTCAATACCAAGGAGAGCAGCAGAATTCCAGAGGAGGAGAAAGCCAAGCACGGAACTCATGGCTTTTTCCCTGTGATTTTTTTTTAGTCTTGCAGTTAATTTAATTTTTTTCTTTTTCATTTTTTGTTTTTGTTTTTTTTTTTCTCGCCTTCGGGTAAAATTTTTTTTTTTAACTGTTACCTTTTTCTTTTTTAACGATTTTTTACTAGTTTATCTAATATATATATTTTTTCTTTTTTACATTTTTCTTAGGTGTTTTCCTTTTTTTTTTTAATTCTTTTCTTTTTTTTTTTTTTCTTCTTTTTTCTTTTTTTTTTTTCTTTCTTCCTTTTTGAACCTCTTTTTATCCCCTTTCTCCCCCCTCACGATTTTGGATCTCTTCTAATTTGGTTAAAGCATTTTTTCCTGGGGTTGTTGCCACCCTTTTAGTATTTTACTTGCCCCTTCATATACTCTTATCTGGACAAAATGACAAGACGGAAAAATTCAACACAAAAAAAAGAACAAGAGGCAGTACCGAAGGCTAGGGACCTAATCAATACAGACATTGGTAATATGTCAGATCTAGAGTTCAGAATGACAATTCTCAAGGTTCTAGCCGGGCTCGAAAAAAGCATGGAAGATATTAGAGAAACCCTCTCGAGAGATATAAAAGCCCTTTCTGGAGAAATAAAAGAACTAAAATCTAACCAAGTTGAAATCAAAAAAGCTATTAATGAAGTGCAATCAAAAATGGAGGCTCTCACTGCTAGGATCAATGAGGCAGAAGAAAGAATTAGTGATATAGAAGACCAAATGACAGAGAATAAAGAAGCTGAGCAAAAGAGGGACAAACAGCTACTGGACCACGAGGGGAGAATTCGAGAGATAAGTGACACCATAAGACGAAACAACATTAGAATAATTGGGATTCCAGAAGAAGAAGAAAGAGAGAGGGGAGCAGAAGGTATACTGGAGAGAATTATTGGGGAGAATTTCCCCAATATGGCAAAGGGAACGAGCATCAAAATTCAGGAGGTTCAGAGAACGCCCCTCAAAATCAATAGGAATAGGCCCACACCCCGTCACCTAATAGTAAAATTTACAAGTCTCAGTGACAAAGAGAAAATCCTGAAAGCAGCCCGGGAAAAGAAGTCTGTAACATACAATGGTAAAAATATTAGATTGGCAGCTGAATTATCCACAGAGACCTGGGAGGCCAGAAAGAGCTGGCATGATATTTTCAGAGCACTAAACGAGAAAAACATGCAGCCAAGAATACTATATCCAGCTAGGCTATCATTGAAAATAGAAGGAGAGATTAAAAGCTTCCAGGACAAACAAAAACTGAAAGAATTTGCAAATACCAAACCAGCTCTACAGGAAATATTGAAAGGGGTCCTCTAAGCAAAGAGAGAGCCTACAAGTGGTAGATCAGAAAGGAACAGAGACCATATACAGTAACAGTCAACTTACAGGCAATACAATGGCACTAAATTCATATCTCTCAATAGTTACCCTGAATGTTAATGGGCTAAATGCCCCTGTCAAAAGACACAGGGTATCAGAATGGATAAAAAAACAAAACCCATCTATATGTTGCCTCCAAGAAACTCATTTTAAGCCCGAAGACACCTCCAGATTTAAAGTGAGGGGGTGGAAAAGAATTTACCATGCTAATGGACATCAGAAGAAAGCAGGAGTGGCAATCCTTATATCAGATCAATTAGATTTTAAGCCAAAGACTATAATAAGAGATGAGGAAGGACACTATATCATACTCAAAGGGTCTGTCCAACAAGAAGATTTAACAATTTTAAATATCTATGCCCCCAACGTGGAAGCAGCCAACTATATAAACCAATTAATAACAAAATCAAAGAAACACATCAACAATAATACAATAATAGTAGGGGACTTTAACACTCCCCTCACTGAAATGGACAGATCATCCAAGCAAAAGATCAGCAAGGAAATAAAGGCCTTAAACGACACACTGGACCAGATGGACATCACAGATATATTCAGAACATTTCATCCCAAAGCAACAGAATACACATTCTTCTCTAGTGCACATGGAACATTCTCCAGAATAGATCACATCCTCGGTCCTAAATCAGGACTCAACCGGTATCAAAAGATTGGGATCATTCCCTGCATATTTTCAGACCACAATGCTCTAAAGCTAGAACTCAACCACAAAAGGAAGTTTGGAAAGAACCCAAATACATGGAGACTAAACAGCATCCTTCTAAAGAATGAATGGGTCAACCGGGAAATTAAAGAAGAATTGAAAAAAATCATGGAAACAAATGATAATGAAAATACAACGGTTCAAAATCTGTGGGACACAACAAAGGCAGTCCTGAGAGGAAAATATATAGCGGTACAAGCCTTTCTCAAGAAACAAGAAAGGTCTCAGGTACACAACCTAACCCTACACCTAAAGGAGCTGGAGAAAGAACAAGAAAGAAACCCTAAGCCCAGCAGGAGAAGAGAAATCATAAAGATCAGAGCAGAAATCAATGAAATAGAAACCAAAAAAACAATAGAACAAATCAACGAAACTAGGAGCTGGTTCTTTGAAAGAATTAATAAAATTGATAAACCCCTGGCCCGACTTATCAAAAAGAAAAGAGAAAGGACCCAAATAAATAAAATCATGAATGAAAGAGGAGAGATCACAACTAACACCAAAGAAATACAAACTATTATAAGAACATACTATGAGCAACTCTACGCCAATAAATTTGACAATCTGGAAGAAATGGATGCATTCCTAGAAACATATAAACTACCACAACTGAACCAGGAAGAAATAGAAAGCCTGAACAGACCCATAACCAGTAAGGAGATTGAAACAGTCATTAAAAATCTGCAAACAAACAAAAGCCCAGGGCCAGACGGCTTCCTGGGGGAATTCTACCAAACATTTAAAGAAGAACTAATTCCTATTCTCCTGAAACTGTTCCAAAAAATAGAAATGGAAGGAAAACTTCCAAACTCATTTTATGAGGCCAGCATCACCTTGATCCTAAAACCAGACAAGGATCCCACCAAAAAAGAGAGCTATAGACCGATATCCTTGATGAACACAGATGCGAAAATACTCAACAAAATACTAGCCAATAGGATTCAACAGTACATTAAAAAGATTATTCACCACGACCAAGTGGGATTTATTCCAGGGCTGCAAAGTTGGTTCAACATCCGCAAATCAGTCAATGTGATACAACACATCAATAAAAGAAAGAACAAGAACCATATGATACTCTCAATAGATGCTGAAAAAGCATTTGACAAAGTACAGCATCCCTTCCTGATCAAAACTCTTCAAAGGGTAGGGATAGAGGGCACATACCTCAATATCATCAAAGCCATCTATGAAAAACCCACCGCAAATATCATTCTCAATGGAGAAAACCTGAAAGCTTTTCCGCTAAGGTCAGGAACACGGCAGGGATGTCCATTATCACCACTGCTATTCAACATAGTACTAGAGGTCCTAGCCTCAGCAATCAGACAACAAAAGGAAATTAAAGGCATCCAAATTGGCAAAGAAGAAGTCAAATTATCACTCTTCGCAGATGATATGATACTATATGTGGAAAACCCAAAAGACTCCACTCCAAAACTGCTAGAACTTATACAGGAATTCAGTAAAGTGTCAGGATATAAAATCAATGCACAGAAATCAGTTGCATTTCTCTACACCAACAGCAAGACAGAAGAAAGAGAAATTAAGGAGTCAATCCCATTTACAATTGCACCCAAAACCATAAGATACCTAGGAATAAACCTAACCAAAGAGACACAGAATCTATACTCAGAAAACTATAAAGTACTCATGAAAGAAATTGAGGAAGACACAAAGAAATGGAAAAATGTTCCATGCTCCTGGATTGGAAGAATAAATATTGTGAAAATGTCTATGCTACCTAAAGCAATCTACACATTTAATGCAATTCCTATCAAAGTACCATCCATCTTTTTCAAAGAAATGGAACAAATAATGCTAAAATTTATATGGAACCAGAAAAGACCTCGAATAGCCAAAGGGATATTGAAAAAGAAAGCCAACGTTGGTGGCATCACAATTCCGGACTTCAAGCTCTATTACAAAGCTGTCGTCATCAAGACAGCATGGTACTGGCACAAAAACAGACACATAGATCAATGGAACAGAATAGAGAGCCCAGAAATAGACCCTCAACTCTATGGTCAACTAATCTTCGACAAAGCAGGAAAGAATGTCCAATGGCAAAAAGACAGCCTCTTCAATAAATGGTGCTGGGAAAATTGGACAGCCACATGCAGAAAAATGAAATTGGACCATTTCCTTACACCACACACAAAAATAGACTCAAAATGGATGAAGGACCTCAATGTGCGAAAGGAATCCATCAAAATCCTTGAGGAGAACACAGGCAGCAACCTCTTTGATCTCAACCGCAGCAACATCTTCCTAGGAACAACGCAAAAGGCAAGGGAAGCAAGGGCAAAAATGAACTATTGGGATTTCATCAAGATCAAAAGCTTTTGCACAGCAAAGGAAACAGTTAACAAAATCAAAAGACAACTGACAGAATGGGAGAAGATATTTGCAAACGACATATCAGATAAAGGACTAGTGTCCAGAATCTATAAAGAACTTAGCAAACTCAACACCCAAAGAACAAATAATCCAATCAAGAAATGGGCAGAGGACATGAACAGACATTTCTGCAAAGAAGACATCCAGATGGCCAACAGACACATGAAAAAGTGCTCCATATCACTCGGCATCAGGGAAATACAAATCAAAACCACAATGAGATATCACCTCACACCAGTCAGAATGGCTAAAATCAACAAGTCAGGAAATGACAGATGCTGGCGAGGATGCGGAGAAAGGGGAACCCTCCTACACTGTTGGTGGGAATGCAAGCTGGTGCAGCCACTCTGGAAAACAGCATGGAGGTTCCTCAAAATGTTGAAAATAGAACTGCCCTATGACCCAGCAATTGCACTATTGGGTATTTACCCTAAGGATACAAACGTAGTGATCCAAAGGGGCACATGCACCCGAATGTTTATAGCAGCAATGTCCACAATAGCCAAACTATGGAAAGAACCTAGATGTCCATCAACAGATGAATGGATCAAGAAGATGTGGTATATATACACAATGGAATACTATGCAGCCCTCAAAAGAAATGAAATCTTGCCATTTGCGACAACATGGATGGAACTAGAGCGTATCATGCTTAGCGAAATAAGTCAAGCAGAGAAAGACAACTATCATATGATCTCCTTGATATGAGGAAGTGGTGATGCAACATGGGGGCTTAAGTGGGTAGGAGAAGAATAAAGGAAACAAGATGGGATTGGGAGGGAGACAAACCATAAGTGACTTTTAATCTCACAAAACAAACTGAGGGTTGCTGGGGGGAGGGGGTTTGGGAGAAGGGGGTGGGATTATGGACATTGGGGAGGGTATGTGCTTTGGTGAGTGCTGTGAAGTGTGTAAACCTGGTGATTCACAGACCTGTACCCCTGGGGATAGAGTATTATGCCTCCATCAGAAAGGATGAATACCCAACTTTTGTAGCAACATGGACGGGACTGGAAGAGATTATGCTGAGTGAAATAAGTCAAGCAGAGAGAGTCAATTATCATATGGTTTCACTTATTTGTGGAGCATAACAAATAGCATGGAGGACATGGGGACTTAGAGTGGAGAAGGGAGTTGGGGGAAATTGGAAGGGGAGGTGAACCATGAGAGACTATGGACTCTGAAAAACAATCTGAGGGTTTTGAAGGGACGGGGGGTGGGAGGTTGGGGTACCAGGTGGTGGGTATTATAGAGGGCACGGATTGCATGGAGCACGGGGTGTGGTGCAAAAATAATGAATACTGTTATGCTGGAAATAAATAAAAAAAAAAAAAAAAGAAAGAAAGATTCCACCAAAAAACTGCTAGAGCTTAAGAGATAGCTTAGTGAAGTTGCAGGATACAAAATCAACATATAAATATCAGTTGCATTTTATATACACTAACAACAAACTGTCCAAAAAAGAAATTAAGAAAACAATCCCATTTATAATAACATCAAAAAGAAAAGAAAAAAAAATGGGTTAAATGTAACAAAAGAGGTGAAAGACCTGTAAACTGCAAGCTATAAAACACTGATGAAAGAAAATGAAGAAGACACAAACAAATGGAACAATATCCCATGTTCATGGACTAGGAGAATTAATAATTTTAAATGTCTATACTATCTAAAATAATTTAAAAAGTCAATAGAATCTTTATTAAACTAACTTTGGTATTTTTCATAGCAATGGAAGCGACAACCCTAAAATTCATATGAAATCAGAAAAGACCACAAATAGCCAAAGCAATCTTGAGCAAAAAGAACAAAGTTCAAGGCATCACACTACTCACTTTCAAAATTTACTACAAAGATACAGTAATGGAAACAGCATGGTGTTGGCATAAAAATAGGCATATCAAACAAAGGAACAGAATAAACAGCCCAGAAATAAATGTATGCATTTATAGTCAATTCATCTTTGACAAAGGTATCAAGAACACACAATGCAGAAATGACAGTCTCTTCAAAAAATGACACCAGAAAAAGTGATTTTCCATTTGCAAACCTCTACCTCTTACATGTGTGGGTACCAATGTGAGACAAAAAATGTCCGTGTTCAGATGCCATCCTACATTGTCTGCTCAACACTTCCCCCAAATTACTCACTGGGGGAATAAAAGACAAATCAACTGAACCAGTCACCTGCTTTAGTGAAATTTAGATTAAAAACTAGGTACTGGTTGCATTCAGTCACAAGTTTAAAGTCAAAGCTTTTTCCTTTAAAGATTTTACTTATTTACTTAGAAAGAGAGAGAGAGAGAGAGCACAGGAGGGGGAAAGGGCAGGGGGAGAGGGAGAAGCAGACTCCCTGCTGAGCTGGAAACCTGACAAGCCTCAATCCCAGAACCCTGAAATCATCACCTGAGCTAAAGGCAGACACTTAACTGACTGAGCAGCCCAGGTACCCCAAAGGTTTCTGGCTTCATTCCATACAACATACAATATATTTCTTACTCTTGGTTACCGTTTAATGTTTGTCCTTTGATTTCTTTTCTTTTCTTTTTTTTTTCCTGGTTTAACATTTTATTTTATTTTATATATTTTTAATTAATTAATTTTTATTTTTAACATATTATTTGTTATTTGTTATTTGTTATTGCTATTGTTATAAAATGTTATTTGTTTCAGGGGTACATGTATGCGATTCATCAGTCTTGTACAACACACAGCACTCACCACAATTTCTTAGCAGTAATATTTTACAAATGTCAGCCACCATTTGGGGCATCCACTGTAGAAATAAGATATCTGGAGCAGGAAACATTTGACCACTGAGAACAAATAATGTGTGACTTGGTATAGGGCTTGGTAGCAGATAAAAAGGTGCTTTCTGCTCAAGTCTGATTTGGTGAAGGCCAGTACTTCAATAAAAATATTCCAATATCATAAAGTCATTTCAGTGTGATTTAAAATATCACTTTTGACTCTTGATGAAGAGCTAGGACAAATCTTGTCTTGCCACTAGCCATGCGCTCCCAGCTTGACTTTCCCCATCTGTAAAGTGCTTGAAGGATTTGATAAAGAGTACTTAAGTAAGTACTTAGTAAAATAACTAGGAGGGTGTAAGCAGCCAACAGCTAGTAGTAAGCAGATTATAAATTATGAGTCCATCAGATAGTCAGATGTTTATTAGTACATTTTGTACAATGCCCTTGACACAATACACAAAGGAATTACTGACTCTGATCATTTGGGGAAAATGCTGGAGCAGCTTCCTGGAAATTTCCAATACCATATTGTCTATACTATAGAAAGCCATTTAAAGTTTTTTAACCCAAATCTCCCAAATATATTTCGCCAAGGCACTCTTTCTAAAGTGACCGCCACAGTCATCCAAATGATTCATGTGTTCTTTGCACCATGCTTTGAAAAATCCTGATAGTGCAATTTTAACAATCTGCTGATATTTAAGAAGAGAAAACCTCTGATTTGAATATAGAAAAAAATTAATCAAAATGTGTATTTTTTTTTCAAATTCTAATTTTGAACTTAAAGTGTTTTTGTTAATGAGAGACTAGACCTCTTTGGAAATCAGAATAATTGAATTTTTAATGGCAGAGGAACTTCCAGACTGAATCATTCCCAACACATTCATATACAAAACAAAATTTTTTTGGAACAGGGTGGGAATGAGGAAAGATCATTGAGTTCTGAAAGGCTGGGCGGCCCCAGTCCATGGGGCAGAAGCCATGTCTCTCGCAACACCTTTCCCATGGAGTGCTCAATTTGCACAATTGGGCTCAACCTGCACATCTTTCAACATGTTAGGCAGTTGAACCAAAAGCACACAGGACTTTATTAATAAATACACATTTAAAAATCTAGAGGGAATTAGTGGTAACATTTTATTTGCAATTCTCTCGAAAATGTTGTGATAAGAAAGAATAATGCAATCTTTCCAAATGTGTAGTTTATTGGTACATCCAAATACCACTATTTCATCCAATTACTCTGATTATGTAGTCTAACATATTTACATAGTGTATACAGTCGCACATTTCCTATATACCAGTGAATGTATGCATACATATATAGAGTGTGTATACATTTACATGTAATACAGTATGTTACTGTGTTCTCAAATCCCACCATCATTCAATGTCTTGCCAAATAGCATTACAGGCAAAGCGCCAGATCTTTTCACTTCCCCACTGAAGTCACTTGGAATATATCTGAACGTGGCAAAATACATTTGCCACGTTATGTGCATAAAAACATCCTTTGATCTTTCAGAGTCATAAATATGTAATAAACTACATGATTGCCCTACTGATCTGTCCAACATCAATCTTACCTTCCCTTTTTATGGGTTCATCAAAATAAGATATGATCAAGGTACAAAAGAGTTAAAGAAGCTATTTATTTTAATGTTTCCTTGGAGAGCATGCTTGTTATTGTGAGTACAAATTATATATATAATATTTCATGAATGATGTTGAAGCATTAAAAATCACCTCTGCTCTTGAAGTTAACACAAAACTCTGGCTCTCTGCCAATACTCCCCTCGTCCCCTTATGGCCTACTACAAGATGCAGTGTCATTTTTCCAGGATGATACTGAAGTGCCTCTCAAAATTCTATTTTTAAGTCAGAGACCAGATTCTTAACATAATCCCTTTTCTTAACATCTAGAAAATTGCACCCTAAGCAACTGTTTGGTTTGAGTGAGAGTATTAATCAAAATTAGGAATTATTCAAATACTAACAGATGTCAAAATAAGGTTTATAGGGAAAAACAAGGGGAGGTGAGATGATGAACAGAGATGATGCCAGCAAAGGACAAGACATTTTGTTGTTGTTTAATCTTTAAAAGTACGTATCTCTGGCTTCTGTACACACTTGTGGTTTATTGAGTGTTTTTAACATCAAGCTGCATACACAGGTTATATCAGGTGAGGAGATCTTTAAACTGACCATTGTGAAATATTGTAAGAAAGCAGAAAAATTATGCAAGCCATAAACTGAGTGAGTGATGGAGTGAGTAGTAAAATCAACATTTTTTTTTCACAAGGGACAAATAAGATTGAACTAAGTGTTTTAGTCATTAGAAGGATGTAAGTTTTAGCTTATAGCAGAACAAAATAATTATCTGAGTCTATTCTGATCAATTTAGAGCAGTGAAAAAGGATGACTTAGGTCAACAGAAACATTTTCACAAGTGTGAGCTGTAGATGTTATTCATGGTAACATAAAATGAACTGGGGTTAGTGTATGATTAGTCATAAACCAGGAAGTTTTCTCCAAAGCACATAATTCTTCTATCAGAGAAGGAAGGAAAGACTCTAAAACAATTCAATGGAACTGAACAGCATGGACTTCTACCGCAAGATTTTAATCTCACTATCCATTATGCAACTTATTAAAAATATGAATTTAATTGAATAAAAAAAAGCATGTCTCACTCTATTCAAGATGACTTTAAGCTCTGCCCAGAACTCTGTTCAGGGTACCCCTGCACAAGAGGTTTATGCTGTTCTGCTTTTATGCCCATCTTTCATCTCTCATTTTCCTCTCATTAAGATCTGGTTTCCCTCTGTCTTGGTTGTTTTAAACACATTTGAGGTCCAAACCCAGCCTTTCCATATTTACTGAGAACTCATGAAATAATTACCTTGATTAAAAAAATAATGAACACCAAGATCTTGAATTTCACGAAACATGGATTTTCACCATTTTTCTCTTATTCTATTGGAATAAGAAAATATTACTTCTATTACTTCCCTGCAATGGAAAATACTTTCATTTCTTTATTTCATTCCTTCAATGAAACAAGTTTTATTACTTGTTTCATGAAACAAATACTCAGTGATGCTTTTCCAGCACAAGTATCTGAATTAGACTCATTTTGGGAGAGGAAGATGTGCACGGCATAGCCCTGCCTTCAAGGGGGTACTACCTTAATATGGGGGAATATACTCTCCATAGAATAATTTATAATAGAGAAATCTCTAAGGAATTTCAATGTGGTGTGATAGAAGGTTATCTAGGTTTATAGAAGAGAATACTTTCTAGAGAAAAAAAAAATACTGAGTTGTCTTCACTCCTGCCTGCTTCAAGATGAGAGACAAGGCTTTAAAAGGCCAGTGTCAAAGAGATGAGCCATGAACTTAGGCTGGGGAGTATAAATCTAATTTGTCAGGCAATGGGAAATTCTTGTCTAGGGTCTTTATATTATGCTGTATTTTAAGGTTTCTTTTTTTAACAATAACAATTTTCTCCTCTTGAAAGCAATTCCCCGTGTGACAGAATGAGAAGGTGAACAAATCCTGTCCTAAAAGGTAATTATAAATCTGGATGAGACTGTCAAAAACAACATTTTTAGCAATCTGGAATGCAACTAAAGATATGGAATGAACAGAGAAGTGCTTATTCATGGAAACTACTGAAATTCTTGTAAGAAGAGTGAAGAGTCTGATACATTTTTGGCTGGGACTACTCCCACTCTCCATCCCACCTTACTGATGCTGTAGTTTAACCAGGATGGACCAGGTTATGAAAATGATAAATGTACACCCACTGGTAAAGGGGGGTGCAGTCAGTTAAAGGAGTAATCTTCATGGCAAGCAAATGAGAAGAGCCAGAGGCTCCATTTCCCTGAGATTGCAGGATGATTTGAGTTAAGCAAGAGAATACAGGACTAGTCTAGGATTTAGCAGGTAGTTCTAAAATACAGCAAAATTGCCCTCCATATGGTTTGGCTGAGGGCTCATACCTGCACAGCAGGTCAAGCCAGACATATGGTCAATAGCATCTGAACAGAGGATATAGGAGAGAACTTGGTAAAAAAACTAAAAGCCAGCACACACTGGAAAAAGGTCTGAAATCTGAATGATTCATTAAAAAATACAGCTAACTAACTTTTCATCAGACGCAATGAAGGCTGGAGGCAGTGGAATGACATATTCAAAATGCTAAGTGGAAAAAAAAGTCAACCATAGATTCTATTTCTAGCAAAACTATCCTTTGAAAATAAAGGCCAAATAAAGACATTTCCAGATAAATAAAAATTAAGATAATTCTTGACTAGGTAACCTGCCCACAAAGGAACACAAAAGACAAGCCTATTTATTGAATGGAAATGCCAGGGTCACTTAGATCCACATTAACAAAATGAAGGCTCCTGAAATGATAAATATGTAGCTTAACAGCAAAGACTCTGTAAGTGTATATTTTCTCATTTCTTCTCCTGATTTTTAAAAACTACACAGGTTGATATAAAATGATAATTATGAGCACCATTTTACTGCATGTATAATAAAATAAGGGGAAGGAAAACGAGACATAGGGGCAGCAAAGGTATTATATTTTATTATGATAAATATACGATAAAATAATATAATAAAATAATTTAAAGGTGTTATATTTTACTATATTTAAATAAATATGATTCCAAAGTAGATTTATATTATATGTTATAATCATAGAGCAACCATAAAATGTGATTCAAAAGAGACAAGTTTCAGACAAGTTCAGAAAAGACAAGTTTATGAAGACAAAGAGCAAATAATTGATTTCTTGAGCCTGAGTTTTGAAAAAGGGATTGACTGCAAATGAGATCCTGCAGATTTATAGAGTGATGGAAATGTTCTAAAAATGGATTGCCTGCTAACATACTTTTATGGCTTAATTATTTTAATTTGGGAAGTTGTGTTTGATGATGTAGGGCATGTTCCATGTGAACCTAAAAAGAAAATGTCTTCCATTATATTCTTGGGAGGAATGTCTATTAATGTCAGCTCCAGTTCATTGACAATGTTGTTTATTGTTTACCTGTCCATACTCATGCTGGTTTTCTATCTACTGATTCTGCTACTGAGAAAGGATGATTGAAATCACCAAATACACAACAGAATTTGCTTCTTGTATTTTTTTAAACTTTTAAATGTATTATTTATGTATTTGAGAGAGACAGAGAGAAAGCAAGAGTAGGGGAGACAGGCAGAGGGAAAGGGACAAGTAGACTTCCTGCTGAGCCAGACAAAGACTCAATAACAGGACCCTGGGATCATAACCTGAGCTGAAGGCAGATGCTTAACTGACTGAACCACTGAGGTGTCCTGCTTCATGTACTTTAAAACTGAGCTGATAAGTTCATAGACATTCAAGATTGTTGTACCTTCTTGGTTAATTAGCCATTTTATCAACATGTGGTATCCCTTTTTATCCCTGGAATTTTTTTTTTTTTTTTTTACTATGAAGTCTACTTTTCCTGTTCAGTTTTCTTTTGATTAGTGTTGACCAGGTACATATATTTCCACCCTCTTACTTTTTATCAATATATATAATGATACTGGAAGTGAATTTCCTGTAGACAACATTAGTTTGATCATGTGATTTTCCCCACCCTAGTAATCTCTGTGTTTTGTTCTGTTTTGTTTTCTTCTTATAAAGATTTATTCATTTAATTTAGAGAGAGAGAGAGAGAGAGCATGCAAGTGGGGAGAGTAATAGAGGGAGAAGGAAATTGAGAGAATATCAAGCAGACTCCCTGCTGAGAGTGGAGCTTTGTGTGGGGCTTGACCTCAAGACCCTGAGATCATGACCTGAGCTGTAATCAAGAGTCCAATGATTAATTGACTGAGTTATAAGGTCCCCCTAATCTCTGTGTTTGAAGTGGTGTGTTTAGATCCTTGAATGTGATTATCCATATGTTTAGAATTAAGTATATTTTCTTATGTATTTTTTTATTTCCTCTGCATTTGTTTTCTCTTTCTCTTTTCCTTTAGTCAGGCTACAATAACAAAATACCGTAGACTGGGTGCCTTGTACACAACAAATATTTATTTCTCCCAGTTCCAAAGGCTGGAAACTCAAGATCAGGGTGCTAACACCATCTGTTTCAGATGAGGGTGCTCTTCCAGGTTTTAGGTTGTTGACTTCTGGCTTTATCCTCACCTGGAGAAAAGGATGAGAGAGCTCTCTGAGGTGGTTTCTTTCAGTGGACTAAGCCATTTCATGAGGGCTCTGCCCCCTTATTCTAATCACTTTCCATGACCCCTCTTCTAATATCATCACCATAAGCATTAGGTTTTCAACACTGAATTTGAGGGGGTCACATTCAGACCATAGAACTACCCCTTTCAGAGGGATTATTTGAACCATTTTTAGTGTTTAATTGTAATTTAGCTATTGTAATTATCACTTGGGTGCTGTACTTATTACAACATGCATAATTAATTTTCACGGGCTACTCAGAATCAATATTTTACCACTTCAGGGGGAATACAGAAAATTTACCATAATCAAAGTCTGTTTACCCTTTCCTTTTATGTTTTGGGATGATAGAACTATTCTGATTCTTGATTCAGTGATTTTTTTTTTAAGATTTTATTTATTTATTTGACAGAGAGAGAACACAAGTAGGCAGAACAACAGGCAGAGAGAGAGGGAGAGGGAGAAACAGACTCCCCGCTGAGCAGGAAGCCCAATACAGGACTCCATCCCAGGACCTTGGGATCATGACCTGAGCCAAAGGCAGTTGTTTAACCAACTGAGCCACCCAGGCGTTCCATGATCCAGTGACGGTTACACAACCCTATACTTGCATTTAAATAGATGAAACTGTATGCCAAAATTTAATAAGTTTTACTCTATGAAAATTAAAAAGAAAATAATGTCACAAAAAGACGGAAAAAATTAAAGATATACAGTGATGGTTGAACAATTTTAAAATCATTGAACTGTACATTTACAATAAGCTATATTTATGGTATGTTATACCTCAATAAAGATATTAAAAATGTTTCTCAATCAAAGCTCTGGTTCCTGGAGTTTATCCCTCTGGGATTACTGAATGGAGTGGGTCTACTGCGTTAGTATGGTGTCCAAAAATGTGTCCTAAATAGATCAATGATTGGAGAGAAAATGTAAAACCATATAAACACTAGAAGAAAAAACAGAAGAATTCTCTTACAGATATCTCCATGTGGGCAGGCAACATAACACAGAATAAATTGTAAATGGATCAATAATTTAAGTGTAAAAAAATAAAACAAGAAGCACTCTAAGTCGGGAGGAGTCAAGATGGTGGAGAAGTAGCAGGCTGAGACTACTTCAGCTAGCAGGACATCAGCTAGATAGCTTATCTAAAGATTGCAAACACCTGCAAATCCATCGGCAGATCGAAGAGAAGAAGAACAGCAATTCTGGAAACAGAAAAACAACCACTTTCTGAAAGGTAGGACCCGCGGAGAAGTGAATCCAAAGCGACGGGAAGATAGACCCCGAGGGGAGGGGCCGGCTCTCGGCAAGCGGCGGAGCAACGGAGCACAAAATCAGGACTTTTAAAAGTCTGTTCTGCTGAGGGACATCGCTCCACAGGCTAAACCAGGGAGGAGCCTACGTGGGGCCAGCGTGGCCTCAGGTCCCGCAGGGTCACAGAAGGATTGGGGGTGTCTGAGTGTCGCAGAGCTTTCGGGTATTGGAACGGGGAAGCCGGCTACAGAGACAGAGCCAACAGTAAGATCACAGCTCGGGCTTACCTTGAACCGGTTGCAGGCTCGGTGAGCTCGGAGCGCGGCTGGAGGTCAAGCAGATGGGAGAAACTGGGCGCTGTTCTCTGAGGGCGTACTGAGGAGTGGGGCCCCGGGCTCTCGGCTCCTCCGGGCCAGAGACGAGGAGGCCGCCATTTGTATTCCCGTCCTCCAGAACTCTACAGAAAGTGCTCAGGGAACAAAAGTTCCTGAAAGTAAACCCGAGCGGATTACTCAGCCCCTGGTAAGGGCGGTGTAATTCCGCCTGGGGCAAAGACACTTGAGAATCACTACCCCAGGCCCCTCCCCCAGAAGATCAACAAGAAATCCAGCCAAGACCAAGTTCACCTACCAAGGAGTGCGGTTTCAATACCAAGGAGAGCAGCAGAATTCCAGAGGAGGAGAAAGCCAAGCACGGAACTCATGGCTTTCTCCCTGTGATTTTTTTAGTCTTGCAGTTAATAAATTTTTTTCTTTTTCATTTTTTTTCTCTTCTTCTGCTAAAATTTTTTTTAACTTTTACCCTTTTCTTTTTTAACGTTTTTTAACTAGTTTATCTAATATATATATTTTTTCTTTTTTATATTTTTCTTTACTCATTTTCTTTTTTTAATTCTTTTCTTTTCTTTTCTTTTCTTTCTTTCTTTTTGAACCTCTTTTTATCCCCTTTCTCCCCCCTCATGATTTGGGATCTCTTCTGATTTGGTTAAAGCATATTTTCCTGGGGTTGTTGTCACCCTTTTAGTATTTTACTTGCTCCTTCATATACTCTTTTCTGGACAAAATGACAAGGCGGAAAAATTCACCACAAAAAAAAGAACAAGAGGCAGTACCGAAGGCTAGGGACCTAATCAATACAGACATTGGTAATATGTCAGATCTAGAGTTCAGAATGACAATTCTCAAGGTTCTAGCCAGGCTCGAAAAAGACATGGAAGATATTAGAGAAACCCTCTTGGGAGATATAAAAGCCCTTTCTGGAGAAATAAAAGAACTAAAATCTAACCAAGTTGAAATCAAAAAAGCTATTAATGAAGTGCAATCAAAAATGGAGGCTCTCACTGCTAGGATAAATGAGGCAGAAGAAAGAATTAGTGACATAGAAGACCAAATGACAGAGTATAAAGAAGCTGAGCAAAGGAGGGACAAACAGTTACTGGACCACGAGGGGAGAATTCGAGAGATAAGTGACACCATAAGACGAAACAACATTAGAATAATTGGGATTCCAGAAGAAGAAGAAAGAGAGAGGGAAGCAGAAGGTATACTGGAGAGAATTATTGGGGAGAATTTATTCAATATGGCAAAGGGAACGAGCATCAAAATTCAGGAGGTTCAGAGAACGCCCCTCAAAATCAATAAGAATAGGCCCACACCCCGTCACCTAATCGTAAAATTTACAAGTCTCAGTGACAAAGAGAAAATCCTGAAAGCAGCCCGGGAAAAGAAGTCTGTAACATACAATGGTAAAAATATTAGATTGGCAGCTGACTTATCCACAGAGACCTGGCAGGCCAGAAAGAGCTGACATGATATTTTCAGAGCACTAAACGAGAAAAACATGCAGCCAAGAATACTATATCTAGCTAGGTTATCATTGAAAATAGAAGGAGAGATTAAAAGCTTCCAGGACAAACAAAAACTGAAAGAATTTGCAAACACTAAACCAGCTCTACAGGAAATACTGAAAGGGTTCCTCTAAGCAAAGAGAGAGCCTACAAGTGGTAGATCAGTAAGGAACAGAGACAATATACAGTAACAGTCACCTTACAGGCAATACAATGGCACTAAATTCATATCTCTCAATAGTTACCCTGAATGTTAATGGGCTAAATGCCCCAATCAAAAGACACAGGGTATCATAATGGATAAAAAAAAAAAACCATCTATATGTTGCCTCCAAGAAACTCATTTTAAGCCCGAAGACACCTCCAGATTTAAAGTGAGGGGGGTGGAAAAGAATTTACCATGCTAATGGACATCAGAAGAAAGCAGGAGTGGCAATCCTTATATCAGATCAATTAAATTTTAAGCCAAAGACTATAATAAGAGATGAGGAAGGACACTATATCATACTCAAAGGGTCTGTCCAACAAGAAGATCTAACAATTTTAAATATCTATGCCCCCAATGTGGGAGTGGCCAACTATATAAACCAATCAATAACAAAATCAAAGAAACACATCAACAATAATACAATAATAGTAGGGGACTTTAACACTCCCCTCACTGAAATGGACAGATCATCCAAGCAAAAGATCAGCAAGGAAATAAAGGCCTTAAACGACACACTGGACCAGATGGACATCACAGATATATTCAGAACATTTCATCCCAAAGCAACAGAATACACATTCTTCTCTAGTGCACATGGAACATTCTCCAGAATAGATCACATCCTCGGTCCTAAATCAGGACTCAACCGGTATCAAAAGATTGGGATCATTCCCTGCATATTTTCAGACCATAATGCTCTGAAGCTAGAACTCAACCACAAGAGGAAGTTTGGAAAGAACCGAAGTACATGGAGACTAAACAGCATCCTTCTAAAGAATGAATGGGACAACCGCGAAATTAAAGAATTGAAAAAAATCATGGAAACAAATGATAATGAAAATATAATGGTGCAAAATCTGTGGGACACAACAAAGGCAGTCCTGAGAGGAAAATATATAGCGGTACAAGCCTTTCTCAAGAAACAAGAAAGGTCTCAGGTACACAACCTAACCCTACACCTAAAGGAGCTGGAGAAAGAACAAGAAAGAAACCCTAAGCCCAGCAGGAGAAGAGAAATCATAAAGATCAGAGCAGAAATCAATGAAATAGAAACCAAAAAAACAATAGAACAAATCAACGAAACTAGGAGCTGGTTCTTTGAAAGAATTAATAAAATTGATAAACCCCTGGCCCGACTTATCAAAAAGAAAAGAGAAAGGACCCAAATAAATAAAATCATAAATGAAAGAGGAGAGATCACAACTAACACCAAAGAAATACAAACTATTATAAGAACATACTATGAGCAACTCTACGCCAATAAATTTGACAATCTGGAAGAAATGGATGCATTCCTAGAAACATATAAACTACCACAACTGAACCAGGAAGAAATAGAAAGCCTGAACAGACCCATAACCAGTAAGGAGATTGAAACAGTCATTAAAAATCTGCAAACAAACAAAAGCCCAGGGCCAGACGGCTTCCTGGGGGAATTCTACCAAACATTTAAAGAAGAACTAATTCCTATTCTCCTGAAACTGTTCCAAAAAATAGAAATGGAAGGAAAACTTCCAAACTCATTTTATGAGGCCAGCATCACCTTGATCCCAAAACCAGACAAGGATCCCATCAAACAAGAGAGCTATAGACCAATATCCTTGATGAACACAGATGCGAAAATTCTCACCAAAGTACTAGCCAATAGGATTCAACAGTACGTTAAAAGGATTATTCACCACGACCAAGTGGGATTTATTCCAGGGCTACAAGGTTGGTTCAACATCCGCAAATCAGTCAATGTGATACAACACATCAATAAAAGAAAGAACAAGAACCATATAATACTCTCAATAGATGCTGAAAAAGCATTTGACAAAGTACAGCATCCCTTCCTGATCAAAACTCTTCAAAATGTAGGGATAGAGGGCACATACCTCAATATCATCAAAGCCATCTATGAAAAACCCACTGCAAATATCATTCTCAATGGAGAAAAACTGAAAGCTTTTCCGCTAAGGTCAGGAACACGGAAGGGATGTCCATTATCACCACTGCTATTCAACATAGTAATAGAAGTCCTAGTCTCAGCAATCAGACAAGAAAATGAAATTAAAGGCATCCACATCGGCAAAGAAGAAGTCAAATTATCACTCTTCGCAGATGATATGATACTATACGTGGAAAACCCAAAAGACTCCACTCCAAAACTGCTAGAAATTGTACAGGAATTCAGTAAACTGTCAGGATATAAAATCAATGCACAGAAATCAGTTGCATTTCTCTACACCAACAACAAGACAGAAGAAAGGGAAATCAAGGAGTCAATCCCATTTACTATTGCACCCCAAACCATAAGATACCTAGGAATAAACCTAACCAAAGAGGCACAGAATCTATACTCAGAAAACTATAAAGTACTCATGAAAGAAATTGAGGAAGACACAAAGAAATGGAAAAATGTTCCATGCTCCTGGATTGGAAGAATAAATATTGTGAAAATGTCTATGCTACCTAAAGCAATCTACACATTTAATGCAATTCCTATCAAAGTACCATCCATCTTTTTCAAAGAAATGGAACAAATAATGCTAAAATTTATATGGAACCAGAAAAGACCTCGAATAGCCAAAGGGATATTGAAAAAGAAAGCCAACGTTGGTGGCATCACAATTCCGGACTTCAAGCTCTATTACAAAGCTGTCATCATCAAGACAGCATGGTACTGGCACAAAAACAGACACAGAGATCAATGGAACAGAATAGAGAGCCCAGAAATAGACCCTCAACTCTATGGTCAACTAATCTTCGACAAAGCAGGAAAGAATGTCCAATGGAAAAAAGACAGCCTCTTCAATAAATGGTGCTGGGAAAATTAGACAGCCACATGCAGAAAAATGAAATTGGACCATTTCCTTACACCACACACGTAAATAGACTCAAAATGGATGAAGGACCTTAATGTGCAAAAGGAATCCATCAAAATCCTTGAGGAGAACACAGGCAGCAACCTCTTCAACCTCATCCGCAGCAACATCTTCCTAGGAACAACGCCAAAGGCAAGGGAAGCAAGGGCAAAAATGAACTATTGGGATTTCATCAAGATCAAAAGCTTTTGCACAGCAAAGGAAACAGTTAACAAAATCAAAAGACAACTGACAGAATGGGAGAAGATATTTGCAAACAACATATCAGATAAAGGACTAGTGTCCAAAATCTATAAAGAATTTAGCAAAGTCAACACCCAAAGAACAAATAATCCAATCAAGAAATGGGCAGAGGACATGAACAGACATTTCTGCAAAGAAGACATCCAGATGGCCAACAGACACATGAAAAAGTGCTCCATATCACTCGGCATCAGGGAAATACAAATCAAAACCACAATGAGATATCACCTCACACCAGTCAGAATGGCTAAAATCAACAAGTCAGGAGATGACAGATGCTGGCAAGGATGCGGAGAAAGGGGAACCCTCCTACACTGTTGGTGGGAATGCAAGCTGGTGCAACCACTCTGGAAAACAGCATGGAAGTTCCTCAAAATGTTGAAAATAGAACTGCCCTATGACCCAGCAATTGCACTACTGGGTATTTACCCTAAAGATACAAACGTAGTGTTCCAAAGGGGCACGTGCACCCGAAAGTTTATAGCAGCAATGTCCACAATAGCGAAACTATGGAAAGAACCTAGATGTCCATCAACAGATGAATGGATCAAGAAGATGTGGTATATATACACAATGGAATACTATGCAGCCCTCAAAAGAAATGAAATCTTGCCATTTGTGACAACATGGATGGAACTAGAGCATATCATGCTTAGCGAAATAAGTCAAGCAGAGAAAGACAACTATCATATGATCTCCCTGATATGAGGAAATGGTGATGCAACATGGGGGCTTAAGTGGGTAGGAGAAGAATCAATGAAACAAGATGGGATTGGGAGGGAGACAAACCATAAGTGAGTCTTAATCTCACAAAACAAACTGAGGGTTGCTGGGGGGAGGGGGGTTGAGAGAAGGGGGTTGGGGTTATGGACATTGGGGAGGGTATGTGCTTTGATGAGTGCTGTGAAGTGTGTAAACCTGGCAATTCACAGACCTGTACCCCTGGGGATAAATATATATGTTTATAAAAAATAAAAAATTAAAAAAAAAAAGAAGCACTCTAAGTCAATATGGGGCAATTGTGTTATATCTCTGGAGTGCAGAATGAGTTTCTTTACTATGATTTCAAATCCAATAGTCATAAAATTAAATATTCTGTATGGTAGTATTTTCATTTATATAATTGATAATAAGGTTAATCTTAACATATAAGCAACTCGCAGAAATTGATAAGATAAAGATCCACAACCTGTAAAAAATGGTCAAAGGATACAAAAGAAATAAGTAGAAGGACACAAATGGCTCTACATTATGGTAATGAGAGAAATACTAATTACTGCCACGTAAAATACAGATGTGGGAGCAAATCTGACAATCCAGGCAGCAGAAACTAATGGCGATTTCTCTCAGACTCCACAGAATAAATCCCTTTCAAAGCACTTCATTGGAGTAAAAGTAACAGAAACTGGGGCACTTGGGTGGCTCAGTCCATTAAATATCCGACTCTTGATTTTAGCTCAGGTCATGAACTCAGGGATCCTGGGATGGAGCCCTGCTTTGGACTCCCCACTCAGCGGGAGTCTGCTTGTCTTCCTGGCCCTCTGCCCCTCCCCTGCTCTTGTACACACTCTATGAAATATATATATATATATATATATATATATATATATATATATAGTAACAGAAACTCTCTGAAAAGAAATTTGACAATAGGTACCAAGATCTTAAAAATATTTTATATATGTTACCCAGCAATCTCATTTCAAGGAATCTACCCTAAAGAATAATAGATTTATGTACCAGGGTTAATTGTGACACTGAGGCTTATTAACAGTGAGCCTGATTGGGTTTGGCTTAGGTCTAGTGCCACTCCTTGGCCAAGGGAATGAGTGAGAGCCTTATGATACTGGCATCCAAGAGACAGGGGCTGTCTATTAAAATAACAGGTAATGCATAGCATTTATGATGTGTGAGAGATTGATCTATTCACTTTGGCAATTAGAGTAACTGCTCAAAATATCTCCAATATAGAGTAACTCTCAAAATATCTCCATAATATTGGAACTACTTTTATCCCCATCTTAGAGATGATTACCTATAAGCACAAGAGATATTAACTAGCTTGTCCTGTATCACATAGTAAATAAGTGCCAGAGTTAAGATTCAGAAAAGGCACTGTGACTCCAAAGCCCATGCATGACAGACACCTCCCAAAGAGTATCAAGGTACAATTTCCAGAGAAGGGGGATGGTTTGTGTTCAGGCAAAACCATAACATCTACCACAGTCAGTGGTGTTTACTGTCCAAAGCATATCCCCCTTCATAAATTTCCTTAAGTTCCAGGGGCTCTGCCACTCAAAATGCTTCCAGCACTATGCTTAATTGTCTTGAATATATCCATCTACTCTGAAAGACCTGAGTTGGGTCCATAGCACAATGTGCCCAGGGCTGACTGAAAACTTAAAAGGTACTATTAAATAGTATTGAGTAGTATTGAAGAGAATTTGGAGGAAAGTATCCTTCCCTGATTTTCACCTTGAAGTTTGTGAACATGGGCTGAATATTGCTTTTAAAATTTTTTATTTACTTATTTATTTTATTTTAGAGAGAAAGAACACGAACGAGGGTGGGGAAGAGAGAGGAAGAGTCAGAGAGAGAATCTCAAGCAGACTCTCTGCCTAGTGCAGAGTCCCATGAAGCCTGGCTGGATCCCAAGACCCTGAGATCACGACCTGAACTGAAAACAAGAGCCCTACCTTTAACCCATGGAGCCACCCAGGTGCCCCGCGTGGTGCATCAATCTTTGAAGGAAAATAGAAACCCGTGAATAAATATGGTTCAAACACTATGCAAAGTTTCAACTTTGGTTCTCTTTCATTTATATTCCATTGTACAGTCATCCGTTCCCTTACTTTTAGTTTTGCCTTCTGTGGTTTAAGTTATCGAGGTCAATAGCGGTGGGGAAGCAGAGGACCCTCCTTCTAACATGTGGTCAGCAGGTGAACAGTAGCCTAACGCTACATCACAGTGCCTATCTCACTCTCCTCCCTTCACCTTTTCACATCATGAAAGATGTGAAAAGTAAGTGCAAACAAGAAGAAAAGTAAGTGCAGCACAATAGGATATTTTGAGAGAGAAAGGCAGACTACATTTACATGATGGCTATTATAGTATGTTGTTATAATTTTTATTTTATTATTAGTTGTTAAACTCTTACTGTGCCTAATTTAAAAATTAAAGTTTATCATAGGTATGTTTCCATAGTTTTGGACATCCACTGGGGGTCTTGAATGTGGACGAGGAGGGGACTACTGTAATAGCCAGCTGGTGTGAATTTATCACACATTATGAAATAATAGCGGCAGAGACCAACGAATTTTAGTGCACTAGAGGTACTTGTTTCAAAGTTGAATTAGTAAAAATGTGATAAATATTTGATATATAATAATAAATCCCTGAAATTTATTTATTCAGCAAATATCTGTTAGGACCAAGAATGAGCCAGCTCTGGGACTAGGCTCTGGGCACCAGTATTCTAAGCAATACTGTTTTCTATAATTTGGCCACTGAAGAAAAGCACTTGTCTGTGGTGATACCTGTTGCTTTAGCCACTTGAGTCAAATAGTTTGCAATACATTTTATAAATAAATATGGTAAATTTTGTGCTTGACTTAAATAGGAGTGATTTCAGTCAAAAATAATCAAACCAGTGGTGCAGACATACCATGCCAATATACATCTCATTTACATGTAGATGCTCAGCGTAGTAAAAATCTCTCTGATGCGACATCATGTTACTGGCTGTTCTTACACAGGTGCAGTAAATAAGAGAAGTAATACACCAGATCTGATTCTTGTTGGTCAACAATCAGCGCGGTTCTGACATCAAATTTGTTTGTTTCAGCTCTCAGGAAGTGAATGAATTTTAATTCATCTTTTTATTTTAGAAATACACAAGATTAGTAAATTTCATGCCAACTTTTCTATTCATAAGGATACGATTAATCGTGTAAACTTTAGAATTCTGACAAAGGTTTCAAGAAGAAAGCAAAGAACCCTATCATTCTGCCAAAAATTCTGTATCCAATTTCCTCAGATATTGAAATTGTTTTCAGAATTATTTTAAACAACATGATATTCCCCACCTCAGTTTCACATTAATAATCATCACTATCACAATTACTCTGGAAAATATCTAATTATGATTCCTAAAGTAGATGCCTTTGAATGGAATTGCCAGGACAAAGGATATAAAATTTTTAAACATCTTGGTACATATTGTCAACCTGCTTTTCAGAGTTTCTGTTGCTCTTTCTTTCTTTGTACTTATAAAAATGGTTAATACGGTAAATTTTTATTATGTATATCTTTATTTCATTTTATTTTATATTTTATTTCTTTAAAGTGTTCCAAAATTCATTGTTTAGGTTACTCTTAACAGAAAGCTTAACTGAGGTGAATGGAAGCATCAGATTTACGACATTTTTCTGACTCTTATTGCCTCTTATCTTTTAAACCATTACCGTGCTTCAGTCAATGGGAGAAAAAGTACAGCTTCCTCATTGAATTTGCATGCTTTCAAAAACTATTTAAATTAAACCTTACCATGTCCCAGGCACTGTGCTAGATACACTGCCATCAAGAATGTTAACAAATATTCTCATATCGTTATAAAGAACAACATCAGCACATGAAATTAGGAGGGAGAAACCAGGAAGAAGAAATTTTCTAAGTAAAACACAAAATATGGGATTTTTAAGTGATGGGACAGACATTCTCTTAAGCAAAAAGGGTTTTGAAGGCATTCACCAGAAATGTGGGATATCAAACAAAAAATATTAAAAAAATGCTTGCTTATGTTACCCTTTTAAATTTCTAAATTCACACATTTTCCAAATGAACTTTTATCCCTGAACATGTTAGACAACATAGTCACAGAATACACCTCCCAAAGTGCCCTGCAAGGTAATTTAATAGAATACTGTCATTTCTGTGCCTTTAGTCATAGTGAGAACCTTACATCTTAACAGAAAGAATTACCAACAAAAAAATGTGCCTTTCCAATTCACTTGTTGTCTTAGCTTCCCACTGCTATTGTAACGAATTACCATAAACATAGCGATTTAAAGCAACACACATTTTTTTATCTTACAGTTCTGGAGATAGAGGTCTGAAATGGGTTTCGTTAGGTCAAAGTCAAGGTGTTGGTAAGGCTATTGGTGTTGGTAAGCCTTCCTTCTGGAGGCTCAAAAGGAGAATTCCCTTGCCTTTCCCAGTTTCTGGAGGCTTCTTATGGCCCTTGGCTATGGCTACTTCCTTCTCCAAAGCCAGATGCTTCTTGAGAACACTATTTCCATTGTCAGATCTTTTCTGACTCTTCAAAGGACCTTTGTGATGACATTGGGCACACCAAGGCGGTCCAGGATAATCACCGCATCTCCATGTCCTTGATCATGTCTGCACATGTCCTTAGATTCATAAATCAGGATCTGAATCTTTGGGGCCCACTCCTCTGCTTACATCACCTACATTCTATGAAAATATAAGGTTTAGTGACAAATGGTATTTAAGTTGTGATAAATGCCGGTGTGTTCACTTTGTAAACATTCACTGAATTTTGTTATGGTTCCTGATAAAGTCAAAATACACTGAATCTTTTGTGACGAACTGCGGGGGGAGTCTTTTTCCTTTCCTTAATCACTTGTTACACTCATTTTTCTCATTTCAGAATAAGGTTAGTGCTTTAACAAAAACATACTTATTAGCTAATGAGCATAATGAAGTTAGGCTATTTTGTATATTAATAATTTTGCATTATTCATAATGCATTCTATGCCACGGGGCGAAAGGGACTTCACAAATGGGAAAACTAAGTACTAATGCTCAATACACATCTAATAAATTAGATGACTGGATTGCTATGTACAAGAAAACACACATTTTAACTATCTCATTTTCCCTTTTTACTATGTGACTTTAATAACAACATGAGATAATGAAAGCCAAAGGCTTTAGAATCTGAACAAACAGAGTTCGAATTCTAGCTTTCCTACTTACCAGGTATTTGCATTCAGGCAACTTATTTAATGTTTCTGAACTTTTATAAAATGGGTATTACAAATCTTAATACACTGGGATATTGTAAAGATTAGGTAGAAACAATTGGAAAAAATAAAAGAATGCATGAGAATGATTTAGCATGTAATATTCCCTCAAAACTCAGCTTTCTTTGCTTTTAAAACTACTATATTCTACTTATTTTTATTGATTTGTCTTTAGACTAATAGCTAAAAGATTTTAAAATATTTTATTCTATCAACTGAAAAGAAGACAACTGATTTTCCCTATTGCTAAAAATCTCATTTCCCTGCATTTTGGAAAAATAAATACAGCATTGCATTCGTTTAGACAAGGAAAATCGATCCTATAAGTGTTAACGTATGTTCTTCTATATCCTATTTGTCTTCAGGTACCTTTGAGATACACCGATTTGTTTCAGATTATATTCTGAATAAAGGGTACAACTGATAGGCTCTCACTTGTAAGAGCTCGGCAGTGGAGAGTTTATTGGGTCAGTAGAGCAAGAAATCATTGATAAAAGATGCACATTCTACATGGAACTGTGTGCTCTACGTATATAGGCAACAGATCACCCTAATTTTAAATGCTGCTAGAACTTTCCAAAGTCAGACAAGCTATCTGCTATAGGTTAATTTTTCTGGAAAAGCAGGCTTGCTCAAAAATTTAAAGTATGTGTTAGTGTTTTACTTTATTTTAACAATATAAGATGGATTTCCAGGAATATAACCCTGATGCACAACACTGAGTCTTTTGTATACAAGATTTGACTTGAGTAACTACATAATTATCATTCAGGTGACAAGCAGATCATGAAAAAACATGAATCACCTAAACTTTAGGAATTCATAAGGCATAGAAATCATTACAGTCTGTGCACTGGAATGTGCAGCAAGATTTTTTAATAGAAATGAACCTAGTCATATAGTATTAGATTGTAAAATTTTTGAAAAAGCTTCAGGGTCACCTCATTCTAAGCATGGACTTCCTATAAAATGGAACAGCCAATTGAGAACTGAGGAACTGTAAAGCAATATGCTTAAATACATTTCATTTTTCCCAGGGTTCCATTTTGAGTTGTCAGCAGATGTCTGAGTGTATATTTTTTTTTATTTGAATGTGTTTTCTTATCATTTAAATCAACAAGAGCTAGGAATCAATTATCTATAGTCCCCAAACATTCCATTTTCTTTCATCTGTTTTTAAATGTCATAGGAAGAATAAAAAGAAATAGAAATCAATGACCAATGATATATAGAGATATATATCATTGGTCATTTTTAAATCAAAAAGGGATTTAGGTGTCAGGTGTCAGGGGATTACCACACCTTCAGAGTCTGCTGAGAGTAGATGATTAAATATTTGCACCTGATCCCTCATTTGAAGTATACTCCTATTTAGGTATCTAAACCTTTTCCTCATAGTTAAAATTATTTCCATTGCAAGTTATTCTGATGGTTTGTCATCAACGGATTTGTAAGGAAAGTATTGAACAGAATCGGAGAAAAATTTCCACCATCTTGGAGATAAACCACAGAGCAAATCCAGGAAGTTCAGTGATAGGCCTGCAGGGCTGGTCTCTCTCTCTGGCCGGGACAGCTGGTTGACCCTCTTGTTCCCTATTGAGGATTTGACTAGTGCAGTGTAAGTTGTGTGTTTAGATTCTTGCCCTGCCAGTCGTTGAGGCCTTCCAACAACAAATGGCTTCTAAAAGCCCATTTTGGGGATGCCTGGGTGGCTCAGTTGGTTAAGCCACTGCCTTCAGCTCAGGTCATGATCCCAGAGTCCTGGGATCGAGTCCCACATTGGCTCCTTGCTAAGCAGGGAGCCTGCTTCTCTCACTGCCTCTGCCTGCCACTCTGTCTGCTTGTGTGTACTCTCTCTCTCTCTCTGACAAATAAAATCTTAAAAAAAAATTAAAAAAATAAAAAATAAAAGCCCATTTTGTCAGGGAAGTTTGCAGTATCAGAGACATTATGTTGTTAAGCCAACCCACAAGGTGTCTTTTAATTGGTACTATTTGGAGTATGAACGTGTCTTTCCTTCAAATATGCTCAATTATTCTTTTAACCAAGAACTTACTGCTGTATTTTCCACATTTTGAGTTACAAAAGGGACTGTTTTTTTCATATGTTTTAATAAATTGGTGGCTGATTACAATAACTGTAGTGGTAAAAGCAGATAACTTAGATCCCAGATGATAATAGAGAAAAAGCAATCTGCCTTTCACAGAAAGAAAGAGGAAAAAAGAAAGGCTGAGAGAGAGAAAGATTTTTCTAAAAAATTTGAGAGATGGTTTTCAAATATTGAGAATTCAGAAGCTGACCTGGAAGATCATTGTGTCCATTCCAATTAAATTTATGTCTAAGCTGGGCTGGAACTGCAAAAAATGACCAATGCATAATATCATATGTTGCCTTTTTGTTGTGTGTTAAGGATCCTTCTTAAATATCCTTCTTAACTAAAAAGGGCTTGAATATATACATTTGGCATAAGGAAATTAAGGGCATTGGTTCCTTGTTTTATTTATTTATTTTTTTAAGATTTTATTTATTTATTTATTTATTTGAGAGAGAGAGAGAGAGAGAGAGAGAAAGCACAAGCAGGGAGAGCAGCAGAGGGAGAGGGAGAAGCAGACGTCCCACCCAGCAGGGAGCCAGATGCCGGACTGTATTCCAGGACCCCGGGATCATGACCTGAGCCTAAGGCAAACGCTTAACCATCTGAGCCACCCAGGCACCAGGGCACCTTGTTTTAAACCAAGGTCATTAATGAGTTTCATGCTAAGATTGCATCCTAGCACTGTGTTAACACTTCCTAATCATTGTTGGAACCCACAAATCTTGTAAATGCTCCATTAAGAAAAACACATTTGAAACTTCACAGAAGTTTTCATGCTGAATCCTTTTGGTTTCTTCTCTCACAGTCAGCTCAACATGTCTTTACTGGAACAGAAACTTCGAAAGTTTCTGCGTGGCCTTGGTGCTCCATGCAGACTTGAGAGAACACATGGAGGAAGCTGTAATTGAGGGAGACAGTGCTGTCAGTACATGAATCCACAGAGTTCGAAAGCCCAAGAGTGGAGCACCCATCACTATGATTCCGCCTGACACTTGACTGAAAGCATTTTGCACTAATTTGCTTTGTGCCTGTCCAGACAATCTAAAAATAAAGGATGAGGGGGCAATAGGGGTCTATTAAACAGAATAACCAGCTCCTGGAAAATGAATGCATTTACACACTTGTGACTTTTGCAGGGTTGGAGATCACAATGAAAGGAAGGGAAAATGGAGGAGGAGGGGAGGATTTGCGTTCTCCCCTGCAACCAAGGTCTGCCTTTCTGGGTCTCAGGTCTCCTGGTTCTGGATGGCCCACACCACGGGACCCTAGAGATTCCCAGCCACAAGTGCAGAAGCGTGCTGCACCCAGTGCTTACCAGCAGGCATGTCATTCTTACCCTGAATGTGTTTAAAATTTACTTCCAAATCTCCGATGAAATAAACTTGAGTCTCCTTTCCCAGACTATATTTTGATATTTTATCTCTACATAAACATAACTGCTCTGGGGTGGTTTTAAGCCTCTGCTCATGGTCCAGTTAAAAAGCAAACCAAAAAAAAAAAAAAAGCCTTGAGCTTGTTGTCACAGTTGTCCAGATTTGCTGATAGAATGTAAGAAAGACTAAGGCAGAGTGCAAGGAGATGGAGATGAAGAACTCACTCTGGGCCCTGTAATTGGCTCCTGTTTTCAACTGAAGAGTCAGGAGGAAGGCCAAGGATTGAGAAGATGGCTTCAGAAGAAACACATGGTTTTTTGAAAGCTAAACACAGCTGGGCCCCAAACCATGTTCTACTCACTGTCCTAGCCTGGGGCCTCTTTGGGATCACAATATCATTGCTGGTATGTGTGATTATCTGTTTGGATGATCATTAGGAAATGTAGCAATATTCAAGAAAGAATAGATGTGAATCCAATTTGTAGGGCTGTAGTTAATCAGAAAAGTCAATCATGTTTTCAAAGGCTAGAACAATGGGTTTTATTAATAAGCCTCAGTTTCTTTAGACATCTTAAGTCACTGGATATTTTTTAAGGTGCTTGCTCTTTGACATTTACCCATTTGACTTTCTAAATAAATAACATGATTTGAGGATCTTGGGGTCTCATGGAAAAAGGGAAGATTATAATATTGGGTCTTCAACTAATGTCCCAACTCCTTCTCTTTTTGTTGGCAAAAGGGAGGTAGGATATGAGCATATTCATATCCATAAATACTTTCCTCATTTGCTGTGTAGCATTGTTCACTCCTTTGAGTGAACAATGAAGTTCTAACAAAACTGTTTTCTAGAAGGTGTAGCATAACATGAAATTAGGTAAGATAGTAATGCCTTGGCAAAAATATTTTAAAAGAGAAGCATAGAACAGATCGAGAGAGAAACATTTTTATCCTAGAGAATGTGTGGAAAACCACAGAAGCCTCCTGCCCCAGGTGGAGTTCTTATGCTAATAGATTTTCAAAAAAATCTATCCTATTCACAGGTTCAGAGTCATAACATAAGAGAAAGAACTCAAACAGAAGAGGTGGGTTTTGTCAGCTGTACAATTTCACCTAAGCCAGATAAGTCCACCGCATTTTGTTTCAAAATTATTTTTCTTCCTTTAGTTCAGAATTCTGCTTGTAAGTCTTATGATGGATCTTTCAGCATTTTTGTATTTTCATATATATAATCCAAATGTTCTCAGGGCTTATGAATAATGACTTAATTCATATTTTTGTTTGAATAATGACTTCACTTGTCCATTATTATAACAAAGGCAATAAAGAAACATATAACCAAACACAGAAAAAGAAAATAAAAATTTTAAAAACCTGTCTACATCAATACAGTTGTTGTTGACATTGGGATGTCACTCCACACATTTTAGTTTATGTGAATACTTCTAAATATAAATATAGATTCTTAAATATAAATATATGAATATAAAACCAACAGAGAGAGAGAGAGAGACTAAATGGGTAGGAAAATAGATGGATGTTTGTGGATGGATAAATAAAAATACTGTCATAAATTATATTTCTGCAATTTTTAAGTTTGAGGGCATTTAATTTTATTGAAGTTCATAAAGTAACTAGAAATTGTGTTGTAAGAGATAGAATCACTCAACCTTTGATAACGTCTTATCACCTCAAGAGCTGTGAGTTCCCACAAGATATTAAAGATTATAGAAATAAATAACCATTAAAAATCAAATACACTGGGGTTATTACTTTTTTCGGAAGCAAAAGACTTCAATTTTAGTCAATATCCACCGATTCCAAACCATGAAAAATTAGAACATTTGTATACTTTCTTCCACATCTAATCCCCCTGTTTCAACATCTATTTTTACCTCTTTGAGGCTGATAATGCTTTTATATTATATCTACAAGTCTGTTGTAGGTGTTTCAGTAATTGCCGTAAATGCTAACACAAGTTATTTTTATTATGGCTCATCTATTTCTGAGCTTGTTAATTTTTTCTATCTCTGTGGGTTCTTGACTGATTAGATGGTGGTGGTGTTTTTTCATTACTTAAGCACTGATTTATTTTTACTTTGTTTCCTGAACAAGATAGCTCCTAAATTCTGGCATGTTTGAGAATGTGTCATGCCTCTCTGCTAACATGATAACTCATATATAAAAATATCACCCACATTCCCTTTTCTTCGATGCCCTGGAAATACCATTCTGTTCTCTTCTGGTATTTACTGCTGTGCTCATCTTTGTATGAGGGTTTGTTCTTTCTTCCTTCGAATGATTACATTTCTTTTTTCTTTTTCTTTTCTTTTTTTTTTAGATTTTATTTATTTATTTGACAGACAGAGATCACAAGTAGGCAGAGAGGCAGGCAGAGAGAGAGAGGAGGAAGCAGGTTCCCTGCTAAGCAGAGAGCCCAATGTGGGGCTTGATCCCAGGACCCTGGGATCATGACCTGAGCTGAAAGCAGAGGCTTTAACCCACTGAGGCACCCAGGTGCCCCCAAATGATTACATTTCTAGAGTTTGTATAAGTGTGTTTTGGGGGTTAGGAAGTCCCAGGAGGTCTTACAGTCTGTCATTTTTTTCATGAATTAGGCAATCCGTCACCCCCATCCCCCATAATTGAAGGACATCTTGGTTAAGGATCACATTATTGAGGTTAGTTATTATTCCCTTATCTGGCATCGAAAGTTGTAAAAACTTTTGAGACTATTTCAGTTCCCCCCCATTATAAATGGTTTGTCTTTTCTTCTACATCATGGAAGTTTGAGAAATTGAATAAGACACCTCTTCTTCTGTTTCAGGTTTTCCTGGAATATGGCATATTCATGTAAGCTGACAACGTTATTTCTTCCTTTATATTAAGAAAAATTTCCATACTATGCATTTTGTTCTCTACTGTATGAGTGATAAATACCCTTGCCATCAGAACATCTTTGAATGTTTTCCATAACTGTTTTCTTTTCTTTATTTTTTAACCCCCCCCCCCTTTTACTGTAATCATCATGGTGATCTCAAGCCTTTTGTCTTTGCCAACAATTTGATTTTCCACTACATCTATTCATCTCTGGTTCTTTGAAACTCATTTAGTGGTACTATAAAGTGGTACTATAAAGATGACTTTAAGTTTTGTTTTATGATCTCTAATCATTTCCTTAAATCTGCAATTTTCACGTTTATCACTTTAGGTTAGTTTATCATCTTGTCTCTGAAATGTTTACTTAATTCATACTCTCCTCAGCAATTTTTATGATATGAGGCACTATTTTTATATTTTCTTCAGTTATGTGTTCTTCCAAAGTGGGTTTTATGGTTCTTTTCTTCTTTGTGTTTACATAGATAACAATGTCATTTTCCCCCCATCTGATTTGTACTTAATAGAAATGTCTCTCATTAGACTTTCAGTATATTCTATAATTAAGTTAGTAAAATTTCCTTGACACTATCCATCTTATCTCATAATGATTTTCTTTGTCGGGAAACCTCAACTCATTCATTTCATCTAAGACAGTGTGGGCAAACTTTCTCTGCAAAGAGCCAGACAGTAAATATTTTAAGTTTTGCGAACCTATGGCTTTTGTTGCAACGCTAACTCTGTTCCTGTAGCATGAAAGCAAACATACACAATACATAAACAAATCGGCATAGTGGTGTTCGGATAAAACTTTATTTGCAAATCAGGGGACAAGCCCACTCTCCAAAGTTTGGCTGACCCCAGATCTAAAAAAGAGTTTAATGTCTTCTAACAGAGTTCACTCCACTCCATGTGGCCTTACCTGGAGGTATGCCTGCAGAATTCAGTTCAATTATCTGATTATCCACAGATCTGGAAAAAGGATGAATCCCTTCAATCTCCACCAACATCTTATGGATGGAAGTAACTGGGTTGTCTACCACAACCAGAACCATTCCTTGCTTTACCTAGGGTTAAATGCCCATTTTTTTTTGTTAATTTTCAGCATAACAGTATTCATTATTTTTGCACCACACCCAGTGCTCCATGTAATCCGTGCCCTCTCTAATACTCACCACCTGGTTCCCCCAAACTCCCACCCCTGCCGCTTCAAACCCCTCAGATTGTTTTTCAGAGTCCATAGTCTCTCACGGTTCACCTCCCCTTCCAATGTCCCTCAACTCCCTTCTCTCCATCTCCCCTTGTCCTCCATGCTATTTTTTATGCTCCACAAATAAGTGAAACCATATGATAATTGACTCTCTCTGCTTGACTTATTTCACTCAGCATAATCTCTTCCACATGAGACAGGAATCCATCAGAATCCTAGAGGAGAACATAGGCAATAATCTCTTCAATATCAGCTACAGCAACTTCTTTCAAGATATGTTTCCAAAGGCAAAGGAAACAAAAGCGAAAATAAGTCCCTTTTGGGACTTCATCAAAATCAAAAGCTTCTGCAGAGCAAAGGAAACAGTCAAGAAAACAAAGAGGCAACCCACGGAATGGGAGAAGATATTTGCAAATGACAGGACAGACAAAAGGTTGATATCCAGGATCTATAAAGAACTCCTCAAACTCAACATACACAAAACAGATAATCATATCAAAAAATGGGCAGAAGATATGAACAGACACTTCTCCAATGAAGACATACAAATGGCTATCAGACACATGAAAAAAAATGTTCATCACCACTAGCCATCAGGGAAATTCAAATTAAAACCACATTGAGATATCACCTTACACCAGTTAGAATGGCCAAAATTAGCAAGACAGGAAACAACATGTGTTGGAGGGGATGTGGAGAAAGGGGAACCCTCTTCCACTGTTGGTGGGAATGCAAGTTGGTGAAGCCTCTTTGGAGAACAGTGTGGAGATTCCTCAAGAAATTAAAAATAGAGCTTCCCTATGACCCTGCAATTTCACTACTGGGTACTTACCCCAAAGACACAGATGTAGTGAAAAGAAGGGCCATTTGTACCCCAATGTTTATAGCATCAATGGCCATGGTTGCCAAACTGTGGAAAGAACCAAGATGCCCTTGAATGGACGAATGGATAAGAAAGATGTGGTCCATATACACTATGGAGTATTATGCCTCCATCAGAAAGGAAGAATACCCAACTTTTGTAGCAACATGGACAGGACTGGAAGAGATTATACTGAGTGAAATAAATGCCCATTCTTAATTTGATTTTTCCCTAATTGTGGGATTATTAATAAGAACTCTCAGAATTTTATTTTCTCATCCTTTTTTCCCCCAGCACCATTTCTTTGGAAGGGGGTATATAATTAAGGGCTTTAAGATTTTATTTTTATTCCCCTTGGCTATATCTTTTAGAAGTTTATGACAGGAGACATAACCTTTTCCTTAATTAGTCCTTGCTGGCAAATGTTTCCCTTATTTGTTTTATTATGTTTGTGGCATCCAGACAGGAAGATTCAGGGAACTGGTTTGTTCTGCAAGTTTCATCTGAAAGATTTCATGTTTGTGGAGTATTGATCATATTCATCTGGAGAGTGGTCACATTTGATCATTCTCCTCCTCTCTTGTTTCCTGTCCATTCTGAGAACTCCCTAGAAGACTGTCAATTACAGGCTCCCCAGGGCTCCTCTGACTTGGCTCTTTACTGTGCCATGCTACATTTACAGTGCAACTCCCCAGACGTTTTTCCATGGAGCAGAGCTCTCTACACATTTCCACCAAGCTGGGGTACAAGTGGAGAGTAGGCAGTCATGATAGTGTAGGGGATCTCTGCTCCCCAAATTTCTTCCAATGGTAGGACAAGACCTTCAGAAGGTAGAGACAGCCTCCACATACTCAGCCAGCAGTACCAGAATAACCTGAGCTGTCAAATGAGGTAAGCTTTACCTTACCCACCACCACTTACAGAGTTTTGAACGTCTCAGTGCTTCAGCATACAACACCAAATATATAGAAATAACTTTTTTCTTTAAACCTAACTCCTATCTATGCATCAAGGTCTGACACACTGACATTGAGCTTTCTCACATCTCTCAGAGAAAACACTACCTAGAACAAAGGAATCTTGACAAGGGTAGCTCATAGTAAGTTGCCCAGGACATATCCTGTCAAATCATCTCACAGGTTGATCATCAGTAGATCCCAGGTCACCCTGTCTCTGTCCCAACTCATGTCTTTTTCTCACATTCTCCTGTCATAGTACCTTTTTCCTGAAGTCCAAGCCACAGCTGTACACACGTAACTCAACTCTCAAGATACACATATGACTTAGCTCTCAAAGAACAAGTGCAAAATGTGATGGAAAAGCCAAATTACACATCATATTTTCCCCAGAAACAACCTTCAAAAACCCAAGGCTTCCAGAAGATGCACCTAATTCACTTGACAATGCAAAACACTTCACTTGTGTTCCAAACACAAGCATTCAGGTTTCCTCCAGAAAAATCAAAATCAAAGGTATAATCAAGTATGCAAGTCAGAAAATGCTGGGAAGAGACAGGAAATTTAATAGCTTCATGGAACGTGTCGGCATTGAGTGTATGCCAAAACATCTGCTTACATAGACTGTTTGTTCAACATCTACATTGCATGGTTCAAATTATCATCAGCCTGTTCACCCACTTCTGCTTTACCAAGAAGCAGAACTTGTCTATTGACTCTGTACTGGAGAAGAAGGTGTTCATCCATGGGTGTGGAGGTGTCAATGCTGAGAAAAAAGGACTTTGTGTATGGTTTGCCCTCATAGGACTGAAGCTACAAATGTTAATGTTGTCTTCCACTGAAGGAAATTGTTGTTTTTATTGTATGCTTTTCCTTCTTTTATTTTTTTAAAAAACTATCCAGGATATCTTATGATTCTCTTCCTAGCAGTGGGAAAAAAATGGCCTCAACACATTTTCATCTTGTTCCTTAGCCCTTTCTGACTAGAAGTAAAAAGAGTTTATTCTTTGGGATATCTGGAGCTTAATCTGTGTCTTAGACCTGCATTTCAATGAACCAAGGCAACTTTGAGTGACTGTCTTTTAAATTAATTGTACAGAGCTCTAATTGCCATCTATTAAGTTAGAATAAAGAAAATCCTAGTGGTAGCCATTACTGCTTACTAAGCAAAACAATGAAACTACATGTATGTACCAGAACCAGATATATAAAAATGATGTTTCTCTTTAAAGCATGGAAGAGAGTAGCAGATTCCTACATGAAAGGTTTTCCCTCACTCTCCACCAATCCTGTCAGAAAAGGAAGCAGAAATAGCTAATGGTGCTATTAAGAGGGTTTCAGCATCAAGAGGTGGGCAGAGGGGACTTCAAAAGCTAGAGCAGCTGTGGTCCTAAAGCATTTGCTACGAAACCTGGACTCCAAGTCACATTTTCTCTGCTTTGAAGAGTTCTAATTGGGGGAAGAAAAAATCAAGCATTTTTGACAAGACCTCTGCCAAAGAAAATTATGGGAGGCAAAGATGAAAAGGAACGTGTGCTGATTGTCCTGTTATTTAAAAGTCCCCACAGTAAGAGTATCATTGTAATCACTGATGCCGAGAAGGTTTGTTGGGGATGATTCCCATGGGAGACAGGCTGAACCTGGAGGCTAATATGGAGTCAGTGTATTTTCTTCCCCAAGAAAAATCTCCCATAAGCAGATTATACTCTAAGTTAAAAAAAAAAAAGTTTCAAAAGAACTGAAAATAAATGTGTTGCCAAACAACCTAAACCGTTCCTTTTTAAAATGATTTTCTTTCTTTATTTGAGAGAAAGAGGGAGAGAGAAAACAGGACATGGAGGTTGGACCGGTATTAGGAGAGGGACAAGCTGACTTCCTGACAAGCACAGAGCCTAAGCCAGGGTTCCATCCCAGGACCTTGAGATCATGACTTGAGAGAAAGTCAGACACTTCACTAACTGAGCCACCCAGGCACCCCTAAACTGTTACTTTTTTGATACTAGATTAGTCCAGGAATCCTAGGGTTTGTGAAATCTTTGATGTAGAACATCTAGGAAGGGGGATGTATGCTCCATTTTTCCTGAAATCATCTTACTGCCTTAAATTTCACTTACTAGATTAGAGAGGAGGAAGTTTAATTTTCAAAACAAACAGAAAACGAGAAAATGAATAATAATAAACAAACAAATAAAAGCAAAAACATGACCAAACAAATACCACGTGCCCTTGTGAACAACAAACGTATTGAACCTGGTCTTACACAAAACTTGAAAAGTATGGTATAGTTTGAAAATCAATACACATGTCATTTATAAAGAAGTTCTTGGTTGAGGGCCACTTTTATAAATATGATCCTATTCTTATCTTCTGTTGTATTCAACAATGCCATTAAAGGGGAGCCTCTATAGACATAATGATTTGATTTGATCAGATGTCTGTCCAAAAATGAAAAACTCAATTATATACAAAATAACTTTGAAAAGTGCAATTACATTAGGATATTATTCCCCTCAATGGCAGAAAAATCACAACCAGTTAAAATACAACTTTTCTTATTATTTTTTCCATATTTGTAGTGGTTTGACAAGAACTATTTAGGGACTACATCAGACTTGACTGGAAATAACCTGAAGCTGTTTCAAACAGAAAACAAAAGTGTTTAAGCTAAAAGCACATTTTCAAAATTATACCTATTTGGAAAGATGCTCTACTCTGTGGCATCATGGTGCCTTGCTTGATAAATGTGTATTAATTGATTGTCAGATGCGGTCTTCTGAAGAGTTGATTATGTAAGCGAGGAAATAGAGTTTGCAGAAATCTTCTTCTTCAGGGGTCTGAGACATCCCAGTCTAGTTCTTTCTTAGCCTATGTAGGCTTTTCTTACCACTTCCCCTCAGCACCTTCCAGCATCCGAAGGGCAGCGCTGAAAGAAGAATGAACATGTTATTATTCTTGCTAAATTGGAAATACAGGATTTTCTACTTCAAGATTTAGCCAAACAGTTCACTTCTGGCCCCATGATTTTAAACTGGCCCCGGGATACCATACCTCATTCAAAAGCTATTACCTTCCTCAGGTGGGAGCCATCTTTAAAATTCAAAATCACAGAATTCTTAGAACCATGAAGAAATTTATTTTAATCTAGCTCCTACCCCACTGCATTCCTTCAAGACTCTTACTAAGATCACAACTCAGTTCTGTGTTGTTAAATCCAATGGACACTTTTGATCCCATTGTATTTTACCTCTAAGTACTCAAGACTATGGAAATGTGTGATATTTTCTTCTGATTGATTGATGTCTAGGTAGACATTGATGTCTACAGGTAGATGTTCTCAACATTCAAAAGGACAGAATCTAGAACCAAATGGCCTGGATTCCAATTCTGAATCCACACCTTGCTAGCTGTGGAACTCTGAGTGTTCTTTCATGTCACCCAGCATCAGGATTTTTTAGCTCTGAAATGAAGTATATTAGCACTGCCACTCCCCATGCAGTATGATTACAAGGATTAAATGAGGTACCATATAAAAATCCTTTCCAAAATGCAATCTGATCAGGTCACTGCCTTGCTAAAATCTATTCAATGGTTTTCCTTAACTCTGGATAAAGCCATAAAACCTTAATCAGCCCACAGGGTCGTTGTGATTGGAGCTTATCCCCCCATCATCTCTTGCCCTATTGAGCACTATAAAGTTAGAGGTGTCCACTGTCAGCTGTTCAACTGTACACAGAAAATCACAGGAAGAAGTAAGGAGAAAAAGATGGAATATATCCTGTAAAGATGATGGACAATATGCAAGGAGGAGGGACAATATGCAAAGAGGAGTGATTGTAGGACTGAGTGGTGGTATCTTGTGACGCTGTGTGTGGTGCCCAGTGGGGAGGGCTGTAGAGATTTGAGAAGACAGAATAAGTTTTGAAATATCATGTCAAAGTGAAAATTAACTTACAAGGAAATTATAGAATTTCCACGCACTGTTGAATGACCTTTGATCATGAATTTAAAGTAAAACCAATCTGATCAGGGATGGAATATAAATAGTGAAGAGGTGAGTTTACCTGGAGATGTTAATGGATGTGCCTGTGATCATGTAGACAGGATAAGATGGAGTCTGACCTCCTAAATTTATTTCTACAATGCCCTGCCTCCCTCTTCATTTTCTAGGTCATGTGTGCCTCAACCTCCCTTAGATGTCTACTACATTAAGGTCTTTATGAGCTGACTTCTTTAACAGATTGATTTTTGAGTTTGTATCATGTGCTTGGTATCAGGAATACAAAAATAAGTTTCTTACCAAATATATGCTGGCATGATGTGGTCAGAATAACTTTGGGGTGGTTCAGTCAGTTTAGTGTCTGACTCTTAATTTCAACTCAGGTCTTGATCTCAGGATCATGAGTTCAAGCTCCACACTGGGCTCCATTCTGGGTGTGGAGTCTACTTTAAAAAAAAAATAAATAAAATGATTTTTAAATTTGTTGATTTGTGTTAATCTGGGAAAAAAGAGATAATGTATTTTAGATTAAATTTTAAGTTTTTTAAAACAAAATAATAAAGATTCTAGATCTACAAAGTCCAATGCTTGCTCTACTAACTCTGTTTAAATGTTAACATTCTGCTACAGTGCCCCCCCTTATCTGTAGGGGATTCATTCCAAGACCCCCCTGAATGCCCGAAACCACAATAATACTGAATCCTTATGTGCTCTACTTTTTTTCCAATACATACATGTCTATAGCAAAGTTTAATTTATCAGTTAGACACAGTAAGAGTTTAACAATAATAATAATATTCTAGAATAATTATAGAAATATACTCTAATAAAAGTTATACAAATGTAGTCTCTCTTTCACTCTCAAAATATCTTATTGTACTGTACTCAGCCTCTTCTTATTGTGATGATGTTAGATGATAAAATGCCCACGAGATAAGATGAATTGAGGTGAATGACCTAGGCACTGTCATGTAGCATTAGACTACCATTGACCCGAGAATACATCAGATGGAAAAGCAGCTGCTTCTGGACCACAGTTGACCATAGGTAACTGAAACCATGGGAAGAGAAACTACAGATAAGAGAGGTCTACTGTATTTGGTTGATGGCTTATTTTATATATGCCATATCAGTTACATTAGGAATCTGAATTTTATAGAATATTAACACTCCTATGTGTTTCTCACAACTATTTGAGATGGACACTGTTCTCCATTTTCTTTTCAAAGGCAACTAACAACATTTCTAAAACAAGCATTGGACCATTTATTCAAAAGCCTTGTTTCAATAGAAAGAATTTTTTGCAATTGATATTCCAAAACTGTAAATCAATCAATAAATATAAGACCTAAGGATGAAATATCATTCTGAAGTAACTTTGCTTGACATCTCTTATATTCCAGTTAAAATTGAAGGTTAAGAAAATCAAGAATAATTTCTGGAAATCTAAGTCAGAAGTCTATCATGAAGGTGAAAAAAGGGGCTGGTTCTGACTTGATTTAAGAGTTTTAGGAGCTTTAAGCAAATTAAAGCTTGCACGAATCAGTCTTGATTCATGAAACTCCCTCACACTCTCTAATGAGTGCCTTTGATCTAATAAGTGACATCCATCAGATTTATTTATCTGTTTTTTCCCCTTATCAAAGTTAACTTCCCTGAAGCAAAAATTGCCTTTTCATTCCTTCAGGGCAATTTGTTACACAGATGTCTGAGAGAAGTCACCCTCTTTTTCTGGTTGAAACTCCCTTATTAGAGTCTTCCTCCATACCCACAGGCTCAGTGGAGATTCCCCAGGGGCTGAGGGAGACAGTAGCTAGATTAAGAACACCAAGACCAAGCCCTGTCAAAAGACGACACAAGTTCCTTTTCCTTTGAGCTTTACTTTTGAGTAAAGAAAAATCTGGATTTCTCTATTATTGGCAACTTGCAGACATGAAAAGTGCAAATAGGCTCACCACTGAGGACGTTTGGTATTCCAGTCAAGATATGTGAAGATTGGTACAGACTATGGATCCACATGGCTTTGACCAAGGTAAATACAAGCTAACCAAATGTTTAAAAAGTAAACAAGCAAACAAACAAATATATAAGTAATAAAACAAGCAAACAAGCCCAAAAGAAGTGAACAGTCTTTGGCCTCACAGAAGAAAGTGTGGGGAACCCTGCTGGGGACTGTAGTCTCTCAACTTCCATTTGATGAGATAGGAAGTTTTGGTTGAAAATTTCATGCACATAAATGCAAAAACCAACCCCACCCTTCCTAGGTCTTTGAGGCAGTGAATTATGTCTACTTGGCAGATTATTTCTACTTAGTGTTAGGACTCAGGTTAGTTCCAAATCTTTGACAAATTAATAATAATAATAGTAATAATAATAGTTATTAATAGTTAATAATAACATAGCTATAGTTAATAATATAAATATTATATTATATATAATATAATATATAAATATAGTTAATAATAGTTAATAATAACAACAACAATCACAATAATACATTCTACCTATGCCAGGTACTCTGCAAAATGTTTCAGTCCTTGGCATTGAATGAAACTTTCTGTGGATCAACGATGGACAGTGCCTCCATCACTAACCATCATGTGGCCAAGCCAGAATCAAACCCTAAGTGCCAGGTCAGATGAAGAGTAAGAGAGGAACCCCTTTCCCCCGCACCCCAGAACCACCAGACTGAGGAGCTGTTATGGTTCTTCAAACAAAATATAATGTGCTTTTACCAGAAACTGGTAGACAAAGACATTACCTTTCTGAACTTGCAAATGTCCACTACACAGAGTCACAAAACAAATTAGTTTTTGGACAGTCTGTCTTTGTAACTCATTCTGCCTATTCTTCCTAGTACTGTTTTTTTTTTTTTTAAATTATGTTAGCATATGAATACATTTTATTTCCAAGGACAGTAATAAATTTTGAATACAAATGGCTTGAGTATCTATAGGAACACACCATCAAAGGGTAGAGAAAAAAGTAACATTTCATCTCTTGAATTATTTAAAAGGTGGACTTTATCAAGCATCACGCTGCTATGATTTTAATTATATCTCCACAAACTTAAACTACCTTTTGCAAGCTCATCAGTAAAGTTCTACGGAGCTCTCCTGGCTCACCAAGTTCAAAGCCACACTCTAGGTCGATTATATTTAAAGTCTACTGACAGCATGCAGTGGGGAAACATTAAGTACCACTTAAATCTGTTACTGAATACCTCATCAGAAATATCCTGGAAAAAACAACTCCAACTCTGACTTCATCATGATCCATTACAAACTCCCTTTGGCCCTGTTTTCACACAGGTGCCTAGCTGTAACATGAAAAATCCCTAGCTCTTAAGAAGATGAACGGTAATTCTTCTTTCAGACCCCTATCAATTAGGGGTTCAAATCTAAAATTAACAGAATATTAACTTCTGTTAAGGCCACCTTATGAAGCTTGACTCTCCCTGGCTCCTTGGCATGAATGTGGAAGACACGGCTCAAGGAAAATCCAAGGGGTCTTCTAGAACAGAATGTTCCCATGGAAGGATATAAACATTGAAGGATTATTTTTATGATGTCAGTTTAAGAAAAAGATTTAAGGGGTGTCTCGGTGGCTCAGTGGGTAAAGCCTCTGCCTTCAGCTTGGGTCAAGATCCCAGGACCTGGCATGGAGCCCCGCATTGGGCTCTCTTCTCAGCAGGGAGCCTGCTTCCTCCTCTCTCTCTCTCTCTCTCTCTCTCTCTCTCTCCGCCTGCCTCTCTGTCTACTTGTGATCTCTATCTGCCAAATAAATAAATAAAATCTTTTAAAAAAATTAAGTGTCTAAGTGGTAATTCCTTTAGATTTAGTAAAAAATGAAGACTTCTAGGAAAACTCCTCCCCATGGGAGTTTCCATATTCATCAATAGATCTTCTTCTTCTTCTTCTTCCTCTTCCTCTTCCTCTTCCTCTTCCTCTTCCTCTCCTTCTCCTTCTCCTTTCTTCTTCTTCTTCTTCTTCTCCTTCTCCTTCTTCTTCTTCTTCTTCTTCTTTTTTTGAAGAGTTAATTTATTTATTTGAGAGAGAAAGCATGATTAGGGACAAAGGGCAGAGGGAGAGGGAGAAGCAGGCTCCCTGATGAACAGGGAGCCCAACATGGGGCTTGATCCCAGGACCCTGGGACCATGACCTTAGCCAAAGGCAGATGATAAGGAACTGAGCTACCCAAGCATCCCCACCCACAGATCTTGATTCAGTCCTCACTTTGTAGCAAACATTCTAATATACCCCCAATCGATGTGGTGAGCAAAACCTCCCAATTAGTCTCCTGTGCCTCACCATGGTTAGGAGTTTGAGCTCTGGTCTTGTCAATCCTTGGTTTTAAATCCCAGCTCAACCAAGGAGGTTTTTTTCAACTCTCCAACTCTCAGTTTTGCTTAGCAGAATGGGATTAAAATGATACCATCCCAAAGGTTCACTGCAAGAATTGAATGAGAAACTGTAATTAAAGCATTCATTACACAGCTCGATGCTGTTCAAGTTCTCAATAAATCAAAGTGATATTAAAGACAAAAGAGATTTAAGAATGAGCATGCGTTATGAGATAGTTATTCATGCAATGTTTGCTGTGACCATTCTTCCTTAGGAGATGTGGAGATGAGGAGCTTAATGTATGCCTATTAAGGAAAAAGGAAATCTCTCACCTCTTGGTTATGCTGACTCAACCATAGTTGAAGTAACTTTTTCGGTGTCTTCGTCTCATTTTTGAAGCCATTTTTTCTTCCCCTGAGCTACTTCTGGGCAATTAAGTATTTTATCTGAAGGTCTATAAATGTTTTTATTTCAATCACCACTAAATATCGTCCCTATTTTTGCTCTGCACAAAAACTAGAGCCACCCTCTTATTGGGAAAAGCATACTGGCAGTGACTATGCTCTAAATTATACCGTAAAGCATTATTTCTTGGTATGACACCATGTGCGCAAAAGCATTGATTAAACCAGGTCAGCATATGTAACCCAGATTAACAAAACTGAAACCAGCAGGCAACAGGACAGGTAACTGTGGTGAAGGAGGAGCTTAAAAAAAAAAAATGCACTTGTTTTGTTTTATGTTAGTGGGGTTTTTTTGTTGTTGTTTTGTTTTTTATTTTTTTGTTTTGTTTTGTTTTGTTTTTAAATGTATAAGACTGAATTAGTTGACCTATGGGAATCTTTTAAGGCTGGAGATATTTGTTTTCTTAATATGCTTCAGACTTTTTCACCAGCACAATCCCCAAAAGACATCCCATGCAGAGCAGAAGGATTGCAAAAGATGCATTACATGCAAACCATGATACTTTCTTCAATGAATCATCAACTTGACTAGTGGTAATACTCCAACCTGTTTTGCCAATACTCCACCTTTTGGGGGAGAATATTTTATATATGGGAAGCCAATACTGCTAACATGATCAAGAAATTAGAGAGTTACCCTGGGCTATAGAGGTTCCATTATGTTACTTACAAAGAAACATTATCTTATTATCAGAAAAGAAAAAATACCAATTGTAATGAATAAATACAAATGACAAAGCATGGATAATAATTTTTGAACTTAATGCAGAGGTATATCCTGGAATAAAAAGTAGCAAATATCTAATGCCTGGTATGTTCCACATTCTGGAGCCTGAGGACATATATACAAGGAAAAGCAATTCTTACCAAATTGTTATCGAAGTGTGAAAATCCTGCTAGCCTCAAGCAATAGCTCTTCACAATCACACAGCCAAAGCAATACCCCAACACAAAACTTGCGCCCTGCATCCCTCCATAAGCCTAATTCCGTGTGTTTCTATGGTCTCCTTGACAAATGGGTCTTTCCCTTAAATGGTTGATACTCAGAGGCCAGCATTTGAAATCTGCTACATGTTTTTGGCTCAAACCCAAGTCCTCCCCTAGTCAATAGGCAGAATTCATTCAAATGAATTTCCCGCATCCAAGTAAAGGAAAGGTGAGAAAATTCAGAAAGGCCAGGGATTGAAATAAAAGAAACCCTATCCCAGAGAATGGTTTCATAATTATAATAGCTCGTTTTAATCACTATGATTGTTTAATATATCATGAACATAGAGCTATAAGGATAATAATTGTCGTATCAGTCACAATCTCTTTGTTATAACCACTGCTCATTTGGGATTTAGCATCTCACAACTCCCTCCACTCCCTCCACTCCCCCCACATATCAAGTGGCCTTAATTATGTGGGCAGTCAGGCGCTCTCCAGAGACAAAGATGGGGATGAGTAAACATCAGGTAAGGAGAGAGGCTCGCTCCTTCCTTCTTTGTTTCTGCTCAGTGCCCTGTAGCTAATACTGCAAATGCTGCTTTCTCCATCTTGGAGATACTTGAAATGTGAAACAAGTAATTCAGCTGAAAAATTTCAGTTATTTTTTTTTTCTTGCATGCTTCATATGCTGGGTTAAAACCATTAGCATATAACAAAAATCTGAGCAGATGCAATGCAACAGATTCCTTAAGGGAATCCATATTTTTACATATTTTGTAATAAGGAAACTGTCACTCCCAGATGGTATCAAGCTAATACCGGTGGTTTGCTTGCTGATAACATACTAAAAAATAAAATTAATTGTATTCTATTTGATGACAATGAAGTCATTATCATATATACTGCACTCTTAAAGGAAACGGATCCAAAAGATGGGCTTCCTGGATGATTAAGTTTATTTAGTTTGTTGGCCTGGCCAGAAAAAAATAAAATAAAATAAATCCAACTTGGATCTCAGAGTTGGAATTCCCTCACACCTGGCACCCAAATGTACTATAGTTTATAAATGTGGTGAAATAGAAAAAAAAAAAAATGCTAGGCTGCATCGCTAACAATATTAGTGTGAAGCTTGGTGGTATAAACACACATCAGATACTTCCAATTCTACCTCCCTCCCAAAAGAAACACGTGAACTATAGAAATCATTCTTTGTTAATTCATGGTGAAGCCATCTTCCACTTTTCAAGTCCTAGTTGGCAGCGTTGACCAATTGTTATGAGTCATGCTTACCTGGAAACATGTATGATAAGCCTTGAATATAAAATCTAAAATTGGCATGTATTTTGGTACATTTGCACAGTTTTTTTTTTTCCCCAAAATAAAGCAGTTCATTTTCTTGACATATCCTCTTATCTGCAATCAACTTAGAATAGTTCCTTTCATATATAACTTCATCATTTAAGACTTAGGATAATGTTTGCATTCTCCTATAATAACCACAACTCCTTCAAATACTTCATTGGAAACAATTTTTTTTCCCATTAGAAATCATTTTTACAGGTAATATGTTCTTACCTTGTATTATAGGTTGCATCCTTTAATCCCCAAACAAAACAAAAGGGAAAAGAAAACCCATATGAATCTATACTACCTATCTGTTTATATAACTATATATTTATTCTACTTCACTATGTATGAATTTGGTTGTGCCCCATATCAGTGTATTATGATGAGATACTTCTGTTGATAGTGAGCTGAGATTATAATACCATTTGCTATGAAATACTGGCTATGGTATAATTTTCCAAGTTAAGATTGATTCTTTGTGTAATGGCATAAAGAGTGTGTCCCCTCCCCCATTGGACAGGACTCAACTGTAGCAGAATGTAGAAAAAAAAACATACTAAATATGGTTATTCTCTAGATGGTCTGAAAGTCTGGACGTCACCTGAATAAGTCTTCAGAGATCATGAGTAAAATTTAAAAAGAAAAAAAAATTAGAAAAAATCTATGAGCAGCACAAAGTATGTAAATAATAGAATAAATTCATATACATTGAATCTATATATCATAAATGTTTTAACAGAAAGACAATTTTTAACCCTGAATCAATACCACTTTTAATAGGCAGAGGTTACTTAGTTAACAACCAGCTATTTAGCTTGTCACAAGCTAAATTGCAGCAGATGATAATGGCTGTATAAATATCTGTATGTCTGTATGGCATATATGCAGGTTAGAATTTATTGGAAAGTTATCTGTGGTAACATAAAGAGAGTTGACTATGTTCTTTCAAATCTTATAGGTGTTAGATGTCGTCTCTTAAACAACATTCCGTGAATGACTTACACTTGGCATTGTGTGACTTGATATATACTAAGTGTGCTGGTCTGTAAAATAGTTAGTTAGCCATGGTACTCTATGGTAGAGCACTGCTGTCAGACAAAGTCACAGCCACCATCATGGAAAGATTATAGAGACCTTAGAGACCATTCAGGTTTTTCCCTTTGTAGATAAGACCCTCAAGCCACAGGGTCATGCCACGATATAGAACTAGGACAAGGGGGTTCTAACGGTCTAATTTAAATTGTTGAAATTTATACACATTTGATTTTCAATAGGCGATAGTCAAAGTCTGATAAGGTGTGACAACCAGATCAAAAGGAATCTCAAAATGTCAACTGATTTTGATCTGCCTCAGCCAATCAGGGAGGCTATTTTAGGAGTGTTAATTTCAAGGTAATTTCTCTCCATTACCAAGGGGCTTATTAGAATGTTTTTTGGCTTTGTTTTCTCAAAATCACCAACAGATACAAGAGGAGAAGAGGAAGTAGACCAAACAGAAGCATCATAATTATCATCACCAATAATACCATAATCAATCATGCAATTTTATATATAAATTTATATATATGTAATATATACCTATGTTATATAAGTATTATGCAAAGGTTACTCCAATATAAAATGATATTTGGAAATTTTTATGATATTACAATGATTCAAATCCAAGCTAGGTCTCAAGGTATCTTATACAAACTAATTCAAATTTAAAGTCAGAGGTAGTGTAGTCTAATGGAATGTTTTAGGATTTGGAACCCAGTATCATAGCTTGGGTTTTAGATCAGCTTTAATGGGCAAGACTGCCAGTGTCTACGAGGCTCAGCGTTTTTCAGCTCTGAAATGGAGATTAAAATATCAGTTTTACTTACCTTGGCTGTGTGGTTGAAGGGCTCCAATGACATAATTTACCTGGCAGTGATTAGGACGTTGTTAACAACCTACAGATGTAGTAGGACTTATGAAAATTACAAGTAGGCAGGTCGGATAGGAGGGCTTTGGAGTCCAAGCAGACAACATGCAATTTCAGCCAGGACCCAGAATGCAGCTCTTTCTCCTTGGACATGGGAAGCAGCTGCTTGCCTGTTCCAGCTTGGAATACACAGACTCGTAAAGTAAGATTTTAACAGACTGTTTGGCACTCAGTAGAATTCTCCCAAAGACCTGGCAGGGGAATTAGTTTAAGTAATAGTATGTCAAATACTCAACAAGACAAGCACCAATTGAAGCTTCAAACAAATTAGGATTTGCCTGTGCAAGGTTAGAAAGACAACAAGTGTATCTTCTGAATTTGATTTGCTTGAGGTCTGCCTTGACTTTCTGAAACATAAGTATCATACCTCCTTTCAGAATCCACACTTGCACACAGACTCGAAAAGCTCCTATAACCCTTAAAGCACTTTCCTGGGTAGGAATATATGACATGAGAAGCAGAAAACATCTTGAAGGTCATTCCATGTCATAATTAAATTAAATGCAGTGGTGATATTTTCCAGTGCCATATTTTTATTAAGGATAGTCTTAATTAGGAACACTGCTCCAGACTTCATCATTTCTATTTACCTATGAATCCCCCAAGACCTACTTTACAGTGCTTAGTAGGTACTCAAAATCCATCAAATAAGCCAGCAAGGAACTAAATGCATTTGTTCACACGGTGGATATTCAGTGCCTGTTACATAGCAGGTGCTGGGTAAGTTCAGGAAGAACCCATTTTTGCATTTAATTATTTCCCTTCTTGTGCAAATACCAAGTTTTCAAACATATCCTCAGGCTTTCATTCCAGTTCGGACTTTGTAAAACCTGCTTCTTTGTAGAAAAGTAATTTTCAAGGGCACCAGTATATCACAGAGAAAAAAAAAAAAAAAAAAGTCAAGGAAAGAAAGAAGAAATGTTACAATTCCGGACTAGTTGTTACAAAGCTTGAGCATCCATTGGACCATGGCTCAGCAGGGAAACACCTGCTCTCTCACCCAGTAGGAATGCATACCTGCTTTAACTCCCAGTTCACAGGCATTCATGGGGAAAGGGAGGAAGGAGATAAGTGGTTAAAAGTGGCAAAATGTACCCTATTGAATACCTCTGCCACCTCGTAATTGCTCTTGACTAGGTACTTATTCTTTTAATGGGATTTTAAGACCCTAAATTGGTGGGTGATATGTTTGGTAGCGTTTTGTGAAAGGAAGTATTAGTGTTCTTATAAAATTGGGTGAGTGATTTAGAGCTTTAAAGTATATACTTTGTCCTAAGAAAACTTAATTTGGAAAGGGTATTTTCTTGTTCATGCTAGTGACTTATGCAATTTGTCTAAGAAAAAGAACGTTTGTTTCTGCAATTTTGAGTTGGCATTAAAATGGTTCTACGAGAATTTGCCAAGACCCCATAAATAAACATTAAACATGGTACGTGTATGCAACCACAATCCTCAAGGCAGATTCCTTTCCAATATAAACGCACAGCTGGAGTTAAAAAGATACCCCATCTTAAGAGGGCTCCGGCTTGCTATAACCAGTAAGTTAAAAAAAAAAAATAAGTACCTCTTTCCTTTTATAAATCTTTCATTTAATAGGTGCATTTACAGGCTCAATCCATAGCTGAGTTAAAGTAGCAGATTTCAGTAGGAAAAGGACTTAGGAAGAAAGATCTTAGATTCAAAATAAGGCGACCTCTTTCTATACTCCTATATTTCTAGGAAATTTGATAGGCACTGTAACACTTCAGGTTTCACAAAAACCCTTCAAATCAGAGAGTACTTTCCTGGGTGGTAAAGCAGGATAAGTAAACTGACATGTATTTGTTTCAGACGGGATTTAGTCTTGTGGTTTTAAGATTTCTGCTTTATTAGCACAGCGTAGCGTTGAGCTGTACCCATATAAGCAGTGGTTTAGATTAAAAAACTCTTTCTGCTTAACCTCTCTACTGTCCTGGCTCTCTTCTCTCCCTTCGACAACTCAAGCATGTGTAGTATTCTCAATATGGGGTGTGGTTTTTCCCTTTGCAGGAGCAGATCAGCCTGACAGGTGGTGAGGCTTTTCAAAAAAATCATTATTAATATGATTAATACTTACTTGAAAGACATCATCATGAGTCATTTCAAGAAGATGAGGAACATGTTTATCCCTGACTTGTTCGCTGCTGAATCTGCAGCCCGGAGACAGATCTCAGCACTTCGTTGTGAACCATCAATAAAATGTTCCTGAAAGAAAAAAATTAGAGACTGAATCCTGCATAGGCTCTGAACTTGACGTGGAAATGATGGTTCTCTGAACTGTTCGCTCCTTCAAATCGTCAGACTTCTTTTCCCTGCTTATTTACAACATTGGCACTGAACCAGGAGAGTTTATCAATAAATAATTTGCATTTATCTTGTTTTCTATAGTTGAACTACTGCGTAAATCTTCTTTCCATTTGATGTTTTACTTTGTGGTGATAATTCATTCTCACCAGTCTTCTGATCTTCTAACAACTACAGCTACCCCAAAATGTGGAAAAGATACAAGGTAATTAATTTAGTAGACAGAACTCTCTCTGATGAGTTTCCTGGGTCACATTCAAAGTAGCCCGTGTCGTTGATTAGCCATATCTTTGCCGTATCTTTGTTTTCTCACCCAAAAATGTAAGGTGAAAATAAGAATACTCTGGGCAGGTGGGGGGCCTGGAAGGCTCAGTGGGTTAAAGCCTCTGCCTTCGGCTCAGGTCATGATCCCAGGGTCCTGGGATCGAGCCCCACATCCTGCTCTCTGCTCGGCAGGGAGCCTGCTTTCTCCTCTCTCTCTCTCTGCCTGCCTCTTTGCCTACTTGTGATTTCTGTCTGTCAAATAAATAAATAAAATCTTAAAAAAAAAAAAAAAAGAATACTCTTGGCAGGGATATTGTATGAACTGTCATAGCTTTATTCTCTGTCAAATAAATAAATAAATTCTAAGGAGTCAGTGCTGCTTTATTTAGAGCAATGCATTATTTGAAGAGCCAATTTGTTGTTATGAACTCACACAATATTACCTGACCTCCCATTAAAAAATAATTTTTTATTAACCCCATGGCTTGAGTTTATTTGTATTTCTCTTAATCACAATATGCGATTCATTTCTCCACAAATAATATGTGAATACAATCTCTTGACAAAAATAAACAATTACAAATAAAGCCCAAATGCCCTTTACATAATCCCCACAACCACGTACCCCCAGCTACCAGTCACCATTGTTCCCTCAAGAAAATCAACCACTCACACTAATGGAGTATGGGTATCCTTCAGGCCCTTTTCTGTATGTCTGCACACAATAAATCTGGACTCATGAAAAATACACAATATTGTTCTATGGCTCAGTTTTATCTTTAATTTGCTTTTTTCTTTAAAAAATGTCTTGGGGAACACCTGACTGGCTCAGTCAAAAGAGCATGTGACTCTTGATCTCGAGGTTGTGAGTTCAAGTGCCAAGGTTGTGAGTTCAAGTCCCATGTTCTTTAAATAAAACTTTAAAAAAAAAAAAACTTGAAGATTTTTTTCTGTGGTAGTATCTATAGTACAGACTTTATCTTTTTAATAGCTTCAAAATATTTCTTGGTATGGATACACCATCTATGCCATGTAATTATCCTGTTGCTAACAAACATTTAGAATGGTATCTATTCTTTCCATTATTCCCACTAATGCCCATAGAAACCATCCTTATGGTTACCAGATTTATCAAATCAAAATATAGCAAGGAATATACTTGTGCTAAGAAATGGTTGTTTATCTGAAATTCACATGTAATAAGCACCCTGTATTTTAGCTGGGAACCTTAGTTTTTATGCAGATGTGCAAATGCATTTTAGATTAGATATGAAGAAATGGAATGGCTGAGAAAATGCTAATGGACATTTTTCCTTTAATTGTTATAGTAATAGTTTGTCATTATAATAGTTTTTGCCTTCCATTCTCCCAAATCATAACATCAATTGATACTTTGGTGGTGTATTTTTCCCAGCCTCATGAGTTGAAGGTTGAGTTGAAAGCAATTGAAATTACTTTTTGGCAATGTCTATATATGAGCAAGCATGTCTTAAGAGCACAGCTTGATTACACTTCACAATTGAACATGCCTGTGAAACCAACTCCCAGATGGAAAAAAAAAAAAAAAAAAGTTACCAGAGCCCAGCCCTGGTTCTTTTTTCCAACACACCCTGCCCAAAGCAGAACCAGTATTCTGACTTCTAACAACTTAGATTACTTGTGACGGTTTTCTTGTGTCAGATTGTTGCATGAACGGAATCATGTGTCTGGCTTTTTCTGCTCATTTTGTTTGTGAGATTCATCCATGCATGTAATTTTCAATCATGCACTTTTACTGCTATATGGGATTCACCTAATTTTGAGACTATGACTCTTCCTCTGAGCGCCACTTTGGCCTCGTTCCAAAGGACTGAGTCAGGTAGTGTTCACATTTGTTTCTGAAGCAGTTCTAAATTGTGTTTTACATATTGTTATCAATCCAATGATTACTTAGAACTGAATGTCTTATAGCAAATGGGCTTTACATTTCCTTGTTTCTCCTTTTTGTTGATCAATACCTAATTTTTCTTGGCACATTGTTCTTTCCACTGGCTGAAAATATTATTACTTTTCCCTTTTAAAACTTTGAAGTCTATTTTTTAATGACGTAAATATCACTACTCTTATGCTGCTTGTTTGATTGGTATATATCCCTCCCCCCACCCCCATTGCTTTGTTTAGGGGAACAGTAAAGAGCTGTTTGGTATATTGCTGGATTTTGTTTCATGACTCAGTCTTAAACCCTGCTTTCAAATAGGTGAATTTAGCTCATTCTCTCATTTTATAAGGACTGATTTTTAATTATTTTATTTCTATTTTTAGTTACTACCCTGAAATTTAAGAAATGATTATATTTTGTGTGATTACTTTAGAGTTAGTCTAGCAAAATCTTCTCCCTGAATCAATCAAGACTCAGCCTGATTTCATCTGCTGAATTAGTATTTCTACTCACCTATCATATTGATATTCTCTTTTTAGTTTCAGATCACTACCTCTTCTTCAAATATGAATATTGATTTTACTTAGATTTCTTTGATATCCATTGCTTTCTATATGTCATCCATTCTTTTGGGCCCCATTTAGGTTCTTATTTATTATATCCTCCAATATTCCATTCAAAGAGAGACTTCAAGTATATTATCCTGGACACCCATATCCTGGTATTGTCTCATTTTACTTTGTACTCATATTTGAGAAATAATCTGGGATGATATAGAATAATATACTCTAAATTATAGTCCCTGAGGACTTTGAAGATACTCATCAATTCTTTTACTGTATTTAGTGATGCCAATTTAAGTCTGATGTCAAGCAAATTCTCTTTCACTTTAAGATACTTTGCTTTATGTTTGTGTGTTTGACTTTTTGAAACTTTTAGCTTTTTTCTCTTTTTTATTAGCTCTCTGAAATTTCACCTAAATACGTTTAGTGCATAGCTGTTTTGTTTATTTGGAAGAAAAATTACTTGTTCTTTTGACTTGGCACTCAATACCCCTTTTCAAACTGGGGATTCATGTATTATGCCTGTTCTGGATCAATTTTTCTGTCATTATCTTACCATCTCCTTACTTCCATTCTCCCTAGATTCTCTTACTGCAATTCCTACTAGATGGATGTCAGAAATACTAGAACTATCCTCCATAGCTCTTTTTTTTTTCATTTATTTATTTTCAGCATAATAGTATCATTATTTTTTCACCACACCCAGTGCTCCATGCAATCCGTGCCCTCTATAATATCCACCACCTGGTACCCCAACCTCCCACCCCCCCCCGCCACTTCAAACCCCTCAGATTGTTTTTCAGAGTCCATAGTCTCTCATGATTCACCTCCCCTTCCAATTTACCCCAACCCCCTTCTCTCTAACTCCCCATGTCCTCCATGCTTTTTTTTATGTTCCACAAATAAGTGAAACCATATGATAATTGACTCTTTCTGTTTGACTTATTTCACTCAGTATAATCTCTTACAGTCCCGTCCATGTTGCTACAAAAGTTGGGTATTCGTCCTTTCTGATGGAGGCATGATAATCCATAGTGTATATGGACCACATCTTCCTTATCCATTCATCCGTTGAAGGAAATTAGAGAATCGATTCCATTTACTATAGCACCAAGAACCATAAGATACCTCCATAGCTCTTAACTTGTCTTTTGCATTTCTCATCTTTTCACATTTTGTTTACTGCTTTATAAAGAAAAATTTTATTTATTTATGTGAGAGAGAGAGAGAGGAGGAGGAGCAGAGGGAGAGTGACAAGCAGATTATGCTTAATGCAGAACCTGACATGGAGCTTGAGTTCCTGACCTTGAGATCACCACCCAAGTTGAAGTCAAGAGACTGGTGCTTAACTAGTTGAGCCATCCACCATCCCTTGTTTGCTGCTTTTAGAGAGATTTAAAGGGATGGAGACACCCTGATGTTTAAATCAGCATTATCAACAATAGCCAAATTATGGAAAGAGCCCAAACATCTATCAACTGATTAAAAAAGAATATATAAATAGAATATATAAAAAGAATATATATGTGTGTATACATATATATATATATGAATATTACTAACTCATGAAAAAGAATGGAATCTTTCCATTCACAATGACATGGATAGAGCTAGAGAGTATTATGCTAAGCAAAATAAGCCAGTCAGAGACAGAAAAATGCCATATGATTTCACTCATATGTGAAATATAAGAAACCAAAGAAACGAATGGGCAGGAGGTTTGTGGAGAGAGAGGCAAACCAAGAAACAAACTCTTAACTATAGAGAACAAACTTGTGCCTCCCAGAAGGTGGGGTTGGGGGAGTCGGTGAGTGAAATAGGTGCTGGGGATTAAGGAGGGCACTTATGAGCACTGGGTAATGTATGTAAGTGATGAATCACAAATTCTACATCTGAACCTAATATTACAGTGTATGTTAATACCTGAAATTTAAATAAAAACTTGGAGAGAAGAAAATAAAGAGAATTAGTTCAGCTCTATCTTTTAACTACATATTCTCATTTTTTATTTACATTTTTGTGACTTTAGAAGTATGTATTTTACATTTCTTGATATATTTCTACTTGATTTCCCCTGCTCCCTGCTTTCCTGAAACTCTATTCTCTTAAGTTCTTCCGCTTGCTGAATTATTTTCTTTTTTTTCTGCAAATGTGACATAATTTTTTTAAACTAATGGGTGGTCCTTATCCTGGATTTTGCCAGCTTTTGAAGGCAGTAGTAAGGTGTGGGACTTGCTGAATTAGTCCATTTTAAATTAATAAACATTTTATGATAATTCTATCATTGTGTTTGGAGCTTAGAGTTTCAGGATCTGCAAATTAATGAGCCAAATGTCTGAATTTGAATGATTATCATACCCATTTAAAAGGATGCCATGTGGGGTGCTTGGGTGACTCAGTAAGTTAAGCATTTGCCTCCAGCTCAGGTCATGATCCTAGTGTACTGAGATCAAGCCCCACATAAGGCTCCCTGCTCTGAGATGAGTCTGCTTCTCACTCTCCCTCTGCCTAGTACCTATTTGTGCACTCTCTTCTCTCTCTCTCTCTCTCTCTCTTTCTCTCTCTCCCCCTCTTTCCCTCTCTGTCAAATAAATAAATAAAATCTAGAAAAAATAAAATAAGATACCATGTTTTCGATTTTCAAAAATAAAGCTAATGATGCTCTTTCCCACCTTAACTTTCATTTTTCATGCTGTAGTTTAAAGCCCTGTCTTTTTGCTAGGAATAGATGAGAATTAAGTCATTCTGTATCCTCTGGTTAAGAATCCTTCGACAATGTATGTTTTGATTGTTTGGGGCCAATTTTCATAAATGTGTCTTCTGGGTCCCTTGGAAAAGATACTGATTCCCTGGCACATCTCCTGGAGAGCCTTGAATGGGTAGTTCAGAGAGATGATTTTTATTAACAGCTATTTCAGGTAAATCTCATGATCTGACAAACTTGGGTTAAGCAATACCTTTGAAACAGAGGTAGAAATCCACAGAACCTGAACACTCACGCCGAGTGGCAAGGGAGGGGGGTGGGTAGGGGGAAGACACTAATTTCATTTCACCGGAGTGATGAGATTAAATTGAAGTTTAATCTCAGGTAAAGTTCTGGGCCCTTGTTGGGCAAACACTCAAACATCTGCTAAATGTGATATTTTAATCCTTAATTGGTGACGTTTACTGTGCTTTGTGGCACTTGTGATTCCAAATCATTTTTCTGACACTTGACAGAGAAAGTATGCTGTGCTAAACCGCTTCCACCTGCTAAAATAGGTTGCATTTTAAGCAGGGTTAACTGGGGTGCACCATTTGGAAATAGTTTGCAAAAATGCCTCAATTCTCTCCGGGAGGCAGCCTGCATGCCTTGTGGTTTCTGAGTGCTTCAAGGCTTAAACCTGATCTCCACGTCAATCACCTAGGAATCAAAAAGAAGACCGGATAACAGTTTGACTAATCTGAACAATTTTGGAACATGGTAGAGTTTTGTTGCCATTTGATATCACTGCACACTGGTTCTAGTGTAGAATTTTCTGACACACTGTGTAACTCTGTGTCATTCTCAGAGGCTGATTGCCTTGACTTCACAGCGAGCACTAATAGTTAATTTCAGCTAAAGCTGATAAAGATAGTTCTAGAAATGGTTTGAATCACTGTAGTCAAATCCTGGGGTAAAAAGCTTGTTTCCCACAGTTTGTCCTTATCAAGATGGGAGATAGACAAATGTCAAACAGTTTGAAGGTTTAATTTGTTTATAGCAGCAATCAAACCATGACGAGTTTTGTGCAGGTTACTTATTTGTTTGATTGTTTCCTTGTGGGGCTGGGTTAGAAGGGAAGGGGAGGAGAGAATACTCAAATCCTTGGTTATCCATGCTGTAGTGGAAATATTGGGACTACGTTATACTCTATTCAGCACATGTATTTGTTTAGCATTAAATAATTGATTTTCAGAGCTATTACATATGAGTAATTATTAATGTTGGCTTGTTAAATGTTTTCCATATTTCATGGAGGCAAAGAAAAAAGAGGAGTAGTTATGGGGGGGGGGCAAGAAAATGCTAGTTTAAAGGAAAAAGAAGATGGAGAATCTCCGTGGTGCCATCAGTTAAGTGTCGAACTCTTGGTTTTGCCTCAGGTCATGATCTTGTGGTCCTGGGATGGAGCCCCACATCAGGCTCTGTGCTCAGCTGAAAGTCTGCTTGGGATTCTCTCTCCCTCTGCCTCTGTCCCTCCTGCTCATGCTCTCACTTTCTCTCTAAAATAAATAAATAAATCTTTTAAATAAAATAAAGGAAAAGAAGATCAATTTAAACCAACTTTAATTTAGATCCAAGGTTTGCCTTTTTCCTGGTGGCATTATCTATACAACTCCTGTTTGTGTAGATCAGACCTGAAATGGGAAGAAAGCCCATCAGGTAACCCTGGGGCCCGGGAGAGGGGCTTCAGAAACAAAGTTCTTGAGATTGTGACAGAAAAGAAAGGACACCTGAGTAGCTCCATTGGTTAAGTGTCTGCCTTCAGCTTAGGTCATGATGCTGGGATCAGGGAGCCCACATCCTTCTCCCTGCTCAGCAAGGAGTCTGCTTCTCCCTCTCCCTCTGTCCTCCCACTCGTTTTTTTCTTTCTCTTTCTAATAAATAAATAACATCTTTAAAAAAAGGAACTCAATGACAAATGTGAGTAATTTTACCATAGTAATTATATTGATTATTAATAATAAATAAAATAATTATAATCACAATAATATAGTTATATATAATTAATATAATAGCAATAAAATATAATATATAATAATATATATTATATAATGTTGAATAAAATAATTATAATTATAAAATTAACATGTAATATAATAATATATAATATATTATAATATATTGTATATTATATATAATATGCATAAACAATATTAAATAAAATAGGTATAATTATACTTATAAGATATTAAGAAATTGAATATCTAAGGCCAAATAGAAAAACCCTCTCTGTCAGTAACTTTGGGGATCTGCTGGTATATTATTACCTTGCAGTGTGTCTCCTGTGCACATTTCTGTTTGTTAGAGTTTTTTCCTTCCAAATATCAGAAGAGTCGTCACTAACTGACACTGGTATAGGTGCTCCCTGCCCCTGCATAAGGAGAATGAAAATGGGAAAGGGATGTAGAGCTTGATTCAGGGCTTAGATCAAATGACCATGACCCAGTTTTCTCTCTGATTCCTCTGCTTCCTTAGGAATTCCTGAAGTCTCACACAGAAACACCTCCCCTCTCCCTGACCCACACCACCACCCATTAAACCAGCATGGCTGCCAAGTTGAAAGGACTTTCTGCTTTTAGGATGACTTTAGAGTGGTGGCATGTTTACCTTGGGTAATACTTAGAACAGTTTTTGTTGTTGTTGTTTGTATTTTTTAAAGGTGAGAGGGAAAAAAATCTATATGAATTCTGCTTTATGCATACATAAGAAGGATCTTCTCTTACCAGAATGTTCCTTAGGTGGGAGTGCTCCATGAGACCAAGAGTCACAGCTGTTGCAATTAATTGGTTTTTAAATTTTAGTTGTCACATCAGGATGCTCATTGGCAGGAGAAATCTTGTATCTAGGGCAGCATTACCTCTTCACCTCCAAGAATAATCATAATAAACTGATAGACATGGTGATGAAAGCCATGAATCATTCCTATAGTTTTAAAGAGTTTCTGCTTAGCCTGAGCCTTCCACAAAAATTGAGAGCTAGGGAACTCTGAAATTTGACCTCATGAGCATTACTTTCTTGAAGCACAGATGGGGATGATGGCCAGGGCTGTGCTGGAGGTTGAAATATGCTGACTCAGTGAATATGCAAGTGCATTTGCACGGTTCAAGTGCCATAAAAATTTATAAAATCACTTTGAGTAACATCCCAAGTACATTCACTAATCTTAGGTGTAAAGATTTTTTTTTTCCTGAACATAATAGGTAGCCACTTATTAATACAATGCATTTTAGTCCATAACTCCTACAAAATTTCATTAAGATTCATTGCAGATCACAAAATATAATTCCACTGGGAAACTTGGGCTGCTGCTTATCTTTCTGGGTTCATGGTCAAGAACTCAATCATAGTGTGTTTATGATGCTTTTCCCCAGTAAGCATGTCTGGTGTGATAGAAAGATGCTGGGCCAGATGTCATAAACCAAAACTACTGGTATGGTCAGGAACTATTTTTTTTTTAAATATTTTATTTATTTGACACAGAAAGAGATAGAAAGCATAAGCAGGGGGAGCGGCAGGCAGAGGGAGAAGGAGAAGCAGACTCCCTGCTGAGCAGGGAGCCTTATGTGGGGCTTAATCCCAGGCCATTGGGATCCTGAGCTGAGCCAAAGGCAGATACTTAACCAACTGAGCCACCCAGACACCCCAGGGCAGGAAATATTTTGAAGCATTTCTAGGGCTTATTTTACTCATCTGTAAAACGTGAGGGTGACATTATAGGATCTTTTACATCATTTCTTCTTTTAGGGTTCTCTTATCCTACACTTACCAAATTTGGTCAAGGTCAGAAAAAAGTTTTAAAAAACAAAGAGGTGGATGGGAACATATTGATCATTGGCTGGGAAGAGAGACCTAATTCCGACAAAGAGAACCTAAGTTAGGAATATAAAAATAAATTTTGAAAATCACAGTTACTTATCATTTGGAAATTTACATCCTTATGATCTAAAAATGTCAAAATACTCTGCCCTCAAATGCAAATTATACCTATACAATTGCCCCAAATTGTGCATAATGCAAATAAAAATTGTGTCATTAAATGACATATTACTTGGACTATTTTATCAGAAATAGCCTATAATAACTTCCCCAGTCAGATGATAAGGGGACATGTTATCCAATTTAATTCAACATTTAGGCCTCCTATTATGCTATTTCTGATAAAGTATGTTGGTTCTGAAACCACCAGACAATTCTTCCTACACAACAGTTAAATGTTAAACATTGAGGGAAATTATGGTTATAATATCCCTAACCCCTATTTAATTTCAAGCACATTGTGTTATGGCATTAAAAAAAAAATCTTTCCCAGAGGTGGCTTAGTGGGTTAAACGTCAGACTCTTGATTTTGCCTCAAGTCATGGTCTCAGGGTTGTGAGATGGAGCCCTGCATGGCCTCCGCGCTGGAGGTAGAGCCTGCTTAAGATTCTCTCTCTCCTTCTCCCTCTGCCCCTCCCCTCTGCTAGCACATGCACCCAAGCACACATGAGCTTGCATTAATTAATTAATTAGTTATTTAACTAATGAAGACTCTCTCCCAACTCTTATTACTACCATTGCCATTATTATTATTGCTTCTAGGTAGCATTTATTGAATATTGTGTGCTATACCCCTAAGTACCTTATTTCATCTAATCCTTATGATACTATCCTGTAGACACTGCTCTTTTTAGCTTCAATCCATGGCTTGGGAAACTGAAGGTCAGAGAGTTGAGATAACACACCCTAGACTATACAACCATTAAACTGCTCCTGAAGAATCAAACCCAGTATTCATTACTACTAGACTTGCATTCACATTTCCAAGCTTTGGGAATTTAAAAGAAACCAACCTGCCTTGAGTGCTAATATACCAGGAATTTCACATTCAATATCATTTATTGGATAAAAATTATATAACATTGTCTTAGTCCTTTTGGGCTGCTATAACAAAATTACCAGAGACTTGGTGGCTTATAAACAACAGAAATTTATTTCCAAATTTGGGAGGCTGATGAGTCCAAGATCAAGGCGCTGGCATACTCAGCATCTGGGGAGAGCCTGCTTCTGGTTCATAGATGGCCATATGCTCCCTGTGTCTTCACATAGAAAAATGGAAGAAGGAGGTCTCTCTCTCTCTCTCTCCCTTTTGTTTTATTTATTTATTTTAGAGGTAGAGAGAAAGAGAGAGATTGAGTGTGCGAGTAGAGGGAGGAGCAGAGGGAGAAGGACAAACTGACATCACAATGAGCTCAGAGCCCCACATGGAGCTCATTCTCATGACCGTGAGATCATGACCTGAGCCAAAATTGCCTGAGCCACCCAGACACCCCTCTGTGAGTCTTTCTTATAAGGGCACTTATTCCATATATGGAGGTTCTACCTTCATGACGTGGTCACTTCTCAAAGGCCCCACATCCTCATACCATCATATCAGGGATTAGGTTTCAATATATAAATTTAGGTAAACATAACTATTTAGGCTATGGCAAATAATAAATTAAGTTTGGAAAAAGTATATATAAGAAGCACCTATGACTCACCAAACAGTAGAAATACTGGTATTACTTTTTTGCACTCTCTCAATCCTTAATGTGCACATAAATTCATACAATTATTGTTATACAGACCATATTATTTTGTATTTTACTTTTTCTACACTTAATGTCATACTACAAACATTTTTTGTGGTGACATGGTTGTTATTATTTGTAAAAGGCAAAAATAAGTTCATTAAAGAATTTATGCAACCATTCATTTATTGTTGGACTTTAGATAACAGATATAGTTTCAATATAAAATACACAGAAACTTTCACTGTAAGTTTCTTATCACAGGTTACATGTAAAAATGTGTGACTTACTTTGATCTATAACTGCTTAAATTATTTTCAGAAAAATAGAAATGAATTATTAAATTTCCTTTGAAACCTATTGCTTAGATCACATTGTTTTCTATTTTGAACACTCAATTTATGAACAGTTTCTAAAACCTAGTTTCTAAACTAGGACAATTGATAGTCTCCAACCAATGGAAAAATGTAGTTCTTTGATCTGTAATCCATGGACTATATACACTTGAGCTAAACAAAAGAGGTCAATGACTTAAAAAGTGCCAAAATGCGAAAACGTGTATTTTGACCAAAATAATTTTAGCTGTGTGTGTATAATGTAACTACTTAGTTCAGGTTAATATCATTGGGAGGCAGAACTTATCTCATGAATTTTACCAACATTTGCTAAAGTGTAAGAATGTGTTCCTTTTAACAAACATTTTTGAAGGTCAACTTACACACAGGAAAATGCATCCATTTTAAATACAGAGTTCAATGAGGATAAATGAATGTATACTCTTACATAGTTACCACCTAATCAAGATATAGAATATTTCCACTGCTCTAAAAAGTTCTCTTGGGCCCTTTTGTAGACCTTTTCCCCAAAACCATGAGCCCTATGGTAACCCTGGTCTGACATCTGTTTCTATGGATTAGGTTTTCTTTTTAAGAAATCATCACATGATTGGAATCATACAGTATGATTTTGCATCATTTTCGTCTAGTTTCTTTTGCTTAGCACCCATATTTTAGATTCTCCAATTATGTTCCATGCATTAGTCATTTGTTACTTTTTATTACTGAATATTATTACACTTTATGGCTATATAATGTTTCATGTGTTGATGGACATGTGGGTTGTTTTCAGTTTTTTGAGGCTCATGAACAAAAGTTATTGTGAATATTGATGTGCAAGTCTTCACTTGGACATTCATTTTATTCTCTTGAATAAATAGTTAAGAGTGGTAGACCATGGGATGTGTTTACGTTTGAATTTATTTACAAGTTCCCAACCTGTTTTTCTAAAAGTGGTTTTAACATTTTACATACCCATGAGAAATGCATAGGTGTTCCAGTTGCTCCATATCTTCACCAACGCTTGACGCTGTCGGCCTCTTTACTGTTAGCCATTTGCGGGTACATGTAGTGATATCTCACTGTGGTTTTACTGTGTGCGACCTTGATAACTAACAATGTGGAGTATTTTTCCATGTTTTCATTACCAATTTATGCCTTCTTTTATGAATTGTCTATTCAATATGTTCTGCCTTTGTTTTGTGTTGTCTGTTTTCTCATTTTTTAGTCACAGAAGTATATATTCTGAATACATGTTATTTTCACTTATAAGAACTGTGAATATTTTTGTCTAGTCTGTAGCTTACATCTTCCTTTCTTTAACAGTTTATTTCAAAAAGCAGATCAGTTTTTAAGATTTATTTATTTATTTGAGAGGGTTGGGGAGAGACAAGTGAGAGAAGGAGTGAAAGAATCCCAAGCAGACTCCATGCTAAGTGTAAACCCCAGTTCAGGGCTTGATCTCACGACCCTGATATCATGACCTGAGCCAAAACTAAGAGTGGGACCCTTAACTGACTAAGTCACTTAGGTGCCCCCCAAAATACACAATTTTTATTTGAAAGAAATATAATTTGTGATTATATTTTTTTTTCTTCTATGATTTATGTCTTTTGTGCGCTATGAATCATTTACCTTAAGTTTCTTTTCTAGAGGTTTTAGTGTTTTAGCATTTGCATTAAGGTCAATGATCCATTTGGAATGCATTTTTTAATATGGTGTGAGGAAAGGGTCAAGATGAAGTATTTTACTTAATAGCCATCCAGTTGTTCTAGCACCATTTGTTAAAAAAGACTATTCTCTCCCCCATAAATTACCTTGGCACCTTCCCCCACAAAACAATTGCTCATATATGTGAGCTTGTTTCTAATCTCTGTTGTGTCCTATTGATCTATATATCAATCATTATGTCATTACCAGGACTTAGAACATCACCTGGTAAGTAATCCCTTTACTATATATATATATATATAGATTTATTTTTTTAAAAAGCCTAATAAGTGGAAATTAATTTATGCATATTTTAAATAGTAAGAGATAAAGGTACACCAAACTCACTGGTCCCTGCATCCATTGGAACAGTAGCTCTCACCCACCAAGTGGCAGAACCTTATCACTTCACTACTCTTTCTAGGAGTCTCCAAGGAAAAGGAGGTGGATATGTGTATGACCACCTGTGCTTCCCCTATTTTTTTGCTCTAGCTAACGCCTTCTGCCTCCAGTGCCAGGAACTGCTCATATCTTCCCTGAAAGTACTGACCCTCCCTTAACCTCTGATATTCCCAGGCATCTGTTTTCTGCACTGCTTTTCTCTGGTTTTCTTTTCCATACATCCTTCCCTTAAACCACTTGATGCTTCAATCCTACCAACAAAGATGTTCTATTTAAGCTGCCCTCAGTGATATTGACCTGACCTTGATCTCTCATGTCTCTAAAAATCTCTCTCTTCTCCCTCCTTTTTGCTCAAGTTCCGTTCACTTTCTCCTGGGAAGATCTTTTCATCTTCTCTATTAATGTAACAGTCTTTGGTTTTGTAGTGTAACTTATTGAATGTGTATGTGTGTTTGTGTGTGTATATGAGTTTGTGTGCACTTGACAGTGAAGGCTAGGCTGTGGCAGGGTAACTCTCATCAACAGTGTCTTTTAACACCACTGATTTTTCTTCCTGGGGAGTGTATGGCCTTTACCTATAAAGTTGGATTTCCTCAGATCCCCCTCACTCTAGTTTGTCAGTTGTCTTATACATTCAAACCCTATTCATGGACAGATTTTTAATGGAGTAATTCTGTCCCAGTTGAACAACATTTTTATTGAAGGAAATACAAATAACAAACAAATATATGATAAATAGTCAGCTTCATCTTTTGAAAGTAAGTTTAACTTTTTCACTTAGGTCTCTGGTTAAAAAAATGTCCAAAGCTGCTGCTCAAGGAAATTCAGAAAAACCACATATCACATTACCTAGAGTGTACTGACATTTAAGATTATAAGACACTGATTGAAATTAAGGAAGTATTTCTTGATGTGCATTCAGCTACTGAACTAGGGAAGGGTATTTTTTGTTTTGTTTTGCTTTTTTTTGTTTTTAATTGAATTTAATGCTTCGGTTTAGCATTTTCACTTTGGGCAATGAATTTCATGTTCCCACTCTCAGAATATGAAAGTGACTATTTACCCAGAGCCTCTCAGGCAAAGCATGTTGTCAAACTTCTGGATTTTTGCCTGAGTATGGGTAAAAACTGATATCTCAATTTAGATTTAATCTACAATTCTCATATGGTAAGAACTACTTGAATTTCTTATTCTGTTCATATCTCTTGTCCATTTTTATGAATAATTAGTCATTTTCCCTCCATTTTTTACAAGTTATTTATGTAATAGGGAGATGAACTTTGAGAAATAAATTGTTAATTTCCCGTTTGTTGTCTTTTTACTTTGCTTATAGCATATTTTATAGTACATATTTATAATATATAATATGCATTATTGATATGCTTTATGTATATAATACCTATTATACATTATGACATATTATATAATATATTCTATCTATATATATAATAGACATTTGTGTTTTTGTATATATGCATATATACATACTAAATAATCAAATTTATCAATAAATTTTCCTCATTGCTTTGTGATTCAAAGCCATAGTAATAGGAGCACCTGGGCATCTAAGTCAGTTAAGGGACCAATTCTTGATTACTGCTCAGGTCATGATCTCAGAATCATGAGATCAAGAGCCCTGTGTTGTCAGCTCCATGCTCAGTGGGAAATCTTCATGACATTCTCTCTCTCCCTCTCCCTCTACCTTTCCCATTCCCTCTCTTTCTAAAATAAATAAACAGATTGTTTTAAAAAGTCATAGTAACAAAAATTCCCCCTCTTCCATATTATAAAGTAATTTACCCATAATTTCCACTAGTACATTATTCACATAGAATTTATCCTGGCATAATTCTGAGAAATAAATTGAATTCAAAAAGTTCTCCAGATATCCCAAGACATCTTATAAAAAAGTCTGTTTTTTTTTTTTAAGATTTTATTTATTTATTTGACAGAGAGAGATCACAGTAGGAGAGAGGAAGGGAAGAGATCACAGAGAGAGGAAGGGAAGCAGGCCCCCCGCCGAGCAGAGAGCCCGATGTGGGACTCGATCCCAGGACCCTGAGATCATGACCTGAGCCGAAGGCAGCAGCTTAACCCACTGAGCCACCCAGGCGCCCCAAAAAGTCTGTTTTTTTTCCCTAAGTTTGATGCCATGTTTTATTGTACAAAAATGTCCATGCACAATTAGTTCTGTCTTGTTTTTCTATTCTCTTTCTTTGGTTACCTATCAGTATAGCAGTTCCATACTACTTTATTTATAAGGGGTTTATAATATATTTTGATGCCTCGGAAGGCATGTCTCCCTTTCTTTTCTTTTACTTTTTTTTTTTTTGGCCTATTTCTCTTTAACATAAAATTTACAACAAATCTATCATTAGAAAATTTTTTTGATTTTTTAATTGAGATCAAGTTAAACTGAATTGACATCTTTATGAATTTCCTATTTAATCGGTAGTTAAATATTTTATCTAGAATTTTGGTTAATCGAGGTGAATAAGCTCTAGAGATCTGCTATTCAACATTGTACCTATGATCAACAATAAGGTATTGTACACTTAAGAATTTGTTAAGAGAGAAAATCTCATGTTATGTGTTCTTATTAAGTAAAATAAAATTATGTGTGTGTGTGTGTGTGTATACACACATTTATATCTTTAAAGGAATTTTTGAAACTCCTTAATGTAGATTTTAGACATAAAAACAAAAATTCTTTTTTTTTTAAGACTTTATTTATTTGTCAGAGAGAGAGAGAGAGAAAGTGAGCACAAGCAAGGGGAGGGGAGTGGCAAGGAGAAGGAGAAGCAGACTCCCCAATGAGCAGAGTGCCTGAGGAGAGATCATAACCTGCGTGAGCCTAAGGCAGACACTTTACCGGCTGAGTCACCCAGGCATCCCCAAAACAAAAATTGTTTAAATACAAGAATCACATAGAAAACGTTTGTAATGGATAATAGCTCTATGTAAGGTGATGTAAATTATGAATGGCTATATAACTGTCATGAGATTAGCCTCATCTCTCTCTCTCTCTCTCTCTCACACATACACACACACACAGACACACACCCTAAACAGGCATCATTATCTGCACTTTTAGATTGTAAATGCGGTATCTTAAAATTGCATTCTTTTGTGAATTCCTGGGCCTTTAAACAGTATTGGGATGTAATTTAATAAATCCCACCATATGTAATATTCTTAGGTATCTAATGACTTTGCTAATTATTTATTTGCTGAATAGCCTAAAATGTCTCCCTCTGGTGTAGCCAATTTTAAGCCTGTAAATCAATCAACCAATACAAGCAAACTTACTTTCAAACTTGATTTAACTGAGGAGAGTGGGAAAAGCACCTTAAAAATGCACCTTCTAATAAGTTGTAATATAAAACGGCATTAGTTTATATGCTGGTATCATTAATTATCTTTTTTTAACAATAGCAAATTGGTTGGAGAATCATAGATCTTCATTTATAAGACAGAGTGGTATAACAATATTATATGAAATAGCATGATTTATTGAACCTGGGAATTTCAGTAAAAGGCTGAATGCCTTTCAAATCCAGTAAGAACTGTCTCTTTGATTATCACATTTGATCTAGTGGGAACTGTCACTGTTCCCTGCCAAGAAAATATGTAATATAACTTTTGCAAAACCTCCATGACTTCCTGTCTATCACTGAGCTTTGTGAATCATTTATTCCCACTCTCTTTGAAAATGTGTGTGAACCAGGATGCCTCCCCGTATTTCCCGACTGGCTGCCTTGTGAAGCAAAACAAAGAAAGACTCAAACTTCACAATTGCCAATAATGAGCAATCATTACTCAAATTACTCCAAGCACTGATTAGGTTTAAAGTAATGAAGAAACCACCATAATCAATCATCATCAACCCAAAGAAAGTCAATCTGCGTGGAGAGACCCTAGGAATTAGCACAGGGCTCCACCTACAGGGTTCCAGGGGCAGAAGGATAGTAGGCTGGCTTCTGGCCACATGTACCCTGCACTGTGCATTTCTTCCTCATGCTGGCCACCCCGACTGCCTGCCCAGAACTCTAATAAGAGAAAAGCTAAATTCATGGTCTCTCTCTTTTTTTTTTTTTTTAAGATTTTATTTATTTGTTTGACAGAGAGAGAGATCACAAGTAGGCAGAGAGAGAGAGGGGGAAGCAGGCTCCCTGATGAGCAGAGAGCCCGATGCGGGGCTCGATCCCAGGACACTGAGATCATGACCTGAGCCAAAGGCAGCGGCTTAATACACTGAGCCACCCAGGCACCCCTCATGGTCTCTTTTTAATGAGGTCTCATTCCAGACAGTCTTGATGGAAGCATGGTATAAATGTGTCATTATTTAAAAAAAAAAAAAAAAAGGGCAAGTCTTTAGGCAATCATATCTATACACAACAAAGATTAGATAGACAGATAGATGGAATGATAGACAGATTGATTGACTGATAGAGAATAAAACATCTAAGTATGCTATGGAGAATGACCAGTCACTTTTGTTTACCAGGATTAAGGTGTTCCTGGAATATGGAATCCTGTTTTGAAAACAGGACAGTCCTGGCAAACCATGTTGAATTGGTCACCCTACTGTGTTACCATTTTTCAAAGAAGATAATGCTTTTAATTTCAATTTATATCAATTATGGTACCCATATTGTGCGGAAGACCCTGGATTATCCTTAAGTAGCAATTTTAAGGAAATCTCTTTTGTCTACTTATTACTACAGAGAACAACTTTCTAAGTGAGCACAAAATTTTACTGAGAAGTACCTGTGCAACATTTGGTTTCCACAATTTCAGCAGGAAAATCGCAGTGCCAAGAAATTCATCCCTGCCATGTGTTTTAAGTTTTGCCACACTTGTCAATTTATTGGGATTCTGCGTATCTGGAAAACAATTATAATGACACATTTAAATACAAGAATAAGTTAGTTTAACAGACCCCAAAAAGGTCATATAAAAAAATTACAGCTCTCAAACACACCTAGAAAATTGTGATCCCAGATGAATATACACACATAGAAACTCTGGGGGAAAACAGACACAATATTAAATAGAGGTCTTTGTTAGTCCATATGGAAGCCAACTTGTTGTTTCCTGGCTAATACCATTTTACTGTTTACTAAGAAAATAGTATTTAAAAGAGAAATTGCCTGTTTACCTAATTTAAATGTGTACGTATATGTGTGTGTGAGTGTGTTTGTGTTTAGTTACAGTCTAATTTATAGTGTATAATGAAAATAAGGTAAGAATATGTGCAATCCAGTTTTTTGGCAATATTAGCTTGTTGAGAAGAGTAATAGAAAACCAGAAAGTTTCAAAAAGATGGATTATTTTAAAAAATATTCTTGAAAATATTTATGAAAACATTATGCTAATAATGCCCATAATTGAACTGCATTGTCACAGGCCGGTTCTTAGAGCTAGGTACTCAGAGACAATGACAGAACTAGTCTTTTTATATGAAAAGTTTCCACATTACCCTTATTTAAAATGTATGCGGACTGTCCATCTTTGACAACAATAATAAATTATTTCCATGGTAACCCAGAGAAAGAACCAAGTACGTGTCATCTCAGCCTAGCAACAAAAGGGGCTACAGAGGAAGTTTCTTGTCAGTGTTTTGGTCAAGATACTGCACTGTAAACATTTTTAAAACTAAATTATCATGACGGTGACTGAGAGTTTATCAGACTATTTAAAAAATAAATTGTCAGGGGAGAGGTAAATTATATTTTTGGCAAAATTAGAAACAACAAAGGTGGAAAAGAAAATATCACTATGCGAATTTTGTGCATTAAGACCAGACACGGATTTGGTCTCTGAACGGTAAATTAATAATAAAAACAAACTAATAAGAAAATTAATAATAATCCTTTGTCAAAACGTCAAGCCCCAATGAGGATTTTGTGCTGAAAGATGTGGCTGAGACATAGATTTGATTTCCACCTACAGAGATCAGCAATGACATTATGGCAACAACTGATCTGTCATTCTCTTTGGTAATTTTGTTCAAGTTGACTTCCAAAATATTTCATTATTTGGTAGATCCCTCTCTTTAAATTAAGCATACCTACTCTTGACTGGACAATAGATTCTGAATCTGAATTCCAGTTATTTCAAATGTTTAGCCCCAAAAGGGGTGACTTAACACTTCCCAACACTTAGAGTGGCTCTTCAGTCTTGGAGATGTTACTAGCACTGTTACAGTAATAAGACACTCCTCCTATAGAAACTAAACTGTCATTCCCATTCAGAGGCTTCACCCCTATCAATAAATATAAATAATGGTAAATTGCAAAAGGATTGTATATATTAATAAGCTGGTATTGGGACTCCCAAAAAGACAGCACAAGTCAGAACTATTTTCCAAATTTACTAGTTCTTTTCCTATTGATTGATTGTCCAAATGAACTGAATCCAAATCTCTGAATCATTGGGGATAATGAGTCAGTGAGAAAAGATGAAGACGCATTTAACACAAAATCACAGTTAAGATAACAATATTAGTCGCAATTATCATACTATGACAACGGCACTGACTGAAATCCTACCAGAACTGATCACTCTTCTCTGTGCTTTGCATACATTATCTTATTCACTCTTCACAAAACCATTCAAGGGTAGTTACTCTTATTCTCTGTTTTCTGAGTAAGGACACGGAATAACTTGGCTAAGGTGAAAGCAAGGATTCAAACGCGACAACACGGGCAAACTATCTCTTGTGGGTTATCTGGATCCAAGTTGTTGAGGAGCAACTCCCTGTGAGACCCACATGCTTCCCCCACATCCGGGCATCCGTGAGGAGTCAGGGAGGTCTCAGAGCCCAAACCCAGCCCTCTCCTGAAACCATAAAGATTGGTGAGCAGACTCACTTCTCTGTTTATGGTGGGGATGGGTGGGGGTTTGGAAATTCTGATGTCACAGAGGATTTTGCCTGTCCAGAAGGCAGTCACAGATTGCTTGTTCACGCCTACAACTGAGAATGAATCAAACACTCGCAAATCATAATGTGATGGTACCAGTGCAGGTTTACTTAGGAAAGGAAACAGACTGGGGCAGGGAGAGAACTAAATCTACACATCACTTTTCATTGTTTACCCAAATACAGCCAAACCTGCCAAATCCTATAGTGTAATAAAATTTGATTTCATGGAGATTTGGTTGCAGTTTTACTACTTTTTAAAAAAAAGATCTTTGAACCAAATGAATAGTGCAGAATACACAATAAAACAGAAAAAAAAAAATAAATAAAAGACAAACAAAAAAAGAAACACGAGTTTCCAAGAACATGGAGGTATTATTAACGAGAATTCTCTGGCACCGGCCTCACACGGCCAAGCTGTGTGTAATTTTAATTCTTTTTCCCTATTATTCTTTTCTTCTGTCACAATGTTGATATGTTATAGTCCCTGATCTGCCGTATTAGTAGCCCTATTATAAATGACAGTAGACCTGGTGTATAATTTTATATCTCTACTAATTGCACCAATGTAAGATATAATAAATATAACTTAACAGACAATGTTGAGGGCTAACCTTTAACACTTCTTAACAAGCAAAGTCTCCAAAGAGGAGAAGAAAAAGTAATCCACCCTCATTTAATATAGTAAAAGTAAAATTATTTACCATAAAATGCCTTAAATCTAAACCTCATGTTTTGAAATTTTCTGTTCAACAATAATCTCAAATTCCACTTAGATATAAAAAGCTCATACAAATCAATAGAAAGAAAAAAAAAATGACTTCTTACCCTACAACCATAAAATAAAAAGCTGAGACCATGAAAAGACAACCCACAAAAGTGGCTAAAAACAGAAAATCCTAATTATCATTAACGAAAGGAAAAAAATAAACTGAAGCAACAATCAGGTAATTTATTTGTTGTTTGTTTTGCCTATTAGCAAATGTTTCAGGATAAAGCGATACAATTAAGCAGGTATACCTTTTTGAAAAACAATTTGCTAGGTGCCTGGATGGCTCAGTCCTTAAGCTTCTGCCTTTAGCTCAGGTCATGATCCCAGGGTCCTGGGATTGAGCCCCACATCGGGCTGCCTGCTCAATGGGAAGCCTGTTTCTCCCTCTCCCACTCCCCCTGCTTGTGTTCCCTCTCTCACTGTGTCTCTCTTATCAAATAAATAAAATCCTTTTTTAAAGTAATTTGCTTTGATATATTACAATTTTCTTTTTTATTTTTAAAGATTTTATTTATTTTTCCTCATAAAAATATTTATACATGAGAACAAATTTTACTACAAAGATGTCCACATAGAATTATTTTCATAGTGAAAAACCAGAAAAAAAATAGTAGGCAATAAATATTATCATAGGTTAATATAGTAATAATAGCTCTCACTTATTTATCAAATCATTCTTAGGTTTCTGGGAATGTGTCAAACAGTTTATTTATATGATCTCAATGCTCTTAAAAAGCCTATCAAATAGATGTCCTTTCCCCCATTTTCCAGAGGAAGAAATGGACCTCAGAGAAATAATAACTTTCCCAAGACACCCAGGAAATATGTGGCTGATTCAGGATTCAAACAGACTCATATTATTACAGACCCTGTGTTCTTACTAATACCCAGTATTGCCTCTCATATAATAGAAAAGTACATGTAGTTAATTAAAGTGAAGCTTAGAGAGGGTCTTCAAAGACCTGATGAGAGCATGATGGGGGATTGAGACATAAAATATGAAATGACATATGCATTGAACTAATGGTCATTGAACACATATTATATTCAAGGTACTTGTGACCTCAGTTCCAAAGAAGACCATAGGATCATAGAATCGACTATTTAAAGAAAAAAAAAAAAAACCTGGAAGAAAACATAAAAAAAATTAATAAAGATTTTTTGCTGGGTAACAAAAATCATGAGGTTTTCTTTTTATTTTCTGATTCTTCTCTCTATTTTCTGAGTCTGCAAAATGAGACACAGTGATTACATTTCTCTCCCACCTCAGTCCCTCAGTAAGCCAGGCAGCTAAAGATCAAAAAATTTTGTTAGATTGATTTGTACACCAAATTTATTTTTGTTTTGGTATTTGATGCCAGGTGATATATTTGCTTTTGGCAACTGGTAACAGTATCAGCTCTGCTAAAATGAGACACTCATTTTCTCATGGCCCCCACTAATCCATGGTATTTTCACACCAAATCCCCACAATTCAGCTCACTTTTAGTGTATCTTTCCATGTAGGTTCCTCCCCCCAACCCTTTCCTTGACATGTTCTCTTGAGAAAGACAATAAGCTCCCTTGAAAACCAGCCAAAACCTTTCCACACCGACCTCCCAGAAAATAATTCGAGGAATACCAAGAGTTCCAGTGTAGTGAACGTTAGTAAATATGCAATGCCCATCTAGTTCACGGACCTTTCTAATAATTAAAAAAAATATGCATATGTGTGTATGTCCTCCTTTCTCAACATAGCCTGAGATTTATTCCTGCCCATCTTAGATCGATGTATCAACTAGATTGAAATTCTGTGTCTGAATTTCTCGCCTCTCTACCACCAAAAGCCAAAGCTGTTAAGATCCAAAAGATTCTGACCTGCTCTAATCCTTCCCCTGGACACGCCCACCTTGCTTAGCTCATCCCTCCCTCCACCCCAGCGCAAGGCTCCATCTGTTTCCTCAGATGCCCCAGCCTGCTCCCGGATCAACTCTGTGCTTCTGTTCCCTCTGCCTGTCATGCTTGTTTTCTAGTTTGGTTAAATTCTGTGACTTCTTGGAACTTCCATGGCACCTGTCCTAACTACCTTAATCACCTTGTTTAAATTTTCCACCCCCCCACCCTGTCCCTCAAACTCCACATCCATCTTCCCTTAACCCCACTGAATAGTTTTTTCCCCCTTTTTCCAACAAGGAGCACTTACTTACGACCTTAAAACATTTCATATTTTACTCATATATTATCTTCCTTGTTTATTGTTTATTTCCCACCATTAGAAGGTAAGCTCCTTGTGGGGAGTCATATTTTTATCTCTATTTTAAACTGATATGTGTATCAGTAACGGTCCAAATAAGCACATATAACGGAACAGCCTCTGGCATATACAGGGACCAAATACATACTGCTTGGATGAATGAATGTTATTGCTGCCATATCACATTCAAGCCCAATGCCAGCTTCTGCCAGTCATTTCAAAGCTATTGCTCTATCTTGCCCCAGCTAGGTTTTTGCTTTGTTTTGTTTTGTTTTGTTTTGTTTTTAAAGAAAACAGACACCCACATCCCTAATTCTGTATGGCTACCTCCTATGTTGTAACTGTGAAATACTCACGGCATTCCTTCAAACGTGCGTTTCCACTTTTTTTTTTTTTTAATTTTTAAGATTTTACTTATTTATAAGAGAGGCAGAGAAAGAGAGCAGGGGGATGGATAGCAGAGGGAGAAGGACAAGCAGACTCTGTGCTAAGTGCAGAGCCCGACATGGGGCTCCATCTCAGAATCTTGAGATCATGATCTGAGCTGAAACCAGATAACCTGCTGTTACCATTTAACCAACTGAGCCACCCAGGTCCCCCTAAATGTGTATTTCCATCTTATATAAACTTCACACACAACCAGAAATTTGACAAAGCTGCCTCAGTTTCTTACCTGAGCCCCCAAATTAATCTTTAGTCCATCACTCACTCCACTCTCATCGAGGCTTCTGTGCTTCTAAGCTCTGGTCCATTTCAGGAAAATCGTGGTCATAGTAGAGGAACTTCTTCCTCCATCTGCCCATTGTCAATTAATGATGCCTCATTAGACAAATCACTCAGAACACTGATGAGGTTTTCCTGAACACAAAGGCCAGCTCAATTGATCTTCTTCCCACCTGTGGCTCTTGAGAGAACAGCCAGAGGTTAGTCCAGTTCTTAGGAGCCTCCATTGTGTCAGCAAAAATTAGCAAGAAGGTGGCTAAGTTGTCAATAGAGCACAGAGACAATTAGTTAATGATTAGAGAGCCAGCAGTTGAGGAAATTGATAATAAAATGAGCCATCTTGAGTATGTTTATATGCATCTCAAAAATCTACATAACACAATAAAAAGTTGATTACCACAGAGAGAAAAACAAAGTTCCCTGAAACCAAATTAAACATGAGAATTTAATGGTGGGTGGAAATTTGCCCAGAGTGGTAGAAGGGCATGGCTATGTCCGAATAACGCAGGGGTACCTATTAAATAGGTTAATTATTCACCCCCCAAATCATGCTAATTTCTTTATGTGCAATGTAAGACCTTCCCTCTGAATTTGGATTTATTTATTGACTAATTCATACATTCAACTTATATTTATTGAGCAACAATTGTAGGCCAGGGAAAACAACGCCAAATAAGGGAGCCGTGTGCCCTGCTCTTCGAGAGATAAAATTTGGGTAGAAAAAGTCACATTTTAAAAAGGAAGAATCTATGAAAATAATAAATTGTGGTGATTGTATTAAACATAACCTCAATACTTAGGGGGCTAGGAGAAGGGAAGGGCCCTTCCATTGTTCCGGTAGGATATTAATAATAGAAATTTAAAGTAGATGTTATCTTTTTTCTCCTTTGAACATGACAGTTCTTGGGTGCCCCTCTGCAGGTACTGTGGTGTTTCTAACAAAACAGGGACTGCAACGAGGCAGAGGCTTCCTTGACTGTTGGATGTGTCAGAAGTGGGGAAGTTAGCTTGGATTTATCATGCTTTACTGAGAATTCTGCTGGGGTTTTAGCCTAAGGGTGTATCTACAGTCACTGAAAAGGATGGGGGTGTCTGAGGTCATTTTTCTGACAGTTTGCAAATCACTTGAACCTGCTGTTATCATTTAAACGGCAGCAGTGGGAAATCGTGCAAATTCAAAGCAACACCGCACTAGCAACAGGCAAAGATTTTCCAATGTTAGAAGGATCTCACCAAGCAGAGGTGCCACGGCAACTTTGGGTCACCTTGGACAAAACGCTTCTATCCTATGCCAAGCACTGAGTAAATTGTCAGAAAATTCAAGTCATGAAGTCACAGGGGCAGAGTGAATATGAGCTTTATTGAAATCATTCACTCTCTCATCATTTCACTTCACTTGAAGGCCAAGTTCCTTGGGGGAAGATCTGACCTAGAACCCCCTCCCATCTCCAGGCCTGATCAGGCCTACACCAGAGAGTCAAAGGTCAGGTACTGCATGGCCAAAGAAGATGAAATTTCAGGTTCCAGCTAAATGGAAACCTGTTACATCCACAGACATAAGTATGTGCAATTTCACTTCAAGCCGACATTGTTCCTCTAATTCACATTCCCAAACCCCGGAGTAAAATATATTTCTGCCAAATTTATTTTTACTTCCCTACAGGCCCATTTATGTACAATTAAATTGATTATCCAGACATTTCTACCCATATGAAAGCAGAAAACTGATTTAGCTGGTGGTTTTCATCTGTTAATTGGATTCTTAGTGCAAAGACACATCTTACTTTTTTTTTTCTTTTTTTTATTTGGAGTAAATACGTGAGAAAGTAATTTTTCAATTTCAGATCTCAACTCATTCTCCTAAAAATAAAGCTTTTTATTATGACTACAAAGTTGATGTTTCTAACTATGGAATTATCCTGATTTTTCTTCACTATTTTTCTAAATTTCTCTGCTGTTGAGGTTAATATAGACATAAATAAAGTCATATACTATGTGGATTATTAATAAAGTTATAGAATTCTATTTGGATTCGTTCTATACAATGACAAATCAACAGATGATTCAATATTTCAGTTAAATCAGTCCATTGATCAAAGAGTAATTTGGATTCATAGAGATAAAGCTATACCTCTCTTTGCAATGACCATTTGTTATAATTCCACTGAAATATTTGACTCCAGTCAGGTGGTGGTAGCAGAGATGGAGTGGAAGTATATTAGCAGCTTGGAGTTTTCTTTGTCTTTTCTTTTAATTTTTATTATTATTTTTTATTATGTTAGTCACCATACAGTATGTCATTAGTTTTGGATGCAATGTTCCAAGATTCATTGTTTACATATAACACCCAATGCGCCATGCAATATGTCATGCTCTCTTTAATACCCATCATTGGGCCAATGCATCCCCCCACTCTCTTCCCCTCTAAATCCCTCAGATTGGGGGTACCTGTGTGTCTCAGTGGGTTAAGCTCTGCCTTTGGCTCAGGTCACGATCCCGGGGTCCTAGAATCGAGCCTTCACATCAGGATCTCTGCTCAATGGAGAGCCTGCTTCCCCCTACCCTCTGTTGCTCTGCCCACTTATGATCTCTGTCTGTGTCAAATAAATAAATAAAATCTTAAATAAATAAATAAATAAATAAAACCCTCAGTTTGTTTCTCGGAGTCCACAGTCTCTCATGGTCCATCTCCCCCTCCGATTTACCCCCTTCATTTATCCCTTCCTTCTCCTAATGTCCTCCATGCTATTCTTAGAGTTTTCTGCCTTTACTACTCTCTATTGTTTCATAGCAATTAAAATAAAACTTAAAATTTAAAAAAAATCCTGTTTCTAACTGGGCATGTGATCACATGGATAAAGACATTTCCCAGCTCTCGACCCATTTATGTATAAAAAGAGAGATATATACGTATATGAAGAGGTTTATGATATGAATTTGGCTCGCACAACTGTGGAGGCTGAGAAGTTTTACAATTGGCTGGACTCAGCTGGTGGTGGAGTTAGAGACTGTGTCGGATGGACCGCCTGAGAACTGGGAAGCTAAAAGCCTAAGTCCCAGTCTGAGGGCAGGAAAAAGTCTACAGCTCAGCTTGGCAGTCAGGCAGAGATAGAAATTCTTCCTTCCTCTAGCATTCTGTGGTATTCAGACCCTCAGTGGATTGAAGGAGGCTCACCCACACTGGGAGGGCAAACTGCTTTACTCAGGCTACCCAATCACATGCTAATATTATTGCAAAACACCCTCAAAACACACCCAGAAATAATGTTTAATCAAACATCTGGACACCTCTTGACCACATCAAGTTGACACCTAAAACTAGCCAAGCCATCACTGCAGCCTTGTCACTAAATGTCCTATCCAATGGGATTAAAATAAGTGTGTTAGAGGCAGTCAGTGAGGTTCTAATAGCGACTCTGGAAGCTAAGCAAAGAGGAAGTCATGGCCAGCTATCAGTGAAGTCAGAGGCCTGTCCCAGCAGCACTCTAGAATAAATTCACAAGAAGCCAGGTCAAACCAGATAGGCCCAAGATGGCTGACAGAATAGACTGAAAATTCCTAACCAAATAAGAAAGAAAAGGCATGATGGGGCCCCTGGGTGGTGCAGTCAGTTAAGCACAGACCCTTGGTTTTGGCTCAGGTCATGATCTAAGGGTCATAAGATTGAGACCTGTGTGGGGCTCTGCACTCTGTGTGGAGTCTGCTTGTCCCTCTCCATCCCCCACTCTCTCTCTTTCAAACAAATAAAATATTTAAGAAAACGGAATATGGAAGAAAGGAAGCTTGAAGGAAGGTAGGAAGGAAGGAAGGGCAAGCCATGAAATCTTGCTTCCAAAAAGTCCCATCCCCAAATAAAGAATATTCCACCCCCTTGTTAACAACCATAACAGGAAGAAACCTCAACCCTGAGGACACAGCAGTCTTTTTCTTGAGCTCACCCACTCTCATATCTCTGGAGCGTACTCCCACTTTAATAAACTTTCCCAATCCTGTGGCTTGCCCACTGTGCTGCATCTGTCCTTAAATTATTTCTTGTGAGGAAACCAAGAGCCTTCTGCCACATCTTTGAGATAAGCTGTGTTGAGACCTCAGGGCTCGCCGTCTCCCCAGTTCACCAGACAACAGATGCACTGAGTCTGAATTCTAAGTAGTGACTCTGAGGTAAAGACATGAAGTTGTCTCCCACCCTTTTCCCCTCTGATATTTCTGTGACAAACTGAAGAACTCTACTGAACCATGAGCTGGTGATCACAGAACCATCATGGTAGCTCTAGGTTGCCTACATTTTCAGAAGAGGAAAATAAACTTCTGTCTTTAAGCTACTATTATTTTGGATTTTAAGTCACTTGCCTTTAAATCTAATCTTAGTCTTTTTATGATGGAAATAAAAGAAGAATGGTAGGAGAGAAAACGACACAAAAGTATGTTGAGCATTTACTATTCCATTTGATCAGTTATTGGGTTTGAGAACCACAGCCAATCATGTAACAGCATTGTGATACATTTTAGGAAGCAGGAGACTGACACTCAGAAAAGCTAAATATCTTTCATGAATTCACAGAACTAGGATGTGAACAAGCTAGATGTTGGTCAAGGTCACTGATTACAGACCATGCTCTAGATATTATAGCCTGATTCCCAGAATCTGTTAGAAGTTGGTTATTTCCAAAGTGAGGTGTAGAATCATTTTTTTAGTGCCCAGGATCTGTAATGTTTCATACCAGACTTTAGTGCCATCAAAAACCTCGAATGAAATTGAAAACTCTTAATAGAAAATATATTCATCCCTTGAGGGATTTCCCAAGTCTGAATACTAAACTTCAGTCAAAATATACAGAATGTTAATTTAAATAATAAATAAATTCCATGTCAAGAAATGATGTGCCTCTTATTTCAGTATCTTTTGGGGATAAATCTTGAGTGAGATTTAGTGGGGTCGTTTTTTTTTTTTTTTTTAATTCCTCTTCTGTGAGAATTACATACGCAAATTTGTAATTTAATTACCACATCAAAGTGACTGCTTTGTGTTTTTCCAATTACTGTCTTCACCTTCTTATTAACTTAGAAATCTTCCTTATATTCAGATACTTGATTTAGGAATATTTCCAAATATTTTCTTTTTAGTATAGGGATTTGCCAAGGTTTATTTTAGATTCTTACATTCTCTCAAACCTTTAAAGATGACTCCTTTCCATACCAAGGGTCTGAATTGTCCAGAGCTATTAACATACTATAATAAGAGGCTTTGACTTCATTGGGTTATGAGGGAACATCATGAATCCAAAACGAAACTTAAGAAGTTAGAAATATAGAGGGACACAGGAGATACGGGTTATCTTCTGACCCTCTTGCCTTTCCATTGATGTTCAGATACTTGGCTTTATGTGCCTCAGGGCTTTGACACACAAGCATCCAATTATTTTCAATTTAGATACAGTTGTCAGCACCTTTGCTTTTCAACCTCAAGCATGGCTGTCCTACGTTTCAAAAGGAAATTGATGTTGAAAAGAATAAGCCCAGGTTTATAGATGTTTGATTCTTTCCTTCTTCTTCTGCAAATTACAGTAGCTTAGATTCTTACCAGGCAAGTCAATCTGACCAGAAAGAAAGTTTGCCATGAAAGCACAGCAGGGGTGCTACAAGATCATGGAGAATGATGAAAGCAGCGACGTCATGCCCATTTCCTTCCTCTCCCTGGTATTCCACACCCATCTAACATGGCGTCCTATTAGCTTCACCAGAGAAACGAAATTCTCATTTCCTCTTACCTCTTCCATGCCACTGACTTTGTCCAGAAACGTCAATAATGTCAATTATACACACACACTATATATATATATATATATATATATATATATATATATATATATATATTTTGTATATATATGTCAATAATGTCACTTATACACACACACACACTATATATATATATATATATATATATATATATATATATATTTTATTTGATCCTCAGTCCAGTCAGTTGATATTTAGATAACTCATAGAAGATTTGGCTGGACCTGACAAATCAATCATATCTGACCAGCCAACACAAGTTCATTGCCTGGCTGGATACGTTGATGTGCTTAGCTCTACAGAGTATGATGTGAAAAAGCGTTCAATTCCGGTTATCAAACTATTCAAAGAATAGTTCAAATTTTATCGAAACCTATATTTTAATGGTCCAATTAGCAAAAATCATAATGTTTTCACATAAGTAGCTTGCAGACCATGGTGCTGCATCTTGAGTCTTCCCCAAGGAGTATTGGAAAGTTCAAGTGTGCTTAAGGGAGAGATTTAGTAGTCCTCTACAGGATTGTGTTACCATCTCAAAAATGCTCTTTGATTTAGAACTGACAGTTCAAGTGTGATTATAAATTATAGAGTAAATCATGATAGGCAAGGGGAATAAATATTATACCTGAGGGTTTGAGAGACAGTCTCCAGACACTAGAGAGCTTTAAATCAGCTAGTCTTGCTTATTTTCTGTTCTCTATAGAATATTAGCCAAAACCATGGGGTTTTGATGGAACACTTCTATATATTTGATGGAGAACTGTTTGTATTGCTGTGTAGGAAAACTATTTGCTATGGTTATAAAAAGTTTTAGATAAGGATTAGATTCCATCACTTTTTCTACTAAAAAAAATCACTTCAATTTTAATGAATTCAAAATATTTAGGATTATTTAAGGTAAATCAATTTTCCAAACCTTTAAAGGGTTAAGAGATGCAGATTAATTGTATCTAGTCATTAACATTTGAAGAATGCACTGTGCAAAAGAAGATGTCTTAGGTTCAGTCAGGAAGTAGAGGAGTAAGTAAGTGCCTATTTTCACCCTCTGTGGGCCAGCTCAGCGCTCAGCAGTAACTACTGATATCTTGAACTTGGTGAGTGGAAACTCATGTAGATGAAGCCACCAAAAACCACCATTACCGCAGCACTTGTCATGAGACTATGTGTCAAAGACCGAGAAGGAAGGCTGAATGACATTTACACAACAGGCTATCAGTTTATTTATTTTTTGTTTAGTGTTTACTTTTTAATTTTGTGTTTTTTCTTCTACTCCAGCTTTAAGGAAATACAATTCACATATAACATTGTATAAATTTAAGGTATACAATGTGCTAATTTGATACTCTAATTTGATACTGATCTGATACTCTAATGTATGGCAAAATGATTCACACTTCAATCTTATAATATAAATACCATTTCTTTTTTGTGATGAGAACATTTAAGATCTATTTTCTTAGTGACTTTCATATATACATTACAGTATTATTAACTAAAATCACCATGCTGTATTGTAGATCCCTAGAACGTATTCATCTTAAAACTGGAAATATGTTCCCTTTGACCAATATCTCCCCATTCCTTCTAAGCCCAGCTCCTGGTAAACACTACTTTGCCCTGAGTTCAGCCTTTTAGATTCCACATATAAGTGATATTGTACAATATTTGTTTTTCTTGTATCTAACTTACTTCATTTAGCATAATGTCTTGAGTTTCATCCACGCTATTGCAAATGGCAAGATTTCCTTCTTTCTCTTGATTAAATACTATTGACAAAGGTAGTGATGTCATCTATATCTATATATTTACACACACACACACACACACACACACACTTCTGCTTGATGATGGAGTGCTTCTGTGCATGGCCAATTTTATGGCCATGTGGATCAGAAGCCCAGTTAATAAACAGTAGGTCAGGTCACATGACTTGGAAGCACATTGTGGTCCATTATTAAGTGTTTCGTTTCTACTAGTACCTAATAGCAAACCAGGAACTGTTTTGCAAAAGGGAAATAAACATATATGAAAAAGCTTTGTTTCAAAATCTCAATGAACTACATTGTGATACACCTCTGAAAGCCCATCAAAAACTCTATACAGCATGCTTCTTGCCAGTGACTCTTCAAAGCACCATAGGATTTACTCTGGTATAATATGATCCAAAATCCAGAGCATCTTGAGATCAGAGAATTAACTGTAAATTTGGGACCCACTCAAAATGGCAATCTTAGGTGTTATCTGATAAATGTGTTGGATTAGCATGCCAAAATGAAGTACCTGTTACCTCCAAAATGCAAGGAAACTCTTACGGGAAAGAAGACCCAAATGCAACACTTTTTTCTTACTTGAGAAAGGTTATGTTAATGTGCAATCACCAGTAGATCTCTGTAGATCACCATGGAAGCAGTACTAAATTTTTCTGGGATTTATCTCCCACATTCTCATATACTTGTGCCCTACCAAGGTTACTAGGATAATTGCAACTTCCTACTCACCAGGTCCAATCAGCATAATATTATCAACAGGATGGGTCAATAAGAGGTCCTGTGCAATGGAGATTTAACCAAGGTCCCTTTGGATTATTAGATCAGGGGTCAGCAAATTCTGAACCATGGCTCAAATCTGGGCCATGCCCTGTTTTTATATGGTCCATAAGCTAAAAATGTATTTTAAATTTTTAAAAGGTTTTCAAGAAACACGATTATATACATACTCCTTGGAAATGTAAAATATTGACTGTTTGGTCCTTTCCTTGTTGAGTCTTGGACAACTCTACAGAGGGCTGGAGAATTGAAGCAGACAGTAAAGGTATATTGTTGGTCCTGCCAGATGAAGGCAAGCTGCTCTGACAGTCTCATTTAACAGGTATACAGAAAAAACATTAAACAGATCAGTAACTACCTACTAGATGCTAGATACTGCTAGAACAGAAGCTGAATTTGAATCACCACTAAATTAATATAAGATAACCTATCATTCTCTGAGCTCTATATTTCTTCTGCACAGATGAAATGGGCAAGTTGAAAGGGAATATGATAGAAATCATCTTCTTCAATTGATAGTGGCACTATTTCTGAAATTCTTCTATAAATGCACTATAATTCTTAGATTACCTTTTGGGTGGGTAGCAACAACACTGGGGTTTCCATAATAATCCTCATTATCAAGATCATAGAAATCTTATAAAGATTCCGATAGTTATTAAATATATCTATTCCTACTATTCATTCTGGAACTGAAAAAATAACCACAGGCCAGATGGAAGGGTCAATTTGGCTCATTGTGAAATTGACCTGAATCAAAATTCCATTAATTAATTTCCTGGCTGCTCTAAGTCCTGACTGTGACTGCTTGACAACCATAGTGTCTGGGGACTCCAGAATTAATGTCAGTCAGAAGCAGTATCCAGTAATCTCTGAAAACTCTGAATAATTTCTCTTTCTTAATATATAGTTAATCTGTTCAGTGACGACAGGGCTCTTAAGGGGACACAAGACAGAATATTATAGTATATATTGTTGGCAGAGTTGCTCATTTCTTTCCTATTAGGAATGGAACTTCTTACCCATTTAAAGGACACTAAGTAAGGGACTGTGACTCTTTACATGTGGTGATAGGAGTCATACTTCTGTTAACAAACTTAAGGCTTTGCTGTTCACAAAAGAAGTGAGACTTTTGAAGACTTCTCAATTATTTCACTTCTAGACATATCACAATTAGGCCAAACTAAGGATCTCTGAAGGTTAAACCATTGTGACTCTGCTGTCTGTGAAAGTTACCACTCCCAGCTTGTCTCTGGTAGTTAACTGCCCCACTCAGCCCCTTGTCATTCAAGAACTCTTCCACAAAGGCCTGGTTCTTTAATAACATTTCTCACTCATAATCGAACCACAGAACTCTTCAGGGGTAACATTGTTCCTTTTACTAAGGTATCTCTCAGTACATTGAGAGAATAGCAAAGATGGTGTTTTCTGGACCCTGCTAGGGCAACATAGCAATACAATTAGTGGTAAGTGATGATAAGTGAGGAAATCATGTGTAAGCATATGTTAAAACAGTCCTATCATCCTAAGCCTTCAGGAATCTTCAGCTTCAGTATACAAAGGAAGTTCTGAGCTCTTTGCTTCATTTAGTGTAGACCATTATTTTATTCAGGCTTCAAACAAATAATTATGGAAACTGCTAACAGTCATTCCAAGCCTCCTTTCCAGATACCAGAATCTAGAATCTCTACTTAGTACATTTCTACTAATACATTTTCTCTAATTCAACACCTTCCCCCCACCAGCCTAATCTAACACTTTTATGGCCCAGTAACATAATTTATTCCCAGGTTTCTGTCAGTACAAATTGACATCTTACAAATCTGCTGGTATCTGGACTCCATACCCCTGAGAACGGTATGGGTTGGATGGTTATTGATCTACAATCAATGAGAGACTGTAGGGTAAAACCTGAAGAAGATTAACAGTGCAAAGACAATGACTATGACAGGTTATTCAGGAAAGGGACGGGGTATCTCTTTGGACAGAGGAAGAATGGTGCCCTCAACTGGCAAAGAGGCTTAGCACAATTTTAAGTTGCAGGCATTAGCTTCATTGGTATTTACCCATCCTAAATTTGAAAGCCCCCCATTCTTCCCTATAATGGTCCTAATCTTAAGAGACTTTGCAAATTTGTTAATTTAACTTTTATTTTTATTCAGTCCCTTTCAGGACTAGCTTTGTTGTTTGTTTTTTCAGAAATCTTGACCTTGAGGCTATCAGAGATAAGGGTTTATTTTAGGGTAGTCATAAAAGGTTTCAGGTTCTTTATCCAGACCATAAGCTGAGAATTTAAAAACTTGAACTTATCATTTTCTTTACTCAAGTTCTCCTTTGTAGTCAACAAGTCCAAGTGTCATTACGCTCATTATTTTTATTAAAATATTTTTTGTTTCAGCTACTTGCCCAAGGCCTTACCTTCTGGGGACACCTGACTCCAGACAATGGTAGATAATAATCTAAGTGATGCTTGGCCACTGCATCCCATGAATCACTCCCATCATTTATTGGTGACATCAAAGTCTTGATAATTTTGGATCCAAAGAGAGAACTCATTTAATCTTTAAGGTTCAGTAATCGTAGAATCACTTCTAGGAATAGTAACTCTACTAGTCAAAGTTCACTCAAGGCATTAAAGCCACTATGAGTGTTAGAAGAATAGGGATTGATTAAAGGAACTAAACTTACACAAATGGGGGGGGATGGAAAAAAGTATGTTCAAAAGGTATAGTTAGAGGTCAGAGGGTCAAAAATCAGGGATGTGGCTGAAAACCTGGAGTTTGAAGGAAATATGAAATGCCGAGCATGGAACCACGTAGGAGGCGATCCCAAAAAAGGCTATAGGGAAGCGGTTGCCTCTTTGTAGCTGTCTTTGTGGGTCTGCAGTCAAGCATCCGGGGATAGGCCTAGGGTTGCTATTGATCTTCAAAGCCGGTAGTTAGGATGAGCTTCATGGTAAAGTGGCAGAGAACAAGGAGAGCTGGTACCCAGTCCCAGCAACTATCCTCCTTTCTTTATCACCATACCCCACTGTGATAACCTCTGCTTTATTGTAATAACCTTCTGCCTTTACAGCTCAGCAAGATCCTTCTTTGGTCGACTCCAGCTCAGAACCCTACAGGGAAAGTGATCCTGGGATATGTGTTCCCACCCTAAGCAAGTAGAGGATGGCATAATCCAATATTGCATGTTCAATAGAAAGAGTGGGGGAAAAAAAGGGGGGGGGAAGCAGATAGCATTTCTGTGTGTGTAAAATTCTTATTTTTGTTTTGTTCTGTTTTTATTTTTTTGGTAATCTCTACACCTAATTCATGATCTGGAGATCAAAAGTCGCATGCTCTTCTGACTGAGACACCAGGCACCCCTAATTGTATGATCTGAAGCAAGGTGTCTCATCTCATTGGTCCTTATCTTCTTCTTTGATATATTAGGAACGGTACAATAGTTCTGTTTCTAGAGTGGAGAGTAAAATAAGATGTTTTTTGGAAATAAAATGCAAATTAACTTGAACATATGAAGGAAAATATTTTTCTTCATTAATTGCCTTGTATTAATTTCTGCAGGATGAAAGGTCCACCCAAACTACTCAACTCCTAAAAGATAGATGGCATGATATTTATAGAACTAGCAAAGAAAATAAATAGCCTTTGAAGATAGATTTGGTGTAAGTGCTGACTCACAAACTTAATATTCATATAACCTTGAGCTAGTTACTAAATATCTCTAAGTTTTCAAAACTGTAAAATTGTGTAATAACACCTGTCCCCTAGAATTATTCTGGGTATTAGAAATTACAGAGTAGATATTTAACCATTGTTACCATTTAATAAATGTTTATTATTATTTTTGTTACTATCATAACTCAGTCTGCAGATTATAGAATATAAAAAGGAAACTTACTCCTAAACCATTTACCTGAGCTTTCAGAAAGTAAATTGAATATGTCCACATGTGTGTGTTTCCACCACCAAGCACAGCCCTCAGACAATTCATAAATTAGTTTCTGTGTTTGTTTTTGTTTTTTAGTCTCTAATGCCTAGTACAGGGCCTGTCTCATAGTAGGCCCTCAATAATGATCTATAAAACAAGACACTTGAAGTCTTGGCAAATATGAATGAACTGTCATCTTTTTCACTCCAAATAAACCCAAAAGAAATCCCCTCTGATTGAACGTTTGGAAAATCTGCATTTTCCTTCTTAGAATTTAGATGTAAGGTTTAGGAAGAAAAATCTGCAAGACTTAGAAGTGAAAAAATGATGGTTCCCCACAAGTCAGTACCAGGTCACCTGGTTCTCAAAAAAAAAAAGAGTGTTAGTTCATCAATACTCATTGTTTTATATACTTTAATTCTGGAAAAGGCATCCTCCTCTTAAAAATATACATGTTTTGGGGGCACCTGGGTAGCTCAGTTGGTTAAACATCTGATCCCAGGTTTTGGCTCAGGTTGCAATCTCAGGGTTGTGTGATTGACCCCTGCATTGGGCTCCACACTCAGTGCAAAGTCTGCTTGGAATTCTCTCCCTCTCCCTCCTTCTCGGACCCTCCCCCCAACTCACATGTGTACTCTCACTCTTACTCCCTCTCTCTAAAATAAATAAATTTTAAAGATTTATTTATTTATTTATTTGAAAGAGAGAGAGAGAGAGCATGCACAAGTAGAGGGAGGGGCAGAGGAACAGAGTCTTCATGTAGACTCCCTGCTGAACACAGAGCTCCATGTGGGGCTTGATTACTGGATGACTTATGAGATCATGACCTCAGCTGAAATCAAGAGTCAGAGGCTTAACTGACTGAACCACCCAGTCTCCCTTATATACATATTTTTGTGTATTTTGTATGTGTCGTCGTAATAAGAACATTCCTTTTAAACTAGCCGGTATCAATTCAAAGAGCTGTCACGTTATGAATAACTCATTCAGCTTGTCCAAGGATAATATAGACTGGGTGAAGGGAGGAGTCAAAAAAAGATACCTTGGGACCAAAGTTACTAAACTGATTTTATTTAATCAGAAGAAATTCCTAGGACTTGAGACATACCACAAATATTATAAGGTATGAAAAACATTCTTTCTTGCATATTCTTTTAATTTTTTAAAAGATTTTATTTATTTATTTGAGAGAGAGAGAGAATGAGAGAGAGAGAGAGAACATGAGAAGGGGGAGGGTCAGAGGGAGAAGCAGACTCCCTGCCGAGCAGGGAGCCCGATGGGGGACTCCATCCAGGGGCTCCAGCATCATGACCTGAGCTGAAGGCAGTTGCTTAACCAACTGAGCCACCCAGGAATCCTCTCATATTCTTATAAAGTTTATAAGAAACATTTTTCAAAGGCATGGTGTATTCCCCCAAAGTATCATTAGTCTAGTAATGCACTTTGCCCAAGATACCCTAGCTAAGAGTCCAAAGGTCTGTGATAAGGTTTTACTCATTGGCTATGCCATGACATTGGTTTGATTTCTATTAAAGGTTTTTCTTCCTAAGACATTTTCTAACATTAAGGAACTTGACAAAGATCAGCCTTATAAAGGTTGCTGTTTGCTTGCTGTGATGATCTTGTGAAAGATACTATGTATTGCACTATACAACCCTTTTTAGAAGAATACGCAAGTGAGCATATGCCACAGTCTCAGTATTAGTGATAGCTACACTTTCTTGAACAAAGGTTTTACATTTTCTTAGAGGCAAACCGAAAATATAAATTTTGGAGTTCTTTTTAGAGACATAACTACTAGCATGTGAATAACAATTATGTTATATTCCTTGGGTGTTCTGTTAATTAAGTATTTACTTTTAAAATATACTTAATTTTTCAATAACATTTTAAAGACCATCTTATTTTCTCTATTTTACATAAGATAATACCAAAATATGGAGAGGTTCATTAAATTGTCCAAGAAATTCAATTAGTAAAATAAGAGAGATAAAGAAAGAATCATCTAACTTTTCTGACCCTGAGAGTCCTTGGGGGCCCTTCTAAGTTTATCATTTTAAAAACCAGTGAAGTCATTGCTCACAACTAAATCCTTTGTCTTCTTTGACATTTAAGTCAGAACCAAACTAAAACATGAAAACTGTGGATGTGAATTGAAGGTTGGCCCTTGTTCATTCTACTGTAGGATCCTCTTGTGTTCTGTTAGCATCCATTATTCTGAGTAGAGTGCTGGAAATTAATTCAGAAGTTTGTATCTCCAACGTAAGCAGTGCATTCCCTCTTACTTGTTAAATTAAATTATCTGACCTAGAGGCAACAAACAGATTAAGTTATTCACTTACGAAAAATTGGCCATGATTTTTTTTTTTTTTCTCTGTTCTGGATGTTATGCGTTGCTGAGATTCCATATAATGGACGTAAAAATCAACAACAACAGAAATTACTGTTTTCTGCCAACACAAACACTATCTCTAATGCAGCAATGATTGATGCTCTTATCAGCATCAGAACAGACAAATATAAAATCCAATTACAGAAGGAATCTATACTAGAGAGGAGAAATTGCGACACTGGTGAGTCATGGTCTTATGATCTGGATGTGAAATGACAAAGTGACTCATAGCTGTGGGTATATCATGTTCCAAACTGGTTTTAACATGACTGACCTCCATGTTTGAAACATCTGCTGTACATCAATGGAGATCTCAGTCTGCTAGAACTTCAGTCCCGATGAAAACAAAACCACCTTTATTTTGTCTTCTGCCCCTACAGTTAATGCTTCGTAATACCCAAAAAGTTCATTTAAAACACAAATAAATATATGCCACTCTTCTGCCCACAGTCCTTCAACGCTTCCCATCATAAGCGGAACACATTCTAAACTTGGTCTGATCTGGCCCTGCCTTCTCTGACCTCATATCTCTGAGTCCCCTTGTGTACAACGTTCTAGCTCAGTGGCCTTCTCTCTGGTCTGCAACAAGCCAAGCCAAGCTTGTTCCCATGCCACAGTCTGTCCACTCAAATATTTCCTCTGGCAGGAATAATTTGTCACCTCTCCCACTCCTTTCTTTCAACCTCAATGTCAAGTTGATAACTCCCCAGACAGAATTCTTCTGACCATTCTATCAAAAATATTGTCCAACTAATATTTCAATTTACTTTATAGACATATCTCATTTTATTGTACTCTGCCTTGTTGCACTTCCAATACTCCTTTTTTTTTTTCTTTTTCTTCCCCCCCGACCAAAATCAAAGGTTGTGGCAACCTTAGGTCCAGGAAATCTAGAGACTCCATTTTTTCAATGGCATTTGCTTACTTATGTCTCTGTCACATTTTAGTAATTCATGCAATCTTTCAGACTTCTCATTATGGTTATATTTGTATGGTCACCTGTGATCAGTGCTGTTCACACGCCATCCATTCTGTAGCCATGAATAAAGGAGTAATTTAGATTTTCAGGTCTTATTAATTAAGAAATACATTTTGTAAGGCTATAGCTTCTGTGGATATTGATTTCTCTGATGAATCTGAGCCAAACGACTTCAAAACCTTCTGGAAAGAATGCACCATCCTCCATACCGTTAAGAACACCTGTGATTCATGGGAAGAGGTCAAAATATCAATATGGAGAGGAGTTTGAAAGAAGTTGATTCCAACCCTCATGGATGCCTTGGAGGGGTTCAAGATCTCAGTGGAGTAAGTAATTGCATATGGGGCAGAAACAGCAAGAGAACTAGAATTTGAAGTGGAGCCTGCAGATGGGACCGGATGGCTGCCCTCTCATGATCAAACTTGAATGGAGGAGGAGTTGCTTATGTTTGAGCAAAGAAAGTGGATTCTTGAGATGCCATCAAAGATACTGGGGAGATTGTTGAAATAACAGCAAAGGGTTTTCAATATTACATGAACTTCATTGGTAAAACAGCAGCAAGATTTGAGCAGATTGACTCGAATTTTAAAAGAAGTTCTACTATGAGAAAAATGCTATTAACAGAATTACATGCTACAGAGAAATGGTTTGTGGAAGGAAACTTCATTGTTTTCTTATTTTAAGAAGTTGCCACAGCCACCCCAGCCTTCAGCTATCACTACCCTGATCAGTGAGCAGCGAGTAACATCAAAAAACAAGACCCTCCACCAGCCAAAACATTGCCATTTACTGAAAGCTCAGGTGATGGTTAACACTTTTTAAGCAAGAAAGAATTTTTAAATTAAGGTATCTAAATTGTTTTGCTAGATGTATTGCTATTGTACACTCAGTAGAACATAATGTAGTATAGATACAACTTTTATATACCCTGAGCAACAGCAGACAAAAAATTATTTGACTTGCTCTATTGTGATATTCAATGTATAGTTGGTCTGGAACCAAACCTATCAGATTTCTGATTCATGCCTGGATAGGATTTTCATCATAGGGTTTATCATTCTTTGAAATTACTTTTTGATGAACTTATATACCCATTTCCTTACTTATTTTTCATTCTCCATCACTCTACACAAGTTTTGTCTGAAAAGAACCCATCTATTTGGTTTCTGTCTGTGCTCCCTGTCTGCAGAATAATGCCTGGCACTAAGAAGGAAGTACGATGGACAGGGAAAGGTGGTAAGATTGATGTATTGTAGGAATCTGTAGGTTATTACAAGTGAAAAGGGAGGATTAGAAACACTCAAGAACCCTGACAGGGTTGGAAAGACCTCATGTCTCCCTAACATGGGACAATTCACCATGCACACCTATCATGCCTTCTACTTGAGCTCTGTTATTCATTAAGAAGCCAAAACTCTGGGGCACCTGGGTGGCTCAGTGGGTTAAAGCCTCTGCCTTCGGCTCAGGTCATGGTCTCAGGGTCCTGGGATCGAGTCCTGCATCAGGCTCTCTGCTCAGCAGGGAGCCTGCTTCCCTCTCTCTCTGTGTCTCTGCCTACTTGTGATCTCTCTCTGTCAAATAAATAAAAAAATCTTTAAAAATAAAAAAAAGTCAAAAATCCCAGGTGACCCATCAGTGCCCAACTCTAATTCATAAAGAGAATAGACATTATCTCATCTGATTCACTATCTACCCCTCCCCCCTTAATATTCATTCAGATCCTTTTTCTGAGACTTTTGGAATATATTATCCATCATTAGCAAAACTCCTCTGATCTATACATATGTGACGGTTTCCTTCAATTTCTTACTCTGACTGAAGCCCGATGGGCCCTTGAGAATACTTTTTCCCATCCCATTGACCCTTTCCAATGTTGACCATTTTCAATGCTATCTCCCTCTTACCATTTGACTGTAGGAGGCACAGGTAGAATCTCTATACTTACCCAGCTCACTGTTACTCTCTCACACCCTACGACTATCAAAATTCTTGGTAATGTCAGTATCTAAATACCATGTCAGCATACCTTAGCCTCATAGTTCTTTGAACAGTTCACCTCTGGGGATTTTGCTTCACATCTTACACCTCAGTCTCCCACTTAAGAGGTTATACCAGAGATTTCTTATTAGCAACATTTTATACGATCTCCATATTCTCTATCCAATGCCTCCGACTCTTCCCTCTCACTTCTCCTAAATCCAGAGGCTCTTACATACCCATGTATGTCAATACCTGAAGTTGCTAGTGTGAAAAATGAGTTTGCTCCTTGCTTGTTAGTTCATCTCATCTAGGCTACATTGATAGCAAACCTACCTGCAGGGGATAATGTATAAATAGCATTTAAGAGTTTCATTTTAACAATACTCATAAGAGTATGAAGAATTCTCAGGACTCATAGGTATGTTGATGGGAACAGAAGAAGAGATTTCTGATTATAAAGCAGTTTCAACAAGCTCAGAATATTCATTTTTTTCCTTTTATTCAATGCAAACAAGCAGTGCTTTATTTTCAAAGGTAATTTTCAATTCTTTGCCAGTAACGATTTCTAATGATTTATCCTGTCATGTCATAGATAAATTTAAATGATATATTAATGAAAAGAGGTGAATTCTAGATCTGTGAATTTCAAAATATCAGTTTCTTTTGATGGAAAGTGAAAAATTTTAAACTTTCTATCAATTTGAAAGTTGTTCTCTCATAACCTTGCATAAAGGCGTCGCAACAAGATCATCCATCTTTGTTAAAATCATTGCTAATTATAAACACAATAAAACAATCTGTAAAACTCTGTTCTCCTAATTTCTTAACTTTTGCTTTTTCTATTTGATCTTAACTCCCACCTGCATGAAAATATTATGATTAATTTAAAATATCAAAGACATGGGAGAAATCATCAACTCTGGTTGTTTCACATCTTTACAAGGTTGGGACCAAACTGGTTATTTCTTCTGCAGAAACTCAAAGCATTCCTTCTATAGTTCTAGCTTTTGCAACACAATGTTTTTCTCTCCATAACCATCATACGTAAGCACATTATACTGCTCACAGTCAGCTGTTATATCATCACATAATAATGAGTACATTCAAGTTTAATGATTGTGTAACTCAGAATTTTAATGATGTCACTAAGTCACTATTTCAGCTCAGAGGTTTTTTGTTTTTTGTTTTTTTTTCTTCACAGCAAAACATTTTCAGTGAAGGGAACAGTGTACTGATATAGATTCCCATGCAAGCTCCATAATCTGGTTAACACCTCAATTAATATTTTGTCTGACATCACAGCCAGGCAATCAAAAGAATATATTCCTACACAAAGTAAGCATAAAACTGTATTTACTGATATGGTTTATGGGCTTGGATGTTGAGATAACATGAATATGCTATAAAAGTGTAAGGCTAGTTATTCTCATGGTTCTGCTTCCTTCATCACGGGCTCTGTTGACCCACAGTCCACACTGCATGCACACTTATAGAGCTACTATCTTAAACACGATTGCACCCCTTCTCTCCTTTTTCTCCCCAGTACCTTTTCTCCCTCTCTCCTGACTCTCAATTGATTACCTTGCTTTGTGTTTCACTGGAGAGACGGAAGCAATCAAGAGAATTTCACAGTCTTTCCACTATCACATCTACCACCTGCCGCCATCGGTCCCAACACACTTGGTTTTTTTCTGGCACCTCCCTCTCAGCTAAGCCAGTCTTTGCACTTGCATATTAGATACCAACCTTTCTCATCGACCCAGAGACATCATCCCTACAATTCTGCCCTTTGTCATACACCAACTTTTTGCTTTCTATTGGATTTTCCCATCATATTCAACTTGTTGTTTCTCTCATTTGAAAGATCACACACACACACACACACACATACACACACACACACATTCTCACTTCCTTCTCCAGCTATTAGCTTCATTTCTTTGCCCCTTTTGACAATAAAAACTTCAAAAGCCTTGTCTGTATGTAGTGCCTTCAAATTATTCTCTTTCCCTTCTCTTTTAAGCCCTCTTCACCCTTCCACTTCTCCAGCAGAACTGCTCTCAGCTAAGTTACTGATGACTCCCCATATTGCGGGATCCTGTCTCAGACTTCATCTACTCTTCCACTCTTCTCTATCCATGGTCACTGCCTTCATTGTCTCATCCAATGTCAAGGTTTCAAATACTTTGTGCATGACAGTGACTTGCATTGTTCTGGGTTTTGCTCACATCTCCTTCCTGGGTCCCAGGCTTGTATATCCCCAATCCACCTGCTGCTTCCACTATGACACCTAATATAAAAAACTGATATTGGTCACAGGACACTCCATGTACCTAATTCCTCAAGCAGAAGTCTTCCTTGAAGCTTTCCTCTCAGACATCATATCCAATCCCTCAGCAAATTCTGTTGGATCTATATGCAACAATATCCAGGATTTGACCACTGCTCCTTACTTCTACTGAAAAGTATTGCTTTGTAGGATCTGCTACCTCACATTTTATAATACCCCTAATCCCTAATAGTGTCATAAAAGAATACCTATTATATGCATCTCTCTATGATATTTCTACCAAAGCATCATCTACAAGTCTACACAAATTACTAGGCAACACCTCAAAATTCAGAAACTTCTTTCAAAAATATTAATATTAAACAAAGGAAGAAACTAATTTCAATAGGAAAAAGGCTAACTCAAATAGCTGATAGTTCCAAAAATGATTCCATATATCCTGCTCATCGAAACACACTGAGCCATAATAGAGGGTCAGTACAAGTGAAACAATCAGGGAATTTAGTCAACTTAATGGGAAAAAACTCAGTTGACTGAATGAGTGACCCATACACAAGTCCAGGTAAAATCACTAAATTCAAATGTTGGAAAGATTTCAATCAGACTCTTTGCCTTCATTTTTGTTGTTGTTGTTGTTATTTGCTTCCCTTTTCTTAACCACCCCCCCCATTAGTAGCCAGCTCTAGAGTCAACAATAAATTTCTGAAATAGCAATACTGTGGGTTTACTGTTACTCTAAGATTCATTATAAAATTACCCAAATCAATTTTGTTACTGAGTATAGTTAATCAAATCATTCTTGAGAAGTCAAGCAAGGTAAGGGCACCTAGGTGGCTCAGTCGGTTAACCCTCTGCTTTCACCTCAGGTCATGACCCTCAGGTCCTGGGATCAGGTCCCACGTTGGGCTTCCTGTTCAATGGGGAGCCTGTTTCTCCCTCTCCCTCTGCCTGCTGCTCTGCCTGCTTGTGCTCTCTATCTCTTGTCAAATAAATCTTAAAAAAAAAAGAAGAAGAAGAAGAAGAAGAAGAAGAAGAAGAAGAAGAAGCCAAGCAATGTAAATATGTTCATTGACAACTAAACACCAACTTTATGAGAGTTTATGTAAAATGTTGGCAGTTCGTGTTCATGAGATGCAAGCCATTTCTCTTTTTCTGAGTCTCATACTGCATGAGATTTATGTCCATGGATGTCCCATCTGTATCAAAACCAAATCCATTTCCAGAAAGCACATGGAGCAATTTAATGTTTCAGACGTGTAGAGATGCTATTTTGGAGTCTTCATTAGCAATGATATCATTAGGTGAGTCCATTTTAACAAATATTTGAGAAAGTTGAAGAAACACTACTTCCAAATACAGAGAAAAGATATTCTGGGGATGCTGGGTCCTATCTAGCTATAGATAGCAGCATCCTTGAAATATACACATGTATACATAAGGTTGGAGATGAGTGAGCTATCTTAAGAAGGCTTGGCCAGCACATACCACCAGCCACAGGCTGCTGACCCCAGAAGTTCAGGCTCCTTTTCCAGATAATAAGGTGTCAGGCGACTACCTTCCCTGCTCCAAGGGTGGTGGCCCCACCTTGTACAGTTGGAGGAGACAATTTGCAGCTGCAGTTACTTGAGTAGCTGACCGGAGTTTTAGGATTTGGTTTGGTTTGGTGGGAGAGAGAGGTAGGGGACAACCGGCTGAGGAGTTTTTCATTTTTAACTCATCATGGTAAGGAGTGAAAACTGATACAGTCACTTTTGCACCCTGGGAGATCAGGACTCAAATTAATCAGAGGTACAACAGGGGCATATTTACGCGGGCAAAAAACAATGCAGGGTGAGGACGTCCACACACTTACATTTAAGGGAGCATAGCACAGTACAAATTGGGTCATCTCAGGAAATATAAAAGCATTATTCCTCTGAGATTTGGAAAAAAAAATGTAATTACTTCTTCCACCAAGCATGATTCTTTTCAATAACCTTCATTTTTGTCCCCTGGAAATGAAAAGAGGTTTACATTAAAAAGGCATTTCCTCTGACTCCGTGTCCTTGAGCTGCACAAAATGTAAACCATTCCCTCCCTCCCTCTTTTGAAGGAAAAGGGGGTTTCAATCTTTCCTTCTGAACACGGTCCATTTAAATAAGGAGATGGAGTCCCATCTTTTCTATCAGCCCCATTGTTTGACTTGTCAGTAATAACACTTGAGCTGAAATTGTACAGGCGTCCCACTAATTTAGTAATTATTGACATGGTGCCGAGCAGGAAATGATAGCAAACAGAAGGAACTGTTAAGGAGAAATGAAATAAAAGATGTTCATATCATTGTTGAATAATGGCTGAGATCATTTTGTGCTTTAAGTAGGCCCAAGACACCTTTTTCCATTTTCCTGACACATTTATAATTTATGCTTTGTAATAGTTCCAAATATTTTTAGGACACTGGACTTTGTTTGAGAATCTTGCCAAACTGAATGAGAATCACGGAGCACACACACAGACGAGTGGGCCATGTGACCCCGCAGCAGCTTCCCAGTTAAGCGACAGCCCCTTTCTCCCCAGCCTGCCTCTTTTCCTAAGGCTTCTTCTTCCTTTTTTTTTTTTTTTTTTACCCTTTTCCTTTTTAAATTTGCATTTCTATTTATTGTAATCTTAACTCTTGCTAGGATCTTCATTGCTAGGATAGGCAATGCAACCCAGGTTGCTGTATGTGTCCATGGTGTTTTCATTTATTTATTGACTTTTAGATCTGGGGGCTTTACTTAGTTATAAGAACTTCCCTAAAGTTTGGTGAGCATGGATGTGAAGGGCTCATTTTTTTTTTTTTTGAGCTGCATATTTGTGTAACTGTGCCAGCATAAGGAGTGTATGTATCTAGTAAGGCACAGGTGGGATGACAAGCCGGTCGTCAAAATGTTAAGACCAGAGTGTACAAATTTGTAAAAGATTTGTTGAAAGGATATAAATATTGACTGAGAAAATTCAGCATATCTTTTTATAACCCCAATACTGGAGGTTAGGCCTGGTACCTTTCCTAAGGAGTGAACATGTTATATGGCTTTTACTATGACATAATGATTCCGTATCAGGACTTAATTTGTCAGTGTTAGAGGACAATGACTTCTCACACAAGACTATGTGTAACAGTAAAATCGTAAAGCGTTACATTTTCTTTAATGTAAACTGCAATCATATTGCCACCACTTTAATAAGAACTGGAAACTTTTATTTTAGAAAGGCAGTATTATTCAATTTTAGGGGCTCCTGGGTGGCTCAGTTGGTTAAGTATCTGCCTTCAACTCAGGTCATGATTCCAGGATCCTGGGATCGAGGTCCTAGTAGGGGTCCCTGTTCAGCAGGGAACCTGCTTCTCCCACTCCCATAAGCTCTGCTTATGCTCTCTCACTCTCTCACTGTCAAAGAAAAAAATAAAATCTTTAAAAATAAGTTAATTAAAATTTAAATTAAAAAAATATAGATTTTTAAATGTTTCCCCCAGAAAGGTACTGATATAAAAGCAGATCAAAATATGTAAGACAAAGAAGCATAGAAGAAAGGATAGAAAAGACGTAAACCTCCATGTCTTGAGGCCTGAGTTGTCAGAGATTGTGATGTAGAGCTATTCACCAATAAAACAGCACCTAAGATGGGTTGACTACTCTTAGCTTCTAGGGTTCATCTATAGCACAAAACATGCAGCAACTTATCTATTTCTTCAAACAAATCATGCTTTTCACATTTTACCAAGAAGTCAACTGATGCTCAAGAAGATGTTCATAATATTATCCAAAGGCATGATTACGGTGCTAGCAAGGTTTGGCTCCTGCTCCCTGAGCCAGAGCTCTCCAACACCACGTTATTTTGCTCCTTCTAATTTCCCTCTCTTCTTTATGTTCCTGTTGTTCTCTAGTTGACATGATTACTATAAGGATTAAGTAAAACACCATTAAAAAGAGAACTCAGCATAGCATGAATTTAGATAATAGGTCACCTCCTGTGTTATAGCTCTCCTCTATTGTTCACTTGCACAAGACCGTATCAATTTTCCTGTGACCTTCACATTTTCTAAGACGCCATTGTGTGTCTAAATATGAAAATATCGCAGAAATGGCTCAAGTGCTAAAGTGCAAAATAAATGGGGAGATGCCATGGATGAACTTACAGAAGACTTAACTCATGTACAGCTGAGAATAACAAATGCCCATTAGAAACACAAAAAGTGACGGAGCCAAAGAAGTATGGAAAGAATCACATCATCTGGGTTGACAAATCATCTTTGGGTGCTTACATTCTGGTGAAAAAGACAGAAATTCCTTTTTGGTGGTGGCACAGAATCGTCCCTTTCATGATGTTCTCCGAGTTGTCACACGGTGCAGTCATGATCAACACAAATGGAGAGTATTCCTGGTCCCATTTGTCTATGCTCTGACGTCAGTAAATTTCTCAGCTCATTTTGTGTTCTAATTGCAGTCAGAGAGTCTTAATAAACACAGCGGTGTTTAGTCAAGAACTCCAAAACCCAGCTGATGAGTGATGATCCCACTCCCCAAGCTGTCCCAACATTTCTACCTCTCTCCAGGAAGCGTGTTACACACGTAGGCAAGCTGCATAAAAACCATTTCCTGTTATTTTGGGACTATCCACATATCTATATTTTTACTCTCATCCTCTAGATAAAGTCAATTATATCAGCTTATTCCATTATATGGAATAAGCTATTATATAACTATCTCAAAATAGTTGATTCTACTTGCAGTATACTGGGATCTAGGAATGAATGAATTATAATATATCACAATCCCAAGCAACTGCTGACACGTGACATAAGGAAGGGGCCCAGGGAGCCATAATAGTGATAAGTCAAAAACCCTTCAATCGTGCCAGGACCAGCACCCTACTGGGTTGCTTAAATAAGCTCAGGGATGGAGGTTAGGGTTCCTTGATCTGTGAATTCCAATCTATTCATTGTTGCATTTTAACAGTCGTGCTTCAACTGAAGGTGTCTTAGAACTGTCCTCACTCTAAAAGTACATAAAAATTAATATGCACATTTAATCAAGAGTTGAAAGATTATAAGTGGACACTTACAGAAGAAAAACAGTTATCAGTTTGAAAGATACTCTTTTATTGGGTGGAATGCACTATTCATGCCATTTCTTGTAAAAAAAAAAATTAAACTTGATATAGCTGTTATCACAGTAAAACTAGGATGTATGCCCCCCACCCCCTACCTCAGTGTTTAAAAGATACACTCATCACCCTGCCTCCAGCTATCCTCTCAGTTGTGAAGTCAAATGAACTGGAATAACCTGTTTAAAGGTTGCCTCTGACCAATGAGTGTTCTCTCCCCATGTAACTCTATAGCATTTTGCACATTTGTAGAGCACACATGCCCTGTGGGTGTCTGTATAATGCAAGGAATTCTGAACAGAACCTGTGGTTTTTGCGCCCCAGCTTTGTACCTTCAACACCTAATATGGAGCTTGGATCCTGATGTCCCCTTCCTCACTGGGAAATCCTGAAGGACAGAACAAAGAGCACATTCCTTATGTGAATATGTGAGTCAACAAAAGACTATCTTCTTTTTTATTATTTTTTAAAGATTGTATTTATTTATTTCAGAGAGAGAATAAGAGACAGCAACATGAGCAGGGTGAGGCACAGAGGGAGAATCGGTTTCTCTGCAGAGTACAGAGCCCATGCAGGGCTCCATCCCCAGATAGGGGGATCATGACCTGAACCAAAGGCAAACGAGCCACCCCGGTGTCCCAAGAGTACCTTCTTCAGAGGAAGAAGAGTCGTTCTGTAAGAAAGACAGACATTGAAGATGCCTGCAGTAATGCTCCATTTAGAATTCAGGTTCGTGCCACTTTAACTCTGAATCCGCTTTGAAAAGGTAGCAACCCTGGCGGGAGTTTCAGTGGTAACACGGACTCCTTTCTGTACACTTTTGAGCTCTGAAGAACTGATTTCAGAAAGCTTGCTTTCTGCTGGAAGCTCGTTCCAGGGGTGGAAGTGGAGTGTTTCCTGTGGTCCCTGCCGCACTCATTCTCTTACCCCGTGGCCCCTACACTAACATCCCGCAGGCGAGGCCAGCAGTGCGGGACACCCCACAAGGTCCAGAGCTGATCTGACGTATGGAAACCACGAGCTGACCCGTTAAGCAGGTAGGCGTGGGGAACAGGTGTGCTGGAGGAATGAGTGGCAGGAGGCAGGAAGAAAAGCGGTGTTATGAGGCTGGGGATCGTGCCTATCTGTTCACTCCGCATAGGAAGCAATAACTAAGAACGCTTTCACGGCCCCAAACAGAAGGGAAGCTTATTTTTACTCATGTGAGGGTCCACGTTACGTTAGATGCTTCTGGTCCGTAGTGGCTTCCCTCAAGCTATGGTTGGGGGACCCACTATCCCTCCTCTGTGAGTTTTATCGTGCCTTAAGGCCTTGGGGCTTTGCCATCCCCCAGGGGGAAAGGGCAGGCGCATGGGGGAAATCTACGCCTCTTAAAGCCTGAGCTTGAAACCATGGCTTCTCCTCAGATGCCGTTGGTGGAGATGAGTCACATGACCTCCCTTCCCTGCAAGGGATGCTGGGAAGTGGGTGGAGCCACCTGTGCAGGAACACTAGGAGGCAGGCTTTCAATGGTCAGCTACAGGTACAAGCCGAAAGATGTGAGTCGGTTCTGGATGAAGGATTTGTGCCAAGCAGCACAGTTACATTAGGAGACAGATTTTTTTTTTTTTAAGATTTATTTATTTACTTGTCAGAGAGAGAGGCAGAGAGGCAAGCAGAGAGAGAGGGGCAAGCAGGCTCCCCGCTGAGCAGAGAGCCCGATGTGGGGCTCGATCCCAGGACCCTGATACCATGACCCTAGTGGAAGGCAGAGGCTTAACCCACTGAGCCACCCAGGAGGAGACAGATCTGACAGAAATAATATTAATAGATTTATGCCATAAATGGATGGTCATTTATAAATAGGTCTATTTTGTAAATTTCATAAATCTATTGGTGCAATCTGCATCCTTCCTCCAGTTGTGAACTAGAATTGAGAAAACGGAGACCAGCGTCCTATGGAAACATGAATTCTTTGCACGGTCCTCTCAGTGGAATGCCGTGAAGTGAAACGCTAACTTCTCAAGTGATGATTAGTTCCTTAAACCTTGATTCAATTATCCTTTTCGAAGGATAGGAAGAAAGGAAATTTTCGAAAACGAAGATTTCCGAAGAACCACTTCACTTAGAAGCTCTCTAAGTTACAGAAGTATTAGCAGTTGCCTTTGGTCTTCTCGTGGGCCCCTGCAGCCATAGTATCATTGGAAAGGAACCTAATCTCACTAAAAGTAGAAAGAGAAAGTGCTGGATTCTGAAATGTTCTCTCCCTTTCTCTCAGGCTGGAGAGGAACATTTTCACTCAAAGAACAGCTCCACTTGCCTTATTACATCTCCCACATACCATGTGAGCAGCACAGAGGACTCAATCACCTTTTCCCCAGAGGCTGTCAAGAATTAAAAACTAGCTGCCATTGGACAGTATTTACAGATCTTTACAAAACACACAAATTGATGCTTTTCACTGCATGGGCAATGCATGCCACACATACCATGGGTCTCAATATAACTGAACCCTTCGACATCTCCCGGCTTTGAAACGAGCAAGACTGTTAATAGGAGTAATGCCTTCAATGCCATTGTCAGTTTCACTTTTCCACAGTTTTTCTGTTTTCCTTCCAGCCACACCAGTCAGCTAGATCTCTCGATCAGTTTGGTAGAAGTTTGGGAATACGCGATGTTTGGGGAGAGAGAATATAAAAAGCCTGGGAGGAAAAAGAGGCAGTCTATGCTTTCCATTTGCAAACATTTTCCTGCTCTCTCTTTTTTTTGGATAAAATCCCTTCCCTCATCTCATCACCCCCCTTCCCCCCACCCCATCACTGGAACATTGCATCAGATACTTAAAAATGTTTTGTCTCGATGCCACCTGATTTTATCTTTTCTATATCTGTTGTCTAACTGATCTGATATTTCAAGGCAACAAATAGAAAATGGCTTTGTTATTGAACTGGGAACAAAAGATACAGTGGAGCATATTAAAATGTTCAGAAACTACTAAACTGAAATCTGTTTACTAAGCCACCAGCTGTCACTTCCTCTTCTGGCCACCATGCACCACCTATCTGCAAGTGCTTCCTCGCTCTTATTGTCCTTCCTTTTCTATCTGCTCTGATGTCATTATTTATTTATTTATTTATTTATTTATTTAAAGGTCTACCAAAAAGAGATTGCTATTTAACCATACTGTTCATTTGCTTTCATTAACAACTAAATTCAACATGCTCCCTTTGAAGCTGACTTTAGAATGGACATTTGTAAGGGAATGGCACGCTATGCAGTCGGCTTAGCAGCCAAAGTAGAGAGTTAAACTGAACATCCGGTTTGAATTTGTAGTCCAGCCGATGACAACAGGCATCGTCAATATGGAACTGAGAATATTGATGAGTACCCAAAGAGTTCGATCATGAATTTAAAATAGTTAAAAATCAGGGTTTGGAGTTAGGAGTTCAGTTCCAAATTGAAAGTAGCTATTTCTGGCATGTTAGAATTCTTTTCTCTTGTTAAGGAAATGTTAAAGTTGAGGTTTCTCAGGAGACAAAAATGTGCTTTTAGGAAATCACTGCTAGTCCTCATAAGCCCCACCCGCACCCCGTCACCACCACTTCAATGTCTCCAACACCTGATATCCTTTTTGGTATAATCAGGAGAGGAGCCGATGGGCCATGGAGACCAGACTCCCTATTCTCTCCCCTCTCAGGGCCTAGAAGCGAATGGCGCTTTGTGTATTTCTCTGTCTGCAGAAGGAAGCCTAGGGTCTGCGGTGGGGCAGCTCGCTGAGTCCATATTGAACTGAGTCCATATTGCACTCACAATATGGACAAAGAGAAGCATGCCTGTCTCCAAAACTACAAGCTTGCTTCCTCCCGGACCACTAGGCTCTGTCCTATTCACTGTGTGTGTGGGATTCCTATTAAAATCCTGTTTTCTTGAAAGCAATAAGGTCTCAGCATTGGGATGCAGATATGCAACCTTGGGAACCCCCGTGGTTAGGTATGTGCCCTGCGTCACCCACCAGCAAGCAAATCGACACTATTGGCAAAGAAGAGAGACGTGCAAACTTGATGCAGCATTAATCAAACCTGAAATGTTATTTTTAAGGTGTCACGAAATCCACATTGACTGACTGGTCCTTTTAATCTTAATTTTGAACAGTTGCTACTCCAATTAAATTCTACCACCTAGCATTTTCAAACAGCTCCTGGTTGTTTCCACAAACTCCGTTAATGGACAGCTGTTTCTGACAGCCCCCTGATTTGCCAGTGCTGTGTCGGCTGCCAGAGCAGGAGGCCTCGTTCTGTATTCCGCTGCTGGCACCGGGGGATATGCAAATGAACACATGAATCAGTTGTCACCACCACAGACATAGTGCGGGGAGATGATCAGAATGTGGGGGAGCTTAGTTGGCTGCAAGTGAAGGGAGGGAGGACAAAAAAAAAAAAAAAAAGCAGAGATTTCTTGAAGTGAGTTTTCTTTTTCTTTCTTTTTTTTTTTCTCTTCTTTTTTTCAAGTGTCTCTAGTTTATTTTCACTTTGTGGCATTCATTAGATTTCAGTTCAGGAAAGTGCAATCTGTTCCTTGCCAATCACCAACAGAAACCTGAAAGTTTGGGAATGATAGAAACATTTCAGGTAAACACAGTTAGAACTTCAGTAATACAAGCAGAGTATTATATACACTTCTGGGTTATGAATATTTTTTCCATTCAAGAAGGCAGGGAGGGGGGACACAAAACTTCTCTTTCCCATAAGAATGCACTTAAGAAAATGTTGATAGGAGGGGCACCTGGGTGGCTCAGTAGGTTAAGCATCTGCCTTCAGCTCAGGTCATAATCTCAGAGTCCTGGGATCAAGCCCCACATCCGGCTCCTTGCTCAACAGGGACTCTGCTTCTTCCTCTCCCTCTGTCCCTCCCCCTGCTTGTATTTTCTCTCTCTCTCTCTCAAATAAAAAAATAAAATCAGAAAGAAAGAAAGAAGGAAAGAATTTTGCTTGGAGTCCAAAGCTAGGTTGTGAGTGTTCTAAATTATTTCTAATAAGGAATTCTCTGAGTTGCTCCATGAGTTGGGTCAAATGCTTTTATACACAAGAATTACTTCAGTAGGTAATGGGACAGTACCAGTCCCATAGCTGCTCCTGTGCGGTGCTTGGACCTTCCTGATTTACCAAATATTGGAGAGATGTCTTTGTCATTTCCTTCTGTAGGGTACAGTAAGGGAATTAGAACCATTATGAGCAATTTAGGATAAGGAAATATCACCGGGATTGGACCTTACAGAATTGTGGGACCTGGTGGTGAGCACGGAGTTCAAGGTGGGTCAGCAGAGCCAGCAGTTGGGAAGAAAAGGAGGGAAGAGCAAAGGCCAGTTGAAATTGATGAGGACAAACTGGAACCCACAGGACAAAGGGGTATCCATGAGGACAAATAGATTCCATTCCAATGTTTCACTAACTGCAGCCTGTGCAGCATGAGTGACCTGCAGAAGGGGATGATACCCTTGGCCACATATGTTACATGGACTTGACTTAAGACTTGAAGAACCTGAAGGAAGAAGGACAGTGAATGTTTGAGTGTATGGAGCCTACTGCTGTCTCGAGCTGGGCAGGTGAGCCAGCAGGTCAGGGACAGCATGCACAAACCACGGTGTCTAAAGTCCCAACCCAACTTTCTGAGCACAGTGATGACTGTTCACTTAACCTTCCCAGTCCTGACAAATTGCTCTGCAGCCGACCTGAACGCAAACCATCGCCAGAAAGCAATTCTGGCAATCTGATTTCCAGCTCTGCTAGGTTGACCCATAGAAAACCATCACAGCTCTATACCCAGTCCCACTCTGCCTTGAGAATACACTGTGATGCATCATTCACACTGGTTCTATCAGGGCTGATGCCAGATACCTTAGCTAGAGGATAGAGGAAGAGGAGAGGAAGAGCTAAAGTGAGGGGTGGAGTCAAGGGGTTAAATTTCAGGAGACACTGGAGAGAAGTTGGTTGGAAAATGGGCAGCTGTTTGGGGATGAGGGAGGAAATCAATATCAAGTACTGATTTTATTCAAATAGTGTTAGAAGTCCTACACTGTGGGCCTGCTATCCGGCGCTGCACGGATACAAAGAATAAGGATAAAATATTATGATCTCAATCATACCCAGCTACCACATGTTATTGGGGACTCTTTTTGCCTTCGATTTAAAAAGATATGAATTTAAACTCCATTTATAAGATGATTACACATTACTCTGTGCAAGTTGATTGAAAATTGCAAATGTTTGAGAATGGCTTGATACATGAAGGAAACTTACATATGAAATTACCAAGAGAGCAATAGCCAGAAGAAATCCTATACAGTCATTAGAGTCAATTCAAAACACTTCTAGGTCTCATGTTATTACTCATTACCAGGAAATAGTTTCCTTAAATCAAAAATGGGTTTAGAGTCCATAGCAGTTACTTACGATTTTTTTTTTTTTTACTTATGATTTCATATCAAAACACCCAAATATAAAAGTATTCTATTATACAATTAATTGAAAGATAACTGACTTAGTGGCTTTCTGAAAGCAGATATGCACACAAACACACACACACACACAGATACTAAATGAGCAATTCTCTGTCCACTAGAGCCATCCCTTCACCTAATAGATCTGGTGCTCCTGACCTGTTCCCATGTGTTTATAGACATCTCTATATACTTATAGATAATACGTATGTGCTTGTGTATTTTTTATAGAGGAGAATTATGTTGTCTTTGTCCATTAGCAATTGTCTGAACTTATTTCCATATCAGTAAGAATATAAATAACTCATTCTTGATATGCATTTCACTTTGTCTCTTTACCATAATCTAACCATCCCTTTATTGATGTCCCTTTAGGTTACCCTTCTCCCCCTCTTTTAAAAGATAACATGCTCTCCTAGAAGCTGGTGCTATCTCGTTTTTATTGGTCTTTCACAACTAAGTGCAGTGAGTTCCAGGGCAGGAGGAAGAAGCTCTGTCTTTTTACTCACCTTAGAGCCATTGAGAACACTAACTCACACACTTTTCTCATGACACAAGTATTTGTCTCTGTCTCCTTCTTCAGAGAAAGATGATACCACATATGCCAAGTTCTGCCTTCCCAGTCTCCATCCATTTCTGAGTCCACTGTACCTGAAGAAGCAGAACATTGTACTCAGCTTTATATGGCATGGTCAAAACAGATTCCCCAGTTTCCAAAACATATTAGGAATTTGGTTCATGGCCATAATGAAATTTTCAGAAATAGCTAATTACTTAAATAGCTTGGTGTGGCTCTAATAATTAATATAGTTCCACAATGAAGAACACTCAACTCTACATTTATAAAAATGCTATTCTGGGGGTGCCTGTGTGGCTTAATTTGGCTCAGGCCATGATTCTAGGGTCTTGGGATGGAGCCCCACATACAGCACCCTGTTCAGTGAGGAGTCTGCTTCTCACCCCACCCCTTGTGTTCTCTCTTTATATATAAATAAATAAAAATCTTAAAAACAAAGCTATTCTGTATTTCTCATGTCTACATTCCTTACATGAGTCTCTCTACACTACAGGGTCCATATCTCCTAGCCAGAATAGCCCTTCCTGAGAAGCATCTTGTAGAACAAGATTAAAGCAGACATTTTGCCACCATCAGTCAATGTGTCTCTTGTCTGAACCGATTGTGTAGGTTTGCACTTACTCTCTGTTTCGTCAATTAACAATCAATGCTAATGGCAGAATCATTTGTTTCTCATCAGCAAGTCTTCCTTCGGCTTTAGCACTTTATCGTGTCCTGGTCATGTTCTTTGTAAGAGGCTTGAGAAATCAGAACTTTGGATCAATAGGTTGCTTAGCATAACTCAGCCCACCAACCAGTCAGTTCTGCCTGGAAAGCTGGAGATCTTAGGTCAGATCATCATTCCCTCCATTCTGTTACTGAAGACCACTATTCTCTTAGAAACTTTGTTTCTTATCAGGACCAATGGACTATTGAATGTAAAAATATGGTAACCAGAGGGTGTCCGGATAGCTCAGTCTTTAGGCATCTGCCTTCAGCTCAGGTCATGATCCCAGGGTCCTGGGATCCAACCCCAGATCAACTCCCTGCTCTGTGGAAAACCTGTTTCTCCCTCTCCCACTCCCTCTGCTTGTCTTCCCTTTCTGCCTGTCTCTCTGTCAAATAAGTAACCAAGTATTGCCTGCAGACCTCGTATAAAAGCAAGCCTACCAAATCTCAAGAATATAGCTTTGATCAGAGTGACTTTTTCTGACACCTTATCCTTATCAAGGAAGAAAGAAAAAAACACTTTCGAGACAATATGCTATGGAAAGCTAAAACTTGAATAACATCAAATGAGATAGTTATGTATTTGAGTATACTAATCACTCCAACAATATTATGTCCTGTTTGTCAAATAAAATGATTGTGCAGAAGACCTAGGCATGACTTGAGATATACTGTATGGTTTGTAATACTTAAAAATAGGAGCATTTCATCAATTCACCTCGTGTGTTCTTGAAGGGAACTGTTGGGCATGGCTGATCTTTGGCAAGAAGGCTCAGATTGATCCAACTACAGAGGCATCTTCTTAATCTAGCACCTAACTTGGTGCCTGTACCTAGTAGACTTTCAGTAAATATTTAGGAAGAAGTGCTTAAGTCAGTGAATTCTTAGGTCAAGGCTTATATTTCCTGCCCACTGTTATTAACAGTATGCACAACTAATCATAATAAAAGAAAAAGTTATAGAAACAAAAAAGTAGAGATACTTAAAATCCTATAACACTAATATATTAAAGAGAATCAGAAGTGGGTAAGAAATGACACATTGCTCACACGATTTTAGCATGAGTAGACAGTCAAGGGATATAACACTGAGGGAGATTAGACAATCCCAAAAGGACTGGATGGTACAGAATTTTGCAAACTTTACATTATGGCCTCTTGAATTTATTGACATTTTATTATTTTAGTTTACATTTTTATTTTTAGACTTATTTGCTTTATTTAATAATCCTGTAGCTTTTTCCATTTTTCTTTTAATATCCTTTAAAATATCAGCATGTTACATAACAGTGAATCAAGCATCACTTTATCTTCCTATGTCCCATCTACCTCAGGACAAGAAACATAGCAAACACTCAGAAAGCATGAGTTTGTTTATGAATAAGTGGTTAGTAAATATTATTGGCTAATTTGTATAAAAAGTTGGTGTTTGCAGAGCAATGATTAAAAAATAATCCAATCGATAACATCTGGTTATTCACACAGGATTATGTACATGTCACATGTTACTTTCCCATAATTAATGTGTTTTGCATAATGAATTAGAGTGTTGTAAACATACCTTTATTTCTTGGTGATTTGGAAGGACATGCTACAATAATGTCATTTTCCATGAATGTAAAGGAAAAAATCACCTGGCTTTTGGGATCTTAACTTGTGGGGGGTGGGGGGGCATTTTTCATGTTTTTATTCCACTTCTGTTATCTCTGTTTGAAATAACTGATGTTATTCCTTTGTTTCTCAAAGAGAAATTTGGAAAAAGCCTAAGAACTTGATAAATAGTGATCACAATGAAAAACACTGTATTTTCTAAAACTTCAGAAGCTCCCTGCATCCATTCTGTTCTTCAATATGAGGGAGAAAATAAGACAGCCAAGACCTAGATAGATCCCTGGTCCGTGAGAATCTTTCAATGCACAATGAGAGGGAAACCTGGGTGGCTCAGTGAGTGAGGTGTCTGCCTTCAGCTCAGGTCATGATCCTAGGACCCTGGGATGGAGCCCAACCTTGAGCTCCCTGCTCTGCAAGGAGTCTGCTTCTCCCTCTCCCTCTTCTGCCCCTTCTGCTTGTACTCTCTCTCTCTCATTCTGAAAAATAAATAAACAAAATCTTTTGAAAACAGAACAATACACACACACACACACACACAGGACAAAAAACAAACAAATGAAAAAAAGCACAATGAAATACTCCAACCAGTAGTGACCTAGAGGGGACCAGAGAGACTAAAGAGGGAAGAGGGATCAGGTATCAAAGGCGGTTTCCCTTAATGCCCCCACATACCTCCTTCTGGTCTTTGATTAAATACTCTGAAATGTATTTCTCCAATGCGCAAATGGGGATGATAATTTCTCCTTAGAATTGTGTGAAGATTAAATGAAATAATATTTTATAGCAATGAATTAGTAGCATGCTATCAGGTATATTAAATCATAAATAATGCTTGCTCTCCTTATTATAAATACATCAAATATTAAAACAAAAATTGTTCCTATGTTTTTTTAAAGCTGGTGGGCAAAGTAGAATGGTTAATGAATGTAGCTGTAGGCCTAGCCTGGTATTCATTGACAGAAACCCAAAGCAGAAAAGTTAACTGCCAATCTTTCACAAGCAAAATGGTCCAAAGGTGACAGAAAGCAAGCCGTAACCTGTTTATCTCTTATTTTACCTGGTCATATTTTAGATTTTAAAAATGTGAAGAGGGGCACCTGGGTGGCTCAGTTGGTTAAGCACCTGCTTTTGACTCAGGTTATGATCCCAGAGTCCTGGGATCAAGTCCCTCATCAGGCTCCCTGCTCAGCGGGGAGTCTGCTTCTCCCTCTGCCTGCTGTTCCCCCTGCTTGTGTGCTCACTCTCTTTCTCTGTCAAATACAAAAATAAAATCTTTTAAAAATTTTTTAAATAAAAATTAAAAATAAGACAAGAAGCATTAGGTGTTTTGCCAAAGTTCTTTTAATACTCATTTCAGTTATGGTTAAATTATTCTTTTTCCAGAACCTGAAATCAGAAAGTTTGATTAAACTCCTCAAAACACAAATGAAGAAAGTAGGGTGTTGATTGTTATCTTGCACTTTATGTGGGCTCCTGTTCTCTTTCTCTAGATGAGAAAACTGAGGTTCAGGGCACGTAGGCAAGGACTGGGAGGAATAAGGATTGGCCTTTGAGTCAGACAGCCCTGTGTTTCCAATCCCGCCTCTGTCCTTTGCTGGCAGTGTGAGCTCTGACAAAAACAATTAACCTCTCTAAACCTCCAGAGATTCTAAACAGTATATTTTTAATTGGCTTGTTTAGTGTTGCCTAAAATATATCCCTTTGGAACACTTGTTCCATCAGATGTTTAAAAGTGTTAAATAAAAAAAAAAAAAGAAAAATTGTTTCAGTGGTCCAGCAAGTCTTAGAAAAGCTGGTTTAAAACAAAGTTAAGCAAGTTCCTATATTGCAAAACCCTCAGAGCCTCTGAAATGCTAATTGCCTCAAAATCTCTGGGGAAGAGAGAGTGACAGGAAGCATCAATGTTTCACAGGAAATAGTTTCCAAAGTCCAATTCTTTGTGTTCCTTTCCACTGTATTGTGTCTTAAGGTTGCTAAAAGTTCTTCATTTTTCAACTGTCATTTAAACATCATATCAAGTTTTTTCACATAAATATAAAATAGATTAAGACAGAATATTCTGCCCTGAAAAGTTTCCCACCTGTCCCTCCCCAGTCATCCCTCCCACCCCCAGAAGGCTCTGCTATTCTGAGGGCTATCACCTTTGGATTAGTCTTATCTCCTCAAGAACCCCATGTAAAGGAAATCACAGAGAGTGTGCTTCTGTGTGCTTGGCTAGCTTAGCACGATGTTTGTTGTTTATTTTACTATTGTTATCATTCCTGGTTTTTTTAATAGCTTTATTGAGAGGCATAATTAACACACAACAAATTACACATATTGGAAGTGTACCAATGTATAAGTGTTGTTATATACATACAGCTGTGAAATGATAAAATGATCACCTGTGATATGTGAAATGATCACAACGAAAACAAGGAACCTGATCATTAGCCAAGAGATCCCTTCAGCCCTTTGCCAATCCATGTGACCTCTGATCTGCATTCTGACACTGTAGATTGGTTTGCATTTTCTAGAGTTTTATATAAATTAAATGATACAAAAGGCATTCTTGTTGGGTTTCTTTCATTCAGCAAAATTATTTTGAGAGCCATCCATGTCATTGCATGTAACCGTAGCCCATTCCTTTCTATTGCTGTGTAGTCTTCTATTGTAGGGATATATCAGCTTTTTAAATATCTGCACTACTAATGGACTTTTGAGTTCTTTCCAGTTACTGGCTATAACAAATAATTGGGGGTATGAACATCAATGTAAAAGTGTTGGAAGGAATGGATGCCTTCATGATGCTTCGGTTATACCAAGAGAAGATGGCCTGAATCATATGGTAAAATATATGGTGTTTTACTTTTTAAAAAAAGTTCCGATGTGACTTTCAAAGTATTTATAACATTTTACATTCCCGTTGATGGCATAGAGAATCCAGTTGCTACACATCATCTCCAAGATACACATATCCCCAAGATATACACCATCTCCAAGATGGGTAGTCTTTTGGAAAAGCAGAAGCTTTGAATTTTGATGAAGTTCAATTTATTGGTTTAGTTTTTTATACATCATGCTTTTGATGCCATAGCTAAGAAACCTTTGCCTAACTCTGGTTCATAAAGATTTCTCCAATATTCTGGGAATTTCATAGTACTAGTTTCTACGTTTAAGTGCATGACTCATCTTGAGTTGAGTTTTTATATAGCGTGAGGTATGAAGAGGATTTCAATTTTTGCTTATGGGTATTCAAATATTCTAGTACCATTTATTTTTATTTTTTAAATATTTAATTTATTTATTTGAAATAAAGAGAGAGAGTGCAAACTGCGGGAGGGGCATAGGGACAAGCAGACTTCCTGCTGAGACAGGAGCCCAACATGGGGCCTGATCCCAGATCCCTGAGATCTTGATCTGTGCCAAAGTCAGACACTTAATTGTGCCACCCAGGTGTCCCTAGTACCATTTATTAATAACTATTCTTTCTACACTAAATGACCTTGTAAAAACTCTGTTGTCTATATTTTAGGGGGAATCTTTCTGTATTCTATTCCATTCACTTATTTGAACATCTTTATGCAAATAAGATGCAAAAAAAGACACTGTTGGTTGCTCTGACTTTATAACTTTTGAAATCAGCTACTATTAGTTCTCGCTTTTGTTCTTCTTCAAATTGTTTTTGAATTTTCCACACCCTTTAAATTTTTTTTAAATTTTTTATTTTTTATAAACATATATTTTTATCCCCAGGGGTACAGGTCTGTGAATCGCCAGGTTTACACACTTCACAGCACTCACCAAAGCACACACCCTCCCAATGTCCATAATCCCACCCCTTCTCCCAAACCCCCTCCCCCCAGCAACCCTCAGTTTGTTTTGTGAGATTAAGAGTCACTATGGTTTGTCTCCCTCCCAACCCATCTTGTTTCATTGATTCTTCTCCTACCCACTTAAGCCCCCATGTTGCATCACCACTTCCTCATATCAGGGAGATCATATGATAGTTGTCTTTCTCCGCTTGACTTATTTCACTAAGCATGATACGCTCTAGTTCCGTCCATGAACACACCCTTTACATTTTTATATGAATTTTAGAATCATCTTGACAAATTCTACAAAAATCCTTTTAAATGGAGGGTGGGATGCTACTGAATCTATCGATTCATTTGGAGAATATTAACACCTTAAAGATACTGAGTTTCTCAACATACAATATATCTCTCCATTTACTTATGTTTTTATTAATTTATCTCAGCCATGTGTTTTAATCTTCATTACATAGATTTTGCACAACTTTTATCAGATTTATACCTATTTCATATTTTCTGCTATTACAAATGATATTTTCCTTTTTTCAACTTCTGATTTTTCTTTCTTTTTTTTTTTTTTTAAAGATTTTATTTATTTATTTGTCAGAGAGAGAGCGAGAGCGAGCACAGGCAGACAGAGTGGAAGGCAGAGTCAGAGGGAGAAGCAGGCTCCCTGCGGAGCAAGGAGCCTGATGTGGGACTCGATCCCAGGACGCTGGGATCATGACCTGAGCCGAAGGCAGCTGCTTAACCAACTGAGCCACCCAGGCGTCCCAACAACTTCTGATTTTTCTTACTAGCATGTAAAGACACTTGATTTCTGTACATTCTACAATGTTTCTAAGCTCATTTGTCATTCTAGTGGACTCCACTGAATTGTACACATAAGTGATAATGTCTTCTGTGAATAAAGACAGTTTCATTCTCCACTTTTTAATCTGGAAAAGAAATGAACTACTATTACAACAACAGGGATGAATATCAAAATAATTACACAGAATGAAAGAAGACAGGAAAAAAAAAAACCATAAAAATAAAAACCCAGCATGTACTGTATTACTCCATGTATATAAAATACAAGAAAATAAGAAAATGCAAACTTATCTATAGAAAACAGATTACTGGTTGTCTGGGCCCAGAAAGTAGATGGGTAGAATGGGATAGGACAGAGGAATTGAGAAGGACACAAGGAAATTTTGGGTGAGGATGATGTTTATTGTAGTCCTGGCTCCACAAGTGCATGCATATGGCAAAACTTATCAAATTTAAATTAATTAAATATGTGCTATTTCTTATATGCCAATTAGATCTTCTTTTTTTTTTTTTTTTTAAGACAAAACAATGTTTATTAGAGCACAGAAAATTTGTGTTTTTCTTTCCAGGTACTTAGAACACTACCAGTATGGGCCCCCTCTACTTAAACCAAATCTCCCATTTGGGTTGAATGCAATCAGAGATTAACTGAATTCTGTGTTAAAGGTACATGTTTGCAAACTTGCTTTTATAAACACTCACAGTAAGGATGCATGGGGAGCTCAGTCGGTTAGGTGTCTGCCTTTGGCTCAGGTCATGATCTTGATGTCCTGGGATAGAGCCCCATATTGGTCTCCCTGCTCAGTGGAGAGTCTACTTCTCCCTCTGCCTCTGCCCCTTCTCCCCACTCCCAGCTAGCACAGTCTCTATATCTCACTCTGGCTCTTTATCTCATATAAATAAAATCTTAAAAGCAAAAACATAAACAGTCACAGGAGAGAGTATTCCTGTTGCCACTCAGACACAGAGTACAAGCCGACAAATGCTGTCTACCACTTTGAGGTCCCAGGTTTATCTCTCTATTCCCTGCCCCTTCCCCTGTTCTTAACCCTTATTTCCCAGGCACTGGCTTTGCAAAGCCAAGGATGCTTTATGCATCTGTATTGCTAAGATCACTATTGGAAATGAAGCTCAGTGACCATAAGAACTCCTTATTCAACCAAGCATGTTTTGATGTTCCTTTGGTTTGTTTTTCCTCCTACCTTTTATTGGTGAGTTACAAGATGAGCTATCATATATATCTGACCATCTGTTCTCACCTTTTGAATAACACTTGACTTCAAGGCCTCAACCACTAAGGTAGGAAGAACACGGCACAACTTTCTAAAATCACTAAATAGCGAGTGATGAAAGCAGAGATCCACGGTTTATCTAGACATTTTTTGTGTTTATTTTTTGATGTTATTTACAAAGATCATTTTGTCTTTGATGTCAGAGCCCTCATTACTCTCCAGTCATCCCTTTGTGATAATATGTCTTAATTCAAAACTGTATTTTTACATACATTCTCTCTTAAGCATAAAGAATAATTCTCAGATGAAATGCGGGAGACTGAAAACCAGAAGAAGGAAATCAACACTTGGCTCGTCTTAAAGAGTAACAGCTACCATCATCACACTCTTCCGTTAGATATAAACAACTATAAGTGAAAACAAGGACACCTTTTATTTCAAATCATGAGACTTTCTTTTGGCATCTCCAAAATGCTTTCACGATAGATTAATATTAAAATGGAAGTTCTGGTCACTGTCTGTAGAAAGTGCTTGGCAGTCATAAGTAATCAATAAATACTTTTTTTTTAATGAACGAATGGATGAACAACCATGTTTTTTAAAAGACAGAAAGACTCAATGGTGGAATGGACACTCAGCGGGAAGCATCCGGCCTTTATAGGAAAATGTGAAGATTTCACATTTTTGTCTTCATGTAGCCTGTGCTAGATATTGGGGATAAACAGATGTGAGCAAAACTGTTCCTAACCTGGAGATGCTTTAGATACTGTAATGATGGGGATGGCATGTTTGTGAATCAAGAGCTTGGTTGATGGTTTAAGAAACTGGCTACGAGTAAGGTAGTCTATCACTTTGCTTCCTAGCTGGGAGGCTGGCTGGTAGTCTGATGCACAGAGATAGTCCAAAACTTCCCTTCCCTTCCAAGTTAGAGAGTGGAAGTCCCACCATTAAGTGGTTAGCCTGGGGAAGGAATTCCAGGAGGAGAAGGACTTGGGTTAACTCTGGGACATCAAAGCTCTCATTGGAAGTCCAAATTCTCCCGAGATGGTTCATTTAAATTCTTCAGGTAAACCCCCTGTTGGAAAATGCCTAAAGGTGTACAGCTCATGAGCACAGGATATGTGCAAAAGATGAATTGCAGCATGCCTGGGCCAGTTTTTCTGTGGTCAGCTTTTAATTTCTGTTTTTAGACCAACCTCTAATCCCTATGTAAGGTATCCCTCAACCCTGAGGTTAGTGGTTCTCCCTAGGTTTGGCTGAAAGGACAGGTTCCTTGCACAGCTGCAGGACTTTGTGTACAAATTCTCAATCTTGGATATCTCTGCAGCTTTCACTCTTCTGCATATGCCATCTGCTTTCCATTTTCCAGAAATCTGTTACAATCTCCCACCTGCAGTAAAGTCACTTGCACTTTACTTGCAGTAAAGTCACATCCTGCTCACTCTCTTCACTGTCACTGAACTTCCATTTGTCCAACCCACCATATTGAGCTGGGATTCAGATCTTCCTCCCCTGACTTTTCTCATTGTCCCTTTTGTTTCTCTTTGCTCTTTTAAAATCTTAAACTGGGACACTTGGGTGGTTCCGTGGGTTAAGCCTCTGCCTTCGGCTCAGGTCATGATCTCAGGGTCCTGGGATCAAGCCCTGCATGGGGTTCTCTGCTCAGTGGTGAGCCTGCTTCCCCTTTCTGTCTCTCCCTGGCTCTCTGCCCACTTGTGATCTCTGTCTGTCAAATAAATAAATAAAATCTTTTAAAAAAATAAAATAAGGCCTTAAACTTCTGCTCCCTGCATTAACAGTACCTTTGATTCCTCACAAAAACTTCATATTTCTAGATTAATATCAAAATCTAGATTTTTCTTTTCCTGGAAATTCATAACCAAGTTATAATTTTGTATTGACCAACCAAGAAATATGGCAACCAAATATATAGTTTTGTTTCAGCTCCCTGATGTCTTTAAAGTGGAAAAATTCTCTACATGGTTCCATTATGTAGCTCCTGATGGGAAAGTGAGAGGTAGCACTTTGTACCTTTGTACTTACATGCTCTCAATACCTGTACTCTATCTTCTTTTCCTCTTCCCTTATTCCTTCTTCTTCAGTTGCTTTGCATGATAATTTTTTAGACAATTTTATTTTTTTAACTGTGAGTTAACCTTAGTTAATAAGAAAAGCTCAGATATGTAGAGAGAGCAAACAAACACTATGCATATAGGATGAGACTTTTGGAAGTAGGTGAAGCAGGGACATCGAGCCCCTGTTTCATTCAGTCTGAGATGATCACTACCATGATAGAAGGTAAAGAGGAGAAGTGGTTTCTTATCTTCAAAAGTTGCTTTCCTTTTTAAAAATTTATTTATTTATTTATTTATTTATTTATTTACTTAGAAACAGAGAAAGAGAGAGAAAGTATCAGCTGGGGAAGAGACACAGGGAGAGGGAGGAAAAACTCAGACTCTGTGCTGCACGTGGAGCCTGATATGGGGCTCAATCTCATGACCCTGATATCATGACCTGAACCAAAATCAAAAGTCAGAGGCTTAAATGACTGAGCCAGTGAGGTGCTTATTTTTTATGTGTGAGTGAGGGTATCTGATAGGTCCACTTGACTGAACAACATTTCAGGGAGGCTAGCAACTTTGTTCTATGCCCACATTATAGCCTATTCGTTCGTTATCATCTCCTACTGATTGCCTGCTCCAGGAATTTCAGACATGTTTATGCTGCACCCCTACCCATAATCACATAAACCAATTTTGTGGAAGTCTTTCTGTCTGTCTCTCTGTCTATCCACTTACCTAATTTCCCTGGGGTTCCAGCATAGAGCACATGTTACTGAGCACCTACCAAAAAGCAGGCACTCTACAAAGTTCTTCACATGTATCTTCTCCATCTTCTCAATGGGGCCACCATGTTACCGAGAAGCTTGTTGAAGTTCAGGAAGGTTAAAGCACTTTCAAGTCTCCAGAGCAAATTGGTGGCAGAAACAGAATTTGAAACTAACTAACGACAAAGTGCATGTTTGTTTGTTTGTTTCTATGTACCTGAAACCTTCAAAATTAAGAATATTGTTATAGGGCCAGTTTCCAAAGTAACTCTTAAACCACCTGGGATGGTTAGACTTTTTTTGGGGGGGGGGTTCAAATCTACCTTACCCATTAGTCTCCTCATTTATCGTACATTTGCACAAAAAACATTATATACTGTGTGCTTATAATTATGATAGACATTGGGAAGAAACACAGAATGAAAATTCATGATCCTCTCTTTCCCAAAATGATCTATTTGGAAACAGATCTATTTGAAATATGATCTATTTAGAAAAATGTATCTCAATCAACAAAGAAATTAAGGAAACCCTCTCAGTACAAATATTTTCTGACTTAGAAGAAAAAATAGATAAATTTTACTGTGCCCTTTGTGAGAGGCACCAGACTATCTGTTTATGTCTCACTCAATCCTCAATGCAAACTCTAAAACATATTTTCCGGTATGTATTTAGTTTACAGATAAGGAAACTGAAGTTGCAAAGCATGCCTTGATATTGATGTGGGAGATTTCTTGGAGTGGTAATTTTGTAGGACCTAATATTGAGTTAAGTTAAATGAGGGGCAAGAAGGCAGCAAAACCTTCCATGAAATATTCACAGAAGTATGGAGTTCCCAAACTCTAGCCTTCAATAAGTGAACTGAGCACTTTGTATGAATATCTTAAACACACACCTCTTTCTTTCTGGAACAGTTAATGTTAGATTATCAAATTTCTCATTGTTTTTGAAGGATTGTCACAAATTAAGTGGCTAAGACATAGCATGTATTCTCTTGCAGTTCTAGAGACCAGAAGTCCAAAATCATGGCATCAGCAGGATTGGTTCCCTTTGAGGGTTGTGAAAAAGAACATGCTCCATGCATCTCTTCCAGCTTTTGGTGGCTTTCTGGCCATCTCTGCAGTTCCTTGGCTTGTAGATGCATCACTTTGCTCTCTGCCTTCATCCTCACATGGCCTTCTGTGTCTGTACCCAAATTTTCCCCTTTTATAAGGGCATTGGTCACATTGGATTATCCCAACCTTCTGATATGACCTCATCTTAATTAATTACATCTGCAATGGTCTCATTTCTAAATAAGGTCTCAGTCTGAAGTAATGGAGGTGAGGACTACATTATATGATTTTTTTTGAAGGGGGACCATAAGTCAACCCATAATACTGTGCTCCACAAAAGCGTTGTTGAACTTGTTTCCAAATGAACACACAACACCTAAGCAATGAATATCCTCAACTAGGTCCTTAGCATTATTGCTACTTAACAATAACATAAATCAACCATATTTGTTTAGGACTGCATTATTCTTGTCACCGTTTATAATGAATCCTTAACACTGAAGGTTTTTCTTTTTTCTGACCATCAGTTTTGCCTCCAAAAGTGTAGGCTCTATAGTTCTAGGGAAGCAAAGCATTACCAAATAGTACAACTGGAAAAGGACTTCATGGATCAACTCTTTGTAAAATACCAAGTTACCTTCAGAAAAGAACCTTTTTAAGCAGAAAGATCAGATGGCTTGCTAGTCTAGGACCCTATGAAGCTATTAGAATAAACTGGGAAATAAGGCTGAGAATTGGCCATTCACTGTTTTGATGCTTATAGACCCACGATCATCCTCCTACAACAACTAACCCCTTTCAAATGCCCTGACCGTAGTACTAGATGATGAATCCATGTCTTTGTCTCCGGATGCTATTCCTTCCTGGGCCAAGGGCAAAGACCGCTCAAGATCCAGAGGAGAAACCAGATTCTCTCAACTAGAGCTTTGGCATGATGATTCAATGCTCTGAGCAGTGTCTTTCTAGTATGCGTCTGCATTAGAATGTTCTGTAAAGCTGTGGCTAGGACATGCTTGAGCACATTTAAACCTGGTAGAGAAGAGTGAAACATGTGAAGAGAAGCAGAGACAAGAGAGCATGTAATCCTAGCCAGATGGAGGAAATAGACTTGATTTTCCCCATGCTCTCTGGCACAGGCTTTCATAGACTAATAATCCATGCCTTTGGTTCCCATGATGACCAGATTTTCTCATAGGTCATGACCCTTTCAGTACTATATTAGTTTTGGGTTGTTTCTGTGATTGCCAACCAGAAGAGCCTATTAAGGGAAGATGTGGAGTACAAATCCCTTCTTTAACATTCAAAAATATTGAGTGTCTTCTATGCACCTATTCTCCCTAGGGAGTCAAAGCTAGAGCAGCACCGGGGAGCTTCCAGCATCCATCAATCAACAGAGAACTGTGGTCAATTCTGTGAAGACCTAGTTGACATTGCTCTGAAACCCTAGAAAAGGCGCACTTCATTGCACTCAGAAATCTAGCTGAGACCCATTAGAAAACAGTATTTTGTTAGAGGTTGTGTTTTGTGCTTGATCGCTTGCTCCATTATCTTTGCTTGTTTTACTGTTGAGAATTAGTAGGAAATTGCTCAATAAGAAAGAGAGAAAGGACATTCTTGGCCAGGGGACCAGCACATGTTAAAGTCCAGACGAGTAAAATGTCGGAATGAATGAAGGAGCTGTAGGCAGTTCCTACTTCTACAGGGTCATGTGTCTGTAAGAGGAGCTAGAGACAGGCCTGGGAGGCTCGGAAGAGAAATGGTCATCTCGTGAGTTTCATCCTGCAACTAACAGGGCCTGGGGCTGTCCAGCAGTTTGAGGAATGCAAGGGCAGGATCAGATTTGCAGTTCACAAAGCTTATTTTGGCCAAATATGTGGGATCACTCCCAGGGCCATGCTGGAGGAAATGAGACAAGTTGGGAGGTTAGCCCCACTCATCCAGGTGAGGAATGATGCAAGCCTGAACTGGGAAAATGGCAAAAGGAAGAGGGAAGGTGATGGATATGAGATGTTCAGGGAAGAGAAGCTGGGGGATTTGTTGATCGATTATACATGTGGCTTACATAAGAAAGGGGAATATAGCATTATACTCAGATGTCCTGCTTGAATGATAATGATGCAATCATCTTACGCAACAATAAAAGACACAAAACAAAACAAAACAATCAAACAAAAACAACTCTCTGTCCTCTTCCCCCACATTGGCGAGTCCAGATACCCACTTGTCCTCCTTTACAGACCATGGCATCCAGAAATCGAGGGGTGATTTATGATCGATCCTAATCCTGACCGGCTTATTCCCCTGTAAGCCATGGTTTGGGAAGAGACCCTCAATTTAAGAAATCAGGATTTCACTTTGTTTGGCTCAACTGACTTTGTAAAGAAATCCTTGCATGAGAGTCCCAATACTGTTTTTCTTTTTTCTTTTTTTTTTTTCCCTCCATGAAATCTGTTTTAAGGAAGTTTTTGAGTCTATAAAAATGAAGCAGTGAAATCCTATATTCAAGATGTAGACATTTATACTTCCTGTGTTTAATACATGTATTGAAAAAGTGTTGAAGTCATTCATCCTGTGCTTCTTAATTTTTTGGAGGGAGGTTGGGAGAAGTTAGTATATATCACATGGCTTCCACAGCTATTCAAGATCAGGAGGAAAACACACACACACACACACACACACACACACACCCAAAACCTTCTGAATGTGCCAATTCTCTCCAGGCACAGCTACTCTTTAAAAATGGCAGGTGGCTGGTGACGTGTTAGCCCAGGATGGGATTGTGGGAGTAAGTATAAGAGGGCAGAAGAGAAGTAGAAGGAACCAAGGATCGGCCTCTACTGGGAAGAGCCAGGTAGATAAATTGAGGTTTACTGTCTTTTGACTTTTCATATTTTCCCTTGCAATAAAAACAAAACAAACAAACAAAAAGAATGTTTCCACCAGACAGAAAGATGCATTTACATTCATAGAAACATACTCTGAATGTCAAGAAATGGCAAATAAGGGGTACTATGAGGCCCCCTACCCTCCTTGCACAGAAAGATAATCAGCTATTCCCACCTGGCCTTGGTAAAAGCAGCAAGTTTTCATTTTGAAAGACTGTGAAAGATCGAAATGCATTCTTGTTCTTGCAGGAGCTCCTTTACGTTATGTTTCTGCATTGTGTGGTGAACAGCCATCGGCCTGTCCTCTCAGTGCAGCTCAAAGTGGGGAGAAGCTGCTGTCCCTGAAGATATCTGTGGCACCCAGAATGATGGGGAAAAGAAGTGAAATTCAAGGTATTGAAGTCGAAACTACAAAGAGGTATAAAAGAAAAGGCAGGCATTAGAAAACTCACTGCAGGGGGTTGAAAGCAAAAAAAGGGAGACAAAAATCTATTACAACAAAATAATAAAGTCTTTTTTAAAGTTTAAGGGGAAAATCATCTTGTTTTGTGAAAAGATGGCGAGACATGTTCATTGATCTTTTTAAGAGACAACAAAAAATTGGCCGTCAACTGAATAAAAGAAAATGAAGTTCCATTAATACAATCTGTCGAAAGACAACTCGGATAAATTGATCAATGCAGTACAAATCATTTCTAACCTTTCCCCCTATTTGGAGAGGATGTTTTTTCAAGAGAGTAAACAACATACATCATCAACTTCAAGTGCTTTTTAGATGGCTTTTCCAGCAATAATGGAAATGGAGAATTTCTGGAACTAAGCATGTAATGCTTTCTTTATTATTATCAGTCCGAAGAATATCAATACATTTGGAGAGATTGGGACATGACTTTTTTTTTTTCTTCCCTTGGTAACTTTCATGTTGTAGTTTCTCCCTTGATTTCTTTTTTAGTCTGCTTATTAGAAAATATTAATGTGTAAGCTGTGGTGGCTCTATTATTGAGTCCAGGGCCCACATCCAAGGGGCCACCAAGGTGAAAAGATAGTCACACTGTTTATAGGTCACTGTACTAAAACTTTCTGAAAAAGCTGTTTTCCTTCCCAACATTTTTCTCTTCAATTTGAAGGAAGAGAAAAAGGAAAGGAAATATTTTCTTTTTTTTTTTTTTCATTTTCCCCCCCTTCTCTCCTACACCCCCCAATTTAAAAACAACCTATACAAAATATATAGTATAGGGGCGCCTGGGTGGCTCAGTGGGTTAAAGCGTCTGCCTTTGGCTCAGGTCATGATCCTAGGATCCTGGGATTGAGCCTTGCATTGGGCTCTCTGCTCAGCAGGGAGTCTGCTTCTTCCTCTCTCTCTCTGCCTGCCTCTCTGCCTACTTGTAATCTCTGTCTGCCAAATAAATAAATAAAATAAAATAAAAACTTCAAAATATATAGTATAGTGTCTCTAAGATAACTTTCTAATATTTTATAGTAAATTGTTTATACATCATTGATGATGTATACTTTGTTGTGAGCTAGAAGATTTAGGTAGTTCCATGATGATATGGAAATCTGTTTGGTACAATGCATCATAAATAAGTGCTAAGGGTAGGGCTTTCAAATTTGGGGACTAATATTAAAACTAACCTAGGAACTAACATTAAAACTATATTTAGAAAATACTAACTCTACTAACAAATATGTAATAAAAAATAGACATCTTTTAAAGATGGAGTGGAGAGGGCAGAGAAGCAGAAGAGAAAGGGAGAGAATCTTAAGCAGACACCATAGCCAGAAAGGAGCCAAGGGAGGGCTTGGTGCAGGGGGCAGGGGAGGGAGGGGGCTCGATCTCACCACACTGAGATCATGACCTGAGCTAAAAGCAAGTGAGACATTCAACCAACTGAGCTATCCAGGTGTCCCAAACTCATTTTTTTTTTTTTAAAGAATGTGTAATCACTGACATGTTTTCAAGTAAGCAGGAATTGATAATGTTCACTGTATTTCCACAAGGAAATAATGACATTGATGTTACTTCTGGGTGTTTGGCTTCTGACCAACCACAAAATGTGCAAAACATGGTTTTAAGTACTGTTGTTGTTGTTTAATGGGTTTGGGACTATTTATAAAAGGCCCATAAAAGGTTTCATATTAAATATATAGAAATTTTTCCCAGAGAGACATTTTCTCAATCTGAAGCCAAAAAAAAATTATCCAAACAAATGAACATACCTGCACACAGACACAGGGGAAGGGGGAAAGTTAAGGCTTCAGCCACTGATACTGAGATACTGCTCTTCAGGCCCTAATAAAATTACTCTCTAGTGTCCATCTCTTAATCCCTGCAGGGAAGAGGGTCCAGTTCATGGATACTTCACTGAATTCAGGACCCTCCATCTGTCAAGCAGGCATTGCTGTAGAAATCAAACGGCCCCCTCCCCTCCCTGGGAGAAGATTCATCTTTGGGATGAATTTGACTTTACCTAAAGTCAAAGAACAGGGGTGTTAGTAAGCTTCTAAGTAATGCATTTTTAGCAACTTGCTAAATACTTCCAGCCCAATTTTTAATTTTAATTTTTATTATTATTGTTATTGTTGTTATTAATATTTGTCTTCAGGGGTAATGTGGGAAAAGGCAGAGAAGAGACACAGAGATGTACAGGTTCCTAGAGAAATCAGAAAACAAAACAAAGCAAAACATGATTTACAAAAACTTCTTGGAATGACAGGAAATATATTCCATGAAACTGAAGAGTCAACCTTTCTATATACAGAGTCATTTTCTCAGCCCCGTTAAGTCTTTTGAAGAAGATCGTTGTCCAAGATAAAGTCTGGCCAGTGTTTCAGTCAACGACATTTATTTTTATTTTTTTTTAAATCTGGTTCCAGGAGACCTTTAGAATGTATTCTAGATGCACCAGCATATTGGAGCCTTTAATAATTACTGTCTTGGGGCGCCTGAGTGGCTCAGTGGGTTAAAACCTCTGCCTTCGGCTCAGGTCATGATCCCAGCGTCCTGGAATCGAGCCCCGCATTGGGCTCTCTGCTCAGCAGGGATCCTGCTTCCTCCTCTCTCTCTGCCTGCCTCTCTACTTGTGATTTCTGAGTGTCAAATAAATAAATAAAATCTTTGAAAAAAAATAATAATTACTGTCTTGTCTTTACTTTGCGGAGGTGTTTTAGACCCAGGAAGGGGCTGAACATCCCTCCTTCCCATTTGTTAAAGAAAAGAGAGAAACGAGAGATCGTTTGAATTTTTGTCTATACTATGAAAAGTGTTGGGCTAAACACACTTGAGGCTTTCATGGTATGATAGGATAGATATTAAATTTAAAGAATTTCCTGATTTTTTTTTCCCCACCGTAGACTATGGCTAAAGTTCCATCCATGCTAGCATCTGGATCCTGCCTAGCAGACCACAATTCACGCTCTGTCAGAACTTTTGCCCCCTTCTCTGTCCTCTTGTAAGTTTCACATCACGACAGCATCCTGAAGGCATTTCCGTCTGGAAAAAACTCAATATACTGCAACACGTGCGCCTCTGGTTACTTACCTGGGAAGCACCCACTGCTCCATGCGATATTGTTTTTAGATTCTCTCTGAAAACCTAATAAACTGTTTCTACCAGAAATAGATTGTGTGAGGATTTCCGTCATTTATTCCATTTCTCTTTATTTATTTTGTTCGGAGGGGCCAGCTTACCAAATTTATGTACCTGTCACATCCCAGGTAAATTTGTAGTACTTGGGGGAAGTCTGCTAGAAGAAACGGGGTTCTGGAAGATTCAAATTCAATGACCATGTGTCTTATAAAGCTGAGAAAGATTTAAAGAGAGAAGAATCGAAGCCTGGAAAGTTCTGAGGGGAAAACGATGAATTCTTATTTATTGAGCACGTCCATTGTCCAAGGCACTGTGCCCAGCACTTAACATTCACAATAGCATTTATCCTTCACACCTTTCCTGTGAATTAGGCTTGATCCCCAGTCTATAGAGGAGCCAATTCAGTCTTATTGACGTCAAATAATCTGTTTAAACAGTTAGGAAATGGCGGGGTCCAGGTTTGGACCAGGCATATCTGATTCCACAATGGGGGTTAAGCATGTCTTCAGTGTGTGTGTGTGTATGTGTGTGTGTGTGCGTGTGAGTATAAATATATGTGTGTACATTTATGTATATAATTTCATATCTACATATATGCACATATGTAATCTATTAAAGCACCTTTTGAGGGTCTTTTTTGTAATAGTTTTAAGTTTAGGGCTTTTTGTTTTCTATATTTCTCGAGGATAAAAACAGTAGTGAAATGGATCTGATTTCATAATAAATAGAATACCACTTATATTATGCAGTCAAATGCTCTGCCACAGAATACCATTTATATTATAGAACCTCTTGTTCCTCTACCAGAATCTTTGCTCTGGGACTTTCTTAACTCAACAGTCAAGGGTATTTCAATTCCTGAGATAGTTTCTCATTTTAAGGTTCACTGATCCCAGGTTTTCATGCCATTCATTAAAAATATAAGTGACCAGATTTAAAAAAAAAAAAAAAAAGAATAGTTAACCTTTTGAATTCTTCACTCAAATGCAGTAGACGACACAGGATGATCCCAATTTAATCCATTTACTGAATATTTATTGGATATCTCTTTTGTACCTGGGATTCCACTAGGTCTGAAGTGTAAACAAAATAGAAAAACCTACACCCTCAAGGAGATGATGTTCTAGTGGGGGGAGAGAGAAAATGAGTAATCAAATAACTAAATACACAAGCACATAATTTCAGGGAGTGGTAAGTCCATTGAAGGAAAGGAAACGGGGTAGAGGACTTCGGAGTGAGTGGAGGTGGGAGTTATTTAAGGTCAATAGTGAGGACAGCCAGGTCTAAGCAAGGACCTCGGTGACAGACCCACAGGAGGGCTTCCCCTCCAATTGTAAGTATTGGTGTTAAGTAGGCTTCCCAAAGACTACTCCAGGCAGTGGAAACAGCAAGGGCAAAACTCCAAGGAGAGAATGAGCTCGGTGAGTATCAGCAACTGGGAAAGGGCCAGCAAGACTGAACACACTGATCCAGAAAACAAAGAAGAGCTGAATCTTGGAGGAGTTGATTATAGGTGCCTTAGGAGTTTCACCTTTAACTCAAGTGTGATGAGAAGCTGTTGAAATGTTTGGAAGTAGAGGAAGGGTGTGACTTGATTGGCAGTTCTTAAAAATGGCTCTCTGCCCTATGTACCAATTACTGTGATGACGAATTCTCTTATTCATTAAAAGAATGACCATCCCGCCACTCTGTTCCCACCTGGTAACCAAATCTGTCCTTTTTACCAACTCTGAGACCATTCTAAATGTGCAGGAGTTGTCTTGTAAAACATGGTTCTGTTAAATATCTAGGAAATGGAATACAATGTATTCTCCAGATTACTATCCTAAATTAAGGCCTAACCCCCAAAAGATATATGGATCAGTTTTGGTTCTAAACTTCCAAATTTATATACAAATTTTCTCAGACATATTAGAATAGCTATACTCTGCCTAAACTCGAGTTTCTCATTTAACATAATGCAAGACCAGGTACCTATTTACCCATAACTTTCATTAGTATGTTGATAGTTTTCTAATAAACCTTTTATGTACAGGTCACTGTATCTTAATTTTATTTTCAGTATTCAATGCAACTGTATAGAAATACAATTAATTATTATATATTAATTGTGTCTCCTGCAAACTTGCTGGACTCATTTATTAGTTCTAACATTATTTCTGTGAATTTCTTACATTTTTCTATATACAAGATCATGTCATCGGCTAATAGAGAGAGTCTCACTTCTTCCTTTCTAATATGGATGACTTTTATTACTTTATTTTCTTGTTTTTTTCTTTTTTTTCCTCTCCTGATGCCCTGGCTAGAATCTCCAGTACATACTAATGGGAAAGGTGAGAGTGGGTGTCCTTGTTTTGTTCCTGATCTCAGGGGGCAAGCACTCTGTCTTTCACCATTAATTTTCACATTAATTTTCACATTAATTAGACTGGTCATAGATGTCCTTTATCAGTGTGAGGAAGTTTCATTCTCTTCCTATTCATCGAGCCTTTTTATTATGAAAGTCTGTTGGATCTTGCTGAATGCTTTTTCTGCAACTATTTAGATAACTTGCTTTTGTCTTTTGTTCTGCTAATATGGTATATACACTACATTAAGTGATTTATGATCATTTTTATATGTTTCTGGATTTAGTTTGCTAGTGTTTTGTTGAAGATTTTACATCTATATGTATAAAAAATATGACCTATAAATTTTTTCCTCTGATGTCTTTGTTTGATTTTGGTATCAGAGTAATACTGGCCCCCTAGAATTATTTGGAAAGATTTCTCTCTTTTCCTGTTTCCATGAAAAGTTTGTAAGTATTGGTGTTAATGCTTATTTAAATGTTTGCTGGGATTCACCAGTGAATTCATCTGGGCCTGGGCTCTGTGTGCATTTAAGGGGATCTTTTGGTTACAAATTCAGTATGTGTACATAATATAATCTATTTATGTTCCCTATTTTTTTTTTAGTCAACTTAAGTAAGTAGTATCTTTCTAAGCATTTGTCCATTTCTATCTGTGTATCTGATTTCTTATCCTACAATCATTCATACCATTCCCTTTGAATCATTTTTATATTTGCAAGATTATCAGTAGGGACCCCTTCACCATGTCTGATTTTAACAGTCTGATTCTCTTTTTCTCTTTGTCACTTCAGCTAACATTTTGTTAGTCGTATTGATCTCTTGTTAAGAATTAGTATTTGCTTACATTATGTTTGTTATTTTTATCTATTGTTTCATTTATTTGTTTTTCCCTATTGTTTTATTTTTCTTTTATTTTTATTATTTTCTGCCTTCTATTTGCTATGTGTTCAGTTTGTTCTTTTTCTGTTTTCTCTGGATAGAACTTTAGATTATTAATTTGAGATTTTTTTTTTCCTTATGGGAATTAATAGTGATACATTTCCCTCTTTTTTTTTTTAAAGATTTTACTTATTTATTTGAGAGAGAGAAAGAGAGCACAAGAGCATGAGTGGGGGGAGGGGCAAGGGGAGAAGGGGAAGCAGACTCCCCACTGAGTGGGAAGCCTGATGTGGGGCTCAATCCCAGGACCCTGGAATGATGACCTGACCCAAAAGCAGATACTTAACCTACTGAGTCAACCAGGCACTCCTATAAATTTCCCTCTTAACGCTGTAACTAAAAGTTACATCCTACCCATTTTGGTATATATTATTTCTAGTTCATATCACAGCATTTGCTACATTCCCTTGTGATATTTTTTCTCTGACTTATTGGTTAATTAGCTGTGCTCTTTAGTTTCCATATATTCATTAATTTCCCAAATATCCTTCTATTATTAATTTTTATTTTCATTTTATGGTGAGCTGAACAAATACTTTTTGTATTAATTTAGATTTTTTTTTTTTTAATACTGAGGTTAACTTTATGGCCTAACATTTGTTATGTCCTGGAGAATGTTCCATGGACATTTGAAAAGAATGTATAAATTACAACTTGGAGGGAGTAGGTCTCTGTGAAGTCTGGTTGATTTAAACTGTTGCTCAAACCTTTTATTTTCCTATTGATATTCTGCTGTAACTACTATATCCATTATTGAAAATGGGGATTGAAGCCTCCAAGTATTAGTTTTGAATTGGCTGTATTTTCCTAAAGGAAAATTCTATCAGTATTGATTCCAGTATTCCAGTATCTCTCTCTCTGTTACTAAGTGCATACGTGTTTATATTTGTTATATCTTTCTGATGGATTTACCCTTTTAGTACTGTAAAATATCTATCTTTATCTCTAGTAATTTTTTTTTAATTTTATTTATTTATTTGACAGACAGAGATCACAAGCAGGCAGAGAGACAGGCAGAGAGAGAGAGGAGGAAGCAGGCTCCCTGCTGAGCAGAGAGCCCGATGCGGGACTCGATCCCAGGACCCTGAGATCATGACCTGAGCTGCAGGCAGTGGCTTAACCCACTGAGCCACCCAGGCACCCCTCTCTAGTAATATTTTGCGCTTGATGCCCATCTTTTCTGATACTAGCATAGCCATTCCAGTCTTTTCTGGTTATAGTCTGCAAGTTGTTTCAGATTGTTTGCATCTTTGAATCTGAAGTGTGTCTCCAATTTTCCGAACACTATTTGTTGAAGAGACTGTCTCTTTTTCCACTGGACATTCTTCCCTGCTTTGTTGAGGATTAGTTGACCACAGAGTTAAAGGTCCATTTCTGGGCTCTCTATTCTGTTCCATTGACCTATGTACCTGTTTTTTGTGCCAGTACCATACTGTCTTGATGATGACAGCTTTGTAATAGAGCTTGAAGTCCGGAATTGCAATGCCACCAGCTTTGGTTTTCTGTTTCAACATTCCTTTGACTATTCAGGGTCTTTTCTGTTTTCATACAAATTTTAGGATGATTTGTTCTAGTTCTGTGAAAAAAGTTGATGAGATTCTGATAGGGATTGCATTGAATGTGTAGATTGCTCTAGGTAACATAGACATTTAACAATATTTGTTCTTCCAGCCCATGAGCATGGAATATTTTTCTATTTCTTTGTGTCTTCCTCAATTTCTTTCATGAGTACTCTATAGTTTTCTGAGTACAGATTCCTTGCTGCTTTGGTTAGGTTTATTCCTAGGTATCTTATGGTTTTGGATACAATTGTAAGTGGGAGTGACTCTTCATTTCCTCTTTCTTCTGTGTCACTGTTTGTGTATAGAAATACAACTGATTTCTGTGCTTTGATTTTATATCCTGCCACTTTACTGATTCCCTGTACGAGTTCTAACAGTTTTGGGGTAGAAACTTTTGGGTTTTCCACATACAGTATCATGTCATCTGCAAAGAGTGACAGTTGGAGGGAGAGAGAGAATCTCAAGTAGATTCCTCTCTGAGTGTGGAGCAGATGTAGGGCTTGATCTCACAACCCTGAGATCACAGCCTGAGCTGACATCAAGTGCAGGATGCTTAACCAACTGAACCACCCAGGCGCCCCATTTGCTAATTACTTTTGAATGAGTTAAGAGAAGAAAGGAGAAGAAATGGGCAATTACCTTGTCTTTTGTAATTGCCTACATATTTATCTTTTGAATACTCTTTGTTTTTACCACCTGGGTTTGAGATACTGTGATGCTACGTGCTTTCAGTCTGAAGTACTTTCTTTACTACTTATTAAGCAGGTCCACTGGAAAAAATTACCTTGGGTTTTATTTGGCCTAGAAAGTATTTACTTTACCTTCATTTTTTAGAAAAAAAAGTTTTGTTGTATATATGACACTCAGTTGACAGTTATTTTCACTTTCACCACTTTGAATATGCTACCCCACTATTTCTGACCTCCAATTGTTTCTGATAAAAATAGTCACTAATCATAGTGGGAAATCCTTGTACCTGAATCCTCTATTTCTCATTGTGTTCGAGTTTATTTTTATCTTTGACTTTTAACATTTTGACTATTATGTGTCTGGATATTGATGGATCTCCTTGCTTTTATCCAACTGAGAGTTCATTGGTCTTTTTCAGATACTTACATGAATGTCTTCATCAAATTTTGGAAGTTTTCCTCCATTATTTCTTTGAATAGTTTCCCTGTCCCTTTCTCTCTCTCCTCTTTTTCTGGCACTTCCATCATGTATGTGTATGTGAGTATATTTATTATTGTCCTGAATTTTTCGGAGGCCCTATTTTTGTTGTTGTTATTTTCATTCCTCTCTCTTTTCTTTAGATTGCATGATGTCTTTTGAATCTGTCTTCAAGTTTGCTGATTCTTTTTCTGCCTGCTCATATTTACTGTTGAGCCCTGCTAGTAAACTTTTTATTTTGGTTATTATACTTTTAGTGCCAGAATTTCCATTTGATTATTTTTAAACATTTCTGTATCTTTACTGATATATGCTATTTGATAATATATTGTCATTATACCATCCTTTAATTATTGGAGAATAGTTTCCTTTAGTCTTTGAATATATTTACAATGATTGCTTTGAAATATTTGTCTACGTCCACAAAATGGACCTCTTTAAAAGCATTTCCTAATATCTATTTTTTTCTTTGTAATTGACACTTTCCTGTATCTTTGCACACTTCATTTTTTCATTGTTGTTGAAAACAAAACAAAAAAAATTGAATTATATGTTCTGGCAACTCTATATACTGATTCCCCTCACCGACACATCGCTTTTTGCTAGGTTGTTTGCTTCTTTTTTAGTGATTTTGCTGAACTAATTTTGCCAAATCTATTTCCCATACAGTATGAAGTTTTTGATATCCTCACTCAGATTTAACCCTTGTTTTATTCTTACCACCTGGATTTGCTCCTGGGGCAGCATAAACCACTTATTCATCAAAGGCCACATTTACATACATTATACTCACTTAGATGAATTTTACCTTTTACCACTGGATATGTGTGTGGCTTGGGGCTGCTATCGCAATTCAGATTGTTTGTTTACTTGTTTACTTATCTACTTATTTACTTACTCAAGCTATATGTGTAGCTGGAGGTTAATAGCTTGGAGTTACCCTCCGATTTCTTCTGAAAGGGCATGACCTTGAGCATGCACACAGTCTTCCAGATTACCAGGAAGTTTTATGCCCGGATTCCTAGGAGCTACCCTCAGGTCAGAATAAGTTATCATAGAGGCAGTTTGCTCAAAAGTTGTACTCAAGCCTTTTGTAACAGTGATCATTCTGTAGATGGTATGAAGAATGCATTCAAGGACTCCCTTGTCTTCTGCACTGATCTAGAACAGAGCTGCGGGGGCAGACCTTCTAATATGGAGCTTGAGGAAGGAAGCAGCATGAGGGAGCAGGTGGAGGCTCCAGCATCACAGACTTTCACTGTTCTTACTGAGTTTGAGTTGATTTTCTTGAACGAAAATTTACCTATTTGCTATATGCCCCTAGGACACTTTTCATAAACTACAAATGATTGTTTCCTCAGAATTTTCACCAATTTAATTGTTGTTTTACTGGGGAGAAGGTCCAGTGAGCTTTCAGGCCACCATTCAGGAAGTACTAAATACCAATACTGTTTTTTTTTTTTTTTTAGTATAGCATGGACCTCTGAAGCTAGCTTCAGGGGACACTCATGAGCTCTATTTGAAGGTATGTGCACTGAGTCCTTGCTTTATGCATTTCAATCCATTATTAATTTATTGAATATGCTGCAAGAAGACTCCAGGAGAACTGTTTCAACTACGGCTGTTGCTAACTTCTAACAAAAACCCCAACCCATTACTTCACTGAATTGGTCACCAACTTCTTGAACTCCATGTGTCAAGAGAATCCAAACCTTCCATCTAGAGACTGGTACGTGAGTACTTTGAGCTGAGGTACTCTGAAAGCCTTAATGATGGGAATTCCCTTTTCTGGATGGTGGCAGAGCTAGCAAATCAGTTATTTGGAGGAAGTAACAATGTTGATTAACGGGAGAGAAGATCATTTGAGCTTAGTTTTTAATCCAAAAGACACTGAGCTATTTTTACACTAAATTGTCTTTCTGCTTCCTGATGCCTGCAGGACCTCTGATTCTTTGAAACAGTGAAACCCAGAGGAGCTACGAGAGAACATTTCTTGCTAAATTACATTCTAGTGTATCCTTGCAATAAACACCTATTACCAAAGGCAATCCATGTGTGTCTCTTTCTTGGAACCTTAAAGAGCCTGGCTATATATTTCGCATTTCCTACAGAGAATTATCCCCAAACATCTACATTGGTTTGAACAAGATGAAGTTTCCATTCTAACTACAAATGAATTTGCATTGTTCAGGTTGTAGAGCTAACTTATGGTTCCCTGACTCTCGCTTTTGAAGGTTTTTTTGGTTTAATTTAATAGAAAATCCAATTATTATGTAAATATAAACATAGCATAATTGCCACAAACAAGTGAGCATAACAATGAACTGGTGGAGCTTCTGGAGTTAAAGGAACCTGTGATTTATGAGTGTCTCTCAGGGATGATTGATAGACAATTCACAGAAATGTTTTTAACCATTTCCACCCAACACAATGTTCATGTTTTCACTTTCTGATCCTCTAATTTGATGCATGTCAGTGAAGAAAAGTTGCTTTGGGAGGGAATGTATCACAAATTCATTTTCATTATTTTCCTAGCTTATTAAAGGCATGAAGCTACAAACATCATTATTTAAAATGCCTCCCTTTAAAATTTTTCCAGCAGATGTTTATGTAGAGAGAACGCTGGATCTCTCTTGGCAAGACACAGAAGTGACATTTCTTGGGGGTTCCAGTTGAAAAATTTGTCTTTGGCATTATGTCTTTAAACATCTGCAAAAGCAAAATCATCTTTATTATCCTGCTAACTTGGAGAAAAAGCAAAGTACACAGCCCCATAATCTTTGGAATACTCTTCAAAGGAGGGAAACGTTTCCAACATTATTTTTTCTCCAGTAGAGTTTCTCTCTGTGACTTCTAAATTCCAGAGACAGAGTTTTTAAACATTTAAACATTAATAGCTTACTTAATTAATAAGAAAGAAGCTGACAAGCATAAACTAAAATTCTGTTTTCTTCCCAAATTGGCAATTATCTATATTTTCCCTTTATGGTTACTATCATTTGAAGAGTCCAACAGTCACTGAGAAATTTAAAATACAATGAAAAAAAGTCTACAAACCTATTTGAGGGAAACATGCCATATTTTCTAATATCCAGGATATGCTTCATTCTTCCTAAATTTAAAGATTTTTTTTTATTTTTTCTCATTCTTGTTTCTTATTTCCTAAATAAATAGTATAATTCATTTTCTGATATCTCAGCTGAGTTTAACTGAACGCTAACTAAAAATGAGCTGGGCAATGTTCACTGATCAAAATCAGAATGATTTGTTGCTTCTTATAAAATAGCCTTTCAACAAATAATTCCAAATTTCAAGAAGGTCTTGTTTACTTTTCTTTGTTTTTCTCATTCAACCATTATATTCAAAAATTTGTCAAGTTTCCACAGCACCCTACTTTTTCTTCTTCCATGATTTCCTCTGGGAAGAGTTTTCTCTATTGACACTTAACCAGTGCGACAATTCATAGCTGTGATTTTGACCCAAATATCACAGTGCTTTTTTGTTATGGTCAACTGAGATCCAAGGTTTCTTTTCTTTTTTTTTTTTTTAAGATTTTATTTATTTATTTGACAGAGATCACAAGTAGGCAGAGAGGTAGGCAGAGGGAGAGGAGGAAGCAGGTGCCCTCCTGAGCATAGAGCTAGATGCTGGGCTCCATCCCAGGACCCTGAGATCATGACCTGAGCTGGAGGCAGAGGCTTAATCCACTGAGCCACCCAGCTGCCCTAATCGAAAGTTTCTTTATGCAATTGGTGTCTCCCTACTCTTTTAAAAGTTGTCTTGGTTGCAGAGACCTATAAGCAAGTGAAAAGTTTACTAGAACCACAAATTAATAGTGCGAGATTCAGTATATAAATCCTTTTACTATCCTATTTAAATCTATTTTTGTCATCTATTTTTGGATGCTGCAATTGGTTGTGTTTTTTTTTTTTTTTGGTTTTTTTGTTTGTTTGTTTGTTTTTCTGGAGTGTGTACCAAAATAAAATTTAAAATTTTTGATTCATTATCTCAATGGGCAGCATTAATAATAAATAATTTTTTTCAGTATTTTCTTTTAAAAAATGTGTGTGTGCTTTATTTATAAAATTAATGTAAAAAACATTACATTACATTTAGAAAATAGAGAAAGATAAAGAATATTTTTTTTTTGGTCTCATCAACCACAGATGGTTATTTTTAACAGATTAACCTACCTCCTAACATCTCAAAACATATATATAAGATATATATGTGTGTGTATTATATATATTACATATATATAATTATACATAAAATTGAGATCATAATGCTTTTTTAAAATTGTGTTAAGAGAATTTCTGTCAGAAAATGTTTCATAAAACATGCATTTTATTTGTTGTATAATATCTGTTGTACTTTTGTACATGTAAATTGCTAACAATATTTTGGTGTTTGTTTGTTTGTTTGTTTGTTTTAAAGGTTTTATTTATTCACCCGACAGACAGAGATCACAAGTAGACAGAGAGGCAGGCAGAGAGAGAGGAGGAAGCAGGCTCCCCGCCAAGCAGAAAGCCTGATGTGGGGCTCGATCCCAGGACCTGGGGACCACGACCTGAGCCGAAGGCAGAGGCCTAACCCACTAAGCTACCCAGGTGCCCCAATATTTTGTTCTTTTTAAGAATGACACCATAATAAACATCCTATGTACAAAGCTTATAAGCATGCTGCTTATCTGTGGAAGGTAAATTCATAGAAAAGGAATTTCTAAATCACAATTCTTATATATTCCTGACTCGTGACAATAGTTTGACAAATTGCTTTCAAGATATTTTTGATCATTTACATTTTTACCCATAGAAAATGATACAATTTATCACAATCAAATCTGATCAAATAGTGTTGAAACATTTTGTGTATATTGCCCAGTTGTTAGAAAAGTAAAGCCATATTCTTTAACTTATTTAAGTTCTTTTAAATTGTTAAAAGTAATTCTTTTAACTTTTTTTATTCTTTTAACATGTTTTCTTTTCTAATTCTTTTAACTTGTTTTCTTTCTAATTTACTGTTAGATTGGAAATATCTTTATTTAATATTTGCTTATTGAAGATATTTATGGCTCTTTATATGTGAATTTTGTGTAAATGTCTTTTGCAAATTCAGTTGAAATGTTGAGTATTTTCTTCTTTGGTTTTTAGTAATTCTCTAAATAGAAATGATATTAGTTATTGGTCTTTTTTTATTCATCATGAATACATTTCCCACTTTTGTCATTTTTATCTTCCTCAGAGTTAAATGATATAAGAGTTTCATATATTACTATCTATGTGTACTTTTCCTCTTACTTTTACACCTTAGTGATTCTTTTTCCACCCTGACATTAAGTAACCTAATTGTTCATAATTGTCCTCAGTTTAATAAAGTTTTTTAATGTATGGCTGTAACGTAAGTATTTAACTTACTTTTGGAAAAAAATAGTCAAATTTTGCATGATGATTCATTGAGTGATTGGTCATGTTCCACATCTTTCAAGTGTTTTCACTGTTACATCATAGATCGAAACACACTCAAAGAAGGACATCTACTTTATGGGCATAAACATTTTTTTAATAATTTTGTAAGTATATTCCCTAGTAGCTAATAATTTAATTATTTTAACTTTATGTTTTAATATACTATAAAATAACTCTCTTACTGTACTTTTTCATATATATCTTGCCTCTTATCTATTCTAGATTAACTCTAGAAGGATTTTGTAACAAGTTGTATGCCACTTCATTGGAAATCTCCCTAGTTTTATAAATGAATTTGTTGTTTCCAGTCAAGAGAGCCATTCTAGGAACAAGGGGTTAGAGGAATATGGGATATCTATATATGTAGATATATTTATATATTTTATATATAATTTATTGAAAACTTCTTTTATCTTTGTAAGGTTCTGTGGTTTAATTATAAGCTTACAGTGTTTCTGCTTAAGTTATTTCTAAGAATTTTGTGTTTTGAACAGTTGTGGACTCATTCTTTTCTTTTTTTAATATGTTCTGGATTCTTATTTACAGGAAATCTATTTATTTTTCTATACTTAGCTATCCTGCCACTTTACAAAATGTTATTATTTCTGTATTTCAGTTGATTTCTATAGAATTGCTAGGTGTATTATTACATTATTTTCAAATAACAAGGGTTTTTTTTGTCTCTTTCTAACTAATAAACATTATTTCTGTTTAATGTATTGTTACAATATTATCCTTGAATATGGCTTTGGTGATATCCCATAATTGTATTTTGCCAAATCTTTCTAGCTATGCAGCTGGTTGAGGCTTTATCTTCTTCTTCTTTTTCTTAAATTTAATTTTTTTTTTTTTTTTAGTGTTCCAAGGTTCATTGTTTATGTACCACACCCAGTGCTCCATGCAGTACGTGCCCTCCTTAAGACCCACCTTCTTTTTTTTTTAAATTAAAGATTTTACTTATTTATTTGACAGACAGAAATCACAAGCAGGCAGAGAGACAGGCAGGGGGGTGGGGAAGCAGGCTCCCTGCTGAGCAGAGAGCCTGATGCGGAACTCCATCCCAGGACCCTGAGATCATGACCTGAGCTGAAGGCAGAGGCTTAACCCACTGAGCCACCCAGGTGCCCCAATACCCACCTTATTAATAACAGTTTTGAAAATGAATCACTAGGGCTCACATAGAACAAAGCATCAAAACCACTGAGGAGAAAATTGTTATTTAGTCTTTTCACACCCGTATTTGAGCCATAGCCCATACTCTCAGGTTGTCTATCTGTAAGGAGAATATTTATTAATGCACAGATTTAAACATACAGTGAGAATTTCCACTTTACTCTCTCTCTTCTTTATCTGTTCTGAATCAGAAATTATTATGTAGTGTGATAGATCCTGGGGTTGCAGGAGTGAAAGATACCTACCTTCCGGGGACATTTGGGTACCTCAGTCAGTTAAGCGTCTGCCTTTAGCTCAGGTCATGATCCCAGGGTCCTAGTTCAAGTCCTGCGTCAGGCCCCTTGTTCAGCAGGGAGTCTGCTTCTCCTTCAACCTGTCATTCCCCCTGCCTGTGCTCTCTCTCTCACTCTGACAAATAAATAAAGAAAATATTTTTTAAAAAAAAGAAGAAGAAACAGAAAGATACCCACCTTCTGGCCTTAGGGAACTCACAGCCTAGTAGAAGAAGTATTCTAGTAAACACTTTTGAATGTTGTTTCTCCTTATCCAGTGCATCAGGTTCCAATCACCGCTGTGACAAATTATCACAAATTTCGTAGCTTAAAACAACACAAATTTATTATCTTAGAGTTCTGGAGGTCAGAAGTCTGATTAGATCTCACTGGCCAAAATCCATGTTGGTGGATTATAGAGAAGAATCTGTTTCCTTCCCTTTCCAGCTTCTAGAAACTGCCCTCATTTCTTGGTTATGGTCCCCTCAATCTCCAAATCCAGAACTGCCTGTCAAATTTTTCTCATACTCTTCTGTCTCCCACTTTCCCATTTCAGGGCCCATCTGATTATATTGGGCTCACATGGAAAATCCAGGATAATATTTTAAGGTCAGCCAATTAGCAATTGTAATTCCATCTGCTGCCTTAATTCCCTCTTGCAATGTAACATAACATAGGCACACGTTCCACAGAGAGGGACATGGACATCTTTTGGGGGTAGGGGGAGCATTATCCTGCCTATCCCACACAGGTAGAGCCAAGCAACCAACTGGCGGTTGTTGAACACAAGGAAGAACATATGCGAAATAAGTCTGAAAATGAAGCTAATAATATAAAGAAGGCATGAAAGAAGTCTTCTAGCAGTATATTCGAAGGAATAAAACAAAGTGAGCATAACAAATCTGGGTTACTTGACTTAGTGTGGAATAATTTTACAGCTCTGATGTAACATTGCTCTAGTAGCAAGGTCCTCCAGAAGTTGGCTTGTGAATGCCTAGATTTATCCTTGGTACTGCTTAGGGCCCTAAGTTGCATTCCAATATCTTGCCTTCCCATCACCTGGGAACTTCTCAATTAGTGTCATAAGGGGATAGGTCCTAGGGTTTCACACACCAGAAATAAGTCATATAAGAAAAAAGGCTTAAGATGGCACTCTTGACCTTTGGGAGTTTCTGTCACCTCGACAGAGGCTAGGGTGTGTATATTCTTGTCACATGTCCACACTATGTAAAAGCAGTGATGACAGAAAATAATGAGTACAAAAGGAAGCCATTGAGGTGGCAATAAAATGACACACATGCACACACACACACACGGATGGATATAGGGAATCAATAAGAGCTTATGACAAAGCAAACATATCTACTGGAAGATTTTCAAATCCGTGGAAGATTTTAACACCTGTGTATTTCCCTGTCACCTCAGTAGGCTAAGAAACTCTCACTAACATCATCAAGTTTCCATTGCACATAATCTTAAACTTGACTTGTAAGATTATAATACCCATCAGCACATTTACTCTAAGAATTCTCAGAATAAAGAACAATGTAAAACCAGACTATCTGAAAATTTAGAGAAGTAAGAAATGCTTTTATTTTTTACACTTGTAATGGTAGTTGGGAGAAGCAAAACTAGCTGTGTCATATATTAATACCTGAAACAAAAATTAAATGGTACAGGGATGTGAGCCCCTGAGGATAAGACGTCTTTTTTTTTTTTTTTAAAGATTTTATTTATTTGACAGAGAGATCACAAGCAGGCAGAGAGGCAGACAGAGAAAGAGGGAGAAGCAGGCTCCCAGCGGAGCAGAAAGCCCGATGCGGGGCTCGATCCCAGGACCCTGAGATCATGACCCAAGCCGAAGGCAGTGGCCCAACCCACTGAGCCACCCAGGCGCCCCGAGGATAAAACTCCTTATCTCAGATGGGTTTGCTCCTTATTTTCCTATGACCGTGAGTTTTCTTTGTTCATCGAACCTTGAGTTACCTTGTTCTTGAATTCAGTCTTTGTGACAACTTGCCACTACCCCTCACCCACCTGAGTCATTTCTAACTTCCTATCCATGATCAAATCCAAAATATTCACCATATAGTGACTTCATTACCCACCCTTACCATTCCAGTCCTGTGAGTGAACTCCTTAGTTCTAGCCTATGAGACTCTGATTGAACCAAGTGCCAAAGATTCCAGATAAAAATAAAACTTTCTGGCATTTAATTGACCTTCTAACAATTCTCTGTTATTTCGTAATCAACTGTGTTTGACCATCCATTTAACTACATGATTAACTGAAAAATACCTTGGTCCATGTTAATGTTTTGCTACAGTGTATAATAATAATTCAGAAGGTAGAAAGTCATCATGTGTAAGATTTTTCTTGTAAAATTTCCATCTGAAGATGTTTGAAAAAAATTCATAAACTAACACAGCTTTTCTTTTCACTTGCTCTAGGCTCTCTGTCTCTCCATCTCCCCTCCTGGCCCCATGGTCAAAGGTCCATTTTGTCCACAGCACTATGCTATGCATGGGGGATCTGTAGAAAGCTTGATGAGACACAGAATGTTATTATCAGGGTTCTGCTCTTTAAACTTTTATAATGTAGAATCCAAAGACCAAAGAAGGCAAAGAACCAAAGTCACTGGGGAAAAGGTGAGGAAAGAACATAGGACTGTAAGCCATAGCATAATAAGAGTTGTAGGAATAAGGAATTAGAAAAGGGAAGCTATGCTGGATGGAGAGAGGTGAAGAGAGAAGGAAGAAAATTTTGTGCTCGAGTAACTCTGAAGTGTAAGGCACATGTGTAGCAGAGGAAAGGGGATTTTAAAAACTATTTCCAAATACTTCATATGTGGCTCCCCTATGAATAAAAAAGTTTATTTTTCATTAGGTTGGGCTATTAAGCTTTGCCTCTTGCACATGACCCTTGTGCTCTGAGATTGAATATACAGATCTATGAAAACACAGAAGATAGAACTCAAAAAAAAAAGTACTGGGATGGTCTACAAAATCTCCGATTTGTTATATTTTACAAATCTCTTTAAACAAATAAAGTTATACCAAATCATACACTTTTATTGTCATTAAGTGCCTGAAATATTTATAAGATCTGGCTTCATTTATTTTTAACAAAATGCTTATAGATTGTTTTGCTCTGCTGTACCAGATATGCACAGCATAATTGCTGATGTATGTGGGGCGGGGGGGGGGGATGCATGGAGAGGGAAAAAGAGAGAGAGAGAGAGAAAGAGTAATTATGGTCTCAGAAACAAGAATTAGCTTGAGTATTTAACCAACTCAGCATCTAAGATTATATGGACTCAGTTCTACCCATCATAATCTCACAATGATGTACTTTTCATACAGCCATGATAGTCTTCTATGTCTCAGCTCCCTTCCAAACACACAATAGTATTAAAATCCAAGTTTTTCCATACTGTTATTTTTCCTAGGGCTTCTCTTGAGAGAACAAAACAAAATGAAACAAAATGAAAAATATCCAGCACCTACTCAGCCAGCTACTTCCCTGCTTCTTCCTTTGTCTGCAATTTTCACTTTTCTTCTCCACTCACAGCCAACAGGAATGGACGTATGAGTGAAATCCTTAGGGGCAAAGGCAAGACATACAAAAACAAACCCACACGGGATGCGTGTCCAATGTGTCCTGAGCATGGGCAGTACGACTGTCCCCAACATGCCACTTCTGCCTCCTCTCGGTAACAAGGACCCATGTTCATTTCAGGGCATTTATTTCTGTCCAGCATCATTAAAGATGGAGTCCGTTCTGCCGGAATGGGATTCAACACAACCTCAAAGCGTAGAAGAGCTTTCCTTCTCGGGGGCAGCTTCACACAGAAAACTGACACCCTCCTTCCTGGGAGGAGGGGTGGGGAGCACTTGCCTGAAACAAATGTGCTTTTCAAAGGTGCAAAGGTCTGGCCTGGGGAGAAAATGTGGGGGGTGGGGGAAGGGAAGGGGCGGGTGATATTGAAAACAATGTATTTTTCCTTCCCTGTCAATCACATTGCCCTGAGGTTTCTCACCCTTTGGATCAATGGCATTAATTGTTTGGGGGTGAGGGGCAGCAAATGCCATCTAGGACAAAGAAGTCATTGCTCAGCTTGAATTTCACACTAACTTTCTTTTTTTCTTAAGTCTGTGGACTTAAAAGCCTAGCTTTGTGGAGCGAATAAAAGATTTCTAAATTCCAAAAACATTCCTTCTGCATATCCTTAGCAGAGCTTGGGGGTCTGATCACAGAGGTTTACTGTAAGTCCTCGAAACCTAGAGGAAGTCCCTGATAAATGGAAAGGGACAGGCTTCTCGGCAGGGAGGAACTTGGAGTAATTAAGAAGGTTTAAATGATGCTTGAGTCCTTTTGGGGAGCAGGAATCCCTTGTCCCAGGTGTTGGTTCCAGAGTCTATGGAGGCAAGAAAATAAAAATCCTCGTGGGATGATGAGGCAGCCAAAAGCGGAAGTGGCAGGTAATTCACTTCCTGTTTGGAGCCTCAAGCCTAGTCATTGCGCTTCTAGTCCAAGAGAAGCTTTAGGTGACCCTAAACTAGGACAAGGTGAGGAAAATGGATCAAAGAGGCACATCTTAGGTTTTGATGTCTGTATGCAGAGGTTGAGGGAAAGTTAAGAGGTTAGTTGCTCCTCCGCAAGGTTGGATACAACAATAGTCACCCAATGGATGCATGGGGGGTGGAAAACCACTTCGGGTGTGTTGTCTGTGAAAAGTCACAGTGACATTCAGATATGTACGTCTATCTGACAGTTAGATAGTCTTGCCTCAGGCTGAAGGGAACCACCACCGCAACAGATACAGATCATTCCAGTCTTTGGGAAGCTTCCAGGATGCCAGCTTCCAGGATGTTGTAACCTAGACTCCCAGATCTAACGTCACCTGAAAAATGTCATGAAAGCCCAGATTCCTGGGTCCAGCCCCTAGCGATTCTCCCTCTGCAGGTCAGGGATGGGGGCCAAGAATCTGCATGAGCAACTCTGGACAGTGTTTCCTGTTTGAAACCACTAGATCAGACTATCTTGGGGATAGCGTGGAAACTGAGATCAGTAAGCAGCCAAGCGCTGATCTTTGTGGAACCCAGCAGGAAGGAGGGGGCCTGGAGAGAGAGGCACCTGGGAAGGAGTTTATAAAGGAATGATCAGGCAGGTTGACAGGGAAGCAACAGAGAGAGAGATGTCAGACAATGAGCCTTTTTCTCCCCCTTTTGTACCATGAGTCACTACAACTACATTATCATTCTCCCAGTCTTATTTTCTCAAAGACAGAAATGTTCCTTTTCTATAGATATTTCTCTATAGACTATTTTTTACAGTATCCTATTGAGTGAAAAAAGAAAGCATTTTATTAAAAGCAGTAATTTGTTACTGCCCTAAATGATCTTTTATAGTTTCTAAAACACAGTGTCTTCTTGATAAAGCTGGTCTGAGAGTGAATTATTAGGCCGCTGGAAGTCCTTGCCAATGAACAAAGACATAAAACATACTGTGCCTAAGTCGGCTAATGCGAAGTGGCTAGGGCGTAGTTGCTAATTAGCATGCTGCTGTTAGTGCCTTTCACCTTTCTTTGTTTCTTTTGGAGGTTTCTTCTTGGGGGGAAAAATGATAAAATACTTGCAAAAAAAATTTTTTTGAGATTCAAAACAAAACGCATACCTTTGTGGAGGCAGAATCTACACAACTGTGTGCTGAGCTGTCTTCCTTCCTCTCCAGCGAGGTGATGCTCATTGAATGACCCCGAGGCTAAAGTCTTGGATCCTTGATGCATGAAGGATGAGGCATTTTATTTTTGCTTCTCTCCCACTTTCTCAAGTCATGCCTAGGCTCTCCCAGCTAATGTGATCTGAAGCAGAGGAAATGAGAGCCCTTGGCCATCAACCCACAGCCGCCTCTGCACCTGGATTTGCACACACCTGAGTGAGGCTCTCACATCCCGCTGTCCTTCCTGTTACAGACATCTGAGAGGGACCTTGGAGGACCACGAAAGCCGGCAGTATGTTGTCACTGAAAAGCTGTTAGGAATTTCACAGCTGACAGTGGTGTATCTAATTACTGAATTATTAAACAGAAGGCTCCTGCCTAAAAAAGCAATGTTCTGTCACTCAAGAAGATAAATTCATGCAAAAAGCAGAGGAGCAATTAGGTCACCTCGCTCATTTCTACGGATAAGTTTGGGATAGTCCAACTCAAGAGACAAGGAAACTGAATTGCCTCTGGTACCTGCTTAAAGTCGAGCCTGGAATATTAAGTCAAATGGGCTTTCATTTCCTTTGCTAGTCGCTAGAAGGACAAGTCCCAACCTTCTGCTACTTTGCATTTTTGATTCTGGCCCAGAGATTCTTTTCTGAACTTAGACTGTCAGACTGTCACCCTGCAGAAATGTTATCTGAGAGTTTGCCGTGGATGACATAAATAAGGCTGACAAAGTATGGGTTAGAGGCCAAAGATTACTACCTTTTGAGACATTCGTTTGGTGCATGGGTCTTTTTTTTTTTTCCTTGAAGTTTTGGAACCAGAATGCAGATATCCCCTTGCCCTTCTCAGGAAGAAGGCCAATAGTTGGCCTGTTTTCCACTTTTGTATTTAGGTCCACAAAAGGCATTTCCACTCGATTATAATAATAATCATCATAGGATAATAAATAAACGTTATTGAACTTTCACTGTTTGTTAGGCACTATACTATAAAGGCTTTATATTTTTTCCTGTTTTATCCCCCATAATATATCCATGAGTTAGACATCATCCTTAATACCATCAATAGCTCCACTCCTGAGAAGGAGAAACAGCCAGGGAGATGTTAAGTAATCTACGTGCTCAAAATAAAATGGCTAGAAAGTGGATGGGCCAGGATTATAAACTAAGAAATACATTTATCCTGAAAGAGTGTGTGTGCGTGTGTGTGTGTGTGTGTGTGTGTGTGTTTCCTAACTAACCTTTTTATTCTTTTTTTTTTTTAAGATTTTTTTATTTATTTGTCAGAGAGAGAGAGTGAGCACAGGAGACCGAACGGCAGGCAGAGGCAGAGGGAGAAGCAGGCTCCCTGCTGAGCAAGGAGCCTGATGCGGGACTCAATCCCAGGGCACCAGGATCATGACCTGAGCCGAAGTCAGCCGCCCAACCAACTGAGCCACCCAGGCGTCCCACCATTTTATTCTTTTAGAGGATTTTACAAAAGGTAGTAAAGAGGATAGTGACTCGTTCAGTCTTGTTCTACTTTGTATTTCAAGAGAATGTCCATTCTTTTAAATGAATGGAATAAGAAAATTGACTTTTGGTATCTCCTTATCAGGTGCCTTCATTTAGACCCTGAGCCTCCTTCTGCAGAGCATTCCACCTTAACCATGTTACCTGCACGTACCTTTGCCCCTTCGACCTAATGAGGCAGTTAAAGGGCAAGGGTCCTTTTAGATTTGCTCTTGTATTCCCAGTCTCTTAGGTTTCTCCAGAGAAACAGAAATAGCACAATGTTGAAGGGCATTTATTATGAGAATTTGGCTCATGAAATTATAGAGGCTGAGAAGTCCCACAGTCTGTCTTCTCCAAGGATGGGACCCATGAAAGCCGTGGTGTACTTTAAGTCCATGTCCAAAGGCCTGAGAGCCAGAGGAGCCAATGATGTAAATCCCAGTCTAAGGGCTGGAGAAGATGACATGAAATGTCCCACCCAAGCCCTGGGGCAGGAAAAGGGGCAAATTCCTCCTTTCTCCACCTTTTGCTCTAATCAGGCCTTCAACCAATTTGGTGAAGCCCACCCACACTGGGGATAGTGATTAACTTTATTGAATTCCACTGATTCAAATGCTAATCTCAGCTACAAAAATCTGCACAGACACACTCAGAAATAATTTCATCTGGGCATCCTGTGGCTCACTCCACTTGACACATAAAGTTAATTGTTATACCCAGACTGCCATTTTTACAGTTTCTACTCAATAAAAGTTTTGGAGCTAAGTGAATCCAATTTCTTCAACTTCAAATAATGAATCTGAATAACATTTGAACTCTGTTGTATGGCTCTTGCTATTGGCTAAAGACTTTGACTCATGTGATTACCAGGAACAGGTCTCCAGGTCAATCAGGAAAACCAGTCCTGAAGAATGTTCATGATGGGGACCTGAATCTAGCAGAAACAATTCAGAAGCACCAGTTTATTTCATTCTTACTTTGCCATGTGAAAATTAATTTTGAGGATAACTTCCCTTAAGGTCATAGGGATCACTGGCTCAGGTTAAGGCAATGGGGCTCTTTGTATACCATTGAATTCTACCTTAAATGTGTGTGTGTGTGTGTGTGTGTGTGTGTATCCACACATGTTCAATGTTCCCATTTCTTCCAAGTGACATTTGACATTCTTCTCTGTTTAAACCAAGCAACCAACTCAGACTCCAGATCCAGCATGACATAATGGTTAAGAATAACCATTATGGGCTATACTTCCTAGGGTCAAACTTCCTAGGTGTAGGGAGATATCAGTTCTGCCTCATACCAGCTGTGGGACATTTGTGCCTCATTTCCCTGTATGTTCAATAATAATGTTTACAGCCAAAAGCCACATACCCACTAATCCATAGAGCTGGGGTTCAAATCATCTGTCTCATAGTAAATGTCAATTTAAATTTTGCTAGTGAATCTACTTGAGTTACCTGGACATGGCCCTATTTTTCTTTTAATCCTCAGCACCTAGTGCCTAGTAGATGCTCAGTAAATTCATGTTGAATGGATTTTGGTTATTGTCAAAAGTGTGACCTGTCATGGAAAATACCAGAGTTTTAAAGAAATAATATTTTATGGTCTTGTAGGCAAAGTAGTTTCCAACAAAAAACAACAGTCAAAGCTTAGCTATTGAAAAATTATATTTTCTTCCAATATAACTACAGAAAAGTATTCAACGGTATGCTGAGGATAACTTGAAGCTTACAAACATGTGAAAAATGTTAACATCGCATTTTTAGGCTTATTAGAAACAGTCTAAATAATTACACTGGCCAAATTACTGGTGGCTTTTGGCTCATGCCCAGGATAAAGGTCATGACCCGACATACCAGCACCCTGCATGGCATAAGTGATTGACAGGAAAAGGAAATAGATTGATACCTTTCACGTGGGAATCACAGCTTGTTGCAAATATAAGCAAAACACATATTTGGATTTTGTGGGAAAAGCTAACTGCATTCTGATTCAAATTCTTTGTTCCCAAAGTCATTTAATTATGATTTATTTGTGTGTGTGTGTGTGTGTGTGTGTGTGTGTGTGTGTGATAAAAACAGCTGCATACCATAATAAAATACAGGTCACTCGCTGCTGTTTAAACCCTTACTGGATATGTCTCTGCTTTCTTTTCATTACAGTATCTATTGGATATTTGGCTCCAGGCAGAGAGGAAGCTGTTTCTCAAATGGATTTTTTTTTTCAATCACTGTATAGGAAATTATTAATGTTTGAGTTTCCAGATAATTATCTACAGTCCATCCATAAAGAATATAGAAGGTATTTCATAAGGAAATTATGCAAAGGGGTAAGCGACCACATGTTCCTGTAGTAATGAGCTATCTCATATTTCTGTAACAATGAGCATGAAGATTCCATGTTGGATCTCCAATTCTGTGCTTTAGGTCCATTGGTGTGCCAAGACCCTAATGCAGAGAATAAGAAAAGGTTTTATTTTATATAGGTTTGTGTTTTTGCTTTTTTGGTTTTAATTCAGAGGCAGATAACACACTTCTCAGCTTCAATTCCATGACTCATGAAAAGGTTGAAGCATTCACCAGAAGCTAAGAGCTAATTCTTTACCAAGGGCCATCTTGCTTCCCGATTTGTCCATAGGACATTTGGAAGCTTTTTTAGTTGTAAGGCAGAAGTTATCAACCTCAGCCCACCATAGGTTGCCGCCAACTGGGTGAGGCCCAATTGGTATTTTTATACAGCATCAGTATTTTCATACAGCTCCCGGGTGATTTCCATTTGTACTTATGCTGATTACCACTGTTAGGTCAGACACATTTAGATATACAGAATAACACTATGTAAGCATACATTTTGATGCTCTTTATTGTTGCGTTTAGACATTCTGAAAAACAAAAACATATTTTTCCATTCACCATCAAACATTGAAGAGGTTCATTTTACCTTGAAGTGTACAATCTGAGTCAATTTCCATTTCAAGTCTCCTTCATCTACAGAAAAAAACCTTGATCATATTCATGTCCGTATTGTAAAATGTTTTTGTTCAGCATATTCTAATACTATAGGAGAGAAAACCTGTTAAGGAGCCAACCATAATAGAAGAAACTGGGTGTTTTCCTTCACTTTTATCAAATAAACATTTTTGACTACTTATTACATTCCTCGTGGTAAGGATGCCTGAACCATGTCCGTACAACCAAAGAATCTGCAGTCAATGGGAAAGCCGGTTGCGTGTACAAATAACTATAATACTTTGAGATAACTGCACAAAATTAGCTGCTTATTAAGTACTATGAGATATAGTCAAAGAGTGATTAGAAGTTTCAGGGAGGAATCAGCCTTGTGCTAGAACAAAGCAGATGTTAGGAGGATATCATGTGGGCAAGAGGAAGATGGGCATTCTGAACAAGGGAAGGGCAAGTTCTTAGACCAATGAAATATACATGGTTTCTTGAGGGTTGGGAAGCAGTCTGATAGGGCTAGATTGGTGAGGTTTTATACCACTAGCCCTACTGCAGGAGAAGGGTTTTTCTTCTCAGTGGCTCAAAAGAAGTGGGGATGAGTAAATAAAATCTTTAAAAAAAAAAAAATGAGGATGAGTCATTAGTATTCTTTTTAAATGAAGTATAGTTGATACATAATGTTAAGGTAGTTTCAGGTGTATAACATAGGAACTCAGCAATTGCATACATTATGAAATGTTCACCACAGTAAGTGTACTACACCATTATTGACTATATTTTCTATGCTGTACTTTCCATCCCCATGATTTATTTATTTTATAACTGGCTTGTATCTCTTAATCCCCTTCACTCATCTCACCCATCTTCCCACCCACCTCCCCTTTGGTACCCACCAGTTCAGTCTCTCCATTTACAAGTCTGTTTCTCTCTTTGTTGTCCTTGTTATTTGTTAACTCATTTTGATTGTTTAAGAATCATTTCTGGTTATTTATATCTTTTTTTTTAAAGATTTTATTTATTTATTTGGCAGACAGAGATCACAAGTAGGCAGAGAGGCAGGTAGAGAGAGAGAGGAAGGGAAGCAGGCTCCCCACTGAGCGGGGAGCCTGATGCGGGGCTCGATCCCAGGACCCTGAGATCATGACCTGAGCTGAAGGCAGAGGCTTTAACCCACTGAGCCACCCAGGTGCCCCTCTGATTATTTATATCTTTTCTTTATTTTATATAATATGACAGAAACATCTTTGAATCATGGTTCTTCAGGGTATTTTTCTGTAACTTTATGACCATATAACAATACTTATTTTTGTTAGATTTTCTTGAATTAATATACTATGCAAGGGTTAATAGTCCCAGAGGACATGTACTAATACAGTACTCATTAGATCATAAATACTAAGTGGAAACAATTGCTTTCCATAAATTTATACTTAATTGTATGCACAGGTGTTTTTGTTTTGAAGAGGAATTTTTAGGTAAAAGGTATGATTAATACTCATGCCAACCCAGAATGCCAGACGAAGAAAAAGTTTTCCTCAATTTTAAAGAGAATAGAGTGCACAGATGTTTAGGTCATGGTGATAGAAAGAAAGTGTTCTTGACCTGCACTATGTTACTTTTCTCCAAACTGCCAAAATGGCTTCTCAATGGATTCCACTGTGGCACCAATCCAGAGCATTCCTCTGTGTTTATTTACAGATTTAGTCCTATAGACAGATTCTGTATTCTCTGTTATTTTGTCCCAGAAAATCCTGTCCCAACTAAGCTACTAAAAAGACTTCTGGGATTATTCAGAAGTGTTTTACTGAAACCCAGAAGGAGGATTCACATCCCACCCACCCCCTCCCCCACCCGCCAAATCGACAATGAAGTCTTTAAGCAGAGAATTGCACACTTCATACAAAGGAAAGAAACATCTTGATGAGTGGAGTGAACATTGAATTAGAAACCAAGAAACAAGAATTGAGGTCCTACCACAGACTAGCTGGAGGACCTCTAAGTTATTGACTCAGTTGAACTTCATGTTCCTAATTCAGATTGGAGAAAACAAAAAAAATTTTTTTTTTTGTATTTATAGGATTGGGATAACCATCAATGCAGAAGGGTTTTAAAGCCTATAATATTTTCACAAAGGTAAACCACAGATATGTCATTGCTCTTGTTATCATTTAGATTTTGCAGTTTGTCAAAGCAAACTCTCCTTCAGATAAGAACATTGGAACCAGCAGAAAAATACAAGAAAACAAATAGAAATCCCTAGAGAGAAGTCATGCAAATTTTTAGATTAAGCCCCTGAATTATCTTTTATATAATAAGGCGATGCTTTGGAAATAAGTAGATAACTGGATTTTTTGTTACTGCTTATCAAAAGGATTTTTCTGTGCCTTTAAGAAGTCTCCATAAACATACAAACACATATTATTCCAATATATAAATGGCTCTTGTTTTGTAATTTGAGCTTTATGCACAAAACTTTATCTTGATTTCAAATTTTCTAATGAAAGGTACACGAGAAGGACAACATTGAGTCAAAATATATAAGCACTAATCAATCTTGTGATTCATAATTCCAAGCTGCTTTCTTAAAAGTTGCCCCAGTTTGTAACAACATCATCAGTATGTAAGTGTGTCTCCATATCCCCTTGCCGGCATTGCATATTTCAATGCTTGAAAATACATGTTGCCATTGTTTTGTTATTCATCTTCAGCAAGTTGTGAATCTCATTTTTTACTTTAGTTATCTATATTCTTCTCCTGTGGTTAGTCTCCTCATTTTTAAGGAGACTTATTTTTATTATTTCTAAGGATTTGTATCATGTCTAGAAATATGAAGACTATAAACTTTTAAATACTTACACAAAATATTCTCTACCAGATTTTTTTTCTTAATCTTCTCATTTGTTTATCTTACTTCACCCTGCAGAGAACATTTTTCTCCTCATTGTGTCAAAATGCTAGCACTTTTACTTTGGACCGCTCCCATTGGAAAGCAATGCTATTATTACTGTTGTTGGAGCTGAGACAAAGCCTACGCTATCCACACATAAAGTTCTGTCCTAACTTCATTCAGTCAGCAGATAGTCATTGAAAGAATCTTATATAAACCAAGTATAGAAGTTTGATCCTAGCTCAGCCAAACAGAAATAATGTATCTCTTCTTCTCCGGAAGAGTTTTGAGGCACAAGTACCTCCTGATTAGAAAAGGAGGAAGATTTAAGACTGGATTTGGTTTTCTTCATTTATTTTATTTTAAGATTTTATTTATCCATTAGAGAGAGAGAGAGAGAGAGCATGAGAGGGGAGAAGTTCAGAGAGAGAAGCACACTCCCCACGGAGCTGGGAGCCAGATGCAAGACTCAATCCTAGGAATCCGGAATCATGACCTGAGCTGGAGGCAGTCGCTTAACCAACTGAGCCACCCAGGCACCTGTTTTTCTTTATTTTTGAAGTCTGCATTTTGACCCGTACTCCCGTAGAAGTTCAAGTTTTTCCTTTCACCGCTATTGTCATATAAAGCTAAGAAGCTTTCTGTTATTATTTGTGATCATAAAAGTGAAGCCATTTTGATTTTATAAATCAAGGATTCTAATAAACTAGATAAACTGTACAATATGGAAGATGATTTACTTGTTTTTACAAAATCCACATACCCCCTTTTTCCTTAGGAACACATTTGTAATATACTTTGGGATTCACTGATGAGGTTGACCTGGCCCAATCATGAAAGATCTCATTCTCAGTTTCCCTTGAAGGAGTTCACACACTATCATATTTCTGGCCAGTGAAGTATGAAAGAAAGTGTAGGAGAAGGTTTCTGTGAAGGAAAATCCTGTTTGTTCTATTTCAAGCTTACCTAATTGGATGTTGGTGGAAAGATGGAATACCTAGATCGCGGCAGCCATGTTGGCATCATGAGAAAAAAAGCCATGAGAATTTCAGAAGCACATACACTCTGCAGATATTGGGTCAATGGCAGAATCACCTACCACCAAGCATATGTCCAGCTTTTTATGGTTTTAAAATAATGAGAGTTGATTTGTGAAATAAGTAAGGAAAATATGAAAAAGATATGTACATTAGCTAATAAACTATATAAAAAATTAATAGTATGTATATTTGAAAAGCAATGAGGAACTCACAGTGGACACAAGAGAGAGTGGGTAAAATAAGAGATGGGGATTAAGGAGGGCACTTGTCATGATGAGCACTGGGTGGTGCATGGAGTTGTCAAATCACTATATTGTTCACCTGAAACTAATATATCACTGTATGTTAACTACACTAGAATTTAAAATTACATTAAATAGGGGTGCTTGGGTGGCTCAGTCGGTTAGGCATCTATCCCAAATGATCAGAACAGAACCAGGATTCACCAAACATTTGAGACAGACTATTTACATGAAAAAGAAATAGCAAGTCCAAAGAGGAGAAAAGGTTAGACCCAGGATATCAAAAGCAATAGAGCAAGTAAATGAACGAAACCCAAGCAACCAACTAAACAAACAAAAACCCTTTAAAATAGAAGGTAATACCTGGTGGGGTGATAGTCATTAGGAGAAAGAAAGAAAAAAATGTATGTGGTGAAACAAATACCAGTAATAAGAAAAAGAACAAAAGAGAGATTGTGCAAAAAAAAAAAAAAAAAAAGTCCTGTTGGGGTGCCTGGGTGGTTCAGTGGGTTAAAGCCTCTGCCTGTGCCTCGGGTCATGGTCCCAGGGTCCTGGGATCGAGTTCTGCATTGGGCTCTCTGCTTGGCAGGGAGCCTGCTTCCTCCTTTCTCTCTCTGCCTGCCTCTCTGCCTACTTGTGATCTCAGTCTGTCAAATGAATAAATAAAATCTTTAAAAAAAAAAAAAAAAGAAAAATGTGTCCTGTAATGATTATTACACTTGTATAAATGAACTTGTATAAGTAAGTATGGGTACTGAAGAACAAGTTACATAGTATTGAATGGCAAATTGAATAGATAGAAAGTTATGTTAAGAAACATTTACAGATCACAGAACAAAGAGAAAAATAGACACAAAAGATGAAATATAAATCTATATATTTTGAAGATAAAACCAAAATTTCTACCATCCATCTGAAAACATTTATATAGAGAGTAAAGAGAGGATGAGGGAGAACCATTTGAAAAAACTATAGAAGAAATATCCAAGAACTGTTACCTAAATAATAAATAAATGCATATATATATATATACATATATATATATACATATATATGCACTCATATGACATTGGGCTTCAAATTGAATGTGTACACAGAGCTGAATAAATTTAATCAAAAACTCACATTGAGAGACAAGAAATGAAGTTTCATAATATCAATACTGAAAAAAGAAATACTCCTAAAAGATGTCAGTAGAAAAAGAATAATTATTTACAAGGGTATGGAAATCAGATTGACTCCAGATTTCTCATCAGCAGTGGTGAATAGAAGGCAGCCAAGTAGCATCACCAAAATTCTGAAAATTCTGAGAAATAGGATATTGAACCTAGCATATTATCCTAAGCTCAATTAACCCAGCAATACTTTAAGATGGAATAAAGACTTTTTTCAGACATAGAAACTCTTCAATTTATAGGACTTTCCTAAAAGAATCACAGGAGAATTTATTGAAAAATCAAAATGGAAAAGGTTATTGAGGAATTATTTTAAACAGACACATAAAACCCTGCCAAGTTTTTATCAATTTGTAAGTTTATTCCCTGTTATTAAGCTAAGGTAAAGTACATATGAAAGAATGGAGTGATAAAAGAGAAGACAAGTTTGCTTAGATATAAGATGTACATAATGAAAAAGAAAAATACACATAGTGCTAAATTCTGGGCTGAAAATTATGTTTAAGATTCCAAATATACCTAAATATTTATGCAATATAAGGAAAAGGTTAGAGAGATTACTTTTCAAACCTGGAATATGCTTTGAAGCAGGATTGGCAATACTGATCACATTAAATTTAATTACAGTGCTTAAATAATTAAAAGGGAGACAGAGGGGTGTCTGGGTGGCTTAGTGGTTTAAGCATCTGCCTTTGGCTCAGGTCATGATTGCAGGGTCCTGGGATCAAGACCTGCATCCGTCTCCCTGCTCATTGGCAAGTCTGCTTTCCCTCTCCCTCTTCCTCTGTAATCTCTCTCTCTCTCACTCTCACTCTCTCTCAAATAAATAAATAAAAATCTTTTTAACAATTTAAATAAACAAGTAAATAAACAAATGGGAGAAGTGTGCATTTTAATAAAAATCGAAAGCAGTGTGTGTGCATGATAAGGTATATATACAAAAACAAAGAATAATTTTTTAAAAATTTTTATTTATTTATTTGACAGACAGAGATCACAAGTAGGCAGAGAGGCAGGCAGAGAGAGAGAGGGAAGCAAGCTCCCCGCTGAGCAGAGAGCCCGATGCAGGACTCGATCCCAGGACCCTGAGATCATGACCCAAGCCAAAGGCAGAGGCTTTAACCCACTGAGCCACCCAGGTGCCCCAAAGAATAAATTTTTTAACATCATCAATAATCCTACCATAAATATTTTAAAAACACCACTGATACTTAAGAAGTATTTTCTTCCAGGATTTTTATCTTTGCATATTTTCATTTAATTGTGATCGGATCAGACCAACTAAAAAAATGTGGTCAAATTTTCTACTTACTGTAATATTAAGTGGTATTTCCAAACCACCTATTTTTAGCATAGAAAATTTCCATTTTGTGATAGGCATCATTTCCTGGCTCCCTTTTGATCTCAAAACTCCTCAATTTAAATGTCGATACTAGGGGCTCCTGGGTAGCTCAGTTGGTTAAGCAGCTGCCTTCAGCTCAGGTCATGATCCCAGTGTTCTGGGATTGAGCCCCACATCAGACTTCTTGCTCAGCAGAGATCCTGCTTCTCCCTCTCCCTCTGCCTGATGCTCTGCCTACTTGTGCACACACACTCTCTATCAAACAAATAAAATCTTTAAAAATAATAATAATAATATAAATACATACATACATATAAATGTCTATACTAGCTGTTTCTCCTCCAAATTTTCTCCAGAACAGAAGTCTGTGGGGCTTCTGTTCTCCAAAACAGAAATCTATACCCATCGTTTCAGTTCAAACACATATCTGTCACCAAAAGCACACATAGCCAACTCCAAGTGCTAAGCCCCTACCTTACCAAATGGCCTTATAACATTTGGTATATATACCAACAACTCCAAATTTTGTTCTCCAGCCCCATCTTTAAACTGGACTTGCATATCTAACTTTCCTCTTCCCAATCTCTGCTTGGACATCTGTTCATCATCTCGGACTTCATTTATCTGATACCAACCTCTTGATTTCCACCCCCATAAACCAGTCCACCCATAAACTCAGTAAATGGTAACTTCTTTCACCAAGTCACTTGGAACAAAAGCTTTAGTTCTGAATACTCATCTCTCTCACACCCCTATCCTGAATTTAATTGTTCTAGGATGTCATGATGAACACTGAGTCCGAGCCTCTGCCTTCACTCCTCTGGTAGGCTGCAGGCTTTAACCCGTCTCCCCGCTTCTATTGCTGTCTCCTAGCAATCTATATTCCATGCAGTGCCATGTTCGTGCTAATATGAAAATGTTATCATGTCACCCTCACCCTCAGCTAAAAATCCTCTAATGACTTTAAATACCCCAGTCCAATACTTCCTCTTGGCTCTAAGCCCATGTAGGACATGGTCTCAGATCACCTCCCTCCTTACTCATGGACTTGAAGCCATACCTGTTGGCTCACTGTCCCTTGAGCTTACCATGCCAGCTCCTCATAACTAAGTTGGATGCATCTGCTCTCCTCTGTGCCTGGAATGTTCTTTCCCCAAATAATTTCATGGTTTGCTCAGTCACTCTTTTTGGCCTCCTGTTAAAGTGCCACATCCTCAGAGAGCCTTTCTCTCATCCTTAGATCTAAAACTAACCACCCATACTCCCTATCCCTTTATCTTTATTTTGATTTATGGTGTTTACTGCTCTTAACATTATCTCATCATTTCTTCCCTCAAAAATAAACTATTCTTTATTTTACAGGTGAAGAAACTGAAGCTTTGACATGACAATTGGGACTATCAGGTGTGGGGCTGAAACCTAAGGTTTCAAAGTCAATGAATGCTCTGTTGGACTGTGATGCCATGATTCCACTGGAAGGGAGGGAAAGAAAAAGAGAGAAAGAGAGGGAGGGAGAGAGAGAGGGGGAGGAAGGGGGAGAGAGAGAGAGAGAGAAGAGAATTTAGATGTAATTTCTTTTTATTTTTTTGAGAGTGGAGGACAAAGAACTCTTTTAATTATAAATCATGACTCTGTCCAGAAAGGAATAAAAGATTTGAATGTTGCTTAACAGCTGTTGCCAGGAATTGACCACAGTTTGGTGACACCATTTTAAATAACTGCAGGTGTGGCTGAAAGGCACCAGAGAATCCAGGACAGAATGGGGGTCACCCTTTAGATGCCAGAGACTATTAAGGTAATTTGGGAGTTGAGTTAAGGAAGATGTGGTTTGTTGAACCACAAATCCAAAGGGAAAGGGAAAGCCTTTGAAAATGGGTGAGGGTAAGTATTCCTTTGTCCTATTCAGGGAAAGGGCAAAGTACATCCAGCTGGACACAATTAAGTCTGCACAAAGTCCAGAGGGTCAGGGGCAAGAAAGAGGAACAGGTAAAAACTGACCTCTATGCCAACTCTGACACAAACCAGTGAGGGCAAAGAATGTGCTGTCAATTTGCATATTTCCAGAAGAGGAGAAGGCAGCTATCCACACCAGTGTTAATTGGGCCATATGTTGAAAGTATCATCTGAAATAAAATCTGAACCTCATTGAGGGTGCTCTGAATGGGCTGGTATTACATATAGGACATAGACTGCAGTTTCTACCAGGCCCACCACAGCCAGCACCTACGTTTGAGCTGTACACCCTGTCACACTGCTCATGTGTCCTTCAGACCAATCATTCCACCCCTCACCTCTACTAATATTTCCTTTCCCTCAGCCCTATTATGATTTCCTTCTTTCTGGGGCAGAAATTTGCAGAAATTATATCTCCCTGATCTTTGTGTGGTTTTTGACATATAAAGTATTCAAAAAATTCAGTCAAGTGATTGTGAATGAATAAGAGTCTCAATTTCCATTCTTAGAATTATGTATTTGGGTCCCATTTGAATGAAACCTAAATGCAGTCCATAGAGTAACAATGTGCCTATGACCACATTCCATCTGTCTATGGTGGCTCTCCATGGTACAGGTAATTTGGTTAACTTTGCCTCACATATGCAAGATTGGCTGACACATGAGTCCATAAACCAGGATATGCAAGAGGAAATGGTCCAAGCATCTTTGTTTCCCAAGTAGCTCTTTCTCAATCTACAAATGAGATAGAGAAGCATAATGCAATAATGTATGGTCACTATGGGAAAAGTAGGAGAGAAAAACAATTTTTACAATTAGTCACCTATCTCCCTCTCCTCCAAAGATGAGAACCGTGAACAGGTTATGTTCCCATAAACTAATACGGACAATAGGAAGATATTATATTTGATGTGTGTATTTGTGATACACACAAATCTCTATCCAACTGTCTCTTCCTAGAGTTTCAAAATGTATACTTAGAAGTCAGGCAAAACCTGGTTTTGGATCCTTGAATAAAGAAAGTTACTTTTATTCAATCACTCTCTACTTGGGTGACTGCCAATTCTATAATGAATACAGTAATAGTATCCACTTTATTTTGTACTTATAATAATTAAGCAAGTTAATTGATTTAAAAGATTTAGCACGGTGTTTGCAAAGGTAATCTCTCAAATATTAGCTATTTTCAGTATAAAATTGGGAACACATTGCAAATTGCTTTTTAACCTATATTTCCCCACAAAATCCCTTGACCTTAAACATACTTCAAAACATGAAACTTAATTTTAATGATCATATAGGATTTCATTATATAGGTATGCTATAGTGCTTACAACCACGTTTAGATCTTTGGGAAGGTACACTTTTTTTCAATGTTTTACTATTGCAAATAACACTTGAATGGAGGACTTCTACTCAGCCTATGTTAGTGGAATGTTTATCTCGCATGGAGTGAGGTACAGGGCACTGGAATAAATGCTGTAGATACAATCACTACACTCATAGCATTAAAGGAAGTTAAGTAAACAATTTGGATAAAGCATAATGTGGTAGCATCTGAAGAAGGTATGACAGGACCACCTACTCAGAACTGGGAGTAAAAAAGTCTTCTGGGAGGGAGTAATGTCTAAATGGAAACATGAGTAGAAATCTCTCAAATGGATAGGGAGTAGGCGGGAAGAGCTTGTGGTATTCAAGCAAAGAAAACATCTCACAAGAAGTCCTGGAGGTACAAGAGTGTATGGGCTGTTCTGGAGTGGACAATGGTTCCCATGGACAAGGCACATTGTGCATTGAGCTGGTAGCAGGCAAGGTGACAAGATGCTCAATTTGTTTAAACTCATCCTAAGGGGGAATCTATGGGCAAGACTCATGAAGTGAATTGACATAATTGCATTTGTATTTTAGAAAGAGCCCCTGCCCAGCCGCAAACTTCACTGTATGGCAAGAAGAAAGAGAAGACAGGATATTAGCTTGGGACAAAGAAGTGGCAAAGGATGGAGCAATAAGAATTGGATGGATTTCACTGATATTTACAAGGCAAAATTGATAGAACAGATGTGGATGGATGGTGGATGAATAAAGAACAGCAGTGGTCAAATATGATATCCAGAGTTTTGTTAGAGCAATTGGGTGGAAGGTGATGCCATTCACATTCATTGTGACCCTCAAGAATGGAACACATTTGACTATAAGATGTAGAATATTATAGAGTTTATGATTTGAACTATGTGATTATTTTATGACAAAAAAATTGAGATGTTGATGAAGCAATCGGAAATACAGATCTTCATTTCAAGGGAGATGTGAAGAAATTTGGTCTGGAAAGGTGCCATATTTAAGGTTGGTATGTGAAGTCATAAAAAGAAAAAGAAAAAAAAAAAAAAGAAAAAGCTGAGTTCACTTGGGCTGAGGGTGAAGAGTAAGAAAGAGAGCAGAACAGAGCCGTAAGAAGCTCAAATACCAGAGGAAAAAACAAAGATGTGGAGCTCTCACTGGAGAATAGTCAACATCTACATTTCTGATTTCTTTAGGGTAAATGCCTAGATGTGATAATATCTGCTCATTAGGTTTAAACAAATTTTTTTTTTAATTTTTATTTTTGTTTCAAGTTTTTATTTCAATTCTTGTTAGCTAACATATAGTGTGATATTTGTTTCAGGAGAAGAGTTTGTGATTCACGATCTAGTACCCATCATAACAAGTGCTCTAAAAAAAAAACAAAAACAAAAATAAAACAAACCAAAAAACAAATGCCCTCCTTAATACTCATCACCCATTTAACCTATCCCCCACCATTCTCCCTCCATCAACCCCCGGGTTGTTCTCTATAGTTAAAAGTCTCTCATGGGGGGCGCCTGGGTGGCTCAGTTGGTTGGACGGCTGCCTTCGGCTCGGGTCATGATCCTGGAGTCCCGGAATTGAGTCCCGCATCAGGCTCCCAGCTCCACGGGAAGTCTGCTTCTCCCTCTGACCTTCTCCTCGCTCATGTTCTCTCTCACTGTCTCTCTCTCAAATAAATAAATAAAATCTTTAAAAAAAAAAAAAGTCTCTCATGGTTTGCTTCTCTTTCTTTCTTTCTTTCTTTCTTTCTTTCTTTTTTCCTTCCCTCTCTATGTTCATCTGTTTTGTTTCTTAAATTCCACATATGAGTGAAATCATGTGGTATCTGTCTTTCTCTGACTGACTTATTTCATTCCATGCATGTCATTCCAAATGGTAAGAGTCCATTTTTTTGATGGCTTGGTAATATTCCATTGTTTGTATGTATACCACATTTTTATTCATTCCTCAGTCATTGGACATTTGGGTTCTTTCATAATTTGGCTATTGAAGGTAATTCTGCCATAAACATCAAGTGCATGTGCCCCTTCAAATCAGTATTTTTGTATCTTTTGTGTAAATTCCTAGTAGTGCAGTTGCTGGTTGATAGGGTAATTCTAGTTTTAATTTTTTGAGGAAGCTCCATACTGTTTTTCTTTTCTTTTTTTCAGATTTTTTAAATTTAAATTTTTTATTTAAATTCAATTAATGAATAGTGTATTATTAGTTTCAGAGGTAGAGTTCAGTGCTTTATCAGCCTTATATAGTACCCAGCACTCATTATATCATGTGCCCTCCTTAATGTCCATCACCATGTTACCCTTCCTCCACCCTTTTCCCCTCCAGCAACCCTCAGTTTGGAACCTCCATACTGTTTTCCAGATTGGCTGAACCAGTTTACGTTCTCACCTAAAGTATTTTTAAACTGTTGTTGGGAATTGCAAAACTGACCTTTAGAAATTTTATTACAATCTTCATTCTCAAGTGCAGTGTATGGGAATACTCATTTCTGAAATGTACACAACACTTGATATTAAGCATTTTGAAAGCCTCTGCCCATAAGTCAGAGACTGATTTTGAATCCTAGCTTTATTACATAATAAGCCTGTACTGGTCATTAAATGACATGTAGAAGAAAAACATGGATTCAATTCCTAGATCTAACTCTAGCTAGTTGAACTTCATATGTCTGAGTCAGAGTTATCTCATTTGCAATATACATATAATTCTCGCATGCTAGGTTTGTGATTGCATAAAAAGGGGGAACATTCAGAAAGTTGTCACACACAAAATGTTTTTTTTCCCTCTACTTCTTACTGATGTCTCTAGTGTATCTTGGAAAAAACATAAAAGCGATCATGTTCAGCAGATATTTTCCATCTGTAAAAATTTAAATCAGGAAACATATTTTGAAAACCTACACTATCCAAGATGTTCTACTAGAATGCTGTGATTAGTTAAACACTGTTCTTGCTCTCATAGAAGGATGAAAGAAACTAATATTAGTTGATGAGTGTGGTAAATATTTTGCCAGGCAATTTATACACAGTCAAATCAATTTATTCTTTGCAGAAACCCCATTTTCTACCTGTGAAAACTAACTCCAATAAGTTCTATGTCCACAATGAAAGAGCTAGTAAGTATAAGAATCAAGATTCTACCCTAGGGATATCACTGATCCCAGCCAGGCTCTCTCTACAATGTTAAACAACCGGTAATCTAGAATGTGTCCTGTTTGGTAGTTAATCTGCAAATCTTTGCAGGGCATGTTAGGCAAAAACATTCTTCCAAATCTTCAAAATAAAGAATGAATTGGTAGAATTTAGTAAGAATGTTTCAGTTTATGGGCTTATAAGTAATGTTTTCAATTGATTTTGTTTATCTGTATGACTTTATAAAAATGATGTTGAAGGATATAGCCCATGCAACTAGATAAGAGAAAGCATTTACAAAAATAATAATTGGAATAAGAGAGGTAAATAATCTTTATTTGGGTTGATTGCATATCTGGGAAAATCAATATAAATACTATTATATACAGTAATGGAACCAAATACCATATTTATAAATAAACAAAAATTATAAATGTATTCAGGAAAAATTTGAACAAATATATGTAAAAGCCTGAAACTTGACTAAAACAAATTCAAAAATTTATCATGCAGTGGGATTAAAAGACTCACTGTCATAAACGCTCCCCCCAAGATAATTTATAAATTTAATACAATCTCAATAAAAATATCAGTAGATACTGTCCTCTTGGAGTTAAAACACTGGTTACAAAATTCAAGTTAAAACAGTATAAAAATGGCCAGCTTAACCCTTAAAAAGGGAAATGTGGGTATAAAACCAATTTAATCAAATCAATGAATACTGGCACTTGTATAGACAGATAGTCCAATGGAACAGAATAAAAAGTCTAGAAATACATCCAAGTGCCTATAAAAATTTAGTATATGATAAAGATGGCATCTCAAATTAGATGGATTTTTTAGTAAGTTGTGCTGGGACAACTGGGTTGTCCCAGTTGTCCCAAGCCATATGATCCTTATTTATATATAAAAATGTAGTGGGTCTCATTCACATAGTAAACCAGTATAAAATCCCTATATATCAAAGACCTAATTATAAAAATGTGAAATTAGACAAGTAGAAGAAATCAAAGGTGAATTCATTTCTATTTTGTTAGAGGAGGAAAAATATCTTCCTAAGAATTATTCAAAATCAAGAAGCCATTAAAAACATTAACAAATTCAACTACATTTTTTAAATAAAGTGTTTATACGAAAAACAAACAAAATCAAAGTTGAAAGAAAAATGACACAGAAAAAAACATATTTGTAACTTATATTGGAGAGACAGAGATCAACAAAAATCCCAAAACAAGATCAACTAGTTGTTATGAAATTGGAAAGATTATATGAAAAGATATTTCATTTTTTTTAAAGATTTTATTTATTTATTTGACAGAGAGAAATTACAAGTACACGGAGAGGCAGACAGAGAGAGAGAGAGAAGGAAGCAGGCTCCCTGCTGAGCAGAGAGCCCGATGCGGGACTCGATCCCAGGATCCTGAGATCATGACCTGAGCCGAAGGCAGCGGCTTAACCCACTGAGCCACCCAGGCGCCCCTGAAAAGATATTTCAAAGTAGAAGTATCAATGGCCAATAAACATATGACAAATGCTCAATCTCATTTGTAAGATGAGAAAAGCAGATTTAAACTAGATTGACATTTCACCAAAGCTTTGACATCATACTCAATTGAGAGAGCAATGGATCAACTGACACTTTCATGGATGGTTGGTAGAAATGCAAAATGGTGCATATTTGGAAAAATACTGGCCGTATCTAGCAAAATGACATATACAATTTCTTTTTGACTGAATAAACTCAATTTTAGAAACATATTTCACTGGCAGAAACAAGAAATTACTTAGACACAAGATTATTCTTTGTGACATTATTTTTAAGAGATATGGAGCACCTGCCTGACTTATGTGGGGGAGCACGCAACTCTTAATCTCAGGATTTTTAGTTCAAGTCCCACATTGGGGATAAAAATTACATAAAAATAAATTATCTAAATAAAAATAAAAGCAAGAGATTAAATATAATCCAAATATCCTTTACAAGGGCACTGACTGAATAAACTATAGAACATTAATATAATATCAACTAATACAATACTTTTAAGAAAAATCTATGGTCTTTAAATAAAGCCTGGGTACTAGATACTATCAATGAATTGTTGATAATTCTGTAAGATTATAACCACAGCATTATTGTTATATAAGAAAATATCCTTTTTTTAAGCAGTTGATGCATATTGATATATGTATGGATGAAATCATACAAGGCTTGTGATTTGTTTAAAAAATTATTATGGTAAATCAGAACTTTAACAATAGTTTTATACAAGAGTCATGATAACCGGTAACTTACCTGCATGTGGGTAGTATAAGAATATGTTTAAAAGTGTACAACAGTTGGGGCACCTGGGTGGGTCAGTCGGTCAAGCGTCCAACTCTTGATTTTGGCTCATGTCATGACCTCAGGGTTATGAGAGCCAACTCCACATCAAGCTCTGCACTGGGTGTGGAACCTGCTTAAGATTCCGTCCCTCCCTCTCTCTCTCCCTCTCTCTCCTTTCCCCCAACCCCCTCACACCCTGTCTCTTCTCACTCTAAAATACGTAAATAAATAAATAAATAAATAAATAAATAAATAAATCTATCTCACAATGATTTAGTAAAAACAACATTAGAGCTATTTGCAAAATATATGAGCATTATATACCAGTGTGGAATATAATGTAAAAGAGCATTCTATCACTTCAAATTTTAAAATGCTAAGGCACACATTGACAGAGATAACACAGTACTCAGCCATGTAGCGAGACTCACAGAATTCCATCCAAGAAAATCTTTCACCGTTTGTTCCCATGTGTGTTCCCTTCTGATGTCTGAGTTATATCCAGCCTCTCTTTATACATCACTAGCAACAGGGAGTCACTACCTTAAGACGTGGCTCCACCCAGAAGCAGCTCTTTAAGACAATAACTTCCTTTTGGAGGCCCAAAGAGCTTTTTCATGATTTTAAGTTCTAGAGTAACCTCTTTTGTCCCTAGAGACACAAGTACAGTCCATAAGGGGATAGGATAAGAGCTTGAGAAAGGAAAAGGCAAAAGTGAGTACGGGTGAACCCCAAACCTGTCCTGTCCCAGGAACCCAGTTCATAGGGGCTAGCCACTTTCACTTCCAGCAAAATGACTGATTCCAGGTCACAAAATTCCCATACCAGTGGTATATTTCTGGTGACACTGGCTTGCCTCCAAACACAAATCAACCACCCAGTTTCTCTTTCTTCCTCTCTCTTCCCACAGACTCAGGTAAGAGTGTGGGTGTGGCAGAGATGGGAATAGGATGGAGTATGACCACACTCAGTGTGTTATTGGTGACATCAAGGCAGGTTGAGAGCCCTCTCTGGGGGCCCTAGTCTGAGCTCCCACCCCATGCTAACATGTAAATTTGAAGGAAATATTATGGCTCTTGAATAATATTTTCACTATTATATTTATATTGTATTTTTAGCTGTTTATTGTGTGTTAAGTTCATTAACATATTTACAACATTCATGAGGACATTATCGATGGTGTCTTATTTTCCTCATTTTACAGATAAAGAGACAAAGAAAACTTTAGTGATTTGCCCAAGAAAACATATTAGTATAGTAAAGAGTCAGAACTCAAGTCCCAGTTTTTAAGACTTCCAAGTCTATGAACGTGTTCCATGACTTAAAAAGTCGGGTACAAAAATGAAGTCCAAATTCTAGATATGATAGAACTACTTCATATGTCCAAATGGCTCTCCTATTACTTATAATAGATTTTATATTTATTTGAAACAGCTCAACTCCAAATCAGAACGTGGGCATGCAGAACACTGTCTTGACTTCTCATGCATGAACTTAGGGTCAGCTAAGTAGGGTTCTATACAATCACATATTCTCCCTCCTGGGCATGTGCTATCGACCTTTTGGTCCCAAGTTTTGGTCACTACATTGATTCCCATTAAATTTTTGTCTAATTTTATTCAGCCTACTGATTAGTTGACCATGACCTCAAAGGTTTTGGATCTATTATGAAATGTTTTCTAATTTGCCCCCATTTGTGAACTCTGCAGTTTTGATTTCCCCCCAATTTTTAATATTTCCCTTCAATGTCAAATGACATATATGGAGCTGAGGACAGATCCCTGTAACATACCACTGGATATCACATTACAGTTGGACCTCAGCTCCCCATCCGGCAAGCTGTGAGGACAATATTCAGTCTCCTAACGGCAGGAACATCATACATGCTCCTCTCTTGGTTTACAGTCACTTCCGGAAAGGACTTGTGCAAAGATGTGTACCTCCCCGAAACCCATCTATATTATGACTGCCACAGTAGCTCGGGGTAGAGGGAGCAGAGACCCTCTGTGACTGTGCTAAGAAAATTTGTATTGATTCTACAGCTAGTTCCAGAACCTTCGTCACTATCAGTTTTCTTGTTTGTGAGTTCTCCTCCCTACTTTCAGAGGAAGAAGGACAGGGGTCCTTTTGCTTCTTCCTGTTTCCTGATCCCCTATTCCTCAAAGACCAGGGACCATTGCACCACAGAATCAGTTTCAACTTGTCTCAAATCTCTTCACATCACGACAACTTCTTTTCATCCTCCTGGAATCACAGTAGCTGTTTTTCTTTCAATGAGGAAATTGTTCTCCGTCCACTTGACTTAGGTCACACCAGGTGACTCTAAAGCTCTTCACAGAGAGTGCAGGTATGAAACAGACACTGACAATGGCTGTGTGTCCTTTGTGTCTACTGAAGCTACCACCATGTGAGTTGTAGCTCCATATTCTAGCTATGGATGGAACCAGCTGGGGATCCAGGAAGACAGTCTGCTTGATCATCCCTGTCCTCTACTCTTCTTCCTGAGCTCATTTAGAGTTTCAGCCAACCAGACATTTTTTTCTGCCAGATTTTTCACCCCATTTTTCGAAGAATTCTACCTGAAAACCTGCACTTGTCAGCTTCCTCTGTTCGTCTCCTTTAGGACGGTGCCTCATCTTTCCTTCACAAGAGAGTGAATTTCTCTTGCCTCCCTGTCAATAGGATCAAAACAAGTTATGTATTACCAGATAAAGATCATATTTATATCTTTATTGATATCCTGGTTTACTATAAAAAGTGGGACATGCCATGCACATCATATTCAGTCATTTTTTAACAAGCCTTAAGTATGATCCAGACACACTGATAGCACTGGAGATGCATAATGAACACAATAGGTTCTGTCCCCAACAAGTGACACCTCCTGATCCATATATGCCCATTGCTAAAGATGGAGAAAGACTGAATACAAATAATAATAATAATAATAATAATAAAACAGATACTGGAAATATATAGGATCAAAGCTAGCATAGTAGAAATATTTCTGTTGATTAAAAATGTTCAGTTTATTATTTTAATTCTTCTGTTAGAAAGCCAGGATAGGGTGGTGATTCAGATCTTCAGCTTTGAAATTACTTGCTACTCACATGCTTCCACTTACTACCTCTGTGACCTTGGGGAAGCTAATTAGCTCTCTGAAACTCAGTCCCCTAAACTATAAACACCGTATAAGAGTGTTGTGAGGCCTTAAGAGGGTGATGCACGTGCAGTGAGTACCCAGGGAAACATCAGCAAGATTCACAAAACTGGCTTCCTTGGACTGAGCACTTACCTGGGACATGTCCAACACCATTCTAAGATCTTTACATGTATCTATTCATGTGACCCTCACAATTAACCCTTCAAGTTAGTGCTCACAATGCTCCTCCTGTTCCAGATCACCCTGTTGTGGTTACTATCTCAGGTTAAGTGGTGATGTCAGGGCACTAACTCAAGCTGATTGACTCCAGAGTCCTTGGATTAATCACACAGCTGCGTGGACAGCTGCATGAAGTAGCTTCAGTCGGTTATGGTAAAAACAAAACAACAAAGTGGTGTGAGTCTCCCTACTCCTCCTCATCCATTCCTCTCCTAAACAATTTAACCCAGTGGCTAATAGAGAGTTCCTGTTCCTTTGTTGTGCGGATGAACATTTATATGGCCTGGTTCCCCCAAGACCCCAAACAATCATTGTCCTTGCTGATAGTTGGAGCACAAGACTGTTGTGTATAACAAAGTTCAGAGAGCATTTTCCTACCTCTCCAGCTAGAAGCTCACAGAGCAATTGTTGTCCAAACCTCAGGATGGTTAACCAGTCTGTGTAGAGTCCCATGGTTTTATCACTGAAGCTGTACTCTACCTCCCAAGCAATTAGATTTAAAAAAAAAAAAGCTAATTCTTTCTACCCCTGATACATAATCAGACTGAGCTGGTGACAGACACACATCTTGATGACAATCCTATAACATTTTAGTAAGTGAACCTCAGAATATCTATGGTTAATATGCTGGGGGTTTTTTATTATTATGTTCAGTTAGCCAGCATACAGTACATTATTAGTTTTTTATGTAATGTTCAATGATTCATTAGTTGCATAAGATGCTCAGTTCTCATCACAACACGTGCCCCCTTTAATACCATCACCCAGTTACCCCATCCCCCTACCCCCTTCCCTTCTGTAATAACCCTCAGTTTGTTTCTTGGAGTCTAGAATCTCCCATAGTTAGTTTCAAGTGCCATCCTAGCTAGGTTATGGTACACAGGTTTGCAATTGAACACTAAACTAGTTGTGCTGTGATTAACATTAAGAATCACTTCATCTGGGGCACCTGGGTGGCTCAGTGGGTTAAAGCCTCTGCCTTCGGCTCAGGTCATGATCCCAGGGTCCTGGGATCGAGCCCCACATCGGGTTCTCTGCTCAGCAGGGAGCCTGCTTCCTCCTCTCTCTCTGCCTGCCTCTCTGCCTACTTGTGATCTCTGTCAAATAAATAAATAAAATCTTGAAGAAAAATTTTTTTTAAAAATCACTTAATTTTTTAAGACTTTATTTATTCATTTGAGAGAGAGTATGAGTGGGAGAGAGAGAGATTCTAAAACAGACTCTTCTGTGAGCATAGAGCCCAGTGCAAGACTCGATGCCACAACTGCGAGATCATGACCTGAACTGAAACCAAGAGTTGGACACTTAACAACTGAGCCACCCAGATACCCCCAAAATCAATTAATTTTAAGTAAAGGAGATTATCCTCGATAATCAGGGTGGGCCTCATGCAGTCAATTGGAAGTCTTTAAGAACAACACGCTGGCTTCCCTAAGAAAGAAGAAGAGCAGCCTGTAAATTTCTGCCATTGGCTCCTGCCTGAGAATTTCTAGATTGCTGGCCTGCTCTACTGTGTCGGATTTGCCCAGCCAGCTCCCACAATCAGACGCTCCAGTTCCTCGCACTAAAGTTTTACTCTGCTTCTCTCTTTTCTGTCTGTCCATCTATCTATCATCTACCTGTCTGTCTATCTATCTATCTATCATCTATCTACCTAGCCATCTATATCTTATATATCTATATTGGTATCTATCTGTCGTTTATCTAACATTTATCTATGTATCTATCACCTCTCTATCTATGTATCTTTATCTATCTATCTATCTATCTATTTATATTGGTATCTATCTATCTATATTGGTATCTGTCTGTATAGCTATCGTTCTACTAATATAGGCATCTATCTATCTGTCTACCTATTTCAGTATCTATCTATCTATCTATCTATCTATCATCTATCTAACTTCTATCTCTATCTATCTGATATATAGGTTCATTTCTCTGGTAGAACCCCTAGATCAGACAGTGGGTATCTGGAAGTACCAAACACACTCTCACCAAGGGTACATACATGCCTATATCAATCTGCAGGATTTTTCTCCCACCCAGATCTTGCACAATTAATTCATGCCTCAGAACAGAAAAGTGATAAAATAGTGATCTTTCAAAATAGAATTCTGGAGTCTGAGACACCCCATCACCTTCCACTTGTGGATTAGACTGTTGCCGTGGAAACCTGCTGTAGGTCCCCAACAACCTGCAGCTGCAGGTCCCCAAACCCTGACTCCATCACAATAGGTAGGCAGATGGGAGCCTGCATTGTATGCACTCCTGCAGATGCAGATTTGCAAGGCTGGGAGAAACTGAAAAGTGACACTAAATGGCAGAAGATGGTCGGGAATGGAGGAAGTGAGGAGTTGCCGATGTCTGCAAAATATTTATGAAAGTATAGACACGACTTTTGTTTTCAGCATTGTTTTTATTTTGCTGTTTTCTGGTGTGCTGCTAAGACAGGACCAGAGGACAGAATAAAACAGTGACTGGGTACCCCTTGGCATGGCCTGCTATCAGCTGAATGTGCTTCTGACGTCCTCCTGAGTGTTCATATCTCCTCACGAGTGTTCTTTATCTCGCCCATTTATATGCACAGCAATATTTCAAATTTCTAATCAGATTTGAAAGCTTCTCTGAGAAATCTGACCTGAGATGTTTTATTAATGATTGGAGGTGGTCCCTTTGTCCATTTTTTAATTTTCACCAGCAATTACCTAAATTGGTCCCCACCTCCCAAAAGAGAAATAAATTTCTGCCTGTGCCTTTGTGTAACGATGTATTGCAAATATAAAAACATGTACAATGATTGCACAATTACAAATGTACCTCATTACACATGGAGTGTATATGTCAATGTAATGTATTATGTAGATATATATTCAAATTGAATTATTGGATATTTAGGTAGTTTTGCATATGTCTTTCTAATGTTTAAATTCCCTTAAAATATTTCTCCAGTTTAGCCTGGAAAAATCCAAGAGAAAAAAAATCACAACCAGATTTGTGAGTGCTAAGTGAAATGAATATACTCATTTATAAATTTAATACACAGTTGGTAGAGGTGCATGGGATTTAGAAAAGAAACTTCATTTATTTTTAAAGTTTATTTTGGATGAGGTCTAAATCTCAAGATATACTGTGGCTGCAATTAAAAAGGAACCAGAGCACTGAAATCATTTTTATTTCTGTGTACTCCATCATCTGTTTTGCTCGGTTACTTTAAATATCTATTTTTAAAGGCCAATGTTTTATACCTAATAGTTTAAAATAGCTGAGAATCACACTTTATTTTTTTAAGGTTTTTAAAATTTATTTGAGAGAGAGCACAAGCAGGGGAGGGGCAGAGGGGGAGGGAGAAGTAGACTCCCCACTGAGCAGAGAGCGCAATGCAGGGGCTCAATCCCAGGACCCAGAATCATGACCTGAGCTGAAGGGATGTTTAAGGGATTGAGCCATCCAGGTGTCCTGAGATTCACACTTTAAAATCTCACTTAAATAGTTTCCTTTCTGGAACACAAACACAATTTTCCATAATGAAAATATGAATCTCCTTTCCATTAGCATGCTTTATCGCCATTTAAAACTATACCTGGAATACAATGGGATTCCATACTTTTAAAAACATGACTCAGCCATTTCTAAAGTCATAAGCCTTATCAAGATAAAAATGACTATATAGGAATACTTGGGTGGCTCAGTCTTTTAAGTGTCTGCTTTGGCTGAGGTCATGATCTCAGGGTCCTGAGATCGAACCCCACATCAGGATCCCCACTCAGCTTGTCTCCCTGACTTTCCTTCCACTCGTGCTCTCTCTCTCCCTCTTTCAAATAAATAAAATCTTTAAGAAATATATGTATTTTTAAAAAATAATAAATAATAAATAAAATAAAATAAAACCACATAATGTAACATTGTTGTGTCCCAGATGCAGAAACCAAATATTTTGTGTGTTTGATCTAAATCCAGAAGATTTATAAGTCTTCAAATATTGAATTAATATTGGATTTTTTCCAACTGGGGAGCTTTGAAATTGCTTTCAGTGATATATAAGATGGACCCAAATAGCCAATTAAGAAGTAGGGACTTAATTCAGCACTCATAGATTATTTATAAGTTAGACCACATATGTTAGATCACAGATACTATTTCAATATTATTTAAACCTTACAACAAATAATAACTGCAAGGTTTATTTGTTTATGTTTCACCACATTATTTCAGATGCAATTTAAGTTGGGTTATGGTATTGTTAACCTTACTTCCCAGTTCACAAAGCATATCCCAGTTTAGCTTGCTGTCCAGAGTAATGGTCACTCCTCCTTTCACCCCCAGAAGTGTGCCTATTAAGAACACAAATTGGGAGTCACGGAGTGGGGGAGGGAAGGGCGGGGTGCAAAAAAATGCAAATTGGTGCAGCCACTGTGGAAAACACTCCGGAGTTTCTTCAAAAAATTAAAAACAGAAATACTATGGGATCCAGTTATTTCCATTACTGAATATTTATCCAAAGAAAATGAAAACACTAGTTCAAAGAGATATATTATGTACCTCTATACATATTTCAGCATTATTTATAATAGCCAAGGGGTACCTGAGTGGCTCAGTGGGTTAAGCCTCTGTCTTCAGCTCAGGTCATGATCCCAGGGTCCTGGGATTGAGCTCCGAATCGGGCTCTCTGCTCAGTGGGAGCCTGATTCCCCCCCTTTCTCTCTGCCTGCCTCTCTGCCTACTTGTGATCTCCGTCAAATAAATAAATTTTAAAATATTTAACAAAATATAATAGCCAAGATATGGAAGCAACCCAAGTATCCACTGATAGCCAAATGGATAAGGAAGAAGTCACACACACACACACACACACACACACACACACACACACACACCATGGACTATTATTCAGCCATAAAAAATGAAATCTTGCCATTAGCAACAACGTGGGACCTAGGCAGTATTATGCTAAGTGAAATAAATGCGACAGAGACAACTACCAGATGATTTCACTTCTATGTGGAATATAAAGGGAAAAAAAGTAATAAACAAACAAAAATCAGAAATGCACCTATAAATACGGAGAATGATATGATGGTTGCCACAGTGCAGAGGCAGGGGTACACAGCAAAATTGGCGAAGGAGAGCGGGAGATACAGGCTTCTCGTTATGGAATGAGTAAATCACAGGGATGAAAGATACAGCACAGAAAATATAATCAATGATATTTTATTAGTGTTCTATGGTGACAGATGGTAGCTACACTTGTGGGTAGCATAGTACGTCTACACTTGTCAAATCCTTATGTTGTACACCTAAAACTAATGTAGCATTGTATGTCAACTATACTTCAATTTAAAAAAAAAAAAAGTCCTACTAAAGGATTTTTTAAGAGTGTGCCCATTGGGATGATAAATTAACTGGCTTTCTTAGTCAAAGGACATCATAACATATGCTAAAATTATACAAGTAGATGTGGTAGGAAGGAGAGTTTGAAGTTCCATTGCTTCTGTGATTAATTCTATTGGTGCTTTCATAGAACTGATGGGATATTCAGAAAAACTGCTGTAGTCCAAAAATAAAGTCTTTACAAATTTTTCCAAAGTAGAGCATGCACTAGTCACATTCACTGAACACGACAACAAGAAACTAATACCAAATTTTAAATAAAAGACCTATGTGCTAGATATTAGAAGGTATTGTTTAATTTTTTAAAATTATTTTCTTTTTAAATTTTTAAGTAGGCTTCACAACATCTAACGTGGAGCTTAAACTTATGACTCTGAGATGAAGATTCACTGACTAAGCCAGCAGATGCCCCAGAAAGTAAATTTAAAATAATAATAATAATAATAATAATTTCCGGATCATAGTGGAATTCAAGCTAGGAATTAGGGAATCATGATAACATGCATAGTAATAAACAGATTATTAAGAGATGCCATCCCCCCCACACACACATTAAGAGTGAATTTCATATCCTAAATGTTTTCATTATTATATAAACAAATAGATGATTTGGTTGTAATACTGTACTGAGCGCAACAAGGCGTCTAAAGAAAGCAAGAAGAAATTTATAATAATATTAAAAAATGAATTAAAAAAACATTTTAAATGACAAATTCAGGAAATAGTTTGTTTTCTCTTTTAAAATACCAACTAAAGGAGATATTTTGGTCAGAAAAAGTAAGAGAAAGGAGATAATGTACAAAAGTAATAACAAAAAATGGAAAATAACCCCAGGTACTGAGACCATTTTATAGTAAGAGACAACCGTGTGTAATTCTCTCTTAAAAAATAATGGAAATGTTGGGGCACCTGGCTGGCTCAGTCAATTAAGCATCTGCCTTCCACTCAGGTCATGATCTCAAGGTCCTGGGATCGAACCCCACGTCAGGCTCCCTACTCAGCAGAGAGTCAACTTCTCCTTCTCCCTCTGCCCCTCTGCCTGTTTGTGCTTTCTCTCTCTCTCAAATAAATAAATAAAATCTTTTTTTAAAAATATGGAAATGTGAACATCATCATAAGTTTTATGGGGAAAAATAAATGTCAAAATTTGACTGAAAAGGATAAAACCGAAACATAAATATGCCAATAACATTTTTTTAAAAATCAGAAAGTCAAAACTCCATCTCTAAAGCTCAAATTAAGTTTTTTTAATTTTTCTTGTTGTTGTTATGTTTGCTTATTTTTTGTTTTGTTTTGGTTTGGGGTTTGTGGGTTTTTTTTTTTTTTTTTCCCTTCAAACCTTTAGGGCTTCAGACCTCACATTATGGTCTTGCCCCTGAATTTGTCTAGAGCATAAGAAAATGAAAATCTCCCTCTTCTTTTTTTCAAAGCAAAGACAGCAGTAGTCCTCCACATGAAAATTCTAAAATAGGTCAGTCCTTCTAATCAGTACACGAGGATTGATCAGGACTCATTAGATAAATGTAGAGATGAGTCAAAATTAGAGACCTCTGTTAAAAACTTCATTATATTAAAGAAGAAATCTCATGTGGGAATTTTGACATATGTCAGAAAGTTATTTTGTAAAATTCCTCATTCCATTTCCAATTTGAGAAAGAAAAACTATTAATTACCAACATTAAACACAGATATTCCAAAATATCCTACAGAATTTCTCTCTGAAACCACCCACAATCTTTATGCCTAATGGTAACACATGAAGAACATTCTCATTAAAATCAAGAACCTGTGGAAGATGTATGTCCATGAAGGGAACACAAAAAAAAAAAAAAAAAAAAAAAAAAGCCACGGTGCTACGAAGTTGATGGTTATTTCAGAGGTGAGATTTTTAGGTGATATTCATATTTTCCTCCTCATTATTATATTTCCAAATATGTTGTACCGACCAAGATTTACTCTTACAATGATATAATAGGCAAACTTTAATAATTTTCAAACATTTTAAAAGAAAGACACAAAGCTAAGAATATATACTAAAAGGTAATATAAAGATGCATGCCAAGGAATTAACTACAGAAAAGTTTTGTCTTTTCCTCAAGGCAGAGCTGGTGGTCATCGGGTACCTACCAGCACAACCAGACAGGCTGTGAAAATAGTGAAATGTTTTTGTATTATGGGAACGATCTGTTTCCCATCCCCTGAGTGCTCCTAACCAGGGCCCAGGCAGCAGGTCCCCTTTTCTAGACCATCACTGAAGTCTTGGTCCCCACCAAGACGCATTGCACAGACACATAGTGATATAATCAGCAAGGACCTCAACAGCATCCCTGCTCTACGTTCATCCCTGCTCACGTTATCAGGGGCAAGTTATAACATTAACAAGTCAGTGTTAGTGCACCCCATTTTGATGGTCTGTTTTATGTCAGGGGACCCTGAAATCATTACGTGTGAGGAAATCAGTCTCTGAAAGATTACAGAGTATCTTATTTCTGGCCCATGCTACTATTTATCATGTAAGACTTACTGAGCATTTGACCTGTTCTTTATACACCTCATGTCTTGATCCTCCAACTGTACTACTAGGAGACAGGAATTATCAGGAACTACTTTCTCCTTTACATAGAAGACATTACATAGCTCATTCATCCTCAGACAACTACCAAAGGACAGGAGCAACCCTCAAAACAATTTTGGGTCTGACGGCCAAGCTTTTCATGCTTTACTACTTCAGACTCCCATTTTCTTGGTCATCCAGCTACCTGCTTGTCTATGATTTAAATCTTCACCCAGCTCCTTGTCAAATCCCAGCCCTCCCCACCAAGCCTCTACTGCCTTCTCAAGCATGATGTGGGGGGTGTGCTGCATGGAAAACATCTCCAAGAGTAAGTCAAGGTCTTGGAACTCCCCAGGTCGTACCCAGAGCCTTGAACTTTCGTCTCGGTTTTAAGACAGACCTCTGGGCCAATCTGTTCCCATCCAACGCTCTTCATCAAGCCTCCACTTGGTGAATTTCGAGGCCCTTATAAATTAAGGTGTAAAGTAGAAAAGCCAACGCCTCTGGGAAGGCAGCGACCTGCATGTCCCCCAGTCATGAATTAGTAAAGCATCTTCAGGAGAGGGTCTCCTGGTCTCCTGCCCATTTGACCTTAGCCGCACCAGCCGAGCTCCCAGCCCAAGGAACAAACCTTGCCTTATGTTCTCCTTTTATCGACAGTGTTTTCCTTTACGTTGACGTCAGCTCCCAGATTGCTTGCTGTGATGTGCTACACCTTTCATATTTTCTTTCCAGTCATAATATTGCTTCAGTCATAACCTCGGCACTTTGAGGAATAATTGTCCCTGACAAGAGGGTGAATCACTGACAGAGAGTTGATAAGCATTACATACAGATGACAGAAGTCAGGACATATCGGATTACTGCTGTGAATATAATAAAAGAGAGACTAACCACTTTGGCAGCTCAAAGACAAGCCATTTCATAACTCTCTAGTGGGGCTATTATCTTCCATTTACTGCCACTGATAACCAGCTTGTGACTGTCTCTCCACAATCTAGTTTCAATTCACTTAACACGTTGCTGACCAGACATGGCGGGGGAGGCAGAGGTGATAATCGGGACTTTTTTGGCATTTATTTTTAAAGTTTATCTTCTGCATCCCTCCTCCAGCCTGATAAGGCCCCTGCGTGAGGGAGCCTTAAGCCTCCTTGGAGAAGGCTGAGAGCAGCCACACCCCCTTTAATCTGTGACTCCTTGCTTCTTTTGAAGCGGCTCTATCCAGCCCAGCAAGTGGCAATCCACTTTCTCCACTCCTGATACACCTGGGCCTAAAAGCCTGGTGCAATAAACAGCCAGGCTATTTTTGTACTCAGGTCTCTGAGAAGATAAGATTATGATTCTTTTTTTCTTTTTTTTTAGCTAGTCTGAGCCACCTGAAGAGGCTGATCAAGAACCGTGCTGTCTGTCAGTATAGACAGTCAGCCAGCAGCTGTGAGGGTGCCAAGTACACCTTCAGAAACGGGATGCACAGGGCATTTAAGGGACTGTGAGAGATCTTGTGTCTAAATATGTAGGAAATAAATTTAACATGTTGGAATTTTGGACATAAAAGGGAAAAAAAAGTCAATCAAAAGAAAAAAATAGAAAAGAAAGAGAAAGAGAGAGAAAGAAATTCTTAATTGGGACAGATTCTATTCCTGCAGGAAGCTCTGCTGGTGTGAGTCAGAGTTGAATAAAAAACTCTATTCTGCAACATGCTCCTTCTTAAATAATGTTGCCTCCCAGCTTGTTCCAGAATCTTAGATCTCCTCTTCTTTGAAGGGATACCCCTTTGAGTGATACTTTTATTGTCCTGATAGTGACATGAAACCAACTGTTTGTTGGTAACCCACATTGTCAGATCCACTAGATAAATTCAGGAGAGTGGGTCTCATGGCAGGAGCAGGCTCAGGAGTGAGCCAGGCTAACATTACAGGAAGGCAGACCTCGAAGAAATAGGATGCTACCCGAAGCATCAGAAAACCAGAGTCAGCATATGAAAAAAAAAAAAAAAAATGTGCATAGGGTTTGAAAAATCAGGTAATTTAAGAAAACATTGGTATCAGGAACTCAGTATGTGAAGCTTGATCCCGGAAGTAGAGTGTCATTCAACAATTCCTTGAAAACAACCACCTGTGTTGGATACCAAACACTGGGTTAGCATCCAGTGGATTCATGTATCGTTGAGCAGGTTATGCACAGCCCAACTCCGGGGAGCACCACTCACAAAAGAGTCTATCTGAACAGACATCCTTGTGTTGCACAGTGACGATCTATCCACACAACTGTACTCATTGGCTCTGGATGGAGGGGCCACAAGCAAAAGCCGTACTTTTGCCTCCCACACTCTCCAGGCTCTCTTTAGGGAATTCATATAGCCTACAAATTCAGAGAATCTGAGCCAAAGCCCAGATGAAAAGTAACCTCCAGGAGCACCTGGGTGGCTTAGTGGTTAAGAGTCTGCCTTCAGCTCAGCTTCTAAGCTCAGGGTCCTGGGATTGAGCCCCATGTGGGGCTCCCTGTTCAGCGGTGCTTCTGTTTTTCCCCTTCTCTCTGAGCCTTCCCACTGCTCACGCTCCCTCTTTCTCTCTCAAAACAAATAAATAAAATCTAAAGGAAAAATAGCCTCCAAGGTTAAATAGGGTTAAGCTGCAGCATAGATGTTTCAGCTCAACCTTTGCAAGATACTCACCATTTTGCACCCTGAGACCCCAAAAATGGTAATGCTGAGTTTGCTGATTAACTTCCCATTCCTACTTCCCACTCCCCACTGCCGGTAGGTGAAGTTTTCTCAGTAGGTACACCTGTGGGCAAGATAAATTAGACCAAGTCTGACAACAATTACTTCCAACTGGCATGTGGTAGGAGACTTTCTGTTCCGTAACCACAGAGCATCCTCTCTAAATTTGCTCTTGGGTCTTCTAGAAACCTGAATCAGTGCCAGTTGGCCACGGCATAGTCAAAACTATGTTTTTCCCACACAGTGCTTTGGGCTTCAGTGTGGGCAACAGAGGAAATGTCTGTGAAATACTTGTTTCTTTCACTTGTGGGCTTCCATATTGATAGCTGCTTTCAGGGAAGCATTATGAACAAGTTGTAAGGCACGAATAAGTAAATCTCACGCATCTAGATTCAAAATCCCAGGGCTAGGCTGCCATTAGCTCAGAATCATTCATCTTTGTAGTGGAGGAGTTACAGTCTACAGCAGCATCTGGGAGCTCAGTTGCCAGTAGTTGGGTTCAGACCAGGAGAACAAGAAAACTGGAGGAAAAAAAAATAGGGACCACCAGGATGGGCATACCCAGCCTATGTCAATCACCAGATATGTCAACCTCAAAGCAGAGCTTCAGAGGTAAGAAAGATTATCTTTGTTTTAGGGATAAAGTCATTTAGACTTCAGAATTGGCCAAGATCCCTCCATAAGTAAGTGGCAGATTCAGGATTGAGCCTGAAGGCATCTGACCAAAACCAAGTGTGTTTGACTTCTGGGAGCTCACCACTCTACAGGAACTGGAGTCCAACCCCTCCCCCTCTTCCATTCTGCCACTTTCTAGGGAAGGTCCTTTCAGAGCAGGATATAGGTCCAGGAACACAGAGCAGAAATAGACATATAATTATCATCACCATCACCTCTTCGGACATTTTGCAAACATTCATGCAAGTAGGCCAGAAGCAGCAACCAGACACGTTTGGGATGGGCCAGGAGTTCTTGGGTCCCTGATCCAATAGCTGAACACTATTTCTCTGGAGGAGAAAGAACTACACTTTTTCATGAACAGAATTCCAGGAACGCCCTCCAGGTAGCAACTTGACATTCAGGGATATATAAGTCTGCTTGCTCTCCCTTGGGGGATTGGGTGCGTTGAGAACTGGTCTCCATTGAGGTCAGAGTAAGATTTCCAAGAAGTAGATATTTATTCTAGGAAGTAAACTTAATGCTGAACCATCTAAATAATTGACTTTGTACTTCTGATGTCCCTCCAGAAGACACAACTGTGTTGTACCTGAAGTTGACAGCCCTTTGAAATCAAAACAGTTATGTAGACACCAACTGACAGTAAGGCTGATAGAACTTGTTTCTGGAAATCTGCCCCCTGGCTTTCCCTATCTCAGAGCACATTTCAGTGCTTGGAGATAATCAACAGGCCATTCAGAGATGCTACGAATTTCCTGCCAAGAAAGTCATTTCTGTTACCTTCAGGTAGTAGAACCTTATTTAAAACACTAAAAAAAAAAAGCTAAAAACCCACATTTATATGGGGGAGTTAAGGAAGCCTTCTGAAGGGATAGTAGCGTGAGGGATAGTTCAGGAACACCAACACTAGAATGGTTTCATGCCTTCACAGATGGCTCTGCCCACATATTACCCAGGAGCCTTGGTGCAGTAATTTAATTTCTCCTTCTTCCAGTTTCCTTACAGATGAAATGGAGCAAATGATAGAGTTCTTATGAAGTTAAATTAATTTTAAAGTCATTTCAAGTTGGGCTTATAGTAAACTCAGTAAACCTAAGCTGTTTTGATGACATTATCATGATCATAGTTTGAATGCTCAGGTATGGAATTTCCAGAGCTCTTCCCATGGATTTTAGAGTCAGTGAAATGAGTTTTTAGAATAGGTTCAAGAAAAAGAAGGAAGGAAGGAATGAGGGAAGAAGGAAGGAAGGGACAGGATGAAATTCTAGGAACTGGATCTCAAGTTTTCCCATACTTTTATAAAATGTACATTTTTAAAAAAGATTTTATAGATTTATTTGACAGAGAGAGAGAGAGAGAGAGAGAGAGGGAACAAGCCAGGGGAGCAACAGAGGGAGAAGTAGAAATAGGTTCTCTGCTGAGCAGGGAGCCCAGTACAGGGCTCCATCCCAGGACCCTGGGATCATGACCAGAGCTAAAGGCAGATGCTTAACCAACTGAACCACCCAGGAGCCCCTAAAATGTACTTTTAAGCCAAGCATAAAACTATTGCCCCATGAAATGGTGTGTGATTTATGAATTAGTCCCTTAAGTGTACCCTTATTTCTTCATACCGTGAAGCGAGTTATCAGAAGAAATATTCCTGACTTAAGTTACTCTAATTTAAGTTGCCCAATAAAATCGTTTTATTTTTGATCAATAGGAAAACATTTGTTTGGGGATGATTCAAGAAAGATAAAATTTGTGAAATTAGTTTCAGACCTATTAAACCATTGAGCTAGGATTTTCCAAAATAATTTTATGGTCATACAAATTATTGGCTCTTCTATTTTGGAAAATAATTCCTTTGTATATATACTTTAAAAGTTAGGAATTGGTTCTGTTTGGACTAAAGAAAGCCAAGAGTGAATTAAAATGGTTCCTGGGGTTATTTTTAGAAATGCTTACCTTACAAACTTTGGAATCAAATTCCATCAATCAAACATAAATGGATCAGGATGGAAATAGTTAATAGGATGGTCATTATGCCCATAATTGTGAAAGATTTCTGCACTCTGAAAACCATTTTCTTAATTATTTTAAGTTAACACTTGTGTCCATAACAGGGGAGGAGGAAAGGGGACATGTGTAATCTGAAACCCCAGATATGGTGCCTGGCCTGAATTGAGATAACATTAAAGATTTTATTGCTGATACATTATAAATTATTTCTATTACTGTGGTCCTGTGGGTATTACATTGTCAGTGCACTTTGCCTATTACCTCACTTAATGTTATTAACACACTTTGGGGTATAAAATTACAGTTTTATCATGGAAACCTTAAACACTTACATCCAAAGTACTGAATCGAGTTATTATCTTTACTGACCAGACCCGTTTTATTGTCATTTTATCACTCATAAAATCTGAGATTCAATTTGATGTAACTATTAAGTAAAGCTTGGTCTACATGAGTTTAAACCCAGCTGTAATATTAATATATTAATATATAAGATGACTTCATTTTATTAAAGGTGAGGTAACTTAGAAAACCTCTTTTAATGTCTTTCTGCTGCTAAGAAATTTAACCTGACCTGTTTGCACTTCTGTTTCACCAACATCGACAAAAATTTAAGATTATCTTCCTGGAGGATGTTGAACGCTCCCTCTAACCTGCTTCTGGCCTTTATTAAATTCCTGGGACACATTAATCAGCCACAAAATGGCATCGCTCATCAAAGTGTCAAGAGGCGATATGCAATATTAAAACAAAAAGCATTAAGAATCCACCATGTTAAAGAACCATGGTCCACACTTAAGAAATTTGAAGTAGAAGCATGCAAGTACATTTCAATAGCTCTAACACAAAAGAATGGGTATTGGTCCCCCAAATCAAGCTATCATTCAAAAAACAGAAAACGACAGGTAAGAGCATGGGTGATTTTTCTACTAGGACTCCTTCTAGTCTTGGTTCTGTGCCTTTAGGTTAGAAGGAGTTTTTGTCAGGCTGATTTCATTAGGGAAGAAAAAAGCGGCACTTGTTATGTTAAATGTCATCTTGATATTGGTCAAAAACTCTCTTTAAAAGATAGTCAAAATATGCTATATCCATGGTAAGAAACCATACATGAGAAACATGTTTTACATTAAATCCAAAACTCTGCTGTTCCCTCAATGCATCACTCCTAAGTGTTGGGCCCCACTACTGGGAATTACTAGTATGAGGACACACTGTAATTTTGTAGCCCTGAAGAGGCAGGATGGAGTAGAGCTTTTGGTTGGCCAAATGTCTAGCATTTTGACCTTTAATTTCAGTACCCATAAAGTAGAAATAACACCTACCTCCCACAACGGCTGAGGGCTTTCATTTTGAAGTGTCTGGCCCCTGGAAGGTGATCCGTAAGCAATCATTCAATCATTTTTTTTTTCTATTCCTGTGATACTCTATCAACATGAAATATGGTCCTTAGAAGATAGCAGGCCATTATAACTCTACACCTGGAATCCTAAATAGATGGAAAGGTAGCCAAAGGGTGAAGGGGTCCCTAATGCATAGTTCCTTTAATAACAGGAAGCAAAGGGCTTGCTTCATAAGCATCCAAAAAGCATCCCATACTGGAAGCTGTTTTTTTTTTTTTTTAATACAAATCTCCTGCCAGTGGAGAAATCCTCTTGTTACATGAGTTAAAGACTTTTGGTCAACACAGAATCTTGCAGAAAAAGCTTGACACTTATCTATCACGGATTGTCCAGTAAAGTAAGAAAACAGAAAATTCCTTAAAATTGGAAGGAAGCATGATGCCAGCCACATCAAGCAGCTTCATAAGTGAAGAAATTGTTCTGGAAAGTAACACTGGAGAAGTGGATGAGCTTCATTGGACATGGACCAACAAACTCAGCCCCTGCCTTTCTACACAAGGAACTGGCTAGGAGATTAGAAAGTTTGGGGAATTTGCCCAAAGTCATATAGCACTTTGCTAAGAAGGCTAACCCTATCACCCAAGCTGACCCCCATGTGATATCTTCCCCTGCACTGTAATGGTATCTCTCTGGGAGGAGGTCCTTGGTCCCAAGGCAAGCTGTTAATCAATGGAGGTTGTATTCAGAGCTTCAGACTTTTGACTTTATGCCCATTGTTTGTAGTCAACATTGACTGCTGGATGATGGGTGGTATGTTGAGCCCAACGACCAAGACTTCCTTTCTTAATTTGTCTTATAGGAATGGCCAGGCACAAACAGTGGCATCCTTTTGCTTTGCACATTCTGTTGTGTGTGAGAAAATGTGTGGTTGTGTGTGTGTGTGTGTGTGTGTGTGTGTTCCTCTTGAGAAAGTCTATCTTTAATCTCCAAGTTCTAAATTTCATTGTGATATATTTAATATCAAATAAATAAGATCTTTTAAAAAAGAGTATTTATAGTGAGTAAGTCAGCATGGTTTATATATTGGTGTCTTCTTCTTTTTTTTTTTTTTTTTTTTGCCGTCATTGAGAAATTTCATGATTAGTTTTACAAAAATCACTCCACTTGGCAAAGTACTCTCTTAGAGAGAACCACTGGGTGATCAGCTATAAGATCTCAGAGGCCCCTAATCTCCAGAAGGGTAATTCTATCCCTAGCTTAGAGTTGATGGGGAATTTAAACTAAATGGGTAAATGCAAACATCTCTCTCTCTTTCTCTCTCTCTCTCTCACACACACACACAAATAAATGAATTTAATACAAAGATATAAAAGATAATAATAGAGGAATTTTGGATAATAACATTTATTTACCTCTAGTTTGGTACAGAGATATTTTAAACCAATCACTGTTTATAATGTTTGCATACTTGATAAGCAAGAATAGAAGTAAACACACAAATGATATCGAAATTACTATAGAAAGGTACAAAAAACATTATGAATAAACAACAAATGGTGTGATTGAAAGAAAGTTGTATCAGTCAAGAAAAACTATAGGTTATGCTTCAGTAACAACCCCAGAAATGTGCCTGGCGACAAGAAAGATTGATTTCTCACTCACCTGCCTGCTGCACATTCAGGAAACCTCAGTCTTAGCCGTGGCTCTATCAATAACCAGGTTGGGGAAAGTCATATGTTCATAAAACACATATAGGGACAAGAACTGATCTGAGGATAAAATTACATTAGTTCTTTGACTGTTTTGAAACAGAAAAAAAGCATGGGGTCTATCTTTAAATGGCTAAAGTAAAGGATAAGAAGCTTGGAGCAGTATTAGCCACAGATAAATGTAAGGCAGTATGAGAAAGTCTGGTACAGCCTCTTTTCTAGTCTCACAGAATTAGTGCATTTATTGAGCATTTATTGTATGCAGGACACCATGGGACATTTAAAAGAGAGAAGACATAATTCTAGTTCTCAAAGTGATGGTGACCCAGTCACAATATAATGTCAAGTATGAATTCTATCATGTTCTTATTTCCCATTAGTTTATTCAGAGTTTTACTTTAGTTGGCTTGTTCAGCTGAAGGACAAAAGAGATCAGGTCATGGATATTAAAAGTGTAATATCCAAGTAGCACCCTCAAAGCCCAGGAGGACTCAGTTCCCTAAGTTGTCTAAGATAGGCAAGAGAGACCCATCTGGCAACTTTGAAATATGCTATGGAACTTGAGTATCTCAAAACGAAACAAAACCCAGGTCAAAGGAAGAAGTCCATTTTCTCACAAAAGTAGCAATTTTCTATTTTGAAATTTGCAAGTCTAGATGAGGGGACAAGAGCTTCAGGGTGAGGAAGAATTACTGTAGTCACATTTCAAAGAAGCTGAAAGTCTGGGTTATAATATAATGTTCATTGAATAATTTTGTTCATTCAGCAAAAATCTCTTCCAACACTTCTGGTATACCAGACTTTGGGCCAAGAGCTGGATCTGTGAGGTTTAGCTCCCAAATTATGGTGGCTCCCTGGGAGGTTCCTCGCTATAGGGCAGCCTTGCATGCACCAAGTGTGGGCTTTCACAAACCATGTGCGGAAAGACAAGCACTCACTTGACTTCAGTTACCTTCAGATGATGTTAAGCTTAGTTACACTGGGGAGACCAAGGAAGCATTGCAGACAATGACTCTCAAAACAACAACCAGATTCTTCAGTCTTGGATTTTCCTTGTCTGGTTCATCTCTTCAGACCCTTGGGAATCGTTATGAGTTTCAAATTAAGAAATCTTGAACTCTCCACCATGGAAGATTTAACAGAGAAGACAGCACACCATTTTCAACTCTTCAGTTAACAATATTAAGGGAGATGTCATACAATAGCCCTAGCAATAGGATTAGTATATGAAAGTAACCAGTCCTGCACTGGCACACACACAAAACCCCCATAGCAACAGAGATGACAGCTTGGTAACAGCAGCTGCTGCTTAATTGAAAACATTAGAAAAATATTACATTATATCTGTATTCCCTGTTTTTATGTTTATTTTCATCGCAAGTGAGAAAATAACCCAGGAAAAAATACAAAAGAAACACGAAACAAAGATTCAGGACTGGTAATGGGTGTTAATGGTAATGGTTGAACTGTTGCTTGCAATTTAATTTTCTGGGGACTCATTCCATTTTTCTTGTGAATGAGCAGTCTTTTTTGTGTGTTCCAAGGGCCTGAAATTCCCCCCATGGTGTTGAATTTAGTTCCTAGTCAACCCTTTAAATTTGATTAACTGGGAGGAAAAATGGCATATGTGTGGGTCTTTGTGTGTGTCTATATTTGTGTTGGAAGCCGAGCTCAGACTGTAACATGCCTCTACGTATAGACAATTAGATATGAGAACCATAATCACACTAATGGGAAGCTGGGAGTATGTTTTTCAACAACAGCACAAGTCTAGTTCTGGGAGAGTGGCCCATTCTCACCAAAGCCAATACCAATGTTTGGGCCCCAATTAGAAGAGGGTTAGTTTAAAAAAAAAAAAAAAAAGGAAAAGGAATACATATGTGGTTTTATGCAAGCAAATTACATTAAACAATAAACAAGTATGGAGGCATTCAGATGTCAAAATAGAAGGAACCTTAGAGTTCATCTGGTCTCCCTATTTATTCAGATCAAACACTTAAAACTTTACCTTGCTGACTCAGAAAGCCTGATAAAAGGCAAGAGATGAAGTTTCTTCTTGAGCCAGGATTTTCTTCCTCTTAAATCATGCCAGAGGTAATAGTCCTAATGAATTTCATGGGCCCTAAACATTACTTGGCATGTAGTCAGGAAACCAGGCAGCCACATTTGCAAATGAGATTTTCAAATAGAGGCAATGCATTGAAGGTTCTCCCTGAAAAATAAATATGGAATGTTCTGTTTGATAGCAATGAACTCACAAAAGAGGCATGTTGCAAACCCATAGGGGCAGAGGCTCTACCTTACAATTATAGTTGCTGTTTTCTTGCAGTAGAATTCAAATCTTTTCAAGGTTGACTACATCCGACAAAAGAAAAAAAAATGCTATTCTGTCAGCTCCTTGAGGTCAAGAACTCCTTCTTATTTATTCTTACATCCACTCTGGTACATAGTGAAAAGTCTTTCATGTTGTAGATACTCTACAAATAAACATGGCCTTGAATCAGAAGTCAAACTGATATACTCCTGGAAGATAAACTGAGATGGTAGCAAAAACATTTCTCAATTAATCAAGAATTCCAATACATTCTTTCATTGATTAATTTATTTCTTTATTCAATTAATGTGTAATGAGCACCTACTGTGAGTCAACCAAAGTGCTACGCTTACATTGTGATTTTTCCACCCAATTCACATTGTTCTTTTAGGTGAAAGAGGTTGAGAAATCATTTTTCCTCTATTAGGGACTCTAGTGCTCAGGTTATTTTTCAATAAACAAGTTAGTTATTATGCCACAGGTTTTAGTAAACCTGAACAATGTCAGCAAACAGCATTTGAAAGGAAAAATGAATGTGTATTCTACACATGAGGTTTTTCTTTTATCTTCCAAATTAACGCTGACTTCACTCCTTGAGTCTGTGAAGAGAGTAGAGATAAAAAGACCTTTCTCTTCCAATCCATGAGCATGGAATATTTTTCCATGTCTTCGCAGCTTTCCACAATTTCTAAGTGTTCTATAGTTTTCAGAGTACAGATCCCTTACCTCTTTGGTTAGTTTATTCTTAGCATCTAATGGTTTTTGGTGCAATTGTAAATGGGAGGGATTCTTTGATTTCTCTTTCTTCTGCCTCACCGTTAGTGCATGGTGGGGGTATGGGGTAACTAACTGGGTGATCGGCATTAAGGAGGGCACTTGAAGTAATGAGCACGGGGTGTTGTATGCAACAGATGAACTACTAAATTCTACCTCTGAAACTAATAGCCCAGTATATGTTAATAAAATTGAATTTAAATTAAAAAAATAAAAAGAATTTTAAAAAATAAAAGAAAATTAGAAGGAAAAAAAGAGAAATTCCTCAACGTTTGCTAGCTAGGCAAAATTATTATAAGAATCTCAAACTTTTTTTTTTTTTAAAGATTTTATTTATTTATTTGACAGACAGAGATCACAAGTAGGCAGAGAAGCAGGCAGAGAGTTCGGGCTCACTGCTGAGCAGAGAGTCCGATTCGATGTGGGGCTTGATCCCAGGACCCTGGGATCATGATCTGAAACGAAGGCCAAGGCTTTAACCCACTGAGCCACCCAGGGGCCCCAGAATCTCAAACTTTTAAATCACCTTAGACCCATCAATTCATTGATAGTATCAATATAGTTGATGTGCAGTAACTTGCTAAAGAGACTATAACCCTTCCCCCAATTATTAATGTCATCTTAACATATATATATATTTTAGTATTTTCTCATAGTTTTTAATGAGTGCTTTCTGAATAAGAAAATACCTTATTTTAAATTGAAAGAGGTAGCTTCCCCATTTGGTTTTCCAAATTGAAACAAAATGCCCAAGTTTCAGGAAATGGATTGCATAACTAACTTCCAAGAAAACAGAACAACAGAATTACAAAATGACTAATTAAAACTCACTAATGAAGGCAGTTGATAAGCAGGTGTTATTAGGCTGATGATAACTCAAGGGTATATTGAAAGGGTACCTAATACTAGCCTTGTTGTTGGTGAAAACTGGTTACTGAATTGACATATGCCCTTTCTAAGATACAAAGACAGTCATCAAATAGCAAATCTCAGAATTAAACTAAAGACACACAGGAAAAAAAAATCTCTTTAATAACTTTATTACTGATTTACCATACGAGAAGTTTGTCCCACCTTCATTCAGCTGACTCAGTGCTTCTGAGACCAGTACAGGAATTTCTGCCCTTCAAAGGTTTGCATTATGCTACTTTGCTTTTATGAAAGACTTACACTGGTACCTGTTTTCTCTAACAGAAAGAATCTAAGGAGGATTTTTGCAAAATGCAAAATGCAAAAATAATGCTCAGCATTTGTTTTGCAATGAGCCGTTATAGACAGCACACACCACCTAGCAGGGACAGTGGCCCTGCCACACTGTCCCCACTCTTTTCCAGAGAAACAACACTCAGTGTCTCAGCATCAAGCCGCCAGAGCTTTGAACTGTGTCTTTGAGCACCTTATCTTGATTTATTTTGTGCATCCATCAGCAAGATAAGCCCTGAGTTCTCAGAAAAGCCTATGCAAGGTTAGCTTTAGGGAGTGGGAATGTTCAAAATTTTTTTCCATATAAACTAACGGTAATTACTTTTTTGTTTTGCACCATTTCAGCTTCAGGAAAGTTTCATAGAGACACTTAACTTTCAGATGGGGTGGTGGTGGGGAGTCCTGAAAAAAGACTAAATATTTTCAGTGTCCAAACATCTATTGAAAGATCCAAGTCAGTAGAATAAAAAACTCGAGTGAGTCCACAGAAAATAGTTTAAGAAACACACAAATACAGGTTTCATTAAAGGATTAATGAAGGGGGGACACTTGGCTGTTTCAGTGGGTAGACCATGAAACTTGATCTCGTGCTCCTGCATTCAAGCCCCAGGTTGAGCATGGAGCCAAGAAAGGTGGTAAGAGAGGGAGGAAGGGAGGGAGGGAGGAGAGAGAAGGAGAAAAGAAGAAAGGAAAGAGAAAAAGAAAGAAAGAGAGAGAAAGAAAGAAGAAACAAGGAAAGGGGAAGGGAGGGAGAAAGGAAGGAAAGAAAGAAATGAATGGAAGGAAAGAAGGAGGAAGGAAGATAATTAATAGATTAATGAAGTTTTAAGTAGAACTTTCTATAGACTTGCAACCTCAGAGCTGTAAGGATCTAAAGAATTTAGATCTCTGGGCGAGAGTATCTTCCTTGGTATTCCTAATAGATAGTCATATAACTTTTGATCGTGTATGCCCAAGAACAAAGAATAACTTTCAATAGACCAGCTATAGCAGCATTATAAAAAGTTTATGTCCATGTCCTACATCCTCAGGGCTCTAGCTAGAAATTATATCCCAGAGCCATCAAAGCCCCAAGAACAAAATCCTGAAGGGATAAAAACTATACAATCTTAACCCAAGTAGTCTACATACTGTATGATTATAACTATATGACATTTTAGAAAAGGCAAAACTAAAGAGACAGTAAAATGATCATAGTTGCCAGGGGTTAGGGGAAGGGTGAATGAATAGTGGAGCACAGAGAAAATTTAAGCCAGTGAAAATACTTTCTATGATACTATAATGGTTAATACTTGTCACCAGTTTGTCTAAACCTAAGAGTGAATCCTAATGTAAACTATGACGTGTCGATGTAGATTCAACAGTTGCACAAGTGTACCAGTCTGGTGGGGGGTGCTGATAGTGCCGAAGGTTGTCGGGGAGGGGCCTGTGGGAAGGGGCCTGTGGGAAATCTCCGTACTCTCATCCCCAACACCAAACAAAAAATTGCTCTAAATTTTTTTTTTTAAGTAAAGATTTTATTTATTTATTTGAGAGAGAGAGACACAGTGAGAGAGGAAACACAAGCACGGGGAGTGGGAGGGGGAGAAGCAGGCCTCCCTCATAGCAGGGAGTCCGACGCAGGACAGAATTCCAGGACCCCAGGACCACGACCTGAGCAGAAGGCAGACAGCCAACAACTGAGCCACCCAGGCACCCAAAATTAAATATTTTAAATATTAAAAATCAAAAATAGAATTAATAAGAAAAATTAATATAAAATTGTAAAATATTAAATATTATTATATTTACATCATATATTATGTTATTGTTTTAATATTATTAAAATATCAAATTGATATAAAATTAAATAATATAAAATATAAAAAATAAAAAATTTTAAATGTTTTTATAAAATTATATGAGCTTTAGAAAGCCTCCAACACGACCCAGTCAAATACATATATGTAAGATTTAGAATTGCTGGAGCTCTGAATTATTGTTAACACAGTAATAATGACCAAGTATCTGAAAGAAAATGATAAATGAGTTATGTTGAAAAGTCTAAATATATAGGGGTATTGATCAGGAGGACCAGGCCCCATGTCCCCCCACAGCCCATGCACATTTGTCTTTGGAGGCAAGTTTCTTAAAAGTCTCTGAGGTTGAGTTTAAATCTCTGAACCAGGGGACTTGTAGCACTTACTTTCCAGCAGAATGATCATGAAGAATACATGAGATAAAATTTGTGACATTGCTTAACATTGTCCAATGACTGTCATATGATTGAAATGCCAAAATCTACCAATTGAATGTAACTGAATAGCTGAGCTCCCATTTTGCTATCTAGTGTGGATAGAATTAGCAGAAAGGAAATTACCTGTTAATATGGAAATTTTAATTGAATATGGTAAAATATCTCTATAAACAATAAGATATGTGAAAATTAATTAATATTTATGAACTTTTCTTTTCCATTGATGTTCGTAATTTTTATCTGCAGAGCATGGTTGAATTCTATTTCTGAGATCAAATAAAAGACTCCTTAAGTTTTTATTAATTGCTCACTCTAAATTCATCATTGTTCAATAGGTGTCAAAATATAATTAAAATATATCATAGCCCATAACATTTATAATCATACGGAATAAAAATTGTAAAGATTTAAAAAGGAATAAATTTTAAAATGTATTTAGCAAGACTTATATAAGCTTATATTAAACACATGCTAATCATATTATATAAATACTAAAATTCTTATACAGCGCATGAAAAAAATTCTAGTGGAAATCAAGCCAGCACAGAATATGTTTTCTATTATTTTATAATATTATAGAATACAATAGTATATGTCCTATATACATACTATTTACCTATACATTATACATAATGTATAATATCACATTACATTATATAGCATCAATCACATTGTTTTTGGTACAATTTTGCATTGAAAATCATAAATGGCAAGACACCACAGTTTGGTACACGGATCCAAACTACTTTTGTTTTTATAACGCAACTTTGTCATTTTCATATCACCTGGCGAGACAATTTATTCACTAAGGACTAGATTAAAAATACCTTTAACTGACAACAGTTTGAAATATTGTAAACATTTGCAGCAAAATAAGGTTGTTAAGGGTTTTGTATGCTAGATTATATTATTTACGGTCATTAAAAATCAACCAAGATTACCCCGAAAACTAGAATTTCTCTTAATCCTACTGATTAAAATTTCTCCAATCCAGATATATAAAAAAAAATCCTACATTAAGATATTAAACCTCTCTCAGCTAAATTATGCATGGAAAATATGATCAGATACATTAGGAGCTGCGAATGTTTGATTATCCTGTAATCTCTATATATTCATTTCTAATAAAGGGTAATTCCATTTAACGTAGTGATCCTTTTCCAGTTGGAGATTTGAGTTTCATATCTCAGTGCTTACAGTAATCCCAACATTTATGTGCAAGCACATTGATTCCTTTCTGTCGAGGCAGTCCTGGCTGCTGCGGGGGGCTCTTCCACCAATCCTAAGAAAAACAGGCTATGGAAATGGTAATAAATATCGTTACTAACGTTGTCATTAAAACATGCTGTTCCCATTTCTGTTAGAGGTTAAAGTCAAAGAGGCCTTTAGAAAGACAATATCCATTCCTATAAGCATATTAACATTCTGAGATCCCTCCTGGAGCTTTTAGGAGATTTCCTGTGAAGAGGAGGTTAAATTAATTTGAAAGCCTTTGACAAACTTTTGATTGTAATTCTCTGCAATTTTGGCAAGTCCAATAAGTGTTTTTGGAGTTGCCATCATAACACCTCTGAAAAATTCGCTGTCTTTAGCGTTTTAGAAGTATGACTCAGGCCTTTCCCAAAGGAGGTGGAGAGGAGGGAAGGAAAAGGGGAAGGTCAAGGAGGGGTATTGGTGGGGGGAGGGGTGGGGTCGGAGGAGAAGGGATAGGCACCAGGAGGAGGAAACATCCCTGTGCTAATCACATATCACAAGCAATGAAAGTCCTGAGGCTAGGAGCCCGCCAGGTGCATTTCAAAGAGAAGCGTGGGGGCGGGGGAGTAAGTGTCACTCAACGCAGATATTTATGAAAGATGACAGTTTGCAAATATCTCAATCTTGGACAAGCCTGCACCGGTGACACGGAGAAGTGCAGCAAAATTGGACGAGTCAGCAGCCAACATTTATTTCATCAGGACCTGTCCAATCTCCACTGATGGTTTGATCGTCTGGGGAGAACGGGCAACAGTGGGCCTCATTCTGCTGGTTACTTTCAGTCAGTGTGTATGGAAGAGTCCAAAACGGTCTAATAAATATGTAAAGAAGGCTAAAAAGAAGAATGGAGAAAGGCTTTGTTTACTGAGCTTGCAAGAGACTGGATTTTAGCTATGCCAGAGAGGAAGCAAGGTAATGACAGAAATATCGATCGCTGCCCCAGTCCGTTGACAGTGAGATAGCCTGGTCTTGCCATCGTGGAGACCTTCGCCTTGGTACAAACAGCCTGCTGGTCCAGAGGATTCCATTAGATGCCCTTCCCCATGACAGCGGCCCCGCCACCCCCCCTTACACTGAGCATTGGGGAGTTTGTTAGAAATAGAACTCTATATTTTCCCCAAGGGATAAAACACTAGACTTTGGCCTGAACAAATGTTAAGCTAATACCTGGGGGGAGTTTCCACAGTATTTCTCTCACGCTGGCAAACAGCATGGGTGTCAGGAAGGGTGACGTTACAATGGGTCACAGATGACTACCTGGACAAAAACAGGCAGACTTTATGTTTAATTAGGTATCCAAAATGCTTTTTAATATTCATCATTTCAAGGCTAATATTAAATATCAGGGGAATTTATGCAAAATCTTAATTTTAGGCTTCCCTGGGAGGAGAAAATAAAAATCAGGTTATTGGACAACCTTGGGTACAAAATACCGTTGACCACAAATGAAAGAGCTGAAAACAGCAACTACCTCTAGAAGATGCATTGTTTTCCCCAATCTCTACTTTTCCCCCAAATCAATGTTGAAGATCAGCTGCCTTTTCCATCAAATTTGTACTTCTTGTCTTTTACACCTTTATTTCATAATTCATATTACCCAAGTGGCTTCTTTCAGCATTTCCATTTTGACCTCAGAAAAAAAAGAAGCTAGTTTTGTCATTTGGGTAGGTTGAAATCACTTGGTTTCCTGGTCCTTAAGATAAGATTAATGCTGATCGATTAATACGGTTGTAGCTAAGGAGTAAAGATACTGAAATGAAAAGCCTCAGGACAAATCTGAGCACATACTGGACGTCGAATCAGTGCAAATTTTATTCACTCTTCCCCTGTGTTTTGCAATTCTTGTAGGAGAATAAAAAATTCCATCTCATTCTGAAGGATTAGTGTAGATCAGCATTTTATTTACATAGATGTAGTCTTTTGAAACCTATCCATTCATTTAAGTGAGTGTCAGATTACCATGGCTTTTTTTTTTTTTTTAAGATTGTATTTATTTATTTTTCAGAGAGAGGACAAGAGAGAGTACAAGTAGAGACAGCAGCAGGCAGCGGGAGAAGCAGGCTCCCCACCCTGAGCAGGGAGCCCGATGCAAGATTCAATCCCAGGACCCCAAGATCGTGACCTGAGCCAAAGGCAGCCTCTTAATCGACTGTGCCCTCAGGTGCCCTATCATAGTTTTTTTCCATTAAGCATCATGCTAGAGCACAAGTTCTCAGCCATGAATGTCAGATTCACCTGAAGGACTTATCACAATGCAGAAATGTCCCTAGAGTTTCTGAGTAAGTAGATCTGAGCTGGGGCTTCAGAGCATGCTCATTTGATGGGTTTCCAAGTGAGGCTGATGCTTTGAGAAGTACCACACTGCTTTTTTAAGACCGAAATCGTAGAGGCTAGAGAGAAGTTTCTTGTTGTATACATCACCTCCCCTCAAAAGAAATAGGGGACAATGCTTTTGTTTGTTTATAACATTTGTAACAAAGTCAAATTGCTTGATCCTCCCCCAATTGTGCTTTCAAGATGAGAAAGTTCCTAAAGTTTATAAAATGAGATCATGTGAATTAGACATATAAATGTAGATCTAGGACTAGAGACTACCACGAGCAAATACACCAGACTCTGTTGAGTTAATAGCATGACGATCAACATTCTGGAGAACCAGCCCAGTGGACACACTCAAATGTCTTGTTAGTATCAGTATTGTTAGTATTTTGATTGGGATGATCATTAGTTTCTTATGTAGGTAACTGTTTCTCTGCCATTGTTCGCATTAGCCATCTGAACTGTGTTTTTTCAGAGATTCCAGTATGATTAGCGATTCAGCTAACCATGGTGTCAAAGTGGCCCACTGCTCCCATCTGACAGGCTGCAGATGCCAGCCATCTCTGCCTATCACTCATAGCAGTCAGTTGCAAATGGAGGTAGGTTACCTTTGCAGAATACACAAAGCCCTGCTGTGGCTTAGGTTTTCTGCAGTGCTGTTGGAATAAATGTTGCATTCAATTAAGTACCATGTTCTTCATTTGTACTTTGCATTTCTCAGAATCCTGAAAATTTAAAAAATAAATGTGCCGCAATGCCATTCTTGTTTCAATTATGCAAACGTTGGTTTCATTTTTCATCCTTTTTGAACAATTCGTGGGCATCTCTGAATGCATGCAATTAAGTGGAAAGTGGATTGTAAGAGGTCTCCCAGGGGCTCCCAGACAAGAACAGAGACCCAGACAGGTGCGAGAGATCCACAGTTCTGTTTCTCTCCTGAAGCAACCTAGAGCAAGGAGCAATCTCGGCCACTCCCTTTTTAAAAGATTTTGCCTTCCACCTGGCCTTGCTCTAGCACAACCCTGCCCGCCCCCCCATGAAATAAACATGGCTAGGCACAAAACACCAGGCTAGGGACAATGGTGAAATATGCAGAAATCTGGCCATTGTACCAAAATAGAATTGTAATTGCTTTGCATTGTTTAATGAGGAGAAAAATAACCCTAAAATGCTCAAAAGTCTAAAAGAGAACATCGAATCTTAACATTAATGGGGCTAACAGACTTGAGGAATGTCTCTAGATAATATACTTCTTTTTCTTTCCACAATTACAAGTTTAACCAAACTCCCCTCTTCCTGCAGACCCTCACCCCGACCAAGTCTTCAAAATCAATTACTTAATGCTTATGACTTTTGGTATAAGTAACTTTAAAACCCTAAAACTCAGTTTTCTAACTCACAAATAGGGTAATAATGGATACCTGCATGATGCCATTACCAGAAGAAATCTCTGAAATAATGCAGACCAAATCTGGCCCAAAGTAAGTAATGTTTGTATGCTATAATATTGGTACATCAGTAATGTTAATGGTGTTTATTATCAGATTAATTGATCATAGTTCTTCCTGAACTCATATCTCCTCTTCCTTCCATTAGAGCAATTGTCACATCATATAATAATTCCCACTGAACCATAAGCTTCTTGAAGGCGGGGCTATGTCTCAGCTCTCAAGCCCCATTTCCTAGCACATGTCCTGGAACATGACTAAAGCCCACTACGTACTTGTTGAATCCACTAATGAATTCCAGGAAGTCCATTCTTCCATATAAAGTTTCTTAAATATCCCTTGCTTGGCCCCAGCTGTTATGCTACTGCTCCAAAGCTCTCCTATTTGGCTGATTTGTCATTTCCATACTTCATCTGGTGGCCATCAACCTCCGGCATTTGAAATGTTCATTGGCTGATGATAGACCTTGAATTACCAGTCTAGTTCCATAATTAATATGGGTGGTTATTTCTAACTGAGCCCACTGAACAAGATGGAATTGTAACTAAGGTTTTTGAACTGATGTATTGTTTTGGCCTTCTTTGGATATGTACATTATATCACATTGCTTCTTCAGATCCAGTAAATTCGACCAAGCATTAGCAAGTGCTACCCCATTGAACTAACATATTTACCAAGGGAGTAAGGAGTGAGGAACCAAAGGAGGAAAGAGATATCAGCATAGATAGTACCCTCTTAGTAGTAAACTAGACCATATAATTTGTCATCCCAAACTGAGTTCTTGGTTAGAGTGAAAGGGATGTTATTAATAATTACATGAGGAAAACAGATTACAATGAGGCTTTTTTTTTCCCCCTGGGACAACCAGTATCTATAGTCCCCCTATTTACAGGAAAGCAGAGGAAGGGAGAGAATGAAGTGAGAATCTGACCTGAGTAACTGATAGTCAGAAGCTCTGTTCTTGAATATGGAACACCATTCCCTCAGGAAACTCCAGGAAAAAGGGAATTAGTGCCAAGATAAACAAATGTGGGAAACACCCTATAATATCTCTCTCTCAGCATCCCCAGTGTGTGCCAATATAGACTCTGAGAAGCCCACAACAAAGGAATCTCAGATTCCCAATGAGCATGCATAACATGTTTACACACATCACACCTATGAGTGGGTCTTGCTTACTGGATTCAATCCTGGGAAGGTCCATTTAAACAGAATTTTTCCGAAGAGGCAAAATAATTAAATAAAATATGCTACAAATGATATTCTTCCTGTCGACCAGTTATATACATACCTATATTTCTTACTCTGTGAAGGGAGCTTCATTTCCTTTGTCACCTGGAGAAAGGCCATGTTTCTGTATTAAAAGAAGATGGCATATTAACTTGGCTGAAGCCAGGCTAATGAAACAAAGAGAGCTAACACTAGTGCAGAGCACTAGGAAAGTTTATCCTGTCTCACATATCATTCGTGTGTAAGCATTCCAGCCAAGCACATGGAGCTTCTCCCTCAGAACCTCAAATCACTTTCCATGGCAAATATGGAAAAGCCATCACTTTGATGGCTTCATCGACTACACAAGATGCTCGGTAGGGTCAACTAATGGAAGAGCCATGTGCATGACCAGAAGGTTAATTCAATGGAAAAAGAGGAAATAAATTTTGTGAAGAGCTGGTTGTCTCTTCTTCACAAATGGCTAGACTACAGAAAAGGTGAACATTTGGCAACCCAACTGAGATGGGACAATGTTATAGAGATGATCCCAGTCTTGGCAGTAAATCTTGGGAATCCTTCCTGACTCTCAAAGATAGATATCAGCAAAAAGCAGCTCTCCAAGTGTTATGATCTGAGGCATTTTTACATTTTCCACTACCTTCACTGATTTTTGAGAATTCTTTCCATTCTTTTCAATTCTCACTGCCATCCGATTCTCTGGGGCCCGAATGCCTCACGAGTGGACTTTTCCGATGTCTGGTATCTCCAACACTCTTTGCTGTATTTCCTGCATACCACCAGTGTGTAAAAATGTGAAAAGTGATGATACTTTTCATCATAAAATGATACATCATTTAAAATGATATATCATTTTAAAGTCTTATTTTTATCTTGTCTACATCTTACTCAAAATGACCCAATGGACTGATGTTTACAAAAAAGGAACCAAAGTTTACATCTCTGCCTTTAAAGACAAGAAAAATCTACATTTAGTGAACTTTTCAGGCTCACCCCTCATCTTTCTGAAATATTAATACTACTTTTTAGCAGTATATCCTTGGGAAATTTATAACTTTTTTTGGCCTCGTTCCCTCATTGAAAAAGTAAGATAATCATGGTAACTGTCTCATAAGGGAACTATAGGGAATCAGTGGATCCAATGCCCCAATCCTTGATAAGCAATAAACATTTGATAAATTTGGCTATTGTCATATATCTCATGAATCACACATGTATATTATATGTACATTTATATTTGATTGACGAAGTAGCTTGTTCTTTTGTTTTTATCTTACTGCATGAAATAGAACCTTAAACATTTTTTATGAAAATGAGCTTAACCAGGATATCCTCTACAACGTCAGTCAGTGGATTAAAACACCATCCAGATGAAGACTCTTACGGAAACTTATCTTTCCATTTTATGGTGTCAGTGGGGAGCTATTTTTATATTTAAGTTTGCCTCTCCGGCCTTAATCCTTATCCCTGAAAGTTACCCATAAGAAATACGACATCATTCCATATTGCAGTCATTGAACTATGATCATGCTAACATTTCTTTTACTCAGGCTCAATTACCTTTTATCTTTCACATAAGGCATATTTTTCAAGTCAATTCACCACCGTAATTGTACCCATTGGAGAAATACAAGCTCATTGTTATTTTCCAAAATACCAAAACAAAACAGAATACAACCTAATGTTTCAAATGCACACAGGAGTTTACAAAATAGGAGCTGTTGTTCCATTGCTGTGAATACTATTATTTCTGGTTTTAAGTAATTTAAAACCTCATTACTAAGTACAAGACTTCATTATGTGTGTGTGTGTGTGTGTGTCTGTGTCTGTGTCTGTGTCTGTGTGTATGTATTAGTCTATAGTTAATGCCAATAAAAATCTCTAATAAGTCAAAAATCAGCCCTATAAAGTACAAGTAAGCATAGTGGGTAAGAGAGTAGAATCTTGTTTCATACTTTCTTAACAGTCATTTTAATACTTTAAGCTTCAAATTATTCTTCTGTAAAATTAAATGATATTACCTACATCAAATTACCAATAAAATCCTTAAAAGATATATGTGTATTTAGTAGAAGTTCCAGGATTTTTCTATATATCAACTCAGTTTCATTTTGCTCACAGCTTTTTCCAATTTTTTTATTCTGATAAATACACATAAAATTTGGCATCTTAACTATTTAAATATACATATAGTTCAGTGATATTTAATATATTCATAATGTTATACAACCATTACCACCATCCATATCCAGAAATCATTCCATCTTATAAAACAAAAACTCAATACCCATTAAACCATAACTCCCCATTCTCTACTCCCACCAGCTCCTGGTACCATTGTTTCTATTTTCTGACTCTATGTTTCTAAGGTAGCAAACTGTCCCTAAGATTCATCCATGTAGCATATGTCATATGTCCTTACTAAGACTGAATAATATTCCATTATATAGATAGATAGATAGATAGATAGATAGATATGAATGTGTTTATCTATTTATCCAACAATGAATGAATAACAGTTTGTTACAATTGTTACAATGAATTGTTAACATCTTCTTAAACAATTTGTTTATCCATTCATCCAACAATGGATAAATGTTTTGCTTCCACATTTGGCTATTGTGAATAATGCTGTTTCTTGATCCTGCTTTTAATTCTTGTAGGTAAACATCAAGAAGCAGAAAATTTAGATCACATGGTAATTCTATGGATCCATTGAATCCACCAATGGTGCACAAGGATTTTAATGTCTCCATGTCCTTGCAACAAGTATTACTTTCTGATATTTTTTTAATAGTCATCTTCCTCATGATTGTGAGCTGATATTTCATGATTTTGGCTTGCATTTCCCTAATGATTTAGAATGTTGAGTATCTTTTCATGTACTTATGGATTGTTTGTATATTTTCTTTGGAGAAATGTCTATTAATGTCCTTTGTCCATTTTCTTCTTTTTTCCTTTTTAATTTTATTTACTTATTTGACAGAGATCACAAGTAGGCAGAGAGAGAGGAGGAAGCAGGCTCCCAGGCGAGCAGAGACCCCAATGCAGGGCTCGATCCCAGGACCCTAGGATCATGACCTGAGCGGAAGGCAGAGGCTTTAACCTACTGAGCCACCCAGGTGTCCCTGTCCCTTGTCCATTTTCTAATCAGGCTGTATGCTTTTTGTTGTTGAGTTGTAGTTCTTTTTTAATATATTCTGAATATTAACCTTTTATCAGATATATTATTTGCAAATAGTTTCTTCCATTCAGTGAGTTGTTTTTTTATCTTTGATAGTCTTTTATTGCACAATCTTTTTTTTAATATTTAGAAAGTCCAATTTATTGCTTTATCACTTTGTTGTCTGTACTTTTCGTGTCATAGCCAAGAAATCATTGCCAAATCCACTTTCTTAAAGCTTATGTCTTATGTGTTCTTCTAAGATTTTTATATATTTAATTCTTATATTTATGTCTTTGATCTACTTTGAGTTAATTTTTGTTTACAGTGTTAGTTAAAGACCCAACTTAATTGTTTAGTGTGTGGATATCCAATTTTCTCAGCGCCGTTTGTTGAAAAAGCTGTTCCTTCACCCTTGCATGGTCTTGCCAGCCTTTTCAAAAATAATCTGACCATACATGCGATGGTTTATTTCTGGGCTCTCTATTCTCTTCCATTGTCTACATGTCTGTCTTTATTCTAGTACCACACTGTTTCAATTACTGTAGCTTTGTAATATCTTTTGAAATGAGAAAGTATTAGTCCTCCAACTTTGTTCTTCTTTTTCAAAATTTCATCCACTATTCTGGGTTCATTAATATTCTATTTGAATTTTAAGGTGGTTTTTCTATTTCTGAAAAAAAATGGGATTTTTGACAGGGATTGATTTGAATCTGTAGGTTGCTTTGGATGACATTGGCATCTTAACAATACTGTTTTCCAATCCATGAACATGGAACGTGTTTTCATTCATTGATGTTGTCTGTAACTTTTCTCAGCGAAGTTTTGTAGTTTTAACTGTACAAGTGTTTGACCACCTTGGTAATTCCTTAGTATTTTATTCTCTATTCTTTTTGTCTTTTCAACTTTTTATTTTGAAAGTATTTTAAATTTATAGAAAAATTACAAAAGAATAGTTTTTGTATGACCTGTATCTAGCTTCCCCTAAAATTGACACCTTATATCACCACAGTACAATTGTGGAAGCAGGAACTCATAAAATAACACTGATACAATAAAATTAATTATACTATACTTATTCAAATTTATCAACTTTCCTACTAATGTTCTTACTCTGATCTAGAATTCAATTCAGAATATTTTCTTTTCTTTTCTTTTTTTAAAGATTTTATTTATTTGACAGAGATCACAAGTAGGCAGAGAGATGGGGGGGAAGCAGACTCCCCGCTGAGCAGAGAGCCCAATGTGGGGCTCGATCCCAGGACCCTGAGACCATGACCTAAGTCAAAGGCAGAGGCTTAACCCACTGAGCACCCAGGCGTCCCCAGAATATTTTCTTTTTAATGCTACTGTAAATGGAATTGTTTTCACAATTTCCATTTCAGATTGTTCAATGTTAGTGCATAGAAATGCAGCTGAATTTTATATGTTGAATTTATATCCTATTACTTTGACTGAGTTTATTTATCAATTCTATCAGGATAGGGGGATTATCTTTAAAATGTTCTCTATATAAAATCATATCTTCTGTGAACAGAGATAATTTTATTTTTTCCATCCCAATTTGGATGTGTTTATTTTATTTCTTATCTTTTTCATTATTATGTTGGATAGGTGAGACAAAAACAAATATTCTTGCCTTGTTCCTGATCTTATAGGAAGACCTGTTGGTTTTTTACTATTGAATATGATGCTCCTGTGGGTTTTTTATGTATTTCTTTTATTATGTTGAGGTTGATTATTTCTATTATCAATATTAATATTACCTGTTGAATTTTATTTTTTAATCATGAAAGAATGTTGAAATTTATCAAAAACTTTTTCTGCCTCAATTAAAATAACCACATTGTTTTTGTTTTTTTTTTTTCCCCTTCATTCTAGGAAAAAATTTTTATATATTAGGCCATCCTTACATTCCAGAAATAAATCCCACATGGTCATGGTATATGATCTCTTTAGTATGTTCTTAAATTCTTTTTGTTAGTATTTTGGTGAGTATTTCTACTCAAGGTTCATAAAGGATATTGGGCTATAGTTTTCTTTCTCTTGTAGTATCTGTGTCTGGTTTTGGTGTTAAGGTAACACTAGCCTCATAGAATGAGTTAGGAAATGTCTTCTCCTCTTCAATTGTTTGGAAAACTTTGAGAAGGATTAGGGTTAGTTCTTTAAATGTTTGGTAAAGGGGCACCTGGGAGTCTCAGTCAGTTAAATATCTGCCTTCAGCTCAGATCATGATCCAGAGGTCCTGGGGTAGAAGGCTGTGTCAGGCTCCTGGCTCAGCAGGGAGTCTGCTTCTCCCTCTCCCTCTGTCCACGCCCCCCACCCCAGGTCATGCTCTTGTTCTCTCTCTCTCCCTCTCTCTCTCTCTTTTCCTCTCTCCCACTCTCTTAAGTAAATAAATAAAGTCTTAAAAAGTAATAAAAATAAATGTTTGGTAGAATTCAGTAGTGAAACCATCATGTCCAGGGCATTTTTTTGTTGTTGTTGGGAGATTTTTCATTACCGTTCAGTCTCCTACTAGTGAGAGGTCTAATCACATTTCTCTTGTTTCACGACTTAATCTTGGTCAGTTTTCTGTCTTTAGGAATTTTTCCATTTGATCTAGACTATTCAATTTATTGGGATACAATTTATTTTTAGTACTCTTTTATTTTTTTAATTCTATAGAATCAGGAGCAATGATGTTACTTTCATTTCTGATTTTAGTACTTAGAATCTTCTCTTTTTTTGTTTTCTCTAGTTAGAGTTTGTCAACTTTGTTGATCTTTTCAAAGAACCAACTTTCTTAAGTTGGTTTCATTGATTTTCTTTGTTCTTTTTCTATCTTCTATTTCAGTTATCTCCGCTTCAATACTTTTTATTTCCTTTCTTATGCTACCTTTGAACTAATTTAGCTCTTCTTTTTCTAATTCCTTAAGTTATAAAGTTAGTTTGTTAATTTGAGATATTTTCTTGTTTCTTAATGTAGGAATTCACACCTACAAATTTCCCCCTTAATTGAGTTCAGCCTACTTGGGGTTTGTTCAGAGAATTTTAGCAACAATAAGTGTCAGTTTTTGTTAAATACTTCTCTGTATCAACTGAGATGTACTTCATATTTGTTAATATGGCAAATTACATTAATTGAGTTTTGAAGGCTAAAACAAACTTGCACGTGTGAAATAAACCCCATTTATCATAATATATTATCTTTTTATTTGATAGACACAAACTAAATAAAATTAGTTAATGCTGTGTTTTGAATCTTTGTATCTGTGTTATCGTAACATTTTTCCCTTAGTTCTCTTTCTGAGTTTTATTTATTGTTAGTTACTTAGTTTGCTTATTTATTTATAATGTTTTTGTGTAGATTTTATATCAAGGATATGCTGACCTCATTGGACAAATTTGCAAATATTCCCTCCTCTCTCATATGTTAGAGGAATTTGTGTAGAATTGCTATTATTTTCTCTCTAAAAGTTTGACTTTGCCAAATTTTGTAAGTCACGTGGGCCTGGAGTTGTTTTTTTGAGGAAGTGTTTTGGTTTTCATTTTGGTTTTTTGTTTTACCACAAACTCAATTTACTTAACAGATTTCAGGAGATTCAGATTATTCATTTCTGCCTGATTAAGCTTTGTTTTTTGGTGTGTGTATTTCAAAAATTGGTCCATTCCATCAAGTTTTCACTTTGTTGACATAAAGTTATTCATAACATTCTCTTATCACTCTTTTTTTTTTAATCTGTAAACTCCATAGTATCTGTCACCTCTCTCACTTCTAATAATGCTATTTGTGTCTTCTTGCTATTTTCCTGATAAGTCTAAGTAGAGATTAATTGAACCAGCTTTTGATTATACTTAATTTTTTTCTGTTGATTTCTACTCTATTTCATTGGTATCTACTCTGATCCATATTATTTTCTTTCTTCTGCTTTTTTATGTTTCAGTTGATCTTTTTTTTTAGCTTGTTTTCTTTCTTTCTTTCTTTCTTTTTTTTTTTTTTTTTTTTTTGAGAGAGTGAGTGGATGGTGGGGGAAGGGAGAGAGAGAGAAAGAGAGAGAGAAAATTTTAAGTAGATACCATGCTCAGCATGGAGCCCAATGCAAGCCTCAGTCTCAGAACCTTGAGATCACTACCTGAGCTGAAATCTAGTCAGTTGCTTAAGTGACTGAGCCACCCAGAAGCCCTTATTTTTCTTGTTTCTTAATGTTAAAGCTGATGTTATTGATTTGAGATCTTTCTCTTTTATTCTAATAAATGTGTTCAGGACTATAAACTTCTAAGTATTTATTTAGCATCAGCGCACAAATATTTATATTTTCTGTTTTTATTTTCATTCTGATAATAAAATTCCCTAATTTTCTTTTTAATTTTTTTCATTAAAAGTGTACTATTTAGCTTCCAAAAATTTGAGGTTTTTTTTTTTAAATCATTCTGTTATCTTTTAGGTGTCTTCAGTTTGTCTTTACGTATAAAATATAATAAATTAACCATGTTTATGTGTATGATGCTGTAGCACTCTTATGGAGTTGATTATTCTACATTTTATAAAGGATATTACATAGTTGATATAGTAAGAGAGTTGACATGCTGATTGGTATCCAAGCAATCATTTAAGGCTTATTTTCTGCTCTTGACTTCTTCTCATATGTTAATGAGGTTTAAATTCTCTTTTTGTGTATAGCAGATAAAGTACCTGAGATGCTTGTAAACATTGGGGCCATTTGTATTTTATTAATATGTCACAAAACCTTTAAAAAATAAATAATTTTCCTTAGTCACTTGTAACCTATGTTTTTGAGACAGAAGAAAGTTAGCTGTGTTATTAAATGTTGGTACTTTCCAAAAGGGATAAAGGAAGTTGATAAAAGAGGTCCCAAGATCTTGAGTAACTTGCTCAAAAGCACTAAGGCCGTTCATTTGAGAGCTAGGTATGTTTGAGCTCAAAAAAGTAAAATGCAAAAAGAATACACATCTTCAGTATATATTTCAGTATAATTTCAACCAGTCATTTGAAAGTGTTCATAACTGGGTAGGCAAAGAAAAAGACTGAAACATTGATTTTAAGTGTTCATTAACATGTTAAACTACTTTAAAAAGAAAATACATATCTGTAAATAAGATGCATTTCCCTCAAAATAATGTATCACTTTAAATTTGAAGCAATTGGTTCCCTAAACTATGAGTCAATCTTCAGAAAGGGAGGGTCATCCATCAGACATAAGGCTGAAAACTATAATATCCGAACACTCCCGAGTCAACTGTTGAAACAGCTGCATAGTCTCCCTAGAGCTAACCTATAAAAAAAAAAAAATTTTTAAAGGACATCCTCTCAAAGTAAAGATGTGGCATATTCTGCAAAATTGCTCTAATTATCAGAAAACTAAATAATGTAAGAGAAATGTTTAGAACTGTAATAAATGTAACATTTTGCACACTGTTTCATTGGCATTTTTACCTGATTAGCCACAGAGATGTTTGTTTTGTTGTGTGCGGTCAGCAAGCATAGAAGCTGAGCTGAGTATCTGGCCAACAGAGGAAGGTTAACATGGCAACCTTCCAGAGTACTCTGCCTCTGGAAGAAACTGCAACCATATTTACAAGCTTAATATATACATTTAAGCATTAATATTTGAGAGGGTGATAGAAAGTTAGTTTATAGTTTTTGCTTAAATTGGATGCTACTACATTATCTCTGAAACATTCTTATTTATGAATTTTAAGATGTCCTTTGGTTTATAATGTCCATATCTCCTTACTACTGTTAGACTACTACCGAGAATTCCATGATTCCAGTGTGTCATTATTTATTAAAGAATTCTGCTATTGATTTCTCTTAGATTGTTTGTAAATGTTATTACAAAAAAAAAAAAACTACATGGAATATGCATCTAGGACATCTATATTATGAGGAAAAGTGAGTTATTATATACCAGCACTTAATAATGCCTAATATGTAGCTTTATTATTATTACTATTACTATTAGTAATAGTAGTAGTCTTTCTATCCCAAAACAGGGAGTATATATCCATTTTTTTAACTATTTAATAAATTGTTATCATTATTTTCACGCCTAGGTCTTGAACATTTCTTTTAGTTTTATTCATAGATACTTTATTGTTTTTATTATTAACATAGAATTGTTCTCCACATTTCCTTATTGGCCATTCCTACTATATAGAGCAGCTATTGATGTGTTTAATGTATACAGAGCTACCAAACTCTCTTATTTTTTTTAAGACTTTACATTTTTAGAGACGTTTTAGGACAAAGGTACAGTGATTTCCTGTACAAGCCATGTCCCAAAACATGCATGGCTTCCAGAACTATCAGTAACCCCCATCACACAGGTACATTTGTTGTAATTGCTGAACCTACTTTGACATGATGTAATCACCCATAGTCTGTAATTTACATTAAGGTTTAGTCTTGGTGTACATTCTATTTGTTTGGACAAATATATAATGACATGAATGTTTATCTTTTTATTTCTGCTATTGTATTAAATATGGTTCCATTTTCTAAACAGACATAAGATAATCTGCCAAGATTCTTTCTTCTCTCAGTATATAAATATCATCTTTCTGTTGCTTTTCTTGTTTTATTGGCTAAGGTATCCATAAGGAGGTTGAATAAGACTAGAGGAAATAAATGTCTTACCTCATCTCTGTTTCTAGGGGCTAAATTCATGTATATATTAGGTCTTTACAAAAAAATTTTTGCATCCCCATCATTAATGCATAAACGTGCCTGTCTGATTACACTTCCTCAAAATGCAGATTTTTATTTTAATTGCCAAATTAATAGGTGCAGTAATTCTATTTTTATTCATATTTCTTTATTCTGAGATTGAATACTTCATTATTGTGTTTGTTACCAATATGACTTTACTAATCTGTGTTCATATTCTTTGGCTAGTTAATAAGCTTTAAATATGTTTGTATTGATTAAGTGATTTGAAGACTAAATGCATTAACCTTTTATGTAATTGGCAGAAGTTTATTTTTTCCAATTCTTTTACCTACCCATTAAAATGTGATCACATTTATATGTTAGGAAAAGTTTCTCTTCAAGTGCTTTTAAACTTCATTAGTTTGCCCACATAAAGATGTTTACTCCCATGTAACAATAGGGAAAAAGATACATGGTATATCAAAGATTAGCGCATTACCATATATATTATGATAGTATATATTTGGTAACTACAAACAATAGTCAAAACATTTTAAGAAGGTTGAGAATATATATAATTAAATCCCATATTTGTTTAAAAATATGTTTTTATGTATTATACATACACATATAGAAAGATAAAATGTTAAGTTGATACAAAAATCTTGTTCTGATTTTGAGATACTGGAGTCACAAATTATATTTACGTTTTACTGTGTTGTCTCTTTTCATATGTAATAAACATAAATTATTTTTATAAGGTATATTTTGTTTGTTTTTTTAAGATTTGATTTATTTATTTGACAGAGATCACAAATAGGCAGAGAAACAGGGGGAAGCAGGCTCCCCATTGAGCAGGGAGCCCAATGCAGGGCTTGATCCCAGGACCCTGGGATCAATGACCTGAGCTGAAGGCAGAGGCTTAACCCACTGAGCCACCCAGGCACCCTGTATAAAGTGTTTTTAAAAGTCCTTCCAGAGGAACCTGCTTTCATTATATATCAGAATATGTTCCCAGCAAACCAACCCTCCTATAAATAAAACATAAAGTCTGGAGAAAGCAGAAAAAGTGGAAAAAGCAGCTACCAGGTAATTCTGGAGAGTGAAAAAACAGTAGGCATGTTTTGGAAGGGAGTTAAAACTTGGAAGAAGGGGAGTACCTGGGTGGCTCAGATGGTTAAGAGGCCAACTCTTGATTTTGGCTCAGGTTCCACTAAGGTCATGATCTTGGGGTCCTGGGAAGGAGCCCCACTTTGGGCTCTGTGCTCAGTGGGGCATATGCTAGCATTCTCTCTCTCCCTCTTCCTCTGCCCCTTTCCTGTTCACTCTCTCTCTCTCTCTTTTTTTTAAAGAATTTATTTATTTATTTATTTGACAGAGAGAGATCACAAGTAGGCAGAGAGGCAGGCAGAGAGAGAAAGGAGGAAGTAGGCTCCCTGCTGAGCAGAGAGCCCGATGTGGGACTCGATCCCAGGACCCTGGGATCGTGACTTGAGCCGAAGGCAGTGGCTTAACCCACTAAGCCACCCAGGTGCCCCACTCTCTGTCTCTTAAAATAAATAAATAAGTCCTTAAAAAATGATAGGAACAAGGAAGAGCCCAGGATGAGTTTTCCATATTTAGGGCTTTGGCCTTCATGAAGACCATTCTCAGTGTGTGATGCAGGGCAACAGAGCTCTGAAGAAGTGCCCACCAGATCTCAGACCTAAAAAAAGATGGAAAGCCTTGGGCACCACAACTGCTGTAAGATGAGGGCCGAGTCTGGGAAGAGGAAAGGCTGAGGAGAGCCCCTGGTCCTGTGTGTACGAACTCTGCTCAGACCTCAGGAGGACCACAGAACAATAAATGTATGGGGCAGTCTCCAAACAACACAGCTAGGGCTGAAATAATTGAGGTGAGGTCTGAGTGGCTGTAATTGCAGAAGAGGGGAAAAAATCAGCAATTTGGGGGCGTGTGGGTGGCTCAGTGGGTTAAAGCCTCTGCCTTCGGCTCAGGTCATGATCCCGGGATCCTGGGATGGAGCCCCGCATTGGGCTCTCTGCTCACCAAGGAGCCTGCTTACCCTCTTGCTCTCTGCCTACCTCTCTGTCTCCTCTCTCTCTCTCTCTCTTTTTCTCTCAAATAAATAAATAAAATATGTGATCTCTCTCTCTCTCTTTCTCCCTCAAATAAATAAATAAAATATTTTTTTAAAAGTGTAAAAATCATGGAATGGGCTTAATAACAGAATGGAGATAATGGAGAAGAGAATCAATCGACCTAAAGATAAATCAATAGAAATGATACGATCTGAAGAAAGAGAAAAAAGCTCTAAAGTAATGAACCTCAGACACATATAGATCAAGATTAATTTTATCTAAAATGCATGCACTTTGAGTTGAAGAAGGAAAGATGAGAAAGAAAGGAGACAGGAGAGTGATCTTTAAAGAAGTCATTATCAAAGTTGCTCAATTTTGGTGAATGGTGTAAATTTACAGACTCAAGAATCTCGGTAAATAAATTCCAAAGATGACAAACATGGTGAAATGCATACCAAGGCACATCAGTGTCATATGGCTGAAAACCAAAAACAAAGATAATATCTTGAAAGCAGCCAGAGAAATGACACTTTATGGCAGGTGCACAATAATTTCAGTGACATGTACTCTTCTTCAGAAATAATGAGTTTGAAAACAACAAAAGCACAAATAAGATGCCAAGAGGAAAAACAAAAACAAAAACAAAGCCTTAATCCAGAATTCTAATGTAATGTAATGTAATGAAAATATCCTTTAAAAACATTTTTTAATAAAATAAGATTAAAAGAACCTCTAAGCAACATACCTTACTATAAGAAAAGGTAGGTAAATTTCTTTAGGTTGAAGAGAAATGATACCAGAGTGAAACTGAGATCTTCAGTAGAAATAGTATGAATCACAAGTAGTAAATATCTGAATAAATATAAATGACTTAATTTTTTTTCATATTTGTAAAATGCATGACTTTAATATAATGTTTATAGTATAATGATTAAGTATAATGCTTAAGATATATATATATTTTTTTGTCATATGGGGCATGTTTTTCTGTTGATACACTTCACATGAAATCTATAGCATAGAATTCCTTTTGTTGATAAATTAGCAAAAGCAACAATTAGTTTTTTAAAGGTAAACCAATTGATGAACCCTTAAATAGACTGAACAAGGAAAAAAAAAAAAGAAAACATATGACTAATATTAGGATTGTTGGAAATGTAATCAATGCAGAATCAGCAGACATTAGCAGAGCAATAAAATAAGATAAGGAACACATCAAAACAAACTTTACAATTTACATGAAGTGCACAAATTCATTGAAAGATACAAGAAAAAAGAAAGTTACAAGAAAAATGACATAAGATGAAACTGAAAATATGAATAGTGCAATACCTATTAAATAAATTAAACTTGTCATCAAAGCTTTTCCACCAGGAAAACTTCTGACCCATATGTCTTAGTGGTAAATTCTGTCAAACAATCAAGGTAGTTATAACCAATATTAATTACATGAAAGCTTTCAGAAAACAAATGAAGAGGGAATAGTTTCTAACTTTATGAGGCCAACATAACCCTGGCACTAAAATCTGATGTTTTATCAAAATGGATAAAATCATTCATGATCATGGATGCAAAAACTATTACCAACTGAATCCAAAATTATTTATAAATGTATAAAGGGTTTATCCAAGATTGTTTTCAGAATCAAAAGTTAACTAATGAAATAATGTAGCATTGGTTAATTTCAGTTAGTCTAGATTTATCCCCAAAGCTGCTGATTCTAAGCCAATGCTCTGGAATCTATTAATTAAAGATCAATGATGTTCTGGAACTATCTGTACCTGCAGCATTTCAGAGAAGGCTTTCTTGGCTTGCCAACATTATTTATTAACAATTTTAGATTTATAAATTGTACCAGGTTTCAGTGAAGCCTAGATGGGTTGGGGAAAAATATAAGGGCTCAAAGATTAAGCCTGATCAAATAGCATAAAGGTGAAATATTTAATGTTTTAATGTAGTGGGAAGAATAAAATAAGCATTCCCAGACTGGCCATTTTAATTAAGCCTTAGACTGAAGGTTGCAACTATTGTAAAAAGGTAAAAAGAAGAGACAAAAAGTATAAAGACCAAAAAGGGAAAAACAAAAGTCTATTTAAAGATGGCATGATTGCTTACTTTTAAAAAATCTCAGAAAATTACAAAATGACTCTTAGAACTAAGAAAGTAAATTTAGAAAGATCTCAGATTCATGGTAAATATACAAAAATATAAAAATATACTAAAACCAAAAATTAGAAATGGAAATGGACCATTTATAGTAGCATGAAAAATACAAAATGAAAATTCACAAATATGTGAAGATTGAACAACATGCTACTGAACAAGAAATTAAAAGAGAAATTGTGAAGTATAAAATAATCAGAAGGAAGAAAATAACAAAGATTAGAGCAAGAAAAAAGTAAAAATAGAGACTGATGGACTTTGGTTGATAAGGACAAGTACAACGATTGTAACAAATGTACCTCCCTAACGCAGGATGTTGAAGGGGATGACATTATGTACCTACAGGGGCTAAGGGAGTTGGAAATGGTATGTCCTGCTCAGATTTGCTATGACTTAAAACTCTATAAAAAATAAAAGTCAAATTTCGGGATGCCCAGGTGACTCGGTCACTTAATCATCTGCCTTCAGCTCAGGTCATGATCCCAGTGTCCTGGGATTGAGCTCTGTGTCAGGCTCCTTACTCAGCAGTGAGTCTGCTTCTCCCTCTCCCTCTGCCCCTCCTCCCTGCTTGTGCTCTTGCTTGTGTGCTCTCTCTTTCAAATAAACAAGTAAAATCTTAAGAAAAAAAAAAGAAAAAAGGATCATACATCATGACAAGTGAAATTTATTCCAGGAATGCAGGGATGGTTCAACATCCACAAATCAGTTAGCAAGATATACCACATTAACAAAATGAAGGATAAAAATCATATTGTCATAACAATAGATGCAGAAAAAGCATTTGAAAAAATTCAACATCCATTTAGGATAAGAACCCTCAACAAAGTGGATATAGTAGGAACATACCACAACATAATAAAATTCAGGATTAAAAAGCCCTCAGTTAACATCATACTCAATAGTGAGAAGCTGAAAGCTTTTTCTCTAATATCAGAAAAACAGAAGGAAATCCACTCTCACTACTTTTACTCAACATAATATTGGAAGACCTAGTCACAGCAATTAGGCAAGAAAAAGAAAAGGCATTCAAGTTAAAAAAAAAAAAAAAGAAGAAGAAATAAAATTCACTATGCAGAATACATTGCATTATGTTTATAGAAAACCTTAAAGACCCCATTAAAAAAAACTGTTAGAACTAATAAATTTAGTAAAGTTGTAGGATAAAAAAAATCAATGCACAAAGAAATCTGCTGCATTTATATATGCTAAAAATTAATTATCAGAAAGAGTAATTAAGAAAACCATCCCCAGGGTGCCTGAGTGGCTCAGGTGTTAAGCATCTGACTTTGGCTCAGGTCATGATCCTGGGGTCCTGCGATCAAGCCCTACATTTGGGCTCCCTGCTTCACAGGAAGCCTGCTTCTCCCTTTCCCACTCCCCATACTTGTATTCCCTCTCTCACTCTCTGTCACATAAATAAATAAAATCTTTAAAAAGGAAGGAAGGAAGGAAGGAGAAAGAAAGAAAGAAAGAAAGAAAGAAAGAAAGAAAGAAAGAAAGAAAGAAAGAAAGAAATTCCCTTTACAATTGCATCAAAAAATAAAATAAAATACTTAGGAATTAATTTAACCAAGGAGAAGACCAAGACCCATATATTGAGAACTATAAGACATTAAGGATAGAAACTGAAAAAGACACCAAAAATAGAAAGATATTCCATGCTTATAGATTGTAAGAATTAGTACTGTTAAGATGTTCATACTACCCAAAGCAATATGCAGATTCCATGCAATCTATGTCAAAATTCCAATGCCGTTTTTCACAGAGATAGAAGAAAAATTATAAAATTTGTGCAGAAACAGCCAAAACATTCTTCAGAAAGAAGAACAACGCTGAAGTCATCAAGACCTTTGATTTCAAATTATATTATAAAGCTATAGTAATTAAAACATTATGATATTATTAAAAGTATGATAAACAGCATAAAAACAGAGAGATTAATGGAAAAATAGGATGCCCAGAAATAAATCCACACACATATGGTCAATTAATTTGTGACAAAGGTTCTAAGAATATAAAATAGGGAAGGACATTCTCTTCAATGAATGGTGTTCAAAAAAATGGACAATGGCATGCAAAAAATAATGAAACTGGGTCATATATCACACACAAAAAATAATTCAAAATAGATTAAAGGTTTGAATTTAACACCCAAAACCATAAAACTCCTAGAAGTACACATAGGCTTTAAGTTCATGGACATACCTCTTGATGATTTTTTAAACTGACGCCGAAAGCAAAAGCAAGAAAACCAAAAACAAACAAGTAAGACTACATCAAACTAAAAAGATTATGGACAACAAAGAAAGCCATCAACAAAATGAAAAGGCAACCTACAGAATAAGAAAAAATATCAGAAAATCATGTATCTGATAAGGGGCTAATACCCAAAATATATAAAAACCTCATATAATTGAACACCAAAAAAAAAAAAAAAAAAAAAAAAAATCCAACGGAAAAAATGGGCAGAAGAACCAAATAGACATTTTTCTAAAGAAGGAATACAGATGGCCAATAGAAACATGAAAAGATGCTCTACTTCATTAATAATCATGGAAATGCAAATTAAATTTACAATGAGTTATCACCTCACATCTATTAGAATGGCTATTATCAAAAAGTCTAGATATAACAAGTGTTGGCAAGGATGTGGAGAAAAAGGAACCTCATTCACTGTTTCTGGGAATGTAAATTGGCGCATCCACTCTGGAAAATAGCATGGAGTTCCCTCAAAAAATCTAAAAATAAAGCTACCATCCGATCCAGAAATTCCACTACTGGGTATTTATCCAACAAAAATGAAAACACTAATTTGAAAAGATATCTGTACTCCCATGTCCATTGCAGCATTATTTATAATAGCCAAGACACAGAAACAACCTAAGTATCCACTGATGGATAAATAAAAGAAAATGTGGCATATATATTTGTATATTTATGTATTTGTGTATGTGTGGGTGTGCATTTATATGTGTGTGTGTGTTTGTATATTTGTGCATTTGTGTATATGTACATGTAGGTATTTATATGTGTATAACATGATATATAATTTATACACGTAGAAGCACACACATACACACACAGTGGGACTTTTTATGGTGAAAGAATTTATACTTAGCTTTAGCCAACTCAACTCAGATTAGATGATCCCAATTTTGTTGGCAACATCCAAAGCATCATAGTCAGGAGCCAATCAAATATATGCTTTCTTGGGGCGCCCTGGTGGCTCAGTGGGTTAAGCCTATGCCTTCGGCTCAGGTCATGATCTCAGGGTCCTGGGTTCGAGCCCCACATCAGGCTTTCTGCTCAGTGGGGAGCATGCTTCCCCCCACTCTCTGCCTGACTCTGCCTACTTGTGATCTCTGTCTGTCAAATAAATAAATAAAAATATCTTCTGTCCATCAGGGCCTGATCAGTTTGTTGACCTTGGTTATACCAATGTCATAGAGCTTCTTCACAGCCTCTTCTACTTGGTAATTGTTGGCCTTGACATCCACAATGAACACAAGTGTGTTGTCTTCTTTTTCATGGCTGACTCAGTAGTCAAGGGGAACTTGATGAAGGTATAGTGGACCAGCTTGTTTCTCTTGAGGGCATACTCTTTTGAGAATATTTAGGCTGCCTTCAGAGATGCAGTATCTTGGGCCATGGGAAGGTAGGTGATGAGCAGACCTTTTTGGTGTGTGTCTGTGAATGCGTTTCAGCACCGCTTTTTCTTGGCTTTCAAAGCCTTTGTTTCAGCTTCAGTTTTGGGAGGGACAAGGGCTTCTTTCTTGGCTTTTGGGGACGTCTTCCTGAAGGGCCCCTGATGGAATATTATATAGCCATAAAAAGAAATAAAATCTTACAATTTGTGGCAACATGTATAAATCTCAAGGGCTATATGCTAAGCGAAATAAGTCAGACAAAGACACCTAATATATGCTCTCTCTTATATGTGAAATCTAAAACCTAAGTTCCTAGATACAGAAAACAAATTGAGAGTTGCCAGAGGTGGGGAGTAGGATGAAATAAATCAGTGAGCCGTTTTGGGGGTTTTTATTAGTGTAAATAAATTGAACTTAAAAAAATTTAATTAGAAAATTTTTAAAGCATCTGTGAATCATTTACATGAAAAAGTGTAAAATATTGCTGAAGAGTATTAAAAAGACCTACATAAATGCAGAAATATATATATATTTTTAATTATAAAACTCTAAGTTATCCTCCAAAGTGGTCTAAATATTCCATCTAATCCTAATCAATTCTACCAGATGTTCCTTTCTCTGAAAAGAAAGTTCAAACTTTGACATGCTGGTACTAAAATTTATATGGAAGCCCAAACCAACTAAAAGAGTTGTATTTTAAAAAGAAAGAGATGTAAAATTTTACACTACTAGATTTCAAGACCGTGTGGTATTGATGAAAAAACAATCAGGTAAATAGAACAGAATAAAGAATGTGAAAAAAAAGACTCACACAACTGATACCTGACCATGGAAAATTCTTTATAACAAATCACACAGAAACAGCTAGACATCTCTGTAGGGCGAGGAAAGTGACCTTTTACATCACACATATCCCTTACATCACACAATACAGCATTTACGGAAAATGGACATGGATATACGGTCAAAGGTAAAAGAATAAAAGGGAGGGGAACCTTTTCAACTTTGGGGTAGGCAAACATCTTTTAACAACAACAAAAAAAAAATTAAAAATTATAAATATGACTATTTTGAAATAAAAAGTATGTGTGTTTCTTTAAAAGAGTGAAAAAACAGGGACACCTTGGGGGCTCAGTCGGTTAAGAAGTAAAAAACAGGGACACCTTGGGGGCTCAGTCGGTTAAGCAGCTCCCTTGGGCTTGGGTCACAATCCTGGGATCCTGGGATCACGTCCCACAACAGGATCCTTGCTCAGTGGGGAAAACACATTTGATGAACAACTTGTACCCCAGAATATACAAAGAACTCCTTTGATTTAATAATATTGAAAAAAGATACAATATTTTAAAAAGGAAAAAAAATTGAATGGACTCTTCACAAAAGTAGATATATCATCAAAAAATATCAATATAGCAATATATATCCATTATAAACATACAAATTAAAAGACTACCAACACCAAGTGCCGATGAAGATATGGAACAGTGGGACTCCTGTGGAATGTAAAATGGTACAGTTACTTTGGAATATTCTTTGTAGTTTCTTTAAAAATTCAACATACACCAATTTCTAAGTATTATATAAGAAAATACTTATACTCCCAAGTATTTATCTAGTAACAATGAAAGCATATGCCGACACAAACATTTACATAGAAAATTTAATTTTATTTTGAAGAGCCAAGGAGACTGAAAGTAACACAAATATCTATCAATAGGTGAAATGGATAAAGAAAATACAGCTTATACATAATAGGAAATTCTACTTACAATAAAAAAGATCAAACCACTGACCCACATTATGCATCTTAAAATGATTATGCTGAGCAAAAGGAATGATATATAAAAGAGTAAATACAGCATGTTTCCGTTTCCATTAAATTATAAAAAATGCAAACTATCTACATTGACAAAAAAGCAGATTCCTGGTTTTCCAGGAACAGAGGAAGGAACCGACTGCAAAGGTACAACAGGAAACTGCTGGTGTCGGAAATTATTGGCATCATGACTGCAGCAGTGGTTTTCACAGTTTGAATTTTGATATTTTGACAATGCAGTGCATTGTCAGTTTAAACAGATGAATTTTCTTGCACATAAATTGTATCTCAAAAATTGAAAGGAATTTTTTCTTTTGCAGGGGGAACATGTTTTCCCACATATTGAAATATTATAAATTATCTGTAAAGGAAATGGTGTTTTGGGTGCATGCATAAATTAACAGATGAATATAATAAAATACAAAATGCAGAAAGAGTCCAAATGGAAATTTGGCATATATAAAAGTGACATCTCAAAAATCAGTGGAAAAAAGTAGACTTTTTAATAAATGATGTTGGGATCATGGATCACCATATGGAATACAATAAAATTCGATCTGTTTTCACACTTTACAGCACAATATATTCCAAATGGATCAGAGATTTTAAAAAGAAGTGGACTAATTCTTCTATAATCCCAGAAGGGGAAAATTTTCTAACTACGACTCAAAATCAATCCATAATAAGGGAAAGACTGTCAAACCGACGCTAATAAAGAAAATTTAACATAATAAAGGAAAAACACTAAGAGTAAAGTAAAAAAAGACAAATATCATACTTGGGGAAATACTTGCAATTTATATCACTGATGAAAGATTTACATCTTTAGTATATATAACCTTGTTGAATAGAGACCAAAAAAAGACCTAGAACCTGAATGAAATATGGGCTTGAGATATGAATTGCCAGTTCACGGAAATAGAAAACCCAGTGACTCTTAAATATATAAAAACATACCAACCTCACTTATAAAATGAGAGATGTAAATTAAAACTATCCTGAAATATAATTTGTTGCCTATTAGACTGGCAAAATCCTAGTTTGGCAAACTGCTTTGTTAAGGAGGCTACGCAAAACAGGCATTTCTATAATGACTGATGAGACATACAATTAAAATAAATAAAATTTAAAAAGTAAGCTAGTACAGCCATTTTTTGGTAGACAGTTTGCTGTTTCTTACAAAGCTACCCATAGTCTTAGCATACAATTCAGCAATCATGTTCCTAGGTTGTTGTTGTTGTTTTTCTTTTCTTTTCTTTTCTTTTCTTTTTTAAGATTTATTTATTTATTTTAGAGAAGGAGAGAGCACATGTGAGCAGGGAGAGGTGTGGAAGGAAAGGGAGAGAATCCTCATGCAGACTCCCCACTGAGTGTGGAGCCCCATCAGGGGTTCGGTCTCATGCCCTTGAGATCGTGACCTGAGCCAAAACCAAGACTCAGACACTCAACCAACTGAGCCACCCAGGCACCCCAGACTCCTAGGTATTTTCTCAAATGAGTTGAAAACTCATGTCAAACCTGCCCATGGATGTTTATAGAAACTTATTCATAATGGCCAAAACTTAGAAGCAATCAAGTTATAATTCAGTAGGTAAATGGATAAACAGTAGTACATCCAGACAATGGAATGTTAATCAGTGATGAAAAGAGATGAGGGGCACCTGGATGGCTCAGTTGGTTAAGCGTCTGCCTTTGGCTCAGGTCATGGGACTCCCTGCTGAGCAGGGAGCCTTCTTCTCCCTCTCCTCCCGGCTCACGCTCTCTCTTGCTATCTGTCACTATCTCTCTCTCTCTCTCTCTCTCAAATAAATACACAAAATTTTTTAAAAACAAACAAACAAAAGAAATTAACTATCAGTTCATAGAAAGACATGGAAGCCCCTTAAATGTGTATTATTGACTGAAAGACTCCAACTGGAAAAGGCTACTTACTGTATGAATTCCAGCTACATGGCATTCTGGGAAAAGAGAGTAATAAGACCAGTGGTTGCCAAGAACTGGACATAAGGAAGGTATAGATGAAAAGGTAGAGCAAAGGGGATTTTTAGGCCAGTGAGACTCTTGAGTATGATACCGCAATGGTAGATATAGGTCATGATATATTTGTCAAAATCCATCTAACTGCAGGACACAGAGTCAACCCTAATGGAAACTAGGGACATTAGTTAATAATGATGTATCCTTACTGACTCATCAATGATAACAAACATAGCACACTAATGCAAGATGTTATTAACAAGAAAAGCAAGGTAGGTAAAGGAGCTATATAGGAACTCTATTGTCTGCATGATTTTCTGTTTAAAAATGCTTTAAAAATAACGTATTTTTAGGTAAATTAGGCTAAACAATGATAAATGCTTTGGAATGAACACAGGGCAAAGTGGAGGATGGGGGGCAGAGCACTATGGTGGTAAGAAGGAGGCAAGGCAATGTGTGCTATTAGCGTGGTTGGGGTCGGTGTGGCCTCACAAGGAAGGTCAGACTTGAGCTGTGTTCCAGGGAGGTGCAACAGTGCATGTTAGAGGCTAGAGGAAGAGAGAAGGAGCAGCTGAAGACAGGGATCCAGGGCAAGAGTGAGGAGGCCAGGGTCACTGGGGCAGCCCGTTGCGTGGACCTAGAAGGAACTGATTTGTCTGAGATCCCACAACTCACTTCCTTCAGCTTGGTCAGCGAGAAACAGGAGCGTTCTCCTGTTGAGCAGTGTCTGGGAGGGAAGCTCTCAGTATCCACCGTGTGATGGGGCAATGGGACACGTAGCGGCAGGATCCGTGGACCCCTGCGTGTCCTGAACCATCTTTCCTCACACACCAATAGGAGTATTTGGCTTCCTTCTCCAACCTGCCGACCATGTGGCTTCATTTTCTTTCTTAACAAACTCAGAAATGTACCCCCAACAACCTGGGATTAAACTAAAGGAGATAAATTGTTCTTGACCAAAACCCTCTTGTTAAGAAAAAAAGGGATAAAAATTGTAGCTCTGGCATGGATCTCAGACAGCATGGAAAAGAACTGATTCCATTTACAGGGGTGGCTGGAGTTACAGCAAGACTAGAACAAGACAGAATTAAGAGGAAAAATATAGTCTTCTTCAGTGTTTCCCTTAAATGTCTCCTGAATATTCTAGATGATAAGCCTCAGAGCCCCTTCCCTCTGACAGGGAAAGGTACACCTTGGAAGGCACTTGGATTGGCAAATCCCATGGTACGGGCCAAGATTTTAAAATATAAAACACCAGGGCATCTGGGTGGCTCAGTCAGTTAAGCGTCTGCCTTGAGCTCATGTCATGATCTCGAGTTCCTGGATCCAGCTCTGTGTCAGGCTCCCTTCCTGCTCAGCAGGGAGCCTGCTTCTCTCCCTCTCCCTCTACTGCTCCCCGTGATTTTGCTTGAGCACACTCACTCTCTCTCTCTGAGTCAAAAAATTTAATAAATAAAATCTTTTAAAAATAAAAAATAAATAAAATCTTTAAAAAATAAATAAAATACAAAACATCAAAATAGGTCTGCCTTCTTAAAAATGGCATCAACCCAATTTCTGTGTATATCCCAGCTCCACTACTTCAGTGACATAACTCAGGAAAGTTATCTGATTTCTTTTCCACCCTAGAAAATAATCATTGTTTTTTAGTAGGGTTCAGGGGGAGATCCAGTAAGTTAGTGCATGCAAAATGTTAAACATAGTGTGTGGTATGGAATAAGGGCTCACTGAAAGTTAGCTTAAATTTGAACTTGTGGACAATGACCTGGGTATCTGCTTCTTTTTACTGTCACCAATGAAGTAATGATGGACCATGGAGAAACGCCTTTATAGAGCTAAGGGAAGCTTTATAGCACTTTCTAAAGAATGATTCCCAAATTGCTGCCCTTGTAACTACAGAGTCCCATGAAACGTTCACAGCTGTTCCAGGGTCAAGTGTACTCAAGCAACAATCAGTTAAGAAAAAAAATAAATAAATAAGCAAACAAACCTGGCTTCTTGTGGTGAGCATACCACAATGTATGGATTTGTCCAATCACTGCACTGTACCCCCACAACCAATGTAACATGGTGTATAAGCTATACCTCAATTAAAAATGGGCTTCTTGGGACGCCTGGGTAGCTCAGTTGGTTAAGCGGCTGCCTTTGGCTCAGGTCATGATCCCAGCATCCTGGGATCGAGTTCCACACCGGGCTCCTTGCTCGGCAGGGAGCCTGCTTCTCCCTCTGCCTCTGCCTGCCATTCTGTCTGCCTGTGCTCGCTCTTTCTCCTTCTCTCTCTGACAAATAAATAAAATCTTTTAAAAAAAAAATAGGCTTCTTATTTTTTTTAAAGATTTAAACACATTAGCATTGAGGGTATAACAAGGACTGGCATGGCTTGGCCTGAGTTTCAGAAGGGTAACTCTGGCAACATTAAGACAGATGGCTAGAAGGTCAAGAGACTGGACACAGATAAGAAATTATGTCGGCCGTGAGGATGAACATGATGTCGTGGGCATCGGTGACACCAGAAAGGCAGATTAGACAGTAGCTGGTGCCCAGTGAAATGTCAGGGGTTCAAGCAAGGGAGCAATCAGAGAGTTTCTATTTTCTCTGGAACGTGGTGGTAAAACCTAAGATAAAAAACAGGTAAGAAAGGAAAAAGATAATGAAAGAGAAGAAGAAAGACAAAAAGAGCCTGATCCGTTGCCTTGAGTTACTATTACGTACGACAGAGGGTTAGATGCCTATTTTATTTTGTCCTCGCCTTTTCGAAACGTAGATATTTATTATCTCCACTTTCCAGAAAACTAAGCATCCCTGAGACAAATAACAGGCCCTTGATCTTGGAGCTAGTGAAGAGAGGAGGCTTTCAAACCCAGGCCCTTCCATCCACTACGACCCTCTGCTCTTGAGTTTGCTCACGTTGAAACATCCAGTAAAAAGGACGAAAAAGCCCATCCTTCCCATTGAATCACGTTAACTTCAGAAAAGCAAGCTGGAATTTTGCTCTGATGATTGTCAAATGCTTTCTTGGGGCACCAGAGGCCCAGCTCTGCTTTTGAGAAAAAGTTACCGCCCAAACAGTCAATGAGCACAGAAAAGGCACTAGACCCTACTGAACCCTGTGATCATCCCTCTCTGAGAATGGGTCCTATAGTTACGCAGGACTCAGGAGTCCTCCCCAAAATAGCCGGCTCAGACCACTGCTCTTTGATGATTCCATGCACGGAATAACATGTTTGAAAATTGGATGTGTTTTGTTAGACAAAAGACCAATTGGGAGCTTCTAGTCCAGATGGCCTGCTCTGCCTGAAACCACCTGATGACCCTCTAGGACAGAGTGGGGACACTTCTCGCGCACTGTGTGAGATACTTGTGAGGATCGGTTAATTCAAATGATATTAGGGAAGACCCATCTGTACCATCGATGTTAATCCCCTCCTTACACACCCCACACCCCCACAAACAACACTAAACCAAATTGACCCTTTGCTTTGCAAATGCATTCCCAAATCTTAGAGTGGGGAGATGGGCACAAATGTGTAAGGAACTCACCTTCAGGCCTCACACCCACTCACAAAGGTGATAATCTTGAGTGGGTTTGCCTCACAAACCTGGGGACCCCTTTTCCCTTTGGCGAAATGAGAATAACATGACGAGCTCATAGGATTGCTGTAAAAATGAATGTAAATCGCCCAACGAGCATTGCACAAACACAAGGGAACTCTGACCACAAGCTGATATTATCGCAGTGCGTGGAAAGGAGGCTGCTAACGACTCAGGGAGAAAAATAAGGTGCACAGCTTCAACTGGAATGAGACTAGCAGGACCTGAATCCAGGATCCTAGGGGTCTTGCCACATCTACTGCTACCTTCTTCCTGTAAACACCATTGGGGTGGGGGTGGGGACAACTAAAACATAATGTCAAAATACATTTGGCTGTGTCATAACCCCCTTGTAATAGAACACAATGTAAATTTAAACTACACAGCGTGCTTTAGTGGAGACCAGAAGCATTGGGGGCACTCCGGAGTAATTAGCAGCTAATGCAATCCAGGCAGGCACAGAGAAACTCTACCTTCCTCAGCATTTATGCCCGCTCCGAGGGCAGCCCCTTTATGTAAATATAAAAGGATAATTACTGCAGGGAAAAAAAAAAAATGGAGCAGGTATTGGTGATCGTAGGGATGAGGACGAGTGGGGTTTTGAATGCACAAAGCAGGCCAGCTGCAGCGTGCAGTACTTCAAAGAAGAAAACCCGAGGCTCAACCACTCCAAAATCTCTCCATGCCCAGGACGCACCAGTAGCCAAGGGACACACGCAGCGATGAAGTTGCTGGAGCTTATTTATAGAGACTTTCCCTCTTCTTAAAACATAAACAAAAGAGAAATCACAGCCCTGCTTGGCTTCATCGACAGCATATGGAATAAATGATGCCTAATGACGGGCTTGAAGCCGCTTAGCCACTCCTGCGCACGGATGCTGGGCTCGGTGGCGTCCCATTTGCGAGCCCAGCCTCAGGCTCCCCGAGTCCCCTGGAACCACACAGATGAATGGGGGAGCAGAGTGAGCCAGGCTGGGCTAATTGAAAAGGGGGAGCACTTTACAAACACCATTACATGAAATGTGAGAAGTGTAACGTGGCAGGAAGCAGTCAGCACCTGCTGTCTGTGGCTAATTGTGTTATTCGGTGGCATGTTAGCCCTGCACACTGGCGTGCGAACCCACCCTTGCCTCGCAGGCGCCTGGTCCTGGGACCCAGGACTTGGATTGCAGGACCAACCGGTCCGGGCGCAGTGTCCAGTGGTCTCAGGTTTCATTTAAATCAACGCAGGCACAGATGACACTCCTGTATCTTACCTTTTGGGGGCTGGGACAGGTGTCCTTTGCTGCCACTGATACAGAGATGTTGGTGTTAAAAGAGGAAACGTGAATTCAAGAAGTGTGTTGGATTGTAGCCTGTTTGGGGGGGTCGTTTAAAAAGCAAAAGAAGAAAGAAGGGAGAGAACGAGGGAGGGAGGGAAGAGGAAGGAAGGAATGAAAAGGGAAAGGGACAAGAAAGGAGAGGGGCGTCTCAGAGGGGCCTATGTCTGAAGAGCCTGCAGCTCTCGATCTCAGGGTCCTGAGTTCAAGCCCCACACGGGGCGTAGAGATTACTTAAATTAATAAAACGTGAAAAAGGGAGAGGGGATGAAGCAAGAAAACAGTTGATCAAAAAAGAATGACTTTGGTATACAAGAAAATCATTTATTTTTATTTTTTAATTAGAGCCAGTTTCCTGCAAGAGGTGGTAATACCCATAAATTTCCCTCTTCCATGGATACTGTTTTCACACAGGGGCCAGGGAAATTAAGACAAACTTTCCTAGTAGAAATCAATCACATTTTCAGGGAACATTAGTTCCCGATGTCCTAATATTAATTATAAACCCTAATCTAATAGGCATGTGGCCCTGTTTATTCAGGATTCCTTACTGGAACATTAGTGTTGAGTCCAAAATTTCTATTTACAGAGCAAATGATCAGATTCAGAAGGAAAGTGAATGAAATGAGATATTTCACGTAGTCTTTAATTAGTATTAGCTGACCGTCTGTGACAGACATACTGTATAAAGTCAAAAGAATTTTTTTTTAAAGATTTTATTTATTTATTTGACAGACAGAGATCACAAGCAGGCAGAGAGGCAGGCAGAGAGAGAGAGAAGGAAGCAGTCTCCCGCTGAGCAGAGAGCCTGATGCAGGGCTCCATCCCAGGACCCTGGGATCAGGGCCAGAGCTGAAGGCAGAAGATTTAACCCACTGCCCCAGCTTTAACCCAGGTGCCCCAGAGTTAAAAGAACTTTTTAAAAGATCAAATCTTATGTGAAGAACTGTCATAGTAGATATTGACTGGTCCCAGTTTTCTAACAAGCAGTATCTTAGAAGTGTTTTTGAAAAGCCTATAAATTCTGGTGAGTTTATTTTGGGGTTTAAGTCCAAGATACATAGTTAAATCCAAAGCACTTTCAGTGGATATGTAAATAGTATAATTTAAGGATGAAGGGATCTGAGAGGGAGACAGTTCAAATATGCGGTCCCATCTGCATTAACTCACAAGCTGTGTGACTGTAAGCATGTAACTTAACCTCTCTGAGATTCAATGACTTCACTTGTGAATTAAGAAAAGTAAGGTCTATCTTGTAAAGGGAGCGGAGGATCAGAGAAAAGCTGTATCAAGAGTTGAGCACAGTGCCTTCCATACAATCAATATTCAGTCGTTTGCTTTTTAAATTAGAGGGAGTGTGAGTGTTTAGGAAGAAACTGGTGGGTATCGTCTACTTTTTAATTAGACAAATTTTGAAAAAGTACCAAATGCATGAATATATTCTGCTAGGCTTCAAGCGGCAAATATAAATGACAGACAATATCACTTCATTGCCTCAAGATAATATAAATTCTGTAAGCAGACATGAGACTTACCCCAGAGTGGATCTGTATTGAGAGTGCTTATCCCCAGGGATATACCGTATACGTAACTTGATGCGTCTGTTACTGTTGTAATTGGGAACCAAGAAAGCCATCGTTGTGTAGAAAGAGAGCCAGGGCTCTCTGCAATGTCAATGAGGTAGGATCAGAATGACATTTCCAGCATAATGTTAGCCAATTAGATGTTGGAAAAATGTATGCACTGCTCCAATCCACCTGTCATGTGCCTAGGATTCCTAATAGGGAACAGGAAGAGGTCATGAAAAAGAAAAGCAAAAATCTGGAGGGAAAAAAATGTAAATATAAAGGCAAGGTTGGCTGAAAACAGCAGCACTCAGGAAGAAAGTTCCAAAGAAAGTGGCCCTTGATTAGTTTTGTTGGAGAATTGCAATGATTGCCTATGCTTTGCATCAGGGTCCCCTATTTTGGAGAAAATTTTATGGATGCCTTACTGGCAGCTTAATGAAAGGACTGCTACAAATCATCTCAGAGTCAACAAGAGGTCCTAAAACTAGCCCCTTCCTATACTGCCACGAAAAAAAAAAAAAAAAAAAAAAGCCCACATTCTCCCAATGAGGTTTTTCAAAAATGAATTACGCCATTAAGTGCCAAGAAGAAAATTAGCTACGAGCTTTTAAATTTAAAATGATCCCCTTTTTAATTGTAAAACAGTGGCACTTAACTGCTATTGATCCTGCTGAGACACATTAGGGAACAGGGTCACCATAACTGTTAATATTCACTGCTTACTGAAAGAGCATCAAAGGACATTTTAATGTCAGAGACTTTCTCGGGGAGTTTTTAAAGAAGGTTTGAATCAGCCAGCCTATGAATGAAAAGGACATGAGGTAGACAAATGTAGAAACAAATGTGATAGCAATTTTCTGCTAATCAAATCATAACTCAAGATTGATTTTTTGGCAAAAGTTTATGTCCTATAGATTTCCAAGGCTGGTCGACATTTAAAAGTCAGAGTATATATTTTCTATAAACTGGGACTTTTCAGATGATCATCCAATGGGGAATTTTTGTTTATTTTTTTAACACAAAAATGTACGAGAGAGCCTCTCTTCTGGGGAAGACCACGCAGCTTTTGCATTCTTCAGAAGGGAGGCCTGCGAAATGTCTGTGGCATTTCATTTAAAACTCAGTCCATCCTACTTTTTTGAAGCATTTATTGGGTAAGACAATGAATGTTCTGTTTCTTTAAGGGAAAAATTACATTTTTCGAACGCATTCAAAACAAGTTTTCTCCTTTCACCTGGATCCTAGAGTGAGTTTGAAAATATTGAATTTGTGGCATTGTCGTCTATTAGAATGCCACCAAACTTTGCCAAGATAGGGAAGGGAACACAGTGCTTGCTGTTAAAATTTAAACCTCTTATTCCAAAGCCCTAAGCGAAATGTTAGAGAAGGAAATTTAATGTGGTATTGAAATTTAAAAGAAAAAAAACAATTGTTCATCTTTCTTTCTGAACAGATCATATCGTTGATTTTCCAGGGCTTATCTCTCTCACTATGCCAGTGAACTCTTGAAAAAATAGTATTATCTTTTTTTCTTTTTTTTTTTTGGTCCTGAGTTCAAAAGTACAACTGAGTTGTCTACAGACACATTTTTTAGAGTGTAACATTTTGGCAAATAAAATCTTCCAGGGATTACTAGGGAATTAACAAAAGGAAATAAATGGTTTCTTTGGGCGATTTACATTCTTATTGTTTTAAAGGAGGTATTTCATTCTTATGGCTTCATTGAGGGGTCCTCAGGGGTAGAAAACCACTGGCCCATTGAATGTATTCATTTCTTAGATCCCTGTATTTACCCAAAGTACAATCTCTGGGATTTCACATGGAAACTAAGGAAACTCCTCCAACCTCAAGGGAGGCACAACCTTAAGGAGGGACAGACAAGAAAACAGGATATCCTAATGTGAATATTGCCCTACTAGAGTTCAGATTGTAAGGACCTATTAAACCAGAGTGCTTCCATCCGGTTAAACAATAACCTTGTTGTTTAATCCTTAAAGTGTCCCTGTCCCCCTTCCCCAGGGGACTTACTTAAAAACAAGTCCTGGAAACCAGTCCCAGGTAACAAAGCCCAAATACAAGGGTGGGTCAGGCCAGGTGGAGATATCCAATGGGGGGGTGGGGGGAGGCGTATACTGTCTCCCTAGTTACCACGGAGTATGGGCCCCACGCTTTGGGAGCCTTTGGGCATCAATTCTGACCAAGGTGATAGGCTAGTTCAAATATCTACTATAGGGTAAATTGTAATTCAATTGGTCACTTATGTGTGACCTAGCATGACTGTGCAGCTTTCTCTGTGTGTTACAATTTCATTGGCCACCTGTGCATGGCCAGGCCCAACCACATGGCCTTTGCCCTTAAAAGCTAGTCTGTGAAGCAGAGAGAGGTAGCCCTCTCTGTAAGAGGCGCGGTCCCGAACGTTCAGTTTGATTTTCTATGTTTGGTGCAAAATAAAGCTTTGCTTGACCTTTGCTTTGTATGAGTCTCGCTCTTTTAATCACGGACCCATTACTGGGGGACCTTTCAAGATCAAAACACTATGAGAATGGAGAGGATGAGCATCTGAATGGGCTTCCACAGGTAAGGGCAAGGACTAGAGCTCTGAGGAGGACTTGATGTTGGACAGATGCAGACATAGTCAGTGCACTTCAGACAGGGAGAAAGAACAGACAAACGTGGAGCTAACAACGAGCATATAAGTGGTATCAAGGCAGCAAAGAAGACAGAGCCAAACCATATCTTACTAAGGAATGAGTTTTAGTCTTTAAAACAATGGAAGAACCATCAGTGACTTCTTAGCTGATGAATGGTGGGATCAGATTTGTTATTAGTGTTGCCAGTTACTCTTCCAGAAACATAAAGGACAAACTGGAACAGGCAAGCAAGATTGGAGGCAGAGAACCCAGTTGGAAGGCTGCTATGGAAAACCGTTTGAGAAGTTATAAGACACTTAACTAAGACAGGAATCTTTGGGATGCAAAAGAGCATGGTCTGAGTGATTAGCTGGAAGTAGAAAGAAAGGAGGTGGTGAATGCCTTGAATGTCTTGGATTTCTGGCTTGGATGGTCACCTGAATGATCTAGCTATCTACCATTTACTGTGTTAGATTTACCGAATGGTTCTACCATCTACTGATGGTAGAGGTCATTGGAGATGCACTATTAGTCTTATTTAGGGCATGCTGAGATTATCATCAAAGGGTAAGTAAGTGTCCAATAGGCAATTGAATATGTAGATCTGGAGTACAGGAAAGAGTTTTAAGTTCTAGCTAAATTGTCCAACAAGAGTCCTTAAACTTAGAGGTAGGTCCTCAGACAGACTTTAGGGAACTCTGAGCCCTCTAAAATTTTTGGGCAAATATGCATTCTCATATGTGCATAAATAGGAGGAAATTCATTATATAACAAGTTTTCAAAGAGCTCAAAATCCTCAAAGAACTGTCTGCATAAACAATGAGTCAAGTGTGGAACTCTGAGCATTATTAATATTTCAGAAAATGGAGTTAGCCTAGAAGATGAGATCCTCACACACTGTCCCATTTGTTTCCAAATCCATACTGTTTTACCAAATGACTCTACTCCGGATGAAGAGCTTTACTGTTATAAAAGGCACCCGTGTTTTTTCCTGTCTCTAAACTTCTCCCTCTCAAGTCCCTGTCAATTTTCTAGGCCTAGCCTCGTCCCACTCTGCTTACAAATCCCATTCATAAAATTTGTGTGGTTTTTCCCTTTCACCAGCCCAAATGCCTCCACCTCTTCTAAATTTCAACAAGACATCTTACCAGTTGGTTTCAATTGGCCCATACACAGTGCCTGGCACCAAGTAATTTTTCAAAATTAATATATAAATCAGAACATGAAACAGCTCTTGAAATGCCAACTCCTGTGACTCTTTAATGATGTGTGTATATGTATTTATATATTTGTATATGGGTGTATTTGTGTATATTTGCATGCATTCTGCCTACCAACTAATTTCAACCAATTTCAATAAATTCATTGAAAAACAATGGCTATATTACATTTCTAGCACAATTTTGAGTACATACTAAGTATTTACATACCAAGAGGTCAGAAAGATGAAGAGAAGGATAAAAGAAAAGAGGTGGTACACCAAAGTCAGTAGAAAAACTTCTAAGCTGGAATTTAGAAATCTAAGTATCAATTCTGTCTCATCCATTGTTAAGATATTTAACCACTAATAGGAAGAAAAATTTGTCTGCCCTACTTTTATCATGATATTATTGTGAGGATTAAATAATATAATATATTTAAATACATTATATACATAAATAATTTTATATAATGTGTATATAATATAGAAATAAATTTTATAAAATGCACTTAAACATATATGTGTTTTGTAACATAGAATAAAAAAGTATCCATATTAATAAAGATAAATAAATGAATCATAAGAGAAAATTTTAATGATAGTCCATAATGTTATAATTTTGTTTCCTAAATAATAAACACAGTTTAAAATAATTATCATTATTTTTAATAATAAGGTTAACGGAATGTTTTTTCAACTGACCCCAATTGAAACAAATGAGATCACAGAAAAACATTCAACAAAATTTCTCCAACTAAGCTGCTACATTTCTGTAACTAGGTAATAATTCTAGACAGAACAAGTTAAAAATTATGATTCTCTAGTCCTATTCATGATAAACCAACATTGTTAGAAGAGATAGAATGTAAATATATCACAATTTATTCAAAAGCTGTTACTAAAAATTGATCAGAGGGGTGTCTGTGTGGCTCAGTTGGTTAATTGCCTTCAGCTCAGGTCAAGATGTCAGCGTCCTGGGATGGAGTCTCACCTCAGGCTCCCTGTTCAGCAGAGGGTCTCTTTCTCCCTCTCCCTATGCTCCTCCACCCACTTGTGTTCTCTCTCTCTCAAATAAAATCTTAAAATAACAACAACAACAAAACATGGGACGCTTGGGTGGCTCAGTTGGTTAAACGTCTGCTTTCAGCTCAGGTCATGATCTCAGGGTCCTGGGACTGACCCCCAAGTCAGGCTCCCTGTTCAGTGGGGAGTCTATTTCTCCCTCTCCCTCTACTTGCTTCTCTGCCTACCTGTGTTCTCCATCTGTCAAGTAAATAAACAACATATTTTTTAAAAAATCTAAAACTTGATCAGAAATAGATTTATGATAAATCAAAATAATTTTTTAAAGAATTAAGGGAACTCAATTTAGAGACTGATAAATATTATTTTGGAATAAGAATAGCTTACTTCTTAAGAGAATTTTTAGTTTAGATTTTATATAACAGTTTGTATAGAATATATGTTAAATATTCATAAAGTAGGACATAACTTTACATATTTTTGCATATCAAAATTGGTGCTCTATTCTCTATCTAATAAAGGCTCAGAGTGTTCCAGCCTTTGCAATAAGTGCTTTAAAGGGAGTAGACAAAAATCATCATTTTTCCTATTTTTTATACAAAACTCTAGTCCCTGCCACCTTACATCTGGAAGTCCCTTCCAGAAACAAAGTAATTTTGGTTCACATGCATGCAAATTAAATCATTCTGGTTGGGATGGTTAAAAAATGTGTTGATAAGGCAGAGAGTATGAAAGGTGCAGAGTGGGGCAGGAAGATGTGTTTTCGGAATGAGCTCTTCAGAGAGAGATAGAGGCAGATTCTAAATGAATCCAAGTCGTGAAGCTGTTGTCCCAGATGGTTTACTAGACAGGGGTCTGATGGTTGTGAGACAAATGCACATACCAGGTGAGGAAGATTTTCCACCATGTCCTGGAGCCATGAGCCCAAATCTACACATCTCCTGTCCTTGACTCCATGGTCATGAGAAGGTACAGTTAAGACTTTGTGGGATTTGAAGTACATACATTTTGAGGGACCCTCTTAAAGAACAACAGCAAAAAGAAATTACAAATACAATTTAGTTATGAAGGGAAATATTCAGTTAGAATAAGCAAAGAAATCACAACGTTTTTGAGACTTGGGAATTCAGGTCCACTCTTCTGTGGTAGCTTAAGGTTATTTGCTAGAAATGCTTGTAGAACAGTAGTTGCAATGGCAAGTTGGTTCGTTCATCACCAGAAAGGCCCTCACTCCCGGCACCTCCCAGCACTCCCAGGTACCTGCCCATAGGGCCCCAAAGCTTAAACTTTCATCATCAGCTTTGCAAGAAATCTGTCTCTGATACTGAAGAACCATTACGAGTCTTTGGCTGGTTACTTTTTATGGCTCCATATTTGGTTCATCCCACGTTCCGTGCCAAGGCAATGTTCCATGAGAAAGACAACATCTGCACCTTTGAAATTCCACTCTCCCTGTGAGGGAAAAAGTCACTGTGGAATGGGCTGTGAGCCATGATTCTTCACTCCAACCTTCCCATCTCACTTTGCATCTGTCACAGTCCCTGTGGAGAGAAGTCTTCAGCTTTTCCACTCCATGGATATACATTTGCAGAGCCCATGTGTGTGGTCGAGAAGGTGTGCTCCCAGACTCACAATTTGGTTCTCAGGTACCAATATCACAGGCTAAGTGTCCTCAAATCCAGCCAGTTTGGCACTGTTCAGGACAGTCACAGGTGACAGCTCTAGGCCCAGTCATGATGTTTCAGCTATGAAGATAGGAGTTGATTGGCCTAAACCTACAACCTGCTATGAGTTAGGAAGTCACAACACCTTTCTATCTGTTCTGACAAGTCAATAACATTGAATTTGCACCTCAGAAGTAGAACACTACTTAAAAAATAATCAAGTTGTTTCAATAGCTGACAGCCAAATGAGTTGAAGAATGTGATAAGAGTGTGAACTGTCCATTCCAGCCTCCCAGATGGAAAGAATAGAGTGCATCAGAGTGAGGAGGTACAGAAAGCCTCACCTTGCAGGTAGGTGGAAGAAGGCCAGACAGAAGGTGGTGATGAGATACACAGTTTCAGGATCCAAGGTGTCAGGTGGAAATAGAGCTGTCAGATAAAATACAGGACATTCAATTTCTAAATTCAGATATACATTAGTAAATCTTTCAATGTATGTATGTTCTCCAAATTGCATGGGGTCTATTTATATTTAAAAATTATATCTTCTGTATCTGAAATTTAAATTTAACTTCAATCCTTTATTTTTTTATTCACTAAGTCAGGCAACATTAGGTGGAAAGCCACCTAAAAAGGAGACCCTAACTGAGCCAGGATTATTTAGTTCTAACTAGAAAAAGATGACAAGCTACTTAAAGCAAAAATAAAAATAACTGTGCAAATATATGGTCAATGGATATTTTTCCTAGGGCTTACCTTTTTTTTTCCTTTTTCACCACTTTAAGCATCTCTATTTTTTATCATTTGGTTTTTTTCATCATAATTTACTCTTTAATCTTCATCTCCTTTTTATCCCATCATCCCCACATACCTGCTTCTGGTAACTATCAGTTTGTTCTCTGTAGTTGAGAGTCCGTAGTTGAGACTTTGTCTCTCTCCTTTTTTTCTTTTTTTTACTTTGCTTATTTGTTTTGTTTCTTAAATTCCACATATGAGTGAGATCATATGGTATTCGTCTTTCTTGATATTTGATCTATCATATTTGATCTACGGTATTTGGCTGACTTATTTCACTTAGCATTAGACTCTCAAGCTGTATCCATGTTGTTGTAAAGAACAAGATTTCATTCTTTTTTATGGCTGAATAAAATTCCATTGTATATATGTACTACTTCTTCTTTACCCATTCATCTGTTGACAAGACAATTGGGCTGCTTCCACAGTTTGGCTATTGCAAATAAAACAATAAAATGGGTGTGCATGTATCCCTTTGAATTAGTTTTTTTTTATTTTTTATTTTGGGGGCAAATACCCAGTAGTGTGATTATAGGACCATAGGGTGATGCTATTTTTAATTTTTTGAGGAAATTCCATAGTGTTTTCCATGATGGTTGCTCCAAATGGCATTCCCACCAATAGTGCAAGAGGGCTCCTTTTTCTACACATCCTTGCTAACATTTGTTGTTTCTTGTGTTTTTTATTTTAGCCATTCTGACAGGTGTGAGGTGATATCTCATTGTAGTTTTGATTTGCATTTCCATAATGGTGAGTGATGTTGTGCATCTTTTCGTGTATCTGTTGGCCGTCTGGACATCTTTAGAGAAATGTCTGTTCACATCTTCTGCCCATTTTTTAATTGGATTATTTGGTTTGGGGATATTGAGTTGTGTCAGTTCTTTGTATATTTTGAATACTAGCCCTTTATCAGGTATGTCATTTGCAAGTACCTCCTCTCATTCAGAATGTTGAGTTTTGTTTTGATTATTGTGTCCTTTGCTGTGCAGAAACTTTTTATTTTGATGTAGTCCCAATAGTTTATTTTTGCTTTTGTTTCCCTTGTCTCAAGAGACATTATCTAGAAAAATGTTGCTATGACCAATGTCAGAGAGAGCAGCCTATGGTCTCTTCAAGGATCTTTATGATTTTAGGCCTCACATTTAGATCTTTAATCCATTTTGAGTTTATTTATGGGTATGGTGAAAGAAAACCATGACAAGCTATTTAAAGCAAAACTAAAAATAAATGTTGTACAAACATATGGTCAATGATTTTTTTAATAATAATGTAAATACAATTCATTTGGACAAGAAAAAAGTGCTGGAATGCATGGGTATTTTTGTGAAAAGTAAAACAAGAAGTAACCCTTATATTATATTATGCACAATAACTAATATGAAATAGATCACATACCTAAATGCAAATGCTTAAACTATAAATTACCTAAAGACAAAAATAGAAGAATATTTGCACAATATGAGGTAGGCAGAGATTTCTTAGGATACAAAGGAGGAACTCAGAATAAGAAAAATTAATAAATTGGTATCTTGGATTGAGTTCCCTAAAGGCAGAGCCTGAGATGTGCTCTTGTGTGAGTCATTTATTGTGTAAATGCTGGTAAGAAACATCTGGAAAGAAGTAAGTGAAGTAAGATAGGATAGAAGAGGAAGTATAGCAAAGGAGCAGGGTCAGCTGTCCTGACTCTGCCTGATCCCACATGGAGGCTCAGACACGAATGACACTTCTGTTCTACCCCATATGAAAATCAGGGTATAAGCCTTTTGTACCATTATAACAACCAATCATTTCTACAAGCCATTTCAGAAAAAAACATGGTACTCCAGTTATTTCTAGGTAAAATGACTACCACTGGCTAACAATTCTTCTGAGAAGGTTCTCGTTGTAAGCCTTTTGCAGCCAACATTTCTAATAGGTGGAATGGGTCTATTACCATTGGACATCATCAAAGTTAAAAATTTCCAATGAACAAAAGGTGTTGTTTAAAAATGATTAGTCAAGTCACATATTGAAAGAAAATATTTACAACTCTTATGTCTCACAAAAGGCTCATATCCAGAACAAATAAAGAATTTCTGCAAGCCCAAACAAAGAACCCATTTAAAAAATGGACAAAGATCTTATATGCAGAAAACCCTAATGATTTAACACAAGAGCTGTTATAATTAATAAATAACTTCAGCAAAGTAGTAAAATACAAAGTGAACACACAAAAATCAGCTGCATTTCTAAATACACTAACAGTAAACAACCTGAATAGGAAATTACAAAAATAATTCCATTAACAGTAGCACCAAAAAAAAAAAAAAAAAAAAAAAATTAACAATTAACTTAACCAAAAAGGTGAAAGGCTTGCACAACAAAAACTTCAAAACTGAAACTTCTACAACTGCCATTGCTGAAAGAAATGAAAAAGACATAAATAAATAGGAATACATCCCATGTTCATGGATTGAAAGATCCGATATTGCTAAAATGCCAGTGCTAACCAAAGCAACCTACAAATTCAATGCCACCTCTACCAAAATCCAGATGATATTTTTGCAAATATAGAAAAACTCATCCTAAATTTATATGGAATCTCAAAAGAATCCAGACAGTCAAAACAATATTGAAAAAGAACAAAGCTAGAGGACTCATACTTCCTCACACTTCTTCATTTGAAAACTTATTTTAAAGCTATTGTAATCTAAATAGTGTGGTACTGGCATAAAGACAGACATATAGATAGAGATCCCCAAAATAAACCCTTGCATATATTGTCAAATGATTTCTTACAAAGGTGGCAAAACCGTTGAGATAAGGAAAGACTGTCTTTTCAACAAATGGTATTGAGAAATCTGGATATTCACATAAAAAAATTAATTTGAACCTTTACTTAACACCATATACAAAATTTAACTCAAAATTAATCAAAGACTTAACTGTAGAATATAAAACTCTTGGAAATAAATAGGACATAAGTTTTACAACATGGAATTTGTCAATGACTTCTTGGATTTGACACCAAAGGCAGAGGCAACAGAAGAAAAAACAGATAAATTAGAGTCTATAAAAATTAAAGAATCTTGTGTATTGGAAAACAGTATCAACCATGCAAAAAAGCAGCCCACAGAATGGGGGAAAATACTTGCAAATCATTTATCTGATAAATATCTGGTTAATATCTAGAATATATAGAAAACCCATACAAGTCATACAACAACAACAACAACAAAACATACAACCCAATACAAAACTGGGGAAAGTACTTTAATAGGTATTTGTTCAAATAAGATATACAAGTAGCCAATAAGTACACGAAAAGATCCTCAACATCACTGATCTTAAGAGAAATGCAGATCAAAACTACAATGAAATACCACCGCATGCCCATTAAGATGGATATTATTAAAAACAACAATAACAACAACATAAAATAATAAGTATTGTAAGAATGTAGAGAAATTGGAACCCTTGTGCATTGTTGGTGAGAATACAAAATGGTGCAGCCACTGGAAAATAGTGCGATAGTACCTCAGTAAATTAAAAATGAATTACCAGCCCATCCAGCAATGCCATTTCTCAGCCTTGAAAAGGCATTTGTACATGCACGTTCACAGCGGCATCATCTGCAATAGCTAAAACATGGAAGTAAAACAATGATGGATGAATGGATAAGTTAAATGTGCTTTATACATTGATCAGAATATTATTTAGGCTTAGAAAGGAAAGAAATTCTGCAATAAGTTACAACATGGATAAATTTTGAGGACACTATTCTGAGTAAAACTAGTTGGTCACAAAAAGATAAATACTGTATGATTCCACTTATATGAGGTTCTTAGAGTAGTGAAATTGATAGAGATAGCAGAATAGTAGTTGCCAAGGTCTGGGGGGAGGGGAGAATGGGAGTTGCTGTTTCATGGGTTTATAATTTCAGTTTTACAAGATGAAAGAGTTATGGAAATGGATGGTGGTAATAGCTGCATGATATTATGATTGAATGCTACTGAGCTGTACACTTTAAAATGGTTAAGATGATAATTTTTATGTTCTGTGTATTTTACTAGAATACAAAAATTGAGAGGGGAGGGAAAAGGGCTTTTATAGACAGAATGGCTAAAATTAAAATAACTGAGAAAACCAAATGTTAGCAAACATTTAGATCACACGGATATGAATGCATTGCTAGTAGGAGTGTAAAATGGTACAACCCCTTTGAAATTGTTAGTTTCTAATAAATCTAACTCTGTACTTACCCCAGGAAACAATAACTATACTACTAGTGATTATACTACCTTCCCACCATGTTAAAATACATGTCCACCAAAAAACAAAAAAAAGTATGCCTGTGTTAGAATGTTCACATCAGCTTTGTTTACTATAGCCAAAATCCAGAAATAACCCAATGTCAATCAACAAGTGAGTGGATAAACAGTTTGAAGCATATTCATTCAATAAACTGAAACTCAGCAATAAAAAGAACTCCTATTACATGCAACGACATAGATGTACCTCAAAATCATGGAATGAAAGAAGAAAAACACAGAAGTGTAAGCATTCAATGATTCTATTATACAACGTTCAAGAACAGTCAAAACTAGTCTATAGAGATAGAAATCAGAACAATGTCTGCTTCTTGGCTAAAGCATGGGAACTGACATGAAGAGGTCACAAAAGGACTTTACAGGGTGATGAAAATGTTTTATGTCTTGAAAGGGATGATGGGCTACAAGAATACGTACATTTGCTAAAACGTATCAAACTTTACTCTTAATATTTCTCCTTTGTATTGCCGTGTAAACTATACCAAATAACTTTTATTAGTTTACGTAACTGGAATTCCAGGAGAGTAATTGGTTTCAGGAATGTCTGAATCCGAGAGCTCATACCGGGTCATCAGCCTGCTCTCCCCCTCCCCCCTCCCCCCTCCCCCCTCCTTCATCGTCCTCCTCCCTCTTCTTTCCTCTCTCCTTCTCCTTCCTCCTCTTTTCCTCTCCCTTCTTTTCCCTCTTTCTTCCACTTTCTCTCTCCCTTTCTCTCTTGCTCCCCCCAAAACCTTTCCTTTTGCTTGCTTCTTTTCTTGCCTACATCGCTTCTCGCAGCCGTAAGAAAATTCCTACGATGCCTTTAAGGATCCTTACATAGTTCGCAATTCTGAAATCACGCTGGGACTAAAATGCTCTACTGGTGACCTTATTCACAGACTAGAAGAAACTTGGCATGTTGTAATTCTTATTTTAATCATACTTCAGAACTAATTGGCTGTTCTGCTAAAGTTGTTTTTTGGCAAACCAAAACTTAATGCAGACGCTAGTCATGGCTTCTGGGATCCACGGAGATGATTTACCATTTTTGGATACTACCCTTGGCCAGATTAAGAAAATACTCACATTTGATTTAGAATTGCTCCTTTCTCTGGACATCTATTGCTCTTTTTCTAAAAGCCAGATAGGCCTTGATCATACCACAACTGGGGGTTTTGAGACATATATATTGTTGATTTTGCTCTCTGAAGAGATCGCATTGAGAAAATAGAACCTGGTCTGAGTAGGAAAACCAATGATCCGGAACTTCATTTCATAATGCATAACCAAAAAGTATGTCTTGTCTTTTACTCCACTCTATTTACAGTTTTGGATGGATTTCTACATGGTTCTCTTCCTGCAAAAGTTCGATGAGACTTTCTAGAAACCACTTGCTCTGTAGTACCCAAATAAAATCATTAAAAGAATTTTATTCCAGAGCCTTCAGTCAGCAGGGGATTGGCTCTCTCTCCCTCTTTTTTAAATATTTTTTTTAAATAAAAGCTAATTTTTTAACTTTTTTTTTTTTTTTAATAAAAGCTAATTCCTACGTTTGGTCTTTATATTCTTTAAATCCAAAACCTTTGCCTTCCTGAAGTTCCTTGCCTGACTTTGTTTCTTCCCATTTTCTGTATTTCATTAGACATTCCAAGCTCAGGACTCAAGGAGATAAGATTTTAGATGCACCTTCTCGCTTGTCTCCATCTGATTTAAGCTCACGGGTCAAGTTTGTTTTTGTAAATAAGGTTTTACTGGAGTACAGCCTCATCCATTTCTTTCAATACTGTCCTTATCTGCTTTCATGCAATAATGGCAGAAATTAGTTGAAGTGGGACAGCATGGCCACAAACCGAAAATATTTACTATGCGGTCCTGCAAAGATGTAATTTTCCCATGCCTCACCTACATCACCACCTTCTCATGCTCTTCTCCATAACATTAAATCTTGTACATTCTCCTTGAAATGGAGGATGAATGAAATATCAGGAGCCTAACAGAAAAAACTAAGTCATATGGGTTTGGCCATATCTCTTTATCATGTACATTACTGATACATAAAAGTGTGTTGTGGGGAGGCAACCCTTATACCACCTAACCTTGAGATTTTGTTCTCCTATCAGCACCTTAACGACACTCAAGGACAGACGAGCATGCCAACAATTCTTTCCAACACACTTACCTACCCATTCAATCTTCATCTCTCCATCAGACCTCAGTGGAGCTTAAATTTGTATCTAGATATAAACATGTTCTCACATATAGATGATCACTCAGAAAAGGTTTCCTGGAATCTCCTGTTAAGGCTAACAATAGGAATTATATAGAAAAAAAATCCCTAAAAAATACTAAGATATTTTTTGACCATGGAAGCAATCTTAAGACATCAATCAATATCTTGGCAGTGGAAAACTGCTGTGGGAGGAAGTGTGGTCATGGAGGATTCAGAAGAAAGGAGGGACTCACCATGGAGGCTCAGAGAATTCACGAGTTGTCTCATCCTAGATTCACGATGTATGCAAGAGTAGGAAGAGCTGTTTCAAGATAGACTCCCACCCAGAAATCTAGATGAAGGTCCCAGGGAAGAGGCAGTAAACAAGTCTGAGTGCTCCCATGGGAGCTAATGACTTAGGACTGCACACACTCTCTCCCTTATGACGGAGGTCTCTGAACAATGGTCAGAGCTATGCCAGGCTCAACCACGGGCACCAACTGACATTACTGACTATATTCCCTATGCTGTACATTACATCCTCATGACTTATTTTACAGTTAGAATTTTCTTACTTATTTAATACTTATTTATTTAATTAACTTAATACTTATTTATTATACTTAATTGGATACTTATTTATTTTAGAGCTAGAATTTTCTCTCCTTAATTCCACTCCCTCCTTATTCCACCCCCTCCCCCAATCTTATCCCTCCTCCCCTTGGGCAACCACCAATCTCTTCTTGGTGTCTATGAGTCTGGGTTTTGTTTTGTGTTTTGTTTTTGTTTTTGTTTTTGGATTCCACATATAAGTAAAATTATGTGGCATTTATCTTTAACTTATTTCACTGAGCATAATCTTTTTTTGTATTATGTCATGTTAGTCATCATACAGTACATCATTAGTTTTGATGTAGTGTTCCATGATTCATTGTTTATGAATAACACCCAGTGCTTCATGCAATATGTGCCCTCCTTAACCCTCATAACCAGGCTAACCCATCCATCCTCCCACCCTTCTCCCCTCTGAAACCCTCAATTTGTTTCCTGGGGTCCATTGTCTCTCATGATTCATCTCCCCCTCTGCTTCCCCCCTTCATTTTTCCCTTACTTCTCCTAATGTCCTCCATGCTATTCCTTATGTTCCACATGTAAGTGAAACCTTATGATAATTGCCTTTCTCTGCTTGACTTATTTCACTTAGCATAATCCCCTCCAGTTCCATCTATATTGATGCAAATATTGAGTATTCATCCTTTCTGATGGCTGAATAATATTCCATTTTATATATGGACCACATCTTCTTTATCCATTCATCTTGATGCAGAAAAAGCATTCGACAAAATACAACAGTCATTCCTGATTAAAACATTTCAGAGTATAGAGATAGTGGGAACATTCCTCAATATCATAAAAACCATGTATGAAAATCCCACATTGAATATCATTATCGGTGGGGGGAGATTTTCCATTAAGATCAAAAACATGGTAAGGATGTCCACTCTCACCACTATTGTTCAACATAGTACTAAAAGTCCTAGCCTCAGCAATCATAAAACAAAATGAAATAAAAAGCATCCAAATTTGGGCAAAGAAGAAGTCAAACTTTCCCTCTTCACAGATGCCATGATACTTTATGTAGAAAGCCCGAAGGACTCTGCCCCCAAATTATTAAAACTCATACAGCAATTCAACAATGTGACAGGATACAAAATCACTACCCAGAAATCTGTTGCTTTTCTATATGCTAACAGTGTAACTTTTGAAACAGAAATTAAGAAATCAATTCCATTCACTATAGCAACAAAAACCGTAAGATACCTAGGAATAAACCTAACTAAAAACATAAAGATCTATACTCTAGAAACTACAGAACACTTTTGAAAGAAATTAAGGAAGACACAAAAAGATAGAAAAATATTCCATGCTCATGGACTGGAAGAATAAACATTGTTAAAATGTCTATCCTGCCCAGAGCAATTACATTTTCAATGCCATCCCTATTAAAATCCCATTGGCATTTTTCAAAGAGGTGGGACAGAAAATCCTAAAATTTTTATGGAACCAGAGAAGACTCCAAGTCACCAAGGGAATGATGAAATAGAAAAACAAATCTGGGCATATCATGTTATCTGGCTTCAAGCTATATCACTTAGCATAATCTTAGCATAATATCCTTAAGGTCCATCCATGTTGCCACAAATGGCAAGATTTCATGCTTTTTATGGCTGAGTAATATTCCATTACACACACACACACCACTTTCTCTTTATCCATTCATTCACTGATGGACACTTAAGTTGTTTCATATCTTGACTATTCTAAGTAATGCAACAGCAAACATAGAGGTGCATATATCTTTCCAAATAAGTGTGTTTTCTTCAAATATTTACCAGTAACAAAACTGTTGGATCATAGAGTAGGGCTACTTTTAATTTTTTCAGGAACCACCATCTTGTTTTCCATACTGGCTGCACCAGTTCACATTCCCACCAAGAGGGCACGAGAGTTCCCCTTTCTCCACATCCTCATCAACACTTATTATTCCCTATATTTTTAATAATAGCCATTCTGACAGGTATAAGCTGATCCAAGGGAGGAATCTCATTTAGCACCTACTTTCAGGCTGATTGGAAGGCAGACCCTCAGCCAGGAGCTTTCAAAGTATGCAAATATATACAGATTATAGGGCCACAGTCATCATCCCTGCTTCCTCCAGGCCAGGAGGATGGGAGGTGTTCCCTGGATGACAACTGGAAAACTCAACGCTCCAGAGCCCCTTTCTTGGAAGTCTTGCTAAGTTGTCACAAGGCCAAGGAGATGCACAAGTTTCATGGTGGATTCCTGGAAGCACCTCCTTAGCTTTTGGATGTGAGGAAAACCTGAAGCCTTTCCCTGAGGCTGAAGGTCCAGACTAAATAAATAGATTTTTTTTTTTTTTTCCCCAGGAATAGCACAGTTGTGTTTCAGTCTGCTGTCTCAGCAGTGCCCTGGGGATGGTAGCCTGCCAAGAACTGTCTTTCTGATTGTTATAGTTCCATGGAGGTCTGGAAACTAGCCCTCCTGGCCACCAGAACAGAGTGACCAAGGGCGGTGTCCCCGGGTGGAATGTGCTCATTAGCTAGGGAGTGGGTAAGTCTGTGATTGCTCATGCTTGCTGGCCCCATCTGGAGACTTTGGGAGTGCGGCAACCGATCGCACTTACTGAACTCAGCAATCACCTTGACCACTGGTCGCCGCCCATCTCAACAAGGTGGCCAGAGAGTGCCTTCCTTGTCTACGCTTGCTGGTCTGTGTGAGCAGGTCATGCAGAGAGAGCAATAATGGCATGTTTTGGTGCCTCCGTCTCTGAGATTGTCTCAACTGACCTCCACCTCACTGGCCAATGCCCCCAGATCAGTGGCTGATATAGCCTAGGTGCTGGTTTTGTTTTGTTTTGTTTTTTTCCCACTGGGTCTTGGCCTGAGCAAGACCACATGTTGAGTCCCCTAAGAGAGGAATCTCAGTGCCCTATAATACTTTGGGACCCCCAAATGTCAGCCCCATTGTGTTTTCCAAGCCAGACGTCTTGGGGGCTCATCTCTCTGGTCCAGATCCTAGGTGCTGGGTGTCAGATGTGGGACACCAACCCCGTGCTTCCCTATTTGCTGAGATCCCTCCCTATTGTGTGTTGCCACACCAGAGGTGGGATTTTCTCAAAACTATGACTCAGCCTTTTCTACCCATCTCAATGTGTTTATCTTTTGTTGTGCAGAGAAGTTCATCTAGTTTTCAGACCTTTTTCAGAGGGGAATTATTCATACATAGCTATAAATTTGATGTTTCTCTGGGAAGAGGTAAGTTCAGGAACTTTGACGCTATCAGCTTGGACCCCTTTCAGCTCAGTAGAAACCATTTAACCAAGTAAAGAAGTGCCTTTCCATTTATAGTGCACTAAAAGTTTTTATCATACATGGTGTTGAATTTTAGCTAGTATTTTTTATCTATCTATCTATTTATTTATTTATCTATTGAGATTTCACTATGTTTTTCCTTAATCTGGCAATTTAGTAATCACATTAATAAATATCCCATTATTACAACACCCTTTCAACGCTGGGTTACACTCTGCTTTGTGATATATTATTTTAATATATAATTAATTAATATTAATTAACTATTGTCTTGTTAATATTTTATATGGTACTTCTACTTCTATACCTATTAGTGAATTATGTTACCCTTGTCTATATTTAATTGTAGGATTATGTTGGCTTGTTAATATGGGTTGAACAGCAACAGCTTTCCTTCTTATTGACTTTCTGAAATATTACAAATATAATGATGCATAATTTTTTTCCTTGAAGCTTTGTTAAACCTACCTGTAAAACCATCTGAGCCTGATACCTCTAGTGATTCTTTGTTTTTTATTTCATCTTATCTTTTAATTTTAGTTTTAATTTTCTTCTCCCCCTCCTTTTTTTCCCCCAAAAGTCTATTTTTGATGTAAGAAACTCTCAACTTCTGTTGGCTCATTCATTTTCGCTCTTTTTGTCTTGTAAAATAAGCACTTAACATTCAGATTTCCCTCTAGAATACTCCTATAGCTACATTTACAGGTCTTGTTATATACAACTATTCTTGTTGCTTAGTTTCTTATTTCTAAATACTTCAGAGATTTTCATTCTGATTTCTCCTGCAACTCATGTGTTATTAAGAAGTGTGCTTTATATTCTACATTCGTGTTTATAATGGGCAGATTTGAAGATGGCCTTCAATGACCCCACCTTCTGGTTTTCATGGCTTTCTATAGTCTCCTCCCAGTGAACATGGCTTCTAGAACTCCTCTTCTGGAATCCCCTTCTAATAAATATATTATGGAAAAATGACAGAATAGCTCTTCGAAGGTTAGGTTACAATCAGACTGCCTGCCTTCTGTCTTGGGCACTCACTCTCTCTTGCTCGCCCACTCTGAAGGAAGCCAGTGGCCATGATGTGAGTTCTCCTTCCGTGTGGCCCATATGGCAAGAAACGGAGAGAGACTTCTAACAGCTGAATCCTGCCCTGGGACCTGAGTGCTTTTCTAAGTAAATCCTCTCCACTCCCCAAATCTTGAGGTAACTGCAGTCCTAACAGTTTGACTAAAGTTTCAGGAGAAAACTTGAGTCAGGATCTCACAAAGCTGTGCCTGGATTTACAGAAACTATAAGAGAGGAAATGTTTATTGTTTTAAACACTAAATTTTGATCTGATTTATTACACAGCGATAGGTAAACAGTACAGATTTTGGCTTGTGAAAGTGAAATGCTATTATAATGAAAAACTTAAAAAGGGAATAGGTTTGGGAACCACACTGTTAGGCTTGAGGAAAGGGTTCATAAAACTTGAAGTGCCTTGGTCACACTATGCCTAGATTTATAGACTTTGAGGACGCTGCTTTTGGGAAACCCGAAAGCCATAAAGAGGTAATACTGAAGAATTTCTTCTACTTCAATTCATAAAGAAATACTGGGGATTCAAATACCATTGATCTTCCACAGTGATAATCACTATTAAAACATATATAATTATTGACTACATACTACTATTGTGCTCCTTCTAATTTTAATGCTTGTGATAAAATGTAGGTTTTCTAGAAAAATTGAGAAGTTTGAAAAACTTGTATATTGATCTTGACAGCTCCCAAATATTTCAAGACTGAAATGAAATTGGTGTTGATATTAAAAAAATAAGAACTTTTGATATTGTATACTGAAGTGTGTTAATATTGGGATGATCTGCATAACTTAGTGACCCAGTGTTTTCCAAATAATCAATGCATGATGTTACAAAATTACACATGGGTGGGAGAACCATTTAAAGTACACAAAAGAATACTGGATGCTAATACAGCAGAATTTAAAAATTTCATGATATATTATCAAAGTACCATATCCAAAATTATGCATAAAATCTATTAAAATAGTCTACTCTTTTCTAACTACAGATAGCTATAGTGCCAGATTTTCTTTATATATTTCAACTGAAGCCATGTATCACTACTAATTAGATGCAGAAGTAGTATTGAGAATCTGGCTGACTTTTGTAAGGCCAAACACTAAGGTTTTAAATGTAAAACAATGTGGCTGCTTTTGTTTAATTTTTTTTCTAATTTTGGAAAACAGTTATTTTCATAAAAAGAAATTACTTGTGTTAACATTAATGAATTTATTGTTGTTACATTTAAATGAGTTAATAGTTAATTAAATATTAAAATGTTCAGATTGACTTCTAGCATAGTAAATATCAACAGATAATGTCTACTTAAAGGAAAGCCTTCAAAGTTGATGATAATTTTTAAGAGTGTAGGGTGTCCTAAGACCAAATATTTCAGAACTATTATATTAGCATATTAAAGACCATGAAGAGTCCAGTGATACAAAAACTTGCCTAACTTTGTTAGAGCCCAGTGTTTTCCAAACATGCAGACCCTAAATTTTCTTTCAAATTATATCTCTTTACCTCTAGCAGTGTATATTCTGTAAGACAGAGTTTTTAAAATTTCTGCATAGGAAATGGACATAGCTTTGTGATCCTTAAATCCCTAAATCCTCAAAACCCAGATGTTTTTGGAAAAAAAAAAAATCCTCATTTAGTTTCAACACTTCCCCAGAGTTCCCGCATGTTTTAGCCAAAGTAGAGTTGGTGACCAATATTGACTTTTGTCTACTTATGTAGTAGAGAATTGAACCTTGCTCAAAGAGAAGTCTGGTCTTTGCCCTTGGCTTCTGAGAAGCAACCTCTATGCCTTTGGAATGTCATGCCTGATGGGAGTCATTTTCTTAGGGGCCTTGCTTCACACAGAATAGTCTAACAATGTGACTTACGGTGGGACTACCTGCACTAGAAAGACAAAACAATGTAATTTAGAGTGGAGGCTTTGGGTCACACCAAGAGGGACTGGAGTCTGCAGCCAACTACTGTCCAACAGGGAAATCTCACCTGAATCCCAGAGTCCAGAGTTTTTATTGGGACTCCTTGATACAGGCATGAATGGCTGTCCATGTAGACAAACTTTCCGAAACCACAATTTCCTGAGACCACAATATCTCACGCCTACTGAATCTGGATTTCCACAAAGAAATCTGTGAGTCAGTTAGGGGACTATTAATTGTAAGGGTCTATTTAGCCAGAGCAGCTCCATCCGGTTAAACAGTGATTTTGTTGTTTATGCAGTAAAACTGAAACTGACCCTACGCTCCTCCCTCAGGGAACTGACTTAAAAACAAGTCCCAGAAACCAGTCCCAGGTAACAGAGCCCAAATACAAGGGTGCGTCAGGCCAGGTGGAGACATCCAATCAGTGGGGGCGCATACTGTCTCCCTAGCTACCAAGGAGTATGGGCTCCGCCCTTTGGGCGCCTTTTGGGCATCAATTCTGACCAAGGTGATAGGCTAGTTCAAATATCTACTAGGGTAAATTATAATTCAATTGGCCACCCGTGTGTGACCTAGCATGACTGTGCAGCTTTCTCTGTGTGTTACAATCTCATTGGCTCCCTGTGCATGGCCAGGCCCAACCACATGGCCCTTGCCCTTTAAAAGTTAATCGGTAAGGCAGGGAGCGGTTGCCTCTTTGCAAGAGACGGCCCGGGCTGGTTGGTTTGATTCTCGATGTTTGGCGTGAAATAAAGCTTTGCTTGACCTTCGCTTTGTATCAGTCTCGTTCCTTTGACCATGGACCCAGTATTAATGAAAGTGAAAGATGACCCATCTTAAATGATTTTAAAAAGGGGCGCCTGGGTGGCTCAGTCAGTTAAGTGTCTGCCTTCAGTTCAGGTCATGGTCTCTGGTCCTAGGATCCAGCCCTGAGTCATTGGGCTCCCTGCTTGGTGGGGAGACTGCTTCTCCCTCTCCCTCTATCCCTCCCCCCACCTGTGATGGGGCACATGCACTCCCTCTTTTGCTCTCTGTCAAATAAATAAATAAAAATATTTAAAAATAAAATAAAATTAAAATTAAGTGGTTTAACTAAGATGGGTTATTATCTCACACGAGTAACTCAGGAGGGCAGTTCAGTGTCGACTAACAAAGCAGTTTAGCAACATGGGAAAATACCCCAGAACTTTCCTCACTACCATCTTCAGTGTGTTGACTTATTCTCAGTGTGACAGCCTTAGGCTATGTTTCCCCCCACCCCCACCGCACAATAATTACTGCAGCTCCTATCTTTACACTTTAGGACCACAACCTACTGTGTTCCTTGGTCTGTAGTTTCCCCATTTGATTTCCCTGACTCCCCTTTGGCCAGAATCCCATCACAACTCCATTCCTAAATAACCCCTGGTTATGGAAATAGAATTAACATAATTTGTAACCAATTAAGATTCTCCGTCCTGGATTTGGGCAGGATCCAGTCTCATCTGACTTATCTGGCTGCCTTATTACGGAGAGGTGCCATGGGGAAGTAGCCGTTGGATCAGTGACCAAAACTGTCCATAATAGCCTGCATTTTTTAGACATCCTCTGGTAAATTTCAGGCAGCAGATAGGTCTGTAGAAAAGCAATTTCCTGAGTTTCTCAATTTCATTAGGTTCTATTTCGCCACATGTTTAAATATGTAATAATGCTGGCTTCTAGAGTAGTCCTTTATTCTATTCTGCACATAACCCTGAACCCATCCAGGATATGATGAGTTTGGGAGGACCTGGGGGTATGCCCGTTGGCCTGCTCAGAATGACTCCTGCCTTCATTGAAGTTGGCATGGCCCTTTCAAACAATGCTGCAAGTGGAGACTACAACATCGAGGTTAGAGGCAACTATTTCATTAGTACCCCAGAAGACCATTTTGTCACTCCCCCAAATAAGGGGAGTGGGATGTGGTGACACTGCAAGAAAACTGGCATCCTCAGGAGCAGCCTGGGGCAAGAGCAGAAAATATAAGTTTATTAATCCACGTTTGCTTTAAGAGCAAGAGATCATTTGGGAGTCTTTAAGTAGGTAGACAAGAAGACCAATGACGTATAGATGAATAGAGAGCAAATCTTCATTATTTGCAGATTGTGCTTTGGCCAACTCTCCTACTTGTTAAAATTGCTTTGGAACCCCACAATCAATACTTGTGGGGCTTTTGTAGTCATTTGCATTTGGGGCAAAGTGGCAAAAACTGAGTCACCTGACACCTGACCCAACACTGCCCAGTGATACTCCGTCTTGTAGCTTCCGCTCTCCTACTGTAAATAAGTGCCCTTGTCACCACAGATCTCACCAGTTTTTGCATTTCTGTGCCTCCTGTGGGTGGTTTCATTGCTTAAAATGCCCTCAAGCATAGTGCTGAGGTTCTGAGCCATGTTCCTAAGCACAAGAAGGCTGTGATGTGCTTCATGGAGAAAACAGGTATGTTAGAGAGGCTTTACTCAGACATGGTCACTGTTGGTCATGAGTGCCATGTTATTCAATAAGAATATACTAAATAAGATTTTTAAAACAGAAGTACACATAAAAGAGGTTATGTTTTGATGGGTTGACAACAAAAGACCAGAGACTCATAGGAAACTAACCCTGTATTTCCCCTTAGGGACAAGGGTTCTGCGTTCACCAGGTAACTACCACAAACAATGAGAATTTACTCTGTGTGTGTATGTGTGTGTGTGTGTGTGTGTGTAATATATAAGTTATATATAATTGACTCTAGAATGTTAATAAGATATTGTATATAATAAATAAAATAATGAAACTTGACAGTATGTGTCTATATAATCTCTCTAGAACTCTTTTTTTCAGACAACATTATAATCCCTTTGCATTCCCTGTAGGACCTCTACACCATCAGATATATGTAATCTTTATTATATTCCAGGGTCCAGAATTTCATGTATGCGTTCTGGGTGCTTAAAGAACCAGAAGAGAACACTGGGTTAAATAACCCAAAGATAATAACTGGGAAGGAAAAGAGAAATGATTGTGGATATGGGAACCTGGGAGCGGGAGGAGGAGCTCCATGGGGCTCAGGCTCAGAGCTGCACTGCGAGAACACTGTTTGAGGGGCTCACACCTTTAACAGGGCATAATATAATGGTGCTGATTCTGCCCAGGGCAAGCGAAGCTAAGAAACAACTGCATTGTTGCAGCAACACTGAAAAGGACAAGAGACCAACTGGGAAGATTCCGCCCATCCTTCCTCCTCCAGCTCAGCTGTGTCTCTCTATCGCCCCCTATTGACAGAGCCTATAACGTGGGCAGCTGGCAAAGCAGAAATTGGGTTTTAGTCTCCTTCTGGATATCACAAAAGGCAGGGCTGAAGCAGAGACTATAAGCAAATGACTGGCATTGCATTAGTCTCTTTCCCCTCACATCCAGTAATATTACTCAGGGAAGCATTATTAGAGTCCGGAATTCACTCAAGAAACATACTGAGTTATATATTATCTGCTCTAGGGGTATGTAGCACTGATCACTTCGAGAGGAAAAAAAAAAAAAGAAAGAAAGAAAAAGAAAAGAAAAATTAATACAGACAACATTTTAAGGTCTAATGGCTACCCTTATATAGTCAGTCTAAATTGTTATCTCTTCATTAACTCAGAAATATAATTTAGTCATTTCTGATAAGTATGATATTAGTTTATGGGTCACTAAAAAAATAAACAGAAAAAGATCACAGTGGATCTATCTTCTGCCCTGTATGTTTCATACCAGCCTTTCTTTGGACAGAAGCAGTACAGTTTTTTGGGTTTTTTGTTTGTTTGTTTGTTTGTTTTAAGGTTTTATTTATTTATTTGACAGAGAGAGAGATCACAAGTATGCAGAGAGGCAGGCAGAGAGAGAGGATGAAGCAGGTTCCCCGCCCAGCAGAAAGCCCAATGCGAGGGCTGCATCCCAGGACCCTGAGATCATGACCTGAGCTGAAGGCAGAGGCTTTAACCCACTGAGCCACCCAGGAGCCCCAGAAGCAGTACAGTTTTGACCTGACACCTGAAAAACCTGAATATGTAAGTATGCAGCATATTTCAGAGAATTCTAGTCGAGGGTTTACTCACTGCATTTTTTTTTTTTAAACACTGTTTCCTACACGTGGGTGTAAAATCTTGTAGTCAATGGAAAAGTGAGTATTTTCTGCTGAGTAAAAGTATCTGCAAGCTCTTGTCCTGTTAGGCTATAAAAATACACCAGGAGAGAAGTGAGGAAGTTTACCAAAACGTAAGATCTTTGCTAGCAGTTCCTCTCTGAATAATTAAAAGATCCTACTTTTCCTCAGTGATTGAGATAAAGTTTGCATCTGAAGAGAAGAGAGGATTTCATTTTCCAACTCTACTGCTTACTTATCAGCTTGTAGAGGAAATTTGCAAAATAATACTGGATTCTTGGCTGTCCATTCAGGTTCTTTGTAACTAGGTTGCTGACTTGCCCCTTCCAAAAGGGCATAAAGAGCACCTTTCCTAGGGACCACAAAAGAGGGGAGAGATGCGTATAACTGAAAGAGGTAATAACTGGACTGTGTCCTTTTACCCTATGAATTGATTTCCTCCTCCTCCGACTTATCACAATGCCATGAAAGACTAGGAGCCAGAGATAGGAGCAGAAAAAGAGAGAAAAACTGATTTGTCAGCCTCTTTAGCCATGTTGAGGCGCTTATTCATTTTTCTCAAGTATTAAACTGAAAAGAAGAGACTATCACTGCTTACCACTCACTCCACCCCCATCTTCCACCCCAGCAGTAAAGCTTAGGAACAGGGAAGCTCCATCATTACACACACATACACACACATAGAAAATACCGTTGCACTTCAGGGTCCTTCCCTGCCCCCCCAAAGCTGACTGGCAAAGAGATTTTCTACCCAAAGACCTTAAAGGAGCAGGTGAACTGAAGTTGCTCTTGGACAACGGGATGGGGTTTGGTGACTGATTCCAAGTCACTTTCTTTCTTTCTTTTTTTTTTGTAAATATTTTATTAATTTATTTGACAGCGATCACAAGTAGGCAGAGAGGCAGGCAGAGAGAGAGGAAGGGAAGCAGGCTTCTCACTGAGTAGAGATCCCGATGCGGGGCTCCATCCCAGGACCCTGGGATCATGACCTGAGCCGAAGGCAGAGGCTTCAACTCACTGAGCCACCCAAGTGCCCCTCCAAGCCACTTAGTTACCAAGGTGCCCCAAGATCACTGTTTAGTTAAAATGTTGCCCATGATTAAGATGGAGGTACGTGAAAGGGCAGAGGAAGTAGCAGGACTCTGAAGTGTGAGGGGGATTTTTAGGTCTGCCTTTCTCCCTGATTATGATATGTTCTTATGTCTTTCTGGCCCTCATTCTTAAACAGAGCTATCCTAGGAGACTAATATTAGAGACAAAGGGAGTGTAAAGTTTTTCTGGCGAGATAAACACAACACCAGGCAAAGTGGTTGCAAGGTAAGATTTATTAAAAATACTCTCCGGCGAAGTTTCAGGGCTCAGGAGAAGGGGAGCCAGGAAAGTTGCACCGGAGGAGGTGGGCACCCTCCGGCGAGGTTCCGTGACTCTGGAAAGCAGAGTAGCGGAAGTCGCACCCAAGGCAGGGAGGAGGGGGCTTTTAAGAGGTTTCGAGGGGGAGCTCAGGGGTCTTTTGGCAAGTTTCCCTTATTCGGATATCTCGCCTGCTCGTCAGGGTCCCATTGGTCCACTGGAGCCCGGGGCGGGGGTCTCAGATTCCTGGTTGGGCCTTTGTTCTCCTGTCCGAGTTCAGGTTTTGTGGCGGGAACTTTCGCCATCTTAAGTAACCCTTTCTGCCAGCCCAACAGGGAGGATAAGGCCCAGTGGGTGGGTTGAGGCCAGCCCTCTGCTGTTTTTCCCAAAGGCCATTTGTAGTGCATTTCTAGTATATGTGCTGCCGAAGCGAGCACTGTAGTGCATTTCTAGAAAAGCCAAACAGATAAGACTTTTCTGGGGTGTGCATACTCTCTCTTTTTCAAGATCCGTGTCTCAGGATGCGACGTGGGGGCTTTGTGGACCTGTTAATACAAAGGCTCCTACCAGAAGAGTTGTCTGAAACCATTACACTGTTTCTTTCCTTCCATGAGGTACCTGTTCTGTAGACCCGTCACCCAAATTTCAGGGACAGAAGGCAGATGGACTATTAACTTGCAGAGCAGAAAGTGAGTTTAAATTGCAATTCCAATGACCCTATATAAGGCTACCCAGAACCCGGAAGTCTGTGCCCATTCCTACATCACTTGCCTGGGTCTTTGCAATAACCTCCTCTCTGGTCTCCTGCTTTTTCCCTTGTCCCTTTCAGACAATCCTGAAAGCAATCATCACATTCCGCTGAAGTATTACTAGAACATACCAGACCTGCTCCAAACTCCAGTGGTTTTCCATCTACAAAGACAGGGAGGACACTCCCACCATCATCGCTCCTTTCTGGCTGGTTTCAAGTCTTCGAAGCCTCCCTGCCTCCCCTCTCCACCCGCACCTCCCCAGCAAGATTCTACCATTGACCAAGCCCTAGCCAGCTTCCTGGGGGCACTCAACTTGGCTTCAACCTTGGCCTATTATAAAGATTTGAATAAATGCCATAGCTTCCACCAGCTCAAGACCACATCCCTAGGATGACCCTCGTCCTCTTAAAGTGCCTGCCTGAGAAAACGTCAAGACTGCCAGGAGAAAGTGCTGTGTATTCCAGCCAGCAACCAAGAATAGGACCCCTGCCTCTGGGTATCTCTGCAAGAGGAGGAGGGGGGAGTTCCTTACTTTGATAAGCTCCAGATAATAAATCCCAGGTGGGTTTCACATGGACCAACCCCACTTCTGGCTTTTTGTAATCTTTTACTTCCCTATCTGATGCCCCACTCACTCCTTCTAGTCTCTATTTTGTCTTTAAAAGGCCATGACCTCAGTACAAAATGAAGTTGGGTTCTGTTCATGGTGGGCTTTCCTCCCTATCACCATACTATCTCACTGATTAAATTCTGTCCTTACCACTTTAGCTAGTGTCTGACTTTTTCTTTGGCACCCACTGTCCTCCGCAGACCCTGGGTGCCAGGCTAATAATCTCCAACCCACCGAGCACAGGCCTTTTTAGCTTAGCTGCTCTTCCCACCGAAATGTATGTCCCCGCCAGAGTCACATGACTTCTGCCCTCTGTCCCCTCAGCTCTTTACTAAGATGTCCACCGTTCAGGGAGTCTTACCTGACGTGCCCAGAATGGTTTCTCCTCATTCTTACTTTATCCTTTTTCTCCCTAACACTTACCACCCCTGGGCACCCTGTGTGGATTTTACTTACTGCAAATCTGTCTCCCTTCGCTGGATTGCAGGCTTGGCGAGGCCCAAGATTTGTTCACATGGATATGCCCCCTGCTGCACAAGAGTACCCAGCACACAGTAGACCCTTGATAAGTGTTTGTCAGAGAAACAAGTTAATCGGTGTGGGCAACTGTTATTTTTCTATAAATATTATTGTTAAAGAGTAGTACGTTCCTCAATTGGCAGATAAAGTGATTCAGCCAGAAGGGAATAAATTGAAGTGAGGACAAAAACTAAAAATATGGGTTTACAGGACATGCCCATTGTGCTCCCGAATCCACTTAAAAGGACATCTGAGGGAGGAAAAAGTGCTGAGGAAGACTATTCCTTGTACAACTGATCTCTGCATTAAGAAAATGTTAGCCCTTCATAATAGGAACCCACGATGGGACAGGTTCCGTGCTCTATCAGAGAACATCTTCCTACTGTTAACTTTAACCATGTTTTTTGAAGTAGCTGTTTGACCAACTGCTATTCTGCTGCATTTACAAGAGTTGATTTTACTCCCTCCTCCAGCCCCTAAATAAAAATCCCAGAAGACAGTGGCCATCACAGTGACATCAAGATTGGTAAAAAATAATTCTCTACTGTAAGGTGACGAACATAATAAAATAAAAAATAATAATTCTGTCAACTCATTTGGGTCATTTCCACAATGAACTGAGTCACATACCCCCCCCCCATTATGGGGCTTATTTATTCTTTGTTTTATGCCAGTCATCACCTAGGCCAGCTTAGCACAAGTGAACAGTGGGGAAAAAGTGCAAACGTACGTAATGAAGCAAGTGGCCGCGATTCTGACACCAGGAAAACAAGTGAGTGACCTGTAAGGCAGAGACCAGAGTTGCTGTCACCTTACGGGAAAGGTATTGCCCTGCAGAACCGGAGGGGAAATTAGGAACCAGGGTACCTGAGGAGGAATTTAATAGCAGCTCTATTTCCTTATTCAAATATAATTCATTATAGAAATTTCCATTTCTCAAAGAACTGCAGTCACCGTGTCTGCACTGTTCTCGCCGGCCTCAGGGGCTGGCAACACACCCCACGCAGACACCCATACCGCCTCAGACCTCGGGGATTACACATCCGCGGGGCTGGGCTCACCGCCACCCCCTCCTCCCCGCCCCCAGATGCACTGCGCATCACCTATTTAACGCGCGGGGGTGTTGTCAGGCATAATGACAAGCCATCTGAATAATGACATCAGTTGTAGGGTGTAAATGAGACAGCTGCCTGCCCCTCTCCCACATTGTGGAAGTTGAGTCAACACACTCCTTTGAAGCCCCAGACGGGCGCTGTCATAAATCTCCGCTTCAGTGATGAGCCCCCCTTTACCGGTCAGGTGGCACCTGACCTCTCACGGGTCACCGAGGCTCACTTGCAACGACTCACTCCTAGCCTAAAAATTCCATATTGAGGAAGACCCATCACTTGGAGGTCCAGATGCGGAAATCGATCCCTCCAAAAACCCGCCTCGCACCTTCCATGGGGGAGGGGAAGCTGCCTGTGCTCTTCCTTCTGGAGCCAGCAGCTCACCTTCTGTGAGCCGGCCTTGCTCAGCACTGGTTCTCTCTGTCTAAGAGCCCGAGCACCAAGGCTGCACAATCCCCCCATTCCTGCTCTCCCCATGTCCGGCTATTTAGAGCTGCAGGATGCCAGGCTTACATACCGGCTTGCACTGACTCTTCTAGAAAGTCGCACTGCTATTTTAGCAATATCTTGATGGAAGAACACCAATAGGCAGACCCACCTGGTCTGATGGTGGGTGGGAGGTGGGGGTTCGTGAAAAGGGTTATGAAGAGGAAGTCTATAATTTGGGTTTGTGCATTCAATTTTTTTTTTTTTTTCTTTAAACCTGGGATACCATTTAGAAATCTTACAGGGAGTCTCTCTTCCTCAGCACTCCCCCCTCCCCACCCAGCTGTCTTGATTAGTGGCTCTGAGTATGCTGGTCAGATCTGGGCATTAATGACGGCTAATTTGCCCGAGGTTGGTGCAGCCCAGGCAGCAGACTCTGCACGACCAGCTTTTGCTGCCATATGGGCGGAAGCAGCTGTTTCAATTACTTTCAGTGCCCAGATGTGTCAGACGAGCCACCAGTCCTCTGCGGGGTACATCAGGCACACGGCAGCTAATTGCTTCAATCGCCCAGGAAGCGTGGTGCTGGGTACTATGAAAGGGGGCTGGGGGACAGCTGAGTGTTAGCTATGGCGGGACTCACAAGGCTGGGTGTGGGGGCGGCGGGAGCGGGGGGCTCCAACTAGACATCAGTCTCCACTGGCTGGTCCACACTGTGCCGGGGCGGGCTGCCTGTGTCTTCGGCAGGTGCAAACCATGTCAGAGCAAGGAGGCAGGTAACATGTCCTGGGCTCTGGTATGTCTCCCTCCCCACAGACCATATATGCCAGGAGTAAATGGCATGCGGGGCTCTGCTCCTTGGATCCCAAAGAAATCAAAACTACAGGATTTCAATTAATAAGAAATTCAGGTTGATCATTTAAATCTGAAGCTTCAAAGCACATTTTTAAAGGTTAGCCTCCCCCTCCTGGCACCAGAGAGTGATCAATGAATCAATGTGTGTGTTCTGTTTTCTGGTGTATCAGATTGAGGGAAGAAAAGGGAAAGGTCAGCTACCACCCATTCCCCACCCCCACCCCCGACACTCTCCTTGGTTCTTGGGAAAAGAAATCAGAAACAAATGTCAGGCAAAGATGTGTCTTCCCATTGTTTGGAGCAGGAGTGGTTGAGGAGAAAACGTGGGATAAATAGAAAGCTGTTATCATCGTAATAATACATCTATTTAGGAAAAGAATAAACATTTGTTTTGTTCTAATTCTATGGTAATCAGGGTGATTGTACTGTACTTAGCTACTGGTTGTTGCCATGGTTATTCCAAGCAGTTTGTGGTTATTAATGGCCTAGAATAATCCATGGGGCTCAGTTTGAGCCCCAGCATCAGAAACACGAGTATTAACTTCACTGTTAACATCCCAAGCATTTTGGACCTCAAGATACATTTGCTTCCTCTCAGCTTTCTAGTACCAGGCATCTAATCTGTATTAGGAAACCCCTTCCTTCACACGGCTTCTCTCCAAAAACACCTATTTACCAAAGGTCTTAGGTGGAATTAATAGACCCTCAGTATTTTTCAAATTGATCTGACAAATACATACTAACGCAATTTAGCAAAACTGCATTAAAGGAAGAGATGTGTAATCTGGGTTTAGGAACTGGTCTGGAGGAGGGGGGTTTCGGGGGCACGCCATGGACACTGGGAACTGCTGATCTCAGGCAAGGCAAACCAGAGTTTCAACCACCATTAAAGGCTGCCCTTTCTGCCCCACGCGTTATCTACGAACTGTGTCCCCTTGATTCTCTAACACAATGACAGATTCCCCTTCTCAGGCTGGAGGGATGCTCAAAGCAAATCACAACAGAGGACTGGACTTTTGTTATTGTTAGCGGTGGTGGTGGTGGTCGTGACTGTTTCGATGTGTTTCCACCGATAATCATCAGGAATGACGTTTCTTTTTTTTTTTTTTCTTAAATATTTTATTTATTTATTTGAGAGAGAATGAGAGAGAGCATAAGAGGAGAGAGGTCAGGGGGAGAAGCAGACTCCCCACAGAGCAGGGAACCAGATGCAGGACTCGATCCCAGGACTCCAGAATCATGACCTGAGCCGAAGGCAGTTGCTTAACCAACTGAGCCACGTAGGGGCCCAGGAACAATGTTTCTTAAGAGAAAAATCAACAGAGCTCATGGAGACTGAGAACAAACGAGCACTGACTAAAATATGTGTGACCCTGGGGAGCCAGCCAAATTGTATCAGCTCTTCCTAAAATCGGAAGATGGCCTGTTTTTCACCTCACATAACAAAACCACCTCCAAACTTGGTGCCATAAACCCAGAATGACTATTTCTCATGGTTCTGAGATTGGCCGGGACTGTTCTGCTCCCCACACCCTTCACAGGGACCCCTCAGAAGGTGGCGTTTAGGGGGTGCCTGGGTGGCTCAGTCTGTTAGGCATCTGCCTTTGGTTCAGGTCATGATCTCAGGGTCTTGGCATCCAGTCCCACCTCCAGCTCCTGCCTCAGCAGGGAGTCTGCCTCTCCCTCTTCCTCTGCCTCTCCCTGCCTCAGCTCATGTGCTTTCTCCATCTCAAATAAGTAAATAAATAAATAATAAACAAACCTTAAAAAAAAAAAAAATTAGAAGAAGAAGAAGAAGAAGACATTCAGCTGGGGCTGGGCTGAGCTATAAGGTCCCCAAACAGGCCCCCAGCGCCCACCTGGGACTTGACACTTGACCATCAGCCAGATCCAGTGCGCCAGGGCGTGGCCTCTCTCTCTAGGTGTTACCTCATCTTTAGGTCCTCTCCACGTGGCGTCTCTCTGGCAGTCCTTGTGGACAACTGGATTTTAAGACCAGCAAAGTCACACTCTTCTGAACTCCTCAAGTGCCATGCCAGGGGCTGTCATCAGCCACGTGGTCACAGCAAGGCTGAGGGCCAATCCAGGTTCAAGGCTTGAGGAGGACTCTCTCCAGCTCTTTGGAGGAAGATGGCTTTCGGCTTGCAGCTACAGCAAGGGTGTGCGGGCTTGAGGGGGGCGGTTTGCGGGTGGATTGCGGGAGCCATGTGAAGCCCACACAGCCTATGTGTTCAGCTTGAGGGTGTGCGACAAGTGGGAAGGAAGAGATCCTCTTTGAAATAAGTAAATTAACTTAGATTGTCCTTAGATTAATTTCATGCCACTTTTTACAAAAAAAGAAAGCAAAGCAAACAAACAAACCAAAAAAGCCTCTTTGAATTTATAGTATTATCCCCTGTTTTGTTAGAACACATGAAGTATTGAAAAACTGGGAAACAGAGGTTTTCTTCTTTTTAAATCTCTGCTGAAAACTGCCAAGCGTATTGATTAGAATATTTCCCACGTCTTTTGTCTGCCTCTGAATGGTCTGAATTGAAAAGCGCAATTTGCTCTGGAAGAGAGGCCCAGGATTGTCATTCACAGGTGAGGAGAGGAAGAAATTCTCTCCATGTTCTCAATTCCTGTCTGCTCAGTGTTAGCAGAGCTGCGTGTCCTCATCAGTGCTCTGGTGGCTGCTTCCTCCTTCCCCTCCTGGGAGAACGCCTTCTCCCTCTGACTGTGGGATAGGCCACGGATGAGGAAAGACCCCACAGGCATCAAAGCAGCATGCATTCCTGGTGGTTGGAGGGGGGTGGGAGGTTGCCGTCATTTAGGTGAGCGTGCTTCTGAGAAACAATGCCCTTGGCCACAGCAGGGGTAGCAAGATAGGTAATGTCATCATGGTCCAGACTAATTCAACTTGAAACTTTTTAACAGACAGAATCAAAAGGTAACCACGGTGTACAGTAGTAGTGCTTAACCATTTATCCAAGGCTGAACATTAGAAACACTGGGAAACACTTAAAAAAATATTTAAAAAATTAAAAAAAAAAAAAGAAAGAAAACAGTTGCTGGGGTCCCATACCAGGCCAATTAAATTAGAACCTCTCATGGGGAGTGGCGGGGAGCACTCAGTATTGATATTGTTTAAAAAAAAAAATATTTATTTATTTGTCAGAGAGAGAAAGCACAAACAGGGGGAGCAGCAGGCAGAGGGAGAAGCAGGCTTCCCAGAAAGCAAGGAGTCCGATGCGGGACCCAATCTTGGGACCCTGGGATTATGACCTGAGCCAAAGGCAGATGCTTTAACTGACTGAGCCACCCAGGCATCCCTGTCTAAGAACTCTTTAACGGAAATTGGAGGAAAGAATAATCAGTTTATCCAGCATTTGAAGTTCAATAAAATAACAAAATTTTGTATTTAGATACGTCTGTTTAAATTTCAGAATTTGCTTTTATTGTCAATAATAGTTACACACAACAGGTAACATTTATGGATTGCTGACTCTGTGCGAGGCACTATAGTCAGTGCTTTACATAGATTGTCCCTACTGAATCAACACCTCTATGGGTGATAGATTGGGGTTGCTCCCATTTTCCAGATGATGAAAGCGTCGTCGTGAATGGTTAGGTAAAATGCTTGCTGTCACTCACCAAACCACCAGGAGTCCCAGATGTGGATGCAGTGTTTATGCCACAGTGTAAACTCATTTTTTTAACTTTTTCTTTTCAGGGAATCGGACGTTGCCATCCAGTTATGCAGAAATAATAAGTGTACCATGTACCCTTCACCCATCCCCCACTGGTAAGATCTTACACGTTATGGTAGAATATCACAGCCAAGAAACTGATAGAACGAACTGACACATAAAACCAATGGACTATATTCGGATTTTACCAGCTTTACATATGCTCATTTGTGTGTGTATTTGTTAGTTTGATGCAACATTAGCTGCTGTGTGGATACGTAAGACACAAGACACAAAACAGTTCAATTGTCAACATCCTCTATGTTGCCTTTCATTTAAAAAAAATTTTTTTTAATATTTTATTTATTTGAGAGAGAGGGAGAAGCAGACTCCCCGCTGAGCAGGGACCTGGAGGTGAGACTCAATCCCAGGACTCTGGGATCATGACCTGCACCAAAGGCCGACTCTTAACTGACTGAGCCACCTAGGCGACCCTATGCTGCCTTTTACCGGGAGTCCCCTCTTTTTCTTTTCCCGCCGTCTAAACCCTAACAACCACAACCACAATCTCTTCTTCTTATCTCTCAACTTTCTCATTTCAAAAGTGTAATACAAACAGAATAACAGAATTCTGCAGAAAGTTACCTTTTGAAACTGGCTGGTTTTACCCCACAGTTCCCTTGTGATTAACTCATGTCGGTGCCTGTATGTATAATTTGTTCATTTTTATGGTCTGTGGTCTGGATGTGCCAGTTTGTTTAACCATTCACTGTTGAAGAACATTTGAGTTGTTTCCAGGTTTGGGTTATTATGAAGAAAGCTGCTATGAATATTCACACACAGGTTTTTGTGTAGCATAAATTTTCACTTCTCTGGGGTAAATGCCCAAAGTGCAATTGCTGAGTCATATGGTGAACACATGCCTCCTTTTCTAAGAAACTGAGAAGCCCTTTTCCAGAATGGCTGTACCATTATACATTCCTACCAGCAATGTATGAGGGATGCAGTTTATCCACACTTTCACCAGCATTTGGTGTTATTATTTTTTTTTTATTTTAGTCTTTCCAGTAGATACATCATATCGTCTCACCGTGGTTTGACTTTGTATTTCCCTAATGGTTAACGATGTTCAGCAGCTTTGCGGGACTTATTTGCCATCTGCATGTCCCCTTCAATGAATTCTCTGTTCACGTCTTTTGTGCATTTTTCTTTTTGTTTGTTTGGTGTTGTTTGTTTGTTTGTTTTTGTTTTTATGCGTTTTTCTAATTGGATTGTTTGTTCTATCGATAGTTGAGTTTTGAGGCTTCTTTCATGTATCTCAGTGTCAGTCTTTTGCTGCTTATGTGATTTGAAAATATTTTCTCCCAGTCTGTAGCTTATCCTTTCAGCTCTTTCACAGGGTTTTTCATAGAGCAGAAATGTTTAATGTCGATGAGTCCGATTTTATCAACATCTTTTACAGATCATGCTTTTGGTATCAATGCGAGGTACAAATTTTGAGGGGTGACTTTGCTTAGATTACTCCAGCTCTTTAAGCCTCAGATTCTTTTTTTTTTTTTAACTGTCTCTGTGTGTTTCCTCTCTAGAATGAAAATATTTGACAGAAGGACTCACATCCTGTGTTTATGAGTACATCCCCAGTACCTAGCATAGTGCATGGTGTAAGCTCCCTGCTCAATAATGTAGATCAGATGGGGCGCCTGGGTGGCTCAGTGGGTTAAGCCACTGCCTTCGGCTCAGGTCATGATCTCAGGGTCCTGGGATCGAGCCCCGCATCGGGCTCTCTGCTCAGCAGGGAGTCTGCTTCCCTCTCTCTCTCTCTCTCTGCCTGCCTCTCCATCTACTTGTGATTTCTCTCTGTAAAATAAATAAATAAAATCTTTAAAAAAAAAATAATAATGTAGATCAGATGAATAAGTACCTGTATACTGTGTCTTATGTTTCAGAGATTCACAGTGCTCAGAACACCAAAGGCTCTGAGAAGTCCTGTTTAGGTTCTTTAAGGGCAGTGCTCCCCACATCTGTCAACATATCTCTACTTAGTGAAAAAAAAAATACCCACTAATATTCTAAAGAACTATAGTTTGCTGGGAATCACTATGGGATACACTGAGCTGTTATTTTCCCATTTTACAGGTGAATTAACTGAGCCTCTGAGGAGTCCAGAAATAAGCCCTGGCCACACAGAGGGCCAGTGGCCTGGCCCTCCATTCCCTGTTTGGAATACTTGGCCCCACCACCTCCCAATGATGCACTGTTTGAGAATATTTGGACCGAATTATATCAGTCACACCAATTTTTATCTTTAGATTTTGGATAACAAGATCCAGGGTACAGGGCGGGAGTGACATTAAATGAAGTGAATAATTCTCCATAAAAAGAATGGTTGGGTGGGGTCACATTACCAGCTCTGAGCCGATGGTAACTGTGTCATAAAGAATTATGCTAAGATAGTACATGCCAATGAGCATCTTCCTTCACTCTATTCATTTCATATTCTTATTCATCCTATTTGTAGCACACATTTCATTTCATGAGGCTCTTCCACTATTCGAACCTCAGAACAAACACTAAGGAAAGTGATGTTCCTTATTTTATCAATGAGGACACTGACAGAGGGCTCTAAAAGAATCTGTCCTTGTTCTCTTAAATAGTAAGCCATGATGCATGGCACCCACCCAGTTCTTCTGACCCATACCTGACCTTGTTATCATGGCACACGTTGCCTCTTTTAACTCCCTTTAGAATCAAATAATTAACTGCATTTTTAAAAAGATTTTATTTATGTATTTAACAGAGAGAACACAAGCAGGCAGAGAGGCAGGAAGAAAGAGAGGGGGAAGGAGGCTTCCTGCCAAGCAGAGAGCCTGATGCAGGGCTTGATCCCAGGACCCTAATCAACCTGAGCCAAAGGCCAAAGCCTAACCCACTGAGCCACCCAGGTGCCCCATAACCGCATTTTAATAGCCATTTTCTCAATAAAGCATAGTCTCAATTCCAGAGTGAGTAACAGAATATAATCTTTCTCCCTAATATTTTTTTTTCTGTCACAAATGAATACTGGAAAACTAATATATCCTGTGTTTAACATCTGACAACTTCCAATTCTACAAGAGATGGCCTCATTGCCTCTTAAATTTTATTTTTAAAATATCCTAAAGCAGACTCTATTTAGTGACTTATTTGTACAGCTTTAATTAAGTGCTTTTCCCTGGCTTGGTTGACTGTGGCCAAAGAGCACTGTCCCTTATATCTATACCAAGAACCACATCATTAGAATTGGGGAACATGCAGTCCCCAGAAGGAAAAGAATAATATACCTGTGGAAGGTGAGACCATCAATAAATCTAATAATTAATCAGTTAATTAAATTAAGTTAAAAGTTTCTACCACAGTCCAGCACTTGGGTTCCCACTAGACACATATTCTTTTTCTCATATACATGATATTTTTTTACAATGTCCTGGGCTGCTCTGGCCTGCCTTCAACATGATATGCAGGAGTACTTCCCCTTTTATTCAAATATTGGATAATTTTTCTTAATATCATGTACTACGGCAAATGCATTTATCCCCAGCCCTTCCAAATAGGAATGATCTAAATGCTAAATAGCTAGTTCGTCCACAGGCTATTTTACAGGTCCCCTCTTTCCTCTCAGAGGTATTTCTATTCCTTGTACAGTTTAATCTTATTCAATCTACATAAAGTCTCTTATGCATCTGAATTGTATGCTCTAAAAATTTTAAATTCATAAGCCCAGAACATTTGATATGCAATGGCGAAGGAAAAACAGACATAACTTTGGTAAAGCTCTCATTTAGCAAAAGAGAAAAGTAGAAACAGGAAATTGTGTTCATTGTTATACTGTATGTCATTTCCTTCCGGTCAGGAATGCAAAGGGACAAGAGGTGTTCAAAAAAGCCTTTGGGTATCCATTAGTTGATTCACTTTCTTAATCATGAAACCAATTCTCTCCTCAGCCAAACTGGCACCCTCATCCTTTGGCCAGTGTGATACTATCCTCATTCGGTTCTTGCATAGGCAGACACCAGAAGGAGAATGGAAAGACTCTTCCCACGAGGTCGTGCTCTCTAAACACTGCATTTACAGTTAAAGTAAGTACATGTGTCTAGCATAAACTTAAGCAGTGGTGCAAAGTGGTATCCCCAGACCACCAGCATCTACATCCATGAAGGTTAAAAATTATTAGAATGGATGGATTATTGGGCCTTAACACAGACCAAACAAATATTTAGGTATGGGGTTTAGCAATGAGATTTTTAACATGATCCCTGATATGCAGTAAAATTTGAGTACTATTCCTACCAGGATTAATCAAACAAAGTCCTTCTGATTAAACCTTAGTCATTTGTGTATCAACTTGAAAATCATGATCTTTCTAAGCTCACCAATAATCAACAGTGTATATACATATATATGGCCTGGCTGTGCCTTTTCAATCTGAATTTTTACATTTTAATTTTAGTTTCTTAGTCCCAGACTTCGACACTCTGCTTTGGGCTATAATTGAAAAAAATACTACAAACCACCCCAAGAGAGTGAGGATCTTGGGTTCATCCAGGCTGATGAGAACCCTCAGCAGTTCCTGTGAGGCAAGGGGTTAATGGGAGTGGGCACTCGTATGAGACACTGTGAATCATATTTTCTGTGATTCTTCAGGTTCTTCTGGAATATCGCTATTCAAAATGAAAGATTCTAGGATCCCAACTTTGTACTCTAGCATTAGGGTAAGGCAAAAATTTGCTGATTTTCTACAAAGACCACGAACTACACACAGAAAGTGCTTTACTTCATACAAATACTGTTTTGATAACAAAAAAAAAGTCTGATACTTGCAAATAAAGCAAAGAAATTAAAGGGATAGATTTACCTTCATTATCGAGTTAGGTCATTGTCTAACAAGCTTACATGGGGACCATTGGGCCACTTGCTATTTCTTAGGGCCCAGATATTTTACAACCTTTTAAAAATTAGTGTTCATTGGGAGAAAACTGATAAACTGATAAATGCTTTTTGTTGAATCACAATGCCAATGATTGCTCAATAGTAATGAAAATAGTTTCTCCCTTATAGGGGTGAAATGCTTTCTGTTCAGTGAAAGATGACTCTAAAGGTTATAGCATAATTCCTGTGCAGATATCAACCATTGATTACCTACCTTAGCCATCGTATGTCCAGAATTCATTTTCCTTTCACTAAGTATATATGCATCATTTTTTTTATGTTTCTCTAAAAGCAAAAAACTCTGATAATCATCACAGTGTCTTTGAATTAAAATTATGTGTTTTTACATCTCAAAATAATGCTCTTTGACTACGTACACCAGTCTTGCTCTTTCCTATTTTCTTTCATAAAAGCCAGTTTCCCTGCAACTATATTGTAGCACTTTATTAAAGGCCAGGAGTAACTGGCATACTCAGTACTTCCACATTTTCGCACCAAGTTGCCTAAAGCTACAGACTTTGTGGGCATATGGTCTGAGTCCCAAGGGATTACAGGCAATAGTTGAACCAACTGCTTAGCTATGGCATAATGAAGACAAAGCTAACTTTCCAGCATGAAACAGAAGGATTCTTACTGCTTCACACCCCACCTGAACTTAGCTAATTCCACATGTTAGGGTCTTTCACATAAAATATCCCACTTTGGTCTTAGACAGGAATCAGTTTTTATCAATGAAAAAAAAAACCCAATGATAGCCATATGAAGGAAATTGGCTTATGAAAAATCAAACATTGAATATACCAACAGTAGGACAAGGCTTCATTTTAGGAACAAATGGGAAGAGACACAGGTGGTATTACTTTAACATGCTCTCTCTCTCTCTCACACACACACTTCTGACATATCACCATTCTTCTTACTTCTGTAGACAAACTTTCACCATAAAGTGGCTGCCAGAAATTCCCACTTGTTATGTCTTAGAATTCCTTCCATCAGAGGATGACTCTCCTTCAGAGATCCAGTTTAAAACAAAACAAAACAAAAACAAAAACAACCCAGGGAAGACTATATTTGGCTTGGGTAAGGTTCCTACCACTATCTGTATCTAATGTGGTGGAAGTCATGGAGCTGCACATGGAAGTGCCAGCTCCTAAGTAACCCTTCAGTTGAAATACGAACCAGACATTGTCATGGAAGCCTGAGGAAGGGCCAAATGAATAAAAGGTGTCCACTGGAGGAGATGCCAGGGAGAATAAGGATAATATAGAATCTGGGATATGAGGACAGCTTTAAAGGAATTAAGAGTCTTCCGTCATTGGAGTCAACCTCCATGAGGAAATGTCAACTCTGCACTGAGTAGTTTGGGGTTCTAGTTTCAGGCTTAACACAGTATAACAATGCCCTGAAGCCATTGCTTCTCAGAACCTCAGTCTCTTCATCTGAAAGTGTCAATAATTATCTCTCCCAGGCAGGGCTCTTGACAGCATTCCAAAGACAGTCTGGGTAACACATCAAGCGTGTGCTTTGCACGGCTCAGATTCACTAAATAGAAGCACTTATTTCATCTAGAGAAGAAAAAGCTTGGGGAGAGAGACATGAGAAGTGCCTTCACGTTTTTAAAAGCCTGTCATATGCACGGAGGTTTCAGCTTTTTCTGTGTACTCTGGAGCATAGAGCTTCTGTCAAGAAGTTACAAGGCAGTGAGTTTTACTTCAATAAAAGAAAGGGAAAAAAAAAAAGAATGAAGCATAAATGAACTGGAGAGAACTGAGTAAATTTCTCCAAAGATTTTTTTCAAGCGGATTTTGGCTTTTTCTTCCCCAGAGAAAATGTACAAAATTTGCAAGTCATTTAGAGGTTAGCTTAGAGGGCAGTGTCAGTGCCTCCCACCTTGGAGTGTCTGTGGTTCTAACACCAGGGAGTGGAGGTCATTCCATCCCTGAAGCCAGAGGTGACACTTCCAAATCCTGGTGACATAGCACACCCACACGCATCCCCCATCCACATGCAGCCAACTCAGGGAATTCTCATAAATGAAACTCCATTGGACAGTACTATCTTTAAGTATCAAAAATACCAAGTTATAATTTATAACTCTGCTGTGCCCAGAGAATTAAAATCTACCTTACAATATGAAAAAGAACAAAGGTGCATTGTTGAGAGACAAATATGCCACATCCTTCCTTGTACAAGATTATGCCTTATTCCAAGGCTTTCTATTTTTTCATTTAAATTCCCATTATCCATGGGCACCTGGTGGCTCCATTGGTTAAGCAGCTGCCTTTGGCTCAGGCCATGATCCCAGAGTCCAGGGATCATGGTCTGCATCGAGCTCCCTGCTCAGTCGAGAGCCTGCTTCTCCCTCTCCCTCTGCCTGCCACTCTGCCTACGTGTGTTCTCTATCTCTCTGTCAATAAATAAGTAAAATCTTTGTAAATAAATAAATAAATAAACAAATAAATAAATAAATTCCCATTACCCAGATTGTCAAAAAGGTTAAGCTCTTCTGCAATGTGCGTTAATGGAAAGCATTTCCCAGAGAATAAGTTGGGCCTCCATCTACTCCAGAGGTCTGGGGGTTGAGAAGTAGAAGTACTAAGGAAAATAAGAGAGTATGGTGTCAGATTCAGAGGTCAGTGGCCTTGAAGGTGGTGAAAGAGGGTATCTGGTACAATTTATAACCCTTCAGTGGAAACTTACCACAAGCGCTTTCCCTAAGCTTTCTTTATACAATATCAGACCCATTCTTTTGGGTCCCGTTATGCTCTTACCTAGCATATTTTATTTGAGCCCCCAGCCTTCTTCCTTAGTGATCCTTCCCAGAGGAATTGCAGCAGGAAACACAAGGGACCTTGGCCTTTGAGCATGGCAGTCTCATAATTAGGAGTCTACAATATTATGGCAACCACATCACACTTTTAATCATACATCAATATTAGTACTTCCATTCCAGTATGATACCTTAGTATTCCACAGTCCTAGCATAATTCTTCTGCCCTCATTTGCAACCACTACTGGCTGGCTACCTAATTCCTATGTGTTGCTGTCAGAGGGAACAGTTGTGTGTGCATGTGGTTTTTGTTTTGAAGAACAAGCAAAGGTACAGCATTTCTAAGGTTGTCCTGTTCTAAATGAGTTTATTCTTTCTGAACTAGCCCTACAGTTATTCTAGCTCTAGCCTCCAGTGCATTTTCTGGTGGCTAAGTGTCTAGGTAGCTAGGTATCTGTGCATTTGTTCTAATGTCTCGGGCATTCTGAACACATAGTCTTCCAGTCTGAAACCCATATAGAACTGCCCTTTAGCGATCTTACTGTAAAGATAATAAAAGGACTATTCAGTGGTAGAACCTCTAATAACACCAACATAATATGGCCATTTTTTTTCCAGGGTTACATTTGTACAAGTTTGCTTAAATACATTTTGCTGGAACATCAAGTCTATGTAACATTTTCCAAAGAGACAAAGAGGTGGGAATAAAGGGAGGAGAGTAGAAAGAGTGACAGATTTCCACATGACATTCGCATGTGATAAATTATGTAAATAGATTAACATAGTGTGTAGATTTTTAAAATGTATTGCAATTTAATGAAGGAAGGTTAGCTTTTCAACAAATGGGGCAGGAACAAAAGATACCCATAGGCAAAATAATAAATATCAACATAAATCTCACCCACTATACAAGAGTTAACTTAAAATGGATCATAGACTTAAAAGTAAAACATACATTTTATAGAAAAATAGAAGAATTCTGGGGCACCTGGGTGGCTCAGTGGGTTAAAGCCTCTGCCTTCGGCTCAGGTCATGATCTCAGGGTCCTGGGATCAAGCCCCGCATCGGGCTCTCTGCTCAGCAGGGAGCCTGCTTCCTCCTCTCTCTCTGCCTGCCTCTCTGCCTACTTGTGATCTCTCTCTCTGTCAAATAAATAAATAAAATCTTTTTAAAAATTTTTAATTAAAAAAAATTAGAAGATTTCTTAGGCTTGGCACCAAAAGCCCAATCTATAAAAGGAAAAACTGATAACTTGGACTTCATTAAAAGTAAAAACTTCTGCTCGATGGAAGACCCTGCGAAGAGGATGAAAAGATAAGCTACGGAGTAGGAGAAAATATTGGCAAAACACATACCCAGGAAAGGATTTGTCCTGAGGCTAAATGAAGAGCTCTCAAAGCTCTAAAGCAAAAAAACTAACTAACTAACTAACTAAATAATCCAATTAGAAACTAGGCCAAGGGCATGGATGAACATTTCACTGAAGAAGATATGGGGAGGAGAAGCAGGCACATGGTAAGATGTTTAACATCGTTAGCCATTAGGAAAGTGAAAATTCAAACCTGAGATACAAGTACCCATTTACTGGAATGGATAAAATTAAATTTTTAAAAAAAGCTAATAACGTCATATTGCTGATAGAAATACAAATCTTAAACACATACTTACCTTACAACCTAGCAATTGAACCAAAAAAAACAAAAATTTACATTATATAAATAATTGTCCATAGATGTCTACTCATGGATGAGCTTTATTCACAAATGCCAAAAACTAGAAACAAATCTCCCTTAATGAGTGAAAGGCTAAACAAACTGTGGTACATCCATGCAATGGAATACTACTCAGCCAAAAAAACATAATAAAGAAACAAACTATTGATACAGGCAACAATGAAGATGAATCACAAGAGAATTATGCTGAGTGAAAACGGCAATTCCCAAAAGTTACATCTGGATAATTCCGTTTGTATAACATTCTTGAAATGACAAAATTAGGGAGATGGAGAACAGACTCTGGTTGCCAGGGTTGGAGGTAGGTGGCATAAGGGTGATGGTGGCCAAAAAAAGGGAAGATGGAGGGATCCATGTGAAGCAATTCTTCTAAATCTTTTTTTTTTTTTTTAAGATTTTATTTATTTTACAGAGAGAGAGAGAGAGATCACAAGCAGGCAGAGAGGCAGGCAGAGAGAGAGGAGGAAGCAGGCTCCCTGTTGAGCAGAGAGCCTGATGCAGGGCTCAATCCCAGGACCCTGAGATCATGACCTGAGCCAAAGGCAGAGGCTTAACCCACTGAGCCACCCCGGAGCCCCTTCTGAATCTTGCTAGAGGTGATGGTCACACTAATTTACACAGGTAATAAAATGACAATGAACCACACACACATATACACATGCACCAAAGAGTGCTTATAAAACTAAGGAAATCTGTGGTGGATTGTATCCCTGCCACTATCCTGGGTGCCATAATGCCCTGTAGTTATGCAACACATCATCCATGGAGAAAACCGGGTGAAGAGTATGTGGGATCTCTTTGTATTATTCTTATGACTGCATGTAAATCAGCAATTTTTTGCAGAATAACACATTTAAAACTGCACCAGGATATGAGCCACGTGTGAGCCACGGTGTGCTTCATAAATATATTGAAAATACCTGAGCCAACCACTTCCCTATTTTCCTCCTGTGGTCTGACTCACCCCCTCATAGTAGTAGAGTATTAGTGTGTTCTGCTCCCCCTGCCTGGAAACACTCTCCCTCCAGGTCTTTGCCTCTCAGTGTTCCATAACTCCATGAGTCTCTCTCCTGCAGGAACTTCTCCAGGTGGAGAGGGATGGGGTAGAGGCCCTCCTGGTGTTAGGCTCAGTTCAATGCAACATAAGCCTAAATGAACTATAGCAAAATCATGTATTCTATTCTTCATGCATGACTGTGATTCTCAAAGCACGGTACCAGTGGCTTGATTAGGACTGTAACCTCAGCCACATTCTGTGTCCAGAAGTATGATGTCCCCATACAGTTCAGTTTTTGGCATTTGAACTTCGGTTATCCATTTCTGACTTTCTCCTGGGAGAAGGGGTTCCCTGTGGCATTTCAGATAGGGTATCAGTATCATCAAAGATGCTCTATCAATGTTGACCTTCAGGAAGAAAAGCTAGGGGCACCTGGGTGGCTCAGTGGGTTAAAGCCTCTGCTGTCGGCTCAGGTCATGATCCCAGGGTCCTGGGATCGAGCCCCGCTTCGAGCTGTCTGCTCAGAAGGGAGCCTGCTTCGCCCTCTCTCTCTGCCAGCCTCTCTGCCTACTTGTGATCTCTGTCTGATAAATAAATAAAATCTTAAAAAAAAAAAAAAGAAAAGCTAAAGATGAAATCCTGTCTTCCCAAAGTTTCCTTATTCCCCGTATATTTGCCTCTCCTTCCTGGCTATCTTTAAAAGCATATAGGATGCATGACATTGTTAAGAAAAAGACATATTCTATTGTTCTACATGAGGCTAGGAGAGAGAGAGCAGGAGCATGGTCCATTCCAGACGGAAAGGCTGTCAGGAAACTAAGTGGGGTTTGTTCTCAGACTGTAGTAATAATTATAATAATTTGGGAGTGCCCAGAAGGCTGCCATGTTCCTAGCTGAAAAACAAGTCAGATTTCCAATGTGAATTCAGATCCCCAATAGCTCTTCTGGACCTGAACAAAGAGAGAGCCTGTTATTCTCCAAATTGACAAACAAAAAGCTGCCATTTACCTGGGGGCCATTATTCTCTATTATCATGGCCGTGGGGCCTCCGATGTATTTGCCAAAACTCAATTTGACGTGAGGACATTTCTGGGCAACCTTCCTGCCTTGCTTCTGACCTCTCTCCAACTTTCCAAGGGTAGGAAAGTTTCCTCCAGAAAGGCTCTGGGTATCTTCACCACTTGGAGTCTGGGCCAGTTTAAGCCTATTTCAAGAGAGGTACTTGTTCTTCCCTCCCGTGTTTCCTGTCTTTGTCCTAGGAGTGATTTCCTCTTGTTGATTTCACCAACAAGAACATTAATCCTTTTCAGAGCAAATATTACTCCTACAAATTATCCTGAAGTCTATGCTAAATTGCTAAGCCATGGTGCTGTCTGAGTTTTAAGCACCACTGTAATTTTAGGATGCCTGGATGGCTCAGTCGGTTGATCTCTGATTTTGGCTCTTGATTTGACTCTTGATTTTGGCTCAGATCGTGATCTCTGGGTCATGTGTTCGAACCCCATGCCAGGCTCTGGCTAGGTGTGGCATCTGCTTGGGATTCTATCTCTCCTTCAGCAATTCCTTGCTCATTCTCTCTCTCTTTCTCTCAAAAAAAAAAAAATAATAATAATAATAAATAAAAGAAGAAGAAGAAGAAGAAATGTAATTTTGACATGTAGATTGTTAGGGGTTGGGGGATGTGAGCAAATGAGGAAATGAGCAAAGCTGCAGACAAGAGAATCTGCCTAGCCCACATGTATTTATTTGTGTGTGCACAGGACTAAGAGATGAAACTGTCAAAGGGAATGGGACCAGAGGTGAAAGATCTCGGATGCCCTGGTGAAGAGCTTGGGCCTTATTTCTTTTGCATCTTTGGGAAAGATCCAAAATAAATGTCCTGAACGGTGAAGTGCCCCCCTGCTTTAACTGTTGTTCCAGTGTCATTCCCAGGGCCCAGCCGTTAGAACCAATATTCACATTTAAATTAGTAGAGACAAATAGGCTTTGCTAATGCCTACATTTCTTGATTTAGATATACTTGTTAGAAGAGCGAAAGTGACCTTGAAGAGAAACTTACACCAAGGATAGAATGATAAATAAGGGAAACCCACGCTCCAAGCTCAGGAATACAATTCAACAAGAACAACAAAACCTGTCAAGCCTCCAGAAAACCAGGTGACAAATGAAGATTGTCAGTAAAAGGAATTCACATGACAGTAGAATGTTTTCTGGTGCTGGTGCCTGGGGATGGGGAGACACTGCCTTTGCTGACAAATGAGAGCTTTGTCGCTGTCGGGCCATAGCTCTCAGGGGCTCCAGACACAGCTCACAGAATGTTACTCTCTTGGCAAAAAGCCGTTAACCAAATTTTGATGAAATGTAACTTTATTTTAAATTTCCCTAGAAAACTTCTTGGATGAATGAACTTACAAACGAGGGGAGGGGGAAACGCACCGTATTGGGTCACATGTGACAGGGACAGGGTGGCAATCTCAGGCACACCATCTTAGGGGACACGGTGTTGCTGTGATGGTGAACAAGTGAGCCAACCTCATCAACGGAACATTCTGTAGAACACCATGAGGTTATAATTAAACCTTACATGTGTTTATGAGTTCGAACAAAAGACATTCATTCCCTTTCATATATTATGAACTTGGGCTGCAAGGACGAACTTGACAGATACCATCCCTGTGCCTACGGAGAGAAGGACCAGAGGTACACTCCATCAAGAAGCGACAGTCGAGTGCAAATTCTCTACCATGTCCGCCACGTGCTGTTGGACATTGTCCCAAAGGATCACGCAGTGGTATCTTCCCCAAGGCAGGTTTTCCAGGGGAAATAGCACTTGAAACTTGAAATTGAGGTGTTTATATTAGACAGGGTCCTGGACAGAGGGAAGGAGTCCCCGGGATCCTGGAGGGGAGAAAGTGCCCAGGGCATTTCAGGAAGGAAAGCAGCGGCGGAAAGAGGAAGAGAAGACAGGGGGTGAATATGGCCAGATCAAACAGCACTTGGGGATGTGGTAGAGAATTTGCACTTGATAAGAATAGGAATAGGAATAAGCTTTGCTTTTTTTTCCCCCCTTTACTCAACATATGCTTTTTGGGAAGAAAATCTTGCATATTACACAAGTCTCCATTCTTTGCTCTGTAATGAATAAACTATCAAGGGCATTTTTATGTCCCTCATGAGCCTATATTGCTTAAACTTTTCAGTCCTTAGTACTCACAAGTGAATTTTCCATTCTCTGTAGTAGGTTCTAAAAAAGTATTGAACGGTGGCTTCTTGAAATTAAGTCTTTGAACAAGTAAAATGTGTACCCACAGGATTCCTAGTGTTTGGCTTCCTGTTTCCTTTTCTTATATAAAATATTCAATTCACTTAAAGTTCCTAAAATTCTGTTTCATGGAACCATGTGTTCACTGATGACAGCTGACTGTGATGCCAGTTATATATGATTAGATATTGTATGATATCATAAAATGCATTGACACTAAAATTCCATGCAATATACTTATTTTCTAGACTTAATAATTTAAAAAAAAAAATACAGGGGCGCCTGGGTGGCTCAGTGAGTTAAGCATGTGCCTTTGGCTCAAGTCATGATCTTAGGGTCCTGGGATCGAGTCCCACGTGGGGCTCTCTACTCAGCCGGGAGCCTGCTTCTCCCTCTCCCTCTGTCCCCTCCACTCCCTGCTCCTGTTCTCTCTCTCTCAAATAAATAAATAAAATCTTTAAAATTTTTTTTTAAAAATTACAGATTACCAGTATTTATATGTCAATGATGTTTTTCCCCCCTGAAACTCCATTTGAGCTCCTCAGCCTGGAACTTGGAACTGGATCACTCTCTGATCTCAGAGATGACAGGGTATAGAGTTTAAAGCATGAACATTAACACAAGTTTGAATTTCTCCTCAACTGCATGATGCGGGGCAAGATGCTTATTACCTTCTCTGTTCTCTGGTGTGCTCGTGAAGAAAACAGTCATATCTCATGGATTACTTTAAGAATTAGATGGGACAATCCTGTTAAGTCTTCCAGACAGAGCCTGGAAAGGGAGTAAGCTCTCAAGGTTAAGTTGGTTATTAATTATTTTTTATTAATTATTATTACTTGCCATGCTTGTATAGCATTACTAGAGAATAACATATTTCTAATGAGGATTTTCTGGTGATTAAAGCTTAACACTTTGCGAAGCCAAACATACCCATTTTTGAACATTTTGGAATGGAACCCTGCTAACTGTGAAATCCGTTATTAACACATATTGAAATAATTGCAATTGCCTCTAGGAATCATTATACTGAATATCAAATTTGGCATTCAGCTGCAATAGGAGTGTCCTCAGGAAGACAGTTTACCCCTGCACTCAGTGGCCCTAAAGAATTCCTTTCCTCTAATTGCTACTTTGTAAAAACAGTGTTGCTGTTTCTTTTTTTAATACCCTCTTTGCTGCCAAGGGATGGGTGGACAATCCATGTGAATCCATCCTGCTGGTTTACCTGCCTGCAGTAACTTCAAACTTCTGTTTTTATTGTTACTGTGCTGTGAATTACAACCCCAGGGAGATAAGCTTGTTGTGTATTGAAAAGAACAGTGAGGATTTCAGGAAAACTTTGCAATGAGAAGAGTCCATGCATTTCATGCTCTGATGTTTATGGTTTCTATTCCCTCCAACAAAGTCTTAGCATTACAATTTCTGTTTTGAGGGCATTTTAGGTTTGCCTGGGTGGCTCAGTTGGTTAAGCTTCCAACTTTTGATTTTGGCTCAGGTCATGATCTCAGGGTTATAAGATCAAACTCTGCATCAGGCTCTATGCTTGGCTGGGAGTCTGCTTGAGGATTCTCTCTCTCCTTCTCCCTCTGCCCCTTCCCCTGCTCACGCTTTCTCTCTCTCTCTAAAATAAATAGGGATAGCTTTAAGTAAGTAAATAAATAAAATAAATAAAGAAGATGTTTAATTTATAATAAGAGATCCATAGCACCTCATTCACTCTGAGAAAAGTCTATCAGTTTCATGCACTCAGAAAAATAATGAAGATAAAACGGTCAGCTGCTTACACCATTTGCATCTCATCAGGACTTTTGAGCATGGAGACTTTTGCAATGTTTAAACTTTGAAGTCCTACTTAGACTGGAATGGCCACACCAGTATTATGGCTTATTTAAGCGCATTTTCAAGAAGGAAACAGGTTTTTTTGTTTTGTTTTGTTTTGGGATTTTTGTTTTTTGGTTTTGTTTGTTTGTTTGTTTTGCGTTTAACCAGAAATCAAAGAGTACTCAAATATCCACAAAGGTTACAAAATTTTTTTTTTCATATTAAGTTTTTCTTTCATTTTATTTCCTCTGAAGGGTTTTGGCTGTTTTTGACTTTTAAATTGAATGATGAGTATAGTTTACCTTTGAGAGATAAGAGGTAGAATTCATGCATATAACCATTCTCATCTCCAGGAAAAGATATGTTTCACTAAAAGACTGATTTTTATGGCTAGTTTGATAAGGGACAATGAGGTCACACTGTAAAGTGTCAATGGTGACTCTGGGTCACCCCGTTTTGCTGTCTGCCCAAATGACCACTTGCTTGATGTCATGTAGGTTTGTTCCTGTATTAATAGCAACAGCAGGAGAACAAAGTGTTTTAGATGAGTTCCTTGTTCCTAGGGCTGGTCTAATAGCAATAACTACAGAAGTAATAAATTGCCAAGTTGAGTGTTTCAAGGTTTGGTTTAGAGGTCAAAGTTTCATGTTAACTCAACTGATTAAAAAGTGAGACTTTTCAAATATTGTTTCTGCTCTCAGAAACCAAAATGACAATTAAGTTCACTGAGGGACCACAACGAATTCCAGAAAAAAGTTGGAGTGAGATGGTACCATTTCAGCTGCCAGAGGTTTCCTTGTCACAAAGAAAAATAAATTCAAACAAAAGTTCAGCTAAATAAGCTTTAAAGAAGGACTTTAAAGATATTAAAAAAAAAAAAAAAAAAAAAAAAAAAAAGAACGTGTGGAGGTGCCTGGGTGGTTCAGTAAGTTAAGTGACTGACTCTTGATTTCAACTCAGGCCAATGATCTCAGAGTCCTGGGATCGAGCCCTACCTGGGGCTCCGCACCTAGCATAAAGCCTGTTTAAGATTCTCTCTCTCTCTCTGCTCCCCCACCCTCCCCCATGCACACTTTCTCTCTATTTAAAAAAAAAAAAAAATATATATATATATATATATATATTCTATGTATTTCTATGTATATAGATTAATATATTTTAACAGATATATATAGATAATAGATATATATAGAAATATATAGAATATATAGAGAGAGATATATAGAGAAATATATATAGTATATATTTCTCTATATATAGTATTCAGTTGAAGAAGTGGTGAGACAGACCAGAGAGGCCAGAAGTGCTAAGAAATGTCTTAAAAGTTGAAAAGTCACTAAAGGAAGAGAGATCTGGATGGGCAGTGGGCTCAGAGCCTGGGGTCTGACTGATCTTGAGCGAAGTTCATCTGGAGTTCATCCACTACACAACCATCATGAGTGAGGCACTGTGCCATGTGTTGAAGAAATGAGATGAATAATTTCAGTTTCTGCTCTGAAGAGATATATGCTTTATTAGGTTAATAGATAAATTTTTAAAAAGAGAGAAAGGGGGGCTCCTGGGTGGCTCAGTTGTTGGGCATTTGCCTTCGGCTCGGGTCGTGGTTCTGGGGTCCTGGAATCAGGCCCCACGTCGGACTCTCTGCTCGGTGGGAAGCTTGCTTCTCCTCCTCCCAGTCCTCTTGCTTGTGTTCCCTCTCTTGCTATGTCTCTCTCTCTCTTTCTCTCTCTCTCTCTCTCTCTCTCTCAGATAAATAAATAAAATCTTTAAAAAATTAAAAAATAAAAAAAGAGAGAAAGAAAACAAAAGGGAAAATGAAGAGGATCATCAGCAGACCAAAGCTGACCCAATTTAAGACCCTGGGGTCACAGACATTCTAGGGACTAATCAAGAATAGTGAGCAAGAATTTAGTCTAGAGGGTGTTGTTGTTGTTGTTGTTTTTTAAGATTTTATTTATTTATTTGACACAGAGAGAGAGAGAGATCACAAGTAGGCAGAGAGGCAGGCAGAGAGAGAGGAGGAAGCAGGATCCCCACTGAGCAGAGAGCCTGATGTGGGGCTCGATCCCAGGACCCTGGGATCATGACCTGAGCCAAATGGGAGGCTCAGTGGGTTAGCCAAGAGGGTTTTTGTTGAAGCTTAAAACCAAGACAGGGATATGCAGTCAAAAACCTATCAGCTTCGGAAGGAAGGGAGTATTTTTATTTTTATTTTTATTTTTTATGTTTTTGTCATTCATTTAGCAGGTACTTCACACCAGACAATATGAAGTTACAAATATAAACTCATCAAATCTTCCAAATAACACTATAAGGTAGGTACTCTTATTATTACTCCCAGGGAGCCTGGTCGCCATGTCTACCCCCGGAATTATTGTGTTCCCTTAAAGGAAGACTGTCCTCCATGCCTGTGTCCCAAACCCTCTTCCCAGCCCAATGCAGACCATGCACCAGGCACCAACCTCAGAGGCCTAAGGACACACGCTGGCTTCGAGAAGGAACACTGCAAAATTATATTTTCTGTTTGAGCAGAAACCACTGCTGGTCCAAAGCCTGCACACTGACTCAAACAGGAGTCACTGGCAAAAATAGGTTCAGTTTCATATGAGCACATGTGTTCTTTATTCTCCCCAATTTCAAAATTCAGAGCAAACTACTCAGTACTGTACTCTGTCTATTTAGTATTCTATAACTCCAAGCACTATTCCTCCTGCTGGACCTATAGCAGAAAACAAATAGACTGGGCTTTTTCGTGATAACCAAGTGATCAAGTCAATTACAGGTATCATTAGTGCTGCTAAGACAAGCTGGGGCCTTGGGTAATGGGGGGCGGTCAGTAAGCAGGAGATGCAGATCTCCTTGAGAATGTGGCCATTTGGATGAAGACTTGCAGATTAGGAAGAAGTCAGGCATTCGGCCGAGCTGAGGAGGGAAGGGCATTCCCAGCAAAGGGAACATCATGTGTGAAGGCCAAGATGCGGGAAAGGCTCTGGCATGCTCCCAGAACAGGAAGGAGCAGCACTAATAGAGCTTCTTGGGCAAAGGGGCAAAGAGGCAAAGGGCAAGGGACACAGGGTGCAGGCAAGGATCAGAAAGGTCCAGGCCATGCAGACCTGGAGTCCATGGCACACTTCGGAGATTATCCAAGAAAAATAAGAAACCCGGAAGAGCTCAAAGCAGGGGATCGTTTATGTTTGGGAAAAAATTCTTCTGGGTTCCATGAGGAAAATGGATTGGTTAGGGGAAAAGTGGAGACAGCAAGGTTATCGCCAGAGAATCTAGGAGTAAGAAGGCAGAAGAAGCAAAGAGGAAGTGCCAAGAGGCTGACAGGTACGATCCGTGCAGATAAAACTCGGGAAGGCATCGTGTTTGAGGGGATAAGGGAAAGGGAGGACTCAGGGATGTCACCTGGAGTGTTGTTTTGAGCATTAGGGTGCAGAGAGCACAGGGTGTTCCAATGAAACATATCCAGGAAAGAGGACATGAAGGAGAATAAGTCAAAACCTAAAATTTTAACAACAAATAAATGTATTTCCCTGATAGAAATGGTCTTTCAAATCAGGGCTTGTACAGATTTAATATGAAGTTAGTTCTAGCCATCAATAAATATAATACAAGCAAACCTTAGAGATGTTGCAGGTTTGGTTCCAGACCACGGCAATAGAGTGAAGGCTGAATGTCACAACAGAACAAGGCAAGTAAGTGATTCGTCTTCGAGTGCACATAGAAGTTATGGCTATACTATACTACAGTACAATAGCATTAAGTGTACAATAGCATTAAGCCTGAAAAACGATGTGCATACCTTAATTAAAAATACACCATGAGAGACTATGGACTCTGAAAAACAATCTGAGGGTTTTGAAGGGACGGGGGGTGGGAGGTTGGGGTACCAGGTGGTGGGTATTATAGAGGGCACGGATTGCATGGAGCACGGGGTGTGGTGCAAAAATAATGAATACTGTTATGCTGGAAATAAAAATAAATAAATAAATAAATAAATAAATAAATAAATAAATACACTATTGCTGGAGCGCTTGGGTGGCTCAGTCGGTTAAGCGTCTGTCTTTGACTCAGGTCATAATCTCAGGCTGCTGAGATCGAGTCCACACATCGGACTCTCCGCTCAGTGGGGAGTCTGCTTCTCCTTCAGCCCCTCCCCTTGCTCATGTTCTCTCTCTCTCCAATAAATAAATAAAATATTTTTTAAAATATTTTATTGCTAAAATCTGCCAGCCACTATCTAAGCTTTCTGCAAGGCATAATCTTTTTGCTGGTGGAGAGTCTTGCCTCCACGTTGCTATAAAGCTTCTCCATCAGAACCTGCTGCTTCTCCCTGTGCTTTGATGTTATAGAGACGGTTTCTTTCCTTAAACTTCACAAACCCACCTCTTCTAGCTTTGAACTTTCCTGCTACAGCTTCCCCACATCCCTTAGCCTTCACAGAATTGAAGAGAGTTAGGGCCTGGCTTTGGACTGGGCTTTGGCTTAAGGGAATGTTGTGGCTGCTGTGGTCTTCTGTCCAGACCTCCAAAACGTTCTCCATATCAACAATAAGTCTATTTTTCTTTTGATCATTCATGAGTTCACCGGAGCAGCACTTTGAATTTCCTTCCAGAACTTCTCCTTTGCATTCACAGCTTGACTAACTGGCCCCAGAGGCCTAGCTCTCGGCTTCTCTTAGTTTTCGACAGCTTTCCTCACTAAGCTCAATCATTTCTAGCTTTTAAAGTGATGTAAAGTGAAAGCCACATGGCTCTTCCTTTCACTTGAAGATCTAGAAGCCATGGTAGGGTTACCGATGGGCTTAACTTCAATACTGCTGTGTCTCAGGGAGTGGGGAACCCCGAGGAGACGGACAGAGATGGGGGACACCCAGTTGGTGGAGCACTGAGAACACACACACACTTTTTTTTTTTTAAGAATTTATTTATTAATTCAACAGAGAGAGACACAACGAGAGAAGGAACACAAGCAGCGGGAGGGGGAGAGGGAGAAGCAGGCTTCCGGCTGAGCAGGAAGCCGGATGTGATGTGGGGCTCGATCCCAGGACTCAAGGATCATGCCCTGAGCCGAAGGCAGAGGCTTAACAACTGAGCCACCCAGACGCATCCCCCAACACACACATTTATCAGTTAAGTTTGTCATCATGTAGGAGCGGTTAGTGGTACCCCAAAACAATCACAATAACAACAAAGATCACTGATCGCAGATCACCCTAACACATACAAGAATAATGAAAAGTTTTGAAATATTGTGAGAATTATCAAAATGTGGCACAGAGACATCAAGTGAATGTTAGTAGCAAAGAGACACTGATAGATTTGTTCTATACATGATTGCCACAAAACTTCAATGCTTTAAAAAAGAAAAAAAAATGCAATGTTAGGGCACCCGTGGTGCAGTAGGTTAAGCATCGGACTCTTGCTTTTGCCTAAGGTTATGATCTCAGGGTCATGAGATTGAGCCCTGCCTATACCAGGCTCCATGCTCCATGCAAAGTTGGTTTGAGATTCTCTCTCCCCTCTCCCTCTGCCCCTTCTGCTCATGCTCTCTCTCTCTCTCTTTTTCAAATAAATAAATAAATCTTTAAAAAAATAATACAATGTCTGCCAAGTGCAATAAAGCAAAAGGCAATAAAATAAAATATGCCCATACTGTACATTCGGTGTTTGATAGGATGATAATAATAATAGCGCTTTCAATAAAAATACACTAACTATCCTGAGGTCAGGTGTAGCAACTCATCTGTCCTAGGTGTTCAGTAAAAGTCTGTGAGAATAAATCCAAATGAAAGCCAAGAGTTGGAGAGAACTTACTTCTGGACTCATAAGGTTCTTTCCACTTCCCAAATGAGTGGGAATTTAAAACTCGTTGAATTTCAATAATCTCCTGTGTGGAATAAGCATGGTAACAAAATCATAACGCTTAAATAAAATACCACATAAAGCCAGCTCTTTACAGAAAAGACCCTCCGGTCTCTGAATCCATCCCATTTCTTCAGCTCTATTGTTTGCTCCCAAGTTTGAGTCTTATAAGCATTTTTGCACAATCTCTACATCTTCTTAGATTAAATGTTGTCTTCGCATCTAAGATGGCATTGTACATACAGAAGAAATTCAATTCTTCTTTGCTGATTAACAGATTCTTTTAATTAAATATAAACCCTCCAAAAGGACACATAAGTAGTCCAATGGACCTTGGTCTACAGGATTCTGTCGCCTGTCATTGTCCTCAAGACCTCCCTCTGCCCTCTTCTTATTGACACACAGCCAAAGAACAAGAATTTGCCTTTCAATCTATTGTGAGCAAAGTAAAATGATTCTCTTCCAGCATAACAAAACCTATAGGCAACTGTAAAATATAATTTCCTTTCAGCTTCTTGACAGACTTGATATAAATTTCAGTGTACAGGGGGAAAGAAAAGAAGGGCCGCTTTAAAAGATAAATTTCCTCATGGATGTCTGACAATAGAGTATATGTTCAGAGGGCCCTTTTTAAAGAGAGAGGGGAAAAAGATCATGCTTTTAAACAATCAAAGGTTAAAGTTAGCTCCGTCATTCATGTGGTTTCATTCCCTTATGCATATTGAAATACCTCAGAAAGATTTATAACCCTCGTTCATACATTCAGAGTTCCAGTAAACGAGTCCCTTTTTTGAAGGTTAAATATTTATGCTCCTATTTTCCTGGCCAATACAGACAAGAAGAGTAAACCCATGTGAACCAAGGAGCCATGGTGACAAGTCAGGTTGGGATGAGAAATGGCACCTGGTTGGACATCCTAAACATCTTCTGCCCTTTCACACTCTTAGTTTTGGGGAGAATGAAGGAATGAATGAATGTTGGGGACACCCAATACTTCACCCGAGTGGCAGTACCAGTTATTAGAGTCGGCATTCTGAAAGCTCAGTTAGAAACATACTGATGACCTCTATAAGTCATAGTGCAAGCAGAGAAGCAGAGCCGGTAGGAGATATAAAGATAGGAATATAGATAGATATAGACATAGTTATCCATATATGTGTATATAAAGAGATTCATCCAAGGAACTGGCTTACACAACTGTTTGGACTGGCTGATGTAAGCTAAAATTTGTAAGGAAGGGAAGATCACAAGCAGGATGGAACACTATGGACACATGTCGATAGTTTTGTCCATATGCCTCCATCAAGAAGACCAGGAGCAGGGAGAGGTAGTCATAGAGACAGCTACTCCTCACACAGACTTCCAACCATTCCTCTTGTTTCTCATTTACTCATCCATCTCATCCTTTACAATTTTGGGGTCCTTTTTAGTTACTGGGATGTTCTAGCCTTCTACAACTCAAAGGGTTTGCTTTAGTTAAAAAACGATTTGGCTTTCATTTTTCACCAATTCTATAGAACAGCTTTCTGCTCATTGACTCCTTTTTCATCGATGCTTCTAAGACAATAGAAGACATTTCAGGTGGTCTCACCACAAAAAAAAAAAAGAAAAACAAACAAACAAAAAATTTTTTAAAAAGGTGACTGCGAGGAAATGGATATATTAATTAGCTTGACTGCAGTAATTATATAACTCCATATATGTATATAAAAAAATCATGTAGGACTCCTAATATAGAATTTTGTTTAAAATTTTTAATTAAAAGCAACAACATTTCTTGATTTCCTAGTTGATCTTTTCTCTTCCATTCTCTTGTTTTACTTTTTAGCAAACTTCTTTCTGGACTTTTAATCGGATTTTGGCAGATGAATGTGTGTGTGATCTACTAAAGCCAACTAGACGTCTTTGTTGCTATTTTGCAAATAAGGGAATAGAATTCCTTTGAGAAATTAAGTGACATAAATCCACACAACTAATACCTGGGCTGGGCCCCAAACAGATTCCAGTGAATCATCTAATTGGAAATGTTAAAGGCATTACTGAAGGAAACCAAGCATTTTTTAGGCATGTTAAAAATTTCCATTCTTATTGCAGCTGCAATAAAATTGAAATGGCATTTACTGGTGATATCATGTACTTATCATCCATAAGCAGTTGATCTATTAAATTATCAGAATGCTTTGTTAATACTTTTCTACTGATCCAAGATGAATCTAAAATGAATGAATGAATGAATGAACTAATGAATGAATCCTGCAAGATTGTCCTAATGATATAGCATATGATTTGAGTAAATAACCAATATGTAGGAATGATTCTCTTATAGTCAAAAGAACATGAAAGCAAATATGCACCATGCATAATTATAACACATGACTTGCACTAAAACTGTTGGCTCTTCTGACAAAAGACTCTAGCCCTGCAATCTCAAAGTTTTAAATCTCAGAATGAGATGCTTCCATAGGGAATAATAGTTTTTCTAAATTGAAAGCTGATACAGGCACATGGCCATTTGGGATTCCTTGGAGTTTTAGAAAAGTAGGTGAGGAATGGGGTCATGTTACTGCCCAAAGTCTCAATGATCCTGGTTGTCAAAGGGATAATGAAGAGAGAAGAAGTATAGGTTAAATGGATTGGGTAATTCTCTCAAATTAAGGCTACAAAATCCTTCTTGAAGAACCTCAGAATAGCCTTGATTCCCACATTATACTCCATGAAAGCTGAGATAGATTGGATTATGTGTCCCAGTACTGTGAAGAATAATAAAAATAAGAGTCACACACTTTGCCATGTAACTTTCAGTGTCCTCCCACCTTGGGTGGGATCTACTTTCCCACCCCTCTGATAGTGGCCTTTGGGAATCACTTTGGCCAATGTAATATTAGCATATATGGTAGTAGAAGCCACAGGCATGTTTATATTAACTCCTTGAACACTTACGCTGTAGTAATCACCTTGAGACCTGAGAAGGAGATCCATGAGGGGAAAATACCTGCATCTTCTGGTTGCCTGGAGCCCGTACTTATCCAGAACAGTTACAGTTGCCAAACAGGCTATGAGAAATAAGAGCTTGTTGTTTTAAGCCAACTGTTTGTTACATGGCACTATTGCATTGATAGCTGAAGAAGGTAGAGGCTCAGCTCTGTCATGCTTTTATAACCATCGTTCTAGATTCCACTATCATCCCTTGTCATAAACTTCTTTAGTGAATGGTCTTTGCATCAAAATAATCTTACATGAAAATAGGATGAGATAGTATTTCTTCTTTACAAAGTTTATTGACTTATGGGAAGTCAAATCTTAAGTAACAATTGAGAAGATCAAATAAGTACCTAAATAAACACAATGAAAGAATAATAAATAGTAATTTCCATAGGACTAAAATTAGCTCTATCTTGGTCAGAAAATAAGTTTAAAATTTAAACAATTTCATTTTTTTATGAAGCATGGTGGACTTGTCATAAAACATTTAAAATGCAAATTATAAAGAAAATCTGTGAGATATCCTTTTTTATTATTATGCACTCTCTCTGTTCCCTTTTCAAATATACGCTGTTTGTCTGACACTCCCCCATTTTTGCCAGTGATCCTTGTAGCAAATATCTCTAGCTTTTGTCTCCAAAATATAGTTTTCACATGGAGACATGCTGAAGATAGATGTAGAGATGATTAGAAGCAAATAAAGGATATAGAAATGTTTTTTAAAGCTTATTGAATTGATTATCCTAATTGGTGTTTATAATTCTGAAAAAAGAAAATGTTTTGCAATTGTGGGGCAAAGAAGATAGGCAATCCTCTTTAGCAAAATGATGAACCTTCCAATTTTTCTAAAGTATTGATTTTGAGAATGCACATACAAGAAGAAACTGAAGTAATAATAAATAAATCAATATTTTCAAGCTGGATGAGTATTTATAGGGATGAATAGTTAGTTGCATTTGAAAATATTTCTTCTTTAAGGCATACTTATCTTTATTAATATATTTTCATAACCAGGAAAATCTGGAATAATATTTTCAGTTTGCCATTTTTAAATTCTTTCTAAAAATTTCTAATACCCTTGTTTTTCTCTGTCCTTTTTGACTTAATTCTATGAGTTATTTGTAACATAATGGACATACATAAAGATAAAATTGAAATGGTCAATGCAAAAATGTCCATTTTTTCTTCTTTTTTATTTTTTACTGCCTTGGATGACCTCTTCAGCACTTTTCTTGAATAGAAATAGTGAAAAACAAAAACACTAATTTGAAAAGGCATCTGCACCCCCATGTTCATTGCAGCATTATTTATAATAACCAAGATATAGAAACAACCTAAGTGTTCCTCAGTGGATGAATAGATGCAGAACGTATGGCATTTATGTACAATGGAATACTATGTTGCCATGAAAAAGAAACCTAGCCATTTGTGAGAACATGGAGGGCATTATGCTAAGTGAAATAAGTCAGACCAAGAAAGACCAATATTGTATGATTCCACTTATATGTGTAATCTAAAGTAAAACAAAACATGGGTACCATGCTCAGCATGGAATCTGCTTGAGATTCTTTCTCTGTTTCTCCCTCTGCCCCTCCCCCTACAATCACCCCTCTAAAAATAAATAAATAAAAGTGTTTTTGGTTTTTTTCTTAAATGAGCTCAAAGAACAAACTGTTGGTTATCAGAGGCAGAGTGTGGGAGTAAGCAAAATGGGTGAAGGGGGCCAAAATGTAAAAGCTTCCAGTTATAAAATAAATCATGGGGCTATAATGTGTAATATGGCGACTATAGTCAATAATGCTGTATGGCATACTTGAATGTTACTAAAAGAGTAGATCTTACAGGCTCTCACCACAAGAAAAAGAAATTTTGTAATTATTGATGGGGATGGGTTTTAACTAGACTGATTTCGGTCATTTCACAATATATGCAAATATCAAATCTTTATGTTGTACACCTGGAACTAATAATGTTTTATGTCAATTATACCTCAATTAAAAAAAAAAAGGAAACAGCATTTGTAAGTGCCAGTTAAGTACTAAAACTGCTAAATGTTCATGAAAGTCCAATTAATATTAGGAAGAAAACACACAAATATTTAAAACAAATCAATTCCTTGGGGGCACATGGGTGACTCAGATGGTTATATATCTGACTCTTGACTTTGGTTCAGGTCATGATCTTAGAATTGTGAGGTTGAGACCTGCCTTAGGCTCTGTGCTGAGTGTGAAGCCTGCTTAAGATTCTCTCTCTCCCTCTGCCCCTCCCCCCACATCACTCATGCACTTCAATTTTTTTAGCATAGTTGACATACAATATTATATTAGTATCAGGTGTACAACATAGTGATTCAACAAGTTTATACATTATGTTATTTTCATCGCAAGTGTAGCTACCATCAGTCCCAATACGTCACTACTACAATATTATTAATTATATTCCTTATGATGTGACTTTCATTCCCATGACTTATTCATTCCATAACTGGAGGCCTGTATGTCCCATTCCCCTTACCCATTTTGCCCAGCCCCTCACCTCACACCAACAACTATCAGTTTGTTCTCTGTATTTATAGGTCTGATTCTGCTTAAGACAAGTCACATTTTAGATAAACAAGACAAACTCCTATTCAAAAATGGGGAAAAAATAGAAATAGAAAAAGTAACAAAAAAGAGAATTATGAATTATAATTCCAAGGGACATGTATAAGAATGTTCATGAGATTAGTGTTATAACAGCAATAATAATAATAATAATAATAACAACCATTCATATATAACCGTTAAAGCAATAATATTAAAATCATAATAACAACCACTTTAACATTTACAAGTAAATAGATTGAAGCATTTCAATATATGCACACAGTAAATGCTTACATCAATGATGGAAATAATTGATTTATAGCTACATGCCTCAAAAGGAATTAGTTTTAAAAATATATGGTCATTATTGATTTACTCTAATCAGGATCTACAACTGAGTTGGGAGAAGGGAAAATAGGTGAGTATCTAAACAAAATCTCTGCCACAAAAAATATATATATCTACATATAGATATACATATAGATATAAAGAGCTATAAAGAAATATGAAAAAGAAATATAAATATATCTATATATAATATATGTATAAAGAAATACAAAAAAGAAACAGATATATAGCTATATCTATCTATATTTATCAATATAGATATATATCTACCACCAAGGAAAGGTGTGAATTGCTGCTGAATAAGCAATCCATAACGTCTACCTAAAATGGTCATTTGAAAAATGTGATTACTCAAAGAATCACCAAATATACGCATACTAAATCTCACTTGCACAGCGGGGTGATTTACAGATCTAGAAGCTACAGTGAAATAAACATGGCCCTTGGATTTCCTCATTCATTACGCATTTACAGAATTATCACTGCAGATGTACGTGGAAAAGAATATATATACACCTGGTTTGATATCATCAGGTGTATTAGATTACTCATTAGATGTTCAAATTTTCTCCTTATATATTTTGTTCTGTCATTACTTTAAAGTATTAAGTAAGGTTATATATTACAGTGGAGAATTCTGTTACTGCCAAATACCAACTGTGTAATCATGAATGAATCATTTAAACTCCTAAATGTACCAACTTTGGTGTTATAGACTACACCATAGATTACTACAGAGGTCAAATGAAATTTTTGACAAAATAGATACCCTGCAAATGGTGAAGCTGAAGCTGTATACCAGTATATTTCTTTTCACATGGTAATAAAAGGCTTCTGTAATTTTATTTTTATTGAAAGACTACAAATAATCAATAAACCATTTTGTATTTGAATAAAGCTTACACTTGACAAAGAATTTAAAAATACAGAGTCTTCCTCAGGTTTTCTTATTATCTTCATTCTACAGATGAGGAATCAGAAGCTCAGGGTGTTAATGCATTAGTGAAGGGTCTCAGGTCATACAAAGTGAAGGCGAGAGTTCAACCCAGGTATTCTGACACTAACATCGGTTTTCTTCCAAAAACACTATGCTTGGCAGTGATCTCTGAGAGAGAAGAAACCAATGAAGTGAATCATAAGATTTCACCAGTTTACAACCTGGAAAGACTTTCCAGGCTGGAATTCAGAGAAAGTGTCCAGTTAGAGCCCAGTCGTCTTCCTGAGTTAAGCAGATGACCCCAGAATTCTAGAGAAACAAAGGCAGCAAGAGTTCACAGGGCAGAATACTAGAAAAGAAAGAGCTGCAAGGAGAGAGCTCCAGAGATCAGCAAAGGGTCACCCTTGATCAAATCTTCAACAAGGTATTTCTGAGCACACGTATGTGAAGAAAGAAAAACAGGGGAAAGGAACCACCTGAAATTAACAAAAGGAACAACCCCTGGACCTTACACAATTCCTCCCCTCACTGCCAGTATGGAAAACTTCATAATCCAAGGGAATCAGACAAGACTCAGAAAGGTATTTCCTTAGTAGTGGGGCAGTTTGGCCCTACAATAATGGTGAGAAATCTTAAAAGTAAGCCACAAAAGCATCAAAGTTTTTCTAGTTTTTTGTCTAGATTACCTCACTAATGACCCAAGTTTTCCTAAATAGGAAGGTTCCCGGCATGTACAATGTTTAATTTAAAAACTGGAACAGGGAGCAGCTGGGTGGCTCAGTGCATTAAAGCCTCTGCCTTCGGCTCTGGTCATGATCCCAGGGTCCTGGGATCGAGCCCCACATCAGGCTCTCTGCTAACCCGGGAGCCTGCTTCCTCCTTTCTCTCTCTCTGCCTTCCTCTCTGCCTACTTGTGATATCTATCTGTCAAATAAATAAATAAAATCTTAAAAAAAAAAAAAACTGGAACAGTCTTAAGTAAATTGAAAAAAAAATTTTTTTGTCCTGAAAAAATTCAAAGATATTAATAGATATGCAAAAATATCTAGAACTGAATAAGGAAAATGTACAGAATCTGACATTCAGAAAAATTAACAGGTAACAAAGAAGCAGGAAAATATGGCTTATATGAGGAGAAAATTAAGTCAATAAAACTAGACCTAGAAATGACAGAGACTGTAGAATCAGTAGGCAAGGATGGATTAAAAGTTATTACAACTGCACTCCATATATTCAAGAAGTTAAAGGAAAGAATCATCATGCTAAAAAGAGACACGGGAATATAAAAAATAAGCAGAATGTTTGGACTTCTAAAGATGAAAAACACTGTATGAAGATGAAAAGTGCAATGGATTCAGCTAACAGCATATTAGATACCAAAAGAGAAAAGATAAGTGATCTTGAAATCATAAAATAATCCAAGATCAAACACACACACACACAAAAAGGCTGAATACAGTGCACAACTTCACTGAGGTATCAGAAAACTTTATTTAAACTTTTTTTAAGCAGTTTTGACTCAATATACATATAATTGTAATCCCTGAGATAAACCCACGATCCAAGTTCAAAGAAATCCAGGCACAAAAAATAAGACAAAAATCATACCATAATACATTATGGTCAAATTTCTTTATGAAACATAAAAAAATATCTTAAGAGAAGCTAGAGGCTTCTTTGTTACTAACAAAGAAACAAAGATTTGTCAAAAACAATGCAAGCCAGAACACTGAAGAAAATTCTTTCAGTGTTGAAGGGTGAATATCCAGCAAACAATATTTTCATAAATGAAAGCAAAGTAAATGATGTTTTCAGACACACAAAAGCCGCAAAGTCAGCAACAGCAAATTTCTGTTACAACAAATGTTAAAAGTTATTTGGGAAGAAGAAATATGATATCATAGCAAGATATGAACCTATACAAACTAATGAAAAGTACCAGAAATAACAACTACATGGAGAAATATAAAATATTTTTTCTCTTTTATTTAAATAAAAGTGTTGATTTTACTATAAAATCGTATACATAAAAAGAAGATAATGGTTTAAAAAATAATGCTGTCAGAGGGTGTAACATATGTAGAAGCAAAATATACAATAACAGAAAGGCAAAGAGGAAGCAGGAATATAACACGGTAAGGTTACTGTGATGCATAATAACTGGTATGATATAATTTAGAGATGGACTATGATAAACCCTAAAGCACCCACTAACAAGCAATTCAAAAAGTAATAGCTAATAAGCTGATGATGGAGAAAATCATAAAAAGAATTAACCCCCCAAAATAAAAGTTTAAAATTTAAAAAATTTAAAAATTAATCCTAAAGAATGCAGGAAAAAGGGAACAAAAACAAATAAAAGAAGAAATGCAACATATAAAAGAATATAAAAATCTGGTATATGTACATCTAATCAGATCTGTAATTATTCAGCATAAATAGTCTAAGAGCCAATGAAAAGCCAGAAATTATCATTTTTGGATAAAATAGCAAGATCCAAGAGGAAATAAAATATAAAGACACAAACTTGACTAAAAGAAAAAGAATTGGGAAAGAAACACTGCTAAAAGTAGTCAAAAGTAAGCAGGAGTGGCTATTTTCTTATTAGATAAAGTAGGCTTCATTCAAAAAATATTACTACAGATAGAGGGAGACATTTCCTGATTATAAATGGGTTAATTCCTAAACAGAACATAAAAATCCTAAAAGTTTATGTATCCAGCTACAGAGCTCCATAATACAGGTATCAAAAACTGACAGAACTGGAGGAGAAATTTTCAAAACCCTAGTGATTGCTGGAATTTATCCAACCTTCCCTACTAAATGATAAAGCAATTAGAAGAGTCAGTAAGAATACAGATGAACAACACTGTCAATACACTTGATCTAATTGGCATTTACAAAAAATCTACTCAACAACATTTATTCCAAGTATGCACATAATGTTTACCAAGATACACTATATTCTGGGCCATGAAAAAAGAAAATATATGGATAAGTGTGGGTGAAATTTCAAAGAGCAAATCATGTAAGTTCTCTGACAACAAAGGAAATAAATAAAAATCCCTAACAAAAAGATATTTGCATAATCCCCAAAGATTTATTAACAGAATAACATACATAAAAATAACCCATCAAAGGAAAAGTAGAAAGTATTTTGAATTGGATTAAAACAAAAACACAATATATCAAAATGTTAGATGTTTCTAAAGCAATAATTACAGGGAAATTTATAGCAATTAACATCTTACATTATAATAAAAAGAAATGTATCAAATTAATTATCTCAGTTTCCACCTTTTAAAAAAGTAGGGAAATAAGAGCAAAGTCCAACAACTGTAGGAAGAAGAAAGAAAATAATAAAAATCAGAGTGGAAATCAATTAAATAGATAATATAAAATGGGAGAAAATCAATGAAGCCAAACTGGTTATTTGAAAAGAGCTATAAAATCATAAAACTTCTATCTAGTCTTATCAGTAAAAAAGAAGAGAGAAGACACACATTATAAATATCAGGAATGTGAGGGGTGACATCATTTGAGATTCTACAGATATTACAGGGATAATATGGAAATATTATTACAAACAACATTATGTCAATAAACTCATCACCATAAATGGAGTTGGTCAATTCCTTAAAAGACAAGATACATAAAAAGATGCTCAACATCATTACCATCAGGGAAATGCAAACCCAAACCACAATGAGATATCACCTCACACATGTTAGAATGGCTAAAATCAAAGACTGAAGAAGTAACTGTTGACAGGGATGTGGAAAAATAGCACCCTGGTGCACCATTGGTGGGAATGCAAACTGTTGCCATCACAGTGGAAGACAGTATGACTGTTCCTCAAAAAATTGAAAATAGAGGGCGCCTGGGTGGCTCAGTGGGTTAAAGCCTCTGTCTTCGGCTCAGGTCATGATCCCAGCGTCCTGGGATCGAGCCCCGCATCGGGCTCTCTGCTCAGCAGGGAGCCTGCTTCCTCCTCTCTCCCTGCCTGCCTCTCTGCCTACTTGTGATCTCTGTCAAATAAATAAATAAATACATAAATACATAAATACATAAATACATAAAAATTGAAAATAGAACTACCTTAAGATCCCGTAATCACACTCCTGGGTTATTTACTTAAAGGATATGAAAACACTAATTCAAGGGGGTACATGCACTCCTATGTTTAGTGCAGCACTATTTACAATTGTCAAACAATGGAAGCAACCCAAGTGTCCATCAATAGATGAATGGAAAAAAAAGAAGTGCTATACACACACACGCACACACACACACACACACACACTGAAATATTATTCAGTAATAAAAAAGAACAAAATCTTGCCATTTGCAACAGCATGGTTGGTTCTAGAAAGTATAATAGCTAAGGCAAAATAAATAAGTCAGAGAAAGACAAATACCATATGATTTCACTCATATGGAATTTAAGAAACAAAACAACCAACAAAAGAGGAAAAAGAGAGAAAAGAGAATCAGAGCGAGAGAGAGAGAGAGAGAAACCAAAAAATAGACTCTCAACTATAGAGAACAAATTGATGGTTACCAGAGAGGTGGTGCATGGGTGAAACAGTGGAAGGGGATTAAGGGTACACTTACCTTGATGAGCACTTTAATAATATATAGACTTGTTGAAACACTATATTGGACACTTGAAACGAATATAACACTGTATGTTAACCACACTGGAATTAATTTTTTGAGAGAGAAAGTAAGTAGGGAGAGGGAGGGGCAGAGGCAGAGGGAAGGGAGAGAGAAAATCCATGCAGATTCCATGCCCAGTACAGAGTCCGAAGCAGGGCTTCATTTCACAACCCTGAGAGTGCCACCTGAGACAAAATAAAGAGTTGGATGCCTAACCAACTGAGCCAACCTAGCTTCCCTGGAATTAAATTTTAAAAAGAGGAAAGGGAAGGGAAGAAAAGCGAAGGGAAAGGAAGACAAGGGAAGGGAAGGGAAAGAAAAGGAAAAGGAAAAGGAAAGGGAGAGGAGAGGAGAGGAGAGAAAAAGAAAAGAAAAGAAAAGAGAAGAAAAGAAAAGAAAAGAGAAGAAAAGAAAAGAAAAGAAAAGAAGAGAAAAGAAAAGAAAAATATTTAAACTTATTTAAGAGGACATGGGTAATCAGAACAGACTGTATGTGCTGAAAAAATTAAATTTAGGGTTAAAACTTTTCAGCAAAGACCTAGATGACTGCGTGAGTGAATATTACCAAATATTTTAAGGAAGAGATAATACCGATTATTCACAAGCTCTTCTAGAACATTGAAGAGGAAATACTATTTCCCAATGTATTTTATGAGGCCACTGTTACCTACAGATCAGATTGTGACACATAAATAACAATAAAAGAAAAATAAATAAGAATAGACTTCTTGGATAAAGAAGCAAAAATTCTAGACATTTTAGCAGATTCAACCCAATAATTTGCAAATGATAACACATCATGGCCAAGTGGGGATTATTAAGGAAAGCAAAGCCAACTTTACATGCAAAGATCTACAATGTAGAAAAAGATCTACAAGGTAAGATCAATCAGTGCACTCCACGATATTAACTAACCCAAAATGAACAACTATAGGTTGATTTCAATACAAATGTCAAATAAGCATTTAACAGAATGCATTTCTGATTAAAAATATTCAGCAAACTAAGAATAGAAGCAAACTTCCTCAACGTGATAATGGGCATTTACAAAAACTTATAGCTAACACCATACTTAAGTGAAGGACTTATGTTATTCTCCTAAGGGCTGGAGTAAGACAAGAATGTCTACTCTCAAAATCTGTATTTAAGATTCTATGGGTAACCTAGCCATTTGAGTAAGGCACGAAAAAAATAACCACCACCAATCAATCAGTGGTCACATGTGAAGTGAAATTCCTTTGCATTCCTCCTGCCTTGGAGAAAGAACACATCTGAACTGCTGAGGACCAATCATACTTCCTCTAGATTTTGATCTTCAATGAAGATACTTTCCAAGCTTGGCATCCCTATTCAAGTTCTCATTCTTGTCTATAGATGAGAGACTGCCTCCAGCTATAAATGGTTAAATCCTCCTAATGTCCTCCTAAGGCCGGGGCTCTGTGCAGTGTCTGAACCACATTCGTAAGACCCCAGGCTACTCAACTTCAGAAAAGCTTCTAAGAATTTAGGGAAAAGATGACAGTAGGGGAATGATCCACACAACTGTCTAAGGGGAAAGACCATACACCCTCTAAAACAAGTATCTGGGTTTACTTTCCTAAAACATATTTTATGTTCAAAATGCAAGAAGGGATGTTCTTCCATAATACAGTTCTACCTCACTTAACTTAGGAAAGACTCAGATATTATCTTAAGAAAAACCAACTCTTTGTCTACCATGAAATCAATCCTTTTTGTCTTACAATCTTTTTTGTCTCTCTTCTCCTCCTCCATTATTGAGAAATCAATTCTTCCCAGTAGAGACTTTTGACATTGGTGGACATTAAAACAACAACAACAACAGCAACAACAGCAACTTAACCACTTAACCATCATCTGTCCTTATCATGAAGCTCCCAGTTGTGTTCTCCCAGCCATTCGAGCTGATGACCTCTGGAAAACCTGCGGCCAGTTAGGACCCAGGGAATCAGCCCCTGTGATGGCTTTGCTAACCCCGAGAGGTTTCAAGAAATTCTCTGGAGCTTTCTTGCTATCAATGACCCTAATTGCGTCCTCTTGTATTGCCATGAAACATAATTAAGAGAAAGGAGGCATTTAATCAAATACTGCACGTATTGGCTGCATTGCTTGTGAAGAAGCTGGTTAGGCAGAGTGACAATAAGATCTGCTTAATATTTTTATATAGTGCTTAAGACTAGCAATCCTTAATTTATTTTTTAGTCTGGAAATTAAGGATGAATAATGATCTCCCAATTGCCCTTCACAATCATGATTCAGCCTGAAGAGTTAATAAGCCACCTTCAGTACCCCACCCCCTTCCCTGAACAGAACATTTTTTCCACATGGATGAACACAAAGAAATAATCAGATAGGAGATTTTTCTTCTAAATTAGGCCTCTTGTTTGTAAACTGAAAGAGTGCTAATGCAGTTCAAACTCAGCTATGCACCACACATGCCCATTCTGCCCAGGCTTATTACAAAGAGCGGGAGACTTGAAGGTTTTGTTCTATTCTTCAGGCTCTTTCTGTGTGAGAGGCCATTCAAGCCATCGGGTAGTTCTCCCTCACTCTCTTTCTCGTTCGGCCCCTCGCTCACACACTCCGTTTCCCTCTATAATGCCAGCATTAGAGGCAAGCCGCGGGCTGCAAGCGAGCTTTGATGTCGACCTCTTGCTGCCGGCTTTGGTGGGTGAGTAGCAGAGCAGTGAGGGCATGTGTGGGACAGAGCGGGATGAAAGGAGGGGTGACTGGAGCTCATGATGTGGACGGATTCCCGCCTGTTCACTTAGATTCTTTGGGAAGAAAAATGCCAAGCCTTGAGATTACAGAGGTTATGAATCAGCTAAGCCTCAGGAATTAAAACAACACAAGAATCAAATTATTGCTCAGTATTTAGGGAAAAGAAAGGGAAGGAACGAGGGAGGGAAGGAAGGAAAGAAGGAAGAAAGAAAGAAGGAAGGAAAAGAAAGAAGGAAAAAGGAAGAGAGAAAGGAAAAAGAGAGGGAGGGAGGGAGGAAAGAAAGGAGAGAGAGAGAGGAAGGAAGGAAAGAAGAAAAAAAAAAAGAAAGAAAGGAATTGAGGGAGAGAGGAAGAAAGAAAGAAGCCACAGATAGGGCCAAAGAGATAAGAACATTCAGATCACAGTCTAAGAAGTCTGGCTAGTCAAGGGTGCAGGGAACTAGCCCAGCTCCTGGGCAATAGCTTTGGGCTCTCTGGTCGCCTTCCAGCCTTGGACCTGTGGCAGATGTCAGGAATAAATCTCTGGCCCTCGTGGTAAAGTTAGAGTTGTGACACAGGCAGGTAGCCCATGAGAAGGCCACACAGCAGTCCACTCTGCGCCCCCATGGGCCAGTATGGTAAGGGAATCTCTGAAAGGGGAGCCCCCAAGGGAACGTAGGTCCAGTTTGAATTCTTGGCATTCAAGGACTACCTTCAATTAGATTATGGAGTTTCTGTGGTTCTGCCTGGATTAACGTGCTATTCATTGTTAGTCTGCCAGGGCAGATCAGACCTTGTTCTCCAGTAACATCTTGTTTCCTCCTCCCTCAACCACCTGTTTTATTAATCTCACCGCATAAAGGAATAAGGGTCTGTCTTCCTCCTTAATTTTCCAACCCATACTCTCACCTCCAGCAGGTTTGTGACAGTGGAATGAGACAGGGAAATTTTAATACTGAATCCTTTCTCTATTTTCTTTTCTTATTTTCATTCTCAGGGTGTGTTAAAAAAAAAAAAAATCCCAAAGCAAGAATCTACCAAGGCCCTACTATGCACAAGATCCATATTAAAGAAATTTACAATTCAGAAGTGGAAAGGAAAAATCATTTCACTCTATATTCAGTCTTGAACTGTCCTTTGTTACTAAAATGAGTCTCCTAATACTAAAATAAGACCTTAAAAAAAAAAAAAACCTCTGATGTTTTCAGAATACATAAGTTCTGTATATTTTCTACCACATCTATTTCTTGATCTTGGGTTTGCATAAGTGCAGGTTATCTGAGATTAAATGGTTTGCACACTGGTCAGAAGAGTATTCAGGGGAGCTATTTGCCAGGGAATAACACGGGAAGTTGTCAGGAGCTAAATAAATGGCCTGTGGCCAGTCAGAATGTCATTTGGACAAGACCCCTTCTCCTTTGAAGATGGATTGACACATAGCTTTCTTCTATGTGTCAGACTAAGTCTGCCTGTCCTTACCCCACCATTCATGGCTTAGAGGAGAATCCTGAGTTCACTGGGCTCTTTTCCTGCATCCCTAAGGTTAAGGCAAGAAGATGTCTTTGTAGGGAAGCATCCTCTGAAAGACAAACCTCCTTGGGAAATGGGATGAGGTGTCTCATTGTCCAATTCACTATAACCTGAGCATTCCTGAGCTATGAATTGGACTTATGGTTGTAGAAATTGCTTGCACTTCATGCCTTCAATTGGAAGACACAAAAAGGGTCTGGGTTAAATGGAATCATCTGTTTTAAAAGATAAATAAATGTCTAGCGATAGAGTACCTGTTTGGGTTAATCATGCATATGTTGCATCCAAGGGTTTTGTTTTTTTAAAACCATACCCTGATATGGAATCTCCCTAATATGAAAATCAAAATAAAATAGAGCAAAACAAAACAAAATAAAGCAGGCAACCAGAGTGCGTCCCCCACCCCCACCCCAGCGGGTCCTCTCTGGTGACTCACCCCAGTCCTCACGTCACCTCTCAGTTATAAAATCAGCAAAACTCTCAAGGGAAGAAGACCCAGAAAGAACAAATGTGGCAGCAAGAGACAGAGGGATCAATACCTTCACAGTCTGAGAATGTAATGGGACATATAGGTCTGTTAATTACTAAACAAAACTTCTGTTTCAAGAAAGGGGAAATGCATTTTAATAGAAGCTCTATAATTAGCCATTTCTGTTCATGGTTTCTTAGTAGTTTTTATGTTTGTCTGCCTTCACCTTTATTTCCTTTAACAACGTTCACATAAAATGGCTCAGAATTGCTCTGCCTCTAATTATTTACTGTAACAATCAACAAGCAGAAAGATGACAAAATCGTAAAGAAAGATCTTTGTACAATGATATTGACTCACCACGGTTGCATTCTTTTATTTTTTTTTGTTCATTTCGAGTGTAAAATTTGCAAGTATGCATAAAACAGTGGCTTGAGTTTTATTTTATGATGATGTTAGACTTTTTGTCTGTGAGTTTGCTTTTAATATAGATACACAGTTTGTTCAGCCTCAATTTTCAATTCTGGGAAACCAAATGAGAAATTAAATCCTCATTGGGGCAAAACCAAGAGGCACGATCCTACGATGAATCAAAGTCAAAGCCACTACAGTCTGATAAAGGTAGGAGATTCACAGTGATGGAAGTAGTCACCCAGGTTTCGTGTCCTTGAACCTGAAATTGTTTGCATTTAATCTTGCTGAAAGCCCATTTTAGAAATGCAAGACCTGGGAGTTCAGCACCAGAAATGATGAGCCTTATACTGGACATAGCAATGGCTCTGTGTTTGACCAATACCTGATATTTGGAAGAAGAACAAGTTCAAGGGCCACAACATTGGCCTGGAGGGCAGCAGGTTCAATTCTGATTCGTCATTCTACCATGGGTGACATCAAATGACCATTCTCAACAAGTTGCCATTGCTAAGTGATTGGAATACTAGGGGTGAGATGTACTGTGGGACTTGAAGACATGAGAAGGGACAAAGAAGCAGTGACCAGAGCACCTCTTCTAAAGGAACCCATCCAAGCAGCTTCCAGGATGAAGGAAAGGTCACAGATCACCACGACACCACCATAGCTGGAAAACATTATGTTAGCCATCTCTCAAGGGGTTCACTTTAGAACCAATAGTATCTATGACCCATAGGCCTTTTCTGTTGTAGCCTAAGGTCAGTGTCCTTCAGAGATGAGTCACTTCCTACTTTGATGCGGCACACATGGGATATTACAGGAAGGGTCCCTCCTTCAGAAGCCCTGGGCTTCCCTCTGGACTAAGCATGGACTGGCTTCTCTTCAACATGGAGCCAAGTCCAAACTGTTAGGCTAGAGATCTCCAGCAGGATTCGGAGCACGATAAATTTTACTCTGTTCCCTGAGTAGTAATGGTTTGTCGTAATAGGCTCTTGCTGTAGTTTATTGGTCCATCTCGTGGTTTATTAGAGCACAGCCTGTGTCAGAGCTTCCATTATAAAGCCATATTTTCTGGGTTGAGAGATCAACAATAAAATTGGGCTAGTATTGAACCTTAATCTTGATATGCAGTCCCTGCCCAAGCACGTAAGAGGAGAAATTAAAGAGAGAAGGCTAGAGATAGAAAGAAATGGAAAACAAACCATTGGACAGGCACTATAATTCCTGCACTTATGAATTTATTTCAGCTGTGTTTTGATTATGAGGTACACTTTTGTTTCATTATGTTTCCATTTACCATGGCGCTTATTTGGTAGCGGAATTATTACTTGAGGGAGGGAAATTAATGATAAAGTCAAATCAGTTTTCCCTCTACCCAGATGCCATACTTACATGTCCACAAAATAACCACATCTTCTCCTTTTAATTTCCTCCTCAAGTCAACTAAAGAACAGCAGGTTTCATGTCAATGAGACTCCAATAAAAAAATAAATAAATAAACTTGAAAGGGAAGTTTAGCACCGTACAAAAGCCATGAAAGAGAAAAGGTAGTAATGTCCTTGCGAAATTGTTCACGATTTTTTTTTTTTCTCTCCTTTGGGTGACAACGAGCCCTTGGCCAACTCCTGTTCAGGTGAACTTTTATGCTTCTCTTCGTTTAAACAAACCCAACAGTCCTGATGTTTTTGTTTTACTCATACTACCAAAGAAAATTGTTTCGACATGTTTAAAGTGCTTCCCAGGGCAATGATATCCAACAAAAGATCATTTGTAAAGGATTCATTTCGCAGAATACACGGCCTTGCTGTAATGTCCAGTATAGAGAAAGATCTTAGCTTAAATTATACCACAGCTATTTTAAATGGATTTTTAAATTATCTACCTTTGCATTTCATCATGAATGTTTCAGGGAAATTATCCTGAGATAATGCCAACAAATGGCTGCAGACTTTAGGCTTATAATTGCTCTTGTTCATTTAAGGTTCCCAGCAGACCATATCAGGAAATTCAATGCCTGGCAAGTCGGGGTTGATAATATACCGTAACTGGCATTTTCTTATTAGACGAGCACCCAAATCAGCTTTCATTTGTAGCAATGACCCTAATTAAGAGAACCATGATTTAAAGCTGAGTCTTTCATTTTAAGAATCAGATCTGGATATGGCGATGTTAGCCAAAGGGTTATTTTTTTTTTCCTAGTCAATTGGTATAATCTAACCTTAATTTTAATTTTTCAAAACTATTTCACATTTTTTTTTTCCAGTTCCACTTTCAAAATGAAAGGCTTCCTTCTAGCTGCCGGGTGATATGCATATGAGTAGGTAAAAATATTCACCTTCTCACCTTCCTTGTATGTAAGCATATTCACCTCTGTCTTCACGAAATGATTTGATCTTAGAGCTCCAAGAGGTGTTAGAAAAAGGGTCATTTAGTGTGTTCTCGACCACCCTGACTCCCTTAGGTGGAAGAATGGAAGGCTTGGAGACTAAGATAGTTTGCCTTGGATCATCCGCTGGAAAGAAGGAGATAGAGTCCAAACTACCTAAGTCTCCTGATGAGAATTTCACAACCTCTCCCTCAAAAAGTATCTGTTAAAAGATATTACCCGTGATACTTTGATGTACCTGACTTTTGATTGATATACCTGACTTTTCTTAATTCATCCAATCCACAGAAATCCTTCATTGCTGGGGACCATGGAAGTGTTCACCTTGGAATTTTATCGTACCATAGTTCTAAGGGACCATTACCATAAAAGGATCTTGTAGCATTTTGTGAGGATCTTTAAACACTCCGTCTAAATGTATATATCCATTGGATACATATATATATGTATATATCCATTGGGTACATATCCATGGGATACATATATTCATTGGATATATACATAAATATATGTATCCAATGGATATATACATTTAGACGGAGTGTTTAAAGATCCTCACAATATGCTATCCTCACAATATCCTCACAATATATATATAATATAATATGATATGATATATATAATATATGCACATTTGATAACTTGTTGGGTAGGATCTAATGTAAATCAACCCTATCATATATGTCAGTGATAATGACATGCAGCCAAGAATAATAACCCATATTTGGAGATCATTTTACAACTCAAAAAGAACTTTTACCTATATTATTTCTTTGACTCATCATCTTCACCATAGCATGGTGAACATGCAGGACAAGAAGGAGAACTTGAGATATTATAGTATTGTTATCCCCTTTTCATTGTTTGGAAAATAAAACATTTCCTTGGGGGAAAAAGAAAATCCAGGTTCTCAAACCATAGATCCATGTCCTCTCCCCATAATGCTCTCTTGGTAGCAATTATTATTAGTGGTAAGATTATAAATGGAAAGCAATAATATAATGTATGCCTTATGGCTAGAATTCTAATGCTAATAACAATCGCCCTTATTACTGAGCACTTTGATTTAGGTGTGGCTCTGAACACCTGAGTCTTGCACATGCGCACAGGTGCAAACATCTACACAGTGGGTATGATGGCACCAATTTCAATGATAAGTAAACAGAGGCTCAGGGAAGTTCAATAAGTGACCTAAAGTGATGGCCCCTTTCGGGGCAGAACCAGGTTTTGGACCAGGTTAGTTCAAGCCCAAACCAAATGTTCTAAACTATTTGCCATACTTCTTTCTTGATAACACATGTGCTCTACCATATCCTATCATACTGGTAATAGAAGTACAGATAGATATCAGTGCTAAGACCCCCTCAATGTTCACTTATTGTAGGAGAAAAATTGGACAGAAAAAAGCAAAGTCTGTATGAGGAAAGGCTCTTTGTGTGGGTGGGGTGTGTGTGTGTGCATGTGTAAATGATACATGTTTATGCTTCCATTTTCATTTACAGATAACTGTGTACATACATAGAAAGTGGATATTTTTTAAAAAGGGAAATAACACAGATGATATTATTAAGATCTTTCACAAAACCCTAAGAAATTCACTTATTAAGTACAATTTATTTTCTAAGTTTGGTGCAGGAGACAGAATCCTTACCAGTGTTATAGGCAACTTTTTTTTATCAGGATTTAATTGTTAGAGTTGCTTCATTTCAAGGAAAATGATTTAACCCCCAGGATATGCAGATCACTATTATAATCAGCCCCGTTTTTTAACAAGGGGAGGGCTTCAGCTATTCTTGCAAGAGCGAAAATTTCCAGGAATTATCCTTACTGCTATTATAAATTAATAAATTTTAGTAGTGCTACACCACAAATCTTTGGCATTGACCTATATAGAAACATTAATATCTTATGATATTGATCTCAAAGACAAAGTCCAGAACCTTATGGTAAATCTAGAGGAAGTTTGTCTCTCATGATAGATGCTGCCATAAGATTCACCTAATATATCCCAGTAAATCATCCCCTCCATTGGCGTTCAAGATGGGCTCAGTAAACACATATGTCCTCTGCCTGGGTCTCTGGGAACCCATGCATCCTGGGCACAATTCCACTAAACAGGCCACCTAAAATGCTGCTGGTTCCCCTCCTCCCTGGAACTGTCACTGATGGATTGAGTGATAATCTACCTCTAACCTGTGAGATTCATGCTGTCAGGGCCATTTTGATGGCTTTCAGAAGGGCTCCTCCCCATGGCCAGGATGTTTGCAATAGGACAAAATTGCATTGAAAGAGACCCAGGCAAAGCCATGGAACAAGTGGGCTTTGGTAGCTCAACAATCTGGCTGCTGTTCTTTCTAGATACACTGCTTGTGCAGAAATGACCAGCCATAAAATAAAATAAAATAAAATAAAATAAAATAAAATAAAATAAAATAAAATAATAGAATAACGAAAAACCTAATTAAACTAACACCAGCAGTTCAGAAAAGCAATGCTTCCTTCCTGCCTCTTTCTCCCTGCCTGCCCGACCCCTCACACAGCCCTTAGTGTGATACCTTGAATTATTTCTAGAATTCACAAGATTCTCAATGTTTCCCAAGCGTGGTCCTTTGTAATTGTTAAAACTAGACAGCAGCATATATAAATAATCAGAACCATAAAGAGGACAGCCAGTAGGCAAGTGAGCCGCTACGAGTCCCCTTCATGTCTGAGGGTAGGGAGGAGAGATCAGGGGCTTTGCCCTCCAGCATCTTAGCTATTCACCCCATAGGCCATTATCCCAAAATGGCCAGCCTGGGTAAATATTTGAGAGAGATGTTTTCCAGTTTGTTTATCTTCTTCCTGTCATTTTCACTGATAGTCTTTGCTCGTCTTGGCGGCTGACCTTTCACAAATGTTGGTTTTGTTTTAGAAATGTCCTATTGTAAATAAGAGGGCAGAGTTCACAGAGCAAAGGCCAACGTAGCTGGAAGGCTCTGTGGGGGCCCAGGAGTCCTGTTTCATCTGCCAGTGGTGAGCGTTAACCTGCCCGCAGCCCCAAGGAGAGCGAGGGTCAGCTTCCCACTTCTCAATGCTACATCCTAGCCTAGTTTCTTAGTGTTCTCCAGGAGAACATAATTTAACAGCAGGAAACATGATGGTTGGCTGTTTGTTTGGGGTATTTTTGGAAATAAGGGTCAGTAACCTGGGTAACTTTTACAGGGAGATGCTGGAAAACCGATCAGTATTCAGTCACTGGTGTTGATAATTGGAAAATGTTCTATTCAAGATTCATATTTTCCATGTTGGTTAATTCTTCCAGCTCGGAGTCCCTAGAGGACAAGGACTGACTTGGCATGTAGTGGAGACTGCTTGAATGGAAATCATCATCAGATCTGCCCCAACTCCATGCCTGTTAGACATGGGATTCTGGTTGCAGGAATCAAATGAGTTCTCTGAACCACTGCCTCTTCAGTAATAAAATACACATAATCTTCCTTCCCTATCTGCCTCAAAATGATATTAAAACTCAAGAGAAATCATGCCTATGAAAGCACAAAGTAAACAGACAAACACTTTCAAAAGGTAGTCTGTGGGGGTCGGGGGGCTGGTGGTGGCTAGCATCATTGACCAGTTTCAGATGATCAAAACCACTGAGCATTCTAAACTTAGGAGAGCTCCAATGACCATCCTGAGGCCCAGTGCATGGGGAGCAGATCTTAAATTAAATAAGGCTGGTGCCAAGTGAGAGTTGGACAACTCAGTATGTGAGTTATGTTGGGTAAATTTGAAGTCATTGAGCAGAAATGTCTTCTTTCCTACCTCAGAGAGGCAACAGTCCTCAGGGGTAAGGAGTTCAAAGGCCACAGTGACATCCCTGATGACTTACAGGGATGACTTACACTCTGTCTCGATGCTCACCCAAAAGCACATTGGGGTGTTGAGCTCCCAGGATAGGAATTCAGATTCAACTGTGTTTCTTGGCAGTGGTGCTGGATGACAAGAGACAACCAGCAAACTTTCCCCCAGGCCATCAGAGACTGAAGCAATGAGAAAAAAATTGTGTGAAAATATCCATCAACTGCTCCGAGTTGGGTGGAGCTCAGAAGCATTCTGAGTGAAGCAGGTCTGACTGCTGCTGCTTGAAAGGGGGTCTCTGGCCCAGAAGGCTTGTTGTCCAAACTCCATCCTGGAGTCTCTCTGTGCCTCCTGACTTCTTTTCTCAATCACCTCTCTTGCTTTTCTCTCACAGTTGTTGGCTTTGAGATCTTTGCCTTGACTCACATTTTAGCATGTGTTACAATTTTTGTTTTGTAGTGCTTTTCATTTGTAAAAGAACCTCTTTACAGCACAGAATGGAAATAAATAGCTCTTCAAACTGATTCAAATGAGGTATTTTTGAGTGTGTGTAAATGCGACCCTGGGAAAACCTGGCATTTCCTGGTGGACTCTCATTTACCACATGCATTCAGGTCTCATTTGCAGACCTCTACTAGTAGGGACTGACAAGGACAAAATGAATAAGAAAACGTTGGGGCCCCCTGGAAACGTGTGGCCCCAAGAAAGTGACACTCATTTCTCCCCCTTCTCTGTTATCTGCATCAGCCACATAAGCCCTATACTCACATTCGACATGTTTATTCAGATGTTGCTCATTTAATATGAGTTCTTCAGACACACGCTATTTCTAATCCCCATCTAAATTTTCTCTCTTACCTTCAACTGACTTGAAAAATTAGAACATGGTAGATATTTAATAAATATTTATGTAAAGAAAGACTCGAAGAAAAAAGTTTAAGAGCTACCATGGGTTGACATCATTTTAACCAGAAGAGTGAGGTTGAGTGCATTGGTTGCAGGGTTGCAGGGCACTTAAGACAACTGAATGATGGAATAATTCATTGTACCTGAACTCAGGCCCTTTGCACCAGACATTGGCTCCCTCCTGCTTCCTTAGTCATTAGCTGGATTCAAGTTTTAATTACTCTCCAGTGAGCCCCTACAGTGAACCAGGGGCTGTATAGGTATTCTCTTATAGAAGGGTACACTTAATCTCAAAAGGCAACCCCTTCAGGTAAGCCTCCTCAATCCCACATAGTAGGATGGCAAATGTGGCTCAAAGATGTTAAGTAAGTTGTCTACAGTTCCACTCTGGTTATCTATCAGTCCTAGCATCCTGAGTCAGGTTGGCAGGACCCCAACGCAATCTGAATGGGATTTTATTAGTTTTAGAAAACAGAAATGGTTCTCGAAACAAGAATAATGAGAAAGATTCACCTAGTTTAGATGACTATAATTTTTAATCCATTTGGATAATTGAAGTAAAGACATTAAAAGAATCTTTAAATAGATCAGATCAGCCCAAATCACCTCCCTTTTGCAGGGACAAAGAACAATAAAGCTGACTCAGAAATTCTCTTTCTGGGGGGAGGGGGGACCTCTGTGAATTTAGTTTATAACTAGTTCATCCTAGCATGGCCCCTCTCTGTGGCCTCAATGCAAATGACTGCCTGAACCCAGGGCGACCTTATAGATTTTTTAATTCAGTAGTTATTTAAAGTAAGTGAACAACTTATTTAGCAGACAAGATAAAGTTCACAGGATAAAATGTGCAGGCATGGAAATGTAAAATATTTCCATGTGGCACACGAAAGTCTACCATTAGCTATTCCCAAATTCATCAAAGGGCTGTGAACATGCTTTTTTGTATTCCGAGATGGGATTAGGGAGATCTAATTTCCCCTAATTAAGTTCTCATTGCTGATAAAGCCCGAATTAAATGTAGAATGGTTTGAAATGAAGAGTCTCTCTTTCATCGTGTGTTGGTTTCTCTGGAAGACAGGCACCCTCACTGCCACGGGGGGAGTTCTGCATATCCTTACCAGAGGTGATGGATGCTTTCGGAGTAGAAAAGGATGATCAATAGAATTTTGACTGACATTATATGATGCAAGAAAAGGTCAGTCGGGAACTCAGGGCCATAGGGTGTTACACAATTCCAGAGGTGCCACTGTCATTGTATCCTGTGAAAATAGCCCCTCCTGGATTTGGTAAGCATGCCAGCTCTTTAGAGCAGCTGTCTTTCCTCTTGTCTATCCAGCGGCCCCTGCTTAGGAAACTAGAGGATAGGAGCAGGCAGGGGAGGGAGAAGCCACCATGTTTTGTCTTGACTCCGACTCATGGTGGCCTCCCCATAACTCTCAGCAGCTTCCGAGTGCCCACAGGAAAAGAGGATGTGGGAGCGAGAAAGAGGTTTTCCGCGCTCCTCTCCGTGTCTGTGTTCAATTGTTCTGTCCACAGTCCTTCCCCAAAGGGGAGGGCCATTACCCCTCCTCTGCGCAGCCAGCCTCTCCTCTGTATGAAAGCCACAGCAACACAATTCCTCTCTACCATTCTCAACTTTGTTTTTGTCAATAAACCCTGAAGACTGAAAAAGGGAAGATGGGCTCTGCTCCTGAATGAGAGCTCTTTGATTTTCAATATCCAGACAGTAGCAAATACCTTCAGATGTGGTGTCCTGCCGAGGCTTTTCAGAGGCACCTTTTGTCGGCAGAAGGCTCTTTTCTTCTCACACCAGACCCTGAGAGGCGATCCTCTCTTAATGTGACCTTGTGTATGCCTCTTGCTCTGTGGAACTATGCCCTGGTAACTTGGTGGGAACGACAGGCACATGGCTGGCGATCTTTCCGTGAGCTATCATTGGCCACGCCATAGCTAGTGAGAGCCCAGCTGCCTAAAGCTCTCCTGATCCTTGGTTGAGGGCTGCTGCCCTTCCTCTCCACTCCATCTCAGGGTGGCAACATGATAAGGCAGAGCCTTGAAATGGGCGAGAAATTGCCACATTGGAGACCTTATGTTTTTTGCAAACTTCAGGGCATACATAGAGAGTTTAAATGCATCCCCAAATCACACTTGGTATCAAGAATAACACCTTTTGGGGGGGGGTGGGCTTGGAAAGACTGAGGTTGGAACAGAATCACAAATACAAAAATTGGTGTGTACAACTCATGGGCTTCTCCCAGACCAGTATTAAGAAAAGCAAATAAGAACATGTTCTCTCTTGACAATCTTCATTGTAGTAAATGGTGCTTTATATCTATGCATAATGAGCTATTTCTGTGCTTTACAGACCATTTTGCACATGGTTTGTACCTCATATTAAATTTGATGATGTATTTGAAAGTACTTTGAATACAGAATATTATCATGTAGGTTTTAGCTATTATGAAAATAATGATGAGTAAATAATTTCAGTTAGTGCGGTTGTCATCGGCCCAATTTAAAAGCCTCTCAGTTCCTTTTCCCCAACCTTACTACCGGATGCAGGGGAAAAAAAACAAGAAGGAATTTTAGAGTTATTCTTTTTTTTAAAGTTATTGGCATTCAATAATAATCATGGAACTACACATTAAACAATAAAACTCCATTTCTAACATGAGACTGGCAAAAAATTAAAAAACTGAAAACAATCAGTGCTGACAACACTATAGCAAAATAGGGAGTATGAAATGTTAAAATAGTTTTCTAATTTTTTATTTTTTTATTTAAAATATTTTGAAAATCTATTCTGATAGTAACTATCAAAATTTTAAAGACGCTATTATTGGTAGTATAATAATTCTACTTTTATGACTCCATCTTACAAAATAAAAACATCAGTAATTAAATCCACATATCTAGTTAGGTAGATATTCAGGGAGGTAGACAGATATACAAACAGACAGATATAAATAGATAGATATGAATGTTTGCTGTAATATTGTTTGTGGGTGTAGAGAACTGAAAACAATGAATAATGCAATTTTTGAACAACGCAATTTTAATGTCTTTGTACAAATGCTTTGTCCTCAGGATGTACTATAATTTGCTGAGCTTTATACTTATTTTCAAATGTTTAGTTCATTTTTTGCTTTTATAAAATACCACTGAGGTAAGCAACATTGCACATAAATCTTTTCCCCACTCTGATTATTCCTATAATATTTATTCTCAGAAAAAGAGATGAAGAGTATTTCAGAAGAGTGTTATGATCAGTGTCAGATGGTATGGGGAAACATAATAGAGCATAGGGATGGGATGAGAACGTGTTTGACAGTGTACTTCGGACAGAAATTTCAGGGACATAATAAGCCTTTTCTGAAAAAGCCATGCTAGACCAAGAAACCTAAATGATGAGAAGGAGCAAGGCGTGCAAAAGGTGGGGAGAACAGCCTTCTTTTCAGGCAGAAGAAATGTCACATGCAAAGGTCCTGGAGCAGGAAAATGTTTCCAAGGCTTTTAGCAAGAGTGGAAGGGGGAAGCTCTACCATGGGGCTTGAGGATCATAATTAAGTGGTTTGATTTTACTGCAAGAGTCATAGAAAACTCTGAAGAAGATTGTAACTTGGAAAATGGACCAGTATGGTGTATAATTTTGAACCACTCACTCTGAGTGGGCATGATTTGTAAGAGGATGAGGGGGGATGAAGGCCTGGTTCAGTTAATTCATCTGGGTAACAATGATGCTGGCTTCACCTGGGGAAAGGGAGACAGTGTCAATGGAGAAGTGGACAGATGACAGAAAAAGAAAAACTCAGGACAATTGTTGGACTTTCCATGTGGGTAAAGGATAGATGCCAGCTTCTTACTGAGATGGGATGGATTATGAAGAAACTTGGGAGGAGGGCTACATTGACTATGGGGAGGATTACAAGATCCGTCTGGTCATGTTGTGGCAGAGACTCTATCAGAATCATAGTAGTGGTGCCAAGGAAGCAGTTGAATACCTTGGCTTCGAGGTCAGGGGAGCAGTCAGGGCTGTAGGTGTGGACTGGGGAGTCATTATACCTGAACAAGTGCTAAAAATCTTTTTCTTTTGCCGTTCTAGGTTCTTGGCTAGCTCTCTCTAACCGAAGACTGATTAATAAGAGAAAAAGCATACAAAGTTTATTTAATATAAGGTTTACATGACATAGGAGTTTGAATAAAGGAAAGACCAGGAGAAGAGGTTAAACCTAAGTGTTTTTATGTGCAGTTTGAGGAAGACTAGAAAATTGTAGGAAATGTGACAGGAGGAGGATATGAGCAAAGTGCAGGAAACTGACAAAGACTTAATAATGTCTGGTCCTCCCCATTCCTCTCCAAGTCCTCCTTTCTTGAAGGCACGGATCGTCCTTTCCTCTGGGTACAGGAACGCCACCTCTCACCTGAGAGTCTTACAACCTGCTTCAGGGATTCCTTCCAACACATGTCATTTCTCATAGTCTTCCAGCTTAAAAATATTCAATTTTCTGAGATGACATATATGGAGATAGTGTGTCTTGAACCCCATCAGTACTTAAAGTCATGGGACTGGTTATGAAACAAGGAGAGAGTAAGATTAAGTGGAGAACAAAGTCAGAGACTGAGCCTTGGTGTAGGACCGGAGAAGCAGTGGGGGCAGAGAAGCTTATTAGGAATGGCCCATGAGAAAGAAGAAAAATAAAGACAAAAAAAGAAGAAAACATTCTAAATGAGGTTTTCTCTGTCTAAAGACAGAGAAATCTGTACAATTTGGCAGTGTGTGGCTCATTTAAGTCTCTGAAAATCATTTCAATGGGGCAGTGGGGACAGGTCCCACCCTGTGTTTAGCTGGAGGTGTGGATGGGGGAGAGCCAGTGAGTGTGGAGCCATCTGTAGAGAATTGGCGCCGAAAGTGGGTGCAAAGGCATGAGATGCTATCTGAAAGCCTCTAGGCTAGGGAGGCTTAAGTTTTAATTTTCCTTAATGATAGAAACTTCAGCATGTTGGCATGCTAACAGGTATGATCCTTGAGAAGGCAAGAGGAGACGGAATCCGAAGGGTAAGAGATAGGCTTTTGTCCTTTCCAATCAAAGGAAGGGAGAAAGGAGGGATGAAGAAGCAGCTCGGATTGCAGATCTGATGGGAATCATTGGGCAAGGCCACCAAAGGAGAGTGGGGGTACAAGAGGAAGGTTTGAGGAGGGGGAGGGAAATGGTATGGAGAAGTCCTCTCCAGTAGAGGAAAATGAGCTCATCCACAGGATCTCCAGAAAGTTCCAGCTGCTCCTTTGAGGTAATCATTTAAAAAGAAATCAGCTCAGTCTGTGCTATTTTTCCCTGGCAATTTTCTTTCTTTCTTTCTTTCTTTCTTTCTTTCTTTCTTTCTTTCTTTCCTTCTTTCTTTCAAGACTTTTATTTATTTGTATGTGTGAGAGAATGCATGTGTGCTAGGGGAGGAGCAGAGGAGAGGAAGAGAGAATTCTCAAGCAGATAACCCCCAGAGTGCAGAGCACATGGTAGGCCTCAATCCCTGAACCCAGAGATCATGACCTGAGCCCAAAATCAAGATTTGGCTGCTCAATCCACTGAGACAGCCAATTTTCAACCATTGGCTGTGGGTCATGGGGTGGCATTAACAGTTCACCCAAGGCTACATTTTTGCCAGAGAAGAACAATAGAGGGGTGCCTACAGGGTGGTGGTTTGCCATGCCATGATTATAATGGCGTATTTTCAAAACAAATGAATGAAGGGAAGTCCTAAGAGGGGCTGAAGGAGAGAGAGAAAATAGTTCTTCATATGATCAGGAATTAAAGCAATTGTGGTTCCAAGTTAAGTGAGCTGAGAGGGTAAGGTGTAGTCAGAGTACGGCACAAAAAAGATGAAGATTTTAGAGGTGGTAGAGGTCCAGGGGGTGAACGTAGGAGTGGGAGGCTGTGGCAGAGCAAGTGCCAAATTCACCGGCCTGCCATAAGGACGCCAAGAAACAAATGGCCACTTGTTGGGTGAATGACCATAAAGATGGAAGGCTGGTGACATCCCCAGAAATGGTCACAGCATCAAAGATGGGAAGTAAAACTATGACCTGAAACTAACATATCATTGTGTGTCAACTATACTTTAATAAAAACAAAACAAAACAATGAAAACAAACAACTATGAGCCAACTACAGTCTGCGGCGAATGAATTCCTAAAACATGAGACTAATAAGCAGGATGTCACCACTTTTAAAGGCTAGAATTTTTTTGTTTTTTAAGATTTTATTTATTTATTTGACAAAAAGAGAGAGAGAGATCACAAGTAGTCAGAGAGGCAGGCAGAAAGAGGAGGAAGCAGGCTCACTGCTGAGCAGAGAGCTGATGCGGGGCTTGATCCCAGGACCCTGAGACCATAACCGGAGCCAAAGGCAGAGGCTTAACCCACTGAGCCATCCAGGCGCCCCAAAGGCTAGAATTTTTAAGCAAGAACAAAAGGGAAAGCGAGGAAATGTGTAATGAAAATACTCCATCTCCAGACCCTGAAATATGAGAGTATAAGCAAAAAAAAAAAAAGCCTTCATTGCAGACCTGCCATGTTAGAGTTGTCCTCAGGTAATAGCCAGGCTTCCTCATGGAGATTCACATTCTAGGGAATGTCCCATAACAGCAAGGTGTTAGGGCGTTCTTGCTAATCCCAGATCTGAAAATCAAAAGGACACAATGAAAAAAAAATTTGGAGGGAGAAAGGGAGAAGAATGGTGGTCTCCATTTAGGGAAGACACAAATATGATGTGGGGGATGGGAATCGAAGAGTAACAGTGGCCGGGGAGCCTGGACTTCTGGCACATCTGAGGCAGTCACCAGTGAGAAGTATTTGGCCATGAATTTCAGGCATAGTTCTATGTTCTTGCCTTGATGTTTCTTCAGGAGGACCTCTCTGTGCCCTGGAGCTCTTGATAACACTCTGTTGATCGTTTAACAACACCGATCTCAACTTCTGCTTTTGAGAAACAACTTTTCCCTCTTAATTTGTGATGCTACCTTAAACCTTTGCTAAATGAATACATCTGTGTTGAACCCATGTTACTGTCCTCGTTCCTTTGCCATCGACCTAGTCTGTTAATTCTCATACCAGGGCTCCTTTCTAAATCACTGTCAGTTTAAAAAACATAATAATATTTACTACGGCAAGATCTCCTTAATTATCCTTTTCTCACTGTGTTCTTCTAGCTCTTCATTCATCCTATGAACTTCCTAATCACATAAAGAAGTGCCAAAATAATAGCACTGAGATTTTGATGACTTGGCTAAAACTATAAATAAATCAGCATGGAACTTCAACAGCTATGCTTCTCTTTTGAAAATGGCTCCTCGTTTACTCAGGGCTTGATATGCCCCTCAATTAATTCTTTTTTCTGAATTGGAGGTTTCCATTACATTTCTACACTTGATCTTAACCAAAAGATGGAGAAGCGATCCATTACATTTCTAAATGTTTACTGCTTATATGTAGGAAATGTAGAGGGGTTTCATGTTATTGCTTTGGTATTCAGTTACTTACAAGAACTCTCTTGTTAATGACATTATTCTGGGATGCCTGGGTGGCTCAGTTAAGCAGTTGCCTTCAGCTCAGGTCATGATCCCAGGATCCTGGGATCAAATTCCCTGTCCGGCTCACTGCTCCACAAGGAGTCTGTTTCTCCGTCTGTACCTCTCCCCACTCCTTTTCCCTCTCTCTCAAAAAAGAAAATCTTAAAAATAAAATAAAATAAAAATAAATAATGTTAGTATACTCTCTAAATAATTACTTCAATTTCTGTAGGTTAAAAAGTATTACTTACAAAAATTAAAACTGTATTTCTGCCTTTGAGTCATTTTTCTCTTTTGATTGTTTCCCTTTTAACACATTCTGGGTCATATATAGAACATCATCAATATCCATGTATTGTTTCTGATTCTCCTGTGAATGTGTGGGAGGTGTTGTTGACAAGAATATGCACATTAGTCATTTAAAATGTGTAGTTCCAGTTTTATAAAAACAATTGTATTTTGAATTTATTATATTTCTTTTGCACTCCTGTGATAATCTCTACCTTGTATTCCTTTAGAATATTATTTGACCCCATTTGTTTATCTTCTAGTTTTTTTTTAGTTAATGTGCAAGTATTCATTACTGTTTTTTTATGACTTGGCATGCTCAAATAATTTATTCATGTGGAATTACTACCAGCATTTTATAGTTTCTGATAAAGGAAATCATTTGTGGTACTGAGCTCTTCAATATGTTTAGCATACATTTATACAGAGAGATCTTATAATTTCCATCCCCCCACCCCTTAGCTGTAAAACCATTACTCAACTTTAATTTTACTTGTACTTTCATTTTATCATCTTGGGTAGAATTCTAGAGGTATGTCTGAAATTGTTTCCTCCTAAAACTGGTCTCATATTTACTCATCCATTTATTTATAGATTCAACTTTTTACAAATATTGCATCTTTGTAATTATAGTTTCATTTACTCACTTAAGTTAAATGATTAATGCATTTTCCATTTTGTCTTATATAATGCTATGAATTTGCTTTTTGTTACAGTTTTGGAAGCATCCAATGACTATTATGAGTAGTCTTTTTTTTTTTTTTTTTTGCTTTTAAGATAATGGTATTTATCATTTCTTTCTTGACTTGATATTTGGAATAGTAAGTAAATTTTCTAAATAGATTGATTTAATTTTTTTCACTCATGTAATTTTTATTTGTAATTTGGGGGACAGAGTTTTGTTTTTTTTGTTTTTTTTTTTGTTTTTTTGCTTTTTATGGCTTAGAATCTAATTCCTTTTCTCCTCATTAATTTCTCAATAGATGCCTGTAAAGGAAGCATTTTTTTTTTTTTTAAGCAAGGTAGTAGCATTTGAATTTGAGTAGCTTTTCAGTTATACCTAATGGTAGGTAGTAAGCTTAAGAGGTCTAAATGATTAGCAACTAAGTGGTTTGACTGGGCATTTGGCATACCATGATGGCTTTATTCCTTTTTCTCCCTTTCAAATTTTATTTCTCTTTAGTTTCAGATACAAATACTATTAGTAGTGGTTAGCAGGATATGTGTGTTGCAGCTTTCATACACACCTCTATTTTGTGGGAGGTCATATTCACACGTGGAAGTCCCCTAATCTTTGGAAGTCCCTTAAATAACTGAGACCTCAACTACCCTCATAAGCACCACTCCCACCTAGTGGCCATTCTTATAATTACAAGCAGAAATTCTTTATGAAAAGTAAACTTCAGAGGTTTCAGGTATTTCAAATGTAATCTGATTCCTACGTGAAAAGAATCACAATAACATATCAGGAAAATATCTCACTACAATAGATGGACAGTAGTTACTTAAACCTGTCCCATTATGTTAGATTGAAGTACACCCTAATATTTAAATTCCAGAACACAGTTTGTTTTATCCTTTGTTTGTTTTTCCCTATGGGGCTGAGGGAGGTAAAATCATTTACTTGAGACTAGATGTACCATATATTTTACATAGACAATAAACCACCCAGGAAAAATGCAAACATGTGCATTAGAAATTCTTAAGAACAACTTCTTTTAGTTTTGTTTTTAGATTATTCATCTAATTTTCAGCAAACTTCTCTGTCCATTGTTTTTTGATCACCAGGTTACGTTTCATAACGATATGTTTGGCGATGCATATGACAGCTGACGAGGCTTCATTACATGGATCTCATGTGGAAAATCATAAAGGAAATGGCAGCCTTTATAAATGTGCAAGAACTATGACAAAAATAATAACGAATCCCATTTGCAAAACTGATAGTTTTGGACAAACAGTCCAAGGACAATTTGAAAAAAATTTTTGATTTTTAGAAAGGTTTTTAGATGCAATTAGAACAGAGGTGTAATAGAAGAGGTAGCTCAAGCATTTATTTCTAATCTGTATAATCAGCTTCAACAACATACAAATCCAGTTTTATCCTTTCTCTTGGCCTACTAACATTTCTCTACCAAAAACTGCTAAGTTTTCAACTAAAAATGTTGTTCTTGAATGTTACAGGAATAAAATAATCCAATATTTCAATCTCTCCTATGATTCCAAAATAAGGAGGGCTCGATGGTAAGGTCCTCCAATATAAGAAAAGGTGTGTGTGTGTGTCGCTGGTGGGGGGTTGCCAAGTTAAAGCTTTACTTTTTCACCAAAAGAGCAAATTCTCATCTGAGCTGTGGCCCGTCTTCAGTATTTTCTTCAAAAGAAGGGGAATAACCTGCCCCGATTATATATTTACTATCTGAATAAAGGTAAGAATTTGAGGTATTCCCCCATGACCAAGGTATGGTCTTGAAATGGAAAGATTGAAACAAAAGCAATTTTTTAATTGTTTTGAATATTATGCAAAAAAGGGTAGTGGGCTTTAAATATTCTTAGTTGTCGTTGTTTGGTTTTGTTCTATTTTATTTAGGGCTTTTGTTTTTGTTTTTGTTTTTCCTGGAGTAGGGGAAATTTAGTGTGGAGCTAAGCAAAGACAAAAATGAGACAAGACATAAACCCAAAAGATCAGGTTTTTAATGGGAAGCAATAGGAAGCAACAGAAATAAAAGGGAAAGTACTGACATGGTGCATCAAAAAGAGACATGGACAGAGTGGGTCTCATGGGGGAGACTACCCTCAGCCAGCCACCCACAATATCAAATTCCAGATTGTTCTCAAAGCTACCCAGATCCAGCTATAACAAATTGCTCCAAATAAAGTTATTTGCTTAGCCATATGACTATAGAAAAGGAGAGCCATCATAGTAACTCTTTTTATGGAAGCATTTCATAACATCAAGTGGTGATAAAATTTTTGGTGGATGCAGGATACATACACATAGACAAATTAATAAAGCATTAACTAAAACTAAGAAACTGCTGCTGGCATTGTTAGCTCACAGCATTCCTTCATAGAAATCTGGAGAGGAGGTCATTTCCAGGTTGTGGGCCCAGGAATTAGAAGGCAGGTCCTCTTTCTACATATCAGCCACCCAGACCACCTCCCCAGGATGTGACAGGGTCTCTGATTCCTGCTTCACCAGGCCAAGTGTGGCCAGTGGGAAGCATGCTGAACACCTAAATTTAAATGCATTAAAGGCTGCTGAGGAAGGAACACAGAACTCCCTGTTGTATTCTGGCTTTTTCCTTGGGAAGGCAGGGGGAGTAGTGTCTTTAAGGACTGAGCCAGACACAGGAGATGGCCCACACATGCCTCACTTGAACTCCCAGTGATGAACTGTTCCAAAGTGCTCTGCACCATCATTACCATCATCCTCATCACCCTCATCACCATCATCACCATCATGATCATCATCACCACCACCACCATCATCATCACCACCATCATCACCATCACCACCATCATCATGATCATCACCATCACCATCATCACCACCATCATCATCACCATCATCATCATCACCACCATCACCATCATCATCATCATCATCACCATAACCATCATCACCATCATTACCATCACCACTATCATCATCACCACCATCACCACCACCACCACCATCATCATCACCACCATCACCACCACCACCACCATCATCATCATCACCATCCCTTCATCATCATCACCATCATCATCATCATTACCATCACCATCATCACCACCACCATCATCATCATCATCACCATCATCACCACCACCATCATCATCATCATCACCATCACCACCATCATCATCATCATCACCATCACCACCATCATCACCACCGGTTCTCTCCAAATTCTCACATTTCAGAGGTCTGAAAACCATAAATAAAACAGCGTATGAAAAAAAAATAGATGAAGGAGCACATAACAATGATTTCTTAAGGAGCTTTATCTCTTCTTTCCTTCAGTGGATGTATTGAAGCCTTTCAAATGATTTGGTATGAGCTTGAGGTAAAAAACTGGGACCAGGACAACAAATCATTCACAATTTTTCCTTTAAAATATGAAAGGTTCAAGGGAAAAAGAAGGTATTACAGACATGAGTCAGGAGCACACAGGGAAAGGAGGAGGAGGCCTGCATCCCTCCACCCCCGCCGCGCCACTCTCTGAAACACAGTGCTGTCCTGAAGAGCCCTCTCTTCTCATGTCCCTTGCTGCCACCCTCCTCCTGGTCCCATGAATGAAAACAAATTGTTTTCGGCTACAATACCACGGGGCTCTGCTTTGACCTGCATGGTACAGTGACTCTGTGCGCCTTGAATTTTTACATACAGCTGCATAAAGCAATTTTCATGTAAATTTCTAGGTAAATCAGCCTGCCGTTGGTCTCTTACATGGACACATACACAGAAACCATTAAGTTTGACAGATTAGAAGTTGCCCTTGTTTCTTGGGATACCATCCCCCCGCCCCCTCTGCACCTTCGACAGTGTCTGAATTAGAAAAGCAGGAGTGGGAATCATGCCTCGGCCTCACCCACGAGCCCCCCAGGAGCAAGAGGCTCATCGTTGCCCCATACATCCCCTAGGCTTGGATGCAGTGCGATTAGAAAGAGTCTCTCTGGGAACGAAAGAAAACTGGATATGAAAATCAACCTTCAAATGAGCAGAAGGAGTCAGGTAATTCTCTCGCCCTGCCGGGGAACGACTAGGCCACCTCCAGTACCCTGATGCACCAGATGCAAGCAAACAGGCCCTATGGCCTTCAGAGGCCCCACCACTCCCATCCGTGCGCCCCGGCTGGCTCAATTAGCTCACAGCAGGTGGAGAAGTTTCCAGGGTCAGAGGAGCAAATCAGTTCTTCAGAGACACCTTGGCCTGAGAGCTGGGAGCCAGGGCCCTCCCAGCCGAGCCAGCAACAGGAGCGAGGCAGCCGATCCAGCCATCTGGCGGCAGTCTACCCCGGCCCTCATCTAAATCTGTCCCTGTCCGAAGGAGGCACATTTCTTGAACATGTTCTTTTAAGGCGGCAGCATCCACAGAGCACAAAGGGAAAGATGTCACCAAAACCTGGCCCAGGATGTTTGTTTATGCAATCTTTAAATAATTCCTCTTTATCTCTACTGAGCCCATCACAGCATGTCACAAATAAATGTGTCGCCTTGGCCTATTGTTTGCAGCTCAGGATTGTCAAGCGAGAAGAAAATATTACAGAGACTGAGGGAGATACACGCAGGAGTGTGACCTTTAACTGCACTACCTATAACCAATCTCATCAAATTAAAGCACTGTATATTTTCCTTAATAATCTCTGATTAGGCTGGGGCTATGAGTGGACACGAACACCCGCCATTGCTATGCAGCGGGATGTCTGCTTAGCACCAGCAAAGCGTTTGGGAATAAGTGAGCAAAATGCTTTAATTTGATAGGGTTAGAATCCTGCAGGCTCTGGGGTGAGAGGTCCCCAACAGCTCCGCTCACACTGAATATGCAGAAATAAAAAAGTAAATTGCTTACATCTGCTGCAGGCGGCAGGGAAAATGATCTGATTGGACGGTCCGAGGGCTCTCCATCTCTTTTGGGTTAGAGAGAGGGTTTCAGAGCATCAAAAGCTTGTAATTGGAGTAATTCTGAATTAATGGACACACACACACACACACGCACGCACACACACACACAACATTTTGAGGCAGCTGTTTGCAGAAGCCTGCCTGTTTAGGAATGCTTGCAGATTACAAAGAAGCAACTTTAAAAATAATCTTTTACCCCACCCGCTCCCCAAATGAATCCTAACTACGGGCTTGAATTTGACAACAGGTAACAAGTATAACGTTCTTATCTGGCTCGTCCTTCTGCCACAGAGCCTGGGAGCTATCAGACCTACATATCTACTTGCCCACTTTGTACGTCCTCCTGAAATACGTGAGCACTTCGATTCTCCTTCATGCATAAAAAGATGACTGGAAAAGGAGCTTCACCGGGATTCCTCGAAGTTGACATAGAAAGCTCAGGTTTTGCCTTGCTGTGTGATGTGGGATTTAATCTGCGTATTTGATCAATAAGAATCAAAGGCAGGACTCAAGGTCTTCAGGGCACAAGCCGGTTCAGTTTCATGCGGGATGTCAGGAGGTGGCCTGCTGTGTCACCTTGATGCACTCGCAGGACCCTGTTCGGGAACCTGCCTCACTGATCGCATTAGCCTTGGCTCAGTCTGCCGGTGTGTCTAGCGTTTTGTGCCAACCAGGCCGAGGTTACGTCTGAACTTTGTTTTCATTTCATTTCATTTCATTAGCTTACACCCGCTTGTAAATCTAAGTAAGATCGCCCGGTCCCATCGTCAGCAGGCTCCCATCGTGCACGGTCTCTCTCTCCGTTGAGAGTAAGCCCCCGAGGAGAGTGAGTTACTGAAACTGAACGGGCCGAGGGAACGCATCCTGGGAGCCAACTTTCAAGAGCTATTTCACAGCCAGGCGTTGATCTGGGAAGGCAGCTTTAGCCACACAAGTACTGAGGCTGAGATGGAGAATCCCAAATGCCCTTAAAGAGGCACCCTCCTTAGATGGACCGATCCACACTCCTTGGAAATCCTAGTAGTGAACGGGGCTGATGTCCAAAGGCAAAATTTGTTTCCACGTTCTCATTACGACCCAAAGCTATCTGAAATCATCTGAAAAGCCTATGTGTTCCTGCAAGCACCAGCTTGATAGATTTTATAATGACATAAGCAAGCTGAAAAATCGTCTCGATATGCTCTTATCTATATGTCTGCGTGTGTATGTGTATGATATACACGTCCTTGCACACACATACACACAGATGTCATTATTTTTTTAATGTGAGCAAATCAGTGGATTTGACACTAAGCTACACAGAGAGAAGTCTGGGTCCATTCCTCCCAGCGAATTCCATGATACACGGAGACAATGAAGTCTTTTTAATTTCCCGATTTAGGCAGCATTGTTCAGGGTGGGTGATGAGACGCCGTGACCTGGTTTCTCTTAGCAGAATTCTCTCTGAGCAAGAGTCCCTTCCTCAGTAAGACTCTGCCTCTACCAAATGGTTCTGCTTTGGTCTCTATCATCCTGAAATCTCCTTTGTCTGCCGGGCGCTGCCACAGTCTATTGGAAGGTATTTGTCAACAATTATATGTCTATTAAGGAGTAGTCAATCAGTGTGGGCCCAAACAGCCAGGCCTCCAGGGTCTAGCTATTGATAGGAAACTGTCAATATCGCATCCAGTCCTTTTCTCAACAAATCACGCAGCCGCCTTGCCCAAATCCGTGTCTGCGAAACCTCCCAGGACGGCTTTACTTGCCAGGTTCTCCTTCCTCCACTTTCTAAACTAATATTTCGTTTGAATGAATCAAAGCCCTTAAAAAAATCTGAATAAAAGATACTTATTAAAATGCTGTTTCAACCAGGTTGGGGTGGGGAGAGCTGATTTTGAATATAATTAAGAACATTGAGGAAGGACTCTGCATGTAGGTGGCTGCAATTACTCTTGGAAATTGTAAAACCGGAAGAAAATTAATAAGGGATCCTTTAAATTAGCTTGACAGTAATTAATATCTATAAATACTTTCCATTCCACCAACACAAAGTTTAGAGTTATTTACCTAATTTAGGACAAAGGTCGCGGTACTAGCCAATATATTTTTGTGCATATTCAATTTACAAATCCTACTGCGGATTTTGTAATTATTATCAGAAAGGGCTTGTCTTTTCTTGAAAGAAAAAAGACTGGGAGTTCCATGTGAATGTTTTAAATTGAGGACCCCCTCCTCCCCTGGCAAAAACCACAATGTGGGGGCAGGGGAGGGGAGAAGAAAAGACAGAAAGAAAAGAAACGCTAAGGAACGCTGTATCCTTTGAACCGGCAACCTTCCTGCATCACAGAATACACTAGTTGTCCTACAACAAAAGACTGCATGAAACCCTCTCCACAAAGGCTCCAGACACCCCCTCCCATATTTAAAGCAGATGTAATATTTAGAGTCTCTGTGCCACATAAGATGAACTTTTAAGATCTCTTACAGCCAAGATTGGTTAAACTTACAAAAGCCAACGTTTTCTCCCTTCATTCAAATGTTTCCTTGCGATTCTCCGACTCCCAGATCAGAGGGAGAAATTAACGTCAGGCGGGCCTGATGATGGCTCAGAGTTCAGGTAACAGGCAAATGAATTCAGAGCTAATGCATGATTAGACTTGCCCCTCTAAATCCAGCCTTCTTTCATTCCATTCCATCTCTTGCCACTGAAACCAAAGAATTCAGATATTGGGATAGACCAAAGAAAGGTCAAAAAGGAATCCAGGCCTCCGGTGAAAGTTTTTTGGGTTAGTGGAAAAATATAGAGTAAAAATTGTTAAGTGCGGAAGTGAACCAAGATGTCTCATGTGGGAGGACTTTCTGTCCATTCTGTTTCTCCTTCTTGGAGTCAAAAAAGAGTAGCTCAGAGGTACGCTGATTAAATTACCTATCTCCTGGCTAAGGAGTGTTTCCCCATAACCCAAGAACGCTGGGATCTTTTTTGCATTTTATGACCCCAAACTAAAGGCTGTTAATGCCTATTTAGTTTTATAGGTGCTGTTGATGTTCAAATCCACTTATAGATATTCAAATTTCATCTGCCTATAGATTTAAAGGAGCCCTGTTGTTCACTTTTGATGCTCGCTCAGGAAAATTATAGTTGGCCTTAATATTTTCCAAGAGCATAAATAGTGAAATGGACCAGGTCAGGAACCCACGTACTAAGAGGTCCCTGAGTCTTAACTTCCACAGCAGACAGTCATCTTTGTAAGGGGCAGCTGATCTCCTCTTTTGAAAGCTCCATTATGTGTATTTACAAAATAAACAATGCATGCAAGTTCATGATTGTCATCATTAATAATATGCATTATAGCAAGCCGTTAAATAAATATACGTGCCGTAGATGTCTGCCAGACCATCACGCCTTTTTTCCTACATCAGATCCAAGGCATTGTCTTTGTTGTATTGAAAAGGGAAAAAAAAAAAAAAATCACTCTTCATGAGGCAGCAGCAACAACAAAAGAAATCATTATTTAAAATAACTCACCAATGTTCAGATGCTCTGATTTTAAATCAGATAAGTCAGCAAGTGCGCAGTTGGGGCAAGAACTTGGTCTCATTAGACTCAGGTTTGCAAGACACAACCACTAACTGGGATACAAAATGTTCTCAGTGCTTCAATAATTAACTATGTCTCATAGGAAAAGACAAACAAATAAACAAACAAATAACATGATCTCTTACAAGTTCAAGCTGAACAAGTTGTTTGGTGTGAAAGGCTTCTATGCTGATTCTCTCCTTAAAAATTTATTGTGTGAGCATGGGAATAGTTGCTCACTGAAAAATTCTTTCAAATCAAGCTATGTTTATAGAATGCTAGGATAGAACCTTCAAGAATTTCAGCTGGACCACCTAGAGACCTGTGTGTAACTGCACACAGATCTTAGCAAGATTCTTTGGTGGAAACAAGTGTCTAAGATTTTTTAAATTACATGTTTCTTTAAAGTATATATTATTCCAGCCTCTCATTAACTAATAATACTCAAGTTAAGAAACAGAAAAAAAATGTACTTCCTTAAAGCAATAGCCTGACTAATTGGTGAAGGATTATATATTAAAAAACTAAGGCTTGAGCTTCACTTTTACTTAGTTAAAATTTTTAATGCATGCAGAAACAAGGAAGCAGAAAAAATATGTGACACATTAATTAAACATTGTATCTATACATAGAGGAGGAATATATATTTCATGGGGAAAGGGTATTAACATTATTTGCTAAGATGAAGGAGAACATTTGGTCTCCTCTGATTTTCTCCTTTAAAAGGGCAACATAAAGGCTTTATAGGGAGAATGCATAGGTGCCCATCAATTATGATTCTTTTATTGGCCAAAAAGAAACGCTTTGACAGGTCTGTGTCTGAGTTGGTGTTACTTTTTTTTTTTTTTTTTTTTTTTTTTACTGTAGAGACGTTGGTTGAGAGAGTTCTAACAAAACTTTTTAGGCATTTATTTCGTAAGTTTCCACCAAGTTTTTATCAGCAGGAGAGCAAACATGTTGCAAGGCTCATTCGGGAAGGCAAGGAACCTAGCAAAGATCTCGCAGCCATCCTGTGATGGGATGCTCATTCTCCCAGCTTCCGTTTACTTCACAGAAAAATACACTTTTCCCTCCTGTTTCCCATCAATTGAAAGAAAAAAGAGAAAGAGGAAGGGGAAGGCAACCGGAGAAAGAACGAATCAGAAAGAGCATAAATGAGCGGAGTGGGTGGAAAGCCTGGGTTGAAATTAATTTCTTGCTTAGTTTTTTTGCCTAAAAGAGTAATCTTAGAAAAATGTCTGGCTAAGACTCTATCAAGGGGCTCTCTCTACTTTGGAATTAGCTCTCACAGTCCTGGAGAGTCCCAAAATGTTAGCAAATTCAAACAATTTGTCTCTCTGGAAGTCCCGGTACATCTCACTGCTTCTAATTGAAAAGGGATAAGGGAGCCCACGTGTGCTTTTGTGAGTAACTGCTCTCCACTTGCAACTTTTTCTTTTTTTTAATATGGAATCAGCCTAGAATATGTAAAAACTGACACATAGTGGAAATACATTTCTGAGAGGTAGAGGTTATAAGGTGTTATAAGGTGTTGCTGTGTTAGATGCACACAAAACTGACAGGCATGAATGTCGTGCTATGCTTTTTGAAAAACCAAAACCAAAACCAGAAAAAAAAAAAAGAGGAGAAGTTGGTTGAAATGATATCCCCCCCCCCCCCGTTTCCAAATTAAAGACCAATATGATTTATTTCCCAAGTGTTTTGGACATATATCCATTTCCAAATATATCTATTTCTCTAGCTTTGCCTGTCTAAATATCCAGGCTCTTCTATCTCTTACAAAGCTCCTTAAGGTATCCAGAGGGGGAGCAATCTTTTATAAATGAAAATCTCCCAAGCTGAGCATTCCCTAAAATGTATTTTTTTCAAAGTGCTGAGAAACAGCTTCATTTCAGTGAGTTTATAAAGAACACATACTTCCATTTCAAAATGCAGAGATTTCCAACTACAAAGATATGCTCATATAAGGAAGAAATTAAGGCTTTTCAATAAATTGCTTTGTTGAAACATTCTCCATTCAATTCAGTAAGCTAAGGTATTTTTTTAAGTTTCATGTAAATTTAGGATATCATTAGATTTTAGAATTATTTAAAAACAAACCAGACCTCTCATTCTTTTATGTACACACACACACACACACACACACACACACACTCCTACCACGAATTATTAGAGGCCCGTAAAAAAAAAAACCTTGTGGTGTTGCTAGCATAAAATAAAAGTATTTGTTAATTATTCTTGTCTATTTAATTAGAAAGTATTATTTCCTGTTTTTCAAATCAGCGATTTCTCTCCGAACAATGGATTAGGACACACCTTCAAATAATAATTAGAAAAAAAATCGACTTCCAGAATATTTAAGGGTGAAATTCCAGATGCTCCTGGCAAAATCTATGGTATCCTACTGCCATCTACTGACCATTGTTCAAATGTAACGATTTAAAGACACATTTTATGATACTTTAAATTTAAATGTTTTAATTTACAGAATTAAAGAATTTTAGGACCAAAACACTTTGAAAGCTCTACTGGATTAACTTATTGCTTTGAAGTTTACTCCAGATGCTTGAAAACATATCACTATTCTAAGCCAAACTCTGTGTACGGGTAACCATCCCTTTCTAGGCTTGGCTTTGCTTTCTGTGGCTCTCCTGAGAATGCCGGTTCCTTCTCTAACCTTTCAGAATTCTGAGGGCAGGTTTCAAATCCTTTCTATTCCTCACCACTCACCACCCAACATACAGACACACCCCCGTCTGTTCTCCAAACTAAAGGGTCTTCTTTCCTGTCATTGGCTCCACATCTGAGATGATCTCAATGCCTCTTGCAAGTCAGACTAGAGTTCCCTGAACAGTTTCCTTCATTCACTCTTTGAATGTTGAATCTGAAAGAGAGCGCTTTGCAGAATAGGTTGGTCACCTCCCTTGCTCTGTGTCTTCTACCTTTGTCGATATAGCCAAAGGTCATGGTAGGTATTTTGGCAGTCACAAACACCACATAGGATTTGCACTCAAGAAATCTCCCAGCTCTTTTCTATCTGTGCCATTACGTGCTGAGCTACGTCCTGCTAGTAGGCTTATACAGATTCCTGGGGACTTTTTGTTCTTTGGGGTTTTTTTCAAACTAAGAAAATTTTTTTTTAAGTTTTTTTTTTTGTTTGTTTGTTTGTTTTAATTTGACAGAGACCACAAGTAGGCAGAGCAGCAGGCCATGGGGTGGGGGAGGGAGGATCCCCGCTGAGTAGAGAGCCCAACGCGGAGCTCGATGGTGTTCAATCCCAGGACTGAGATCATGACCTGAGCCGAAGGCAGAGGCTTAACCCACTGAGCCACCCAGGTGCCCCAGAAAATATTCTTATATTCAGTCCTTTGAGGTATATTCTACTTAGAGACTGCCCATTGTTCTAGCTTGCCAAAGCATATTTGTATCCTAATTTTATCTTTTCCAGTTTTGTAGTGACTGTGTATTTGTTATCTAACACTGTTATTATTTAATTATCATACTTCCTACTGTTCCTCTCCAAACTACTTTTCTCTAACCCTGTAGATACCTTCCACTTTGATCACACACTTTAAGACAAAGTTTCAAGGATGACATTTATGTGCTGAACACATTGCCTAACAGATCATAAAATATCAACAAATGATCACTCTCCTTATAATTATTAATAAAAATAATTAGTACAGACGCATGATATAATTGTAATCTGTGATGTAAATTGCCATGATGCAAATATCTGTTATAATAAGAAAGTCACTCTACTAATTACAGTTTCTAACTCTAAACTCCTGTTTTTTTCCTTTTCTGCTCTTCACAGGTTCCTCACAAAGAGGCAAATGACCTGATCATCTTCTCCAGCAGGATACTCAGCTCACAGAGGAGAATTCCTTGTAGCCAGGAGCCTCCACACTTGGGGACAATTGGGAATTCTCTTGCAGAACTCTTCCCATTTGGAGTTACCTCCAAAAAACCCACACCATGGCTCCCAGTTCTCTCCTAATACATGTTCTTCCTACTGGGGGGAATGCAAGTTTCTGACTCAAAAAAAAGTTGAAAGCAAACGAGAAGGAGAATAGTATCTAGCCTCTCCTTTTGCTCTGAGTTAATAGCTGAGGCCACCCGCTCCGAGCCAGCGCCGCTGCCTCCCCTTGGATCCTATTCTTGCTCTAAGAGTAACCAGAGCATGACACGCAGGTCCCTGAGCCCCGCTGGTTTCAGGTCATTCCAAGACTGGCATAGACTGACACAGTTCTAGAATTCATCCCCGGCTTTCTGCTCTTTGGAACGACCCAGAATTCATATATTTAGGCCAGGGTTATTCCATTTTAATAGAGCTTTAATAGTATTGGGGTCTAATAACCCACTTTTTAACTCCTGAAAATTGGACTAAAATAGATAGCACTCACTTAATCCACAGCATCTCTAAAACAAGATGAGGAAGAGATTCATGTCTCTCCCACCAGGAAAAAGAAAAATCAGACCATTCATCAAAATTTCAATCTAAAAAAATTATAGGTTTTTTTTTTTTTTTAAATATTGAAAACGATTCCATTTTTAAAACTCCAGTGCTAGGTGAAAACTTGAAAAATGACCCCAGGAGTAAAACAACACCTTCCCTCTTGATAAATGCCATAGGAACTATATAAAACTTCTAACTTCTTGCTAAAAATGTCAGGTTCTAAAATACCAAATTTTTATGGCAAAGTTATAAAATACGGAAAGAACATAAATGAGTTACATGGGTACCAACAATGGCTGATACAAAGACTTTCCTGGGGCATTTGTGATTTGGGGTGTACGAGGAGCCTCCAGAGAACAGAACTCTCTTAGAACCATCCCCCCTCCCATTTTCTAGAAGGTTTTTAAACTGCTGGACTGTGTCTAAGCTCTGACTTCAACCAATCCAGAAAGTGTGATACCTGCAGACTAAGGGGAGCCTGCTGGCATCAGTGCCCAAGTGTGAACGGACAGGCAGATAGAGGGTTCTCCGCGGCCTGCCGTCGGCCCTATCTGCTCCAGTCTCCCGTCACACGCACAAACGCATTTAAACATAATCATTATTTTTGTTCCCCTCGGACCGCACGTCGGCTTCTCCTATCCTCCTCCTTGCCGGAGCTTCTCAAAGTAGAGCTTCATCCTGTCTCCAGCCTCTGTCTCTTGTCTCTCTGATATTCTTCCATTAGAGGTTTGGTTTTTCAGGGCTGCTTGCATGGGTCAGTTTGTTGGTGTCTGCCTTCAGCTCAGGTCATGATTCTGGAGTCCCAGGATGGAGTCCCCTGTGGGGCTCCCCCTTGGTGGGGAGTCTGCTTCTCCTTCTGCCCCTCCCCCCTACTCATGCTGTCTCTCTCTCTCTCTCTCTCAAAAAAAAATTTTTTTTAAATAAATGTTTTATGTTATCAAATTATAAATTAAAATACATTTTAAGAAAGCAAGTAGGATAAAGGCTCTGACAATGACAAAGATCTGTGCGTCCTGCCTTACCCTGGTTTGCTTCCCCAAATCTCTTTAATGCCTTTCATTTTTTTTTTTTCTTTTTGGAGGTAACTCTAAAAATGTTACTTATACTGCCCTATCTTGATTTATTTACTTAAGGCATTATCTACTGAGGGGCGACTAGGTGGACTAGGAGCGCCTGGCTTCAGAATCAGTTCATGATCCCGGGGTCCTGCGATGAGTCCCCTGTGGGACTCCTTGCTCAGTGGGGGAGTCTGCTTCTCCCTCTCCCTCTGCCTCCTCTTCCCCCCACTCATGTGCACATACTCTCTGTCTCAGATAAATAAATAAAATCCTTTTTTTTTTTTTAAAGACATTATCGGGGCACCTGGGTGGCTCAGTGGGTTGGGGCCTCTGCCTTCCGCTCAGGTCATGATCTCAGGGTCCTGGGATCAAGCCCTGCATCGGGCTCTCTGCTCACTGAGGAGCCTGCTTCCTCCTCTCTCTCTGCCTGCCTCTCTGGCTACTTGTGGTCTCTGTCTGTCAAATAAATAAATAGATAAAGTCTTAAATTTTTTTTTTAAAAAAAAAGACATTATCTATTGAACTATTTATCGTCTCAATCTCCCCCTTCCTTAAAACAGAAGGTTAGTGAGAGCAAGGCCTTTGTCTACAGTGTTCTTTGCTTTATCTGTGGATACATTTGTAAAAATTGGAAGTTTCCTTGTATTTCTTTTCCACTTTTTATCCCCCCAAAGAAGTAGTGGGATGCTGAAAGCAAAGAGGTTGGCATAGATAGTCGAATTCTAATAAAAAACTAATTTTTTTGCCTGAAATATTTACTAAACTAACCCTCTCCTCACCATCAGCCATCAGGATCATCCCATTGATTTGGGGGGCAAAAAGTGAGAAAATGCCATTTTGTTTACATCAATTACATTACACCAATCATAGCTGAGACTGGGGACTTCTGCTTTGAAGTTCATCCTTCTCTAGCTTCATTTGTAGGAGAAACAAAAGATTTTTATGATACCGTATTTAAGGTTTCGAAAACATTAACTTGCGTCCATAGGAATTCCAGTGGCACACAAAATCGTGTTTAGCAGCACTGCAAGAAATCTGAAGGAGAATCCAATGAACTCTGAAAATTCAGGGTGATTCTATTATACGTAGGAGACACGCGCTTGCTCTTGGGCCTTCGTCTTGGTGGCAGACTTTCTCTTGTACATCCCAAAGACGAAGGACTCAGAAAAGGGCTAAGAATGCTGTCAACTAGGCAGGCCTCCCTACTCTACCTGTGGGAGACGCTGCATGCCACACAGAAAACACAGCTGCACACCCCGTGCCCCGCGCACTCAGCCAGCTACACCCAGGACCCCGAATGTATATACATGCACCAGACACAATGTCTACTTAAAAATAAGATTTATTTTGTTTGGTTTTAACAAGAGCAAAGAGAGCTAATAAGCCAACAAAACAAGACTGCACACACCCAGACAGGGGCACACACAACGATATACAGACTATGTCTCAGGCAAAATTGTGCCTTTAATGCGGAAACCACAATTCAAGGGATATATTGGAAACAAGAAAGAGTTGCACTGTAATGGGATTGTTTTCCTTCTGAAGTGTCCAGTCCAGTGACCAGTACATGACTGTCCTTCCGTGGATGATCCCCTTCCTTGTTTTTCTTTCTCAAAAGCAAGTCTCTTTCATGGATATATGCAAGTATCATACTTCATATGGAGAATGAGAGATTACTGTGGAGGGCCCAATATATAAAATATATATATATATAAAATATATATATATAAAATGTATATATATAATATATAATAAATCGCAGAAAAACGATCTAAAGTTGAGAACTTTCCAAAATAAAACATCCCTAATATGAATCTTGCTGTTTAGACCAGGTACGTTCAGTCCCGGGCACAAGAGAAAGGAAGCGTACAGAGCCGGCGAAGTTACCCTAGGTACAAGGCAGTGTGGGCAGGTGGCAGGTATAGCAGCACAGGCAAGACCCATTAAAACTTGCAGTTAAGGATGCCTGGGTGGCTCGGTGGGTTGACGCCTCTGCCTTTGGTTCAGGTCGTGGTTCCGGGGTCCTGGGATCAAGCCCCACATCGGGCTCTCTCCTCAGCAGAGAGCCTGTTTCCTCCTCTCTCTCTCTCTCTCTGCCTGCCTCTCTGCCTGCTTGTGATCTCTGTCAAATAAAAAAATAAAATCTTTAAAAAAAAAAAAAAAACTTGCAGTTAAGCTCTCCCTTTCCACAGTATCTGTGTGTCCTTGGGTCACCTCTCTCTAAGCTTCACTTGCGACATTTGTGCTAAAATGACAAAAATCAAACAAAATTGTGTGAGTGAAACATTTGTGTTTGTGTTGCCACAACACAACAAATGTCACAACATTTGGCACGTTGGAAGTGAGCAGTGTTACCCATTACGATGTGTTAAAGTCAATACCTTAGCTTTGAATCCTGTCACTGACTTGATGTCCTTAACTGTTAGTCAATGTGAAGCTTGAGGTACTGAGTCTAGGGAACGGGTAAGAGGGGCAAAATTTAAATGCCCCAAAGTGTGTAGAGATGTTGCTTAGTCCAGTAGAAATAAGCAACGGCAAGATCAAGCTATTTGGAATTCAAGGTTAGATATTTTCAAGCTGGTGCTGTGTGGTGTCCACTATTTTCACAACTGATCTGAGACCGTGTGTAAGGCCTAGTCTCTCATTTTACAGAGGAGAAAACTCAGGGATGTTTTGCTAATGACTCACCAGGACTTCGCTGCTAAATCAGAGGTTAGTAGGTTAAAGAAAGATGGAGACCATCTTGCTCAGGCTCTGATTTTCAGTAACAAATAAGTGAAACCTAAATATCTAAAAATCCACCCAGTTTGCTAGTCTGTTGAATGCCTGAAAAATTTCACAAGCATGCTAAAGAAAGTTTGCTATTTTTCTTCTCAAAAAACAATTAAACTCAACGATTAATGAAGGTTCAGGAAATTTTTTTAGAAAAATGCTCAGTCTCATAGGATGCTAGTAGAAAGGTCATGCCATAGCTTTTCCTAAAAGCTGGTATCTACTTTGACAATCTACTTCAAAAGCCTCACTTTAGTGTGCTTCACCTGGAACCAAATGATTTTGTTACTGTAAATTTATATTAAAAAAATAATCAAGGGGCGCCTGAATGGCTCAGTGGGTTAAAGCCTCTGCCTTCGGCTCAGGTCATGATCTCAGGGTCCTGGGATCGAGCCCCGCATTGGCCTCTCTGCTTGGCGGGGAGCCTGCTTCCTCCTCTCTCTCTGGCTGCCTCTCTGACTACTTGTGATCTCTGTCTGTCAAATAAATAAATAAAATCTTTTAAAAAAATAATCAAACATACACAAGACTCTATATCCAAAGATCTTCACTTTGAAATTAGTTACAATAATTTTAAAAAATGGAAGAGACCATATACATAGCCAACACAGGGGTATTTATAGGACATCTTATGAAATTCTCCACAGGCAGAAATAACATTATATAATACTTTTTTTTTTAAGGTTTTGTCTATTTATTTGACAGACAGAGATCACAAGTAGGCAGAGAGGCAGGCAGAGAGAGGAGGAAGCAGGCTCCCCGACGAGCAGAAAGCCCAATGTGGGGCTCGATCCCAGGACCCTGAGACCACGACCTGAGCCGAAGGCAGAGGCTTTAACCCACTGAGCCACCCAGGCGGCCTAATACTTTCAAAATAAGACAACTCTATGGTATATTGTTAAGAGAGAAGAGAAATTACAAAGTAGTATGTTCCATATGATTTTTTTCATTGAAAAATAATATTTTTATAACCGTGGTGGGTCCCAAGGGGCTGTTCCCCACCCCCTTTTTTGTTATATGTTGCAGGTCTTCTCTGGTGAATTTATATAATTTTTATATAATTTTTAATCTGAAAAATATTAACCAATATACATGCATGATAAAGGCTAAGAAGTCAATTGGAGAAAGTGTAAGGGCTCCATGGGGAAATTTCCACGATCACAAAAAGCTGGGTGGAAACGTCTCTTTAGATTTTTGGAAGAAAGCCAACAGAATCCTCTAGTAAAAATTATGACCAAATTTTAAGAGCACCCTATGCTTTTCAATCCCTCCTCCTTCCTAGACTGCAGCTGTCTTCAAGCAACCTAGGAGTCATGAAAATGTGGCCCATGGACAAGCTTCCACATTTTGATAAATACATGTTGATAAAAGGCAGACAGAGAAATGAATCCATTTCGTATGAAACTAATCCTTTCCAAATATGCTATTGCGTCTCCCTGTAACTCGGCTTTTATGGTGGCTTGCTAATATACTTTTGATTAAGAATAATATTTGTATCATATATCATTCACTGAAAAGGAAAAAAACAAGATCCGGCCCCTTAGAAGGCAATTCTATGCAGAGACCCGAGCCTCAGCTCACCATGAGTTAGACGCGTTGCTCCCCAGCACTGGGAGGGACCAAGCACAGAGCTCTCTAATACGTTAGGAATCCCAACACCTCCAAATGAGTCACTGTGTTAGCCTGGCCAATCCCTGTGAAATCTCTCTCCAAATTATGAAGGTAAAGAATTCTTTGATGTAAGAGCAAAGTCAAACATAACCAAACATGTCTTAAATATATAGATTTCCCAAGGCAGGGTTTTTGTTTTTTTTTTAAATGTAGCAGGATATTTAAATGAAATTTCAGCTTGTCTCAGAGTTGAGTACATTTTCAAAAAAATAGATAAAAACTGGTTACAGACTATTTAACACCCCCCTTTAGGGTATATATGAAAGGAGTTGGGGGGGCGCCTGGGTGGCTCAGTGGGTTAAGCCGCTGCCTTCGGCTCAGGTCATGATCCCAGGGTCCTGGGATCGAGTCCCGCTTCGGGCTCTCTGCTCAGCGGGGAGCCTGCTTCCTCCTCTCTCTCTGCCTGCCTCTCTGCCTGCTTGTCATCTCTCTCTGTCAAATAAAAAAAAAAAAAAAAAAAAAAAGGAGTTGGGGTGTTTCTGTCGCTGACCAGCATGGGGTTGGTGGATATAACACAGGGTGTCCAATTAACTGTGAAAGTCAGATAAAGAAGATTTTTTAGTATAAGTATGTCCCAAATACTATGTGGACATACTCAATATTGTCCTTGTTTATCTGAAATTCAATATTCCTGGGCATCTTCTTCTTTTTTTCTTTTTTTTTTTTTCTCTTTTCCCCCCTCCCTTAAATTCGGCAACCTTTTGTCAATAGGGGCTTCAACAACCCAACTCAGAGAGCTTAAATGCATGTGCCTTGTAGTCATAGGGTCACTGTACATGGCTGCCTTTATGTAGAACATAATGCTACAGTGACACAGGTACACCCCCAGAGTTTGCCTGGAGAATGAATGCTTGAGAGTTTCCTGTGGTTCCAATGTGAACCACACAGGAGAAAGATTTAGATACCTCCCAGACAATGGTCTGCGGAAAGGGAACTTGGGCAGAAGTAGTTGGAGGTTATGAAGTGGTCACAAAGGACCAATGGGAAGAGGGAGGCGTTTGCCCATTCAACAGAAGTTCAGGGTGGTGGATGCTCAGAGATCCCTGTGTGTGAGAGCAAACGCACAGGCAAGAGAGAGAGAAGGAGAGGGGAGAGAGTGAGGGGAGCAATATCAGAATAGAAAAAGTTAGTTTTAGGGGAACCAGGGTGGCTCCATTGATCGAGCTTCTGTCTTGGGCTGGGGTCATGATCCCGGGGTCCTGGGATCCAGTCCCGTATCAGGCTCCCTGTTTAGCAAGGAGTCCGCTTCTCCCTCTCCTTCCACTGCGCACGCACTCTCTCTCGTCAAATAACTAAATAAAATCTGTAAAGAACGTAAAAAAGAAAGAAAGAAAGAAAACGTTGGTTTTAAATAAATACCGACATGGAGAGTACAGAGCTTGATCTCTAGGACAACTGCAGTCAAGTAAGAAGTTCCCTACTCTGCTGTTCCCCTTAAATCTTTTCCTTGCTGGAGCTTCATAAACCATTCTGCACATGGGAAAGAAATAAAGAAGCATCAGATAGAGTGGATGGCCAGCCCTCCTCCTCTTCAGACCAGAGGTAGTCTGAGGTGAGAAAGAGGAAGAAAACTAGAAGAACAAATATTTTCTTCTTAAGAAACAACAACAAAAAATTTTATTCATGTATTTGACAGAGAGAGAGAAAGAGAGAAATCAAATACAAGGAGGGAAACGGCAGGCAAAAGTAGAGGGAAAAGCAGACTTCTCGCTGAGCAGAGAGCCCAATGAGGGACTTGATCCCAGGACCCTGGGATCATGACACAAGCCAAAAGCAGACACTTAACTGGCTGAGCCACCAAGGTGCCCTCAAATGTTTTCTTCTTATGAATAAGATAGGCGTTGAAATAATTAGACTGAGGAAGTGATGTGTGGCTCCGGTGATTGGAGACTCTAACAGTGATGAGAAAAAGCACAGGTGAACTGTAACTATTCAGAGTGGATTTAAAGTTAGAGGAAGACAAGACGAAGGCTGCTTCACAACTACACGGAACATAGGGAGGAGAAAATGGCTGCATAAATCTCGGATTGGTCACACTGAGCTCATCGCTATTAGTATAACCATTTGTTTGCAGAATAAGTTGCATTTTACTTCAAGGAGGGCTCCACCTTGATCTGTACCCACGAATTTAAGAGGAAAGGAACAAAATGGTCTTTGGCCCCACACTGTGTAGGCTTTACCTCAAATTATCCCCCCAACCACCCATTGAATTAGCTATGTTTCCTAATTTATAGATGCAGAAACAGAGCTTCAGAGAAGCCTACTCAGCTGTTAAGCAGTGAAGCCCAGATTTAAGGCCAAGTGTGACCCTTTCAGGCCTCCATCCACCAGTCTTGCTAATATCATTTTCATCCACAAGAACCGACCATGGCAACCTGAGCACTGTGGTCAGAGTTCTCACGGACCACCTGGAAGGGTTCCACCTGCTCACCTTCCAGTGGTCATTCTTTGGGGAAATTGAGCCTCAGAAGTGCTCCTGTCTAGAAGAACTCTCCAGATCACCCAGTCCATGAATTTGCTACACGTTTCCCCACTCTGTCCCACAAGGGGGTCCATAAGATGCCACAGAGCATGGCAGACTTGAGTACAGAATCTGCCCTGAGCTGTGTCTCTGAACTTTCAGGGAGGCTGAACAGAATTGGAGCGGTGGCCAGGGACAAACTCTATCCCACTCACCTACTAACCAAAGGCTATGTAGTGGTGGCCAAGGCCCAGATGCTGTGGGGACTTCAATTTCCTTATCCAGGGAGGAAGCAGTCAGGTTCCGTGCTGTCAGAGCCTCTTCCTGTCAGACAAAATGTGGTTGTTCCTCTCCTCAGAACATTAGAAAGATCCACTTCCATATCAATGGAAATAATCAAACCCAAGACTCAACATGTAAGTCTTCTGATCTAGCTAGTAAGGGAAGAGCCAAGAACAGAAAGATTTTTTTAGATCCTTTCCTCAGGATTCTTCAAAAGTCAAGACAGACTTTTTTTTTCTTTTTTTACTTCTCTCTCTCTCTCTCTCTCTCTCTTTCTCTCTCTTTTCTCCTTTTGGTTTCCAGACAATTTTTTAAATTTGAGAAATGCCAAAATAGGGAATAGGGTTATAAAAATCACAATAAATATTAATTGAGAACATTTTGAAATTAAGTAAAACGATGAATGCTTTTGTCTCTGAGCCTTCTCAATATATCTGTGGCTGTAGGTTCCACCTTACTTGGCAATGGCCCCACAAGTGTGAAGTTGAAGACCTGTCTCAAAAGAGGGCCATCCTGCACTTACCCCGTGATGGGCCTTGCCCCCAAAGTCCTCTATAACACACATTAAAATATTTACAGTCATTTTAATTTTCAAGATGAAAATGCCATCTGTCATTCAATGATTTCTCAATGTCTCAGCTGATATATACCAAAGTTAAACCATCTGGATTGTTGAGGGACTCGTTCTCTTTCATCATTGGCCATGATTCTTCCAAGGCAGCCACAGAAGGCATAGCATTTGGTTTTCAGTCCCTATTAAGACCTGACTTTCCCTGGATCCAGGCTCATCAACTGATATATTACGGTGAACTCATAGTCATTGCCCAGAAGAAATCTATCTGCATGACTCTGAGACCCGCAGAGAGGTCAAAGGAGAGGTAGGAATGATGACAACAGCAGCTCTAATTGAACATCTCCAATGGGTCAGCCAGCACATGGACCTTAGAGTCAGACAACCTGAGCTCAATTCTCACCTGCCAGGTATATGCATATATTCCCATTTTACTAATAGCCTCTTGTCAGCCATTCAGAGCTACTGTCAGGTTAAAGATAATGTGGCATGGTGCCTGGTGTCCTGAAAATACCTCACAGGAATTTGTCACACTGTTGTGTCACTGTGTCACACACTGAGAGCACTGGGTGGAAACAGAAGTGGTAGGAAGAGTAATGGTGATTTGAAAATCCCAGAAAAATGATGACAAGGCATTTGTTTCCCATCAGTTTATGTCCAAGGAGGCATACAAGACTCACACGTAAAATAATCAGGGATAAAAGGGAGTCCCCAGAAGGACTCACAGTGGCAGAAAAAATTTTGAAGACAGGGGACAACCTGGAGGGTGAGTGGAAACTGGATGTGCACAGAAGGGGCAGGAAGTATGGTAAAGCTTCATAAGGAGCTTCATTAGGATACAGCTGCATAAGGAGAGTCTGGATTGCTGGAAGGGGCCCAGGATGCCTGGCTGAGGCAGCACTGTGGGAAATAAATTCATGAGCCAGGATCATCCCACTCCTCGGTGCCAGTTTCAGTACCAGGAACTTGGTGGCCATGGCAGGGAGGGATCCTACTTGGCTGCCAGGGATAGCTACTATTTATTCATTTATGTGTTCATGCAACAGACGTGGGTCTCTAGGATGTGTCAGACCCTGTGCTGATACGGTCTTTACAGAGGTGATCAAATAAAAAAATAAAAATAAAAATAAAAATAAATCAAATAAAAAATAAAAATAAGGCTGGTATCCTTATGAAAAGGAGGCATTCAGACACAGAGATATGCCTAGAGGGAAGACAAAGTGAAAATACATAGGGAGAAGATGGCCGTCTATAAGCCAAGGAGGGAGACTGGGAACAGGCCCCCCACCACCTCTCAAAAGGAAGCACACCTGGGTGACACTTTCATCTTGGACTTCCAGCCTCCAGAACCATCAGACAATAAATCTGCATTGTTGAAGCCACTTTGTGTTACTTTATAACAGCAGCCCTAGAAAATGAATACAAATAGTAAGCTTCATCCAGAAGACTTACCAAAGTGTACCTATTTTTAATTTTATTTAAGAAAGCCATCCTAGCTGTGACACAGGCACAATAACACTTGGTTCTAACTTGTCTTTTGCAACTCCCTGCCTGCAATGTCCTCCTACTTCCTGTCTTCTCAGTGACCTCTTCTTCTTCAAAGTCCAATTCAGATATCACATGCTCTAGGTGACTTTCCCTGATCCCCTACATCTCATAAGGAAATCCCTTTTTCTGCTCTTCTGTTGTACTCAGCTTCTATATGATATTTTCTGTTTATAAGTTTTCCTTCTCAACCAGATTAAAAAATTCCTGAGGTTAGAGTCTCTTTTTCAACGGTGTACCCCCAACACCAGATACCAGGCACTTAACTCAAGATGTATTATAGACATGTATCTATGAATGAATTGTTAGAGGCTGTCATTGCTGTAAGCCAACCATTATATCTAGTTCTACATAAATTACAAAACAATAATCAGACCAAGGTAAATAAGCACAGATTCTCTCAACAAGTCCCTGGACAACAAAACTCTAAGGACACTATTTAAACCTTGACAGAAGTAGATAGAGACTACATGAAAAGATGGGCATTCTCCAGGACAGACCATATGTTTTATCAGAAATAGGCCTCCGTAAATGTAAAGGAGTTGAAATCATATAAAATATGTTTTCCAACCATAATGGATGAAATTAGAAATTGATATCAGAAAGAAATTCCAGAAATTCTTAAAGATGTAGGAATTAAGGTTCTCGTCATTAAATAACCAACACAGCAAAGAGAAAACCTCTAGGGGAATTAAAAAAATAATTAGAGACAAATGACAATGTGAACACAACATATAAAAACGTAGAGAACACAGTGAATGCAGTGCTTACAAGGCTATTTATAGTTGTAAACACTTATATTTAAAAAGAAGAAAGACTGCAAATGAATAATCTAACTTTCCACCTTAAGAAATTAGAAAAAGAAGAGCAAACTAAAGCAAAGCAAACATGAGAAGGGAAATGTTATGATAGAGTGGATTTAAATGAAGTAGGAAGTAGCAAAGAGGTAGAGAAAAATCAATGGTTGGTTCTCTGGAAAGATACACAGTATTGACAGACCTTTAGCTCGATTGGCCAAGAAAAAGGGAGAAGATTCAAATTACTAAAATTAGGAAGAAAAGAGGGGAGATAACCATCAACGTTACAGAAATAAAAGGGATTAGAAAGAAATGCTCTGAACAACTGTATGCTAACACATTAGAAAATTGAAATGAAGTAAACAAATTACTGAAAAGACAAACTACCCAAACTGACAACAAAACCCAAAAATATCTGAATAGACTAAAGCAAGTTAGAGATTAAGTTAGCATTTTTTTCAAGTTTCCAGACAGAAAAGCTTAGACCATACATGTTTATTTATTTACTTACTTACTTACTTAGAGAGAATGTGTACAAGTTGGGGCGTGTGGGGGTGGGGCTTCAAGAGGGAGAGAGAGAATCGTAAGCAGCGTGAAGTCTGACGTGAGACTCCATCTTATCTTAATTGACTGAGCTACCCAGACATCCCTCAGCCACACATTTTTTTATTTTTTTTACAATTTTATTTATTGATTTGACAGAGAGAGACACAGTGAGAGAGAAAACACAAGCAGGGGGAGTAGAAGAAGGAGAAGCAGTCTTCTGGCTGAGCAGGGAGCCTGATGCGGGGCTCAATCCCAGAGCCCTGGGATCATGACCGCAGCTGAAGGCAGGCGCTTAAGGACTGAGTCACCCGGACATCCCCACATTTTTAAAAAGAGTTAATACCAATCCTTCACAAACTCTTCCAGAAAACAGAAGAGGAAGGGATACCTCCTAGTTCATTCTGTGAGGCTAGTCTGGCCTTGCTTCCAAAACCATGAAAAGACATCACAAGACCAACTTTCCTTACAGATGCAGATACAAAAATCCTCACCAAAATTCCAGAAAGTTAAATCCCAGCTATGACTATGACCACAAGTTGGATTATCCAAGGAAAGCAAAATAGGATTAACATTAAAAAATAAATCAACATAATACAACCTATTAATAAATAAAGGCAGGGGCACCTGGGTGGCTCAGTGGGTTAAAGCCTCTGCCTCAGCTCAGGTCATGATCCCAGGGTCCTGGGATCGAGCCCCGCATCGGGCTCTCTGCTTGGCCAGGAGCCTGCTTCCCTTCCTCTCTCTCTGCCTGTCTCTCTGCCTACTTGTAATCTCTGTCTGTCAAATAAATAATAAATAAATAAATAAATAAAGGCCAAATCATATGATCCCCTCAATAAAGTTTTTGCCAAAATCCATGTATGTTCATGATAAAAACAAACAGGAAACTAGAAACAGAAGAATAGCTACTAAACTTTACTGAAAGCATATACAAAAACCCACAGATAACATCACAGGTGGCTTGTCTGAATTATTTTCCCCTAAGATCAAGGGGAGAAATAACAAGATAAGAATGTGTGCTTTCCTTTTGCATTCAACATTGCTCTGAAAGTTCTAGTCATAGCAAGTGGGAAAGAAAAGGAATCCAGATTAGAAAGAAAGACATAAAAACATCTCTATTCTTAGACGATGTATTCTTGTATATAGAAAATTCTAAGAAATTCAAATACACACAAACACCTTCAGAACTAATAAGTAAGTTCAGCAGTACTGCAAGACACAAAAGCAATATACAAAAAAGTCAATTGTATTCCTACATGCAATCAATGAACAATTAAAAATAAAGAAAACAATACCTTATATTACCATCAAAAATAATAAAAAGTTAAGAATAAATTTAACAAATAACTTTGACTTACATGCTGAAAGCTATAAAACACGGCTAAATGTGCAAATAAATAAATTTTTTTTAAAGATTTTATTTATTTATTTGAGAGAGAGACAGTGAGAGAGAGAGCATGAGTGAGGAGAAGGTCAGAGGGAGAAGCAGACTCCCATGGAGCTGGGAGCCTGATGCGGGACTCGATCCTGGGACTCCGGGATCATGACCTGAGCCAAAGACAGTCGTCCAACCAACTGAGCCACCCAGGCGTCCCATAAATAAATATTTTAATTGATATCTTGCACCATTCACAAAAATTAACTCAGAATGGATCACAGAACTAAATTTAACTATAAAATTCCTGGGAAAAAAAAAGGAAAAACATTTTGTGACTTTAGATTAAGCTAAGATTTATTTGATATGATATCAAAAGAATGACACATTAAAGAATCTATAAAAGGAAAATTTATAACCCATAAATTTATAACCCATAAAGGAAAAATTTGATAATTTTTACTTCATCAAAAATAATAACTATTGCTCTTTTAAAGATACAGTTAGAAGAATGAAAAGATAAGTTACAGATTGGAAGAAAATATTTGCTATCACAAATGGACAGATTATCTAAAGACTTTTCAAAACTTGACAATAAGGAAACACCACTTTTTAAAAATGGGCATAATATTTTATTTTTTAAAGATTTATTTATTTACTGGAGAGAGAGAGAGAGCACACATGAAAGGGAGGGGCAGAGGGAGAGAGAGACTCTCAAGCAGACTCCCGGCTGAGTGAGGAGCTTGACACAGGGCTCAATCTCATGACCTTGAGATCATGACCTGACCCCAAATCAGGAATCAGATGCTTAACTGAACAAGCCACCCAAGCGCCCCCAAAATGGACATAATACTTTTAAAAAAGACTTCATCAAAGAAGAGATACAGATGACAGGACAAGAAACATCAGTAGTCATTAGGGAAGTGGAAATTAAAGTACAGTAAAAACAAACAAAAAAAACAAACAAAAACACTTGGGTACCTATTATACTGGCCAAAATTAAAATTATCAACCATTCCATGGTTTGGCAATGATGTAGAGAATTGGAACTCTCCTACAACACCGGAGAGAATACAAAATGGTAGAATCACTCTGAAATACAGGTTAGCAATTTCTTAAAATGTTAAACAATGACTAACCATCTGCTTCAGCAATTCAATTTCTTTGACATTTTCCAGAGATAAATTAAATATGTGTCCAGACAAAGGCTAGTAGCAATAGCCTAAAGCTGGAAACAACTCAAAGGTCCAACCCATGAATGGATACACAAATGTGGCTTAGCCATGAAATAGAACACTACTGAGTTACAAAAAGAACTGAACATCACATCATGTGCCTTCACTGGCTGTTATAGGTAACTAATGAATCATTGAACACTACATCAAAAACTAATGGTATGACGTATGTTGGCTAATTGAATTTAAATAAAAATAACAAAATAAACAAAAATAAAATCCTCAAGATAGGGTAAAAAATGAAATGAACAATTATTATATACAACCATTAACGAATCAAAAAAAATAATTATACTGAGGGCACGTGGGTGGCGTAGTGCATTAAGCCTCTGCCTTTGGCTTAGGTCATGATCTCAGGGTCCTGAGATTGAGCCCTGCATTGGGGGGGGGGGGTGTCTCTGCTCAGCGGGGAGCCTGCTTCCCTCCTCTCTCTCTCTGCCTGCCTCTCTGTCAAATAAATAAATAAAATATTTTAAAAAATAATAATTATTATGTTGAGTGAATGAAGTGAAACAAAAATAAGGATTGCCTGCCTACTATTGGATTCTATTTATATAAAATTTTAGAAAATATGAATCAATCTATAATAAAAGAAAAATAAATCAGTGTTTACATAGGTGAGGCAGGTGGGGGGAGGGGCAAAAAAAGAGAGGGATTCCAAAGAAGGAACATGAGCATTCTTTTGGGAGTGATGAACGTGTTCATTATCCTGATTGTGCTGATGGTTTCATTAAGTAGGTCAAAAATGAACAAATTGTACACTTTAAATGGTGCAATTTATTAATAAAGCTGCTTAAGTATCCCAAGGTTTAAAAATCAGTATATAAAAAAGTTCTCCCCTTTTAGATATGATTGTTATTATATGGTATTTTTTAACATGACATAATATAAGAAAATATTATGGATAGAATATAAATATCAACTAAAGATTCAAAATAAATAAGGACGCCTGGGTGGCGCAATCAGCTAGGTGTCTGACTCTTGGTTTCTGCTCAGCTCATGGTCTCAGGGTTGTGAGATCGAGTCCTGCATGGGACTCTGTGCCTCAAGTTGGGTTCCATGCTCAGCATGGAGGCTACTTAGAGTTTCTCTCTTCCTCTACCCCTCCTTTCTGTGCTCTCTTGCTCTCTCTTCGAAATAAATTTTAAAATAGTTTAAAAAGAAAGATTAAAAGTGAATAATCTGCAGTATTAATGTGGGATTGCAGGTGAACCATTTGCTTGATTTTATTTCTAGAAAATACAAATAATCTACAATAAAAATCTATTAGTTTCCTAATATAAAAAAACTATAAAAAGAAAATATGATACTGTTTACACTATAGAGCATAAACTCAAGCATCTTTGCTTTTAATCATGGAAACCTTTCACTACTAAAAGGCCATGAGCAGTGAAAATACAGTTTTAAGAATATGCATGATGTATTTAGCCCATAATTGAGAGACATTTTGGTATCATGTGTCTGATTCTCTGAGCTGTAAGCATTGAACTCAATCCTGACCCTATCAGACACAGCATACTTGCATATTGCAGAGAGAAAGCATAACTTGACCCAGGGGGTCAGTTGGAACTATCTTATAAATCCTAATTTCCTGAAATTGGATATAATGGAAGATGCTACAAAGGCCAGAAAACCCAACTCTCCTTCCCCTTTCTTCTATAGAGAAGCTTGGTATCTTTGAAAGAATTCAGGATTGGAGCAAAAGATTTGGCTTCCATGGAAACTGCCACAGTCCCTTTGCATGACTGTAGGCACATCATTTTGCCTGTCAGAGCTCCGATTCTTCTGTGAGATGCAGACACCATACTTCATGGTGAAGATCACATGTGCCAGCAAACAAGAAAGCGGTGTGTCATCTCTAAGACATAGTACAAGTCAGTTTACCACATTCCCACTGTTTGTTAGCAGGCTAGATGTGACCCTTTCACCTGATGGGGGCCACAGATGGACAGAACAGAGAAAACAAACGCAGATGCAGTACACTTAATTTGCAGGTCAGGGGTAGGCATTCCTGGCTTTTGTTCCTCCCCATCTGACCATCAACTCCTCTATTCTTCCTGCCTCTTGCCCAGGATTTGGGCAATCATGTGTTGCAATGATTTTAGTTGTCTTTTTTTTTTTTTAAGATTTTATTTATTTGAGATAGAGATCAAGAGCAGGGGGCAGAGGAAGAAGCAACTCGCCGCTGAGCAGGGAGTCTGATGAGACGCTTGATCCCAGGACCCCAGAATCATGACCTGAGCCAAAGGCAGACACTTAACCAACTGAGCCACCCAGGCGTCCTCCAGTTGTCTTAAAATGACACTTCATTGCAGTGTCCATTGCCAACAGAAGCACTGGTTCTTAAGCATGAAACAGAGCTAGATATTATATAAATATTATATAAAGAGAGAACAGTGTGATGAGTGCTGTCTTCCGGGGGAGGGGGGATATGTGTGTGTGTGTGTGTGTGTGTGTATCTTCTCCCAATGTTTATTAATCCTATTTCTCTCCACTTTGATCTTGGGCTGATATGGGAGACACATGTGAATTAACAAACGACCCAAGAACTATAAATCCTTCTACTGCCGATAATAAGCAAACTAGGATTTTATGTAGCCATCAGATGTTGTCTGTGGGGCCTAATCCACCAGGGATGGAGAAAGCTCCATTAATTTGTATACCCTTTTTGTTAGTGATGAAAGCCTTGAAGCTGAAAATAAAATCAATGGCTCGTTGTTAAAGAATCCTCTCTCTGCTGTTCCAGAGTGTGGGTCACTCTGCTCCTCCATTACCAAAGCCCCCTGCCTCTCCCGGTCTGCAACTCCAAGTCTGTAACGCGCCCATAAAAATTAATATGCAGCTGAAGTCTGACCTGCACGTGGGATCGAAGCTGAGAGGCGTGAGCCTGTTTCCACAGTCTCTGAAATACATTCTTTAGGCAAATCACCCGTTCCAAGGAAAGCAAAGCTGCCTCTGCTGTGAATATTTCCTTCTGTTTTTCCTTGGACAATTGCTCTTCATGAAAACTTCTCATGGGCTATTTGATTGAGGCGGGGGGTGTTATTCATAACATCACAACAGCTTCTACAACAACAAAAAATCAGACTTTAAGAAGTACGCGGGTTTTTTTTCCTCCACAAATATAAAAATACTGTCACGCATAGCTCTAAAGAGTGAAAATAGATTTTGTGTATATACTATAAGCAGAGGAAGATATTCTAAATTCCCTGCTTCTCCTCCCAAGCTTCCAGCCGTGTTTCTAACTGGGTCTGTAAGAGAACTGCCTTGTGTGAGTCATCTTGAGTCCTAACAAGCAGTAAAGAGTTTCTTGCAGACGTATATAAAAACCCCCAAACCATCCTCAGAAGGAAGACCTTCACCTTAGCGCGCAATTAGCAAAGTCCGTGCAATTAACAAGGTCCTCACAATTAGCAAGGTCCTTTGTAATCCTTGTCTCCACTGGCTCAGGTGTGATGATTGCATTCAGGCTACACACGGCATGCTGGGGAAACACAGAGTTGCATCCAGAAAGCCCCAAACAACAAACACCAGGCTCCAGTTATCTTTCCAATAGCTTTTCAAAGGGTTTTACCACCTGTTGATTTGTTCTGAGACAAATAGACCCTTCTATATTCTATCTTCAAAAACCTGAGAGAACATAAGACTGAGGATTCATTGCTGAAAACCCCTAGTAGGTAGGTTAAGCATCTGCCTTTGGTTCAGGTCATGATCCCCAGGGGCCTGGAATAGAGTCCTGCATCAGGCTTCTTGCTCACTAGGAAGCCTGCTTCTCTCTCTACCTGCCACTCCCCCTGCTTCTCTTTCCCTCTCTCTGACAAATAAATAAATAAAATCTTTTAAAAAATACAATACACCCTAGTTTTCGTCATTTGATATACAAAACAGTGCCATTTATGAATAAATTATAAATTCCTAAGACAATTTAAGATGAAATTTATGATAGGGTGATGCTCCCTTGACAGTGATGGAAGAATTACTGTGGAAAAGGGGGAGCCCCTCAAACAGAATTCTCAGAAGAATGAGAGAGAGTAAAAGTTCTGTGGAAAATGCCACTCTTTTTGGAGTTCTAAGTGAAATGGACTTTTCCATAAGATTGGTCAGATAACCCTGATGAAAAGGGAAAGAAAGCTAGGAAATATTGAAGTGAGGGAGAAAATTTCTATTTTTCTAAAGGATATGGAATCTGTAGTGCGACAGAAGGGAAGTATGAAAATCTGATTCTGGGTAACATCTCTATAAAGCATTTTACTGGAATTTTTCAAGTTCCTGGATTTACAGGATGTTTCCTTATTTTTTCTTTGGAAAAAAGGATCCTGAGAAAAAATTTTTTTATCATTCTGGATCAATTGAAAATAGGTTAAATGACCTATTTCTTCTTTAAGTGTGGGGCAAAATGTCATAGCTTTGCAGGTATGAGCACAAATGAGATATCTGAGGAGCCCATGCATCTGTTGGGATGCCTTCAAAGAAGAGAGAGCCATGATGGGCTGAGGCTCTCATGTTGCCACTTACAACTGAATAAAGTTAGGAAAAGTAGAAAAATATCTCTGTGCTCTATTTCTTCTATCCATTAAGAACATAAGGAAACCAATCCCAGCAATGGTGATGCAGAGTATAATTTATCATCAGCATTATTAGGTCATAGGTTTGCCTAAATCCAACAAACTTCAAAGATAGTAATGAAACCTTCTCAGTGAAAGAAAGCCATTGGGGCGGGGGGTGAGTTACTCAATTCCTAATAAACAACATCTTCTCTATAGTAGTCAGCCAATTCCATTCATGAGTATATAGGGAGGACCTCTAAACCAGGGAGTCCTTCATCAAAACTTAAAAGACTTTGCCATAGTCGACACTCTCAGAATGAGACCCATTATTTGTGGAGAACAGATGCCCTTAATCACTCGAACAACTAGGTTAATATCATAAGCTCCAACTATTTCCAGCTAATGGTAATCCATCATCAAGCTTTGGAGACCAGAATGGAAAAAGCAGACTTACAATTTGCTGGGATGATTTAAGGCCTGGCATTTAGAACTTTATGTTTCCATTGCTCTTTTGATGTGCCTCTTGGCTCTTCCTTTTCTTGAAGAAAGCTCTCCTCTATTCACTTCCAAAGAGTCTAAATGCCTGTGACCATGCACAAAACCCAAACAGAAATGTGTTCTGTTCAATATGCATGATTGAACCATCTTTTAAGGATCATCCGCTATGGTCCCTAAAAGGATGACAAAGGATAGACACATGGCAAAGGATCTCAGTTCCTCCAAATGGTGAGTGGTGACTCTGTCTTCGTGATGGTAAATATCCAAACAAAAACTGTAAAGTCAATGAAACAGATAGATACTTGGATTTCACAAGTGACTAAATGGTCTGGAAAATTGATCCTTGGTTTCAGTTCTATATAACAACATATAGACCCAAAAGGGATCTAAATTTTGTCAACAGAAGCTGATAAACCAAAAATATAGTAGATTATTTTGGGATAGAGAAGTTGATTGACATGGAATGTCTTCCATGCCTTACCTCAGAGAATGTCCAGAGTGATGAAGCCTTAGAGATGATATGTGTAACTCCTTCCATTGCAGGAAAAAGTACCAGAGCCAGAGAAGTCCTTCTCCCTGTGACAGAGCTGGTCAGTAGTTGTTCCACGACTAGAACCCAGACCTTTGCACAGGCCCCGGGTACCCTTCTTCCACCTCCAAGGTAAGTACGGTCCGTCACTTACCAACTGCCCAAGCAACCACTGCTATGCTCCAGTGCCACTTTGATAACCCTTAGACAGGTGAATTCAGAGGCCAATACTGAATGGTCAGTGCTTAGTATAGTACAGGGCAGCCCATCCTGGATGAGCTACTGGATTTAGTTGAATGGAATTGAATTGAACCAGACAACAGTAGCAATAACAAAACAGCAATGGTAACAGCACACATCTACATAATGCCTACAATGATGAAAGCATTATTCTAAGTGCTTTATGTCATATGACATTATATTCAGGAGCTCATGCTAACTGTAAAATCCGACATCAGTGCCAGATGGAGTCCAAACCATCATGGACACTAGAAGTTTATCTCTACTCATTATTGGGATGATGGCAAATGTATTGCATGCTTTCAGATCTCGGCTATGAAAAAGAACACCCTTGACCTGAGCCTGACCATTGCCACCACGCAGCAAGGCCAAGCAACTTGGACCAGGCTGGCTTGGTGGGAGACCAACCATGGTGGAAGATGAACTATGTACCATATTTGCAAAATTACTTGGAATAGAAGCCAGCCTTTTCTTAATATAAATTTAAATATATGTGTATATATAAGTTTATAAATTATATAAAATTTATATAAATAAATTTTATATATTTAAATATATATATATATATATATATTTAGGTCAACGAGGAAGCTCTGTAATTTGGCAAAGCCCAGCAGGCTATTAAGAGGCCTTGGGGAGCCCTATGGGGCGTTTACAGTTTGATGGTTGTTATGAACAGAATGTTTGTGCAGTCTCCCAAAACCATATGTTGAAGCCCTAACACCCCCAGTGCAGGTAGCTGTGTTTGGCTCTGAGGCCTCTAGGGAAGTACCTAATGTCAAATGACGTAATAATGGTAGGGCCCTTATTGAATAGGATTAGTGTTTTTATAAGAAAAGACACCAGAGAGCTCATCTTGCCCACCCTCCCTTGACCACAGCCAGAGGAAAGGTGAGTTGCCTTTCCGTGAGGCAACATGGTGAGTTGCCAGCTATCTACGAGCCGGGAAGAGGCTCTCACCAGAATCACATTTCCCAGCACCTTGATCATGGACTTCTAGCCTCCAGAACAGAATAAATAAATACCTACCGCTTAAGACAGCCAGTCTGAGGCATTTTGTTCTGGCCACCTGAGCTGACTGATACCAGGGATTTGGGTTTTGTTTGTCATTCAGAGAAGGGGAGCAGAGCAAGGAAGTTTCTCCCTAGCATGCTGCCCAGCCTGCATCCCCAACTCCATGTTTTGTGCAAAGTCACACAGAGGCCAGCAGGATGAAGATGCCAAATGTCAAAGTGGCTCCCAGCCAGAAAGGCCAGATCAGGCTTGTATCTTTCTCTTGGCCCCACACTCCCCTACCACTGACTACTGCACCAGTCCCCGCCTTGTGGTGTTGGCTGTGTGACCATATCACAGAACACCTGCACGGCCCTCAGCACAAAGCCTGGCGATTGCTATTGGCATTTAGGAGTGGAGACTATGAATGTTTGGATAAAGAAAGAAGATCTTTGACCCAAACTTGAGACTGAATGCAGGCTCTGCCTCCCCACCACCCTCTCCATAAGCAAGTAATTCTCTGCCTTGAGCCCCAGTTTTTCAGCTGTGAAATAATCATGTCATCTAACTCGTGGGGCTCTGGGGACACGGCGCCACTTCCTGGCTTCTTGAGATGAATGTGATCACCGAGGTGAGAAGAGTCTTTGTGTGTAAGGTGCCCAGTCTGGAGCCTATGTCCTATGTGTGGGGCTCTGGAAGGAGTTCTGAGGGAAGGTGCTAAATCTCCTGGGCCCTGAGAGAGGCTTGATTCTGAGGCCTCTGCTGGGCAAAGCAGGCAGTGGCTCTGCATCTCCACTCATGGCGTGAACTTGTGGACCAGAGCTCTGGGCTGAGACTCTGAGGACTCAACCCTCGAGACCTGTGACTGGGCAAGTCGCTACCCACTTTAAGCCTCACCAACTTCACCTTTAAAGGAGGGAGAGAGCAAGATTGTTTCCCAGGGCTCTGCTATCCCGTGATTGTAAATAGTTCCTTCTCTCTTATTCACAAAATGTGAACATAGGGCAATTTTATTCTGTGCGGTTGGTCAGAATGATTTGTATTCCACAGCCAAAGTCCCTCACAGCAAGGTTGATGTGTGTTTGGACTGCAATAACCAAGTGTTTTCTATTTTATAAAAGCCAAATTAATGATGAAAACTCACTAACGGTATTTTTCCTCTTCTCAATTCAAAGAAAATTGGATCCTTCATGTGTGTCAGAGTTGGTAGCTCACTGCCATTAAGAAGGAGGGGTTATTTGAGATCCAGGGAAAGTGTTATGATCTGGGGAAATTTCTAGTACACGGGATCAGAAGACCGCATTTCTGAAGCAGCATGTAATGCACGTCGGCTAGCTTCCTCAGGCTGCTATCTTCCTCAAAGTGGGTCTGCCAAATCCAGAAAAGGCCACTAAGTTCTTGAAGTGAGGAGCTGGGTCTCTGGAGAAAACTGGCTCCCAGCAGGGAATGCTGTGGTGTCCACACAGACATCCCGCAAGTGGGCAAATGGCCCCTACTGCTGGGTTGCTTTCTTCAAGTCACAAGACCGCCCTCCCTCTCAGCAAAGCACCTGAAACTTTGGTAGGAATATGGTAGGAATAAACTCTCTGAGCTTTGATGGAAGCTCCCCAAGCTGTGGGAAGTGGAGGGAGAGGTATAAAAGGTCTAGAGTAGACATCTCAAATCCACACCCTTACCCATGGAGAAATACTCATTCAGTGGAGACAGTGAGATCACATCTCTCCCAAAAGGAAAACATTCCTAGTGTACCAGGAAAGGGAAAAGGGAGGTCTTGACATAAACTCACCCACTGAATCCTGTATTGTGTGTTTTCTCTCTCCTTCTGTCTATATATAGATTATTAATCTTCTATCGTCTTTCTATCTTCCTATCATCTATGTATCTATTGAAGTTGTGCTCGCCTCCAGCCAACCTAACAGTCTTTAAGCTTTAGCAAAAGATCTTAGCCTACAAGACTGATTAATGAAAACTTTCGTTGTAGATCTATAAATCATGCATTCTTTCCTAGAAAGAACAGAACAGCTCTGCACATTGCGGGATTCTCTTGCACAACCTTTCCCAGGCACCAAGGACCAGACTTTCTTGTCCACCTTCCGAGCCTAGAGATAACTCTGTAGCTAACATCATCCTCTTTTTATATAATCAAGAAATGTTATTGACCACTGTAAACCCTTAACTCATTAAACCCCTCTAAAAATCTCTGGGCCAGGCAGAAACCTTGGAGTTGGCTTTTGGACAAGAGTCTGCCTGTTCCCCTGGGAGCCAGCCTCCTGAATAAAACTCAAATTCCTTTCCAATGAAAATTTGTCTCTTGTGTATTGAACTTTTGAGCAATAAACAGCAGAACTTGGATTTTGGTAACACAGTTATCTATCTATCTTTCATCAGTCCTCTATCTACCAACCTAATTCCAAAAGAATAGGCACCAAAATGTTAATGCACCTATCTCTAAGAGGTGAAATTCTGGGTCATTTTTCATTCATTCAGTGTGACTCAGTCTTCCAATTGCTGGGAACTCAGCAGCAACAAAAGAGATGAAATCCTGACCTTCACACAGTTTACAAACTGATGAGCAATTTCATTCAACCCATTTTTTTTTTTGCATTTAAAAAAAATTTAGAGTGAACATATATTATTTTGTGGCAAGCAAAAAGCATAGTGGCAAAATGAAAAGCAAAGTAGCAAAAAGCAAAAAGAAAGTATAAGAAAAATAAGAGAGAGTGAAAAGTCTTTGCTTATAATTCTTGTGTTTTTGCTTTATTGGTGGCCAAGTACTTCTCTTTCTTTCCAGCCTTTGTTTATAAAATCAGAGCCTTAAAAGTTAAACAGATATCAATTCAAATTCCTGCCCTGCTATGAGGCAGACTACCTAATCTCCAAACCTTGACATCCTCATCTCAAATGAGGTTGTTGTGTGAATCTAATGATCCCCACAAAGGACCACAGAAATGTGAGCGTGAACAAATTGTTCAGCAATGGCTAGCGTTGTGCCTCCAAGGATCCCTGACTTTCTAGGGAACAGGTGCAGCTTTTCAATCACTTACGACAATGTCATGTGTGCGGCAAGTTGAACAGTTGAAACAAGGAAACCTTGGTTTTGATCCTAGCTCCACTAATTTCAAGCTAACCTGGTCCCCTAACCACCACCTTCCCTGAGTTGATTTTCTCACCTCTCAAAGGACAAAAATGAAAATATCTTCCTACACTAATGTTAGGGCAACCAACCAAGATGATGAACGTGCTTTGAGAACTGCATTGTCAACTGCAGTGAGTTGCGTCAAGTACATGTTCAATGGCACTGCCAACCACACTCCCTGCCAAGCCAAAATTCCCCACCTTCTGATAAAATTCTGGGAGGAGAAGACAGGAAAGGACTCGAGTGAACAGCAAACTCTTGCCTTGTCCCTGTCCTGGAAGCAAGTGAACTCTTCCTGATGTTTTACCCTTCTGAGAGTTATCTGTTCTCCAAGTGTTTGTAGTGTTCCCAGTCATCATGGGAAGACCACCGAACATCCTTCTCATGAGAAGACAGTTCCAGGTCAGATGTATCTTCCAAGCTCATATCAACCTGTCCAAATGACTATTCATATCCCAGAAGAAACACATCTTCTCCGTGTCACCAGACTTATACTTGCATCCTTTCTCACCCAGGGGCACCATCCATGGTCCAACAATTGTCTTGGGCAGAAATGGAGTCTTCCTCAACCCTGCCCTCTCATTCACTCAACAATTAGCCCCAAGCCCTTTGCTTCAGTCTCCAAAATACTCTCTGCCTTCCCTTGACCCCCCCCCCACAATGATATAGGCCTTCCTTTCTTCTCCCCTGGATGAGTGAAACAGCACCCTAACTGCTCTCTGTCTCCATGCTGCCTACTACATAAAATTGGTCATGACATCTGCCATCAAGAGGAGACATCAGGGCCCCAGTTGCCCTACCACAACATTCAGAACCCTTTATGCAACTCTGCCTTTCCCACTGGCCTCATCTTTCTCCTTTCTTTGCAGGTCCTCCAAGGCTCTCTCCTTTCCCTGGGCTTTTGCAAATGTTACTGCTGCCTGAGCACACTTTTCCCATCCTCGGCCAAACTCTTGAGCTCAGATTTTAACTGAGCTCTATTCTGTAGGGTGCCTCCCCTCTGGGAAATGCTTATGGACCTGGGGCTATACTTTTATTTTGAAATGTGCCTGACACCTGTGTTCATCACTGTCACAGAAACCACCATGCCACACTCTTGTTTCAATATCTCCTCTGGGAGGGGACCATTGTCCTATTGTATTTTATAATCGTGACACTCAACACCATGCTTGCCCCATTAAGAAGTCAGTACTTCAGGATGCCTGGGTGGCTCAGGCCATTAGGCATTTTCCTTTAGCTCAGCTCATGATCCCAGGGTTCTGGGATCGAGTCCTGTATCAGGCTCTTTCCTCTGCAAAAAGCCTGCTTCTCCCTCTGCCTACTGTTCCCCCTGCTTGTGTACACATGCTCTCTCTCTCTGACAAATAAATAAAATCTTAAAAAAAAAAAAAGCAGCCAGTGTTCATAAATGTCTGTTCAACAAATAAGTGAGTAACAGTGAACACATGCCATGGGATTTGGCTTCTCTTTTTTTCCTCTACAGTTTTACGGCTCAGAGAGCTCGTCTGTTCTCCAAGCAGAGTAGAGTCACCCCTCCATGGTCAGGCTTATTCTTCTGGGTTGTTCCAGGAGTAGCATTTAGCCTCAGATGGAAAAAGGTTAAAAAAAAAAAAATGCCGTTTTGATCCTGGAAAACATCAGCAACAACTCGTGGTAGTTTATAACCGTGTTAAGGCGCTACTCGGTTGCCAGGATTTGGGAAAGAAGTGATTCAACAAAGGCACCAAACGAGGCGTGGTGTGAGGAAAGGCATGTCATGCCTGGAACGCTGCTGGGCAGGAGAAGGCCCAGAGCAGTGGCAGCTCCCAGAGGACGCCCCTCCTGACCTGAGAGAGAAGGCTTGGCTTTAAATCAGAAGGACATCCTGATGAGATGGGGTAAGTCACACAGATGGGGGAGGGCTGGTCAGAGGAGAACAAAAAACAATCCAGATCAGTTCATCCAGGACAAAGGAGTTGGAGATGGGCAGAGAGGCAGGAGTTAATGAGACTCAGGGACTTGTCTGTGTCCGAAAGGCTGGTGGGAAGCAGTGTGTTTAGGACAGCCCTCCTGAAGGGTCCAAGGGATCCATCCTGCTGAAAGCAAGCACAGGACTCCTTAATTTGACTGACTGTTTAATCCAGTCTGTAAAACCAAAGGACCTAGTCAGCGAGAGTCATCATTACTCCTGAGAAGGCAACATGGAAGACATGATGGGTGAAATCACTTGTCATTTCCTTCCGAATACAAGTAGGAGGAGCACAGACAGATGGAGGTCAAGGATGTGTGCTCCCCGGCTCCACAGGTGACTAGCTGTGGAGCTTGGGCAAGTGGCTCGATCCCTCCAGCCTGTTTCCTCTTCCCTGAAATGGCACGGCTTGTTCACCACTCCGATAACATTTGTGGTGGGAAGGTGGGTTGCCTGGTGGGAGCCTATTTTCTAGACTCATCTATATGTGTGTATGAAAACTGTATAGATGTGTTGAAAAGACCTCCAAGCATTATAAAACCAGCATTTAGTTAACTGTAGGAGAGAGAAAGATCAAGAAAAATCTGGAGGAGTATAAAGGAAAGATGGGCTGGGATGGAAAGAGGGAGGGACACTTTGGGCCAGGGTGGAGAGATGGAGGGAGTAGCAGGACTGGTCTAAAGACCTGTGACCCCAGCCCATTAGAGCTTCCAGGTGCTGTGGTCAGCAGGAGAGAATGGTCTGTTGCCAACCAACTTGGTATTATTCTCCTGCACCATTAAACTAGCCGCCGCCCCCCCCCCCGCCCCGTCAAGTCCACAGCAACACCAGTGGCTAATTTCAGAAGTGGTCAATACGTAGAGCAGATCAGAAAGGCAATCAAGGAAATCCTAGTGCTTTAGTTCACACCTCAGAACCAACACCAAAGTGAGGCCTGGAGAAAAAGTTGGAGACTCCAAGGCTGTTTATTTCTAATCCAATGGTCCTCTCCTTTTTCAGTCTATCCCTTCTTACAAAGGTAGATCCTAACCCAGAGGGTCATTAACAATGCTTAGTGCCTACTATATGAGCAGAGATAATAACCCAAAGATCCTGGATCAGTTTCAACCCAGTTCATTGCACCCTGCTCACCAAGGCCATTTCTTGCAGACAATCATTAGAGCAACTAATGGACTCCTTCCCACCGCCAAGGAAAAGTAACCCTTCTCTCTCGGGTCTTGGCCAGATGCCAGTTCAGGTCAGTTTGATTCCACCCAGCAGGACAAGAGCTTTTGCAGGAGATTGGGAAGTGGGTGGCTTCATGTTTCATAGGTCATAGGTTCAAATCCTGTTGAGGGGCTGCTTTCAATAAGACCTCTGTTAATCGTCAGGGGATAGGGAATGAACCTGGGAGCATTTTCCTCACTCTCTTTATTTTTGCCTCACCAACTGTCTCATGGGGAAAATTATATAAGCCCAGTGCCCAGAGCCAAGCTGGCCCTCTCCCATCCCATAAGGCATCTGGCTCCATTTCCAAGAATTGCACTAGAATCCCTCAGCTGCCCAGGGAGGAAAAAAATGGACCTTCATTTCCTATTCCTATGATTTATGCAACAATATAAATTACTAGGATTCAATAAAGCACAGTCATATAACAAGTACATTAAATTCAGGTGCTCGATACATGAAATGATATAAAACGCTGATCAACACATTTTGACGTGGTAGTCAATACTTGACAATGTGTGATCCTGTGTATGCATTTACATGCCTGTGTATGGAGGAAGAGAATCCTACCACAAAATATCACACGGTGATTGTTGTTCATATCAAATGCTTATTAGGGACTAGGCACTGGGTTGGGCTCTCGACATGAGTCATCATCCCATTTGTCTCTCACAATATCCCCTTAAAGTCATCACTAATAAGATCACTGTAAATTAGTTGATTCAACTTCCCGGGTTCATACAGCCATTGAATAGTGATGCCTATATTCTCACCCCAAGCATCTGGGGTCAGAGTCTACACTCTAAATCACTATGTACTCTTTCTTTCAAAACACAGAGGTTGAGGGGTGCCTTGTTGACTCAGTCTGTTAAGCGTCCGACTCTTGATTTCAGCTCAGGTTGCGATCTCAGGGTTTTAAGACCAAGCCCCAAGTTCGGCTCCTGCTGGGCATGAAACGGGCTTAAGTTTCCCTCTGTCCCTCTCCTTCTCTTCCTCCCCCCACCCCCACACATGTTCTTGTTCTCTCTCGGGAAAAAAAAAAAAATCACAGAGGTTGACAATAGCAGTCCCTGAGATTGGGGATCCATATTATGTTCCCATTTATGTGTTTCTAAGTTGTCCACATTCTCTATAATAAGTGTATATTACATTTATAATTAGGAAGAGATGGTATTTTGACATCTTCCCTGTTTTGCATGGTCTGCATTGCAGACAAAGCAAAAAATATCGCCCTTCCAAGGAGTCTTTTAAATAAGCCTCTTTCTGGAGTTTCCAGGATGAGGGAAAAGTGTAAGAATAAGGCGATTTGGGCAAGCATCTCCCTGAGAGGCCATCTCTGTATAAACCTCTCACTCCTTCTTAAGCACTGTATTTTCCCTCCCTCCCCCAAATAACAGGGCTTCTTGACCCATAGACCCCCAGACCAAAGAAGACACAAGAAATGAAGGGGCAAGAAGTCAGGTCTGAATGCCCAATTCGTGCACACTTCCCAAGGATGAGTCTAGCCTCTGGGTACAGCGATTGTAAAGGCCTCTGAAACTTGGCCACATTTTAATAGCCCAAGATAATTCCCCATCTAAACGGTAAGAAATACAGCCTTGAGATCAATACAGGGTGAATTAGTAGTCAACAGCGATCAAGTACGACAGAGAAAATATGATTCATTTCTTAGAAGGGCTAAGATCTCCAACAGTTTATTGAGAAGCGTTTGAAGATTGGGGAACTGAGCTGGGAGGAATGCTTTAATTTAATCGACAAGTGGGTTTGTGGAGGAAGGCACAGACACTCGAAGGCTTTTGAGACTTTATCTTCTCTCTTTTTTTTATTTTTTGCTGTGGCGGTGGTAACCTTATGACTGCACTTCCTCATGCAGCTGTTTCTGAAGCCCCAGATCAGTCCCAGGCAGGCAAAGCAGCGAGCTCACACCTTACTGCATGAAAATGAAGTTTCCAGCTCAGCGTACTGGATGGTCATTAATCTAATTAACAATTACTCAGTAGCAACGAAGTTAAGAATGTCACATCTCATGGCATACTTTTAATTTCAGATGCGCTTCTGAATGTGATTTTTCCTGACATTTAACTGCCTCGCCGTATGGCTTTCTTCTCTCAGAGAAATACAATTTATTCATCAAGGAGGCAGTCTCGTTTTCCTTGGGTGCGGGAGATATAAACAAATGTGGATTACCTTAATATGAAAAGTGATGGCCCTCGGCGTCCGCCTGAATATGAATGTTGAGAGGGATGGAGAAATCATTTTCCTCGGTGGATTTGGCTATTAAGTTGGGATGGCAAAAGGCTTGGATCTAAGCCTCCATGACACTACACAGCATTTTTGTAAATAAAAACTGATTTTTAAATAGTTTTTAAACAGAGCTTACCGAATAAATTTCCCACTGAATATGTGTTCTTGTGTGCATACGAGAGGATATGAAATCCAACACCCCCCTAACCCCACCCACTTCCCCAGCATTTTGGTAATTTAACGGTGGAAGGTGGATGGTCTCAGTCACAGCAAAGGTTCTCCGGCAAGGCTTTTGAGATGATAGATTTGGAAGAAGGGTGTGAAAGTCCATACACTTTCCCCCAGTGATTATCTTGTGTTCGGTGCCTTTCACATCAATGCCTGGGGCAGGCACTAAGTACAAACCTCTACTCTAATTCCTTTGGGTGCTTCATCACCCAAATGCTACCAGGTCATAAAATGTTTTCTCAGGGCAGTGTGCCGTTTTCTAGAGAGAGGAGGGTTTGGAGGTTGGAGAGGGAATCCAGAACTGACTTGGAGCACACAGGTGAAAGACAGACTGATCCCAAACCCGCCAATGAAGGAGCCCCAAGCTCTGCCACCCTAACAGAGTTCAGAGCCCTACCGCATGTTGACCTAAGGGAAGTTATACAGATAGACTCCCCAATAATGGATAGCAAATTCCAAGAATCCCTAAATGTTCTCCTAGCCCACGTAAAGATTAGCCCTTGTACTGTGAATCTATAGAAGGAACAGACTGTCACTAAAATGGTTCAAGTTATGGCAAGTTACTCAGCATTCAAATATCCCCGGATCGGTAGTCAACCCCCTGTGGGGGAGTTCTTCAGTGCCCTGATGTGTTCCACCTGCGCACCTGCCAGGGAACAGGAAGCTATCTCCTGGGTACGAAGCGAGAGCGGAGATCACTGGAACACACAAAAATTTCATGGAAGAACACTGTCTCCCTTTCAGGGAGATAGCAAGTGACTTTCAGATGAGTTAAATCTTGCAGTAGAGTCACTGAATGGATAAGCCGTAGAGACAAGATTCTAACCCAAGTGTGTCTGACTCGTGCACGCCTTCCTTGTACTTTACCAGACAGCATGCAATCAGCCTAAACTTTGCCTTAAGCATCATCTTAACGGTTTCTGATCTCTGTAGTTGTTTCAGTAATAGCTCAATTATCCAAAATATTTAGGAAATGGGGCATTCTGGTCAATTAAAAGTCTACCTAAGCAAATAAGAGTCTAATGAAAATAACCAGATTGTCAACACTCGTTCATTGCCCAGCAGGTAGCTGTCCCTACTCCGCCATCATTACATATCCTATTTGCAGCCTGTATTTCCTTTGATCATAACAGTTAATGATTTTATCCTAATTGTCGATACATATTGTCTTCCCTGTTCTATTTTAAGTTCAGTCCCATAGGACATGGTCTCTCTTGCCACACTTCATCCAAAGGGCATGGCATACAGTAAGTATATGTATATGCATATGTGTAAATCTGTGTACATGTACACATACATGTGCATTGTGCATGTATATTACAGGTATATGTATAACGTATACATGCATGGATATTATGCACTATGTAGTGTGTATAGTACATATTGTTACATAGTATAGAATATGAAAAATCATATGATAAATACATAACATGTTATATGCAATATAATAGATGGATAATGTAAAGCATGTTTACATCATTTTATATATAGTAATATATAATACATTAATATATGATATACCATATAGTAATATGGTCTATTACAAGTCATATATTTTACATTATGCATCATGTATTATCTATATATAACATATTATACAATATTATTGCCTTATAATTTTATTATATAATATACCATATTACAATATACTATTATTTATATGTATAGTAATACAGCATATATTATGTACTATAGGGATATAACATGCAGACATACATATAAAATACAATGGAATGAATGAACAAAAGAGGACAGAGGGACAGCTGGGTGGTTCAGTCGGTTAAGCATCGCCTTTGGCTCAGGTCATGATCTCAGGGTCCAGGGATGAAAACCCAATTCAGGCTTCCCGCTCAGCAGGGAGCCTGCTTCTCCCTCTCTCCTTGCCCCTCCCCCACTCATGCTCCTTCTCCGTCTCCCTTTCCCACTTGTGCGCTTTTTCTCTCTCTCTCTCAAATAATTTTTTTTTTTTTAAAGAAAGCACAAGAGTTTGAGGTGGAAGCGGAGGAGAGCATTATTCTGCACATGAACTGGTTTGAGGATATCCCCAGACACAGTCGACACCCAGGGTTTGAATTCAGATTCTAAGCTACTATGCACTTGTGGGCAAATTCCTTAGTCACCTGAAGCCAGGTAAAACAAGGACAACTATGCTGTGAGTTAGCATCTATTAACACTTCCTACATACCAGGCACAGTGCTAAGCATTTTGCACGTCCAAACTTAATTGATCTGCCAGTTACCCTATTAGTCAGGTACTATTCCTGGCCCCATTTAGAGGTGAGGAATTTAAGGCAAGTGATGGGAAGTAATATGCTCAGTGAATAGAGAGCATTTCACCCAGCACCCAGCACGCACGAAGTGCCCAGTAAATGCTAGCTAGCTAGCCTTTGCCTCCCCCTTTTAAGGACGACAATCTCTAGCTAACCACATGTGCTGTTAAAACTTGACAATATATTTATTTGCCTTATAAAGAATGGAAGAAGAAATCAGCTCGCATAGATTTTATTTCCAAACTATCTATAAATAATAAGTTAAGGAAAACTTGCCTTTCTTATTTAAAGGTCTAATTTAGATTCTTTATCAAAATGATTTAAAATGCCTTTCACTGGGAAACCATATTTCAAAGACTTTATTTATTAGACTTCTTCAAAGTGTGTTTTTAATGCACATTCTGACTTTTTGCCAAACCTCTTCTCTGAAACAGTAAAATTAGAGCTGCTCCCTCTTTAAATAAAGAGTTATATTTATTAGATTTTTACATATTGATACAGTACAATCTATCAAAATAAATCTGAGAATTGACACATAAATCTTCCACTCTCCCACCATTCTTTACATCCAGAATCTTGACTGTCATTTCCCTCTGATAAACGTTCAGAGAAGTCTTGGGGCAAGGAACTTCTCTTCACAAGAATCAGACCTGCATCTTCAAGTGTAACTTTCCATCTCATCGCTATGGCTGCACTTGGGGCCAGAGTGGCTGTGTGTGTTTTATTGGACATCGTAATTAAATGTAATTACCTTTTAAGCCTAAACAGCAGTGAACGCTACAAAATGCACAGGACTTGTAAGCCAAGTTCTAAACCAATGTTTCAACCTCTTGGGAGAACGCCAGAAGAAAGTCACCATGGTGGGTCTTTCCCTTCGAAACCTCTCCTTTTTTATTTAAATGAAAGACAATGACTTCAAAAGAAGATGCCTATTTCTCAAGCGCTGGCGGGCAGATTCTGAGTCATTTCAAATAACGTGCGTGTTGCAAAAATCACCGGAGTGATTTTGGACGTGAGACTTTCTTTTCTATAATTCAGTGATCTCTATGGTAATACATAGTAGACACCAAACAGATACTCAGGGGCACTGATACCTATCACATTTGATATCTGGGTTACCTCTTTGATAACATAGTAGTAAGAAATTCTGGTAAAAAGTAAGATCTCGGGCCACCACTCTCCAAGATAGGAACATTTTAATCTTCAATGTATTGAGGACTACAGATGCATGTGTTATATATTCCTTTTCACGGGAATTTCCATGAGATTGTCTGGAATGGGGCTCCAGGTGCACTTATCAAATAATGACAAATTAAAAAATGACAACTTTTGTCATCTAATTGGACTCTCCATATTAAGGGATACGGACCCTCCATATTGAGGGATACAGACCCTCTGTATTGAGGGATATGGACCCTCTGTGTTGAGGGATATTGACCCTCCGTATTGAGGAGTATGGACTCTCCATAATGAGGGATATGATAGAGTCCATTTTTGCACCGCACTGGTTACAGACTGAATGTTCATGTCCCCCTCCCCACTCAACGCTCATAGGTGGAAGCCTTACCCTGGGATGTGATAATATTTAGAGATGGGTTTTTTGAGCAGTATGTAGGTCCAAATGAGATCCTGAAGCTGGGACCCTCATGATGAGATTAGTGAGTGCCCTTAGAGGAAGAGAAAGAGAGAGGCATCTCTCTCTCTCTCTCTCCGGGTACATACACCAAGGAAAGACCATCGGGGTTGTGGGAGGCAGAGAGCTGGATGCATGTACATCAGGAAGAGTGATCTCACCCAACACCCAACCGTCCAGGGACCCCAAATGTGAACTTCCCAGCCTCTAGAACTGTGAGAAATAATGTCTGTTGTTTAAGCCACTTGGTGTGTGGTATTTTGTTATAGCAACCCAAGCCAAGAACACCATTAAAATCAGTGTTCTTTGAAAAATGAAAATAAAGATGTGCCAGCACCCATGCTTTGATGAATGCCCACAGCCTCTTGCTCTCCTGGTCCTACAACCCCTCCCATCTTTCCACCTCTTCCATCTCCAAAAGTTGTGCTCTCCCAATTGCCATGTGATGGGGTCCAAACCCCTGAACATAGCCTCCCATATTTTTTCTAATTGGCTCCTCCTGATTTCTCCAGCCATCTTTCCAGGGGATTCCCCCTCTAACTGACATGCCTCACCTTGGCCTGCCCACCATCTATTGCTCTTTTATAGCTGAAAAGGATCCTGGGTTTCCACGGGTTCCAACCCTACCTATGCACCCTAACCTTGACTCCTTTTGATCCAAATGTTTGGTTGATGCAGATTCTATTGCAGATCTAGGGTGAAGTATGTCTCTCAGGTTGGGTACATATCATCTAATATAATCAATTAGGAAGGAGGTAGACAGAAGGACCAGAGAGGGAAGGAGGAAAGAATAGAAGGAGGTGGGTTCTGTCAGTCTCCTGCCCATCTCAGCTGCTGTCTTCACTCATGTGCCCCTTGAGACGTAGAGGGACTCTGAACAAGAGACAACACCGGGGCCACCCAAGGCTTGAGCACGACTGAGCGATTCTTGCCATTTTGAGTAAAAGGAAATGAGGGAAGACCTAAAAGTTCTTATGAACCTACTATGTGCTTTACCTACTTTAACATATTCCTTTTCCATTGCAACCCTGAAAGGCAGATTCAAAACAGAACAACACAAAACAAAACACTTCTTTTACAGGGAAGCAAAAGAAGGCCCAGAAGTCTTGGTCCCAAAAGAATTTAGACAAGTATTTGAATCCAGACTTTCTTTGGTTCAATCAGTTTTTTTCTGTTATTATTTGTTTTTAGCAGGAGAAGCTATCATGAAAACCACCAGCCAGGCACTGAGGTTCCAAGAATGATAGGACATGATTCGTGTCTTCTAGTGGCTTCAGGCTGGGAGAATGGGACACACCTGTGAACACTATAAAGCAACAAAGGATACATAGTATGCAGTAAACCGTCCCTATTGTTCACTTGTCTACACTGCCTGAGACACAAACATTTATTGAGCATCTACTAAATGCCAAGAACTATCTGTGATTTTCCCTTATTTATTTATTTATTTATTTTTGACTTTACAGCACTCCCTGGGATCAGTATGACCAGTATTATAGGTACTGTGCAGAAAGGAGTTTAATTAACACCTCCATGTTTCCTCAGCTGGTATAAAGAGGAAGGCTTAAACCACATTTCAGAAGCTCCTTCAAAAACAGACTCAGTGTTAGAATGTTTGGTTCACAGATATTTTGTATATATATAATTTATTCCCTGAGGCATAAATTCATTTCAAGAGTCCTGTGGTCAGGGACTTGGGATGGAATTTAGATCCACAAGATCTTGGACACATCCAGTGTCTCCAAGTTTCTTTACACTTTTGTAGCACTGGCCATAAGGAGTGAAAGGACATCGAGGGACCAAGCCAGCCACCATGAGCCATGTCTGTCCCACAGCAGCTGGGACAGGTATCAACACTTTCTGCTTATACAGTGCTGGGACTTGACAGCCATATGCATCAGCCCTCTACCCCCAAGAGTATTCCACTGGTCAGTCGCATGGTTCAAGTGTTCCTATAAGATAAACTTAGTGAGTCTACACAAAATCTCTTTTAGCATAATTCTGCCCTTCCAAAAAGAGTTCCAGAAATGAGAGAGAGAAAGAGAGATTGTATTTGTACAAATCTCTGTCTGGAAGTCATGAAAAGCAGTCAGAGCCAAAGAACAAAAGCAGCAGCAACCCTCAGGAGGTAGGGACTTTGACATTGGAAGCCCTGTGAGAAGCCAACAAGGTCAGTGGGACAGAACCCAACAAGGAATGTTCACTCACTTGGCAAGACAGTGCTGAAGGTCGTGCCGTGGGAAGGTGAATGTCCAGATTCACTGAGAGAAAACAAGCCTCTGGGTGAGTACCTGGCCTTGTATATTATTTATTTATTTAGTGCTTCTCATCTTTTTGCTACTTCTAAAGGCTGATAATTGTATGAATTGGTATCTCAGTCAGAGCTCTCTCTCTCTCTCATTTTCTTTTTCTCTCCCTCTCTCACTGTTAGGCAGTAGAATGGATTCTGTGCCAAAAGGCTATAATTAGCCTGATAATAGCATATTTCTAAAGTGTTGTTGTTTTGTTTTACTTTTACATTTTTTCTCCCTGTGATCGTTCTGTAAATTAATTTTTTACTTTGAAGCTCTGTAGATGCCATTACAGTAACTATTTCCCTGAGTGGATGATTTATAGCATAGCAAACTGTGTCTTCCTTGATTCTGGAGAACAATCCTATCACTGTAGAAAGCATGCCTTAGACCATTTTCCTTGGGCTCTGGAGTCAACACGAGTGGCTTAACTCTGGACCTACTGGGATTTAAGAATTTCTGACATGGGGGCGCCTGGGTGGCTCAGTGGGTTAAAACCTCTGCCTTCGGCTCAGGTCATGATCCCAGGACCCGGGATCAAGCCCCGCATCAGGCTCTCTGCTGGGCGGGGAGCCTGCTTCGTCCTCTCTCTCTGACTGCTTCTCTGCCTACTTGTGATCTCTGTCTGTCAAATAGATAAATAAAATCTTTTAAAAAAAAAAAGAATTTCTGACATGGAGATCATTTATAAGGCCTGATTTGCAGGGAGAAAAGGCTCACACTGTGCTCTTCACATAGCATCCAGCAAATACTGAGATCTGATGAGGTATCAGGGGTTTGCTTTCCATCTGGATGCTCCCCAGAGTTCTACAATACATTATACCAAGGAATTATCTTTAGCAAACTCTTTTCATTACTAAAGCAAGCCAGATTTCCAGAAGTAAAGTTGACCTTATCCTTAAAATATAGTTTTGAAACTGAATTTGCCCTCATGGCAGCCTGTAACATGGCCCTGAGGGGTCCCTGATAGTCTTGTGTCAACCTTTCTCTTGAGTATATGTGGGACCTAGTGACTAACCTCTCATGAATAGCATGTGGCAAAGGCAATGTACAAACATACTCATGGGGCTAGAGGTCAACACAATCCGTTCCTCACAAGTGGCTGGTCAGGGATTGGCAGCATCATGTTGATCAAAACATGGAAGCTCGCTTCCCGGAGAGAGAGCAAACCAAGCGAGAAAGATAATACATCAGTGATGTGTCAAACTGCACTTTCTGAAGGAAGCAACAAAGAATTTGTGGACCTAAACTTTACCCCAACTCCAGTTTAATTAGGTTATCAGGAAATCCTTCCATTATTCGGGCCACATTTACTCTTCCAAGTTCACTTCAGAATCCATGGAATTTACTTCATTCTACTGATAAAGAAGAAAAGCCTCTAATCTGTAAAACTACTCTGGGCATTGAAGAAGAAGTGACATTCTAGACTTGCATGTCTCTGCTCAGTAGACAAGGTCTTCTCTGCCCACACTGGTCAACGAAGGTTTTATACCCTGCACTTATGTTCTTGGTTCATTTCAAGCTCTGCCCTGTTCACAAATACTGTCATTTCAAGCCCCTGAAAATTGGTCCACAAAGCATGCCTCTGCTTTGCAGTAAGAAGGTCAGAAAAGGGTCAGTATCAGGCATATTAAAAAATCGGTTGATCACTTTGGTAATATGCACACATTCTTATTCTATTTCCCCTAAGAGTTATATAATAAAAACTCTATTCTATAGAAGCCCCCTTCTTTCCTCCTTCATGTTTCTTCAACCAAAATAGAAACTCGCAACTTATTGTTCCTTTTCATTCTTCTCTACTTCTTTAAGATCTCTCCAAGAAAGGTCAAGTGCACACGGTATCTATTTCAAAGGCTTTAAAATCATATCTCAAAAGGCAATTCAGCCAATTATTATTTTAAAGTACACCCTTTCTTAGAAAAATATCAGTCTGTATAGAATTTCCTCTGATAAATGCAAATGTAGGGGAAGAATTTTTCTCCAAATTTGAAACTTTTTGAGTCATTTGATTTATTTTTAAACATTTTATTTTTTTAAATAATCTTACACCCAACATGGGGCTTGAACTTATAACCCTGAGATCAAGAGTCGCATATTACTACCAACTAAGCCATCCAGGCACCCCAAAACTTTTTGAGTTATTTTGAAATGAAGGGTAGACGTATGGTTTGTGAATCCGGGGTTACTAGTCTTGGTTTGCAGTGGCTTACCTGAATTCGGTGAACTTGAACTTCCATAGGGGCAGCCACTTCATTCAGATATGGTCATGTGTGAGCCTCAGCCTCAGGATTTCTGTGGTTGACTCCTTCTAGCTTAGTTTAGGACCCCCATTTGGCCAGATCAGGAAGTAAATTCAGAAATACAGTACTTAGGCTTTGAGCAGAGGGAGGGTATTTTTCTAAGGATGGATCCTTGCATAAAGACACCTGAAATGGAACCAGAATTAGTATCTATGGTGATATGCTAATGTCACTGACAAATAAGACAAGTCATATTTGGGTGATATGCTGAAATATTCCCTTGGTCATCTTTCTCACGAAAATGCACATGCTGGCTGATTATGTCATCATCCTTATTGTATTTTTTACCTGCAGCTTACTAGCTTTAAACCATCTAAAAGGAGCCCCCAAATTATAATATAAACAACTGAGCATAAGTGCTCAAGCTACTTAAAGTGTGTGAGCTTAATACCTACCAGTGACTTCAAGGAATAACTGAAGCAAAGATACTAGAACAGGACTTACTATTTTTTCATAATGGGATGGACTAAATTACCCATTATGTAGGAATCACACATAAAAGCCTTCCTCTACATCAAGTGATAGATCAAAGGAAGGGAAGATGAGTGGTCTACAGGCATGAACCACACCTCCCGAATTCTGAGACCAGGAGTGAGCAGTCTGCATTTTAACTACCTCTCCTTGACATGAAACAGTCTTCATGTGTCTCCCACTGAGGAAAGTCAGGTAGGCACAGCTACAAAGATTTTCTTCCTTTGCCCCCCTCCCTTCCCTTTCCTTTACCGTTCCATCGGAAGGATGACAGGTCCCTGACTGGGCTCAGGTGAATCTAATTTAAAATCTGGACTTGGCGCGTCCCTCCCATCTGAGCCTTGCAGGGAGGGCATCTGTCAGCCTCCCAGCGTGGGTCCCTGGCATATTTATGGTTTCAGTGACGGCCTGCTCATTCCCAACGCAGCTGCAAGTGCTCCCTTGTCCCACCCCCATCTGCATGCAAAACTACCCAACCAGATATTCTGACTTCCAGTGACAGACGAAATCACGCTGTGTCCTCTTGTCATCGTACTGCCCTCATCCCCTCATTTTCAAGAGTACTGTGGGCCATCAGAGTGTCATTCCAACAATCATCTTACAGTTGTGCTACAAGTTCATCAATATTCTAAAGAAGCCACTCATTCATTCTTTAACTCGTTCTACAGACATGACCAAGGGTCTCCTATGGGCCCGTCGTGCTCCTGGTCACTGAAACACAATCACAAACATGCCACCCTATCCGCAACCTCATGGAGTTCACTTTTCTCATGCCTTCCATATGGGTAGTTTTTTGGCCTGGGTTTATTAATTTCTGAGAAGTGGATGCGAAATGACAACCAGGTCTCTGCTGAGGAAATATTTTGCTGAGGATTTCTTTTGAAGATTCTCAAGCCCTAACCTACTGCAGGACTTGCCCTGGGTACACACATCACCCCTGACACAGAAAGATGTAGTTGAACTATCAAGGCCCCTGGACTAAAAGCTAAGAGAGGCATCTGGCACATCACCCATTGGGCACTTCTTCAAGGCCCAGTTCCATGTCAGTCCAAGGCCTGTGACTCTGGACACACAAACATGAACCAGTCACACAGGCTCTAGTTCCCAGAGGACTGACAGTCTAGGTGGTAGAAGAATGGGGAGAACAAATAAACAATTAAAAAACCTTCTTAGGAGGCACCTGAGTGGCTCAGTGCATTAAACATCTGACTCTCGATTTCCGCTCAGGTCATGATCTCAGGGTCGTGGGATCGAGCTCCATGGTGGGCTCTGCACTCAGCAGGAAGTCTGCTAGTCCTCCCTTTGCTCCTCCCCTACTTGCTCTCTCTCTCTAATAAATAAATAAAAACCTAAAAAACAGCAATGACCCAAAAAAAAAAATTCCTAGATGAAGTTTGGGCAGGTAACAATAAATGTTGTTGAAATAATGAAGAAAGGAAAAGAAGTTTGGCAGCTGGACCCAGCTCTTTACCCCTTTGCCCTCAGTTTCCTCATATAAAAAATGGGCATGATTCTGGATGCTCCTCAGGGTACCTGCCCTTGCACCTAGAACACATGGCCCAGTCTGTACTAACAGCCCAACTCCACCCGCCTACTTCTTTTCTTCACCTTTGCTGAACGTCCCAACCTGTCCATGTGTGACCACTCGATCCCAGCTGGGAATGTACACATGACCTCTCACTTTTGAGGAGAACTTAGAAGTTATCAAGAGCTTTTTCACACTTCATATGCATAAAGATCTGGTCAGATGTTGTTCTTCCCCTTTTATGGATTAAAAACATTCAAAGCTCAGGGAAGTGAGAGAATTTGATGAAGATTGGAGAAGAAGAAATAAGAAATTACGCTGAATTTATTTTTTTTAAAGATTTTATTTATTTATTTGACAAAGAGATCACAAAGAGGCAGAGAGGCAGGCAGAGAGAGAGGAGGAAGCAGGCTCCCGCTGAGCAGAGAGCCAATGTGGGGCTTGATCCCAGAACCCTGGATCATGACCTGAGCCAAAGGCAGCGGCTTAACCCACTGAGCCACCCAGGTGCCCCGAAATTAAGCTGAATTTAAAATGAGAACTTTTACCTCCAAATTCCACACTTGAATAGATTACTGATCAAGACAGAGCTGAGGAGGAAGGAAGCCAGAACTCTGGTGCTTAGTCCCTGGGTGACAGTGGGCATCAGCGACAGAGCTGGGTTCCCGGATGAAGACTTAACTCTTAATCGCTTTTAATACATACAGGTTCTCTCTCTTTTTATTCACTAATAAATGTTATAAAGAATAATTAATAAAACCACAAAGGCAAAGCGACCCAGAGGATGCAGTAGGACACAGCCCTCTAGCAAGCAAGCCTGAGCAATCCCACTTCCACAGCTGACTCCCAGACCTTCCTTTGGTTCTGGGTTCTGTGGCCTGTGGAACCTTCTCTACCCTGTGCTCATGAACCAACCAAGCATCCGTGGTGGGTGGCTTGGAGAGACAAAGACATTGTGTGCCAGCAAGTATAAGAACCTCCCCCAGCAACATCCTGTGCACCGGAAGTGAAATCAGATGTGAAACCAAACCCTCTTGTCCTCAGAGCGTGACTTTTCCTCCAGGAACTCCAATTAACACCAGGTGCCCTGCCCACCCCCTAACTGCACCCCAACACAACAGTGACCACTTCTGGGCAGGAGCCTCTGAGAGCCTACGGAGACAAAGGCCGGGAGATAGAGGTGAGCCTGGAGTCCAGCGATCCAAGGTTTGTTTCCCACATAGGATCAACCCAAACCGAAGTCCTCAGGAGATTATCAGGCTAGTTCTTCTTATTTTACCCCTAATCCAAGTTCAGAGACAAAAGATCATCACAAGTTCTACAGGATTCACAAATCAATAGATGCTGCATGTTTAGTGTTCGTTAATGAATAAAAAAGAGAGAATGTGCGCTTATCAAGAGTGATTAAGAGTTAAGTCTTTTTTATAAATTTTTTTATTTATTTACTTGAGAGAGAGAAAAGGAGCAGGGGGAGGGGCAGAGAGAGAGACGGAGGACAGACTCCCCCACTGAGCAGGGAGCCTGACATGGGGCTACATTCTGGGACTCCAGGATCACAACCTGAGCCAAAGACAGACGCTTAACTGACTGAGCCATCAGGCAACCCAAGAGTTAAGTCTTAATAATATAGCTAACTACTAGATAGCCAAAGAAAGGCATAGTGTTTGGATTTGTTCCCCTTGAATTAAGTTGACTTCAATGCGGTTTACATACCCACTGAGTGGATCACACTGACATCCCAATATCTCAGCTTCATCCTCGTCATCAGATGCTAGAAGAGCCTTCCTTACGGTTCTCCCCAAGAACCCCAAGAGCCTCTGGAGGGAACACAGACCTGTCTACACCTTGATTCCAACCTCTGGCCTCCAGAACTGTGGAAGAATAAATTTCTGTCATTTTTAAAAAGAGTTATTTATTTATTTATTTATTTGACAGAGAGAGTCACAAGTAGGCAGAGAGAGCAGAGGAAGCAGACTCCCCGCTGAGCAGAGAGCCTGATGCGGGGCTCAATCCCAGGACCCTGGGATCCTGACCTGAGCCGAAGGCAGAGGCTTTAACCCACTGAGCCTCTCAGGCGCCCCAAATTTCTGTCATTTTTAAGCTAACCAGTTTGCAATAATTTGTTATGGGAGTCCCAGAAAACCCATACTGGTGTCTTCTGAGTCCATGTAAAAAGTTGCCTGTCCTGTCAGCAAGGCCACGTGGAAAGACCACGGCCTTTTCCTCTGTTTCAGAGCTCATCACTCCAACCTCTGATTTTGTTCTTGCCTCTTCTCTCTCTGACTCTGGCCCTCCTTCTTCCCTCTTACATCGTACCCACCTGGATAATCTACAATCATCTTCTTACCTCAACACTTTTAACTTAATCACATGTGCACGGTCCTTGTTGCCATGGAAGGTCACATATTGATAGGTTCTGAGGATTTGGGTGTGGCCATTTTTATGGGTCCATGAGTCAGCCTACCTTGCGTTTAATGAGCCCTGCCTCTGTGTTAAGCACTGAGTTCCTACTATCCTGCTTAATCTTCATGAAAGCCTTCTGGAGAAGTACGACCATTTCCCCCCCTTTAAAGGGGAAACTGAGGCTCAGCAAAGTGAGGATATGTCCAGGTTTATGCAGCAGGCAAGAGTCTGAGCCAGGATTCCCATCAGGGTGTCTAATCCCTGGGCCTGTGCTCTCACTCTCTGCATATCCTGCTCCTCCGTGCTACCCTCCCCAAGGGCTAGCAGAGGAATCAGCAGCAGCCAGTCCAGTTCTAACGCTCCCATTTTCCAGATACCCAGAGACGTAAAGTGATCTGATATGCCAGCAAGAGGCAAACAAATTCCATTTTACTCAGTCACTAACAAATATTTTCTTAGGTCCTACTAAGTACCAGATGCTGGGGATTCCACAGTGAAAAAAACAGAGTCCTTGTATTCCAGCAGGGGAGATGGACCATGTGGAAATAAATGATGATGATGTCTAGCATCATCCATGGATGAGTGTCATAAAGAAAAATAAACCCCAGACAAGAGAATGAGTGACGATAAGGGAATTGAGAACACGTAGTCAGGACCCTTCTGATAAAGGGGAGTTTGAATGGAGACCAGATGACCAGATCCTGACTTTAACACGCAATGCTCAGTCTTTCTCCCTCTAAAACAAAAATACAAAAGGAGAAAGCAAGGAGTTTCTCGGGAGGAATAGGAGTCCCGAAGTATGTGCATCTTGGTTAAGCAAAGATACAATGGTAAGTGCATGCAATTAGATCTTAGGGAGGGGGCTTGGTTGGATCTGGTCATTAGCAGCCAGGGAACAGACCCCACATTATCCTACTGGAGAACAAGCTCCCACACAGTAAAATATCACTTTTGTTTTTGCCTATAGTGTTAAGTCATACAAAATGTTATTTCTTTCACTGCGGAGCATTTCGTTAGTTTCCACCAGCTCACCAGTTCTGCAAGAGATTTCAAGTGGGAGAAAATAGCATGTAAGAGAGAGCCTGAGCTCAAAGGAGGAGCGATGCTGGCTTGTTGGGTCCCAGAATCAGCTGTGACATCTGAACTCAAGACTTTCCAATCCCAGGCAGTTCACCTTGAGACTTGCTTTGGACTCTCAAGTAGCTAACGTGGTCTCCACGTGAGGACATTGCATGAGGTCCAGTGTGTTTGGGGTAGAGAAAGAAGGTCAGTCTGGCCATCTTAAGGGCACCTCGGTGGCGTCACAAGCAGTACCCTCTTTGTGCAGAGCCCTGAATGGCCAGAATAGGAATGGTGCTGTGACAGCAGCAGAGTTCTCTGAAGAACAATCTAGTAGAATGGATGGAAAGGGGAGAAGGATGGATGGAAGGGGTCCCTCTAAGGGACCACTTAGAGACCAAAGTTCTAAGGGAAACTGGGAAAGGAAGCCATGGAGACAACCTGTTGGAAGAAGGGATGGTGGCTTTATAATGGGTTTCCTAGACGAGGTGGATCTGTTTCCCGGCATCCCCCTTCTTGTATACTTCTTGTTTGGGTAGAACTTTATGGAGATTTAGGGCCAACAAGGAAGGGCCAGACATAAGTTGTGACCTGCTGATTTACGTCCTTTGTGTGAAGCAGTGGTTGGGTCCCTCCCTGCTCTATATGGCCCTAGAACTTTCTTTGCTACTCCAACTCCTGGGTCTGGTTTATGACTTCAGACCTACAATGAAGGGTTCCAGTTTCCAAGAACTGATTTCCTTTCATCTTCTAACTTATTCTTGTTTTCTCACACCGTACATCCATCTTCCCCGCCTACAGAGACTTAAAGCTGTTAACCAGCTCCCACAACTACACAACATCAAGTCCTTGAAACAAATCAATCCCTCCCTGTGGTTCCCCTTGTCCAGCTTAACCCTCACTGATACAGAAGAACAATGAGATAGGATGTTGAAGCCTACCAGTGGTCTTAATGATTAATAACAGTAAAACCAGGGGCACGTGGGCAGCTCAGTCAGTTAACCATTCGACTCTTGATTTCAGCTTGGGTCATGACCTCAGGTTCATGAGATCGAGCCCTGCATAAGGCTCCATAGAGAGCATGGAGCCTACTTAAGTTCCCTGTCTCCCATTCCTTTTGCCCCTCCCTGCTCTGTCTATAAATAAATAAACAAAAATAATAGTAAAACCGATAACTGACTTTCATTGAAAATGTCTTTTTTTAGTGCTCCTACAAGGTGTTTTAGAGAATCTCACTAATCCTTGTGAGAACCCTAGATAAGGCTACTGCTACCATCAGCTTCAGCAGGAGGTCATCTGGTAGTTCCCAAATCTAGAAAGTTACAGCCCTTTATTCAAAGCCATGTCCATCTAATGCTGGGAGACTGGCCACTAATACAGTCTGTGTCTACTGTTCCGGGGAGGGAAGAACAAGGTTTGCTAGTTTAGAGTGTGGTGGTAGAAGATCATGGTGCCCGGGGCAGAAACCGGCCATGCCAAGAGAAGGGGTCAGTGAAGCATTAGAGGAAGGGTAGAGTAGGGAAGAATGGAGGTGAAAGTTATCCGGGACTTGTTGCCAGTGAGATGATGAGAAAAAAAACTAAAGCTTTGGTACGGATGCTCAGGTCAGAAATGGCATACTTATTTTGTTTCAGGGACAATGTTGGACTGGTTTTGTACTTGTCAGTAGGTGTGGGAGTCTCACAACCGATCCACCTCTGGATGCGAAATCACATGGAAAAATGCCAACGGAGGTATCATTTTCAGTCTTCCCACTGGGGGTGGGGAGAAAGGTTTCCCATCCCTGGTGGGAAAGAAAACAAAACATCTCCCCGCACCGATCAACGCCTTCGAAGTTGCTGGTAAGAGAATAGGCCCAACGTGTAGGAAGATTTTAGGCCCCTGGGGTAGAGGGAAGGTGGTAATTCCAGGGGCAGAAAAGGACCAGGAGGAGCACAGCCAGTCTGTAAACTCTGGGTAACCTGGCTGAAACTAGAAACCAGACAGGATCCAGGAGCTGGAAGTCTCTTGATGGCCAGGTGATACGGCTTATAAAGAAAGAGGCCAAGAGGCCAGACCATGGGAAATGAAATGGGCTAGTGGTGGGTCAAGGAGCAGGAGGAGCAGTAAAAGTTGAGTGATTTCTTGTGTGATTAAGGGTTTATTTGGTGTTATCTGAAGTTGGAGGGAAATCCGATAGGGCAGCCCAGTTTCTAGGCCTCTCTGCCTGCCTCCCCCTGTTTGATAGAAGAAAGCAGCTCACAACAAGTTGTATATGAACATTATTATTTTAACCTCTTGATCTCCCCCTCCAAAACCCAAAAGGCCTCTATTTCCAATTACTATCTGAAAAATACAGGGCAATCTGGGGAACTGAGTTTCTGAAATCTTCTCAGAAAACTGTAGATAACAGATCGGTGTTGCTGCTTTGATATCAAGCAAATACAATCACTCGCCATTTAAAATGTTCTCAGATAAATTTCCGTCTTTTTATAAAGTCATCTGAGGAGTTTAAGCCTAAAACTTCTTTCATGGTCTAATTTTCCTTTTTTTCAATAATCACACACACACTCCAGAATCAAATCTCCCCCCACACAGAACACGTTTTGATTGGTCACTTCATTCACATGAGAAAGACACTTCAGTTTAAAAATAGACAAATGTGCCAATAATACATTATATGTAAATTAATTGAATTTAAATTTTGAATATTGGAAAAAATATAAAATAAAATAAAATATTAAAAATAGATAAATGTGAGAGAATGATTTCATCTGGCATATAAAAAATAAATAATAATAAAATTATAAAAAGCTGTAATGATAATACTGATACGATAATATGATAAGAAGCTGTAATCCTCCTCCCCACTAAAAATGGGTATTGCTGTCATTTCTCAATAGATTTGCACTTTTTCTATGTTTTCATATTTTTAACAAACTTAGATTAAAAAGCCTCAACCCTGGCTCTTTTCATTTAAATCTGAAAAACTGTATACTTTTTTAGATTAACTGAATTTTTGAACAGTGAATGCTAGAATGTTTATGTCTATGCCAGCATTGATAAGTAGCCACAATTTTTTTTTTTACATCACAAAAAAGATTTACAAACTTTTAAGTTTATTTTCACAAACTCCTTTACCTGTGTAGGCAGCTTCAGGGATTGTTGGAATCTTTCCCCCATTATCTTCCAATATCAAGATTCGAAAACCGTGATTGCATAGATTTCCAAAATCCTGTAGACCAAAATATTTTTGTCTCTGAAACAAGATCCATGAAAATTTAAGGAGAGAAACCTAACACAGTAATAAAATTCACAATGGAATAGAAGCTAGTATCCTCTACTTCCGTGCGTTCAAAGGATGGCCTCGAGGCTGAGCAAAGAAAACAAAACTGATACTTTAAAAAAAAAAAAAAAAATCGGAGTGCTTCTAATGCATTTGGGAGCAGGTGTTGAGGCAGCCAAACGGAACTTTGGGGTCACCGGGAAGGAATGTCAAAGCTGAATTATTAAGTTTAAGTAGAAAATATGGCCTAAAAGTTTAGCTTAGAACGAATTAAGGATGTGCCAAAGGAATGAGTGAAATATTTTCTCTCCGAGTCACGGGGTTCGCAGGTTGGGATCCAGCATCTGGGGCTTATTACATGTGCTTTAGGTGACAGGTGGCTTCAGGAAATGGAGCCCTCGTAGAGCTTTTAAAATATTTTCCTGAGAAGGGTAAATAATTCGATGCCTTGCTGGTTTCCCTTCTGCGGGCTGTTTGAAATACAAAAACACATCTTAAGCCCACATCAAAGCTGTTTCATGCACAGCAAAGGCAAACAGCCTCAGCACTGACACTTGGCCACATCGGTTTCACTTCTGGCATTTTGAAATCTGCTCTGTACACAACTGGTAGAGATCAGTTACCGAACCCTATTGTTGTATTTATACAACGACTACTTATCGGTCGTCTTTTTAATATTTGATTTTCATGAGCTCGAAAACTTTTATTGCCCAATTAGTTCCTAGGGGTAGCCACAGATGTGGAGCCAGAGAAAATAACATCAGCTTTGGCACCAAAAATAATACGATGAGAAATCATTTCAACGTTACAAATAAAAGAAATGCTCTCTTGAGTGCTTGCCAAGTCAACGGTCATTTTGCTGAGATCAAAGACTATAGATGATTTATTCATAAGTGTTTTCTCTTGCCTTCGTTTTTATTTTTTTTAACTGTTTTTGTTGTTGCTGTGGGTTTTAGTCTTTTACTTCTCTCCGCATTTTTTTTTCAAAACTATGTGTAGTTTGATGTTATGAACTATCTAGGAGCCCCACTTTGCCCTGGGATGCTTCTCAATTAAAGAGAGTTACTCAGAATCTCTAACACTATGTATTAAATTCTAAACAGTCACTCTAGATCTAGAAGCACAGTATTATAAAGCTGCTAGATTTAGTATTAAAATTCAACTAAAAGCCATTTAATTATTTTAATTTTAACATTATACTCTAACACATGTAGTTCTTAAGTTTACAACCCCATGGGTGTTTACACAGAGACAGCCCTGGTAACTACCACCATTTCCTTCGAGGTAGGGGACGATTCCAGTACCCTAAAAATAAATAGCCAAGAGATATTTTAACCTACTTTTAAATGACATTTTTCTTTTTAATAAAAAATGACACTAAAAAAGAGTTTTAAAAGGAATCTTTTTCATAAGGTCGGTCAACTTTTTTTTTCTTCATTTCCCTAATGCCTGCAGACTCTTCTTTTTAGAAAGACTGTCATTCTTCTTCATTTTGGAATATATAAAGAAATAGGTGATAGCTAGCTAGCCGGATATATGTATCTTAGCCAGGAAGTGCAATCCTCCATTCTTCTGGCCCACACTGGGAGGCCATTCCTTCCACACATCCAGACAGGGGGAAAGGGCTCCCTCAGCACGACCCCCAACTCCTCCAATGGGATTCCCTGAACTGCAGATTGGACTGAACTCCCACAGTCTCAGAGGCTTTATACAGAACCTGTAATTAACTTTTGCCTCCAAGCACATGGGCTCCAATGACTGGTTCCCCATCTCAACCAGGCACATGCCCAATTTAAAACAAAGGCTAAAATAAGTAATGGACCAAAAAACAATTGTAATCTTATATGGTATTTGAATAAAAGAGAAATCATGTAAGAGAGTTTGAGAAGAGAGCAAGAGAAACCTTTCTGTAGTTTGGGAATAAGATCATCATTCGGTGTCCTAGAGTCACACCAGGTTAAGCTCATTGCCCTGAACACTTATTTCCTGGGTCTGTTTTTTGGGGTGTGGGAAGGGGGATTGGTTTGGGTTTTTGTGTGTGTATGTTTGTTTTTTGTCTTGTCTTCTTTGAATATCTCCAATACATTCTAAGTTTACAGGTTTTTAAATTGGAACTTGGGCAAATTGACAGGAAACTCATTGGTTTTTGTAAATTCTGGATATTTCTTCTGGACTTACAAATATGGTATTATAAAGGGGTTTATCACAATTCAACTAAAAGCAATTTGATTGCTTTACATTATACGAGTGAATTTATGTCCCTGTTTTGTTAGAACTGCATGGTTTTCTATCATATCTGCATAAGGAGCTTATTGATCGAGTGGATTCATTTACAAATGTTTTGTAGTGTATGCGTGTACTTTTTTTTAAAATTGAGATTCTTGAGGACAGGTTTTCTTCATCTGAGTGCACTATTATTTGCATGCAGTTCTGGACGGACAGTAGGTACTTTAATAAATATTGGTGAGGGTCAGAGATGGCCAGAATTGTGATAGCCTTTGGATGTCACCTAAACCAGATATTTTCAAAGTCAAGTACGTGGACCTGTTGCATCAAAATCACCCAGGGAAGTTTAAGGGTGCAGATTCCTGGGCCTTTCCACCAGAGAGGATAATTTAATAGGCCTTGACAGGGGCCCAGGAATCTCAAAAATTTTAATTACCCATACTATTTCTGCCTGCTGCCATATTAAGAATTACTGATTTAGGTTCACACCTACCTAATGTAAAAACAGACTTGATTTGCCTTTCAGAAGAGAAAACCCTAAACGTACCCACAAATTACATTCTTTAAATCTCAGAAGTGGATGTGCCCTCAAAAAAAAAAAAAAAAAGTTAATGTATCAATTCCTTTTCTTTTGTACCCAAAGAAAAATCTTTCTATAATTTCTCCAAGTTATGAAACTGATCAGCAGCAAAGTCAAGGAGGGAACTTAGATCTCGACACCATTGTTTCTCTAGTGGATCCTGCTCAAAACCAGCCTACAACCTCTCACATTCTTACCACGTATGTGATCTTCTCAGGGACTGTGGATAAGATCCCCCACTGCCTGTGGATTCTCCCAGATGTTTTCTAAAGGGAGGGCGCTGTGATTCCCATGAATATATAGTTATATAGTCAGGAATTCAGAACTATTCAAAACAGATTTCGAACTAAAGCTGATGTAAAATACTAAATACTGGTATTGATAAGGGGCTTTGTTAAATTCAAAAGCATTGTGTAATGAAATAGGCTACACCTGGAAACAGTTAAATAAACGTTAAATAATGCTCTTCACAATCGCTGGATACCAGAGGAAGTCTGTGTACTCATATAAATTAAGAAAAAGATGAATAGCAGGATGCTTATTGGAAATTAGAAATTTCCAAGGATTCCATAGCAATGTAGAAGAACCCCAGGAAAGGATTTATCCTTTACGAAAAACTTGCAGATTGATCACTTATGTCTTTCCCACTTGCTTCTTTTCTTTTTTTTAATCCTCTGTCCTCTGTCCCAGTTTTCAGCCACATTCATTAAACAAAATTTGCATTGAGGTTACCTTAAGTATTTCCATTCTCCGTTAACAAACCATGTTTGCTTTCATGTAAATTGGGGTAGACTTTAGAGTAATTTTAAGAGAATGCTAATCTTCCTGTTGAGGTATTTGAAGGAAAAGCAAATGATAAGCCCAAAGAGTAGCTGGGTTTTCATGTTTTTCCTTCAAAACCATCCCCGAGAGCAGGACCCTTGGTCCCCACAGTTTTGCTACCTGCTCTAGAGTGGATCCTGAATATTCAACATTCAATTTGCTCCAGGGTTTGTCTTATACCCTCTCTCTTCATTAACAGAGAATTATTTTCTGCTTCTGGATCCAAATTCGAAAATACTATGTCTAAGTGTGGGTGACTTTGAACTTAAAAAGATTATAGGAAAAGGAAGTAGTTTGGTCAAACTAACGGGATGAATGATTAAAATAATAAACATTAATATTTATCCTGAAATTATAACAAATAATCAAATTGCAATTCGAGGTTGTACTTCCAGGTAAGAAGGGATGAGCAACAGGTCACCATGTTCCCCACTGATTGCAGCTAGAGAACCCGGAAGAACAGAGTGGCTATTAGAGGACTCTGGGAGATAAATGCTAGCAGGGAGATAGGAGAAAACAATCAAAACTCTCTCTCTGTTTGCTTTATTTCCTCTGGGCTCACACAACCTAGCCACCAGGCAGTCCTGTGACTCTAATGGTGTTTGTAACAAAAAGGACAGCATCAGAGACCCAGAGCAGATGAAAGCTCTAAGGGAATGGAAACCTTTCTAATCATAGGAACTGTGTGGTCCAAGAGAGTGGCCTGAACCTCCCTGACCCCTGTCCTCCCTGTGCCTCCATTTCTGTAGAGCCTTCTCAGCCAGTCCTCTACCTTCTGGACCCCTGACATTCCAGCCCATGGTAGGTACAAGTGGTGGTCAAATTCTGTCCTACTTTATGTCCTATTCAAACTTCATTCATGGGGCCCAAAGACTAGAGCAAGCACGGCATGCAGAGAGGAGGTGTGGGTCAGTTGTCTGGCATTATCTTATATTTGTAAGTTTATTGTGTAAAAGTGAAACCCAGACAAAAAGTCACAACAAATCTAATAAAAGGGTGGTTTTCAAATAAACTTTAAGATCTTTGTTAAGAAGCGCGAACTGAGGCTCCTGGGTAGCTCAGTCAGTTAAGCATCCAGCTCTTGGTTTAGGCTCAGATCATGAGAGTGGGCCCCACATTGGCTCTGAGCTCAGCTTGGAGTGCTCTTGGGGAATCTCTCTCTTCCCTCCCACCTTCAACACAGCACGGTCTCTCTCTCTCTCTCAATTTCTAAAATAGATAAATCTTTAAAAAAAAAAAAAAAGGAAGCTCAAAGTAAGGCAGAGATATGGAAAGGACCAATACATCTTTCCACGGCATCAGAAAGGATTAAGTTACGAGGAAAAAAAAGTCTCTTCTGGCTGAGCCCTGGGATCTCATCTCAGCCCTTCTTTCTCCTTCGGCCCACGGCTCAGAGAAGGAAGGATAATCAAGAGCCTATGATTCCACCACAGCCTGAACTAGTGTATCTAGACAGAGAGGCCGAGGGACAAGCTAACACAGACTACGACTCTTAGGACTGGAGAAATGACACGCCATAAATGTGTGGCGTACACGATTCATGACGAATCACGGTTTTTGTTTTGTTTTGTTTTTTAGGTTTTTTGTTTTGTTTTGTTTTTGTAGATACAATAAAAACTCAAAGAATCAAAGGGCCAATCAGACTAGACTGAGACTACCCAAGTGAGATCTTAAAACCTAATGACCGCAGTCCCGTCTGGTTATTACGCTTTCATAAAGGACCATGCGTGCCATTTTGCTGTCTGTCATTTTCTCCCACATGTCCACATTTCACCTGGTGTTAACTCCAGAGGCCATATGGATGAACAGCCAATACCTTTTCTTCACCAGTCTTTGAACCTCTCAACTCCAATGACCATGACCCAGACCCTACTTTGGTCACATCAAGAGCTTGCCATCACTCCAGAGAAATTGTATTCCACTTTTGACCATCCTTTCTGGCCCTTCTACCCACCTTCACTTACTCATCTGAACCACAGCCTCTTACCTGGATCCCTTCATCATCACTCAATTTAACCTCCTTGACTGTCTTCCTTCCTTTGGGACCCTATTGGAAACCCAGGGTCAGAGCCTGTCCCTGAATGGCCCTCTCCATACCTTGGACCCCATCCTTCTACTATAGTCTCCACCAGGGCTTGAAGTTTTCTTCTCCCTGGTTATGTTCTGGGCGACTTAACGCTGCAAAATAAAAGTCATCCCAACCACGCACATTGGGTTAACACAATCACGATCTCGAAACTCAGCTGGGCCATCAGCCCTGGAAATTCATAACTTCTACTCAACCACATTGCCCTCATGCTTGGCAGACATACTTCCTACTTTGCTGAGGCTTCCAGACTGCACCACCCCCACACACTGAATTATATGCTCCTCCGTCCTTGGACATCCCTTGGGTTATGTCAAACTCCTCCTCCTCCACAACCTGCTTTATTCTCTTTGCATGTGATTTTTAAAGATTTTATTTATTTATTTGACAGAGAGAGATTACAAGTAGGCAGAGAGGCAGGCAGAGAGAGAGGAGGAAGCAGGCTCCCTGCTGAGCAGAGAGCCCGATGCAGGGCTCGATCCCAGGACCCTGAGATCATGACCTGAACCCAAGGCAGAGGCTTTAACCCACTGAGCCACACCCAGGTGCCCCTGCATGTGATTTTTAGCTCCTAATAGACCTATCCTGATTCACTGCTGCCTCTCTATCCCTGGACCCAGGTCCTCGTAAGCTTCCCTCTCCAAATTTTTTCTTCCTGTTTCAAACTTCCTCAAAGAAGAATCTAAGCATGCCATGTCCTTCCATCCCTATAGACTCACTTCTCACACTGCAGATCACAACTCTGACTTCCTCATGCCAAACGGGCAACTCTTTCCTTCATCTCTCATCTGACCAGACTTTCACTGCGTTTGACATCTTAGTTCACTCCATCATTTGTTTTACTGGAATTATCAATAATTATTTTATTATTATTCATTTATTATTAATATTCATAATCATTAATTATTATATAATATTATTAATATTAATAATAATTATTGCACAACACTTCACTTTTAATATTGACCATTTAACTTTGAGTTAGGTGACTTTCACATATATATAAAAATTCAGGGGCTGGTATAATGAACTCCTGCAAACCCATCAGTCAGCTTTGAGAACTCTCCCTTCATTGTAAGCATTGTTTCCCTGTTTCCTTGCCCCCACCACCTCTATCACGGATTTTTTTGAAGCAAATCGCATACATTCATCAATAAATATTTCACTATATATCTCAAAAGATAAAGAATCCCTTTAAAATCATTTTAAAAATATCATTGTGAAGCCTCAATATCAATAAATCCTGAATATCTTCAAATATCCAGTACCGTTCAAACTCTCACTGTGATTGCAAAGGTATTTTGTAATAACTTGTATGAGTCAAATCCAACTTTGCTGTTAGAAGCTACGGCATGGCTGGAGTCGTGGATCAAACTAGGCCCTGACTTGCGTCTCCTTTAAAGTCCGGACACCTTGACAAGGGGTTAAGGATGGGAAAGTTGAGTAACACTGAGAAAGGGTCTGGGCTATGTGTCGTGTGCTGGCCTACGTGACTCCCCACACCCTCTCCCTACAGAAGGGAACAAGGTGGTCAGGGTCGTGAATTCTTAGATGGTCCTTGTTGTTCCTGTACCTCCCATAACCCACTCCCTGGTTGATTGTCTTGCTAATGGCATTAGCTGTGACTACCTGGCATCACGAGGTTTGCTTGTAGTTAACGTAAACTTGTTAGAGAAACTTGCGGTCATCTGACTAGATACTGATGTATTACTCCTCCTATTGTGGTCTGCCTTATAAATGCTTGTAAGATGTGGAATAAAATCGGCACTGTTGGACATCCTCCTCCGTGCTCCCCCTGCCCCCATCTCTTTGTCTCTTAATTTCTTTTCACCATCCTCTTACCCTCACGTTTGCTGGTCGATTTGTCGCGCCGGCCGCGACACTTTGCAATTGGCTAAACACATCTCTCTTTTTCCTCTTGCAGTTTATTTAGTGAAGAAACTGGGTGATTTTGTTCTACGGTTACCTAAGGTGTGAATTTTGCAGACTGCAAAATTTAATGTCCGGTAACATATTTCTCTCTTTATATTTCTTTTAAATTTATAGTTAGAGCCTTACATGTGATCAGCTTCAAGTTTGATTTCACACACACACACACACACACACACACACACACACCTCTATGACCTATAATGTGTTTTTCCATCAAGAGGTACCTAATACCAGAGTGTCTCACTCTCTATGATATTAACAGTTATTGGTGGTCATTTCCTAGGTCTGTTACTTCATCTGAGGCTTCAAAAGGGTAATCCCCTAATTCAATCATGGTTGAATTTATTACCTGAAACACTTCCCCTTGTTCCCTGAAACAAATCCCTTAGCCTCCAACCAGGGACTATTCTCGACAGTAGGCATATACCAGTAACTCTGGAGACAAAATTCTCTGCTTTCTTGATGCTTGCATTCCAGTGCCCTTCAGTCCCTGTGTATTGTAAGGGCTCCACTAACATCAGCTAATGGGTGCATTCATGGTTCTCTTTCTGCTGAGTGCTTCTTGCATGTGAATATCTCCATGGTTTTATCCAGAGCACACAGCTCTTCTTATGGTACTTTTCCTGGATGGTCTTACCTACTCTCATTCTTTTAAATATGACTACAAATAAATTAATAAACAAGTAAATATGTATTGAGTATTTACAATGTATCAGGTAATGCTCTAAGCACTGTGTGTGTGTGTGTGTGTGTGTGTGTGTGTGTGTGTTTGTACATAGTCAGTTCATTCTCAAATGAAGTAGATCTTATCTGTTCTAGATAGAATGTGTGATAGCCATGAGAACGCTGCTTTCTCATCTCTGCTATTGACTCAACTCTGAAATCCATCACAGCCTGTGTCCCAGGATCACATGTTTGAATGCTGGTGGGATACCAAGGTAGGTCTGATTCTAGGAGACCTGGACCACCTCCGACAGGTGTCTTTGGCTTGAGGACTCCCTAGCAGTCTTGCTGAACTTCCCTTAGAACGGCTCAGATCTACCCAAACTTTCCCCCTTCCTTCCCTTTCTCCCTCAGTAGGGGACAGACATACATCATGGCTCTCCAAACATCTCCTGGCTTCATCTGCACTTTTTCTTTCATTATCTCCTCTATAAATACCTTGACATTTAATCCCTTCTCAATACCTGTTTCTCACATGGCCCAGGCTAATACACTATTGCTATGTAACAGATTGCTTGGGAGCTTAGTGACACAAATAATGGTTTTCTTATTCTATGGATACAGAATTCAGATAGAGCTCAATAAGGATGGGTTGTTTCTGCTCCATGATGTCTAGAACCTCAACTGGGAGGCCTGGGCAGCCAAGAGCTACCCAGTAGGTGGGGGCTAGAATCACCTGGAATTATCTTCACCAGCATGCTTGGCAGTTGATGCTGACTGTGGTCTGAGACCTTTGTCCGAGCTCTTAGAGAATCTACACATGCCCATGAGCCCCGGGCTTCCTTCCAGCAGAGCAGGCTCAGGGTAGATGGACTTCTTCCAGGAAACCTCAGCACTGCAAACATGAGCACCCTTGCAGACAAGTCAGGTGTTGCATTGCCTTTCAGTGTGTCCTCTGAAGTCACCCCTGTTACTTTTCCCATACTTTTGCTTTTGGTCAAAGCCGTCACAAACTTGCCCAGATTCAATGATAGGTGAAGAGTATCAAAGAATTATTTAGCCAATTCAAGAACCAAAACGTTATTTGGACATCAATTTTCAAGAGGAGAAAACTGAGGCACAGAGACATTATTCCCTCCAGGGATCATAGAACAAAGTCCAAGAACTTCCAAACTACCTCTTAGACATTTGCATCCCTTGTGGCCCTCAAATTTCATGCTCTCAGACTGAATTTTTCATCACCCACCTTTTGTCCTGAGTTATTAGCCTAGGGCATATAATCCCATGTAACCAGTGACTCCAGCTAAACACCTGAGAATAATCTTTGCCTCACCTTACTCGGGGGTCTCATCAATCACGCATTACAGTTCTAACCAGTGTGAGCTGTTCACCCATTTGAAATGGTTGCACATTTTCTTCTCTTCTGTTTCCATAAATTACATTAACGCCAGCACAAACTCCCCTCTGCTCTATGGGCAGGGAGTCCACTACCTGTACTGCTGCACTGCCCATCTTCTGAATCTTCTAGAACACCTAGAGGGGAAGTCTGCCCCAAGCCCTGGCCAGTCCCATTCAGGAAAGGTCCTCGTGGGGTGAGCCTACTGATTTGGTTACTGCCTTCACTCCTCATTGCCCAGTGACAGAATTACAAACACCAGATGGTTCTTCCTGGCTGGAACTCTGGAATGAACCAAAACGGACCCTGGTCTCTGAGTGCTGGGTTCTTTCAGTTCTACACAGAAATTTCCCTCTGTTGATGAGTCTTAGGGGCCCAGTGATGGCACGCCTAAGCCACAACCCCATCTTTCTCATTTGAGGAAGTTGCTTTATGTTTCAACCTCCTCACAAAATACTTCTCTCCTCCCTTTCACACCTTGAGAGAGCCTGAGCTCTCCTAAGAAGGGTTCAGCTCTCAGGAGCACTAAAAAGTTTCTCCACCTTCTCTAGAAGGAAAACACTGTTTCTTCCTCACTATCACACACAATGAGTCTCCAACCCCAGGTCAAGCTGCAGGATTCTTGCTTCTCAGTTACTGAAGTAATAGCATCAAATGCAGGGAAACTCTCCAGAAGGTTCCGTGCTGCATCAACCAGATTTTCCTTCTAAATATTTCTCAAACCATCCCCTCTCCTCTTGCCCTGAGTTCAGCACCCTGCTCCATACCCAAGTAGCTCCCAGGTCCCCCAGCAGTGTCCCAGGACCTCAGTGGGTAGGGGGATGGAGGAGGCAACCTATATGATCCCTGCCATTACCCTGCTTCAAATAGAAGGGTTCCACTTCCGTGGAAGTGGAAGCTTCAAAGGAAGGTCTCTATCTAAGGTTACTCTTGGAAAATAAAACAGAGGCAAAATTCTGCAACTGAAATGAAAAGTTAGAGAAAATTGCAATCGAAAACAGAAATTTGCCCTTGATAGACCACTGCCGGGAGCCCTGTCACAGCCCCCACAGACTCAAAATGAAGTGCAGCATTTTGGGGCATCTCAGTGGCTCATTTGATGAAGCATCTGTCTTTGTCCCAGGTTATGATCCCAGAGTCTGAGGATCAAGCCCCACATTGGGCTCTCTGCCTAGCAGGGAGTCTGCTTCTCTCTCTCTGCCCCTCATACTGCTCACGCTCTCTCTTGCTCTCTCTCTCAAATAAATAATTAAATTTAAAAAAAAGAAAAAAGAAATGCAACATTTTTATGTGATGCCAGGACCTACATGAACTGCCCCCTCCTGTGTCTTCCTCTTGCACATCATCTCCCGATGACACTGAACTGCTCACAGTTCCCAGAAGATATTGCATTGTCAGGGCCCTGGGCTTTTGCTCAACCTCTCCCCTCTGCCCACTACGCTTCTTTCCATCTAGCCCCATTCAGGTTTGGCCATCAGTTTGTTCACTATCCCCACCAGAAAGTGCAATCTGACCACGTTATGGGCTCTGCCAGTTGAGGTGCCCATACTTGTGAGCTCCAAAACCAAGCTGTGACTCAGGACCTCTCTTTTGCAACCATTAGGCTGACCCTTGCCTGTCCTGAGGATCTTTTAGAGACACGGCCTGAGTTGAGCCCATCTTTGTGTCTCCAGTGCCTAGCAGAGTCTCTGGCTGGTCACATTCAGAAAATGAGTGCTGGATGCATGCATAACGGATGGAGAAATGGGAGCAAACAACCTTCTTTATCTGTCCCCTGCTAGCCACGCCTGTGACTCTCAAACCACTGTACTTCTCAGGTCCCTAGAGACCCTCAGTCCTTTCTCTACAAAACAGAATGTAATCCGGCGTGTTTCAAAAGCCACCTGAATTGCTTCAGGGTCATTATTATGAACATCAATTATGCCAAGAGCAGCCAAGAACAGATGCAAAACTTAATAGAGTTTTCTGGATGACAGAATGCTGGATAAACAAACCTAGGCTGATTATATAAAGAAAGATACCAGAATGTGGAAACATGAACATAGTTTGGTCCTGAGCTACAAGGGCCATGGTCTGGGGAGTTGTAAATCCAAGAAATCCTCCATGATCCCTACGCTGATCACAAAAATCAGGCAGAATTCGCCACTGGGCTGCAACAAGTAAATCCAAATGAACACCCTACTAGTTGGGGATCCAAATGCTCAATTAGCATTCCGGAACATACCCAGGGAGTTTCAAAGAGCCTAGCACTGCCGTGCCATTACAAGGAGGGAAATCTTATCCCAGCAAGCCTCTTTCATTATCCAGCTCTGTGAAAAGCCCTCCACGAGGTGCTGGGAAAAACTCGACCTCCCCATGTACCAGGCCTCTTTCCAGCCAAGAATTGTCATGTACCTCTCTGGTTTCTTTAAAAAGCTCCGGAGCTATTCACCTTGCTTTCCAGTGAGATTTCCTTTGCCCCTTTGATATGTAATTTTTCATTACACAGGATTTGCTAATTTTTATTTAAAAAAAAAAAAAAAAGATTTTACTGGCAATCCTGCACATAACGGCAGTGGGCTCATCGGACGGATTTTGACACATCTGTTGTCTTCAGTAACTATGCAAACACTGAATGAAACGCAGGCCCAGAAATGCATCCCTACGGTGAGCAAAGGGATACTCGCTCCAGCTTCTGCTCTGACAAAGAGAATCCACCTGCAAATTTCTCGCTTATAATAGGTAGTTGGGTACAGATAGTAGGGATACGGATCATAGGGTTTTGGATAGTGGATTTGCAAACCTCATCATATTGCAAGAAGAGTAAAAGAATAAGTCTCGCTACTAAAATAAATATATGGAGCTCAAGGTATATTGAAATTAAATTTCAAGAGGGGAGAAAAGCTGTATGTGCTCTGTGTGTGTGTGTGTGTGTGTGTGTGTGTATCTGTGTATGTCTTCATGAGTTTCCAAACAGCAGTGAAGAATCACGTTCCTCCATAGCCCAGGCAGCCACTGTGAACAATGTCCTTCACGTGAGTTTAATTTGCTTTGTAAATACAAGTGTAATTGGTATTTAAGGGGCCATTCTAAATTGCCATCACCCCCTCTGCCTGAGCATGAGTAATCTAATTTTTCTGCAGAGCATGCTGCGGTTTGATTGACAGGTCTCCGAGGACCGTCTTGTATGTCAGCGTCAGTGAAAATGAGTTCTGAAGTATAGTCACACCCCCACGCACGCGTGGAATCCCAATCACCCACGACTCCTTAAATCCATTTGCCCCATGTCTTGCTGCTGACGGATAATATATTCATTTGCTTCTGGCTAAAAAAAAAAAAAAAAGAAGAAGAAGAAGAAGAAAAATAGTGAGAAACCGCTGATGCATATTGATGGCATCCTCAAGGAGCCGTAATTGGGAGGAGTGGTCTGCCGTTCCTGTGCGTGCCAGAGGACCCCAAGCGGCTGTCGTTCTTCTCCATTCTGCAGCCAACTGGAAAAAATGAACCCCAGACTGTCAGGTGATTGAACCACTCTCGCTCTCTCTCTCTCTCGTTAGAACTGGGAAATTAAAATCTAGCACCTTGACAAAAAGGGAATTTGCTTGCAAGTGTCACTAAGTATTTTAACTGAGCCCTAAATATCATCAGATTAAAATTGCACCCAGAGCGGAAAATGTTAGTTTTAGTACGGACTTCTATTGTGTTTGTTTGACATGCAATACGTGTGTGTTCTTCTGTGTTGAAATATTTAACATGGGAATTCAAAAAGCAAAATCGCACGATCAAACTTTAATGTTAAAGGGTAGGACTAAGTCAGCTTATGGAGGAGTTGGCACAAGGAAATGTGAACTCAGGCTCATTGAAGAGAATAAGCAAGGTACCCATAGAAGGCAAGCATTCCCTGTTTGTAAGTTAATTTTAGGGATTAGCCAAACGCTACCTGCGCTGGGTACTGAGAAACCCTTCCCTACTGGTCCATAGTTCATATTTAGTATTATGTCATCTGTGCTAAAGAGCCAGGGGCTTTTTTATGCCTGTCTGAACTATGTGGGATAAGATGTTTGCACTGGTATACACCGGTTTTTTTTTTTTCTATCAGGAAAATTAGTTCATATATTTGGATTATGTTATTTTATACATGACAGCTATTGTGTTTTTTTTTAAATAATTCCAGCTTTTGGAGTATCTAAGAAAGGATTGCTCTGTGTGATAAAGAACAGACACTTGCTCTGTATTTTTTTCATCTCTCCAGAGTATTTACTATATAATAGGTACCCAGTAAGTTATCAGTTTAAAATGGTAAGTGAATCAAATTAGGTAGAGAAAATAAGATCCCTCACTGCATATACTACTTTAGGAAGTCCCAGAATATATCTGAAACAATCCAAAGAGTGGTGCCTATGGCACTCAATTGGTCAAGCATCTGCCTTCAGTTCAGGTCATGATCTTAGGGTCCTGAGATCGAGCCCTGCATCAGGGTCTCTGCTCAGCCAAGAGTCTGTCTCTCCCTCTCCCTCTGCCCCTTGCCCCTGCTCATGCTCTTTCTCACTGTCACTCTGCTCTCTCTCAAGCAAATAAATAAAATATTTTAAAAAAGAAACAACCAGATGAAACTATAACATACTGGACACTGACATTAAATTCATTAGAAAGAGCTCCTCTTCTGTGCCTTGTCATCATAATGCCAAAGAGCGTTCATTGTCAACTGCCGAACACTTTCCAAGAGGGGAGATTTACTACATGTCTTAGGTGGTTTTGCGGGGGGTCAAATTTGTTGCTTTTGTTGAGTCTGTCCATTACTATCCCCCATAGGAAATATTAGTTGTCTTCCCTTACTTAGCCACCACTCCGGAGCTGGTCTCAGAGCCCCAAGCCTGGAACCTGGAGCCACCGTCAATATCAAAAAGCACAGAAATATGTCAGTGACCATGTAGGAGCATAACTGGGTCAAAGTGGTCCCTCCCAGGAAGAGGGCCCTTCCAAGAACTTCCACACGGGCATCTTCCATTCCAATCGGATTCCTCCCTCGCCCCCATCATCATCCCCCCATCATACATACAACCACAAAGCATAAATGTGCCTGTATGTAAGTGAATATGAGTGCACACACATCTGCACATATAAACTGCCTTTTTTTTTACAGTTCCAACTTGCATAAGATCAATAAAATAGTGTAAAAATGCCATCTCATTTTATTACAAGGACCCCAAAGTGCAATTCCATAGCAGATATGATGGTTTACGGTGGAGATAATGTAAGTGCAGGAATTGCTTTAGAGTGAAAGAAAATTAAAATCATGTATTGTTTTTTTTTCATTAAGGTGAAATTCACATAATATGAAATTAACCATTTTGAAGTGTACAACTCAGTGGCATTTAGTACATTCACAATGTTGTACAATAAAAATTATGGATCCTTAGGGACCCACAACTTGACAGTGGTTAAGAGAAAGGATTTTGAAATCACACAGCTCAGATCTGAATTTCAGTTCTACTGACCACAAGTAGCAAAACCACTACACAGGGACAACAATTGGTCACAGGGATGGTCTGCAAAGGACAATAATATCACAGGGATGGTCCAGGGACTAAATACCAAGACATGGTATGTCAAAACCCTTATTAGAATCCTTGAGGATTTTATTATTATTTGAAACTGCCTCTAGCATAAAAATGGGGTTTAAAAAAATAATCTTTGGGGGAAAATATCCATTATTATTTCAACATTACTGCCTTCTTTTTCATGTTTAAAAATTGACTTCGTATTTTCACTTCCTTAATCTACATGGGAAAATACCAGATTGATTGACCAGCTCAAGACTTGTGACTATTTTCCAAGATTTTAGAAATCAAATAGACATCATCATGCTGATTTTAAGTTATTTTTAACTGCACCACCTGTAGATCCTGGCAATAGGAACTCTTATATTGGACCCCTTGCTTTAGGCCCACAAATCACAAACACAAATAAATACTTTTATTAAAGAACACACAGGTGCGTCTGTCATTTGCAGTTGGATACAGCATGACTCCTCACCTAGAAGGTTCTACTGGTGATTAACATCTCTGGAGGCCATTCCACTTGCCTTCTGTCTCCTTGCAAAAGGCCACTGGTCCCAAGGAGTACACTTTTACAGGTTGTAAAGAGCCAAAAGGAGGATGCACATGGCTTGGGAATGAGAGAAGCATTTTGAATGGCAAAACCAGTTGGGAAAGTGAAAACATGAATTAATTAACTTGTCAGTAGTTTACTCTCAGATAAAATGCAGTAGAGTTTGGCATATCTTTTCCCTATAGAGCCCAGCTTCTAGTTTGCAGGCTTTCTCTCTGTTCCAACTTGTGTTTCCAGAGTGAACCTGTGTAGAAATTAACAAGGTGTTCACCACAGTTGCCCTTAATGCTAAGGACCATTTTACAGCATGAAACAAATTAGTCTGAAGCTTGAATGTGAATATGAATACAGATTAAGTATAAGAAAAGTGTGAGGCCTTTTCTGACATTGGTAAAGAGCGGATCATTGAGCTATAGAATAGGAAGAAGTTTTATTTTTATAAATATATTGCATAATAGTTCATCAATTTTTCAAAAAGTAAGAAAACATTTCAGCTTTTTATAATTTAGGTTTTAAACGTTCATAGTATAATTCGTGTTTCTCTTCTCTTTCTAATAGAAATAAGAAGCCATTGTAAAAGGAAAGAAAAGAACACTTTGATTTTTTTAAAATTTTGTATTAATTTTGATTATATTTTTGATGAAAATATAATACAATTTTGTTTGCTTTGAATATGATTACATTTTCTTTTTTCTCCCCAGGTGCCTCTAACCTATCCAACTGTTCTTGCTTCCCCACAGATCTAATCAGCATCTTGAATTGAATTTGGTATGTAAAGTTTATATGCCTATTTTACATGTATGCATACTTTACTACATATCCATATATTCTTATATAAATATAGCACTATTTTGCATGCTTTAAGGTTTTACATAAAAATATAATAATCATAAGGTTTTGCAAATTATTTTTTTCACTCAAGGTTACATTTAAAAAATTTTTTAAGAGATTTTATGTATTTATTTATTTGAGAGAGGGAGCGAGAGAGTACAAGAGGGGAGGAGAAGGAGAAGCAGGCTTCCCACAGCGCAGGGAACCTGACATGGGGTTGGATCCCAGGACCTTGAGATCATGACCTGAGCGGAAGGCACTTACCCACTGGGCCACCTGGACACCCCTCCAGATCACATTTTTTTATATTTATCAATGTTGACAAATATCATATTCATTAACTTTAACTTTGTATTGCCCTCCTTACTATAGGACAATTTCTTAATCCTCCTGTTGACAGATGTACCAGTTTTCACTATTTTAAACAACACCATTATGATCTTTATTGTACATTTCTCTTTGGGCACCTATGAGGGAATTTCTGTAGGGAATATATAGGCAGAAGTAGAATTGCAGGGGCACCTTCGTGACTCCGCCAGTTAACCATCCAACTCTTGATTTTGACTCAGGTCATGATCTCAGGATGGTGAGTCAAGCCTGACAGAGCATGGAGCCTAATTGAGATTCTCTCTCTTCTTCTGACCCCCAACCCCCAAGAAGAAGAAGGAGAAAAGGAAGAAGAAGAAGAAGAAGAAGGAGGAGGAGGAGGAGAGAGGGGGAGTGGGGGGAGGGGAGGGGAAAGAAGAAGTTGGTGAAAGGGACTAGGAGGGGGAGGAATAGAAAAAGAAGGAGAGAGGGGGAGGGGAGGAGAAGGAGAATTACTGCAATGTCCTGAGGAAATGCTTGCTTTCAACTTTACTAGCATTGCTAAGTGCTTTTTAATGTATTTGTATTAACTAGTACTCCTTCCAGTATCTAATTTAATGTCCACTCAGTTACTCTAAATCTCACTAACTCTTGGTTTATTTGGAGTTCTTGAAATTTCATGTCTCACATTGTTTTTAGCCTGTGAGTCGTCCCCTAACTCATTCAAAAGGCAGTTCACATTTCATCCAGCATTTCTAGGAGCTTACAGTGGGAGAATTTTTAGAAACCCCTTTAGGTCATGATGCCCAAACCAAGGTACCTGTCAGGGGAGATGCAAAGCACAGAGATGTATTGGATGCAGGGAGTTTGATTACTAGGAGACTGAAGGGGTGAGGAAACAAAGGGGAGAAGGGAATTCTTGGAGCCGCCAAAAGGGGGCGGGCGTTCTACAGATGTGAAAGCTACCACCAACCCTGCTGGACCCCAGTCTGTGCTGTCTCTGCATCCCTGGCGGGGGCCCTACAGTCTCTTGCAGAACGATCCAAAGGCACTACTAGGGCTGTGGGCTAGAAGTAGCATGGCGATCCTATCCCTTTCACCTTTCAGTCTTAGGCCAGTGTCTTCTGTTGCGATACATGATGGCAGAAGCCAGCAGTCAGAGAGTGAAAAACCATAGTTCGTAGGCTTTTCACCCCCTAAGCACAGAACAGGAATGGATTAAGGACAAACAAATGTCCAACACACCAAATGACCTAATTTTTCTCTCTGGAAGCTTTTAGAATCTCATAACTGTCACTCAAAAATGTCGTAATGTTGCACCATCGTGTAGCAATCATCATAGTAGTTATTCGATGGGTTATTCTGTTGCGGAAACTCTTATTTTTTAATTACCGGGAAAAAAATGAAGCAAAGCTACATGTGCAGGCACAGATAAATCTTATAAGCAGAATGAGGAAAAACCAAGTTTCAGAACATAATGTATAGTATGATATCATGTTTATGAAATTTGAATATATGCAAATCAATACTTCATGTTGCTTGTGGATACATTCTTAGGGAATAAAAGTTTTTAAAAAAGGCATGGAATGTTAAAATACCAATTATGTTTACCTTTGGAAAAAAAAACAAGAAAATGGAAAAACAAAACAGAGAAATGGAACTGGGAAGTAGTGAGCATGGAATTTCAGATTATACTCTATGTTACGCTAGTTTTTTTAAGCTAGCTAGTGAGAACACAGATGTTTTCACTCATTTATTATCTGTAACATTTAGTATATCTGAAACACTCTGTAGCAAAGAAGAAAATAAAAGATTGAAAAATCAAGTGAGTTTTGGAGTGCCTGGGTGGCTCTGTCAGTTGAGTGTTCAACTCTTGATTTCCACTCAGGTCATGATCTCAGGGTCATGAGATCCAGCCCTGTGTTGGTCTCTGTGCTGGGCCTGGGCTTAGAGCCGGCTTAAGACTCTCTCTCTCTCTCTCCCCCTCTCCCTCTTCCTTTCCCCCTTCTCCCACCATCCCCTTCTCTAAAAAAGAAAAGAAGGAAAGAAAAGAGGGAGTATGGGAAAGAGGTGACAGAGAAATAGAGGAAAGAAATAACCTTTATTTAAAGAAATTATGAAAAATTATTTTCCTGTAAGTATAATTCAGCAAATTTTCTCTTCTCACTCTGAGCTGTTGTTGTTGCTGCTGTTGTTTCAAAAATGGCTAATATTTACCTATTACATACCAGGCACTGTCCTATGAACTGAGAACACAGAATTTAAAAAGATCAGGTTATGACGGGGGCTCCTTAGGAGCTTACCTTCTGGGGGGGGATGTAGACAGCAAACAACAAACAAACACACATATCAGATGGCAACAGATGCAGAGAGTTGATATAGACTGATGCCATGGTTAACATCAGAGATGACAACGAGCCAGCAATGCAAATCTGAGGAACAAAACCTTTCCAGAAAGAGGAATTTTTTGTGCAAATAATCTATGGAGAAAATAAACATTATGGGTTCAAGGAATAGAAAAGAAAGGAAGGATGCGAGAGCCCAGTGAGCAAGGAGGGCATGAGGGTAGGTAGTCAAACAATAATGCCCATGGTTAGGCATACAAATATCATCTGAAAGGCTGTAAACAGAGGTGGCCAAGATGGCACACTCCTGGCCAACCAGGACACTAAAGAGAAAGGACCACCTGTTCACAAGGAATTCTTGTGATTTCTGCAGCTCTTTGCATCACCAGTGCCTTCGTCAGAGCTCCAAAATAAGGGCAATCAGGACTTAGAACAATAGGGCCCTGATAGCAAACGGATTAACTTCTGCAGGTATCTCTAGACAAAGGATTGTGAACAAGACTTGTCCCTACAATCTAAGTCCTTGACATTTTAAACAGATGATTGCTCCCTGGAGAGGCTCAACTTTCTGCTCATCTGAACTTGGGGGTTCACAAGGAGCTCATTTGAAAGCTTTACAACAACGTGACCTATTGCACTGTAAGCAGTTGAAGTGGATCATGACATTACATATGCAGAAGGGCAAACTAAGAACTATTCCTCACCTCCACACCCCAATCATGTGGACATTTTATCATTGAGAATCCATTCATACTGATTAGGTGAGAGATATTATCTGCAACATGGAAAGCTCTTTTAGCATGAATAAACTCAGGAAGGAGACAAGTGCTCAGTAACTATTTCCCAAGAAGTGATTTAATTAGAAGACTTTGTGCAAAATTATGTTAATCAAGTCCCACGAATTCTTTTGTTTTCCTAGGAAGAAAATAAATCCGAGTGGCAAGAAAATTAACCTTTTAGGTGAGCCACCTAAAGATCTCTCTAGTAAATAATAGAACATGAATCAAAGCATCATCATTTCCTTTATCCTACCTCTGTCTTGTCTGGTACCAGGAAAATCTAGGTAAAGGAAAGTCTCATTTTAGCCTGAGGCCGAATTCTGAACAGATAAGGTTTTTAAACTACCTTAAGGGGCCCAGGATTTATGGTTCTTTTCTCTTAGGAGGAGCAGAGTAGATGACTGAGTAGAGTAAGGGATATGAAGAAGCTCTTTGAGGAGAAGACTGGGGAGAGCTAGGAAATCAATGTCAGCTAAGAGGGGGTAGATAGAGAGAGAGATAATAAAACAGATTTAGCTATAGATATAGGCCTAGATATGCGGAATCCAAAAGCCCATGAATGTGAGAATGTCTCTTCCACTGGGTAAAATGTGGTCCTGCTTTTATCAGTCTCTGCTTTCAGCTTGGTGGGTCTCCAAAAAGGGCTCAAGTTGAGGAAGATTTCAAGAGGATGGTGCTGTCTCTCCCATCATCTATTGGGTCTAGCTCTTTGTAGATCACTGGATGGGGAGGACAAAGGTGCCATCAGAGAACTCTCAAGTTATGTGACCTTCAAGCCTACTACCCTGGACATGGATCCCCTCTGCCTCCACCATGGGTGTGAAGACCACCCTTTCTGGCACAGAAAGGGACAGCCATGCTAGGAGTCCAAGGAGCACATACTAAATTCCAGACTCACAGAACAGACCTATCAAAACACAGTTATCAACAATGACATAATGTACTTGATTGCTTCTTACAATCCACCACAGTTTGCTTCTAAATATACACAACTCTTTGTATATTTAAAACCACTCAGTTTATTCAAACATAACAAATAATTTTTTGAGAACCTACATTTAACTTATAATCAAGTATAGTCGTATTTTTCCTCTGATTCAGTATTCCTGGATCTAACACGGGTGGATTGATTACCTCTACTATTCTTCATGGGGGTATTGTTGGTGCAAATCAATATCTAGAAGCTATTTTGAGTTCTTTTAAGAAGGGAAATGCCAAAGACCTTAAAGAATTCAGGCCAGAAATATGAATGATCTCTACCATTTTTTTTCTATTCCATCTTGATTTGATTTTCATGAGAATCCTGTTTCAAGAGACTTCTGCATTTATTAGTTATATATCAATGTTTTGGATTGTGTTACTACAAAGTTCCAAACATTGTGTTAGCACTGACTGATATTTGTTCACTTTCCAAAAGCCAGGGGGTATTGGTTATTTATCTCACATAATTGATTATATTCTCCTTTTTCACCTATTGAAAAATATTGTTTTCACTGAAAGACAAGTGTTTTCAAAGAAGATCAGAGCCATTGAAGAAAGTCATGATTTTGAAATACATTGTCTGATGGGTGTTGAAGGCTCATTTCAAAGAAAGCATATAGCAGACAGGTCTGTGCATCTGTGCTCTGTTCACCTACAGGCTGTATATTTCAGGAGATTTTGATAAAATACCAATAAGGAATAAATAGCCCATGTATATTCAGAGCAGTTTTTTCCTGTATTATCAAAATTATTTGTAACCAACTGGAAGGTTTCTTTGAGAGCTTGTTTTGTTACCAAATGATATAAGAAGTCATTTCCTTCCAAAACATAAGAAGGGGATGTTTTCCCATTTATTAAGGTCTTCTTTAATTTCTTTAACAAATATTTTATAGTTTTCAATGTACAAGTTTCTTACCTCCTTAGTTAAATTCATTCCTAGGTATTTCTTTCTTTGGGTTGCTATTGTAAATGGAAATGTTTTCTTAATTTTTGTTCACATTGTTCATCACTGATGTACAGAAAACTAAGTCTAGAGACATGCTTTTTACTAACATAGTCATCAGATTTTTATGCAGCCTCGGGCAACTAACATAACCTCTTTTGTTCACAATTTGGTCTTCCATGAAAAGATGTTGAACCAGATCAGTGATATTATCAAACATGATGAAAAATAACGCTGGACTCTGTGGTCCTCCATGCAACACATGAAGAGTTTGAAAGTCATTACTCAGAACAAGATAAATTCTCAGAACAATATAAATCTAAACAAACTGTAAATCAGGAACTTTTCTTAGGTCCATCAGAGAATTAAAGGCAATGGGCAAATTGCTACTCCAAAAGTAGAAAGACAGGTGGACACAGAAGACCACAGTGTATTGGGAGGGAAAAAAACCACTCCACCACTGGAGCCAGCAAATGTTATGAATAATCAAAGGGAAATTGACTAATTACTGGAGACTGAACACCAACTAGCTGGAGAGGTAAAGTCTCCCGGGGCCCAGTCTTGTTGCAGGGAGGGTAGGGTGCACATTTTCATGAGTCATACTTCCAGGAGTCCTGCTGGGTTCTCCCTTTGAAGATTACAGAAAATTCCCTCTTGCTTTGGCAAGGGAAGGGGAACATTAATCATTTTGAAATATGTGCTGAATGTGCTGTTCTCCTTAAGAAAAAAAAAAAAAAAAAAGGAAATATCCAACTCTAGCTCCTGTTAGCCTTTCTGTCTGTCTAAGAGGTTAAAAAGAAAGCTGAGAAACATTTGTGAAGGTCACAACCCAGGGTTACAGGCTAACCATAAGGCTGAAATCTAATCATAGAATTATAGAAAGGTTTCCCTCCCTCCCTCGTATCTTATTATAGCATAAATACTTCTGTATAATAACAGGAATACAACTGAAAAGCTGTGGGGCTCAGACCTATTTAAGAAGAAGCCTCTATGGAAACCCAAAGACAACAGAGGAGACAAAAACAAGAACATATGAGGAAATTTTGGCCTCCCCTACCTGTAAGTATAGGAAAGAGTAAATACAATGTAAATCTTAGCAAGGTAAGCATAAAACTTCACACTGAACATTGTCATGCAGAAAGACCTAATCTGAAAAGAAAAGCAAGATTAGGAGACTTAACTGGATGTCAATACTAGCCAAAGCAATCTACATATTCAATGTAATCCCTATAAAATCCCAATGCTATTTTTGGTAGAACTAGAAAAACCCATCCTAAAATTTATATGGAATTTCAAGAGACTCTGAACAGACAAAGCAATCTTGAGAAAGATGAAAGAAACACAAAAGATGCACAGTTTTCCTAATTTTAAAGATTTATTTATTTATTTATTTATTTATTTGGGGGGGTGCACATGGGGGGAGGGATGGGGCAAACGGAGAGAGAATATCTCAAGCAGACTCCCTACTGAACATGGACTTCAGTGCCAGGGTTGATCTCAGGACGTTGAGATCATGAACTGAGCCAAAATCAAGAGTTAAATGCTTAACTGACTGAGCCACCCAGGCACCCTTACACTTACTGATTTTAAAAGTTAGTTCAAAACTATAGTAATCAAAGCTATGCAGTATTACTGTAAAGACAGATATAGAGATAGATGGACTAAAATAGAGAGCTCAGAAACAAACCCTCACATATATGATCAAGTGATTTTTGACAAGGGTACTAAGAAACTTCAATGGGAAAAGAACAGCTCTTTCAACAAATAGTCCTTAGATATTATGCAAAAGAATGAATTTGAACTCCAAAATCATACCATATACAAAAGTTAATCCAAAATCTATCAAAGACCCAAACATAAGACCCAAAACTATAAATCTCTTAAAAGAAAATAAAGTGCAAAAATTTCATGTGATTGGATTTGGCGATGATTTCTTGGATATGACACCAAAGGCACCAGCAGCAAAAGAAAAAACCTAGCCAAACTGGACTTCGTAAAAGTTTATGCATCAAAAGACACTAACAACAGAGTAAAAAAGCAACCGACAAAATGGCAGAAAATATTTGCAATCATATACTGATAAGTGATTAATATCTAGAACATATAGAGAATTTTGAAAATTCAACAACAAAGAAACAAACAACCCAATTTAAAAATGGACAAAGGATTTTAACAGACATTTCTTCAAAGAAGATATACAAATGGCCAAACAGCCATGAAAATTGCTCAACATTACTAATCAAATGCAAATCAAAACTACAATGAAATATCACCTCACACCCATTGGAATATCTACTATATTAAAACAAACAAACAAACAAGTGCTGGCAAGAATGTTGAGAAATTGGAATCCTTCTGCACTGTTAGTAGGAAAAAAGTGGTACAGCTGCTATGGATAACAACATGGTAGTTCCTCAGAAACTTAAAAACAGAATTGCTATATAATCCAGCAATTCTATTTCTGGATGTAACCCCAATAGAATTGAAAGCTGAGATTCAAACAGATATTTATACACCTATTCATACCAGCATTATTCACAATAGTTAAAATTGGAAAGACTAAAGTGTCCATTAATGGATAAATGATTAAGTAAAATGTGTATACATACAATGGAATATTTCCAGCCTTAAAAATAAAGGAAATTCTGTTGTATAACAAAACATGGATGAAACTTGAGGTTATTAAACTAGGTGAAATAAGCCATTCATACAAAGACAAATACTATGATTCCATTTTTATGAGGTACCTAACTAATTAGAGACAGAAAATAAAATAAGAGTTTTCAGGAACTGTGGAGAAGGGCATAGTGAAGAGTTATTATTTAATAGGTATAGGGTTTAAGTTTTACAAGGTAAAAAGCGTTCTGGAGATTAATAGTGGTGATGGTAGCATATTATGAACCATACTTAATATCACTAAACTGTTTATTTAAGAATGATTTAGATGGTAAATTTTATGTTAGGCATATCTTACCACAATAAAAACTATTAGAAGAAATAAAAAATAATAAATATAAATGGTCTAAATACACCAATTAAAAGACAGACTATCAGAATGGGTAAGAAAACAAGACCAAAGTATTTATGCTGTCCACAAGAAACCCACTTTAAGTATAAAATACAGATAGATTAAAAGTAAAGGGTTAGAAAAAGATACCATCATAATATCAATCAAAACAAAGCTGAAGTAGCTCTATTAATTTTGAACAAAGTAGATTTGGGGACAAGAAAAATTATCAAGAATAAAGGCATTACTTAATAATAAAGGGACCAATGCTCCAAGAAGACATAACAACCCTAAATGTGTATGTGTGTTTAAAAACAGTGCATCAAGATACATGAGGTAAAAAACTGAAGAACTGAAGGAAAAATTGACAAATTCACTATTATAGTTGAAGACTCTAACCCTCCCCTTTCAGTAACTGGCAAAACCAGTATGAGAAAATAAATAACATAAGAAAGAAAAAACACCATTAATCAACTGGATTTAATTTGCTTGCATAGAATACTTGATCCAATGACAGCAGAATACATATTCTTCTCAAGCTCACATGGAAGATTTTCCAAGGTAAGCTGCATTCAGAATTATGAAAGAACCTTTTTAAAAATTAAAAAAAAAATAAATCAAAGTATGCTCTTAGACCATAATAGATTTTTTTTTTAATTTTATTTATTTATTTGTCAGAGAGAGAGATGGAACAAGCATGGGGAGGAGCAGGCAGGAAAAGAAGACTCCCTGCTCAGCAGGGAGCCTGATGAAGGACTCGATCCCAGAACCCTGGGATCATGACCTGAGTGAAAGGCAGATGCTTAACTGAATGAGCCACCCAAACGTCCAACCACAATAGATTTAAACTAGAAATTAATAAATGAAAGATAGCAAGAAAATCCCAAAATATTAAATATTTGGATATTAAGCAAAATATTTAGAAATAACACATGGATCAAGGAAGAAGTCTCAAGGGAAATTAAAGCAAACTTATCAAAAATGAAAATACAACTTACCAAAATGAGTCATTGTAGTAAAAACAGTGCTTAAAGATAAATGAAGAGCACTGGATGCATATGTTAGGAAAGAAGGAAAGATGTATAATCATTAATCTAAGCTTTTATCTTGAGAAACCAGATAAAAGAGAGCACATTAAATTAAGAGTAAGCAGAAGAGAAATAAAAAATAGAGCAAAAATCATTGATAACAAGAATTAATGGAGAAAATCAATAAAAATCACAAGCTGGTTCTTTGAAAAGATCAATAAAATTGGTAAACCTATAGACAGGCTGCATGAGGAAAAAAGAGTTGTCTCACACACTAATAATATCAGAAAGGAAATAAGAGGCCTTCATGACAGATTTCATTGATATTAAGAAGATAATAAGGAAAGAGTATGAACTCTTTATGCCCACAAATTTAATAGCATAGATGAACTGGATAAATTCTCTGAAAACAATCTATCAAAACTCACACAAAGAGAAATAAATTACATAGAATTGAAGAGACTAGAAATAGGAAATGGGATACAATACTGAAAATGAACAATTTCAGAGGACTGATACAACACAACTTCAGGATTTACTAAAAAGCTGCAATGATCAACAGTGTGGTATTGGTAAAATAACAGACAAATAGATCAATGAAACAGAATTGTGAGCCCATAAAAGTCCCACATGCATACAGTCAAGTGATCTTTGACAACAGAGTAAAGAAAGTTCAACAAAAAATGAACAGTCTTGGAGCACCTGGGTGGCTCCCTTGGTTGAGCAGTTGACTCTGGGTTTCAGCTCAGGTCATGATCTCAGGGTCCTGGGATTGAGCCCCAGTGTTGGGCCCCATGCTCAGCAGGGAGTCTGATGGAGATTCTCTCATTCTCCCTCTGCCCCTCCCCTCCACTCTTGCTCTTTCTCTCTCTCTGAATATAAATAAATAAATCTTTTTTAAAAACTTTAAAAAACAAATTGAATAGTCGTTTCAACAAATGGGGCTGGAACAAAGGGACATTAACACACAAAAAATCAGTTGAGACCTTGACTTAAGACTTTTCACAAAAATTAACTGAAAATGCATAATAGTAAAATAAGACTGTTAGAAGATAAAAAAGGAGAAAATCTAGGTGGCCTTGGGTGGTGATGACTTTCTAGATGCGACATCAAAGTACAACTCATAAAATTAAAAATTTATAGATTTGACTTCATTAAAGTAAAAACTTGTACTCCAAAAAGGCCCCATTAAGAGAATAAAAATATAAGTCCCAGAATAGGAGAAAATACTTACAAAATACATATCTGATAAAGACCATGTATTGAAAATATACGAAGAGCTTTTTTTTTAAGATTTTTTTTTATTTATTTGACAGAGATCACAAGTAGGCAGAAAAGCAGGCAGAGAGAGAGAGAGAGAAACTGGCCCCCTGCTGAGCAGAAAGCCAGATGAGGGGTTCGATCCCAGGACCCTGAGATCATGACCTGAGCCCAAGGCAGAAGCTTTAACCCACTGAGCCACCTAGGCACCCCATGAACTCTTAAACTCAACAGTGAGAAAGCAAATAATACAACTGAAAGATGAGGAGTAAATGATCTGAAGAGATACCTCACCAAAGAAGATATACAGATGGTATAAAGAAATTAGAATGGCCGAGACCCCATTCTTCCAAAACCAAATACTAATAAGGACATTGAGCAACAGGAATTCATTCTTTGCTGATGGTGATGCAAAATGGTAAAACCACGTAAGAAGACAATTTGTCAGGTTTTTTACAAAGATAAATATAGACTTACCATATGATCCAGTTATTGCACTCTAAGTTTTTATCTAAATGAGCTTAAAACTTACACACACACACACACACACACACACACACTTCTACACATTAATGTTTATAGAAGCTTTATTAATTATTGCTATGAATTGTAATCAACCAAGAAGACCTTCCGTGGGCAAATCAATAAACAAATTGGCACATCCATTCAATTGAGTATTATCAGTAATAAAATAAAATTAATTATCAAGCCACACACACACAAAAAATAGAGGGATCTTAATTGCCTATTTCTCAGTGAAAGAAGCCAGCCTGAAAAGGCTGCATATTGTATGATTTCAACAATATGACATTCTGGAAAAAAACAAAATTATAGTTATTAAAGAGGTCAATGCTTACCAGGGTTTTCACAGGAGGGATAGGTGGAGCACAGGGGATTTTTAGGGCAGCAAAGCTATTATGCATGAAACTGTAATGATGGGTACATGTTATTACACATTTGTCAAAACCCACAGAATGTACAATAGAAAGAGTGAACCCAACATAAACTATAACCTTGGTTAATAATAATGTATGAATATTGGTTCATTAGTTATAACTAATGGATCACACTAGTGTAAGATATCAATAGGAAAAGTGGTCCAGGGGTGGTGAGAGGGTTTATGGACATGCTCTGTACTTTCTGTACATTTTTTTGTAAATCTAAGACTACTCTGAAAATAAAATCTACTTAAAAATAATAACCTTTTTGGGGCGCCTGGGTGGCTCAGTGTGTTAAAGCCTCTGCCTTCAGTTCAGGTCATGATCTCAGGGGTTCTGGGATCGAGCCCGCATCTGGATCTCTGCTCAGCAGGGAGCCTGCTTCTTCCTCTCTCTGCCTTCCTCTCTGCCTACTTGTGATCTGTCTTTGTCAAAGAAATAAATAAAATCTTAAAAAAAAAATAACCTTTTTATTTAAAAAATCGTGTTGTATTACATCAGAAACTAATAATGTATTTTATGATGGCTAATGTAACATAATAAAAACTTTTTAAAAATCGTGTTATAATCATTCATATGTACTGCAGGAAAAATGGGCCTGTTTTCCCAAAGCCTTGACTATTTCACTGTCATATCCCAAACTTCCATATTCTATGCCTTACCCTGTCTTAACACTTGGAGGTAATGATGAGAATTCTGGGATTTCAGACACAGAGTTCAAAAGTTCTTGAATCATGATCTTTCAGGGCCTTCCTCGTACCAATACCATGACTCTAGTATTTGTCTTTCCTTAAAATGAACTGGAAGCCAAGAGAGATATGTTAACTTTGATATGTCTGAATTCAATCATACTTGTATTTATAACCTAGACACCAGCCTGTCTAGTCTGTCTTCTTCACTCTAGGGATATTTCAGTGGTTCTGTTGTTTGTAGGGCCTTTTAAAAATGCAAAATACACATTTCAAAGCAGTTTGATGAAATTGCAAATCCTTAGCTTAAACAGCATATTTCTTCTTCGTCTTCTGTTTTCCTGAAATGCAGATGGCGGGTGTTCTCATCTGTACGTGCTGCATTAACAACATTCTTTGAAGGGAAGTCCTACCAAGTGACTGCCGTCTTGAAATAGACGTGGAATTCACTGATGCAGCACACAAGGGAATGTCACAGGAAGCCCTGATCAAAGAGGAATGTGAGCTCCAGAATTTCTGATTTGTGTGCGTTGCAAATGCTCAAGTCTGTCAAATTCTAAAGCAGTAAGGAAATTTTAGATATCTAGAATTTCTAGAAATTCTAGATATCTAGAGATATTCATGTCAACCAAATGGTGGTGGGCTCCTGAGGTGACATCAAGGCACTGCAGTGATATTTTTCTAGAGCTTTTTTTTTTTTTTTTTAAGATTTTTTATTTATTTGCAGTGATACTTTAACATAGGTAAAGGTCTCTACATTGGGTCTACACAAATTTGAGAATGGATTTTTAAGTTGTACGGGGTTTCTCTAGTATATAGCTTACTTTATGATGTGGTTGCCTGGCCAGGTGAGAAAAAGTTAAATATAGGGGTGCCAGGGTGGCTCAGTTGTTAGGCGTCTGCCTTTGGCTTGAGTCATGATCCCAGGGTTCTGGGATCGAGCACCACATCGGGCTCTCTGCTCAATGGGGAGCCTGTTTCTCCCTCCTCACTCCCTCTGTTTGTGTTCTCTCTCTCACTGTGTCTCTCTCTGTCAAATAATAAAAATCTTAAAAAAAAAAAAGTTAAAGTTAAATATAGTAGAACGAGGTCAATTGAATTAAAACCTAAAACAATATTTGTTTTGTGGGTAATACAAAAAGAGAGGTTAGGACATGAGCTTTAGAAGCTGGTAATGAGAGAAATTTCAGCAGAGACAGTCCAAAAGCTAAAATAGCCAGAAACAAGTCACATTCCAGGCCAACAATCAACATGAGGATACATCTAAAGTCCAGAAATAGGTCATTTGGGAGAGACAAGCCTGGCAGTTAGCACAGAAAAAGCAAGAAGGAAATCCATCAGCAGTCACCTGGGTGCTGCCCTCAAAGGATATCAGCAATGTCTGTGTGTGTGTGTATGTGTGTGAGTGTGTGTGTGTGTGTGTGTGTGTGTGTGTGTGTGTGTGTTAGGTAGTTGAACCATTTGAAAGCACCAAAGCTGACTTTATTCCTGCAGGTACTATGCAAGCAAAAGACAAAAGCAGAAGATACAAGACCAGTATCCAGAAGATTCATGGAGAATTCTGGTGCTAAGACCAAAGTTTTTTCTGCATTATCCTGAAAAGCACAGTTCCTAGTACACAGCCAGAACAGAACAACACCCAGATTTCCTTGCATTGAAATTACTCTTGGGTTCAAGACTGATCCTTAAACCTAGGTCAAAACTAGTCTCACTGGTCAAATGTATCCTTCTCCCATTTAAGAAAAGAAAGCTATAGGAGAAAAAGAGACAAATAGATAATACACTCATTTATTCATTCAACACAATGACTGAGTCCTTACTGGAGGCATGTAAGTATGCAGGGAAGAAAAGAGCCAAGTTCACAGTGTGTTCACAGTACACACTGCCTCTGCCCTCACACAGCATGTTTTGACATATCATTGGCCTTTAAGATAAAATACAGAGCATGAATTTTTCTAGGATATTTTGTTCTATCCATCCCAGGACCTAACCCATTCCTTCAGAGCCAAGAATCATAAGGAAGCATCCTGAAGAAACCTCCCATGATGAGATGTGTATTCTAGCACACAGAGCAGTGAAATAAAACAGTTTAAAAGCATTTGCCACAGCTGTTGTTAGGATCGCCAGTATAGAGAATTTAACCTTATTGTACCCTTTAGCGTTGATCTGGTAATTATCTATTGAGAAGCCTATTTTTTACATGTCAGGCACTGTTCTATGTCCTTGGTCTGCATCAGTGAATAACACAGACATCCTGGTGTTAACTTTGCATAAAAAGAAATGTAGTAAACAATAAGCATAATAAACATCTACCTTATATAGTAAAAGATGGTAAGTTCTAGTTACAAGATAGTGAGTTCTATAGAAAAAAATAAGACATAGTGAGAGAAGTCAGGAAAACAATGGGTCACAGTGTAGGTAGATTACAGTTTTAATTACGAGGCTCAGAAGATTGAGGAGATCTCACCTCATTAGGAAGTGACCTTTGGGCAAAGACTTAGAAGCATGGAGAATTTAGTGTTGTGGTTATCTGGAGAAAGAGCTTTTCAGGGGAGGAAACAACCAGTGCAAAGGTCCTGTGGTGAGGAAATGTCTGGAATGTTTAATATGCAGCAGGAGTCCAGTGTGGCCAGAGCAAGATGAAGGAAGGAGAGTAATAGAGAAGTAGATGAAGACAAACAAGTAGTCTATGGTTGGAGAGGGACAAATTATGTCGGGCTTTATGGACTAATGTAAAGGCTTAGGTCAATTAGAGGAGAAATGGGGAACTTCTGCAGGATATGATCAAAAGGGTGACATGATCTAATTTTTTTGTAGCAGATATTCTCAGTTTCATTCAATCCCTTGGGCACTTCTGTGCACCCCTTCCCTGGCTTCTGTGTGTTTTTCCTTCTCACAAACACATCTGTGACTTTTCTCTGGAGAACTGTCTGTGGGCTACTAGGGTCTTCACCCCAGCACAGAGGATGCATAATACCTGGGAGTTTACATCTCCAGGTTGGAGCCAGGAATTTATTAGTGCCCAGCACTACTCCCTTCCTTCAAGGTGGATGCACTCTAGGACATAAATGTTCCTCCTGACCACCCTTGCTCTACGGCTTCAATCACACCCTTTCTTGCTCACTGCTTTATCCCTTTCTTCATTCCCTTGTTAGTTTCACCCAAGTACATTTCCTTCAATAACTCCCATATGCCTGAATTGTTACCACAGGGTTTGCTTTAAGGGGATCTGACCTAAAACAGTTATCAAAGGATACTCAGACCATGAGGATAGACCTCGGTAATCCCTGTTAAGGGGTCCTGCCAGGATTCAGGCAGTAGAAGGTGGGAGACATGGATAGAGTCTTGATATATTTTGAAGGTAGAGATATCAAGCTATGCTGATGAATTAAAGGTGAATCATGAGAGATAAAGAAGGTTCTTGGCTGAGTTTTTCTATGGATGAACCTCCATCCTGCAAAATGAGGAAAGTTGCTTGTGGAGCCAGTAGACTGGGGAAAAACAGGAGTTTGATTTTTGACATGTTATGTTGATGTAGCTAACAGACAACTCTGCAAAACTGTTGTAGGCAGTTGGCTATTGTCAGGTAGGGCTCACTAGGATGTAGGCACTGGAACAGAATTGGAATTTCATGAACTTTATTGAGGAAAAAAAAACACTACTATAATTAAGGGGGAAGAAGCAGGATTAGACCAGCAGAGGTATAGATTATGACATAGATCTGATAAATCTTAGCCAAGCCAGCTGAGTGCTCTGGGATTAAGAGCCAGTTAGAGAATTCCCATACTGAACAGAAATGGTCAGGTTCAAGTATCCTTGTTGTCTTCAGTCATTGGTTGGTGATGACTCATTGGTTGGGAAGAGTCTTGCCCCAGTTCCAATATTGCGGCTACTCTTAAAGGTACTGAAGTTGGAGGCTGACAGCCAACCATATTCCTTGAGACTGAAGGGCAACGCAAGTTCTTTCTTGAAGGGAGGACAGAGAATATAGGTGGTAGGTAGCTGAGTAAATGGGTCAAGAAAAGTTGATTTGGGGTGTTGTTGTTTTCAAGATGGGAGAGGTATCAACATATTTTGATGTTTAAAGGGGGAGGACTCCTCCTTCCTGCAGTAATTAATGATTTTATTTAACAAAAGTTGCTTGTGAATATCAGTAAAGGTTGTGTTGGCCTTGAGCACTGTTTAAACCTCTGGAGAAAAGCTTAGTACTCGTGGTTAAAAAAAAGCCCACAGTTGGGGCTCCTGGGTAGCTTAATCAGTTGAACACCTGACTTTTGATTTTGGCTCAACTCATAATCTCCTGGTCATAATCTCCTGGTCATAATCTCCCTTGGGGATCCTGGGATTGAGCCCCACATCTGGCTCCCCGCTCAGAGTCTGCTTGAGGTTTCTCTCTCCTGCTCCCTCTACCCCCCCCTCCGCTTGCATGTTTACTTTCTCTGTCCAAAAAAATACATAAAATCTTTAAAAAAATTTATGTATTTATTTGATAAACTGAGATCATAAGTAGGCAGAGGGGCAAGAAGAGAGAGAGGGAAGCAGGCTCCCTACTGAGCAGAGAGCCTGATGTAGGTCTCGATCCCAGGATTCTGGGACCATAACATGAACCAAAAGCAGAGGCTTTAACCCACTGAGCCACCCAGGTGCCCCTAAATACATAAATCTTTAAATAAATAAATAAATAAATAAATAAGAACCCACCTTTCAAAACTATGCCCAAGATAAGCACCCAGACTGATATCTTCAAGGCTGTGTCTACATTATATACTATATAACGTTTTACATACTGTATACTATGTATGTATGTAGTTGAGCCCTTGGTTTAAACATTTTGAGAAGGCCCTTTGGGGCCAAGGAGAATTGTAGGCTCCCATATCGTACATTTCAAATCAGACGTGAGTGACATCATGTACAAGTTTAAGCACTACCTGATGCTATAAACACCTGATAAAAGAAAAGACATAAGGATGATTATATCTGTTAAGGTGGAAAACTCAAAGAAAATTCTTTGATTAAAATTCAGCACCTTTCACCTTCCACTGAGCTGCTAAATTACCCTTAGGTTCCAGCTCATTATGTAAATACAGACCCTTCCAAAGAAGTCCTTTAGGTTAGATATTGGACAGAATATTATCCACCTAAGAAGCTGAGTCTGGAAATGTTAAGAAGAACAAAATGAAGAATTCAGAGGGCTCTGTGGGGTCCATGTCCCCATGAGTGTGGTTGCTGATCAGTGTCCCTGTGCTACCATAGAAGGTACTATTCTAACTCCAGAGGACATAGCCCATTGCTACAAACACAACATATCCAGGAGTTCAAGACCAATGGCTCAGCAATCCTTTATCCTGTGTTTTACCCTTCTTATATATTGTTGTATTTGACTTGTCCAAATTTTATTTAGAAATATTCTGTATATTTCTATGAGATATATGGGTATATGGTTTTCTTTTGTCTCATTTTGGTATCAGTGTAGTGCTAGCCTCAAAGAATTCATTTAAAAATATTCTTCTTTTCAAATTTTTTTTTTAGAATTTGTAAATAATTATTAGGCTTTCTTTTCTTAAATATTTGGTAAAGTTCACTGGCATAGGCACTTGGATCTCAAATTGTCTTTTGAGAAATTTTTAAACTAGAAACTACACGTCTTTAGGAGATCCAGAACTATGTTTGAGTGATCATTTTTAGTTTATGACTTTCAAGAAAGCTGGCCCCTTTTTTTTTTTGGCCATTTTTACTTAGTTAGCAGATTTATCATCTTGAAATTGTTCATGATATCATCTTCACATATTTTTAATATCTGTGGGATCTGTTGTGATGTCACCAACATAATTCTTGATATTGATAATTCATGTCTTGCATTTTCCTGGCCAGTTTGGCTAGAGGTTTATGAATTTTACTGATCTTCCTAAAGAATTGGATTTTATTTCTTTGACTAATTCCGAAGATTTTTCCCCTTTCATTAATTTCACTTTGATATTTGTTATTTCCCTTATTCTTATTACATTGGGTTTAATTTGTAGATATTTAAGATTTTATAATAAAGGCATCTAATGTTATAAATTTTCCCTAAGCATGGCCTTAGCAGAATCCTACAAATTCTGACATGACATGTTTTCATTTTAATTGAATTCAAAATACTTTCTAATGTTCCTTTTGAATTTTTCATTGATCTACATGTTTTTTAGAAGTATGTCATTTGGTCTTCAAATATTTGTGGATAATCCATATATATTTCTATTATTGATTTGAATTCAATTTCCTTGTGGCCAACGAACATTCTTCTATGACTTTAATCATTTAAAATTAATGACTGGCTTTATGGCTAAAATTATGGTCATCACCTCCACTGAGTGCCATCAAGTATCACCCACCTCAGAAACTAAATCTGATCAACTAGAGTTGGAATGACCAAAAATATAAAAGGGTGGGAAGGGGCATCTGGGTGGCTCATTTGGTTAATTGTCTGCCTTTGGTCCAGGTCATGATCCCAGGGTCCTAGGATCAAGGTTCCCTGCCGGGGGAGGTCTGCTTCTCCTTCTTCCTTTGCCACTCCCCTTATTCATGTTTGCTCTCTCTCAATAAATTAATTAAATATTTGAAGGAATAAAGGAAGGAAGAAAGGAATGAAGGAAAAACTTGCTGGCTGGCACCATGGAGACTTTGGGAATTTTTAGCAATTTTAAAAGAAACATTTTATAAATCAAAACCCTTAAAACAATTATCATATCTCCATTAAGGAACACAAATCGTGTGTTTCAAAACATGATTTTGATTCAATCTCAAATTCTTCCACTTTTTTTAAGATTTTATTTTTAAGTAATCTCTACATCCAACATGGGGCTTGAATTCACTACTCTGAGATCAAGAACAAGATGCTCTACCAACTAAGTCAGCCAGGTGCCCCTTAAATTCTTTAATTAATGGTAGAATTGATTCAAATATTTAGGCTACAGAGCCCCCTCATTTAACAGTAGGAGAAATTGGGACAAAAAGTGATTATCCACATTTCTGCAACTTTTTATAGTATTTTTGCTTCTTGTCCTAACTTTTCCACCATTTCTGGGTGATGGCTACACTGGTCTTGACTTCAGAGTAATTACCATCCATGGAGTTGAGTCCACAAGCACATTCAATCTAATAAGGAATTCATTTTTGTTTATTTGTTATGTTTGGTTGACAATGACTATTCTGTACACAGTATAAGTTCTCCTAAAAAGCAAAATCCCAGGGGTGCTTGGGTGGCTCAGTTGGTTAAGCATCAGACTCTCAATTTCATCTTCCAAGGTCATGAGATTGACCCTGGCATCAGGCTCCACACTGAGCATGGAGCCTGCTTAAGATTCTTTCTCTCCATCTCTCCCCACCTCTCCCAGCTCCCAAGCTTGCTCTCTCTCTAAAAAAAATAAAATAAAAAGAAAGATCCCTTCCAAGTAATAAAATTAAGTGCTTTATGATGGAAAAGGGAACACAAAGAATAATAAGGATAATAACTTCATTATTACTCAAAATATAACTGAAATAGGCATAAGAGCCAGTCACAAAAGTTGTTCCCATGCCAAGAACCTTTGGCCATTTGAAAAATGTGATAGATCCTGTTACAGTCACCTCAAACCCAGGCCAAGCTCCCTCCTTGCTTCAGTCTATGCATTATGAATTCTGCAAATGAGGCGTTTGCGGTTCACAGGGGGGTTCGATCACAGAAAACTAGGTGTTGATCTTTGGATGCCTGCAGGCCAGCAATCTGTGCTACAAGTTTATCCCTCCTAGAAAAAAAAATAATTTTTTTAAAGGAAGGAAGTGCAAGACAAGAGGATGGAACCAATACAAGCATCTGTAACAAGCTAATTGGACCCTTGTGGGCCACCGGCAGGCACAAAATTAAAACAAACAGAGCCTCTCATTGTGCATGTTTAGGGCCCTACCCACCCTGGGTCTATTGGCCTCTCCTGCCTCCTCCCCTGATCCCCATTTTTAAAGGACCTAATTATGGGTCTTTCTGAAGGATCACAAGCCAGTTTTCATCTAAAAAGAATAAGGTATTTTGCCTCCGAACCGGAGACACTGTTAGAAGTTGGTAATTAGTATGACTTGTTAATGGAGTCTGGCTGTGATTAAGCGGTGATTGAGTGTGAGTTTGGTGCCTGTCAGTGGGTAAGCCTGGGAGGGCGCGAGATGTTTAATGAGACACCTGTTGTTGGGGGCCCACTGGGGTTCATTGCAGCTGATTGGCACTTGGATGCAGTGTGTTCAAGGTGGGGGCGGGGACGAGCCTGGCAGGTGGTTGGCATCATAGCAGAGCCCACAGCTCCCTGCAAGTCAGGGCTGGCTGCATTTCCTGAGCTGTCTGTCCAAGGCCACAGTCACATGTTCCCAGTTCCCATGGAGCACTACACTCCACCTGCCAGAGGAAGAGCCCTGGGTTCTCCGTGGCCCCTGCTCTCCACCAAACACCAGGCAGAGCATTGGACATTCCTTCCCTCATCCAGCTTCCCCTGATCCCAGTGTGTAGATGAGAAAGCAGGGGCAAGGGAGGTTAAATACTGTGCCCAGGTTCATGTAGCCACTGCCACTGTCAAGGGACAGAGGTACCATACTCAGGGACAGTGCTTCTCAGACTTTTAAAAGATCCCTGAGGTGGGATACCTGGGTGTCTCAATCAGTTAAGCATCTAACTCTTGCTTTTTCCAACTCTTGATTTTGGCTCAGGTCATGATCTCAGGGTTCTGGGATAGAGCCCCACATTGGTTTCCGCACTCAACAGAGAGTCTGCCTGAGGATTTTCTCTCTTCCTCTCCCTCTGCCCCTCCCCCTGCTCATGCTATTTCTTTCTTTTTGTCTCTCTTTCTAAAAAAAAATAAATCTTGAAGTTAAAAAAAAAAAAAAGACAACATGTACCTGGGTGGTTCAGTCAGTTAAGTGTCTACCTTCGACTCAAGTCATGATTCCTTTGTTCTGGGATGAAGGCCCGCATTGGGCTCCCTACTCATCGGGGTGTCTGCTTCTCCCTCTGCCCCTCTTCCTGCTCTCTCTCTCTCTCTCTCTCTCTCTCTCTCATTCTCTCTCTCAGATAAATATATAAAAATACAAAAAAGAGCACATTGTGCTTTTAAAGGAATATATAAAAGGAACATACATGGTATAACGATAGCCCATCTTTGCTCCCGAAGAGAGCCTGATGCTGAAGATAGTCAGGAATTTCCTACCTAAGCACATGGTAGAGGAGACAAGTGGATACAGCACAAAAACATGGGACAAGGCTGAAAACTTACAGGAGTTCCACACTCCACACATTGGCAGAACAGTTCCAGAAAGTGACTCAAAAGTCTCATCTCAGGGACACTGCTCTTTCAAGGTGTTGGAGATCCAGCCGCAACTATCCTCCCTGTAGCCTGACCCTGCTCCCACCTGCTGGGGTCCTGTCCAAATCCACTTGATAAACATCACCCTTTCCAGGTCAGCAACCAGGACCCCGGGAAAAAACACCCCTTTGTTCTTTCCCGACAGTTGTTTCAGGCAGAATGTTGAGTCAAAACACATGTGGGGAGTCATAAAGACACCTGCAGCCACCTGGACCAGCTTAGGCTTGGGTTCAAGTGGAGGGGCTCCAGGCCCCTACCTGACCTTCCCAGTGACTTACCTTGCAATCCAGGCCACATTGTTTCAGACCCTTTGTGAAGGTTTTCTGAGCTGGAAGAAAGATCCACAGCCTCCAGTCAAAGCTTAGGCCGACCTGGGTAAAGTTTGTTGAGCATAAAAATAACTGAAGAACAGAACAATCCTAGACGCCTTCAGGTTCTAACACTAATAGTAAAAGCAGATAGAACTGCATGGGTAATTCACAAAATGAAAACAGTTTGTTTTAAATTCCATAGATTATTGAGGGTAAAATAACTTTGTCTGATTATCCAGACAACTATATCATTTCTTGCCTTCTCTTTGCTGGGGGAGACCTGACCTGAAAGAAATGCAATATTACATCAAGTATATTTTCCTTGTATTACAATGGTCAGGGTATTTATTTTTCTAGAGATGGAAAATATTTAGCTGATGTGGGTCAATTTTATTTCAAAATTGATGGAAACATAAATGTCATATGAGCCACAGTTGGATCTAATGAAAGGTGAAACTCTGAAAAAGTTATATAAAATGTTGGTACATATTCTCTTTCTTCACATTTATATTTATGACATCAAAGTGTGAGGTATTATCCAGTTATTTCCAACAGAAAAGTATGTACCATCTCCAACAGAAAAGTGTGTTTCAGACTTCTAGAAGAATATCAGAATCTCAGATCCATCTCTGAGTAGGGATTCCATATCCTTTTTTTGGTACACATGGGGATAGGGGACAGTCATCCACCAGAAACATACAGGATATGCAGATATGTCTTATAGGAATCTTTGTTTTTTCACTGTTAAAATTTTCAAGTACCAAAAGGTGCTATGTCTCACAGATCCCATGTGAAAAGGAATATGCAAGATGCTTTAGGATGGAGTGAATTCACAACAGATCTGAAGACAGGTGGGTTGGGGCCAGAGGCCCAGTTCTTCAAAGTATTAGTTGTAGAGCTTTGGACACATGACTTAACTTCTTTGAATCTCAGATTCTCCATTAATAATTTGGAAGCAATCATATCCTCTTGGGATGTTTTTATGATCACTAGACATAAGGAATGGAAAGTTCCCGGTATATGGCAGACACTGGATGAACACTGAAGAGGGTTTAGCGTGACCACTATCCCAGGTGGTACAGTCCTACCAGCATTACACTGGCAACCATCCCCCATCAGGAACTTGGAGGGAATCCATTTCATCATTGCCTAACACACACAGGTGCCATCACCATATGACTATCACCATATGACTATCATCACCATATGGCTATCGCCATAGCCTTCTGACCAACAGGTGTCCTTGATCCACCCTGGAACACCCTCCCCCTTGGCATCCATTGTCTACATGAAAGTCAAAATGGACCTATTAAAACAGAAGTTGGATCAGGTCACTCTGGCTCAAATAAGACACAGTGACAATCCAAGTCCTTCACTTGCTCAGGGCCCTCCCCCATCCAACCACTGTCACCCTGGGCCTCACTCTCCAGCATTCACCATTCACCCAGGCCAGCTGCCCTGAGCTACACATGGGGGCCAACAGGACAAGCTCAGATCCTGGTGTCCACTACTTAGAATGTTCTTCCTCTGGCTCCCCACCAGGTTTGTCCTACCATCCCATCCGTGTTCTGTTCAAATCAGAGCACCCTTCACAGACAGGCCTATATAAATTTGCATTCAGCCATGCCTCCTGGGTCTTCTTACCTCCTTCTCTGGCTCTATTTCTTCCACAGCCTAATATTCTCTAGCATATCATATTTGGTGGTTCCTAAACAATATCTTGTTCCCTCCCCTAAGGATAAAAGCATAATTTTTGTTTTGTTTTGATTTGATAAATCCCAAGGGCCTAGAAACATTACCTAGTATTCCATTAAAAAAAAGATGGGGAGGAGTGCCTGGGTAGCTCAGTGGGTTGGAGCCTCTGCCTTCAGCTCGGGTCATGATCCCAGGGTTCTGGAATCGAGCCCCATATCGGGCTCTCTGCTCAGCAGGGAGCCTGCTTCCTCCTCTCTCTCTGCCTGCTTCTCTGCCTGCTTGTGATCTCCGTCTGTCGAATAAATAAATGAAATCTTAAAAAAAAAAAAAAATGATGGGGAGGGGAGCCTAGGTGGCTCAGTGGGTTAAGCCTCTGCCTTCACGTCAGGTCATGATCTCAGGGTCCTGGGATCGAGCCCACATCAAGCTCTCTGCTCAGCAGGGAGCCTGCTTCCCCCTCTCTCTCTGCCTGGCCTCTCTGCCTACCTGTGATATCTCTCTCTCTCTCTCTGTCAAATAAATAAATAAAATCTTGAAAAAAAAAGAATAAATGGGTAAATAAATGAGGAATAAATGGGTAAATAAATACATAAGGAAATAAATGAGTGAGCCCTTGACAAAGAGTAGACCCTGCATACCCATTGAGTAATTGAATGGAAGAGAATTGGTCCTTTATGGTGATGATGAAGAGGATGATGATCAGTGAGCCAGCATATAGTACATCATAAGTGAGCCAGCATATAGTACATCATAGGTCTTTGTTGTAGTGTGCAACGATTCATAAGTTGTGTTGGGATGAGCACTGGGTGTTATACACAACTAAGGAATTGGTCCTTTGAATAAGACTTCGTTCTGAAAAGGAATCAGCCCAGGATGCCTGGGTGGCTCAGTTGGTTAAGCTGCTGCCTTCAGCTCAGGTCATGATCCCAGGGTTCTGGGATCGAGTCTCACGTCAGGCTCCTTGCTCAGTGGGAAGTCTGCTTCTCTCTCTGCCTCTGCCTGAGGCTCTGCCAGCTTGTGTTCTCCCTCTACCTCTCTCTGACAAATCAATCAATAAATAAAATCTTAAAAAAAAAAAAAGATAAAAAGTAATCAGCCCTTGTGGGGCAGAGTCATGTCTTTGGACGTCTTCATGTTTTAGTGGGAAAGTATCAATAAAACACTCAGCCAGGGAGAAGAATTGAAGCCCAGAGAGGAAAACTAGTCAGGGCAAGGGGAACTGGCCTAGGTGTTCAGGTCTTAGCTCACTATTGCCTTGTCTTTGCTCCCTCTTCTCTGGACTTACAGCCCCTCAAGACTCCTGGGCAGAGAGAGTAGGGCTGGAGTAGTATTGTTCTTATGGCTGACTAAAGCTGGCCTCTTGTTTCTGTGTATGTCATGGATTCCCTCACATATCCCACAGGGAGAAGCAAGGCTACCTTTATTCCTCAGAAGAGTGAAAGGTGACAGCCTTGGAATAATTCCCAGTAAAGCCACCATGAAAGGAAGGCCACCAAGTACTGAGGGCCTGCTGCTCTTTGAGTGTGGCTCAGTGGAGTCTTCTTCCTGAGACTGGCATGCAGGGGTCCAGCGACCCTCCTGGGACTCTCTGACCAGTCTCAAGATTTTGGACATGCCAGGATTCCTCTGCAGACCTTTGCCCACATGTAAGCTCCATGCCACAAAAGCCACAGATCTTGCGGGGGAAGAGCACTCAAGTGAGAAGGCAAAGCTGTATAGAAGTTCAGCCCAAGTGGAGACAAAGCCCCGCTCCACACCTTCCCTGTCCCGCAAGCCCTGGTAACCAGCTTCAGCCCCTGGCAGAGTATGTGAAAGAAGCAGAACTTCTTAGAATCCACTGAGCTTAATCCCAGAATGAACTTGGAGCCGTGGCCAATGGGATGTGAACACATGACCAGAGGCAGGAGAGTTGGGGTACAAGCAGGGAAGACTGGGCCACAGGTGGGGGGCAGTAAGAACCGCAGGAGGCCCCCAAAAGGTGGTCAACCCAATGTGAGCAATGCAAGGGGGTAAGTCATGCAGATGAACCCACCCAGAAATAAGGGTGTAACCTTGCATCAGAGACCTGGGAAGCCTCCCTATCAGAATGCCAGTGCACATCACTGAACATTTGGTGATGCGGAATCATACTTAACTTAACCATATTATAATAAATGGTGTCTCTAGTTCACATTCCAGAGTGTGGATTTAGTCATTCTCAACTGATCTTTTTGTTTTTCTCTTAAAGTTCCAAGTGGAAAACACCCTTAAGGCTATCATCTTCAAGGGCTCTATGGGGCTAACAGATATTTATTTGTTTTTATAATTAAGATCTCAGAACATTGTCTGGAACTGGTAAAACCAAGAATTTTTAGGATGTGGCCCTTAGTAGGCTTATGTGTGTCAAGGTGCATACATTACATTACAGCACAATTATAGTACTAAGCATCTTATATATTGTTCAATTTAATCCTGGGTGCTATGCATGATTCTCTATATCTTACAGATGAGGGAAATCAGAGAAAATCAGTGACTTTATTAGTTGGCTTGTATCTCAGACTGGGTGGCTTAAACAACAGAAATATAGGGACGCCTGGGTGGCTCAGTTGGTTAAGCAGCTGCCTTCGGCTCAGGTCATGATCCCAGCGTCCTGGGATCGAGTCCTACATCAGGCTCCTTGCTCAGCAGGGAGCCTGCTTCTCCCTCTGCCTCTGCCTGCCATTCTGTCTGCCTGTGCTCGCTCTCTCCCTCTCTCTCTCTGATAAATAAATAAAATCTTTAAAAAAAAAAACAACAACAACAACAGAAATATATTGGAACACCAGATGGTTCAGATGGTTAAACTTCCAACTTTTGACTTTGGCTCAGGTTGTGATATTAGGGTCTTGAGATCCAGACCCATGTCAGGCTCTATGCTCAGTAAGGAGTCTGCTTCTCTCCTTCTCCCTCTTCCTTAGCCCTCCCTCTTAAACAAATAAATCTTTAAGGAAAAAAAAGTCTATTTTCTCATGGTTCTAGAGACTGAAAGTCCAAGATCAGGGTGTTGGCCAAACTGGTTTCTTCTGAGGCCTCTCCCCTTGGCTTGCAGATGGCTGCCTTCCTTCTGGGCCTTCACATTTGCCTGTGTGTGCCCCCTGGTGTCTCTTCTCTTTTGTGTATCCAAATTTTCTCTTCTCATAGAGACACTAGTCAGATTGAGTTATGGCCCAATGTAAAGGCCTCGTTTTAACTTAATCACCTCTTTAAAAGCCATATCTGCAAATACAGTCACATTCTGAGGTACTGAGCGTTAGGTCTTCAGCATATGAATGAGTGGAGGCATACGATTCAGATCACAACAGGGGCCATATATTCTGGTTCACCTGGGAGATCCAGGGTGAACTCGTTGCCCCAATGTAATTATTAAATACCACCCTCTCACTCTCAAACCACTCCTGTTTGAAGGACCAACCCCACGTTCACCCTATGGTAGCAGCAGAATTCATAAAATGCCTCAAGAACACAGATGGCATTTCAACTCTACTCACCAGATCTGCCTGCCTCCTCTTGCCTCTCAAATACTTCCTTTGTACAAACATGGGGCTCCCCTGAGGGAAGTTGTGCTTACGTGGCACTTTGCTGGATTTGGGTAAGGAAATCAGGACTTGGTAGGCAACAGCTGGCCACAGTACATCATGGCTTCTCCCCAGTTTCAAAAGGAAGTGTGGCTTGTTTAGATGAACATGAGCATATGGGTCCTCTTCTCCTTTCCCTTTCTTCTCACTTTTGTTTTGGCTGAGCATGCTTTGCTGCTGTTCCTTTGTTCCAAAATTAAGAACATTCTTTTATTCCAAAATGAAGAAGGAAAGCAGTGTGTGTGTCTAGGAGATGCCATTCTAGTACCTGAACCATCTTGATAGATGTTTCAGCCTGAGTCTTATGCCAGATTTTGTCATTGTTTATCTCTCCCTACACACACACACACACACACACACACACACACACAAAGACCCAGTAACATATTGTGCTTCCCTAACCTCTTCAGCATCTCCCATGTCCCTTGCAGCAAGACTTTCTCTCCTGGGGTGTGCATGCTGGGTCCCTCACTAGGACTGCTATTGTATCGTCTGACAGAAAACAGGCTGCATATTGCTGAGTTCTGCTTCTGCTGGAGCTGCTTAGCCCTTTAGCAGTTCATTCACTGGGGAAGGAAAGACGGCTCCTGCAGACTACTCATGGTGAGGGAGTTTTGTCTGGGGAGGTAAGGAAGGAAAGCTCTGGAAACATCTAAAACCCCACAGGCAATGCAAAATTTGATGGCTTGACCTCTCTGTTCCAATTTGTCATTAAAAAGTGAAAATAATGGCAATCGGTTCCTTAGAGTGTTTGCCATGTGATAGGCTTTGTGCCAAGATATTTTAAACCAAATTTTAATTAAACCACATAAACCTGTGTGAGGCCTGTCTCACAGGCTGTGAGTGGCAGATCTGAGCTCAGGTCTGCCTGTCTCTCTAACAGCTTTGGCTCCCATTGTACCTTAATTGATCTTCTTTGCAATCACTGTTAGGGCAAGCCTCCTAAAACATATTAATAGTGTCACTTTAGCATTAAAAAAAAAAAAAAAAAAAAAAGCCTCCTTCATCTCTATAGTAATGCACTCCAAAGCACTGTTCAAAGAATCTTTCTTCCACAAAATATTATTAAATGCCTGCCTTCCATCTTGACCCTGTCTCCACACAAAAGGGGCTTGGTGGCCTCTTGAATTTGCAAGGATGGGTTGCTTTGTTTCATTATTGCAAGACTTCTCCAGACTTGAAGTGTGTAACTGTTAATTGTGAATTTCCATGAGGGGAAGAGAGCATGGGGTATTTCCCAGACTGGACACCTCAGGGAACCCTTTGTCTTTCTAAGGATGTCATGTGCCTGGTCACCTGGACAACATCCTCCTGGAAATTCTGGCTTCTTAATACTTCAAGTTGCCATCTGGGTTTTCAGGCCCTGTCTAGTCATATGTCCCCATTATTATGTGGCAAGAACATTTTCTCTTCTAATAGGTAGAATTTACCCATATTAGAACTTCCCTAAAACCCAAGCCTAAACTCAAATTCTCTCTTCCTATCTATCTACTTCAAGGCCTACATGGAACCCTACGGACTCTCCCCTTGTCTGTAATTTATCCTAGCTACCCAATTAGTACCTGGACCATTCTCTAATTGCATGCAAAGCACAAATTAACACTAAATCTGCTCAGCATCAAATATTCTTTTTTAATGCTAGAACTATCCTGTGCTTACTAGTCTTACTTCATCAGCTAGACTGCAAGCCCCATGTGGTGCTCTTACCTCTCTTTTTTTAAACCAATGGCAACTGTCACTGAACTGAGACCATGACCCTCCAGGCTAGCCACAGCCCTCCTCTCAACTCTGGCTTTCCTGTAGGATGACTGACTTGTCCCAGCTTTCCTGGGACTTTGCTGAAGTCTCACTCCTGTTCACATACTTGCTTACACCAGACATTCATCAAATGGGTGGACACTCAACCAGGGTTTGCTCTTAGATTGATGGGTTCTGATTCAGGGCAGGCCCATTGCAGGAAGACTGAAGTCCATGCAGGAGTACAACAGAGAATCTGGAACTGATTGTCCTCCCTCCTCTCCAGCTAACAGGCACGGTAATAACACTAAAAATCTTCAGATCAGCAGAGTTCCGGAGCTTCTCTGTACAATGCAAAGAATTGTCTTTCATTCATTAGTTGTATGTTAGTTTCTCTCTGGAGACAGACCCCAGGCTTGGCTGAGGCATGGAGGTAGGAGCCTGCTGCTGCACAGAATGCCTCCTGGAATGGGAGAACTATCGTGCAACTCTGCCGGGTCATTGAAAATAGTTATCATTACATATCTGGCTCGGGAAATTACAGAGGCCATATTTTTTAAATGAATGTAAAGTTGAAAAGGAATTTTGACAAGTCAGATTCACCAAAGCCAAACTAGGCCACCCTGACTTGAGCTGTCAATAAGGTGTTAGGGAAGCCACTGGAAGATTAACACCCTTTCACAGTGACCCAGCTGTTCTCTTGAAGGTGATAACGTGCGATCAGACTCAGGATGACTAACAAAAGCAAGTGGAGAGGAGAAGGGAGTTGGGGGAAATCAGAGGGGGAGACAACTATGAGAGACCGTGGACTCTGAAAAACAAACTGAGGGTTTTGCAGGGGAGGGGTGTGGAAGGTTGGGTGAGCCTGGTGGTGGGTGTTATGGAAGGCACCTATTACATGGAGCACTGTGTGTGGTGCATAAACAATGAATTCTGGAACACTGAAAATAAATTAAAAAAAATTAAAAAGTTTTAAAGATAAAAAAAGAAACAAAAAAAAAAGAAGCAAGTGGGGGTGACAATGCAGAGCATTAGCATTATTTTCCAACCTGCATCTACTATAAGAAAGGAAAGATTTCACTGAGTATTGTTCCTGCTATTAAATTATATTGCATTGATTTTTCAGGAAAGTATTATATGAAGAGAAACTCTCTATATAGAAAGAAAACCTCTGTGTGGGTTGTATATATATGTTTTTAAATTGACTTTTATTGTGCCATTTATATTACATGATATTGTTTGCTATGTAAATAAGTGTACACATATACACACACACATATGGACAGAAAAATGGAGACAAGTGCCCATCAAACACAAACTGTCCCATCACCAAGTGAGCACATTGTCCACCATGTTGGGAAAAATCACAGTACGCCCAGACCCACCTTCCCCATATAAAGTCAGGATTCCTCTGAGGTCATAGATGAACTGAACTGAAGTCAAATGCTCAGTGGCTTGCCTTCTTGTGGCCTAGCTAACAACCCATTAAGGAGAAGGACTTGTAGTTCCAGGATCCTGCTGTATTTTTTGGTCAAATGGAAGGATAGCAAATACAACAGACTCCAAAGCTGCTTTTACAGCTTGTGAGAAAATAATGCCTGGTGGAGGGCATCTACATCCCAAATGTTTAGGCATTCCATGCACTGCAGAATTCAGTATCGGAGTTTCTCCATTTTTATTTTATTTTATTATTTTTTATTATGTTATGTTAGCCACAATACAGTATGACATTAACTTTTGGTGTAGTGTTCCACGATTCATTGTGTCCCGTTTTTAACATCTCTATCAAAATTCTTTAAATAGCTTAAAGGCTCTACGTGACATGCGGGGTTAGTTGTTGGCAGAACTCCCCTGCTCACATGTCTGTCTTCCTGGGAAGCAGCAATGTAACTGAACCCATTCCCATTAAATGGTAGCGAGTTTATTTGGGCATTCTGAAGACTTAGAGACAGTTTTCTGTGGTCTAAAATGATGGCCCAAGGTGAGCAATTTGAAGCTTTTTTTTTTAAGATTTTATTTATTTTACTTTGATACAGAGAGATCAGTAGGCAGAGAGGCAGGCAGAGAGAGATGGAGAAGCAGGCCCTCTGCTTGCGGAGCATAGACCCCGATGCGGGGCCCAATCCCAGGACCCTGAGATCATGACCTGAGCCGAAGGCAGAGGCCTTAACTCACTGAGCCACCGGGTGCCCCGTTTTTGTGATTGTTTTTGTTTTTTAATTTAAGAACACATAACAAAGAACGGGTGAAATACTGGAAAATTAAAAAATAATTTTTTTAAAGACAAAAAAAAAGAGAACAGACAACCCCAGTAGTGAAATGGCAGTGGTCTCTCTTCTGAGAATTCATTCATGTTCTTCTTACAGCCCTTATCATCCAATGTTTTAAATGAGCACATATTAAATCAGATGGAATCTACATCTTCCTTCCTTAGGCAAAGCTAAGAAATCTGTTCTGGGTCTCCAAAAACACTGCAGCAGTGCTTTGGTAAGTAATCATTAGCTAGTATGAATAATTGTAAAATGTTAGGGGAAATAAATAAAAGCAAGTAATTTTTTTTTAAGATTTTATTTATTTATTTGACAGAGAGAGAGAGATCACAAGTAGGTGGGGAGGCAGGCAGAGGGAGAGGGGGAAGCAGGCTCTCTGCTGAGCAGAGAACCCAATCTGGGGCTTGATCCCAGGACCCTAAGATCATTACCTGAGCTGAAGGCAGAGGTTTAACCCACTGAGCCACCCAGGTGTCCCAAGATTTTCTTTTTTTAAAAACAGGAGGATGAATATGAAAACATGCCTGGTCAACAAACAGTCAGGAATGTTCTTGGACTCTAGGGTCTGGTTTTGCCTGGTAGCTAGAGCCATCTCCTAGAGACTCGATGTCCACATCAGTAAGTACACGGATGGGGTGAGACCAGCTGAACTTCAAGATCCCTTATAGCCCGACAGTGTGTGGGTCTAGGAAAATAACTAAGAATCAGTTAAGATTCATTAGGTATTATTTTCACTTCTAGTCTTCCAGCCTTAGAGAGAATGATAGAATTAGGTTTCTAAATACAAAAGTAGTAAATGTTCATTGTAAAAAAAAAAGGAAACAATGTCTCTTCCTCCTCCCTGAAATATTCTTAAAACCCTAGTACCCAGAAACAGTCATTCTCAACATGGTAATGTCTATCTTTCAGAATATCTCCTAAGGTAAAACATAAATACACATATACCCACACCTATAAATAAGATCCTGCCTTGTCTAGCTGAAAGATATAGTCATTTGTTTATGTTTTCTAGGTTCCAGATTGGCATTATATACCAAAATCTTAGAAACGCACATAGATTAATTAAACACATGTTTAATTTATTGTTTAATTAATTAATTAAATACATGTATTCTTTGGTTTAGCAATGACATTGCTAACAAAGTCATAAGAGAAGTAGACAAAAGTGTATGTTAAAAGGATGTTCAGCATAGTGTTGTTTAGAATCAATTCTTAAAAATGGAAATGGACCAAATGTCCTAAAGTCAGGATTCTGTAAGTTTAGTTACATGGTACATTCACACTATAGAGTACAATGCAGCCTTTTATCATGATGTGCAGATATATTTATTTAAGAATATAGAAAACTACCCAGGACCAGTACTGGGAGCACTTCTGCTGACAACCACAGGTAAGGGAGCATACTGAAATGCTTCCTTAAAGCCACAGCAAAGCCGCCAGGATGGCACAGCCCTGATTTGGGCTGCTGACAACAGTTCCAGGCTCTCCAAATGCTCTGCAGCTTCGAGAAATGGCAAGCTAACATTTCCCTCCTGCTGGCACCGGTGGCCGCGCCGCAACTGTCGCTGTTCCCGTCCTCAGTCTCTGCGCTATCTCCGAAAACCTTTGCCCACTCTTACCAAGGCCAGAGATATACACTCTTGAAGAGAAAGAAAGAAATGAAAGAAAGAAGAAAGAAAGAAAGAAAGAAAGAAAGAAAGAAAGAAAGAAAGAAAGAAGGAAGGAAGGAAGGAAGGAAGGAAGGAAGGAAGGAAGGAAGGAAGGAAAAGAAAGGAAAGGAAGGAAAGGGGAAAGAAAAACAGAAAAGTCTGCTGGGTGACAGCCCTCTTGCACTTCTCAGTGGTACTTTCCTTCCTCGGGGGCTGGGCGTGGGGGAAGGGAAGTGTGTGAAGGCAGCAGGAGGGGCAGAAGGCAGAGAGAGCTGAAGAGGCAGGAGAAGCATGGGAGTGTGTGGAGACATCTGCCAGAGGGAAGGAGGTTCACAGAGGATAAAGAAATCAACAGACAAGTCTCTGGAGCTAGAGCAGGTGATGGGAAGCCATATTCTTTAAATAAGCATAAAGAGGATGAAACTAAGATGCTGTCGTGCTTTCTTCCCTTTGGCCATGTGACCCATAATGAAGAAAGGAGATTCAGAGCAGAGTCAGCCAGGTTCTGGGCCGTGGACTGGTCCCTGGCCAGGAACAGCTTTCCTTCTCGCCCCTGCTCCCCTTCCCTTCCTCCCATCCCACGCTGATCCTCCCGATCTACATCCACACTTTCCTATCTCTGTGGTCAGAGTCCAGCTGAACGCCCCATGGGCTGGGATGGTGCTAACAAGATGGGGACCTAGATGGGAGAAGGGCTGCTGGTCCACCTGGGCAGGGTGGGATATTTGTGGCGGCTCACCTTTTCCTCCTCTGCCCATCAGTGTGTTAAGCGCCAGTGGGCTGATTGCAGACTGAGAATCTGCAAGTTCTGTACAGTCACTTCCTCATCCTTTCTCAGTTGTGGGTTGGCTGTACCCAGCTTCTACTGGGCACCATCTGGCTCTCCTTTATACCTTAATTTCTCTTATTTTCTTTTATTTTATCTCGCTAACTCCAGGTATATTTATCAGATTGGAATTGTCAACAACTCCCTTTCTCTCTATGATTCAGAATAGTACCCAGTGATTAGTTCAGCTAATCCAACTCCCTCTCTGAAACAAAGCATACTCTCCCTCAACATCTCTATATTTTCAACCTCTATACTTCATTAATGTGCAATGATGGTGAATAACTTACTTTTTAATTAACAAATACAACAAACCTGAGGCACAACTATAAGCAACTAAAAACCTGCCCCAGCACCCCCTTCAGCTGCCTGGCAGGGGAAGGTAGGTGCCGCTTTTGATGGCCTGATCTATTGTGTTGTCCCTTGATTTGCAAGAATCCTGATTTCTTAAACCAGAGGGATAAAATGTACAAGGGAAGTCCTGGAATGACTCCAGACTAATGGAGAACGTAGATCACCACATGCCCCAAATGAAGAGGAATCCAATGAGTCAACAACAAAGCTTCACAGTAGAAGGGAATTCAATGACCAGAGCACCTACCATGTGCCAGATACGATGCTGGATGCTTCATGCCCACCAGGAGCCATAACTGGCTTATAGACACTTGTAAGGGACATCTGCAAGGGGAAGTCAAAAGGCAGAACAGAGAAGCATGCATTTTTGATAATAAAAAATAATCTGTTTATTAAGTGCTTACCAAGAGCCAGGCTCTTCATCATCTTCACCATCAGAGAGATGTTGAACAATGTAGGTATTAAATTAAATTACTTTTGGGGTGCCTGGGTGACTCAGTCAGATAACTATCTGCCGTCAGCTCAGGTCATGATCCCAGGGTCCTGGGATCGAGCCCTGTGTTAGGCTATCTGCTCAGTGGAGAGCCTGCTTCTCCCTCTCCTGCTGCTCTCGCTGCTTATGCATTCTCTCTTTCTCCAAATAAATAAAATATTTTTTAATTAGTTAACTAAATTACTTTTACTGTCAGTGATGTATAATATAATGTATGTATATGTATGTATGATGGCTACTTATCGACCTGAGTAGGAATTAAGTCTTACTTTGTGAACATGTGGATGAAGTGGAGTTTTATTAAAACCAAACAAAAAATTGGTTTAAAATCTTCTAATTCTGGAACATAATACTAAGTAATTTTTTTAAAGATTTTATTTATTTATTTGGCAGAGAGAGACAGCATAAGCAGGGTAAAGGCAGAGGGAGAGGAAGAAACAAGCTCCCGGCTCCCACATAGGGCTTGAACTCATGACCCTGACATCAACAGTCACATGCTCTTTTGACTGAGGCAGCCAAGTGCCCCAGCTTCAGTTACTAGTTTTAATAATAAAGAAATCACAATTTATGATAATTGACTCTCAATTGTGATTTCTTTATTATTAAAATAAAAGAAAAGAAATCACAACATAAAGAAACTTCTAGGGTAAGTTTCACTGTGATAGGTAAAATCTACTTGAAAACTAACTGCATCCATCCTTTTTTATATTTCTGATAATCAGCAAACAAGTTAACTAACCCATTTCCAGAGGGTTTCTCTGTAAGAGTGTTCATCCCTATTAAAACTCTTTCTTATCTGAAAACACCTAGCATGGCTTTCAATCACCCAAGCTGACTTTAAAGAAGGGGGTGGTTGCATCTTTTACAAACAGTTCTTTGTAGTCCTGATACCTGTGAAAGCCAAAATTGATTTTCCCTTGTTGCTTGTGGGATGCAGGTTCCGGGGGACTTATTGAGGGTAGACCTTGGGGACCCTTGCCTGGCATCCACTCATGGTGCTTCCTGTAGCATCTCTTTGGAAACCCAGACCTGACAGGCTCCTGAGGAGCCTGCCCACTGCCTGATGAAGACATCATACACCGAAAGGAACATTTAAACTCAGCTGGCTGCTTTGCATTCCTCAGAATGCAAATCTCTTTGTCCCCCACACCACCTCCCGCCACATAGTACCCTGAGATGGAAGAATCCAGACCTCACTCCTAATCCAGTTGCCAATGATTTAGTGCATTGCCCTCTCTTATTAGGAGTTGAGAAATGCTTTGGATGATCAAAATGTTTTAAGATCCCCCCCCCCCATTTTTTCTTCTGAAAATTGCTTCTTATTCTGCCTAGGCTTAGATTCTCTGGTTTTTTGATCACCTTCCCCTCTACCCTGCGGGTTTTCACTGCATGTTGATGGGTCCTTTGAACTTGCTGGGTGTTACAAGTGGGGGCTAAGCTTGTATTATGCAGTAGGTAACTTCAAGGACATGAAGTCAAATGGAGCAAAAAAGGATTCTAAGGTTTTAATGGAGGAATTTTTGCCAAACATTATACTCAAAATAATAAGTATCTGGACTTTTTCCCACCAAGTTTCTCACTGGCAAGATGAAGATCTTAGAGCACATGGCTTATAACCTCCATCTCCACATAAATCATTTTATGCTTGAAGAGATTTTTAAAACCCATAAATCTGCATCCTATTGTAAGATTTCCATGCAGGAGGATGTTTTAATGAAGGCTGCTGAAATTTCAAGAGAAGCTTCCCTGCAACAATGGGGTTGGGATGGTAACTGAAAAAAGAAAAAAATAGAGGTGCTCATTCTTAACCTCTGCTACACTGAAGATGGATATGTGATTTATCAAAATGGTCCAGATTCAAGAAAAGGCTACCCGTAGCTGACCCCAGACATATGTGAAGCTGAACCTAAAGTAAGTTAGCCTTGAGTCAAAATAAAACCTTCTTACATCAGACAATGAGGAAAGACCTTTGAAACAAAAGTTCTTTCAGTTTTATATGATCTAGTGGATGACAACAGTTCTCCCTTTGCCAATACAGATACTTCCTAAAAGTTAAAAACCAATTATGTTTTCTGGACATTTGTACACCTCTTCCAAGACCCAAGCCCCCTCCCGCATTCTCACTTGTTTCAACTCATTCAGGTGACTATATTCAGAAATGCTCAGTGCATTTCCACTGGGACTCCCATTTCCAGGTGACTGTCAGTTTGCAGGGGCTGGGTTAGAAAGTCAAGGTGTCTTTACCGTCCCGTGGCAGTTTCTCTGTATTTTTCAAATGGCGCTCATCATTTTCTACCTGAAATCCATTATTTGTATATATTTCTTGCTACCTAAACTACAAGCTTCATGAGAACAGGAGCCACCTCCCTGCAAAAATTGCATCATATCATTTTATAGACCATCCTATCATTTTAGAGCACTTTGCAAACTACAGTTACTTAGTAAATATAAATGGAAGGACCCAGAAATTCCTCTTCTAGGAATGCATCCTGCATATGCAAAAACAGATACTCCTCATAGCATTACCTTCCACCATAAAAATTAGGACCTACATAAAATGCTCAACAGCAGAGAGAGGGTGAGATAAGCATCCGTAGCATCCAAACTATGGGTTGTTTCGTATCTAAAAAATAATACACGCACTTGATAACAGGAGAAAATGAGATAAGACATGGCAAAGTGTCCACGATATTATTATGTGAAAAAAATTTAAAAAAGACGTTGTAGAAAATATGTATGTTACTCCCCCATTTTTTAACCAGTGCCTACATATATGCTATATTACGTACTTTAACATATTTTTATAAATCAAAAAAATGTCTGAAAGGATATACAGGATGCTTTTTTCACCAACTATCTGGGAAGCGTGATGTGGTAGAAAAAAAAAGGAGAATTGTACATCTTTACATGAATTTTGGTGCTGCTGATACTCGAATGTATATCTTTATAAGAAAAGCTTGAGGAAAAGAAATACTATCTGAATGAATGAATGAATGAAAATTGAATGACTGAAGCCTGCATTATCAAATGGTTCATTCTGAATACCTATTCTAGTTATGAGACAAGCTGCTGAAATCAGTCTTCTCTTCGGGATGCAAACATTACAAGATAAGATAGGTATTTACTGAAAGGCAACATAGCATGATGCAAATTATCGAATCCTAGGAGTCTGCACACGAAATTCCTGGATCGTTTACTACCTACAGAGCTATGCCACTAGATAGCTTCCCTAGATCATAGTTTTCTGATTCACAAAATAAGGTGGAGCTGATTTTCAAAATCAGGTTTATCAAAAAGAGTTCCAAAACTCCTTTGAATTCTAAATTTCTTACCCCTTGGGGGGGTGGGGGAGGGTCATCAAATGGCCAGAGCATTAAGGATTTTAGGTGCACTGCTATTAGAAGACAGGCAGTTAACAGAATCTGACATTGAAAAAAAGAAGCACTTAGAAGGTTAACATTCATTTTATACTTTGCTTCATGATATAAATTTAGGCTTTCATCTGCATTCAACCCTACATAACATCCTATAAGACAAGGGAACACTGTTTACAGCATGACATTTCAAATATCCAGATGATGGTCCATTTGGAATAGATTACAACTCTGCTCTCTGTCATCAAGCTTTCTGGGACCCATATTGCCTCCATATGTAGCCAGGAACCATTTATGGGTCCAGTTATATTTCACGGGATGGGGGAGAAGAAAAAATGGGGGAAAAGCTTAACCCAGAAGTATTTCTTAATATTCTCTTCTTTCTAACTTTTCTAGATTAGAAAGTTAAAAAAAAAAATGTATATACCGGTTGATGAGCAAGTAGCATCCATTAAATCCATTAATAATCCTGTAACAGAAGGGAACCTGAATCTCATCCACATAAAATGTAACCTCCTGACTCAGAAACCATATTGATCCATGAATTTTACTCCAAACACATTGCAAATATAAGACCAGCAGGGTCACTCAGATATAATCTAATGAGAAGAGCTTCTTTTTTATTTTTCAGTCTTGGTTTGTATTTTTTGTTTTTTGTTTGTTTGTTTGTTTTTGTTTTTTTTAAGGTAACTTCTTTGAATCATGACATCCTATTAACTGCAAAAGGGGCCAACACTTTGCCTTGTCCCCAGTGATATTATATATAGTTCTTCTTATGGTTTGTGACAGAGGATCTTAATTAGACCTTAGAAAGGACAAGTTCATTTTTTAGCCAACTTTGAAAGACGATCTCACCCACGTAATTCTACTTGAAAATCAATATGTACAGTTCTGCCTGTAGCAGTTCCCAGGATGATATCCACACTGAGCCACCTCCTAGGCACCCGAATCTAGTTTTCGTTATCCAGATATTTTTTTGTTCCTTCAAGAACTCCAAAGAGAGATCCGGTCTGACTGTCCTGAGAACAATGGAAAATAAAAAGTGTCTGAGTCAAAAGAAAGAAACCATTGCTCTCCTCAAACTGGGAAGCCCGAGAATTTTGGAGCAGTTGCCAGAGAGGCCAAAAAACGGCCACATGAGTTCTCTCATATACACTTGCCTCCCACAAACTCCTCTCCTGCCCTTCTGCTAGTCCTTCCAAGCGCTTTCTTACCTCCCCAATGGTTGACCAGGCATCCCATCTCCCCCCGTGACAGAACCTCAAACTGGACCAGTCTTCCTCACCTGAGCAGTGTCCAGCAGTGGAATCTTTTCTTCCAACTTTGTCCAAAGATGCCTCACCTGTGTAGACCCTACCAATCTGTACAAACAATTAAGCTGTTAAAGTAAGAACTAAAATGTAAACTTTGTTTTAGTGGTTTCTGAGAGTAATGCCATAGATCCAAGACAAGGCTTTCCAGTTCTTATCTGCTGGTCTCAAACTTGTTCCCCTGAGCCTAGGTGCAACCTTGGATTGCAAGTAACCACTTCCAGTGGCTTAAAGTTGGCCTGAAAGATGGAAACTATTTGCCATCATGGCCTTAGGTTCTAAAATAAAAAACTACAATTGCTTAGAGAAGCATGGCTAGCTGCCAAAAGAGGTGGGCAAGATAAGTACCTTGACATAGGTAAGGTGGACCTTTCAATGAATCTACAATGATGCCCTACCACCTACCTATGAAACTGACCCAACCTTAAATATAGCCCTTCCAGGAGCACCTGGGTGTCTCAGTCGGTTAAGTGTCCAACTCTTGATTTCGGCTCTGGTCATGATCTCAGGGTCCTGAGACTGAGCCTCATGTCAGGCTCTACATCAATGGGAGTCCGCTTCGGATTCTCTCTTTCCCCCTCTGCCCCTCCCCACCTCTTTCTAAAATATATATATATATATGTAAAAAAAAAAAAAAAAGACAATCTACTCCTGATTCAGTACAGTAAGGACAGAAGGACCCCTACAGTCCAATAAATTCTGTGATGATAAAGCCATCTTCTTCCATCCCTATTTAATGATTTAAGTCATAAGCCTTAAAATCAACAAAACCTTCCCTAAACTTTTAAATTCAGTGGAAAACAAGATAAATCACCACTGTTCTTGGATGCCATATGCACAGGAATGTGTTTTTATGTCACCCAATTCTAAACTTGTAAGCGTGTTTTTCAAGTGTATGGCAAAAGCATGCAGTGTTCACTCATAATGAAAAGCGGCCCACCTAAAAATTCTTTTTTTTTTTTTTCAAAGATTTTATTTATTTATTTGGAAGAGAGAGAGAGAGAATGCATGAGCAAGGGGAGGGGCAGAGTGAGTGGGAGCAGCAGAAACCCCACTGAGCAGAGAGCCCGATGCCGGGCTCCATCCCAGGACCCTGAGCTCATGACCTGAGCTGAAGGCAGTCACTTAACCGACTGAGACATTCAGGTGCCCCCCACCTAAAAATTCTACTCAGCAAATCTTACTAGGTCGAATTTGGCGAAACCTTTCTGACATTGTATAATCCCATTTGATCTTTAGATTAGTGTACTGAATTAACACATTTGTTGCACATCTATCATGGACCCACCATATACAAAGTAGCCATCAGAATCAATGATGTGTGTTGACACTGATATTGTCTGACTTCAAATGCCAATTGTTTGGCATTTGTATAGAAGCATCTTCAGTGGCTTGGATTTGTGACTTTTCTCCCTCTCACTCCACCCCCACCTACACATGCCCATTAACACAGGAATCAAATTACCCCTGTTTTATTCATATCAGTGCACTTCACCACAGATGTCTTCTGAAAACCCGTTAGATAACCAGAATCCCTCATTCATATTCACGCGGTGTCTCAATCTTTTCTGCAGGATTTCAACACATTTTCTCAAATTGTTTACCATTCTTCTTCTCCTGTAAAGGTTCTAAAGTTAGCCTTAGCTTTCTCTCAGGTGAAAACTGCCTAACACACTAAGCAACTCTTATTAATCATGAAGTTTGATCGATCCAATCAACTGTTATGTGGTCATTTACACAATTTAGCCAGTAGAAAATTGCAGTTTAACTTCTCACAACATGGCTGACAGCACCCTCTTCAAAATTAAGCCCTTTAAGGGTTTTCTTGTTTTTTTAGCCCATTTGCCACTAAATCAAACTTAATGTTTCTGTAACCTCAACTTCATACTAGAGAGACAAGGTAATGAGATTAGCAAATAGTTAGGGAGTGTCAGAATCCCATGGGCCTGCAAAAACCAGCGAGGTCTACTATACCTGATGCTAATTTCCCCGCCTGGAAATCTTAATAATAGTCTCAAGTTCGGTGTTTATTTCATTCACTATGAGTTGGACCCTCATCTCTCCAAATAATTCTGGACCATTCGGATTCCGTGATCGGCTGATGAAAAATTTCTCTACAATTGAGGAATTGGATTTTTCATAGCAGAACTAGCATAATTCCAACGAGGAACTGGATTTTTCATAGCAGGATCTAGCATAACGCTATTACATACATGGTGAATAACATGTGTAATGTACACATTTTTCCAAAAGGCTGCACTTTTGAGGAAATAAACAAAGACCACCCAAAAGAAAACAAGAAGAGGCTATCCATCTACCTTGAGTTTACTATATCAAGGGAACCAGCCACCATCAAATGTGCTTTGCAGAGACTCAGAGGCAGGCAGAGCAGTACTAGGGTGGGGAAAGGGAAGCGTTCAGGGATGCCCGAAGTAGAGGCAGGAAATGGACTAACTAGAAAGGGGACATCCTATGTCATCAGGAGGGGAGCATATTTGCTTTCTCCACTTGACCCTAAATTGGAAGCAGGGACAAAAATTAGGGAAGGTGTCAGTTGCTGACCTAGTGTTGGACATTTGGGGCCCATTGTTGCAGAGTTTTGGTTTCCTGGACTTGTTGCTGCGGGCTGTGGGTCAGAATTCTGTGTTTACTCAAGGTCTGGCCATTGGTAATTTGTATATTTGATCTCTCAGCTGACACACTCTGGGGAGTCTTGCTTAAATCCAGAAACATTAAAATGACAATACGATACTAACAAATGGTATTGTCCATCGAAGGAGCTGATTTAGCACTTCTTTTCTGTGATGATGAAGTAGAACTCATTCAAGATCTATTATTTCAAAGACAGGGAAAAAGACAAATGTACACTAAATATCCCATTACGTGTAAAAGATAACCCTATTAACATTTTGGAGTGTACATCTTCACTGTTCTTTCTTTTTGCAAAATTTACAAAAAGAAGATTGAACTGGGCAAAATTGAACTTTCCAAACTCCTTAAAGCCAAAAACAACAACAACAAAAGCAACAGGGGAGCACCTGAGTGGCTCAGCCGGTTAAGTGTCTGCCTTCCGCTCAGGTCATGATCCCAGGGTCTTGGGATGGAGCCTCATATTGGGTTCCCGGCACAGCAGGGAGCCTGCTTCTCCCTCTCCCTCCACCCCTCTCCTCTGCTAGTGAGCTCTCTTAAATAAATAAATAAACAAAATCTTAAAAAAAAAAAAAAAAACTGAAAAACCAAAACCAACAATCATGAACATTCCTCTGCTTTGCCATTCAGCAATTTTCCCTGTCGTCATTTTAATGACTGCTATTTTAATGACTACATATAGGAAGGGTGCTGTAACACAGGTAGCATTTTGCTAATTTGGGATCTTCATGGCATCTATTGTTCACTAGGATAAAAAAATATTGCATAGAACATTCTTGCTGGTAACTCTCCCTGTGCAGCTCTGAATAACAGATTCTCAAGAAAAACTTTCAGGGCATCTGTGTTGTTCAGTCATTTAAGCATCTGCCTTTGGCTCAGGTCAAGATCCCAGAGTGCCAGGGTCCTGGGATCCAGCCCTGCCATTGGGCTCCCTGCTCACCGGGGGTTCTGCTTCTCCCTCTCCCTCTGCCCTTCCCCCCGTTTGTGCTCTCTCTCTCTTTCTCTCAAATAAATAAATAAATAAAATCTTAAAAAAAAAAAAAAAAAAAAAAAAACAAGGAAGAAGAAAATTTCAAGTGTTAGTGATAAAAACTATTCCAGGAGGCCACAGAATAGAGAAGACCCATTTGTACCTGATTCATCGCCACCTAAATTCTCACTTCTCCTTCTGGGCCCAAGGTCTTTATGCCTAGGGGAAAAGCCAAGCCACGAGTCTACTTTGCAATACTCCCTGTCCTGTCCCTGCCATTCCTGAGAGCCTCCAGGGCGCCAGGGACTGGGGCTGAGGCAGCAGCATCCACAGAAGATTCTCCTGGACAGAGCCCGGCAGAGCCCTTCAACCTGGAGGCCTGGAAACCTTGGCAGGGGCTGGAAGGCTGCTGCCCACATGCTACCTGCTTCTCTCTGCCAGGCTGCCAGAGTTGCCCCAGACAAGAATGTGCTTGCTCTGCTTCAGCATTAGGAAAACAAGCATATTTAAAAGTTGGGACCACGGGTGGGTGCAGGTGGAAGTCGTGAGGCTCACCCAATCCAGGGAAGACCTTTAAGAAAGAGAATCTGAAGTCAGTCCTATAAAATCAGCTTCCAGGCTTTAGAATGGCCCTTGCACGGCAGGGTGCTTCCACTCAGATTTACAGCTAAATCTTCCTTGGGGGCTTGAAAACTCACCTCTGGAGCTTCCAATTCAGGCAGATGACCGTGGGGGGGGGGGGCGGGGTGTCACTGAAAATGTGCATTTCTAAGGAATTCTTTTGGGAAGCAATAGTTACTGGACCCACACTTTGCTGGGCTTCACACTTTGAAAATCACGGGCTTACACAATAGGCAGTTTGTGGTTCTTTAAGAAAAAGAGTACAAAATTCTTTTTCACATTTTACAGAAATTGTATTGAATTGTCCATATTTTATACACACGCATAGACACATGGAAGGAAGGAAGGAAAAGAAAGAAAGAAAGGAAGAAAGAAAAAGAAAATAAATTTGAAAACCCCACATGATACTACTAGGGTCCCTCCCGGCCTCTTGGAAGGGTTCCATGAAGTGAGGGGCACTGAGGTTTTACCTGTGTCACAGTCAAGCCACTGCTGGGGAGCAGGGGTGCCTGCTCCACTGGTCCACAAAGCCCCATCTAAGAGGCTCATTTCTGAAAAAGAAGAGACCATGTCAACTCTTAGAAAAACACAGTGCTTCCTCTCACTTAGAATGACAGACATTGGTTGTTACAAGTCCCATGCGGGGATACACAGTGTGAACCAGCTGGTACTGTCATCGCAAACTAAAGAACTCAAACCCTGACCTTGCCATGGACTGTGCGACCTTGGTTAATCGATATGCTCTCTGGGCACCTGTCGCTTCATCTCTAAGATGGAGATGATGAAGGCACCTCTTTCGCAACATAGCTGTGAGGAATCAGCACTTGGGATGGACTGGCTTCAGTAGAAGCAACAGCGTCCTGAAGGTGCTTATGCCATTGATCCTGGAGGCAGATCGCCTGGGTTTGGATCGTGGGTCCTGCACTTCACAGCTGGACAAAGAGAGGCAAGTGAAGTCCTCTCTCTGGGCCTTGTCTCCTCATCTAGGAACTCTGATATCCTAATCTTCATTATCACAATAGCATCTAACTCAGAGTTCGTGAAGGATGTTGTGAGATAACATAAGCAAACACGCACAGTACCCAGAATATAGGAAGGCGCTGGAAACGCTGGGAGCTGTTCTTGTGGTGGCCATGATTTTCTCATTGGATGACCTTATGGATCCTCACTGACTCAGGAAGTCTGATGCATGGAGGAAGCTCCCTGACTTCTCCCTCCTTGGCCACTGCTAAGCACCGTGAGGAAAAGTCCATTAAATTCTCTCAAGTCAAAACCCAAACTGGCCCAAATGACTTTCTCTCATCGACATCAATCAGCAGAATTTATCATTCAATTTGTTAACAAAAATAATTTGATGAATATCATAGTCTAACTGGCCCATTTCTGCCTTAACCTTCCATTGTTTTCCCACCAAATTACACTGATACATTAGAACTGGTGGCAGGGAAGGGGGTACCTAGTTTTTTAGGGGTCAACCAAATTTGTCCTTTAGGGGAAACCATGGATCAGCCTACCTATTGAGAATTTCATGATTTTTATTAACGTGTTCTGTGGTAGATCTCAAGTTTGTGGAATACTAAAACTATCAGGGGTGGGGACAGTTATAGAGGACATTGTCATTTTGTTAGCCACCAGTGAAATGGCTAAAGTTCTAAGACCACCCGACAGGTGGCTGATAATTATTGATGAACCTGTTGGAAGCCATCTGTAAATGGGGTCCAACTATGAAATGCAGAAGTTGAGAAACAGCACAGAATTCTGGACGAAAGCCTGGAACAAGTAGCAGAGGCCACCCCTTTGAAAAGAGGCTACTTCTGTTCCATGCCCTAACTTTCTTTGGGCAATCACCCCTAAGGGGAACCACTGAGAGGGCAACTCTGAAATCCTCAGTTGACCCGGGTCTTCCCTTAAAGAAAATTGTGGTTGTGTTTCACTGTCAAATGCTAGAAAATATCACATACACAGAAGAGGAGTAAAAATATGGTAACGCTCTACAAGATTCTAAAATATGAATTAATTCATTCAAAAACATGTGCGGCACCTATTGTGGGCCATGAATGATTCGGACACCAGGATGGGAAGCAGAGTGTTTCATGCAACATCTTTGTGATCAAGTCAATTGCACACTCCTTAAGATTAGTGTTCCCCACAGTATGTTCCCCAAGGCACATAGCATGTACTTAGTTAAATCTGGTCAATGGTAATACACTTCTGGTATCATAAACTAGAACTACATGGTCTACTATTATCAAGTCCACCAAGGGAGATAGATAGGATACTGTCATGTGTCTTCTGTATGAACATATCCTGTCTTTACAAGGAGACCAGGAGGGCCTCTAAGAGAGGGACTACATGGTAACCAACATGGTCCTGCTGGCTCCAGCCACAGGGCCTGGTCTTTCTGTGAAGGTTGGTGCCAACAACCTCCACATGGTGGACAGAGTTCACCATGCCCCTGCTCATTCTCTCCATAATCCGTACCCATCATGGGAACAAAGTGTTAAGGATACACAGAGTAGCCTGCTTTCTGCTGAGCATTTCCGGGAAGGTACTCCAAAGAGCAGGTATTAAAATCAGTCCCTGAAACATGAGTGGGATGGCGGTGGTGGTGGTGACAAGTGGGAGGAAGAATATTCACCCATGGGAGTGAACATTATGAACAAAAAATACACAGGCAGAAAAATGGAAATCAGTGTACATACCCCCAAAGAATTAAAAACAGGGATCCAAACAGATAGTCTCACACCCATGTTTATAGCAGCATTGTTCACAATAGCCACAAGAGGCAAGCCACCTGAATGATCAATGACAGATGAAGGGACAAACTAAAGTGGTTTATCCATTCAATGGAATCTTATTCAGCCTTAAAAAGGAAGGAAATTCTTTTTTTTTTTTAAGATTTTATTTATTTATTTATTTGACAGAGAGAGAGATCACAAGTAGGCAGAGAAGCAGGCAGAGAGAGAGGGGGGGAAGCAGGCTCCCTGCTGAGCAGAGAGCCTGATGCAGGGCTCCATTCCAGGACCCTGGGATCATGACCTGAGCCGAAGGCAAAGGCTTTAACCCACTGAGCCACCCAGGCGCCCCCAAAGGAAGGAAATTCTGACATATGCTACAACATGGATGAATCTTAGATGTTATGCTAAGTGAAATAAGGCAGTCAAAAAAATATTTCATGATTCCATTCATAACAGTACCCAGATCTGCCAATTTGGAGGCAGTAAGTAGCGTGGTAGTTGCCTGGATGAGTAGGGAACAGAGAGTTACTACTGAATGGATACAGAGTTTCAGTTTTGCAAGATGAAAAGAGTTCTGGAGATAGTAGTGATGGTCTTACCACATAATGAATATACTGGGTGCCTCTCGCCTCTACGCTTAGTCAAAAATGGTAAAATTTATGTTACGTGAATTTTTTACCACAATTAAAAAAAAAATGGGGACCCCTGGGCGGCTCAGTCATTGAAGCATCTGACTTCGCCTCTGGTCATGATCTCAGGGTCCTGGGACAGAGCTCCAAGTTGGGTTGTTGGCGCCTCTCCCTCTGTCCCTCCCCCCACTCATGTGCTCTCTCTCTCTCTCTCAAATAAATGAATAAAGTATTTAATACATTTTCTTTAAGTGCAAACCAAACCATTAAGCCCTGAGTTTTATAAAACATTATCTTCTAACTAGACCTCTATACTTGCAAAAATACTGGGCAGTTATATTTTATACAAATTTGTATTGTGCATATTTGAAATACACAATTGAGATAGTAACAAATATGACCTTATACAAAAAAAATGGAAATATGAATCTCCCTGTAAAATTTTGTACTTAGCCAAGAACATATAACTTGAAGCTATGGGAATTGTAAACTGTGTTTAAGATCAGATACATGGCAGCTTTAACTGATAAAAATCCCACCCTCTTTGTCAGTGACTTCTCAACTACATAGCATATGATTTTAGTGAGTATTGATTAATTATTATTTTTTTTTAAGATTTTATTTATTTATTTATTTGACAGAGAACACAAGTAGGCAGAGAGGCAGGCAGAGAGAGAGGAGGAAGCAGGCTCCCTGCTGAGCAGAGAGCCCGATGCGGGACTCGATCCCAGGACCCTGAGATCATGACCTGAGCCGAAGGCAGCGGCTTAACCCACTGAGCCACCCAGGCGCCCTGATTAATTATTTTTAAATACTGTCAGAAATTTAGTATTTCCCTATGCCTTAGTCTTGAAATACAAGCTCTTATTTGGTGGCACCATCACTAATATTGAAAAAAAAATAATTAAAAATAAGTAACTCTGGGACAGAAGAAGTGACTACCATCTTAAGAAGCAACTCAATCATTTATCAATGATTTATCATTGATTGATTGATTGATTTAACCTCTATAGAATAAAAGTTGTATTTGGAAATTTTTAAATGCCCTACCTTCTTCAAATTGGGTGTCCTGAGAACACAGTCCCCTGACTCTACATTTTTCTGGAATTGTGTCTCTAAAAATGCATTCTCCACATGAAATGCAAACGTCTTGTCCTATGCAAGTCCACCTTCCATTTAGAAATACTGTAACTGGGGCGCCTGGGTGGTTCAGTGGGTTGAGCGTCTACCTTCAGCTCGGGTCATGATCCCAGGGTCTTGGAATTGAGCCTGCATCAGGCTCTCTGCTCAGCAGGGGGTCTGCTTCGCCTTCTCCCTCCATCCCTCCCCCTGCTCATGCATACTTTCTCGCTCGCTCGCTCTCTCTCGTTCTCAAAAATAAATAATTTTTTTTTTTTGAAGGAAGGAAGGAAGGAAGGAAGGCTGGCTTTAACTGGACTCAGTGGATAGCTGAGTGCGGAGTCCTCCTCCAGCCCCGTGACTGCCGTGATCCCATTACCATGTTCAAGTCTGCAGAGCCTGCTCCCAGGCACGGAGCCACGTTTGCTCAAAGATGTCTCAGCACCTGTGAAGCCAACCTGGAGGCACTGGTGGGTGCACCTGCCTGGCTGCCCAGCACCAGAGTCCAGGAACACTTCCACTGAACTGGGAATGCATGGATGCCTAGAGGCTGCCTCCCGGTTGGTAAAAAACTGCCTCAACTCCTACCCAACTCTTCCCTCCTGAAATCAGTCCTGAAAAATCATCATAATATTGGATGTTGAGTCACTGGTGGCTCCAAAACGTATCCAAATCATTGAATAATCGGCCCATTGGAGAATGGGATAACTTGGCCCTAGAAACATGTATAGTCCTAATCAAATCTAAGAGTATGAGCAGATACGTGATTGAAGAGTGACTATTCCAAGACGCACACGTCTGTCAAACAATGAGAAGAAAATGGATGTCTGGGAAAATATTACCAACCACACTGGATGGAGCCCCATATAACACTGAGCCTCTTCTCAAATACACATTTTTCTCTTCCAAACTTTCCAGCAAGGACACAGGCTGACTTTATGTCTATGCTCAGGTCTGTCTTTGAAAACGCAGCAGTAACAGAGGGGAGTGTCCTGCCACTCTTTTCGGAACTTGCAAATAAATCAACCAGGATGTGTGGAAGGAACCATCCGGTGAGGCTGAGGCTGTCATGCATATCAGCACATCAGGGGCCAGCTCCACCCCTCATCTTGGCAGCATCCCCTGACTCCCTTTGCCCGAAAGTATGAGAAGCTGGAGTTTGGAGAAGGGACTTCCCACTTTAGCCAGAGTTTTCTAGGGCAACAGGTAGAGTCAGCTGCACAGGAAACTTGGAAGAGGAGGGACACCCCGCCCCCAGCTCGGAATCCCCTGTAAAGACGTCCCCAGGCCAGTCCTCAAAAGCTTACTACCACCCCCCTTCAACACACACACAAAAATAAGCTTCCCGGCAAGGACAGGATGGCAAGAATTAAATGGGATAAAATTAGAATGTTAGAAGCAGCCCTTCCATAGCCAAGAGGCACCTGCAAGTCAATCCTAAGAGTAAATTTGGATTTCCGCTTCCTGCAGAGGTCTGGGTGGCAGCTGAGCAGCGGAGCGTCTGGGTCCCCACTTATCTCCAGACTATAATTGACATAAGGAGAAAAAAAAGAAGTACATTGTGTTCCTAACTCGATTCTTCTCTGATTTTATTTTTATTGCCAGGGCTCACTCTCTATTTCTCAGTCACACAAAATGGTACTTATTAATGAGATCTCAAATTACATAAAGAGAGATTGAAAGCCCAGAAACACGAATATGGCCTGTGGCATTGTGGCTTTGAGCACAGAATGGCATCTGCGCACAAGTGAAGAGGACCTGCCCGCTGCAGCTATGGAAACCAGAGCCAGAGGAAAGGGGAAGGAGATGCCCAGAATAGGCACTAGCAAGCTGCAAAGAGGAGAAAGCCCAGCAAAGGAAGATACTCAGCATCCCTCAACGTAAACACACATGCACACGCATCTCACTGGTTCTGTAAATGAGTGACTCTCATATCCCGATAATTTCTTATGGTATTTCTGGGTGGTGAAACTATAAAATTATAGTCTCTCACATGAGCAAATATTTTATATATGTCATATATAAAATATGTATAGGTGTGCGTGTATATATGTATATACACACACATATGCACATGTACTATGAATTTCTGTATATAATACCACCTTAACAAACAAAAACAAGTTTTTTTGCAAGATAGAAAAAGGCTGGGCCTTCAATCCATTATGATGATCCTCTGTGGGTTTCCCCCTCCTTTCCAGATGGTACCAATTAAGAGTAAGACCCTCGTCCTAACAGATGTTAACCAAATAAGCCCAATCTGAGGCTTTAATGAACAAAACCAGACACATTTACTATACCCAAGAGAAGCAAAAATAAATATAATGTATACAGTGGGCCTCTTGGGTTAACTTGCGGTGACTAGGGCTTTGACCTGCGGCTGTGATTAGTTTCAACTTTTCCCTGGTATTTGTAATTAGCATACAGGCTGAGATAGCGTTTCGCACAATCCCAACCTTGGATTCCTTCCACTCACTTTCTTTTTCCTTGATATCGATTGAAGAGGCAATTTCCACCTCTAAAATACTTTCCATGCCTTCTCTTGAAACAGGAAGCATGGCTTTTTAAGATTCTAAATCAGTAACGATTAGCAACTAAGTACGCAGCTTGCTCGGTGTCAAGAAACTACTACGTAGTTTCCCATCTGCGTCTGCAGGTTCTGGATGAGCGTGGCTTAAGTCGCCTCTGTCACCTGTGCCTCCAAGGGTTCCTTTCAGCGGGGGATGGCCAGGGGGAAACCAAGGCAGGCCCTCCGGAGTTCCCACCAGCTCCCAGAGCCCCCAGCTGAGCCCTGATATTTTCCTGAACAACAGGTGGCAGTAAAGAGACACATTCTGCAGGAGCTAATTAGAGAGGTTTCTGTGGCGGGAGGGGGTGTGCAAATGCTGCTTAAAAGAAAGGATTGGGTAGGGAAGAAAAAAAAAAAAAAGAACACACACAACCTGATTCAAATTTCTGTGCACACGCAGTTCTGTTTCTACATATGCCGCACCTAGCCCGGATACTCTTCCCTCATCACCTCCTTTTCTTATTTAAAGAACTCACCTTGTGTTATAAATAATTTCTTTGCAGCAGAGACCTCCGTTTTTGCAATTCACAGACCTCCAAACACTGCCACCGCCCCCTCCAACACACACACAGCACACATCTAAGAGAGCTTGTGCTTGTCCAAAGCACGGATTCCAAAGCAGCAAAGCCAAGGGGTGCTTTGCGAGAAAGCTGCCATATTATGGGAACATTTGGTTTCTGAACTGCCTTAAAATGGTGACCTTTTTTCTATTGCCAAATAAACATTCTGCAAGCTGCACTGGTGTAGAACAAAAGTATCATCTGATAGTTGATCAAAGAGTTGTCTTTTAGATCCTTTCATCATTTTGACCAGAAAAGGCATTTGTTTGAATTCTGAGCAGAAACCGGTCCACTTTGCTTTGAATGCACATCTCACTTAAAAAAAAAAAATCTTTTAGGCGTGCATACACAAAGCTTTCCTCTGAAAAGGGAAAGGGAGAGAGAGAGAGAGAGGGAGAGAGAGGCTTAATAAAACACCAAGTCCCAGGGAATCTACATGACGAATATTTTATTTAAAAAAATACTGAAGACGTCTGTTCCAGTGGGAACTGTCCCCAACTATTAGTAATTGCAAACATTAGTCATGAAGACATGGAAAATACAATCTGTAAGCTCATCTAGTACATTTTGCCCAAAAACACAATCTATGGAACTCAGTACCACCCATTTTGTTGAAGCGTGCCATGCGGTGACGCAGTCCAATTTTTAAGGGCAGTCTGCCAGATTTGATGTGTCAAGTTCTCTGGGCAGCTGTCTAGAAGCAGCACCCCCCATACCCAGCAGGACTGCACAGCTGACTTCTTCCCTACATCCATTCTGTTTCACCTGTGGTCTCCTAGATGTGCCCGACTTCTGATACTATGGATTCCAAAGTATCAAGAAAAAAAGGAAACCTTTGACATTTACGGTGATATCAGACATATGCATATTTAATAACTCAGTCCACTGATCGGCCCTCCTGTGTCTTGGTTTCCAGAAAGCAGAGGTGACTCTTTCTCATTGAGTACCGTGAGCACTAGCAAGCTCACAGAGAATGAACATTTTGAAGTTTTCCCAACATTGATTGTGGTTTAGTGATTCACTTCTAAAAGTGACTGCTTTGAAGGTCCAAGCCTAAGGAGGTAGGTACCAAGCCAGAAATCTAGGACTCATCTTTGATTTTTCCCTCTGCTTTCCCCTCTGTAGTCTCTACCCAAATAATGACCCAGGAATGATGCTTGCCTTGATCTTCTAAATATTTCACCTAGCCGCATAACTCCTCCCCACCCTTCCAGACTTACGAAGGTCTCAGTTCCTCCTGAAAATTTGTTCTTCTTTCCTCTCCTACTCCTAAATTAAATCTTTCATCTGAGTATTTCCATAATCCACTGCGCCTACCTCTATGGAAACAATGTCACAATTTATTAGAATTGCCTAGTTACATGCTTGTCTTCCCTTAAAGACCCTGAGCTCCTTCAAGAATATAACTGGATCATTTTTCTCTCTCTTCTCCATCTGTGCTGAACCCAGGTGTTTGGCAGATGGATGGAGGGATGGACGTGTGGGTGGATGGACAGTTAGGAGCACTTCCAACAAGAAGACCCTGGCTTCCCCCCTTGTCCTGTAGAATTGCCAAGGACACTAGTCCAAATCACATCTGTCATGAGGACCTTCCTCTCTGCCGCATCACTTGGGCAGTCCTTGAGAACAAATTATTTTTAACGAAAATGTAATTTACATTCAAAGACAGGCCCTGAACACCAACCCTTGAAGAAAGCATCAAGGAAACAGCTCTACGTCACGAAAGACTTGTCTTAGAGGCTGGACTGCATTTAAATTCCAAACAAACAAGTTGCTATACCATTCCCCTCTCTTTTAGCCAAAAAACGTGGTTCTGCTATAGTTTATATAGCCGGGCTTGAATTTTTCTAGGTGAGACACGCCTGCCTCCACAATTAGAGGCACTTGATCTACTGAGATTAATGCTCTCTTTTTGGATATAGATCGCGAGAGAGGGGGGTCAAAACTTTCACCAGCCACAACCCTCCATTCCTTATCATACTATCATGTGCTCTTAAAAATATCAGCAATCATTCCAGGTAATTGCCTTATACGGGATCCAGATAGAGTGGCCGGATAAAACACAGGTTACCTAGGTTACATTTGTTTCAGATAAAGGATAATAATTTTAAGTAAATCTGTCTCATGCAACATTTGGGACATACTTATACTAAAAAAAATGTTGATTGGTGATCCAGAAATCAAATTTCACTGGGTGTCCCTTTTTATTTACTTTATCTGGCAACCCTAATTTAATGGTGGAAGGCCAGGTGTCTCATTTGAGATTCCTATGAGGGGAGATCTTTTACTGAGAGTTCAAAACAAAAGCGCTATCATTTGGCTTCATTCTGCCAAGTGGAAAATAATTGTTTTTCGTGTCCCGCCCATGCTGGCTGTCTCTGAGCACGGCTGAAGCTCTTCTTGCGCTCCCAGCACCATGATAAGGCCAGTGCGAGCTCATAAAATCAGGTCATGTTTGCTGATGAATTCCCTGGATTCTTTCAAAACGGCACTCTGAGAATTACTGAACATGAAAATCATGACACCAGGCCTACACCCAGCTATGCCAATGGAGAAACCTCAGGGGAATGAAGGCACTGTCCAGAAGAATCTTCTCTATGATCGTCTCGGGTTTTGTGACAGCAGTTCCTGCAATCACACAGCAGTTTCTAGACATCCTGTAGGCTTATTTCCTTTTCCTTGGCTCCAGGTATGAATGTACAGGGTCTAGACCAGGGTAAGGCAAAAGAGGCACGCAGGCTGCAAAGGTCACAATTCAACCCCCCACAGAGCATCTCTACACGGGCTGGTCGGTAGTACTTATGAATTCACAAGTCCCCTTGGACAAGTGACTGTTCCCCTCCAGTTTCATTTTTGCCTGTGCATGTCTTTATACCCACTCCCCATGGACCCCCTGTAGGCTTCTCTCCACATAGGGACAGTACTAAGACAGCCAACGTCATGGTAACCCATGCTGGTTCTGCTCTCTACACCACCGAGTCATGCTGGGTCAGTACCTAGGACACTGTCCTCCCTCAGTATCCTGCAGCACGTGAACTAAATGAATGTCAAGAACCCTTCCTGCCCTGGATTTTTAATTTTCTACTTGCCTCACTATCAGCATCCTTTTCTGGGAAAAGGGAGCTGAAGCATTGACACATTTCAAATCCCAGAGAGATTCCTTTTCATACAAGCAAAGAGCAGACGGTCACATGGGAGGGGTGTGGAAATCTGGGCATAGCCACGATTGGACTGGGCCTCTCCAGGAGGCTCAGGACAGTTGGCTGGGAGCCACGGAGTATCTGTAAGGGCCAGCTGGAGTTCCTTCCCACCATGTGACACGTGACATCTAAAGTAAGAGGAGTGACATTTTATGAGCATCCTGGGAAAGCAGGACAAAATGTAAAGGGTGCGGGAAGGAAATAAGAAGGAGGGAGGGGTTCATAAAAAGTGCTTTTGGCCTAGAAGGAAACAACCAGTAATGAGTTTGAGATCTGGTTCTTTATGGAATGGCTGTGTGACCTGAGAAAAAATACTGGACCTCTCTGAATCTCCCTTACCCCATTTATAAAATGGGTTAATGATACCCTCCTCAGGAGCCTTGGAACATTAAATATAAAATACCCCACATATACTCTGGTGTCTCTTCAGATCCTAGAAACCTGTCGCCTTTTAAAATACCCCACAACCCGGCACACCGATTCCAAGAGAAGTTAAGTTCTCAGTATTCACAGTTCCCTTTTCTGGCTTTCCCAGAGGACTTTTTGAAATGAAACTTCATCCTAGAGAGCTGTCCAGGAGGGAAGGACTGCGGGGGACAGTGGGAAGGACGGACGGGAGGAGGGGAGGCCCCTGCAGGTTAGCGCAGCCCTGGCTGCTGTCCATGGTCGTCCTGCGCTTAGGGCCGCAGGGCACAGCGAGGATTGGGGATCAAGATGCCAGATGCTTTGAGGCGCCTTTTCCAGAAGGCTCAGGAACTATGCAAGATGAAAGCCAAGGACGGTGAGAAGACCTCTCCGATTTTTGGCAAAAGATGGCACCAGGATAGGACTCCGGGTGGGTGATTTCAAACGTCCAAAAGCAACGAGGAGCTGAGCAAGCGCGGCAGGGAGCCCCGCCGACGCTAGGTGGCGCCGCGCATCCAGGAGCCCGAGGCGGAGGGAGGTGCTGGGTTCCTGCAGGACCGGAGGGGCTCTGCCCCACCCATGGGCTCTTTCTGCCTTCCCCTTTGTATTTGCTCAGTAAAACACCATTTTTTTTTTAATTGTGTAACAGTCAATCCCTCACAGCAGGTACAAGCAAAACCTGATGAACACAAGACTCTGAAGGACTTACTGGTTTTTCCTTAGTTACAATGAGATGTGAAGAACCGCTCACCAGGGAACGCAAAGATACGAAAATTGCTCTAAATTTTGTGACTCTCGCCTGTGGGTAAAGTCTGAGTTGAACAATTAACATTTAGGAAGTGCTCATGTAAAAAGATTAAAAATATATATATATCGAGATTTTAAAAAATCATACAGCACTTTCTAGTGAAATTAAACAGAGCCTGCCCTCTGACCCAGGAATTTCCCTATTAGGGAGGAGTGTTGATGGCCACAAAACGTGTGCCGCGAGAATGCTCCGAGCAGCTTCATTCAGCATCGCCCCAAACTGGAAATAATCCAAGTGTCTATCAGCAGCAGAATGGATGAACAAATTGTGGTATATTCATACGCCCGCAATCGTTCACAGCAATCAAAAGGGCCGATCTGCTGATATGTGCCACAGCATGGCTTTATGTGCTAGATACCAAACACTGAATACTCTTAGGATTCCATTTATATGAAGTTCTACAACAAGCCAGCTTTCCTAGAGTGAGAGCGGGTCAACGGTTGCCTCTGGGTGCTGATCCCTTGGAGGGGGGCATGTGGACGTTTCTGGGATAACGGATGTGTTCTAGTTCTTGGTTTGAGTGGTAGCTACACAGGTGGGCACGTATGTGCCCCTATTCGCGGATTGTACACTTGGGTAAAATTTGTGCATTTTACTATAGGAAATTATGCTCCCTTTAAAAGGAAGGAGGAGACGAGATATAGAAGACCTCCAGTTCCGTATTTCCTGTGTTGATTTCTGCCATTTCTAAAATGTCCCCTCAGGTTCTCCTTGGCCCTTGGAGATGGCAGGGTGGACAGGTAGAGAGATAGGCATTTGGGTCACTTGGCTGGGTGGCTCTAGGCTAGTAGCCCAATGAGAAACAGTCACTCAGCCAGCGGGGGATATCGTCAGGCCAAGTGAGGAAGTCTTTTGGCACAGTGAAAAATGCGCCTTCCTACCATTCAGCGATAGGAAGATTTCACACCATCCTGTCTCTTGATTCTTATATCCTTTTTAGGATTTGTTTCAGCATGTTTTCCCCCCCTTCTAATGTGAAGAATATGGCCTATTTCTGGCATCTGTCCCTCCTGTCCAATTTTTCATTGTGTTTTGAATAATTTAGCTAAAGACTTCGTTAGTTTTTTTAAACTGCTTATGTTTCCAACTAATGAATTGTCCAAATCCTAATCACACGACTTCCATTTCACTCATTAGAACCCTAATTGTCAAGCAGCTGAAATGATTCTTATTGTTTATTCTAATTGCTATTAGGAAGAAGTGCCAGAATTATATGTGATTTATTAGTCACATAAAAATAATGAGGGACAAATAAAATTATTTTCCCTGAAGTTATTTTCAAGGTACAAGAAAGGGCATGTTTAAGCAAGGCCACTCTGAGAATCTCTAGAAAGAAGAGAGGCCTGTCTCTGGGTATCTCAACTTGTGTGTTTTATCCACAGAACTGCTTCCAACCCACTCCCTCCAGGCCCTTGGGACACTGTTGCTGCCATCAAAATCCAGTCTTGAAAAGAATCTGGTGTTCATCATTATGCCTCCATGCCAATGGGACCCACACTTGCTACTCCTCCCCAGTGTCAGGGATGGGGAGATGGGGTTACGGTGTTCAGGGGCCAAGGACCAGGAGCCTGGAGCTCATGACCAAGGACTTCTGATGGGTAGTATGGTGCAGAGGGTGCACTGAACACGATACCTAAGGCAAGTGGGGGCCAAGCCCAAAGCCATAGGCTTTAGAGCAGGGTCTAGTTCTAGGGAGGGTGCCTTGTTCTTGTGCCCTACCCCCAGAGGGATCATCTTTTTATAATTCGGACAAGTAACTGTTGAGGCTAGTGATGGCCCTAGATTTGGTTTCTGGAAGATTATATTGCTATTATGGTCAACACACCTATTTTGCGTGCCTATTATGAAGAATGCAAAGAGAAGTGGATGTCCCTCTCACCTCCTGCAAAGAATTTATAGCCAAGGGGTGCACCGTAATGCCTGGAAGCTGAGCCCTTCCTACTCACTCCCTTCACTTAGCCCATTCCTGTTCGGTGTTTCCTCTGACAGGCCACATTTGATTTTCCTATTTTGAGTTGGGAGTCACTCTAGTGCACCCCAGAATGCTAGTGCTTAAGCCAAGTCTCCCCATAATTATAACATATGGTGTCAGAATTTACATATATTCCTATGTGTACTGCATGTTTAAAAAAAAATCATCAGCCAAAACCCAGTAAGGTCACGGCCTCAGTTCCCTCATCTACAAAATGGGAATAACACAGGTCCCCACCTTCACACGTCGGTCCAAAGATTAAACAGAAAACACCCCCCTTCATTTGTCTAATGCCTCTGTGGTATTCGATGTTGCTCAGAAATTGAGGGCATGACTTCCTTTCGTGCTCATTAGGAACAGAGGGAGAGAGAGAGAGAACCAGTGCATACCCAGAGAGAAGGGACTTGCCTTCCTCCACATCTCCCCCACCTTTATTTTCAAGTAAATACCTATTGTTTTCAAAAGTTGAAAAATTTAACATCATTTTTAAAACTGAGCCAGTTTTGTGATGCTAGCCAAACAAAAGTCCCTCCTTCTGCCCTTCCTGCCTGGGCCTGGGGCTCTGTTGCATGTAAGCTGCTTGCAAAGGTTGAAGGGCAGTGAGGAAAAGCAAAGCCATTCACAGCAAGTCCCTCAGAGTGTTTATTGATTATCAGCAAATCCAAGTTTATACATCCTGTTTGCTTTGTGCACTTTATGTTTATCTGAATGGTGTTTTGTTTGTTTGTTTGTTTAAGGTTCGAAGTGGATATTTTTGCCACACAAGGGTTAAAACGCAATCTGGCCTTCATTGGTGGTCTGGACACCACTTGACCCAGCAAAGCAAAGACACAAAGCAAAGGCACGAAGAAGGTCAAGGCCACACTCCCAAAGATTCCCCAGAGGACACAGGCTGGTTCACTAGGGAACACAGGCTCCATTGGGGTAGGGAATGTGCTGGACAAGAAAGGACAAAGACAAGCAGCTCTCCAGGGAAAGGCAGAATCCTTGGAGCACTCAGATAGAGATCACAAGCGTTGAGTTCCTCCTTGCTCACCCCACAGCCTCCCCCAGACCCCCAGAGAACCATAAGGTAGAGCTGGTCCTAGAGTTCCAATGGGCAGAGCACCAACATCAGGCATCACTCCAGACCTACTGAAGCAGGTGTGCATTTCACAAGAGCCCCCGGTGATGTGCGGGTACATCATGGCTTGGAAATCAGGGCTGTAATCAGCTGACCCCAGGTGCGTGCCGGCCCACTGTTGATCAGACCAGCATGTCCGCACATTAGCCCATTAGACATCATCTTATCCTCTTCTTGGGCTGCCTCCACCCTACAGCAGGTGAGTAGAAGAGATGGCACAGGCCCTCATTTACAACTGAAGAAAATTATTTAGAAGGGTAAGTGAGGAGAACAAAGCCAGCTAGCTTGTTAGTTACAGAGCAAAGTCTAGAACCCTAGATTCGAGCCCCAAGTCCAGGAATCTCTGCCACACTTACCTGCTTCTATGTGCTGGACCCAGAGCGAAGAGCAGATCAGGGAAGCAGGTGTTTCCATGCTGCTTATTGATGGGTCAAGCTCATCATTATAAGGGAGGTGGTTTTCATTGACCTAAGTATAACATTTCCTATCCTAACTATTTAATTTCCTTTACCCTCTGTGTCCAGGGCTGTCTGCTCCTTTGGTTGGAGTGAGGCACACTCATTCTTTCATGAACATCTATTGAGAACTCAAAAAGGTTAGACCTTGAGATACTATGATGACCACAGCAGAAGTTACTGGTTGTTTGAACATACCCAGTCCCATCTTCTTTCCCAGTACCAGAACCCCAACTTTAGTTGGGGTGGCATTATACCTAGGGGAATACTAATTCCCAACTGTCCTCGTAGCTAGGTATCATCATGTAAATAAGGTCTGACTAATGAAACAGAAGCAGACATTGTAAGGAAGGATTATGAGAAAGCTCTTTAAAGGGGACACAACTGGCTGTGCAGACTTCTTTGTCCTTCTCTCCTTCCTCTTTTTTCCTGTCTGGATCATGGCTGTCATGGCTAGAGCTCTGGCAGCCATATTGGACCATGAGGTACCCTTAAGGATGAGAGCTAAAGACTAAGGTTGCACAGCAGCACTAGAGGGAGACTCTCTCCAGTGGGCAACTGGAACCCCCACACCAAGTCTGAGGTAGTTTTCTCAGGACTGTGATATGTGGAGAAAATATCCTTTTATCTTATTCTGCTTACCCTTTGTCACTGTCAGGTGAAATTTCTAATTGATAGAATGCCCCAAACCAAGATACCCTGACTTTACAGAACTTAGGGGCTCATCAGCTGGAACTAATACAATGTGACAAGTGTGGGACAGGGAACCATGGGAGCCATAAATCTAGAGAACCTGAAAGATGCAGGAAGATTTGTCTGGAGAAGTAAAATCTAAGGTTAGGTCTAAGGATGGGGGGGGTTTACTCACAGAGAAGGGAGAGAAGAGCGCTCCAGAAGAGGAAGGAGCATGCACAAAAACCTACAGGCAGGACAGAGAGCAAACCCTGTCCTATTAATGAATTTGAACTTAATCACAAGAGTTGTAGTGGCTGCAGAAGGCTTTTAAGTAAAAATTTTCATGTTAGAAAAATTCCCCAGACTGCTGTGCCAAGTAAGGGACCAGAAGGGGAGCTTTGAAAGCAGAGCAGTTGGAGGCCAGTGCAGGAGTCCAGGTGAGATCCTGAGGCAGCCTGGAGGAGGCAGGGTGCGGGCGGGGTGGGGGGGGGGATGCATTTTAAGTGATATGTGGCAGATAGAATTGGCAGGGTGGAGAATGTAAGGTAGTAAGACGGGCCCAGAGAGGGGCTCATTATACTGGCTTGAAGTGATTTGGGAACAAGAGAATCAGCTCAGTCTGGGTCATCTTGTGTCCAATACCATTGCAGGGAAAGGTTATTTGATAGCAATAGATTGTGCTCACACCTCACTTATGGGCATGTCAACAAGGCAGCCCCAACCCAGCTGGCCCTTATTACTCAAACTACGTAAGAAAGCCTTTATGGGTTGGTTTTTGGTTAAGAAAGCCCTTTTTAAAGCACAAAGGTAACATGCTACATCTGAAGTTAGCCCCTGCTGGGTACTAACTTGACGGAAATATTTGCAGGGTTTTTCGTGAAAGTAAAACAGAGCAGGTAGATATTTGTGCAGATAAGGACATGAAAATTATCTCAAGGGGAGGGGGGAAGGATTCTCTGTTTCTCTTAAAGAAATGCAGCCAGTCTCAACTCTCGGGGACAGTTTGGGGAAAGGTTCGAGATTCAGTCCAGGAAATATGCTGAACGTCAAGAAAAAAGGTTCTGGAAGTAAGAAGAAATGGCCTCACTGCCAAGAGAGCGGTCTTTCCACTGAATTCCAGGTTTGGGTCTGGCTACCAACTGTGTAAGTAAGGAGGGGTGTGGGGATGGAAATCTGTCTGCAGTTAAAGTGTGTGCCAGAAGAGGGCAGTCTAGCACGATTCCTGCAGGAGTGTGGGACGCCGGAGGCCAGAGATACAAATTACCAGAGGCTTCAAAACCCCCACTCACTCACAATCCCACCTACTGAGCTCTCTCACTGTGGAACTAACACAGAATCTAGGGTTGGAGATAAGTCCTTAAAAGCACCGTTACAGTATAACGTGCAAGAAAGGAAAATGGGAAGAAATCTAAACATCCAATGTTGAAGCAACTGCCAAGTACCTCACCATATACATAAAATACTACCCTTGCTTCTGTCGAAAAGGATAAAAACCAAAATGATCATGTTTAGTTTCAAATTTGGGACACAAAATACTGTGTATGGGCATCGAATTTATTTAAATAAGCAATGAAAATAAGGAATTATTTGCTTATTTTAATTGCTAAATAAAGCAATTTAAATAAGCAATTAACTTACTATGGGAAATAGGAGAGGACAAGGTAAAGACTATCAACCTTAATAATGTAAAATATGAAGATGCAAGCATCATCAACCAGGACACGCAAGGCAAGAACAAGAGTAATGCAAGGCCGGAATATGGAAGTGTGAATTAGAAGGGGAAAAGTCCACCAACTAGATAGTTTTAAACAAGAAATTACTCATGGATTTAGTTTTAAGCAGAATATCAGAGGGGGGGAAATGTGTGTGTCTCGATTCATGGCATTAAAAACTTATATAATGAAATAAGTGAAAAGGAATTACTTAAGTATCCAATTCCAGAACTTAAGAAAAACAATAAAATACACGGACATAATAGATGAAGGAGGATAATAAAGGTAAGAGCAGAAAAGGAAAGAAATAACAGAGAGGGACATGAAGCATTTTCTAGAAAAACACAAGGTACAAAATGGACCCCAGAAGAGGGAGAAACATAAATAAAGCAATAGAGGTGAAAACACCAAAAAGAAACAGAAAACAAAGAACTATAGCATTTAGGAATAGAGTTGCATCCCTACAATAGACAACTCTGCAATGTATTAAAATAAGATTCTTTTGAATAAGCTATGAAAAAAACAAAACAAAACAAAACAAACAAACAAACAAAAACACCTCTTTTAAATCCAAAGGTAAAAAAGCAAGGTACAAAGTAGCAGGTGTGGTGGGACCTCCTTCCTGTAAAATTTAAAGACTCAGATGGAAACATAGTATCATGAGTTTCTACTATTAAGGATCTATTATCATTGGGGCAGGTTGGTAAAAAATGCCTGTGGAGACTTGGGAGCCATATTCCCTGGATTGGTATCCCGGGTCCATCACTCTCTAGCTGTGTAACTGTCAACAGTTTCCCTAGCTTCTCTGTCCTTCAGTTTCCTCTCAGTAAAATGGTAACCACCATACCTTGTAACTCACAGATCTGTGGAGGTTAAATGGGTTGAGTCACAAAGTGCTTTAGAACAGTGTCTTACAGTTTTATGATAAATGTTCACCAAATGTTAGTTATGGTCATTATTTACACACCTTGGTATATATGCTTTTATTTCTTTTCCTAAAAAGAAGTCTTAGAAATCCTCTGGAAATTTTGGTAGTGTTTTGAAAATTAGGAGGGAAAAACAGGGATGGGTGAAGGGTGCTCATGGAGAAAGGGAAGAAGCCTTTCACTCAAAGGATGTTTAGCATTTCCTAAACATGTAATTCCTAAATTACTAAATGTAATTTAGCAGGACTAAATGTGGTTGGTGGATTTACCCAACATTGGTTTTCTTTCTCATCCTTCTCTGATTTTAAACAATATTATAGTTTTAAATGTTATGTTCACTCAAAGCACAACTGTGTATGATATACACAAATGAAAAACGATTAGAAGGAAAAAATCACAGAAGACTGATAGCACTTTTGTTAGAGTAAGGAGACTCGGGAATTTTTTTTTTCTCCTTCATTTTAAACAGTTCTTTTGTCTTAGACAAAAATGAATATATTTTTGTGATAACCCTTCCCCATTTCCCAGCCTCTCCAGGGTAGTGACCATCTTTCTAGACATTTTTTTCTATGCATTAACATAGATATATAATTACAGAAGTATATAAGTATTGGGTGTCCTTAATAATATAATAATATATTTAATAAGTTGTCACATTTTCATGTTATTCTGCAATTTTTCTTTTTTCAATTAAATATTGGTCTGGAAAAAAAAAAGACTTTCTGTATCAGTACACAAATATCTACCTTACTTGTTAATAGCAGCATTGATTTCCCTAACATGTTCATGGCTATTATGTAACTCTTTCCTTAGTGATGGACATATAGTTTGTTCTCTGATTTTCACTCTTGCCATCAACACTACAACACACAGCCTTCTGCACCGCTGTCCAGGCCCATGAATAATTTATTTTTCCCTATTCTGCATACTTTTTAGGATGTTGTTGCGTCACTTTCACAATCTGAAATAATTTTTAAACCAACAAGATTAAGGATAAGAGGAACATTAGCTTGCTTCCCAATGGAAACCCAAAAATTCTACAGTGTAATTCTTCCTTTAAAGCAACAGTATCTAAGTGAGTATCAGGACACCCAAAAGTGAATAGTAAAGAAAAAAAGGCTACACAAACAAAACAATAATTATTTTCCTCAGGAGCTTGTAGAAAGTACAAACATAAATCTGTAGTTTAGCCAAATGCATAGATGTCCCCTCATTAATTGTCCATTGGGATGATTAGGGACAAAGTGCAGGTAATAAAAACATCATGAACACTTGCGTTTCTTGGTATAGCTGCCATGACAGGCGATAGGACCCAATGACTCGAGAGCCAGCCAGGTGTGATCAATCTTATGCACTCCCTGCCATTATTACCAGCCAATGGCAAATGTTTGCAAAGATCCTTCCCCCATAATTTATCATCTTGTCTCCTAATAGGGTTTACTGTTTCATGAGAAAAGACCCATGAATCAATTAGATGTAAGTTTATTATTTTATTTTATTTATTTTTTTATAATTTTATTATTTAAGATAAGAAAAGAGAAATACTATCTTTCTACAACCCCCCCCCCCCAATTTTTCTTTCTCTGAGTTTGCATTCAGGCCACCATGACCCCTGTGTCATTTATCATACCCAAGACCAGACGAAGTGAAAGAAATTCCTAGGGAAAAGATGTGGTGGGGGAATGTGGATCTGCAGATCTCTTGCTGGGGGAAAATGCTCCTCTAGTGAGCTCTTCTGTGAGGAAAGCCCCAAGACAGGGAGAGACTGAGGTTTGCCCTAGTAAATTTCCGAACAGAATGTACTCCTTTGTTTAACACAACCCCAAACTGAGCCTCTATTGAAGAGACAAAGGTTTGACTTAAGGAAAGAAAAGAAAACAATGTGGCCTTTCTTGGTTAAAATTGTCACAGTTACTGAAGAAAATGAAATGAATGTTTTCTACCTAACACTGTGGTTACAGGTTAAATATGCCAATATCCATATTTGGGAGAAAAAAAAAATACAAGCAGACAGCCTAACACACCTACTTCTGGGCTTTACATAGGCTCCTTGGGGAAACGGTAAGACTGGGGTGGAAAAAAGGCAAACAACATCTCAAATGGTTATGAGATGTCTTTATGTAAGTTTTCAGATGGGCCTGAAAAATAAATCATCTGACAGATAAATCTTAAAATCAAGTTTTAACATGTGACACCTCTATTCCAGTCCCAGTGTGACGACACAGTTCATGTCAGCCATCCACATTTCTTTCTGCCTTTCAAGTCCCCCTGGCCCTGGAACCTGACAGTACAACACAGTAAAATCACACTTGTGCTTTCCTTCTGCCCCACATCCTTGCAATCCAACTTTTTTTTCCTAAGGCTTTATTTATTTATTTGAGAGAGAGAGAGAGACCAAGCAGGAGCAGCAGCAGAAGGAAAGGGAGCAGCAGACTCCCCGCTGATCATGGAGCCCAACGTAGGGCTCCATCCCAGGACCCTGAGATCATGACCTGAGCTGAAGGCTACCCTTCACTGACTGAGCCATCTGGACGTCCCCTCATTCTGACTTCTGTGCCTCCCCCTACATATTATTTTTATCAAATCCATCCCCTGTGCCATAAAGAATCAAAAAGCAAAAAATAAGGATGCATGAATATGTATTTAACTCTTTTGAAAGCACCTGTTGAATTAAGGCTTAATTTATAGCTTCAAGGCACACTTGAGGAAATTTAAATTTCTTAAATTTTTTTACATTTCTTAAAATGCTGGTGATTGTTCTTACTGTTCCAAAGGCCTTGTGAGGAAGAGTTCTTGCTGGACCACCGTCTAACCTTGCACGCCTTGCACAAGCACTGAGAGAATTGTCAGCCATCGGGAGGGCAGCTAACTTGAAACCTATTCCAACCTGCTTCCTTTTGTCAGTTTCTACAATAGGCTATAAAACTCAACACCACTCCCCCACCCCCACCCCCGCTATACTTAGGAATTACCATGAGAGTCAGTTCTGACCTAAGAGATAAGGAAGTGTGCTGGTCTCTGCAGAAGGCTGGCTGAGATGCCGCCATCTTGCAACCAAGAAGAAAACACCCAGAGAAGTCTGGAGATGTAGACTTGTTGTCGAGTTGCCGAACCAGTGGCTTCAGCTGCCTACTTCTAGGCTTCTTATGATAGAAAGGAAACAAGTTCCCTATTTCAGTTTCTTTAAGCCAGATTTCTGTCAATCACAATCAAACATAATCCCTAGACTAGGTGTTGTAGACAGCAATGATGAGACCCTAGCTTCCGAGAGTTTATAATATCTTGAGAGGCAGGTATCAACCCACTGAACTGAAATATGGAGCAGAATATGAAAAGCACTAAATTGAAATTAACAGAAGTCCACACGTGGAAACTGAAAGAGAAAAGTTAGGTTACCAGTGGGACCTGGGAGACCCTCAAAGAAAAAATGGATAAGACATGAGAGTTGGACTTTGCCAAATGAGGAGGACTTTTTCAGGCCAAGGAAGGCTGGACAACCTCACCCCCCCTGCCAAAGACACACATACCCCAAGGACACAGCATGAAGAAAGGAATGGTGGTTTGAGAGAGCCTGGTTAATTTAAGAACAGTTCTAGGTAGTTGGAGAACTGGACTGTGTTGGATGACAATGGTGTTGTCTGCTCTCTGTTTTTCACATATTACAAAACTGTTTTTGTGGCCCTAGCTTCTCCTCAACCACTTCTCACTTTTTTTTTCCTTTCTCTAATCAGCAGTAGTCTCCATCCCATCTTTATTCACTATTCGAAGTTAGGTATAAATCATTGACTATTACTCTGCAAAGAAAAAGAGAAAAAAAAACTTAATTGTTTCTGACAATTACTAATATGAGAATTTAACAACTCCTTTTATATGAGTGGTTCTCACCCAAAGGTGATTCCCTCCCACCCTGGAAGACATTTGGAAATTTCTGGAGACATCTGTGGTTGTCACACTGGGGGAGTGGGGTCCTCCTGGGTTGTAGTGGGTAGAAGTCAGGGATGCTGCTTACCATCCTACCATGCCCAGGACAGTCCCCCAACATAGAATTATCCATTCAAAAGTCCCAATAATTTTAAGGCTATTTTTATGTTATTTGATGGTGACAGGCAGGGGTGCCCACGAGCAGCTTCATATCACCAAATGAGTTCATTGGAGGGAAGTGGGTAGGCAGCAGTAGCATCCTAAGAAAAGATTGGGATGAGCAAATTGTGTTTTCTAATTAATACTGAACCAAACTACATTTATTAAAACAGCATAATGACATTATTCAATGCTTTTAGATGCTCTTGTACATGAAAACCCACCTAACAAGGTTCTTGGTAATAGGGGAACCTGGATGGCTCAACTTGTTGAGTGTCTGACTCTTGATTTCAGCTCAAGCCATGATCTCAGAGTTGTGAGTTTGAGCCCCACATTGGGCTCCGAACTGAGTGTGGAGCTTCAGATTCTCAGAGGAATCTCAGCCTTAAGATTCCACTCTCTCTCCCTCTCCTTCTGCACCTTCCTCCTCCCCTACACTCACATGTGCTCTCTTTCACTCTCAGTAAAAATAAATAAATAAATAAAGTTTTGGTAAGACTTTTCTTTGTGGTTTAAGCAACCACAAAGAAATGGAAACCCACCACACAGGGTTCAAAATTTATTTGAAATTAACAATTTTTTTAAAAAATTTGAAATAAACAATTTATCAAGTTTTGGGGGATAAGGTGATAGAAGGTGGGTCTGGTTTATTAGCTTTTCAGAACTGTGAAGCCCTTGCATGCAACAAAAATGACAAATTTTTTTAAATAGTCATGAAGATCATATTTACTATTTACTATTTCATTCAGAAGGAACTCCATGCCAAAAATACTAGCATCTTAACAAAAGTAGTCTTCTTAGGAAAACTTTCTTTAAAATCATATTGAACTACAATGGATTCAGCCTTTGTTAAGAACCGTGCTTAGATCACAGATGGGATATGGAGAACTGTGCTAAATCACAGATGGTATATTTTTTCCTATATTTCACAAAACAGGCAATTTCTACCACTTTTTTTTTCCTTTTACATTTTGCTCTTGGTAATCCTGTAGATTGAACAACAACAACCCAAAAAAAAAAAAAAAATACAGAACTAAAAAGAAACGTGGAAACATTTACTTTTAGTGCTGTTTATAATCTTACTCTTTAGTGGATGGAAACATCACTGAATATTCTGTGTAATTTACTTTAAAAAAAAAAAACTTAGAATGTAATTCATTTTAGGTGAGCAATTTGTTTTATGAGCCGTGTATGTTTATTTGGGGTTTTGCTGTTTTTTTATTGAGTGCAATAAAGACACTTCTTATCAATTGATTTGTTGTATCAGCAATGGGCTTCTTTCCAGACTGAAAGATGGCAGCTTTTCCGAGGACATTATCCAGCATATAATTTCACCACAGATATGAATCCGGGTTCATTAGGGCCCACTTGTACTGCCTGTTATGACCTAATTTCTAGGATTCCTGCTTGATGGTGGCATTATCTTTCCCTGCACACAATGTATAACATTGTCAAATGCGTTCTCTCTCTTTGATGGTTCATCACATACCCAACTTTGAATTGTGCCAACTTTTATACCGGCTGATAAAATCAGAAGTTCAAAAGTTCACTTCTGATCCCTTGCGACATGGAAACTTCAAGTACGATGAAGCTTACACCTTCTATAAATAATTCTTTGCAGGGGTGAAATGGAAGGTCTCAGGTTAGTATTTTGATGGCGTTGAAAACACACTGTCGGGAGGGGATTCCTAATCCCAATGTGGGTTTGTACTTTTCAGCTGTGTACCGTGCAAGGTTGTGCCTTCTATTAGCCTGGGTATGATGAATACTGCCTTTGGGGGCTCAGCGGACTTACTAAGGTGTCCAGATCACGGGGCATCTTCCAAGGCCTGATATTAGTGCTGTCGTGTTGCAGTGGGATGGCACCTGTTTGTGCATTTCCAGAGTGAGGAAATCACATGTTGAGAACTAAATCATGGTGGACGTGGATTTCTCAAAAGTGCACATCACAACATCCTGGGGAACCTTTCGTTTGCGCACATCACAATGTCCTGGGGAACATTTCGTCTGCACTTCGGTAATGCCATGCGTGAGGCAGAGCAGAAGTGATATACAGTCACAGAAAGTGGGAACGGTGAGATTTAACAGCTGTGCAAACGGCCTCAAGAACGTAAAATCAGGAGGCTGTGTCTTTAGAAAAGTATTTCTTTTAAATCCCCAAATATCACATCTGGTTGCATCAAGTTGTCATTATGGCACAGTATTTAAGATGATTTAATGGGTTATTGCAGGATAAGAATCTTGGAGTTTATTTAACTACTGTGCATTAAGAGAATGTAGCTGTTTAAACGATGTTCTGACAAAGCAGATAAAAAGCTGTTCTTGATGTCGAATGACTTTATTATATACTTTTTTTTTTACTGTAGTTGGTATAAATATAGATATTCAAACCTAAACAGAATATAAAAGACAAGGGGGAAAGTGGAGTTCTGCGACAGAAATTTAAAGCATGTAGCACGTATCAAATGCAGAGAACTAGTCACCGTTGAAAATTGATGAGGCATGTTGGCTATATGTATGGATACGGGAATGTCACAATACAAAGGTGTCAGGGATCTAATGTCCCCATTTCACAAATTCCCTGACGGGGCCCCTGCCAGCTAACAGGTCAGCCCCCAACTTGGTGGCGAGATCTCTCGGATTTGGAAAGGCTCCTCCTGGCTTTGTCCCCATCTCACAGCCTCACACCCTTCACCTCTACATCGGCATGAACCTCTCCCCACTTTCCTTCAGAGGTACATGTCATTTTTATTTTTTTCCAATTTTTTTTAAACTTTATTTTAGGAAGAGAGAGTGCAAGAGGTGGAGAGAGGAGGAGGTAGGGTTAGAGGGAGAGAGAGAAGGATAAACCTCAAGCAGATGTTGCACTGAGCATGGAGCCTGATGGGGAGCTTGATCCCATGACCCTGAGATCATGGCCTGAGCTGGAACCAAGAGTCAGATGCTTCACCCATTTAGCCAGCGGGGCGCACCCCAGGACACATCATTTTAAATAGAAAACCAAGGCTCTAGGGGCATAGGACAATCTCAGACAACTTATGTAGGGCCCCAATCAAAATCCAACATCCCAATTTCCCAATCCGTAGTTCCGTTACCTCATCACATATCTGCTGCCACTTACGGCAACAGTCCCAGCAGACATCGACCGGACATGTTTTTCCAACTTGGAAAAGTACACACAGTCTTTCTGTTGGCCTTACTAACCCTACAGTAAGTGTGTTTTGCCTTACAACATGAATGTGCTAAGAACTCCCAAGGAGGGAGGTTAAATAAACAGAGTGTTATGGGCAAGAGCAGACTCCCAGCAGATTTCAGTGACTATTTAAGAGTGTCTTAAACAAAAGAGAAGTTTAGTCTGGGGCTGGTCCAGAGCACCTACTCAGTAATGTCCTCAAGGACACAAGCTCTCCTGTTGACTGCTTTGTCATCACTCCTCGGGGCACGTCCTCATGCCAGCAGCAGGATGCAGGAAGACACGAAGGGACGGCGAAGCAAAGAGCTGGCACCAGCCGCCTCCCGAGAGCAGTTCCCAGAAACTGCCACTCAACATTGCAGCTTCCATCCAATTGGCCAAAACTCATGCTCCATGGCCACATCCTGCTGCAAAGAAAAGAACACAATATCCCATTTTGATTTTGAGGAACCCTGGGCCTGGGCAAAATCCTGCCATTAGGAAGGAAGACAATGGAGCATCATAGTTGTTGTTGGCAGTGAAATGGTACATTTCATGTACCATTTGTCTGTGGACTTGTAATATTAACAAGATTCTTCCCCACTCATTGTTTTCTTCATGGGTCACAGACTCTAGCATTAAAAATAGCACATATATTTTCTCTCTTGAGCCCACTCTGATTAATAGCTTAACCTAGTTAAGGACTGCTTGATTAATCATCAACCCTGGTTAATGACATCTTGAGAAAGAGTCTGAAACAAAGAGTTCTGCTATCCATCGGTGGTGCCTGCAATGATACAGGAAGAGAGAGTGAGGACAAAGATGCTCCTTTTCTATTCCTGTCTGAACCCTCTCACTTGGCACTCACTTTCAGATTGATATAATGGTTCTAGATGTCCAGCAGTCCACAACTAATGCTCCTAACACTTCTATGTTATATCACCCAAAGCAATCTATGCATACAGGCATGATTCCCATATAGTTTTCTTATGAGATTAAAAAAAAAAGTATATTTATGACCCTTAATTTGGAGATGAATAGAGTAAGTGCTAAGTAGAACAGTGGGCTTCCACTAAGGTTACCTAATAATAAATGGAAGATCTAGAATTTGAATTTAGTTCTTTTAGAAACAACAACATGTTTTTTTCCCTCACAATACTATTCCCAAAAAAATGATAGAGAAAGAAAGAAAGAGAGGGTTGGAAGGAAAATTGTTCTCCTGATAGACTGTCTTGGATCAGAGTGATTGTACATTATCTCCTGGTGACTTGCTTTTCAAATTTTGGAATATTTCCTGCTAATAAATTCCTTGTGGTGCCTAATAAACCCAAATGAAACATTCATGCAACACAACTGAAATTCAAACAGGAAGTTGACTAAAAGGAAACCTACTAGGAAATGGGCTACAGATATGAATAAAAAATTAGTTTCTGTCTATAGTCAACTTACAAACATGTTGATAAATAAATGAACTACAGTATGCTGAGAATTACAATCACAAGGACCCATGGTGGGACATAGGAGGCAATGGCCACCATACCAGGTGTGAGTGGGCAAGGAGGGTGTCCGAGCGGCCTCACTCAGGAAGAGATGGATGGGACCTGAAGGGTAGGTGGGAGATCACCAAGCATACTCAAGGGGTAGCCAGCCAAACTGGGAGGAGCAAATGTCAGGACTAGGCACCAGAACAGCATGGCAAGCTCAAAGGAAAACAGGGCAGGGTATGTGCATAATAGAGGCAAACAAGAAGCAGGGTGTACACTGGAGTATATAGTGTGAGGTAGGGGACAGCAGGGGAGGTAGACAAGAAGATGGTTGTGAGAAGCATTCAGGTACTTGGAGCAGACTGGGCCTCACGCAGTTTAGCCTGTATGCACTGGGAAACCACCAGAAGGTCTTCAGCAGGGGTGCAAAACAATCACATTGGCCTTTGAAAAAGACCACTGTGGAAACTGGGCTGGAGTTACCCAAGTCACAGGCAGTACAACCAGGCAAGAAATGAGCAGAGCCTAACTCGAGAGTTCTTCCTATCAGACCCACACTCTTTGAAGGATTTATGGAAGCTCTCCAACTGCTTGCTCCTAATGTCAGAATGAGTGTGTCTCTGAGGAAAAGCTCTGTACCTTTCCCCAGGTTCTCAAAAAAAAACAAAAACAAACAAACAAAAAAACCCAGAAACCCAGAACAAGATGGACAATAACATCCTTAAGTTGAAAACTGTCTGGCCTACACTCAGGTCACAAAAGTGGAATAAAAACTAGAGAGATAAACATAAGAGTTAAATAAGAGTCACATATAAAACAAAAAGAGTTTGAGATGCAGTATTTGCATCTAATTTTTTAAAAAACAAATGAGCAAAGGCCTTAACAATAGGCGAACAATATTTGGGTCATATTTGATACACGTAAAGTTGAGAAACTCATGCATATATCAGAACCTTGCCATAGATTTTCCAGGATGGACCAGATCGCCTCACTATCCCATCTTCCTGTATCTTCTCTAACTTCAGAGTGCTCTCTTACTTGTTGGACTATGTATCCCAAAGGTTGGTTTGGAAAGGAAATACCCTGTAAGTTCAAGACTCTGAGAAGTTGGCCAAAGAAGACATTAGTAGCCTCTTCTGGAAGAGGAGAGAGCTGAGAAGCACCAAATTTCAAAACCCTAGCTACAGAAACTTCTAGAACTAGAAAATCTAACCGTTACCAGGCAACAAGGTAAAGAAAGAAAGAAAAATCTAGATCATTTGTTTTTAACTTTTATGGAGGTTAGAGAGCCATAACCAATTTTGAGAAGCTGCGGAACCTTACAGACTTTCTCCCAACACAATTCACACAGGCATCTTCTCACGAAATTGGGCACGCTATTTTGAGAAGTTCTCAAAACATCTCTTGTCCAAGAACCTCCATGTGACCGTTAACACCAGCTTAAGAGCCCCCTGTCTCGAAAATTCTCGTTTTCCTCAACAAATATTCGGTTATCATAGTTTTTCATCTAAATTAGTCTCACTAATGTTTACAGTGTCTGGCTTATCTGGCTTTCATTGATCCATTCGCTCTGCAATTAATTTCACCTTTGTTGCATGCACGCAACCTTTGTCAGCTGTAAAACCACAGAGTCTAAAGGGGCACTGATTCTCATTTCCACTAAATGAAACTATCGTCCACATGGCACATGAAATCCCAAATGGACTTATAAACCGAGAATAGGAAATACTGTTCTATGCTTAAGCTTCATAAAAAAAAATGGTTTCCCCTCTCAGCAATGGTGTCTGTTCTTACCACCAGGTATTTGAATCCTGGTGTACTATACAGATATTATATACATGGACACACATATAATATCCTAGATAGTTATTCTCTCTCTCTCGATCTATATATCCTTTAACATTCTCTCCACTTTGAAGCAAATTATAGACATTTTCAAAGTAAATCCAAGCCCAGCAATGGTCTTGATTTCTTAATGGATTAAGGAAAAGGATAATTTGAAGGGGAAAAAATTACAGCAAATTCTATATTGTTTCCTCTTTTTCCCACAGTGCAGTTACTGAAAACCTTTGATTAGATCCCTAAAGAAGACCACACACTCAATAATTTGAAGCAAAAGGTTAATGGTGTTGTTACAACTATTATCCCTTTTAAAATCATTATCCTCTTGTTTTTTATGGCTATATTACCTTCACCTTTCCATGAACCCACTTTACCAGCTGTTTCCCTCTGTCATAAAGTTTGCTGAACATTATCGTAGGAATAGGAGAAACGCCATGTTTTATCAATCAAGCCTTAGGGAATTGGAGGTTTCTTATAACCACAACTGTAAAGGGAGTTTATTGCAAGTTTCTGTTTTGATTTGTAAATTGTCCTTAAGTAAAATACATACCTGATGCCAAGGTATAGAGTATAAAAATGCAATACGGTACAATACAGAAACCCGCATCATAAAGTTTGATAGGCTGACAAATGAGAAAGGTAAAGACAACTGACAAACACAGGAACATTGCTTCCTCCGTGCGCCAACACCCGCAGCATCTTTCAACCTGCCAATGCCTGAATTCCCCAGCCCTTCACCCCATGCCACCCCGGCACCCCAAAGAACACATGAAACACAGGACCGATGCTTTTAACTCACACAGAACTGCATAGGAAGTCTCAACACAGTTCCAAATTTGATATGATGAAGATATTGTTTAATCAGGATGCAATAATATTCAAACTGTACTGAAAAATCCCTAAAATACCACCATACAGTGGGGACTAAAAAACACATTTCTAAATTGTAAAATATTATTAAATATGTATAACTAAAGGATAGTAAATATCAAACTTGAAGGATACAACTAAATGAGTTCTTTAAGGATATTTTGTAGCCTTAGGAAGCACTTTATTTTATTTTATTTTATTTTATTTTTATTTTTTTAGTGGAGGAGGGGGAGAGAGAGTATCTTAAGCAGGCTCCATGCCCAGAGCAGAAGCGGGGGACACAGGGCTTCATCTCAGGACCCTGGGATCATGACCTGAGCTGAAATCAAGAGTCAAAGGCTAAACTGTCTGAGCCACCCCAGTGCCCCCTTAATAAGCAGCTTAAAAGATTGAAAATAAGTGAATGAAATATCTAACCAAAGCAGACATTAAAAGAGAAAGAAAACAAATCCAAATGGAAAGGAACTAAGTATAAGAGTAAAGTTGCTTTTTTTTTTTACAAAAATGAAGAAAAACAACAAAATCAAGATCTCCTTCCTTTAAAAAGTATTATTTGCAAATCTCTAGTAAGACTGATCAAGAGGAAACAAAGACACAAGTTAGCATAATCAGAAATGGAAAAGAAATATAGCTATGGATAAATAATTTTGTTTTACTTTTTTTTAACTTTTTTTTTTTTTTAATGTAATCCCTACCACTGATGTGAGGCTTGAGCTCATGATCCCAAGATCAAGTGTTGCTTACTTCACCGACTGAGCCAGCTGGGTGCCCCCATGGCTATAGATCAGTTGCCCATAACTCTCTGTTTTTTTAACCAACATTTTTCAGAATAAAGAAATAGAGAAAGCTCTCCAACTCATTTTTTATCTTATTATAGTCTTATTCTGAAACCAGTCAAGGGCAGTGCAGAAAGACAATTAAAGGCCCAAATCACTTATAAGCCTACAAGTAACAGTAACAAAATAGTGTCAAGTCAAATGTACACAACATTTGACTTGACAAGTCAAGTCAAATAAAAAATAAGTCAAATAAAATAAAAGTTGACTTTTATACACAACAGTGTATAAAACTAACGGGTGGGGCGCCTGGGTGGCTCAATGGGTTAAAGCCTCTGCCTTAGGCTCAGGTCAAGATCTCAGGGTCCTGGGATCAAGCCCGCATCAGGCTTTCTGCTCAGCAGGGGGCCTGCTTCCTCCTCTCTCTCTGCCTGCCTCTCTGCCTAATTGTGATCTCTGTCTGTCAAATAAATAAATAAAATCTTTAAAAAAAATCATAACGTGTCATTAGTCAGATTTATATTACTAAGGTAAAGATATTTCAAAGTTATAAATTCAATCAACCTAAAGAACAAAATGATATGATCATCTCAACAGATGCAGTAAAGTTGTAAATATAAACATGTATTTATATAAATGCTTTTGGCAAAGTGGCAACAGAGAGAAACCTTCTTCATTCAAAGATGATGTCACTCTTAGTATCAAACTTTCTAATGAATCCCCATAAAGCCAGGAAAGAGCCAAGAATTCTCACTTATTCATATTATTGAATAATATCATACTAGAAATCCCAACCCATAAAATATATGAAAAGGAAGCAAAAGGCTTAAGGTAAGTCTACAGGAACACAATGTCCTAATTTATAAATAAGATGATTATCTGTATCAGCCCATGGGCTAAATCAAGCCCGTCTGTAGTCCTAATCCAGACACGCCCATGTGTTTCCATGTAGCCTATGACTGCTTTTGACCTACAAGAGCAGAGTTAGTAGTGACTGCACGACCCTCAAAGACAAGAATATTTGCACAGGAAAAGTTTGCACACCCCTGGTCTACACAATAATAAATATGTAGTAGGTCAAATGGAATCAATCAAACAGAATCCACAAACAAACTAGTATAATGGGGGGGAAAAAAAAACTACAATTTCTAGACTCCAGATCAATGTACAAAAAATCAGTAGCATCTCTCCGTATCAGGATAATCAGGATAAGCTGTATTCCAAAGAGAGCAACTACTCACAATAATAAGAAAATAAATAAATAAGCAAACTCTATGGCGTATAAAAAAAGTGCACCACACCTTGACCAAAGGGATAAACTATTTCTGAAGGACATGAAATAAAAACCAAATGAAAATGGAATAAATGCTTATTTCTTTGGCAAACTTTGCAATCATGGTAACAGTCAGTAACTGGCCTACCCTAGATTCTCGAAATCCCTTTGCCTGCCTTCTCGGCAGCTGTTTTGGTTATTTCTGTATTTCCCAACAACATGTGGGGTAGACAAACAATAGATAAGTCGGCTGTGATTGCGTCCCATATGTACAGAGCAAATAAAGGATGAAATGAAGTTAAGAGAGTAAGAAAGAAAGGAAAAGCCAGTAACTCCGTGTTTTTGTGTATTATAAATCCTAAAATATTTAAATTTACAGGATATTTATAATGTGCTAAACTCTGAAATAAAACCAATATACCTATATGTTCCATCACAGCCCTGTGAAGAAGATACCATTATTGTTCTCAATTTATGTATGAGAAAACTGAGCCCGGGGAGAGATCAGTGCCATTAACAAGTCACACAGGGAGGCATGCAGGGGGGATCCAAACTCAAGCAATATAATTCCAGACCCTATTCTCTTAATCCTACCCTGTGGAGTAGGCATTACTCCCTTCATTATTACGGTCAGAGGTATTATCCTCACTCTTGGTTCCAGAAGCTTGGAACTATTAAGCGACTTGACCAAATTCATCAGCTTAGCCTTGACATTCAAGTGTGAGAGTTGCCAAAACCCATACCGTACCAACACTGGTCCAGAACTCGAGTGACACCAGCATGGGAGCGGGGGAAGAATAAAAAGCTTTAACTATTAATTATTCAGTGGATATTGTGATTTGGGGTGGGATAGACCTTCAGAAATGTCAATAGACTATACATTATTAATCAACTTATCAAAGTCAAGAATTTAAATATTTAAACATTTCTGCCACTGAAACATAGATAGCAAACCCCACAGTCACTAGAACTGCGTATAGCACATTAAATTTCTACCCTCTGTTAATGATGCAGGGCTTCCATTTATCCGGTCCTAACCATTTTCTTTAGGAAGACAGGCCTGGGAGTCTCTGGGGAGAAGTGACAGGCAGGGAAGCGTCCAGACTTACTGACTGCCCATCTCAAAACTGCTTCCTTTACCTGTGACATCGTCTTTTAGTGTCCTTGCATTCCATTCTAGGTAGAGATTTAATTCTTGAGAATAATAATTCAAAATAGAGGCACCTGGGTGGCTCAGTGGGTTACAGCCTCTGCCTTCAGGTCAGGTCATGATCTCAGGGTCGTGGGAAGGAGCCCGACATCGGGCTCTCTGCTCAGCAGGGAGCCTGCTTCCCTTCCCCTCTCTCTGCCTGCCTCTCTGCCTACTTGTGATGTCTGTCTGTCAAATAAATAAATAAAATCTTAAAAAAAAAAATTAAAATAACCTGAGCCTTTTATTTTCCTTAAAAGACAATCCATTCTTATTGTAGATTTAGGGGAAGAGAGATAATCTCTGACAATACTAACCCCCAAAGATAACCATAACATAACATCAGGTATATTGTTAAAATTAAAACTACCCCCTGAATACTACCATAAAATTGCCTTAATCAAGAGACTCTCTTCTCCCCCAGCAATGGGCCATCAAAGCATATGGGATTTTGTGGGGCAAAGGTTGAGTCTGTGGTGTCCAAGTAGAATTGGACCGCCAAATAAAGTAGTTAGCAAGCGAACGACCATGTGTAAAAGTTCTATTCGATGTCTGATAAGCCAGCCCGAACAGCCAGGTCAGAGTGTCTGAAGCTTCTGGACATTTATCAATGCCAGAGAGAAGGGACTTTCTGTTCCAGCACTTCTCTGGATTAGGACATGATCCCAAGCAGCAGCTGGAATTACTGGGATAGCTTCAAAGTCCCTCTCGAAAGTCACCTATCAAAGGATCAGTCGTGGCTTGAGGGCCCCATTCAAGCAGGAACCTGAAATTCAGAGATACACTCAAAATTTGAGGCAGGAGAACAATTCTTGGATATACCAGATGACTGGTCTGCTTCAGGTGTCTGGTCTAGTCAGCCCTGGTTTTCTGGGCTCAGTGACTGGGTAAAACCAAGGCTGCTGGTTGAACATCTTTTGTACCCACAGCTGAATGATACTAAACCACAAATAAAGTAAAGATCTTGTCATCCTCCAAAAATCTCACTGAGGTAGAAAAAGTAAAAATAAAAGTAAGAATTATTTGATAGAAACAGTAAAAAAAAAAAAAAAAGCTAAGAACTTTTCTACCAGTAGGCCAGAAGCATTGGAAATTATCTACAGGACCCAAAAGAAGTGGGACAGGCTGAGGTGGAGACCAAACTGAGTTGCAACCTACACCAGATCAACAAGGGTGTGCTGAAGCAGTGAATAATTATTTTTACAAGAAAGCCCCCCAAAATTTCAAGTACCGAGTCAGCCAGCTCAGGGAGCAGGAGGAGGCTGTGGGTTCTTGGTGGGGTCCCAGCATGGGGGTCAAAGCCAAAAGAGAAATGAGGCTGTTCCTAGGCAAATCCAGGCCTCCATAGTAGATGTGAAGATATATACCCTAAAAGAAGCTGGCCCCTATCTCCTCATCCCAATGGGACTCTGCAAGTAACATTCCCACTTATGATTAGAAAAAACTCTATAGTAGCTACTAATGTCAACTATTCCAGACACTCATATGTGGATATATACACACATACACCTATACATATCTACATATACATACACATATACACACACATAGATAGATAGCCAAGAATCACCAGACACCTGGTAATTACCAGAGATTAAAAAAAAAAAAATGATGGCATAAAAGTGAGAAGTCACTCCATAAGAGCAAAACAAAAACAAATAGTCCCCCCAAAGGAAACGGCATTGGAAAAGGGAAAAGAAAATGTGGCCAAATATCTGAGTATTCCTTACGACACTGAACGGAATCTGGTATCCATATAAACAAGAGCAGGGTGGTAAAGAGGTATAATTAGAAAGTTAAAAAAATAATAATTCTTAGACAAATAAAAATATGATTAGCACAATATAAAACACAGTGGGGCACAGAACAAAATGTTCATATAGTCAACCTCCAAATAGTAATTTAAAAGCCCAATTAGAGGGGAGCTGAGTGGCTTGATCAATTAAGCATCTGACTCCTGATTTCAACGCAGGTCACTATCTCAGGGTCGTGGGATCAAACCCCACATCAGGCTTTGCACTCAACGTGGAGTCTTCTTAGGATTCTCTCTTTCCCTTTCCCTCTGCCCTTCCCCTGCTCATTTGAGCACATTCTAAATCAATCGGTCAATCAATCAATGTATCTATCTATCTAAAAATAAAATTAAATTAAAAAATAAAAGCCCCATTTGACAATATAAGCAAAAGACAAATGAAATGTAAATTATTTGAGAACAACTTGAGTTTTGTGAACTAAAGTGCCACATAAACACTGAAAAGGAATACTGAAAGTAGTCACACATGACCAGATTTATCCTGCTATTATTTCTAAATTCAGAGGTTAATTCTAAAAACATACTACTTAGAGCTTTAAGGAAGATAAAACAATTTTATTAAAAAGGAAAGAGAAATATATGCTACAATGAAGAAATATCTGTGTTGTTCTGAAGATTTAAAATATTATGAACCTTGAAGGCCTTAACAAGCCATATTATCATTTGCACATGAAGACCAACTAAACATTTCTTTAGTTGTACAGGATTCAGAAAATATACCTCAAAATTTGTCTTTTCTGAAAAAGAATATTACTCAATTATATATTCCAGCCAACTAAAAGTTATATGTCTATATCCAAAAAAGAGAAAAATCATGATATAAAAAAACACTAGAGATGAAAGCAGTTAACAAACCCTAGAACTATACCAAAAAAAAAAAGGGGGGGGTGACAATGCATTGCTAGAGTTTAATGCAACTACTCAGAACAGATACTTTTGTAAACAAGAAAATTAAGGACGCATTTTTTTTTTAAGATTTTATTCATTTATTTGACAGAGATCACAAGTAGGCAGAGAGAGAGGGGGGAAAGCAGGCTCCCTGTTGAGCAGAGAGCCCAATGCGGGGCTTGATCCCAGGGTCCTGGGATCATGACCTGAGCTGAAGGCAGAGGCTTTAACCCACTGAGCCACCCAGGTACACATTTTAAATTTCAAAAATAGAAAATTAAATTTCAAAAATAAAAATTTTAAAAACATTTTTTAACAATCTGGAGCTAAAATAGTGATTTTAAAATTAGAAATATTATCAAACCTGGGTCTTGGGAAGCAGAGGAGGACAAATAGAATTTTTTAGAAATGCAAATTTTAATTTTCATCAGAGATAATACATACTAATGTAACAGAGAACCATAGGCTCAAAAATACCAAAATTTAGGGGTACATTTTGGGAAGGAAAACTGACTAAAGAAGAACAAGGAACATTCTAAGAAGCTGATACATTGTGTGCTACCTTTTTAAAAACTCATCATGTTGTATACTTTTGACCTGAGAAAATTTGTATATGCATGTTATACTTTATGTTTTTAAATTGATCTTAAACTCTAGGAGCTAATAAGCAAGTATAGCAAAGTTGTAGGTTATAAGGTTAATACACAGAACTCCATCACTTTCCTATATACCAGGATTGAACAAATGGAATTTAAAAGGAAAAAACAAAATACCATTTTAATAGCACCTCCCTAAAATGAAATGCTTAGGTATAAATCTAACAAAATACATATGAGAGCTGCCTTAGGAAAATTACAAAACTCTGAGGAACAAAATCAAGGAATACCTAAAAAAATGAAAAGATAATCCAGGTTTATGGATAGGAAGATTCAATATTATCAAGACATTAATTATCCCTAACTCTAATTATAGATTCAACACAAGGCCAATCAAAATCTCAGCAAATTATTTTGTGAATGTTAAAAAACTGATTCTAAAGTTTAGAAGACCCAGAATGGCCAGTTTAATATTGAAGAACAAAGCTGAAGACCTAACATTATCCATCTTCAAGACTGACTATAAACTTCATGTAATCAGTATGATGTGGTAATGGCAAATTAAAAAAAAAAAAGACAAATAAATCAATGTAACAGAATAGATAGCCCAGAAATATACTCACATAAATATACTGAACTGATCTTTGTCAAAGAAGCAGAGACAATGCAACAGAAAAAAGATAGTCTTTCCAACAAATGGTGATGGAACAGCTGGACAGTCACCTTAAAAAAAAAAAAAAGATTAAAGACACTGACTTTACACCATTCACCAAAATTAACTTAAAATAGATCATAGATTTAAATGTAAAACACAAAACTATAAAACTGCTAGAAAAAAACATGGGAGAAAATCTAGATGACCTTGGGTTTGGCTATGACTTTTTAGATATAGTACCAAAGGCACAATCCATAGAAGAAATAAGTTGGATTCCTTTAAAATTAAAAACTGCTCTGTGGGGAGCCTGGATGGCTCAGTGGATTAATAAGCCTCTGTCTTCAGCTCAGGTCATGATCTCAGGGTCCTGGGATCGAGCCCCGCATCAGGCTCTCTGCTCAGTGGTCATCTCTCTCTGCCTGCCTACTTGGGATCTCTCTCTCTCTCTCAAATAAATAAATAAAATCTTTTAAAAAAATGTTCTGTGAAAAACAGAGCAGAGAATGAGAAGACAAGTCACACACTGGGGGAAATATTTATATTTCTGATAAAGGATTTTTCAAAATACACAAAGAACTCTTAAAGCTCAACAACAGGAACACAAACAACCTGATTAAAAACTGGGCCAAACACCTTAAACAATGAACCAAAGAACAAGTAGAGATGGTAAATGACCATATGTCATTAGGGAAATGAAAACTATGAAATGAAATGAAATGAAAATGAAAATAAGTTATCTCTACAAACCTATTAGAATGGCCAAAATCCAGGGCACTGACAACACCAAATGCTGATGAGGATGTGGAGTGACAGGAACTTTCATTCATTTCTGGTGGGAATCTAAAATGGTACAGCTACTTTGGAAGACAGTTTGATGGTTTCTCACAAACTAAACATGCTCTTATATACCATCCAGCAATCACACTCCTTAGTATTTGGCCAAAGGAGTGAAAACTGCCCACAAAAATATCTGCACATGGATGCTTATAGCACCTTTATTCCTAATTGCCCGAACTTGGAAGCAACCAAGATGTCCTCCAGTAAGTGAATGAGTAAATAATCTGTGGCACATCCAGACAATTTAGTATTTTCTAGCACTAAAGTGAAACGAGCTATCAAGCCACAAAAAGAGATGGAGGAAATGTAAATGCATAGCACTGAGTGAAAGAAGCCAATCTGAAAAGATTACATACTGTATGATTTCAACTCTGTATCATCCTGAAAAAGGCAAAACTGTGAAGACAGTAAAAAGATCAGTGGTCATAGGGGAAAGGAAGATTAAGTGAAACACAAAGGATTTTTAGGGAAGTGAAACTACTCTTTATGATACTGTGATGGTAGATACATGTCATTCACAATTGCCCAAAATCTTAGAATATTTGACACCATGTGTGAATCCCAGTGTGAACTATAGACTTCTGGTGATTATGATGTCCCAATGTAAGTTCATCCTTTGTGATAAAGGCACATACCCAGTGTGGAATATTGATAATGGGGTAGCTATGCATGTGTGGAGGCAGGAATATATGGAAAATCTCTGTACCTTTCTGGTGAAGGTAAGAAGTTGTGAACCTAAAACTACTCTAAAAACTAAAATCTAAAAAAAATTATCTCAAAGCCTAGAAACAAGATTAAAAATTCCAAATTATTATGGGTAAAAGAAAACAAAGAAAATTTGATTGACCAGGTGAAAGTCAAGAAAAGGACTAAAGCAACAGTATAAATACAGGAATTGTAGGATTATAAAATAAGATAACCAAAAGATAGTAATCACAATAAATGCAAAGGGGTTAACTTCACCTTTTAAAAGTAAACAGCTCTTTCCAATTAACTAAAACAAAGTAAAATCCGGCTCTATGCAGTTCAAAAACAAAGAAGAGCACTAAAACAAGAAAAGCCATAACACAGGAATATATGCTGTGGCTGGTAAGACATGCCAGGTAAACAGGAACAAAAAAGGAAAAAAATGGCGACAACCATTCCAGACAAGTTAGAGGGCATGAAATGTTTTTTTACTTGGGTCTAACCAGGAAAACAGAAACCACTGCAAGGATTTGTCAATAACAGAAGGTAGGGCAGAGAACTATTTATAGGTGTGGAGTTGCCAAGGTATCAGTAAGGGGAGAGGGTGTGGTAGAGGAGGCAATGTCTCCAAAGCCTGCAGATGCCAGCCTCACTGCCTGGCAGAAGGTAGTCACAAGGAAACGCTGCCAAGACAGGAGGCAGAAAGGAAGTGGGATAAATACCCTGGCTTTTCTGTTCCTCCACAGTTTTATCCCCCTCCAAAGCCTCTTGCTGGCCAAACCCATCTGAAAGCCAGCCGACAAAGGAGCCTGAGAAGCACAGCCCACACACATCAACCCCATTGTAAGACAGTGAGGAATGGAGGTGGGGCAAAGAATGGGATGGAGACCTGGGACTTTTCCTAAGTCCTAGGAAAAACAAAGAATGTTGAAAGGAATGCTTTACATATAGGTAAAAGGAACAATCTGCCAAGGGCATATACTTATGTTACCTTGTATTAGGAATAGAAACAGATGAGATGTATCAGTGAAGAACCATTAGGAAGACAGAACCATGACAGTTAATTTAAAGAATTTAATATACCAAAAAAAGATATTAATTAAGTAGAAGGTTATTAGCTAAGTAACTCAATGTGGCAAAAAGGGAAGTCCAACATATCACAAAGGAGCAATTGGAAGCCACAGCCCAGAGGAGGAGACTTGTATGCCTGGACCCAGACATCTCAGGAGGAGATGCTGGCCAGCTGGTGACCTGCAAATACCATGAAGTTGATTCTGCACATATGAGGAAAAAAAATGTAAACTTCAGTCAACTTGAACTATCAGTGCAAGAAAAGGTACCAGATACAAAAGCACGGGAACAAAAATAAAGGAGTCCAGTCAGGTGTCCCCCCATCAGCTCTGCAGGCTCTCTCATGGACCCATTTGTCTATCATGAAGGTATCCGGCAGGAAAGCAACGTGATTTGCAGAATCCTAGTTTTATATTACAAAGCAAGGACATCAACAGGTGGATACAGGCACTTAAAATTGAAGAGTTTTCCCACTTGAACACAGTCACACTAACTAGATTACTAGTTATTTATAGAGTAAAGATACTGACTTTATTTCTAGTATCATTATAGAGGTCTTCCTTTTAAAGATGTAAGCTACCTTATTTATAATTTACTCTCTTTGGAATTGGTCAGATTATATAATTTTTTTCCAGTGGAAGTCACCTTTCATATGGTTTCTGAAAATTGTACATATCACCTCTAAACCTTTAAAAGCATATTTTATTTATTTATTTAACAATAGAATATGTATAAATCTTGCTAATGTGACACTATGATATATAAGGCTTAACACTGGAGTCTCTTGTGACAATTTTTGAATGTATCTCCTTAATGCTTGACAATATAATTAGCTTATTTTGCATTATTTTTAATAATTATGATTCCATTGAGCTTATAGAAAATATCTGTCTTAAATTTACTTCAACTAGGGGCACGTGGGTGGCTCAGTAGGTAGGGTTTCTGGCTCTTGGTTGCAGTTTGAATCATGATCCCAGAGTCATGGGATCGAGCCCTGTGTCAGGCTCCATGCTCAGTGCAGAGTCCATTTGAGGGTTGTTTCCCTTTCTCTCTCCATCCCCCTCTGCTTCTCTCCCCTCTCCACAAGCTTGCTCTCTCTCTAAAATAGATAGATAAAGTCTTTTTTAAAAAAATTTGCTTTAACCAAAACTGTTGGTCTTCTAATGATGGATAGTTCTGACTTTGAAAATGGTATTCACTCATATTTCTTTATTTGAAAAATATTTATTGAGTTATTGGTGAGATATATATAGATAGATAGAGATAGATAGACAGACAGATATGACTAAAATTCCTGCTCATGAGAAAGTTGAATTCTGTTTTGAGACAAGCAGTGAAAAAAATTACATGAAATACACAGTATGTTAGATAAAAGTAAGTGCTATGGGAAGAAAATAAAGGCAGATAAGAGGATATGAACTATTAGGGGTGGAATAGGTAACATTTTAGACGCATGACAAGAGAAGATCTCACTGACAAGCTATAAAGTGACGACAGTAACCATAAGGATACCTGGGGAAAGAGAACATTCCAGACAAAGGCAATGATATGTGCAAAGGTCCTGGGATGGAGCATGCCTACCATGAGAGAAAGTTAAATTTTTCTTTTCAACTCAAATCCATGACTTCTTGGATTCACAATGATACTGTTTTATCCCCTTAAGGGGTTAGCTTTGGGAGGATTTTACATTTAAAATACACACAAATGCACACTCACCAAATCTGTTTGATTTTACACGTTATTAATACATCAGTATACTTTTTGGCATTTTGTCAGTTCTAGCAACATAGAAGTTATTCCATTATTTTTCTCTTTTAATATAATGCTACAGTTAAAAACAAAACTAATTATTACAACACAGTTTGAATTATAACTGTATTTTAATATCACCACTAGGAATTTATCTTTAAACTAATAAAGATTATAATTTTCATTTTCAAAAGACATGTTAATTATTCCAAACAGAGATTTTAAAAGAAGTTGATTTTGTTTATACTTTCTGCCATTGTAGGTTTAATATTTTCAATTAAATATTTTAATTGGTTGTTCCTAAGTTACCTTTTCAAAAGACACAAACATTTTCAAGAACTGGAGACCTCCAAACACCATCTTAAAATCCAATTAGTTTAAAACATGTTTGAATAAATTATGGTTTTGAGGACAGCTCTTTTAGAAGGCTAAATAAGATTAACTTAAACAATTAAAATTCTGTTACCTATGTAGCTAGCATGAATGCAAAATTTATTTAATTTATTATTATTATGAAATACTTCATACATACTAGTAAATAATATAAAAGTAAATAAATATAAAGATATAAGGTATAAAAATAGTGGTAAAATACTCATAAACCTTCCACAAAAGTTAACAGAACATTAGCAATACTTTCAAAGCCCTCCAACTGATATGTGGTAACTTCTTCCTCTCTATGTCAGCTCCCCTCCCTCTTGTCCATTGTCTCTCAGGGGTGACCACTCTTCCAAAATTTGTATGCATAATTTTTTTGTTTGCCATTAAAGTGAATGAATCCTTGGACAATATATTCCATATTTTATATGCCTCTGAGCTTCCTACAAATGGTAGGATGCTGTGTCTTTACCTCACCTTGCTTTTTTCCTTTAACACTGTGATGAGACTTGTCCATATTGAGAAAAATAAAGGTACCTGAACTCATCTTCATTGTTACCCAGGATTCTGCAGTGTGAATATACCACAATTCATTCATTTTCCTATCAATAGGCCTTTGCTTGTTTTTAAAAACTTTACTATTATAAACTTTGCTGCTATGAATGCTCTTAAACACAAGTGCTTCAAGTATATCCCCAAGCTGTAGATTATATACCTTCAATTTTTTTCAAATAAATGACAAATTGTTTCACAAAACACTTGCATAAATTTACACTTTCACCAAAAATGAAAGCCATGTGATTTTTGCAGTTTACTGACTGAAGAAAGTTTCTAATTCATAGAGTGGGGAAACAGGCAGACTTACTGAACTGGGGAGACAATGTTAAGCTGAGGAGACCAAGGTGGCTAGTGTCTATAGAATGGCCTAACAGAGAGAAGAGAGCAGGACAGAGATATAATTATGAGAATCTGCTGAGGCTCTACCTCGGGGATTCAGCTAAGTACTAATACTAATCAGTGCATGTGTGCAAAGAAACTAGTTAAGACTGAGGAAAGAATCACCAGGAAATATTAGTGGTAACAGGGCTCTGATTCACAGAAGACTGGAAATACTTCCTGTTCCCACCAGCCAATTGGAAAACCTTCTGATTCACAAGGCATTAGGCAGAATATTCAGAGGGCTTCATCTCTGTGGTAGGGAATAATTAGCCATAAACTGAGCACTGCTTCAGTCTGTCTTAACAAATCATAAAGATGTGACAATCAACTTCCTTCCTAATACTTGCATCCCATACTAACATTCAAGAGGATCTATATATCTAATATCTAATAAAATTGCCATGCATGCAGAGAGGGACAAAGTACAACTTATAATATGGAAAAAATTCAACTGAAACTCACCCAGAACTAAAATGAATATTTAAATTAGTAGACAAAGACATTAAAACATTTATTATACCTGTATTCCATAGCTCAAAAAGTAACAGAGATACAGAAAATATGAAGATCCAAATCAAAGATCAAGACACGAGAACCACAATGTATAAGTTAAAAGATACACTAGATGGCATTAATTACAGATTAGACATTTCAGAGGAAAAGATTAGTGAACATGAAGACATTAAAAAAAAAAAAAAACTACCCAGGAGTGTTACCCAGGATTGTTACCCAGGATTCTGCAGTGTGAATATACCACAATTCATTCATTTTTACATTTTCAGTTTGCTACCAAATGAATGAATATACCATAATTCATTCATTTTACATTTTCAGATTGTTACAGTTTCAGAAGTGCAGTGGAGACAGGTAGAAAAACAAATTTGAGGCATGCCTGGGTGGCAGTTAGTTAAGCAACCACTACTTGGTTTCAGCTCAGGTCATGACCTCGGGATCATGAGATTGAGCCTCACGTTGGGCTCTGTGCTCAGCTCAGAGTCTGCTTGAGACTCTCTCCCTACCCCTCTTCTTCACCTGTTCTCTCTCTCTGTCTCTCTCTCACAAAAATAAATAAATAAATAAATAAATAAATAAATACAGACATTCAAAAATTTTGAAAAGAATAATGGTTGAAAATTTTACAAATGTGACTAAAATTTAAACTCACTGATTTAGGAAGCTCAGTGAAATCTACATTATAGTCAACTCCTCAAAAGCAATGATAAAGAGAAAAATCTTAAAACAGAGGAAAATAACATGTGATGTACAGAGGCACGAAGGTAAGGATGACAGCATATTTCTCCTTGGAAACAATATAAGCAGGAAGACAGTGGAACAGCATCTGTAAAGTAGCAAAAGAAAACACTGGCAATTTAAGGGTTCTAATCCAGTAAAACCACCTTTCAAAAACCAAAGTCAAAATAAAAACTTTCTCAGACTTATGATATCAAAAGAGTTTATCACCAACAGACCCTTACTACAAAATATACCAAAGGATATCCTTCTAACAGGGAGGAAATGATACCATTTGGAAATGTAAATCTATACAAAGGAATGAAAATACCATAAACTATGACTACATGGGTAAGCAGGTGTTTTTCTTTCTTTAAAAAATAATCAGTTATTTGTTTATTTCTTTTTTTTTAAGGTAGTTTCCATGCCCAAAATAGGGTTGAACTCATGACCCTGAGATCAAGAGTTGCATCCTCTAGTGAATGAGTCAACCTAGTGTCCATATAGTCAATTATTTAAAACAAAAGTGGAAACAGTGTAGTGTAGTTTTTATAATATTAACAAAAGTAAAATATATTACAACAATAACACAAAGGCTATAGGGAGATAAATGGAAGCATATTAGCTTAAATGTCTTTAACTATAAATTAATTGGTAACATTATCACTTGAAAAGAGACTACATAAGTAAAAATATATTTTATAAAACCAATAAGTTAGCAAAAGGAGTAAAAATGGAATCATATTGGATTGGATTGTAGCTGCTCTTCTATCCTTATTCTCTGCTTTAATTTTACTCTGAAACTTAGGGGTAATGTATCAATTTAAACTTTAAGATACACTTTAAATAACTATAAGTATAAAAATTATATAAGAAACTTACAGGTAAATAATAAACATAAAAACCTCTGACCACAATGAAGAGAAAAATTGAAATCTTTTATTTAACAATGGAAAACATAATCTAAGTATATGACTAACCTACCTGCATATGTGAGAGGATTTATTTACCATTCCGGAAGTGTGTTGAAATTCCTCTGACATATTCAAAGGTATTGTTATATAATCACTTAGTTGTTTATGTAGCAGTGTGATTTGGAGTTGAATCATGAATGCCAGAACTGTAATTGTACCCTATTTAGTAACTGTGGACTGAAAGGAAGTGCATAAGCAATACCATTGTTGACAAATAATGGAAATCCTCTTGTAGCTCATCTTAAAACAGCTGTTTTCAGAGTTAAAAATCTTTACTTAAAGTCCCTGGAAAGACAGGCTTAAAAGTTCTTTGCAATCAATGTAGAAAACATTTTGATCTTTGGTACATATGCCTACAACCTGTTTAATGCAATACTAGAGATCAGACTTAAAAAGAAAATTCATGATAACTATTTTAAAAGAGTCCATTTTGGAACAATGTAGACTTAGTGAGTAATGAAATGAATTGACAGCATAATATATAGTAATAAACTATTTTAAATTACACTAAGAAAATTATCATCTTTCTTAAATCACAGAGACAGCAAATAATACATAGTAGAAATAAGAGATATTTTTTGCTATTGCAACAAAGTTGTAAAATGCCTAGGAATAAACAAAATGATAAAGTGGAAGAGGACCTTGAAGAAAACAATAAGATGTTAAGGAAGAACATCCAAGAAGACCTAAACTAATGTTCTAGGATGCCAAGACTTTCTATTTTAAAGATGCCAATCCCCCACAAATTAATCAATGCGGCTCCCAACAAAAATTCCAACAGAAATTTTTTTGAATTAACAGACTTCATTTTTTAGAGGAATTTTAGGATTACAGAAAAATTGAGCAGAAGGTAGGGAGTTCCCATGTATCGCTTTTCCCCTGCTCTCAGTTTCCCTATTGTTACCATCTTGCATGGGTGTGGTATACTTATGGCAAGTAATAAGCCAATCTGGATACATGAATAGTAACTGAAATCCACAGTTTACATTGAGATTTGCTTTTTGTATTGTACAGTTTATTTTTGTTTTGGTTTTCATGAACTCATGATATCATAATATATAATGTCCACCAGTACATTATCATACAGAACAGTTTCACCACCCTAAAGGTCCTGCACAACCCCAAAGGAATTTTTTTTTAAATATTTTATTTATTTATTTGACAGACAGAGATCACAAGTAGGCAGAGAGGCAGGCAGAGAGAGAGGAAGGGAAGCAGGCTCCCCGCTGAGCAGAGAGCCTGATGCGGGGCTCGATCCCAGGACTCTGGGATCATGACCTGAGTTGAAGGCAGAGGCTTTAACCCACTGAGCCACCCAGGTGCCCCACAAAGGAATTTTTAAGACAGAAACTCAATGACCTGATTCTAAAATCATTTAAAAGAAAAAAAATGCATGAAAGCCAATAAAGATTTTTTGACAAACAATAACAATAAGAGACTTTGTTTTATCAAATAGTAAAACATAATACAAACCCATAGAAATTGAAATTATGGTATAAAAATGCAAAAATATGTATGTAGATTAAGGGGACACAAGATAAATCCCAAAACTGAGCATATATTTATGGGACTATAGAAAGGCATTTCAAGTTAGTGATTAAAAAATGTCAAATAAAAAACAAAATTGGATTCTTATCTCACATAGTATCCAAAAATTTTACCCATATTTAAATGCCCAAATATAACAATATAATTAATAAAAATAGAGAGTATTTCAATAAAATATATGAAATTGCCTTGATAACTTTGTGAATAAGAAAGTCCATTAGCTAACTCAGAGGGACTGTTAGATTCCCTAAAATTAGATTGTTAAATTCCTTAAAATTAGAAGGGAATTGACTAATAATTTTTAGAGTAAATCCCTGTATCACTTGAGTCTTTATCAGGAGCATTACTTTTGTAATTAAATAGTATGTAGGAAAAAAGAAAAAACCCTGAAGTTTCTTCTATGACTATTTTCTCTGATCAGAAAAAAAAAAAAAGGGGGAGGAGTCAAGATGGCGGAGAAGTAGCAGGCTGAGACTGCTTCAGCTAGCTGGAGATCAGCTAGATAGCTTATCTAAAGATTGCAAACACCTGAAAATCCATCGGCAGATCGAAGAGAAGAAGAACAGCAATTCTGGAAACAGAAAAACAACCACTTTCTGAAAGGTAGGACCGGCGGAGAAGTGAATCCAAAGCGACGGGAAGATAGACCCCGGGGGGAGGGGCCGGCTCCCGGCAAGCGGCGGAGCAACTGCACACAAAATCAGGACTTTTAAAAGTCTGTTCCGCTGAGGGACATCGCTCCAGAGGCTAAACCGGGGCAAAGCCCACGCGGGTTCAGCGTGGCCTCAGGTCCCGCAGGGTCACAGAAGGATCGGGGGTGTCTGAGTGTCGCAGAGCTTGCGGGTATTGGAACGGGAAAGCCGGCTACAGAGACAGAGCCGACAGTAAGCTCGCAGCTCGGGGTTACCTTGAACCGGCCACAGGCTCGGTGAGCTCGGAGCGCGGCCGGAGGTCAGGCAGACGGGAGTAACCGGGCGCTGTTCTCTAAGGGCGCACTGAGGAGTGGGGCCCCAGGCTCTCGGCTCCTCCGGGCCGGAGACCAGGAGGCCGCCATTTGTATTCCCGTCCTCCGGAACTCTACGGAAAGCGCTCAGGGAACAAAAGCTCCTGAAAGCAAACCCGAGCGGATTACTCACCCCGGCCCCAGGTAAGGGCGGTGTAATTCCGCCTGGGGCAAAGACACTTGAGAATCACTACAACAGGCCCCTCCCCCAGAAGATCAACAAGAAATCCAGCCGAGACCAAGTTCACCTACCAAGGAGTGCGGTTTCAATACCAAGGAGAGCAGCAGAATTCCAGAGGAGGAGAAAGCCAAGCACGGAACTCATGGCTTTTTCCCTGTGATTTTTTTTTAGTCTTGCAGTTAATTTAATTTTTTTCTTTTTCATTTTTTTTTTTTTTCTCGCCTTCGGGTAAAATTTTTTTTTTTTTTAACTGTTACCTTTTTCTTTTTTAACGATTTTTTACTAGTTTATCTAATATATATTTTTTTTCTTTTTTACATTTTTCTTAGGTGTTTTCCTTTTTTTTTTTATTCTTTTCTTTTCTTTTTTTTTTTTCTTTTTTCTTTTTTTTTCTTTCTTCCTTTTTGAACTTCTTTTTATCCCCTTTCTCCCCCCTCACGATTTTGGATCTCTTCTAATTTGGTTAAAGCATTTTTTCCTGGGGTTGTTGCCACCCTTTTAGTATTTTACTTGCCCCTTCATATACTCTTATCTGGACAAAATGACAAGACGGAAAAATTCAACACAAAAAAAAGAACAAGAGGCAGTACCGAAGGCTAGGGACCTAATCAATACAGACATTGGTAATATGTCAGATCTAGAGTTCAGAATGACAATTCTCAAGGTTCTAGCCGGGCTCGAAAAAGGCATGGAAGATATTAGAGAAACCCTCTCGAGAGATATAAAAGCCCTTTCTGGAGAAATAAAAGAACTAAAATCTAACCAAGTTGAAATCAAAAAAGCTATTAATGAGGCGCAATAAAAAATGGAGGCTCTCACTCCTAGGATAAGTGAGGCAGAAGAAAGAATTAGTGATATAGAAGACCAAATGACAGAGAATAAAGAAGCTGAGCAAAAGAGGGACAAACAGCTACTGGACCACGAGGGGAGAATTCGAGAGATAAGTGACACCATAAGACGAAACAACATTAGAATAATTGGGATTCCAGAAGAAGAAGAAAGAGAGAGGGGAGCAGAAGGTATACTGGAGAGAATTATTGGGGAGAATTTCCCCAATATGGCAAAGGGAACGAGCATCAAAATTCAGGAGGTTCAGAGAACGCCCCTCAAAATCAATAAGAATAGGCCCACACCCCGTCACCTAATAGTAAAATTTACAAGTCTCAGTGACAAAGAGAAAATCCTGAAAGCAGCCCGGGAAAAGAAGTCTGTAACATACAATGGTAAAAATATTAGATTGGCAGCTGACTTATCCACAGAGACCTGGCAGGCCAGAAAGAGCTGGCATGATATTTTCAGAGCACTAAACGAGAAAAACATGCAGCCAAGAATACTATATCCAGCTAGGCTATCATTGAAAATAGAAGGAGAGATTAAAAGCTTCCAGGACAAACAAAAACTGAAAGAATTTGCAAATACCAAACCAGCTCTACAGGAAATATTGAAAGGGGTCCTCTAAGCAAAGAGAGAGCCTACAAGTGGTAGATCAGAAAGGAACAGAGACCATATACAGTAACAGTCAACTTACAGGCAATACAATGGCACTAAATTCATATCTCTCAATAGTTACCCTGAATGTTAATGGGCTAAATGCCCCTGTCAAAAGACACAGGGTATCAGAATGGATAAAAAAACAAAACCCATCTATATGTTGCCTCCAAGAAACTCATTTTAAGCCCGAAGACACCTCCAGATTTAAAGTGAGGGGGTGGAAAAGAATTTACCATGCTAATGGACATCAGAAGAAAGCAGGAGTGGCAATCCTTATATCAGATCAATTAGATTTTAAGCCAAAGACTATAATAAGAGATGAGGAAGGACACTATATCATACTCAAAGGGTCTGTCCAACAAGAAGATTTAACAATTTTAAATATCTATGCCCCCAACGTGGGAGCAGCCAACTATATAAACCAATTAATAACAAAATCAAAGAAACACATCAACAATAATACAATAATAGTAGGGGACTTTAACACTCCCCTCACTGAAATGGACAGATCATCCAAACAAAAGATCAGCAAGGAAATAAAGGCCTTAAACGACACACTGGACCAGATGGACATCACAGATATTTTCAGAATATTTCATCCCAAAGCAACAGAATACACATTCTTCTCTAGTGCACATGGAACATTCTCCAGAATAGATCACATCCTCGGTCCTAAATCAGGACTCAACCGGTATCAAAAGATTGGGATCATTCCCTGCATATTTTCAGACCACAATGCTCTAAAGCTAGAACTCAACCACAAAAGGAAGTTTGGAAAGAACCCAAATACATGGAGACTAAACAGCATCCTTCTAAAGAATGAATGGGTCAACCGGGAAATTAAAGAAGAATTGAAAAAAATCATGGAAACAAATGATAATGAAAATACAACGGTTCAAAATCTGTGGGACACAACAAAGGCAGTCCTGAGAGGAAAATATATAGCGGTTCAAGCCTTTCTCAAGAAACAAGAAAGGTCTCAGGTACACAACCTAACCCTACACCTAAAGGAGCTGGAGAAAGAACAAGAAAGAAACCCTAAGCCCAGCAGGAGAAGAGAAATCATAAAGATCAGAGCAGAAATCAATGAAATAGAAACCAAAAAAACAATAGAACAAATCAACGAAACTAGGAGCTGGTTCTTTGAAAGAATTAATAAAATTGATAAACCCCTGGCCCGACTTATCAAAAAGAAAAGAGAAAGGACCCAAATAAATAAAATCATGAATGAAAGAGGAGAGATCACAACTAACACCAAAGAAATACAAACTATTATAAGAACATACTATGAGCAACTCTACGCCAATAGATTTGACAATCTGGAAGAAATGGATGCATTCCTAGAAACATATAAACTACCACAACTGAACCAGGAAGAAATAGAAAGCCTGAACAGACCCATAACCAGTAAGGAGATTGAAACAGTCATTAAAAATCTCCAAACAAACAAAAGCCCAGGGCCAGACGGCTTCCCGGGGGAATTCTACCAAACATTTAAAGAAGAACTAATTCCTATTCTCCTGAAACTGTTCCAAAAAATAGAAATGGAAGGAAAACTTCCAAACTCATTTTATGAGGCCAGCATCACCTTGATCCTAAAACCAGACAAGGATCCCACCAAAAAAGAGAGCTATAGACCGATATCCTTGATGAACACAGATGCGAAAATACTCAACAAAATACTAGCCAATAGGATTCAACAGTACATTAAAAAGATTATTCACCACGACCAAGTGGGATTTATTCCAGGGCTGCAAGGTTGGTTCAACATCCGCAAATCAGTCAATGAGATACAACACATCAATAAAAGAAAGAACAAGAACCATATGATACTCTCAATAGATGCTGAAAAAGCATTTGACAAAGTACAGCATCCCTTCCTGATCAAAACTCTTCAAAGTGTAGGGATAGAGGGCACATACCTCAATATCATCAAAGCCGTCTATGAAAAACCCACCGCAAATATCATTCTCAATGGAGAAAAACTGAAAGCTTTTCCGCTAAGGTCAGGAACACGGCAGGGATGTCCATTATCACCACTGCTATTCAACATAGTACTAGAGGTCCTAGCCTCAGCAATCAGACAACAAAAGGAAATTAAAGGCATCCAAATCGGCAAAGAAGAAGTCAAATTATCACTCTTCGCAGATGATATGATACTATATGTGGAAAACCCAAAAGACTCCACTCCAAAACTGCTAGAACTTATACAGGAATTCAGTAAAGTGTCAGGATATAAAATCAATGCACAGAAATCAGTTGCATTTCTCTACACCAACAGCAAGACAGAAGAAAGAGAAATTAAGGAGTCAATCCCATTTACAATTGCACCCAAAACCATAAGATACCTAGGAATAAACCTAACCAAAGAGACACAGAATCTATACTCAGAAAACTATAAAGTACTCATGAAAGAAATTGAGGAAGACACAAAGAAATGGAAAAATGTTCCATGCTCCTGGATTGGAAGAATAAATATTGTGAAAATGTCTATGCTACCTAAAGCAATCTACACATTTAATGCAATTCCTATCAAAGTACCATCCATCTTTTTCAAAGAAATGGAACAAATAATGCTAAAATTTATATGGAACCAGAAAAGACCTCGAATAGCCAAAGGGATATTGAAAAAGAAAGCCAACGTTGGTGGCATCACAATTCCGGACTTCAAGCTCTATTACAAAGCTGTCGTCATCAAGACAGCATGGTACTGGCACAAAAACAGACACATAGATCAATGGAACAGAATAGAGAGCCCAGAAATAGACCCTCAACTCTATGGTCAACTAATCTTCGACAAAGCAGGAAAGAATGTCCAATGGCAAAAAGACAGCCTCTTCAATAAATGGTGCTGGGAAAATTGGACAGCCACATGCAGAAAAATGAAATTGGACCATTTCCTTACACCACACACAAAAATAGACTCAAAATGGATGAAGGACCTCAATGTGCGAAAGGAATCCATCAAAATCCTTGAGGAGAACACAGGCAGCAACCTCTTTGACCTCAACCGCAGCAACATCTTCCTAGGAGCAACGCAAAAGGCAAGGGAAGCAAGGGCAAAAATGAACTATTGGGATTTCATCAAGATCAAAAGCTTTTGCACAGCAAAGGAAACAGTTAACAAAATCAAAAGACAACTGACAGAATGGGAGAAGATATTTGCAAATGACATATCAGATAAAGGACTAGTGTCCAGAATCTATAAAGAACTTAGCAAACTCAACACCCAAAGAACAAATAATCCAATCAAGAAATGGGCAGAGGACATGAACAGACATTTCTGCAAAGAAGACATCCAGATGGCCAGCAGACACATGAAAAAGTGCTCCATATCACTCGGCATCAGGGAAATACAAATCAAAACCACAATGAGATATCACCTCACACCAGTCAGAATGGCTAAAATAAACAAGTCAGGAAATGACAGATGCTGGCGAGGATGCGGAGAAAGGGGAACCCTCCTACACTGTTGGTGGGAATGCAAGCTGGTGCAGCCACTCTGGAAAACAGCATGGAGGTTCCTCAAAATGTTGAAAATAGAACTGCCCTATGACCCAGCAATTGCACTATTGGGTATTTACCCTAAGGATACAAACGTAGTGATCCAAAGGGTCACATGCACCCGAATGTTTATAGCAGCAATGTCCACAATAGCCAAACTATGGAAAGAACCTAGATGTCCATCAACAGATGAATGGATCAAGAAGATGTGGTATATATACACAATGGAATACTATGCAGCCATCAAAAGAAATGAAATCTTGCCATTTGCGACAACATGGATGGAACTAGAGCGTATCATGCTTAGCGAAATAAGTTAAGCAGAGAAAGACAACTATCATATGATCTCCCTGATATGAGGAAGTGGTGATGCAACATGGGGGCTTAAGTGGGTAGGAGAAGAATAAATGAAACAAGATGGGATTGGGAGGGAGACAAACCATAAGTGACTTTTAATCTCACAAAACAAACTGAGGGTTGCTGGGGGGAGGGGTTTTGGGAGAAGGGGGTGGGATTATGGACATTGGGGAGGGTATGTGCTTTGGTGAGTGCTGTGAAGTGTGTAAACCTGGTGATTCACAGACCTGTACCCCTGGGGATAGAGTATTATGCCTCCATCAGAAAGGATGAATACCCAACTTTTGTAGCAACATGGACGGGACTGGAAGAGATTATGCTGAGTGAAATAAGTCAAGCAGAGAGAGTCAATTATCATATGGTTTCACTTATTTGTGGAGCATAACAAATAGCATGGAGGACATGGGGACTTAGAGTGGAGAAGGGAGTTGGGGGAAATTGGAAGCGGAGGTGAACCATGAGAGACTATGGACTCTGAAAAACAATCTGAGGGTTTTGAAGGGACGGGGGGTGGGTGGTTGGGGTACCAGGTGGTGGGTATTATAGAGGGCACGGATTGCATGGAGCACGGGGTGTGGTGCAAAAATAATGAATACTGTTATGCTGGAAAAAAAAAAAAAAACCTACATATTTACAGTTTTTCCAAACAACAGTGCTATCATGAAAGTCCTTAATTGGCACATAGAGTAAAAGAGAATTGTGAATTCATATTAAAAATTAAATTCATGTTCCTAACAGGAAACCATATAAAACATTAAAATATAATCTTGTAGAAAATAGGGTTAAGAAGGCTTTTTCAAAAGTCTTGCCTTGGCAATCACTTATGAGAAATAACGTCCTTGAGGACGCCTGAGTGGCTCAGTTGGTTAAGCGTCTGCCTTCAGCACAGGTCAGGTTCCCAGTGTCCTGGGATTGAGTCCTGTGTCAGGCTCCCTGCTCAGTGAGGAGTCTGCTTCTCCCTCTGTTATTCTCCCCACCCCTGCTCTGATCTCTCTCTCTCTCAAATAAGTAAATAAAATATTAGAAAAAAAGAAAGAATTTCCTTGATTCTTATTTTTCTCGCAAATGTATTCTCAACTCAAAAAACATTATGTCTTTTCATCGCTTCATTATAGAGTGAAAAGCCCAGTCATTGATTAACCTGTGGACACTGGTTCTTCTCATCACAGCACACAGGATCACACTGACCATAGAATTTATTGCCCAAACCAGGGCTTATTTAACAGTGAAAGGGAGCCCTATTAAGAATTCAACTCACACTTTCCTGGTAGCACAAGGATGAATGACCAACTACATGGAAATCTTTTGACCTTCTGTACCCTTTCCCACCTCCTTATACTCATTTTCAACCAGCGTGTCTTTGGACCTCATGTTCTAGGAATTCCACGCCACTATTTTCTATATTATGCCACATTGCTCCATATCTTCAAGGCGTTGCATATTCAAAGCCTTCTGAATAATACAGTAATTACTACTGTGTAATTCATAAATTCCTATTGTGCTTTAAAAACCACGCTCAGGTGGTTAACTCTTGGGAAGGACCTCCAGTGTCAACCATCCTCTTCCTGTATCAAGAATCAGTCACTGAGCACCTACACTGTGATCTACTTTGAGGGGCTACTCAAGGTAGATATGACCTTTATGTTCTGGGAGCTTCTTATCTGTGATATCTCTGGATCCCAAAATGCTACTACTCCTGTGATTGTCTCACACTCTGACATCTACCTGTGCCATGCCTTTTTAGAACTGTCAAGGTTTGGGGTGGCTCAGTCAGTTAAGCCTCTGACTCTTGGTTTTGGCTCTGGTCGTGATCTCACTGTCAGGAGATTGAGCCCTCTGTCGGGATTGGCGCTCAGCGTAGAGTCGGCTTGGGATTCTCTCCCTTTCCCATTCCCCCTCTCCACCCCTATTGTGTATGCATGCACTCTCTCACTTTCTCTAAAATAAAAAAATTAAATCTTAAAAAAGGTGGGGGGGCATGCCTGGGTGGCTCAGTGGGCTAAGCCTCTGCCTTTGGCTCAGGTCATTGTCTAAGGGTCCTGAGATCAAGCCCAGTATTGAGCTGTCCACTCGGCAGGGAGGCTGCTTCCCCCTCTCTATCTCCCTGCCTCTCTGCCTTCTTGTGATCTCTCTCTCTGTGTCAAATAAATAAATAAAATCTTAAAAACAAAACAAAACAAAAGAACTGTCAGAGTTCTGCAAAGATAAGTCTTTTAGCAGATCTCTGTGCCCAGTAGCAACCTGACCATCCTTTAGAAAATTAGCCCTCCCTGGGGGCACCTGGGTGGCTCAGATGGTTAAGATCTGCCCTCAGCTCAGGTCATGATCTCCACGTCCTGTGATCAAGCAGGCTCCCAGCTCAGGGTGGAGTCTACATCTTCCTCTCCCTGCCCCTGATTGTAGTCTCTCTCTCTCTCTCTCTCTCAAACAAATAAATAAAATCTTAAGAAAAAGAAAAGAGAAAAGAATATTAGCCTTCCCTCACTGCACACAGTCTCAGTAGGTATATTGAGTACTGCTGTAAAACCAATCACACCAAAAACTAGTGATTTAAAACATGCATTGATGTGGCCCATGGGTCTGCAGGTTAGCTGGGAAGTTCTACAGATGTGGGCTGGGCTGCCTGACGCTGGGGACTTAGCTATGCATCTGGGCTCACTCTTTGGGGTGGTTTTAGGATGGGTCTAAAAATTCTTTCACATTCTTCCTTTCAAAAAATGAAACTTAATTCCCTTTCCCTTGAATATTGCCCAAACGTATGACTCACTTCTGATAAGCAGAAGGTGGCAGAGCAGGGAAGGCAGGAGACTTTTGGCTAGGTCATCGGAGGTACTGCCGGTTCCAGCTTACCCTCTTGGGAGTGCTTGCTCTGAGGTGGGGAGGGGCAAGGGGGCAGCCATCTTGTTGCCTGTGGATAGAGGCTGTCCTGGGGAGTAATGGAGGTCTCTAGCCAACAAGCAACACCAACTCACCAGCCAGCGAGGGAGTCACCTTGGAAGTGAATCCTCCAGCCCCAGAAGATTAAAGGCCCAGCCTGCATCTTACCTGAAAGCTCAGGCCAGAACCTCCCCTCTAAGCTGCAGCCGGATTCCTGACTTCAGAAGCTGTGTGAGGTAATCAACGTCCATTGTTGCTGTAAGCCACTAGTTTGGGGAGTAATCTGAGAGAAGGTAACAGATGGTGGCTACGTGGGCTAAGATGGCCTTAGTGGGGACAACTCACTTCCACTCCATGCCTCTCATCTTCCATCGTCCGTCCTGCTAGCCAGGACTTGCTCTCACACCGACAAGCTTCCAAGAAAGTAAGCAGAAGCTTCTGAGCCCCCTGAGCCTCACTTCAGAAATGGCATGCTACCTGCTCTGGCCTGAAACAAGTCACTGGGCCAGTGCAGGTTTAAGGGTGGGGACACAAACACCTTCCCTGAGGGAATAAGCGGCAAAGTCACGTTGGTTAAAGGGGCAGGGATACACTTGGCTGGCTCAGTCTGCAAAGCCATTGACTCTTGATCTCAGGGTCATGAGTTCAAGCCCCATGTTGGGCACAGAGCTTACTTTAAAGGAGGGAACATGGATACTGGAAGGGAGATAATTAATGGGATGGGGAGAATGGAGACCCCTTTGGCAATCAGCCACCACAACAGAATGATCAGTCAAGATGTTTCCCCTCCTTAGTCCCAAAAGTGGGCTCTTGACTTAAGGAAGGAAGAGTCAAATGCTCCCCACCCCAGGTGTCTCGCCTGGCTATCAAGAGGAAGAATGAACGGCTTCATTGTAACAATGAGCGGTTTGGAAAGGCTGAGCTTTAGGTCCTGATGTCTAGATTTTTTTTTTTTTTTAAGATTTTATTTTATTTATTTGACAGAGAGAGAGGGAGATCACAAGCAGGCAGAGAGGCAGGCATAGAGAGAGGGGGGAAGCAGGAGAGCCAGATGTGGGGCTTGATCCCAGGACCTTGAGATCATGACCTGAGCCAAAAGCAGAGGCTCAACCCACTAAGCCACCCAGGGACCCTGATGTCTAGATTTCTTGAGCTTTTCTGTGTCCTTTCCTGTCCTGTGCCTGGTTCCTTGGTTTTTCCTTTTGTAAACTACCACGTGTCTTCCAGTAAGCACCCCTTCTTCCCTACTAGGAACAGCCAGAGCTGGTTTGTATTGATCACCCCCAAAGAAGCGAGCCAGGGAACTGCCACCGGCCCTCAGCACGGGACCACACGGTCTCCTTAGGAAGAGCTCCTCACACGCAAGAGGGTCCCTTGCAAAAGGGGGAAGCCAGAAGGGGCCACACACGGAGCCCCGGGAGATCCCTCAGATGAAGACTGGCATCCAGCAAGTACTTCTAAAAACTCCTTCAACATCCTTAAGGACAAAGGCAATGCAACTGCAAAGCAGGAACAACCAATGCTAGAGAAACCACTCAGGCGTGTTATTTTTCCTGCAAAGCCTCAATTGTCTAGCAGCATTTCCATGCAGCGGGGCTGCCGTACGCCGGGGCGCTCACGTGCCAGGAGAGGCCAAAGTTCTTAGCAACTGGGCCAAATATGCATATGCAGGCTAAAAGGCGACTGTCTCTGGGCTCCTGCCTTCTACTGACATATGGCAGCTCCGGGCCGCGGTTCTATTAGCTCGTCTATTGTACTGGAGTTTTACAATCACTCTGGGCATGAAACACTTCGTGATTTCCACCGACTGCTGGTCATGTTTCCTTACTAATTCCCTGCACCAATCGGGGACGACAGAAGGTATCAACTCCCTTCTCGGGCATTTAAACTGTGAGCAGTCATCTATATGCAGAAAGTGTGCCCACAAACTTCGGAGAACTTTGCTTACGCAGAGCCCAGAGCACAAATGCTGCAGGATCAGCTGCAGAAGCAAATGCTGCGGGATCAGATGATGCCGGCGGCTTCTAGAAGAAATTCATTAGCGTTTTGGGTCTTGGTTGTTTTTGTTGTTGTTGTTTTGGGTTTTTCCTTTCTTTCTTTTTTTTTTTTTTTTTGGTTTTTGGTTTTTGGTTTTTGGTTTTTGGTTTGTTTGTTTTTAGGCTGAAGTTCTAGCAGTTGTCAATCCAGGACGAACTTGGCACTTGTCAGCAGAGACAGTGCGTCATTGTGGTTAGAAGCAGGACCTTGTAGTCTGAAAACTGAGTTCCCATCTCATCCCGCCCCTTACTATCTGAGTGACCTTGGACAAGTTGACCTTTCCTGGACCTCGGTTTCCCCATTGAGAAAACTGTGCCAAAAAAAGAAACCATCTCCTAGGGTTCTTCAGAGGGTTAAATGTAACAACAAATGTGATAGGCTGAGTCCAGAGCTTACACCATAGGGGGGCACTGAATAAATGCCAATTGTGACTGCTTTTTTATTACTACTAGTGCTACTAATAATAGCAATAAGGGAACATGCCAGCAGCTTCCAGGGCTGGAACAGCAAGACCCAGGGACATCTGACTCACCAAGTTGAAACAGCAGAGTTAATCCTGGTGCCGGCAGGGTTGGCATCCACCCCAGGGGCAGCTGTCTGGGGAAACAGCACAAAGCGTTGTGTCCCAGCATCTCAATCCCATCATCCCATGCGGCCAGCATCTCACCTTCACCTTACATCTGGGCTGGACCAGCAGCATTAGCAGCAGACCTCAGGAGAAGGGAGGCGAGATCACATCTAGGTTTCAGGCCTGGGCTCCAGACCCGGCAGAGAACAAGAGCGGGTGCCTGGATGGGGGCAGATTGATGCTTGTGGGACACCAGGGATCTGGTCATACTGCTTGGGCTGGGGCAGCAATAACTCTCCAAACCCATCCAGACAGCAGAAGGGAGAGAGTTTGCAAGCAGCTGCCAAGATCGGCTCTCCAGCCAAGTAAAGGCAGTGCTGTAATGCGAGCTGTGTCCTGATGGCAGGGACAAGACCATCTTCCTGAGCTAAAGGAAGGCATGAGATCAGCAGTGGAGAGGAAAGCACAGAGCCTGCTGGAATGACACAGCTGCAGCAACGACAGAGTGTTTTAGGGAGGAACAGGGCTGGTAGCTTGAAACCAGGGGTGTCACCTGCTCTGTCAAATCCCCAGCCCAGGGGCAGACAGAGCTAAAGGGTCCCAACCTCCGAGTCACCCGCAACAGACCCCTTTAGGATCTGGCCACGTACAGTGATTCTCAGAGGGAATGAGAATCTTTAGCAAGATAGCCTTGGGCTTCAAGTGCTCATTTCAGTTTAGGAAGTTCTGCAAAGATTCCCTTATCGAACGGTAGGATTTAGTGTGTGAGTTCAAACCTCTTTGCCATTTTTGCTTTGAAAACAGACTGAAGTGGAAAGGTGCTGAAGGCATGAAGCATGTCCCACATTTCAGGAACTCTAACAGTCTCTTATGGATCTGCCAGAGACTTTGGCTTAAGAGAATGTTCCTATGTAGCCAGAAGTAAGAGGGTTCCAGGCCAAGTGGAGATGGAGGTCTATGGGGGAAGCCAGTTAAGATATATGGGAAATGGAACGGAAATTTGGAGCAGGAGCCTAGTAAGAATTAGAAGACTCTCCACCTGAAATTTTCAGAAAAGAGGGAGCGGGAGAGATTGTCCCTCTGACATGCTACTATTTTCTTCATTGTTTGAGCATCTTAATTATTTGTTCTTCATTTGTAGTTTTGAGATGATTGAGCTCAGCAAGGAAAGGTGATTTTCTCGGGGTCAGAATTGTTAGGTGGGAGTTGTCGCAGGCACCAGGATCTGGTGACCAGGGCAGTTGCTTGTAACACACACACACACACACACACACACACACACACACACACACACACACTATGAAAACTCAAGTTTAACAAACACCTGCCAATGAACAGTCCAGCTTCACCTCTCCATCACTGACAAAGGTCTTGCACAAGCAGGGTGGGGACATGCCTCTGGCCTCACTTACAGAGCCTTTCACCTGGGGGTGTGAAAAATCAGGTCAACCACTCTGTGTTTAGTAAGTAAGAGTCAGTATCTCCAAGCTACTTGCCTGTGCGTCAAGCTCTGGTCCATATGTGCATATCATTTCCATATGCATTTGAAAAGGTGGATTATTCCAGTCCACCCTTTTAAGAAGTAAGTAAAAAGAAGTAAGGTAAAAGTTACTTCTTTGAAAATCATTGGGCAGCCGATTTGAAGCCTGTGGGTATTGGCAACAAATGTGATGAATTATCTGTCAGTCTTAAAGCTCCACTTGGAAACCTTCACTACTTCTAATGGCTACTTTACAAAGCACTCTTTTTTTTTTTTCCCCAAGGATAGATGGATACATCGTCCTTACATCTTGGTGGCTGGTTAGTATCTGGCTTGTCCTCTACAATGTGCACATCAGTCGTTGTTTGGTTGCAGATTCTATAGAAACAGTGGCTTTGCAAATAAGGTTTCCTTCAATGAAATGTAAGTTCTCCCACCCTGACCCACCTTGTCCAATTTCAAGGAACTTCTGACTCCAGACAGTTAAGCGTCTGACTCTTGATTTTAGCTCCTGTCATGATCTCAGGGTCATGAGATCAACCGCCACATGGGGCTCTGGGCTGGGCATGGAGCGTGCTTAAGATTCTCTCTCTCCCTCTCCCTTTGCTCTTCTCCACCTTGGGAAAAAAAAAAAAAAAAACCCAAAAAAATAAAAACTTTCTGACTCTAACTCAAAATTGATGACAATTAATTTTCTTTATTAACAATAGTTGAACTCCTCCCCTCTATGCTAGCCTAAGTGCAATGAATAAATGAACAAATGAAATGTATTATTTCAACTCTGCTAATGAGACTCAGTGTATTGGGCCCAAACAACTGAGACGTCCTCATTGTTTCCCCAAGTAATCCATGATGGTGTCGCTTGAGGACAAAATCAAGGTTGTAAGTTGGTTACACCTTTGAAAGCAGTGTCCTGTGATGCTCAGGTTCATGAGAACAGTTAGACGCTAGGATTTGAGCAGACGGCTTAGATTATTACCTAAGATCCTTATTCTATATATTTATGGGAAACAGCCTATTTGAGAACATGTTTAAAACACACAAAAATCCAGTCATTCAAAATTCTAACATTCTTCACAGGACACAAGTGATAATTGAAGCTTCCTCTAAAGATTATAATTAGAAATCTGATGTTAATGTGAGCTAATAAAATATATTTCTCAGCATCTCAATGGGAACTTTTTGTCTTGCCCCTAGAAGGAAGAATGACAGAAATGACATCACCAACTATCATTACATGAAACACAGCAGTTCACAGAGAACTAACACCTACATATTCTCACTGAATCCCTAAATTGTCACTAGACCAACTTTGAAGTTCATGGTCATGCCATCAGGAAGTGGCAGAGCCAGGACTCAGAAGCAGGCTTGTCAGACTCAAAGCCCATCTCCACTGAGATTTTTAAGATCTTCATCTTAAGAAGAACAAGAGCCACCATTCACTGGGGACTTATTATATACCAGGCACCTCATGAAATGTTCAATTTAACACAGGGGATGCACAGATAGCAAAGAAGACATTAACATCTGAAGCCCAGAGAACTTAGTCCCTTCCTTAATTTTATAGCGTAAGTGATAGTAGTAGAGTTTGAACCAAAAAACAAAACCCCTACCCTTTTCTGTGCTCCATTGGCTTCACATGAGCCACTTCTGAACGTCAATCACATAATAAGCCCCACTGAGCAGCTTGTGGCCATGGAGCAGATGTCAAAGACCAAGGGGTCCACCATCTTAATGTATGACTTGGGGAGCTGGAAGGCTTCCTGTTTGCCTAATGCTGTGCTTTCTTGTAACTCAGGAGGTCCAAAGGACACAGGGAAGTTGACCCTTGGAATCTGTGAAAGGATTTATTATTTTTATACCATTATGCCTTATTAACCTATTTGCCCAGGATCTACTTGACCCTTGAGAAAAACTGAGAAGGCTCCATGAGCCCAATAATCTAACAGATGGAGAAAGTCCACTGAATGCTGAGGTTCTACAGCAAATACAAACAACAGCCTTCCTATACACTAGCAGGAAACAACTTGAGAATCTCCAGGAGGAAGAAAAAAAAAAATCCAATGAATGTCAAGAAAACAGGGAAAATGCATAAAATGAACCTCACCAGAAATGTGTGACACCCATATGAGGAAAAACATAAACTTTTATTGAAGAACACATAAGCTTTTGGATGTGAAAACTTAATATGTGTAAATGCTAATTCTCTACAACTTAACTGATAAATCCAAACATTCCCCAACGTTATTCCAATAAAATATCCAGGTTTTTCTATGAAAACCTGACAAGTTAGTCCTAAATATCTTCAGGAAGATAAAGTGTAGAAAAATAGCCAAAATAAAACATGTTAAGGATAGAAATGAGGTGATATTTGCTCCACTAGTTATCAGAACTTACTATGGAAAAACCCAAAACGAACAAAAATGTTTTGATGCAGGAACAGACAACAAGACAGTATAAGGGAGAATAATTAAAAAAAAAAAAAAAAGACTGGCTGATTTGTCAATTTGTTATGCAATAAAGATGAAAATTCCATACAATGGGAAAGAGAAATAAATAAATTACAATAAATTATGTTGGAGGAATTAGCTATAGGTTTGGGGAGAAATGACTAAATACTTGTGTTCACAAGACAACTCAAATTTAGAGAGCTTAAAGTTAAAAAAATTAACAAAAGGAGAAAACATAGGTAAAGTTTTCATAATCATGGTAAAGGGAGGACTTGTAAAAAAGCAAGAGAAATGAAGTGCCATTTTATATAATAACATGCCCATGGCAATATACTCAATCTCATTCACATTCCTACAAAAGTACATTTAAACCCCAATAAAATACCCTTTTCCACCCAACTGGTTGGCAAAAATTTTAGGCTGTTTTTACCCATGGTTAGCAAGATAAAAAAGTGATTCCACGCACTGATGATGAGACTGTAATCTTTTTGGAGGGCAATCTGGCAGGATGTATTTAAATTAAAAATGACATGTCCTTTGACCCAGCAATCGCACTGTAGGATTTCTACCTTAGGGGAGATAAATATGCAGACACTCTATAGAAGGCTCTGTGCAAAATCATTACTAATAGCTCCAAAGCTAAAGGAACATAAATATGGATGTGATTAGTTGGTTGTGATTCTATAAACAACGGTGCAGTCACACCATGAAATCCTATGATATTCATAAAAACCATGAGGCAGACCTTTAAGTTGTGATTAACCAGGCTCCGGCATACTTTGACGTGAAGAAAACCCAAGTGCAGAGCCCATAACTAGAGTATGATTTTATGTGTTTGTGGGTATGTGTGTAAAACAAACATATAAAACTATAAACATGCACACACACTTGCAAGTGTAAATACTTAGTGGCTAGTATTTATTTAGAAATAGTGGCTATGGCTTCAGACCAGGGACGGATGGTCTAAATGGGACCAAAATAGGAGCATGGGACTCTCCGGCTCTCACATGCTCTCTGTCTGAGTTCACTGGGAAAAAGAGACTTGATTCCTAAAGTGATTTTCTACAGGTTTTACCATTCACAGTATAATAAAGCTTTATCATTTAATATTGATAATTTTATGATTTAAATCAATTATAATTCCTCATCAGCCCCCAAATAATTGCAGGAAGGTGTTTTGTGAAATCCATACGTGGCCATTTCCATCAGAGCAGACCCTCGTGGGCCAAAAGGATAGTCGTCAAGGACAATTACGTCAGACAGATGATCTTCCGTCACAGATGAGCTCTTCCCATGAATTCTGCATTCAATATGGGTCTAATTATGTTTATTTAAGATCCTTAATTGTCACTTATCTCCTGAGTCTTGGTTTCATGTTTGCCTGTTCAGTTTCAGTAATGGAACTGTAATCTACTATCAATTCATTCACAGGAAACACTTCCTTGCTGTACTTTTTCTGGTGCTGTCACAATTCAACCACATTATGTATGCGAGAATCCTGCAGGAAGAAGGCAGGGCCTTTCTGTTCTTCAGAATAAGATAGCTGTAGCCAAAGAGTCCTGTGTTCTTACATGAACTCCTGTCTCTCTATCACACGTGGGGGAAGGGGGGCAGGGAGATCAAATTGGTCGTCGTTCCCTTTTTGGGTGTATTTTTGTTCTATTTGATTTCCCTGCTCAGTCAGTTGTCTATTCCTCCATATGCCTTCTCCCTTCCAACTTTCCTTCAAGTTAAAAAAAAAAAAAAAGAAAAGAAAATAGCTCATTTCAGTTATTTCCTCTGCAGCTGCCACCAATCATTTTTGGAAGAAGGTGGAGATCATTTTAGGCCTGTGGAGAGACAGGTGCTCCAACACAATGCTAACCATTTCTGGGAGGGTATTGTAATACAGAAAGGAGCACTTCAGCGTCAAGGGCAGTGCGTACTGTGCTAGGAGGGAACCCCAACTGGGAGAGCTAAACATCTCTTTCCTCTCCTTAGAGTAAGTGAGGCATTTTTCCTTCTTTTCTCTTCCATTCTTCTTCCCTTCCTTCCCTTCTCTTTTCCATTTAACCATGATACTGAAGGGCAACGTTATGGACACAGAATGACTTGGGTCTGACCTTGGTCTTGTCACTTACTGAAAATGGAACGTGAAGCAAGGCACTCCAACTTTCTGAACCTCGGTTCCTTGTCCGTAAACCTGGATCTCCATCCCAAAATGGCCCCTCACAGGAATTTTTGGGAGGTTGAACGGGATTACATGTGTTGAGCCCCTAGGCTGGTGTTCAGGGAATGGTCAGTAAGGTCAGATCCTCCTTCTTCCTAGAGATCTTTGCTTGGTAAACCTGACTTCCGATTCAGGTAGCAAATGAGTGTCAAACCTCAGTCAGCCTCCAAATAAAAATCAAGGTATAAGTGAGCACAGATTAAAGTTACCGCCTAAAAACTGTGAGAAAGAGGAATGTGTGTCCCCTCCAAAAAGATAATGGATGTGTGTTGGTACGTATGCAGCATTTTAATTATCTTTTTAACATGGGAAGGATCGGGAAAAATAAATTCTAGCGCTGGAAAACATAGAGTCACACAATAAAACACCTCTTTCCCAGGGATTATAACTAAAACTTTGATAATAAAGAAGAGGAGGAGGGGGAAGGAGGAAGAAAAGGAGAAGGCATAGGAAATAGCTAAGCTCTCGTGACAGCAAGTGGCTTGGGAAGGGAAGTCAAAACTTACGAAGCAAACTACCACGAGTGAGTTTTTTGGAGGGTTTTCTTTCATCTCTTGGCTTGGAACCAACGATGATCCCACTGTAGAAATACACACAACCACAGGCAGCAAAAATATCATAGGGCTCCCCTTTTAGTCACTGAACCAAGATCAAGTATTCCTACAAGCAGGAGACTATGGGAAAAAAAATTCCCAGTTGCTATTTTGGAATAATTTTAAACTTGCAGAAAGTCTGCAAAGATCGTCTAATGTTCCCATGCACCCCTCACCCACTTTACCCTATTGTTATCATCTTATACTACCATGGTCCACTTTTTAAAATGAAGAAAGTGTTCATTGGTACAATTATCACTTATCATGATGTGTAAATTATTTTCACCAAACTCCAGACTATTTGGATTCACTCGTTTTTGCATAAATGTCATTTTCTGTGCCAGGATACAATCTTGGATACCCTACTGCATTTAGTCTTGTATCTAGGAGTTTCTTGGTCTTTTCTGGTTTTTATGGTCTTGAGAGTTTTGGGGATCAGGTGATCCTCAAATCGCCTAATCTTTTGTTTCTGCTTAGATTGGAGTTACGGGTTTGGGTAAAGAATACCAAAGGGAGTGACATGCTGTTTTCATGATGTCCTATCAGAGGAAGATGCTATCAACATAATGTATCACTGATTATGTCAGTCTGGCTAAAATAGGGTTTTCTGGATTGGAAACAAATCACTAAATCTGGTGCAAAATCAATGGAGAAGAAAGAGAATCTACATCACTTACTGGGAATTCTGCTTTGCCCTAAAAATGGCTCTCCTCCTGGAGCTACAGTGAGGTGTCATATTGGCATTACCTAAAACCTAAGGAGAAAACTTGTCTTTCTGGGAAATCCCCATCTCTTTCTCTCTTTTCCCTTGCTACTTTGCCTTGAGAGTAATCCCGATTGTACAAAACTACTTCGTAGTGTATGTGGCTTAAACTTTTAGAGAATCAGCAAATTTCTATTCAGGGGATTGGAGAAAGGGGCCCTGGAAGCCACAGAAAATGGGGCAAATAATGGAGAGGAAAGAAATGGACAAGAGTATCCCTTAATTCTGTGTATGAAGTGACGGAAGTCCTGGGCTCATTCTGAGTTGCTCACATGGAGAAAAGACCCAGAGCCAAAGAGCAAAGGATTTGAGAACTGAGTTGACATTGGAATCACAGCCCACATAAGGTGTGTCTGGAACAGTCTAAAGATACCCAGGTTTATTGCCTGTAAATGAAAATAGTTGACATTCTCCAGAGGATTTTAATATATCATAATATTCAAAATGTCTAGGATATAATCTAGAATTCCTAAACATAATAAAAACTGGAAAGTGTGACTGATGTTCCAAGTATGAGATAGTCAGATGTCAAGCTTAAGGTTACCCAGAAATTAGTTTTTTTCGAAGATCTTTAAACAATTATTAAAGCCATGATCAAAGAGATAAAGATAGACACTCTTTATGAATGGAAAGATAGGTGTTCTTATGAGGGAAATAAACTATTTTTTAAATGAGTAATTTAGAACTGAAAAAGAAAATATCTGAATGAAAAAAATTCACTGGAGGATCTGAATAACACAGTGAAGCAGAAAGAGAAAAGAGTCCATGAACTTGCAAAGAGACCAATAAAATTTAACCAATTTCTCCAACAGAGAGAGAAAAGAAAAAGAGTGAAAAGCTGAGACTCTCAAGTTCCCATGAGACAGTATCAAAAAGATCTAATATTCATATTTAAGTCCCCAAAGAAGCAGAGAAAGAGATTGGTGCAGGAAAAAAAATCTAAAGACATAATGGCAACAAAACAACAAAACATAAATTTGGTGCAAGACAAAAATATACAGCTGTAAGAACTCCACAAAATATAAACTAAAAAAAACCCATTATATTCAAATTTATGGAAACTAAAGATAAAGAAAAAAATATTGAAAGCAAAGAGAAAAAAAAATAACATATATGGGAACAACAATTTGAAGGACCACTTGGTTTCTTACCAGAAACCAAAGTTATCAGAAAACAATGGAACAACATCTGTCAAGTCTGAAGAGAAAAGAACTTCCAACTGGGGATTCTGTATGCAGCACACATATCCTTGAGTAATGACATCAAAATGAAAACATTCTCAGAAGAAGAAGAACTAAGTGAATCCATTGTCAGCAGGCCTCTTCTAAAACAAATGTCAAAGAAAATTCTTCAATCTAGAATGTTCCCGAGGGAACTCAGAACTTCAGAATAAACAAAGAGATAAACAAAAATGAAAAATACATGGGTAATTATAATAGAGCCCTTTTCTCTTGTGTTTTTTACAATATGTATAACTATCAGAAGCAAAAATGTAAACAGTGTCTCATGGAGTTATCAGTATCCGTGGATGTTATATACATACTCACTATGACATAAAGGGGGAACACCAATTCCTAGAGAAACTGCTTAAAATATACTACAAAGAGATAGAGTCTGAAAATTGATAGATTTAAATGGGTTACTCAAAGATGTTCAAATAATTAAGAAGAAAGTAAGAAAGGTGGAGCAGAAAAACACACACACACACACACACACACACACACACACACATACCACAGAGGCACAAATCAAGCAAATAATAAAATGATACACCCAAAATCAGCCGTATCGAAGATTGCATTGTATGTAAGTGGTCTAAACACATCAATTAATGATGGAGACTGTCAGATTGGATTTTTTATTTTTTAATATGCTGCATGCTGCTATCTTAAAGCTAGCAGAACTCCAATAGCCATAATAATGTATGCACCATAAAAACAGAATTTTATCTGTGAATGGGGGGGGGCACAAGATAAATTAAATCACCAGATAAATAAAATCCACCTAGTCATAGAATAGTTTTTTTTTTTTTTTAAATCCTCCTTTTTTAAGGTTTGACTGAGACAGCTCTTCTCTACAGCACACATGGCCAGGCCCACTGAAGTCAGTTAAACGGCTCTAGATGACCACACAACAGCCATTTGCTACCAGAGCTCTGATTTTGTTTAGCCCCCAGAGAAAAATCACTGGTCTGAGCGAATTGTAAGAATCTCATTTCTTTTTGCCAGTTAATGACCTATGGTGCACAGATGAGTCCGTTTTGGCCAACACCAGGTAAGAAGCCTACCAGGGGCATCCAGGCAAATGTATTTTCTTTTCAAAAGGAGAGAAGAAAAAAAGAAAAGAAAAGCCACTTTTTTCTTTTTTTTTCTTTCTTTCTTTTCTTCTTCTTTTTTTTTTTTTTTTTCTTTGTGAGCATGGACTCTCTTGCTTTATTTTGTAAATTCTGCTTTGGGATCTTTAGAGCTGTGGTAACCACTGCCACTAGGAAGGGAGCAGAGTATGACAGTGGAGGAAGAGGAGAGGAGTCCATTGAACCAACCCTGACAGCACCTGCTGTTGGACTTCTGGTTAAGTAAACAAGAAGTATACTTATTGCTCAAGCCAACGTTTGGCCATGCATTCTGCTACCTGTAGTAGCAAAGACAGCCCAATCTTTCTCAGCACAGAATGTCTACCATATGTGCATTTCTGCCTTTTGGGCATGGTTAGAGCCACTACCCTTCCCCCTTTCTCAACCACCTAATTTGGAAGGGATGGGGGGAGAAGACAGAGAACATCTGCCTAAAGAAGATCAAGATATAGCAGAGCAAGAGGCCAAGTACTATTCATTTATTACAAAGCCAAATAATATTATATGGGTTGGGATTCTTTCCCTCAAGCAACTCAACATTATCGAGTGCTGATTTTGTCCCAAACTCCGTTAGGTACTGCAGATACAACAATGAGAACATGTTCTGTGCTTCAAATGGCAGTGATGAACACTACACAAATAAGAATAGAAGGTGAGGTTGTGTTATAAAGAAAAGTGGACGAGGGAACTCTTCTGAAGTCGTGAGAAACTAACAGCTATTTCAGAACTAGGCAGAGATTTGTAGACCTTTCCACTTTCTTTCAGAAGCGATAAAGACACTTCGAAGTTGTAAATCTTCAGTAAAGTTTCACGTTAATAATTTAAACTCAAAGGCGGCAACAAAGCAACCTTTTATTTGGGATCTTTAAAAAAAAAAGGAAATACCTACTTCGGCAAAGTTTTAAAATTTCAATATGAGATCAATCCATCTGTGATTAACTCCTCACTAACTTGGAAATTTAGTAAGGGAAGAACTTAAAAGGGTTAGAAAATGCCCAGATAATGTCAGCTATGCTAGATGGTAGGGTTGGAAAAAGAGTTGAGAAGGAATGAAATATTAAAGAACAAAATGAAAATGAGGGTAGGCAAAAGGAGCATGGGCGTGGAGAACAAGTCCTGAAGGCAACTCCAAGTCGTCCTGAACTATGACAAGGAGGTCAGGAAATCCTTTAGGGTGGAGCAGAAACTTGGGGAGCACCCACTGTTTTGAAACGACCTGATTCATGATCTTGTTTACAACAGGAAGAATCAGTGTTCTGGGCTATTCGAATACCAGCTTAGAAAACCCGTGAGCCCAGCAGAACTCTTTGGGTGTTGTACCAGATTGAGAATCAGAGCGTTCATCCTTCCAGGCTGCGGTTCTTTCTCAGGCTGGGAATTGCAAGACCTTAGAGAGGCGGGGCTTGGGAACCTGGAGGTTGGTAGTTGCCAAGTTATCCATGAAAGCTTCCAGACAGCTGGCCACCCACCCAAAACTCACAGGAGAATTATTGCTGAGTTCCATTTTCCAGGGTATGTATTTCCCCAGAAGTACTGCAGATTAAATCATACATACGAGCCAGTTGCAGTCACAATCGCATAAACCAGCGCGAACCCAGACACTTCTGCAAACTGGCCCCACGCCGCCAGAAACCCCGCCCCCGTTCGTAACCATGGGAACGGCAGACACTCCGCGAGCCGGAGATTCCCTGTTCCGCCCCCTCCCTAACAAATATTGTTTCCCACTATCTGTCCACATGGGCGCACCGCCTCACTATTGGTCAGTGCCCCAGGACTGTGCCTTGTTCCAGCCAATAAGCGGCCTGTGCACGTGTACGCCTGCGTACCCCGATTGGTCACTGCCGCCTGATCACGCACTGCCTACCTGCGCCATCCGGTGCGTGGGAGCGCCTATGAAATGACTCAGTGGCCATTTACAACCAATCGGCACGAGGCAGGACTCACAGCCGGCCTATGGGCGCGCGCCGGGGGTGGGCTGTCCTGGCCCCTGTCCAGGCCCACCGGGGTTTGTTAAAGCGATAGGCCCCGCGGCGCGCCAGGGCTTCACCCGGTACCGCACAGCGGCCGCAGCGGCCCTCAGCGTGCGGCGGGCGCCCGTGACAGCGGCGCCCCTCCGCTCGCCAGGCCGGCTCCGGGCAGCTGCCGACCTCCCTGGCGCGGCCCCATCGCCCGGCGGGATGGGCGGCGAGGCGGGGTCCGCGGCGGCCGTGGGCTCCGAGGGCCGCGTGAAGAGCTTGGGTCTGGTGTTCGAGGATGAGCGCAAGGGCTGCTACTCGAGCGGCGAGACGGTGGCGGGACACGTGCTGCTGGAGGCGGCCGAGCCGGTGGCCCTGCGCGCGCTGCGCCTGGAGGCCCACGGCCGAGCGACTGCCGCCTGGGGCCCGAGCCCTGGCGCCGCATCCCCGGCCGCCGCCTCGGAGGTGGAGTACTTGAACGTGCGCCTGAGCCTGCGCGAGCCCCCGGCCGGTGAGCGAGGGCCACGGCCCCGGGGGTCCCCGATGGGTCACGGAGGCTCCGCAGAGGGGCTGGCAGGAACCGGGAGGGCGCGCGCCGGCGGATGCCCACCGGCTGGGGGGGAGGGGAGGGGGCGGGATCCGGGGCTGGGGTCCGCCCACTTGGTGGCCGGAGCCTCGGTTTGGTGGCTGGTGACGGGAGGGTAACAATGCCTGTGCCCCCCGTTGCAAAGCAGTGGGGACGATCCCGCGAGGGGAGTGCGCACGTCTTCCTGGCGCCTCACGGCCGGTTCGCTTGGGCCTGCCCAGCGCCAGGCGTCCCAGGACCTTCCAGGATCGCGGCTGGAATGAACCGTTGCCATGGGAACCTGTGATGAGCAGTCAGAAATCTAAGACCGGGGGATCTAGGTCCAGTCCCTTCTGGCCTGAGGGATGGAGAGCGGAATCAGACGATGAGGTCCCATGCTTGGTGCTCAGTGTTTTATGGGCCTCCCCTTCTTCCCATCCTGGAGGTAGACTCTCGTTCTCGGTTCAAGATGATTTAGCAAAACCTCAGTCTTGGGAAGAGGGAAGTAGTTCAGGGAGTTCAGCGGAAGTGTTTTTTGACCATCATACTTGGTTTCTCTCTTCTGGGAGCGGAGTAACTTAAGAGTTCTGCTTCTGCCCTATATTTTGTCTTTTATTCTTTGCTTCTTTTTGTTAACTTGCAACATCCCCCTCCCCTCCCAGCCGCAGTGTAGGCCTTTTGAGACAGTGGGATCCGGGTGTTGCCAAGTTTCCGGAGGAACGATTACCCACTTCTAGTCCACTCTGGTGAAGTCCAGTTAATAGTGCAGGTCTTTCCAAGGGCTTCTGTGTCAACCATGACATAGCTGTTTCATCTGTTTGTATACTCTGTGTATAAATATAAAATTTTATACAACTGTATATAAGAACTATGCAAAAATTGATCATCTTAATCATGAAAATACTAGGAACAGTGAGTCTTGCTCTTCAAGAAGCTGGTGGCAGCTGCTTTAACTACTTTACCTTCCTGCCTAATCAGCTTCAGCTTTTATCTATAGAAGGAAAAAATGGTATAAACAGTCTTAATGTTTTAACCTTCTCTGTGTCCTATACACAGGAAATAGTATGTGCAATTTTGACTTTTCCTACTTTGGAGAAGTAGACTGTTCGCAGTTAAATCCTCAAGGTATGTGAGAATCCCAAGTATTGTAGTGGGGAAAGAGCACATTTGGAACCAAAGCCTTCTTTTGAATTCACCAGTGCAGTGTGTTGGGTCACCCTCTCCTCAGTGTGGTTTCCAGGATCAGCCCACACATGCCTCCCCCAGTGGTTGGAACAACACAGATTTTCAAGATGGCTGACTGGAGTCAAGGATCATCGAAGAGAGACGTTAAAGTGGTTTTGTCCAGGACTTTGGACTCTCTAGATCTCTGTGCCCATAACTACTGAGTAAATAGAAGTGAGATTAATAGCAGTTGGACCTGGGATTAGCAATAAAGAAATTGCTTTGGTAGAATCTGGTCTGACAAATACTGTTTAGAATCACAGGCTAGATCTTCCTTTTTCTGATGGACTAGAATGTCCTAGCCTAGGCAAGCTGAAAAATTTTAGCTTTTCTCAAAAGATATCATACCAAATATTGGCAAAAATTGTTTTATTTAAAAAAATCATAGTTTGCTTTAGGGGATCTCATGAGAGGAAAAAAAAAAGAACACTCATAATATCTGTAGCTTGGAAGAAGTTAGCAAGTTTACATAACTGTAGATTCTCAGGGTCATTTGTTTTCCAAACACTAGCTGAATTTCAGTCATCCGAAGAGATTTTTAGAAATCTAGATTTTTGGAAAATGTGTCTATGAGATTTTCAGGAAACCTCCCTGAGTAACTGTTTGGCACTGTTAATCTAATCTACTTGCTATCATTGTGATTGATTTTCTTCATTTTTTTTAATTATTGAGGAATTATGGTAAAAAGACAAAACAGAACAGAGAATTGGTTTTACTTGGTCACCCACCAGCAGTATGACCTTGTGGGAGTCCCTGAACCTTCCTGAGCCCAAGTCTCTGACTCTGTAATGATGCTCTAAGCTCCCACTTAGTGCCTTGAGTGAGGAGCTCAGGCCATAAGACCATTGGTGACTGGAATGCCTCTCTGTGACACTGTAGTCTTCAGTGTATAAGGCAGAAGCACTGAATCATGAGAACAGAGGCGGAAATGGGCATGTGATTCAGCTTGTGAAACTTTTAACAAAAAAATAATAGTCATAAGAGAAAGGAAGAAAACTAAGATTTGTTTCCAAATCCTATAAGCTAGGTTTATCAACTTTCTCCATTTGTGTTCCTATTTATGTATGGAGGTGATTGAAAGTCTTGTTTTAAATGTTCTAGTTCCTGTGTTCATTTGTATTCTCTATGATAAGAGAATTTTCTCTCTCTCGGTAGCCCAAGTAATGCCCTTCTCCACACATGCCCACTGTGCCCAGCCTCATGCTGTTCCCTTCCTCTGAAACCCCCTCCTGCGCTTCTCCGTGCCGGCTCTCAGGTGCAGAGTAGGTACTGTCCCCTCCCGGGGCTCCTGCACTCTGTGCTCTTGACTCTGTGTGTGTCTGTAGCCTCCTCTCTTCCTGCAGTCTGTCTGAGGATTGACCTTACACATCTTTGTATCCACCATGCCTGCTGCCTAAGCGCTGTGAGGTTTGAACTCACAATGAAACCCACGTTTCTAAGCATTGTAAAGGACACGGCTTGTCATATTCCATAGTCCAAGGGTTATAACTTAGAACTTTTGTCCAGCTCTCATCGGGATTGCCTGGAACCTTTTACGCTCTAGCACAGCAGTAACAGTGCTGAGTCTCACTGGGAGGGCAGCTCTGGGCACAGCTGAGCCCCGGGGACCGCCTTCATCACTGTGGTTGAATAGGGCCTCATGTCCCTGTCCCTTGTTCACATTGCCTCCAAGTCCCCTACTTGTGCTGTGCTTCTTATTTGAATGACCTTTCAGTGGTAAATACCTTACTTTTATTCCCCCTAATATATTACATGCTGAAAATTGGGGACAGATTCAGAAGACTAAATGGGCCAATAATGCATTCCTGTTTTCTGAAAGTACAAGGTTAAAATGTTAATTGTTTCTAGTAAGTGAAAAAATATTCCATTTTACCAGCCCTTTAAATGTCTTTCTCTTTTTTGAATGAACGCATATAGTAGGAAGCTCTGTTTTTAGTATCAACTGACCAGGCAAATCTTGAAGAAAGTTCTCATTTCTGTTGCACTTTCTTCCTCTGAATCGTGCAACCCTTCATGAGGGGGTTTAGTTCAGAACTTGAATCGATGAGCATAAAGTGAAGGGGAAGTTTCTAAGTGTCTCGGCAGAGCTGTCTGAACCACGTGACAGCCTGGAGTTGACTTTGGATCTGAATGATGCCGGTTGTTTGTGTGTTCACGGGAACTCCAGCAGTGCCCGGGCATCCCAGGGTCTATCTGCCCCCTGCAGCTCGGCCTTGACAAGCAGGGCTAAGCCTCTGCGTGAGAGAAAACCCAGCTGGCTCACCCAGGCCCGGACTAGGAGGGAGGAGTCATGGCTGTGCTTGGCAGACCCTGCTCTGTATGTTGACTTAACCACCAATTAACTAACCACCTCTTAATTGGTAGAGCTTAAATGTAAATGCATGACCCTTACCTCGTAAGTTGTCCTGTTGGTTTGGCTGTTTGGAATTATACTCAATCTTCACAATATCCTAAGGAAATTTTTCACCTTCTTTTTGCATTTTTGCCTAAGGAATACAGAATCAGATTTTTATTGTACACCCAAAATAAATAGATGCATTTTTTGCTAAATCAGCTTTCAATCCATTTTAATATTGGTATTTCATATTAGTATAATAGTATACTATAACATATGCTATTAGTGTAATAACATTGGTGTGTGTTTATCATATAATGGGACACTTGTGCTAGTTTATGAGTGGGCAAACAAATGTGTATGTGTACACGCACACACGTGTTACAGGTATACTTGTGTGTGCATGTATACAGATATGTGCATGTATATACATAATGTGGATGTACATGTGACCTCTGGGTTCTGATACTTGTGTGATTGGTCCCTTTAAAGGTGGAAGCTGTATGTGTATATATATGGTTTGAAATTAATGAAACTTGGTAGAAACTGATTGACATTCTAATTCTCTAAATCTTAGAGATTAATGTACTTTTTGGAATATCCTGGATACTCCAGGGGAAACCTCCCTTTAAAAAAATAGGACTTAACTTGTGAAAATTCTTGATCTAATAGGAACCTCAGTTAAAAATGTATTTTCTTTTTTAGGTGAAGGCATCCTCTTACTACAGCCTGGAAAACATGAATTTCCATTTAGCTTTCAACTTCCATCTGAGTAAGTGAAACGATACTACTTTTATGATTTTCTTTCTCTGCAATACGCCAGTCCCGAGAAGAGGGTGCCGAGTATCTCTGAAACTCAGCGATGCCCGTTGATCTTGAATAGCCCCTCACAGACTTCCCCTGTTCACATTCTTCTTATTTTTTTTTTTAACCCAAACCAACACTTTAAGGGTGTTTTTCCAGTAGTGTTTCACTGAAAGATGAACTTCTCAATTAACCTCTTTGGTTCGTTTCAGACCTTTAGTAACCTCATTCACGGGGAAATACGGAAGTATTCAGTACTGTGTGAGGGCAGTTTTGGAACGACCCAAGGTACCTGACCAGAGTGTGAAGCGGGAGCTCCAGGTTGTTAGTCACATCGATGTCAACGCACCAGCGTTACTAGTGAGTCTTCCTCCTCCTCTTCCTCCTCCCCTCCCTTCCTCGCTTCCATCAGTACTGCTGTGTACACCAAGCCCGTGCGGTGCTAGCCCGTCCTGTCACTTTCTCATACAATCTTGTAACCCTTGGGCCTTCGCGACAAATGTGTGATTCTAGGTTGGGCAAATTACAAATTGTGTGTGTTAATACTATTGATTATGTCTCCGTTGTTCGGGGCTGCTTTTGCCAAAAAGTTACACAGGCTTGAAATGCATTAATAAGGCTTAATAACACTAATGCGCACACAGAGAGGGCTTACTTTCCCCAGAGCGGCCACATTCACGGGGCGGTGGTATTCTAAACTCTTCAATAATAGCAGGTTGAGGAACAGTAATTATGGAAGAGTATTAATCAAGCTCAGCCTGTTATTGAGGATCAGGCCATTATGCTATGTATCCTTCCATTTTGCATGTCATTTTCCAACATTAAGTAAGTGCGCGCAGCTGCTGTGGAGAGCCTTTCTCTTATCATTTCCTTATGACAGATTTGGCCACATTAAAGCATTGAACTTCTAATCATCACCAGAAATACTGTAGGCTGATAAGAAAGATTACGCTGTAAGTAACAACAGAATAGGCAAGATGGGAGCTAATGAGCTAGATTCTTTTATCTAAACCCATATTATCAAAATAATATAAAATTATACCTTGTACTTTCATGATAGCTATGAGGACCTAATGGTTCTTCATTTAAATATGAATGAATGATTTTTTTTTTTTTTAACTTCATAGAAAATACTGGGATAATTTGAACTTTCCATCATGATACGGATGCTCCAAAGATGTATCATTAGTGCTGGGGGTTTCTTTCGCTAGCCAGTGTTTTTAAAGAGAAGGGTAAAAAACAAGTTCAAAGGTGTTTCACCCAATTTTCATTCAAAAATGGAATGGACTTCACTGTAATGTTCACTTCGAGAGGGTGGCGGTGTATTGGTTACACTCTAGCTGCATGGTCCCTTGGGGACAGCACCCAATAGTCCAGGCTGAGGCTCCAGTTACAGCTGGAAGTTACCATCCACGTAACACCTTGGGTTTTTTTGTTGTTTTGTTTTTGTCTTGTTTTTTTTTTTTTTTTTGCAAATTGACAATACTGTCTTGTGCTTTTAGAACTACTTAGAATTGGGAAGGTGACTATTTCTAAACTATGGGACCATTGTGGCAAATGATTTAGGGAGATTTTATTTTTTTTGCCAAAAAGAGAAACTACTAATCCTTTAATGTTTTGGTTTTTTTTTTTAAGTAAAAGAATTGCTGCTTTAGGTTTTACGATGAGCTTTTTTGGTTTGCGCGTCTTTTAAATGGAGCATTTTAAATGCTAAAGGTGGGGAGGTCTGTTCAGTAACTTTGTGGGTCCTTTATGGTGGCCGTGTTGTGCTGTCCTCAGACAAGACCCCAAACCAGTCTCAATAATGGGCACTTGAAATTTCTGCCTAATCATGCATTTCTGAATTCAGGAAAAGACCATTTGCTTCTTCTTTATTTTAGATGCCAAAAGAAACAGAAGATTTTGATTATTGATTTTTATGCCATTTCTTCTTTTACCTAACCTACACATAAAGTCTTTAAAAGAAAAAAACATCTCTGTCATGTTAATAGTTTCTACTGTTATTTTTTATCATTACCTTAAGGGAAGGTATATCATTTTCCAGAATTATAATGATTGTAGGATAAAATAGGGTGGCATCAGCTTATTTGAGTCTGACAATTCATCTTAGTTTTCCTAAAAAGAGAATGATTTTTTTTTAATGCTTTATGTTTTAGCAAGTATTTTGCCTAATATGTCCCATGAGGATGAAAAAGTTGAGTTGTTTCCTAGAAGACCTTTCTACTCAACTGTTTAATAAAGAATGATGTAATTTTAAGTTCTGTGAGTTTTCTACTGGTTTAATTAAAGTCATGTTATTATTTGTAATTTTCAAGACCCCTGTATTGAAAACTCAAGAGAAAATGGTTGGCTGTTGGTTTTTCACGTCTGGTCCTGTCTCACTGAGTGCCAAAATTGAAAGAAAAGGATACTGTAATGGTAAGCAAAATTTTTGAAAGTCCAAATGGAAGAGTCATGCATGTTATGAGCTACTTTTAAGTGATTTTTAAATATTGTATTTTGTAATTCATGAGGTACAGACGTTTTAAAACATGGATAATATGGCTTTCTGTTTTTCATATAAATAATGGATATGTACGTATTTTTGTTTGGATGAGTGGAATCCAGTAAAACTCCTGGTATTTCTGACTTTGGTCCTTTCACTTGAGTGACAAAGACTAAAACTGGGAGAATGGGAAAATGCCAGCATTTTACTTGATGTTGCAAAAGAACGTCAGGAGCAGTGTTGCTCAGAAGAGCGCCGTCACGGCATGAAACTCCTGTGGGGCGTTCTGACCCCGTGCCGGGGATGTGTGCACAAACACGGGGCGTGAGCGTGTAGAACAGGAACTTCCCGAACAGTCAGATGGATAATGGAACCACCATTTGTGAAGGATCTGATTCCCTCCGCCGGGCCTGGCCTCCACTCCAGGGTTCTAGCTCACTGGGGATGGATGTGGTCCAGACGGTGGAATGGTGGACACATAATGGGGGTGGGAAAGTCACCTGCTCCGCCCATTGTTTCATTTATGCCTTCACATGGGTTCCTTAAATGCAACGTCTGTGTTCCTCTGTTAGGCAGATTTTAACTTGATGGGCATTAATGACTTTGTTAGTGATCTTTTGTACTTAAGATAGTACTGGGTCATTTATTTTTAGGTCTTTTCTTGATTTTTATAGATGCTAGTCATTTACATATCTTTCAAACAGGCAACGTACTATTGCTACATTAGAGAAGCAAATAATGCAATAAGTAGAAGCCAGTATCTACCAAGACCTGCAGTGAATTCTCAGATCTCTGATGCAAATTCACAATACAAGTTTTCCATCAAAGTTTGCGTGGCGACTTTTGCTTTAATTGGTTAGTGGCTCTCTTCCACCATGGTAAGAACTTTCTGAAAGTCTCTAAAGGTGTTTTTGTTCTCTTTTTAGGAGAAGCCATTCCAATCTACGCAGAGATAGAGAATTGTTCCTCTCGGCTGATTGTTCCCAAAGCTGCTATTTTCCAAACCCAGACGTATTTGGCAAGTGGGAGAACAAAGTCCGTCCGGCACATGGTTGCCAACGTGCGAGGAAACCACATCGCTTCTGGGGGCACCGACACGTGGAATGGGAAGACTCTGAAGATCCCACCTGTTACTCCGTCCATCCTGGATTGCTGCATTATCCGAGTAGACTATTCCTTAGCTGTAAGTGGAGAGCTCCTTACAATGGAAAATATGCGGTGCTCGCTGCCGTATCTGCACAAATATGCACATGTCGTACCTGGGGAAGTGTCCTTGTAGGTCAACATTACAGCAGACCCGGGAATGGTGAAGGCTGGCCTTTCTTTTTAATTGAAAACTGTCCCCCTAAGGAACTGAATTAACTAACATGCATTAAGGGGTATTTGTTATATTGAAAACATAGACTTCATTTTTTATAATTACTATGTAAGCCATGCTCGCTTACAGTAAAGTATGTTAAGGCTACCGTTCCCCATCGCAGAGCAGTCACTGGATTTCCTGGGCTCTTCGTCTGGTTTGTTCTTCATTTTATTTGGTCATGATCATTTACAGTTTTCTTGGGAAAGTGGTGGCAGGCAACAAAGATCTTGCTTCTGTGGAAAAAATAAATTGGAGGTCTAACTTAGAATTTTGCCTTTCTTTCTTTTTCTTCTTCTTTTTTTTTTTGACCTATTAGGTGTATATTCACATTCCTGGTGCTAAAAAATTGATGCTCGAGCTGCCGTTAGTGATTGGCACAATTCCATACCACGGTTTTGGCAGCAGAAACTCTAGCATCGCCAGCCAGTTCAGCGTGGACATGAGCTGGCTGACGTTGACTCTGCCGGAGCAACCTGAAGGTACGAGGCTTGGAGGTTCTTTGCGCATGGCATGTTATGCGTAGGGCCCCTGAGGACCGTGTAAGACCACCGGTGCTCAGACGACGGTGACTCCCGCCACCACAGCTTTCCAGACTCTTCTGAGTACTGGACATTACAAAACTGCTTTCCTGGCAGGGACCTGGAGAGCCTAGCTTATCCCGGACACAGAGGTGCTGATGGCAGAGCCTACAATATAGTCTTCGTCTCTCAATTCTCATTTATTAACAGTAAGACAACACGAAATAGAATCAGCAGACAGTGCTATGTATTTTCTGTAGCCTCATTTCAGTGATTTTCTTTTTCTCACGTGCACTATAACCTGCACCTCTTAGAAGAGTAGAATACAACCTAGGACAACCTAGAGGTCCCCGGATACATCCGTACTAGGGGACACTTATACCAAGAAGCACTGTAGCTTAGATGTCAGGATGATTTGAAAGTAAATGACCAAAGGGCTCATTCTCCAGGGTATTGTTGAACCTGTGACCTGCAGACCCAGGAAAGATCATAAAATAGTTTTATTGGAAGGTTTTGCCTAAAACAAGTTTTCAGTAGGAATGGTAGTGCCCCCCAGGAGAGGTTTGGAAATGGTGGTGGTGGGGGGGTTGTTTATTGTTTGTAGCCCAACTGGCATTTTAGTTAGCAGCAGGCGGAGATGCTGTGTGTCTTGGAATGCACAAGACCATTCTGCACAAAGAATTGTTCACACAGAATTTTGTACCACCTCGTATTAATGAAGGTGTTTTTATAATTGCCTGATTTTGGTGTACATATAAATAGTATTATTTGCCCAGTTTTAATATGAATTTGCAGGATGGCAACTGCAAAGTAAATCAATGAACAATTATAGTTTATTATCATATTTTTATCAATAAAGTTCACAGTTTTGAACAAAAAAAGAGTAGAATACAGTAACTTAGTAGCGATTTCACAACAACAGAATATTCTGTCTTGATGGGCACAAAAACTTGCTCGTTAGAGGCGGGGAGAGGGAACCATTGTTTGCAAATTTAGCTAAATTTCTTATTTTGATGAGAGTTCAGAAGAGATTGATGTGATGAATTTTTGCATGGATTTCTGAGACTCTTTTTTTGTCACAGCGCCACCAAATTATGCAGATGTGGTGTCCGAGGAGGAATTCTCTCGACATGTGCCTCCTTACCCCCAGCCCCCTAACTGTGAGGGAGAAGCTTGCTGTCCCATGTTCGCCTGCATACAGGAATTCCGGTTTCAGCCTCCGCCTCTTTATTCAGAGGTAAGCAAAATTAAAGAAAATGAGACTTTTAGTTTGCCCTCGGGAAATAATCCTTTATAAGTATCTGTTGCTGATTCCTAATTAGTAAGGGATGCATACTTAAAAAAAGTCTTCTAGTGATGATAGACCTGCACTGATCCAATTACCTCCTTTTGTAATATTTTCTTTATAAATGATAGTGTGCCCATAGAGTACTGTGATCGCCTCTAAATTGTGTTCTGTGGCCGTGGAGTACAAAGCACTTAAGTGACCCGCTGGGACTTCTTAGTAATAGGCTCAAAGCTTGGCTTCTAACCACTGTGTAATTAGAAGTAGACACTGAGATCATTTGCCGGGTGCTGGGGTAGTAAGCCTGGTCCTTGCTCCTTCCCCTTCCGCAGGTTGACCCACATCCTCCTGATGTCGAGGAGACCCAGCCTGTTTCCTTCATTCTCTGAGCAAATGTCAGAAATCACTGTGTTCATCATTAGATTCCAGTATCCGTTCCTTCCCCGACCTTGCCTTTCTGGAAAAGAGGGAGAGAAGAGGAGTGCGAGGACAGAAACGAACATCCAGATCGAAGGTCATAGAAATTAAAGAATATGTGAACTTCCCAGTGGGCCAACAGGATTCTTGCACGAGCGGATGATAGGGTTGTGTGTCCCCTTTAACTCAGCGAAGCAGATGTGAAAAGTCAACGTGACAAGAACGTCCCGGAAGCCGAAAGTGACCGAGTAAGTGAAGGGTGCCTGCGCTCAAGAGAAGAGACTGTGCGGAGAGTGGAAACGCTACGCAAGCGTCACTTTCAAAAGGTTTCTCCAAGTGGAACAGAAGTTACCCCAAGCTTTAAGGAAGTATAGACTCATTGGGAGCCTTGATTTTGAAGGAGGTAGCAGCATAATAGGAAAGGCCTGCTCTAAAGATGCACTGTGACGCTGACATCCAGGGGCTTCGTGGTTTCTTACAGTGTCCCATAGGACCAAAGTCCCTGGGAGAACCTTTTGATGAGGTCCTAATGTGGTGACACTTTATAAATCAGCTCTACAGTATTATGAAATCAAGAAAAGGGTTCCTTGCAAGGCATGTCAGTTCAGAGGGGAAAGATGAATTTTAGCATGAGAACACGTTTTGTCAAAGGCTAGATTTTTACCCCCTTTAAGTACTTTGGTAGGATATGTGTTTGATTTTCTCCATGTCTTATTCACCTAGGATCACAGTAGAAAAAAAAAAGGAAAAAAAAAAAGGTTATGTCCTCAGACTGCCTTGATAACTACACAGGAAAAAAAGTAAAAAAAAAAAAAAAAAAAAAAAAACCAAAAAAAACCCCAAAAGCCTTTCTTAACCTACCTCTAGTGGGGTTATCAGAATCTTTTGAAAACTCTAGGCCTGACGGGCCTTGTTTGGAGTTTTCGCTAATTGGCAGTGGCAGTCCTCTTCTGAATCACTGAATCTGCAGGTGGACCAAGGGAAAGATCCATACGGAAGTTAATATATGTCTGCCAAAGGTATTTAAAAATAAACGCAAAATCAAAAGAGGGTACAAATAACCATGGTTTTTAAAAAGGACAAACTGAATTCCTGCCAAGAGCCTGACGCCCGCATAGGGCAGTCCCTGTGCTGTGCACTCTTAACTCCCATTCCATTTCTTCGGTAGTTCCAGTTAAACTGTGATTTTTTTTTCTTTCTTTTTCGTTTTGGTGCAATATTTTATTATCATTTAACCTCAGGATATTCCGACCAACAAGATTGTGTTGCTGCTAGAAGTCTGAGCAGTGTTTTTACCATCGCCCACTCCCCTTCTGTTCGTGCCCACATGGCCTCTTACTTCTCCTTTCGTCTGTTGTCGGTTTCCTGAGCTGAGAGTGTTCCTGGACCCTAAGTGGAAAGGAGGGGAGGCGGGATCCCCACGATAATGATTTTGGACCAGCCAAGTACTTTGGTTTTCTCGATGTCCTTATGGGTTCGACCCAGAAACTCTGGTGCTTCCCATGCAGAATGCCATACTTCATTCCCCAGAGCGAGTGATTTTTCTTTCAGTCGGTATATTCAGTCCCAAGTATCAAAGTTCCTCTAGGGTTAAGTTTTGTATTTAGAAGTTAGCTGGCCAATCTGATCAGGGATTTTTCTACATGCATTAGGTAAACGTATACTTCTCCCCCTTCTGGACATACCTCTCTTTGTAATCACGTAAGCATCTTAGGCAGTTTTTTCATCATAAGCCACTATTTAAAATCACAGTGCAAAACTGTTACACCAATAATTGTGGTACTGAAATTGTCACAGAACTTTATTTCCTGGTTTGGTTTTTAGTGCCTTTTTTTTGTTTAAATTTTGCTTTGTTTTTGTGTATTTTTAAACAAATATGTGTATTTAAGTGTTATCTAAGCGGTTTTGTTTTTCCTCTAAAAAAAAAAAAGATCCTCTTCAGTTGTTTCTTGACTTCTATGCCTTGTCAAGACATTGTCTATCTCCGTGGTACCAAAAATAAAGGGAAAGAAGCAAAGCAGAGCGGTATGAAGGAAGGAAGTTTAGTTATTTGGCCCCATGTAGAAAGCCAAGTCGTTGGCTTCCAACGACTCAGTGGAATCCTTCACTAGGATTGCTTTATCACCTGTAACAGAGACATCATGAAATGTGCTCACAAAATTAAAGCAAAGCTGATTTTGGAGCACTTAAAAGAGTAGGTAAAAGGTATGATTTGCCTTATCAAATTGGTATCAGTATATCTGACCTTAAGCAGTAGGTTGAAACTGCATACCTTTTCTCATAATCAAGAAATTATTCTATGAATGTAGAAAATTCTACATTGCAACAGAATTCTTGGGAATGAAGATAAAAATTTAGCTGCTATTTGCTTGTTATTCTGTTTAGTTTGCAAAGAAACTGTGGCCTTAGAGTTTTCTTTTTGATGCAAAATTTTTTGAAATTGAAAATGTGCATCTTTTGGCACACAAAATCCTTCGATGGGCGGAACTTTAATTTTTATGTTTTTGTTTTGCACAATAAAAAACTCAGTAGGCAGGGGTTTTGTTTTTGATAAGTTAACTATGAAAGTTTTTTTTAAATTATTTTTATTATTAAAAATGTAACTCTTTAACCCACAGGAAAAAAAAAAAAAAATAAAGATTGTATTTTGTACTCTGGTTTGAACCCCATGGGTTCCTTTTGTTAATAAAATGACACTAAGGCTGTGAGGTGCTGCTTCTGTGTTTGCTTTGTTTTGGTAAGACTATGACTTAAATCCTTATAGACTTAGGGGAAATGGGTACCACAAGACAAAGTGTAATTGCTGTTAAATTAAGATCCTTTGTTGCATATGCGGACTATCAGCAGGTCAGAGGGCCCTGGGGGCTTCTGAGCCTGGTTTTACAGTGGGCTCAGTTTCCCCAAGGAAATCAGTGTTTAGCATTCCATGAAGAAAAGTGTAGCATGAGTAAGCCTAAGCTGTCTTGGTTGTTGAGAGCGTGTTACCTTCATTTATTCCCAAATGACAATGGTTACTTTTTAAAGCTTCCGGAGCTTTTGTGTTTTACGGGCCACGTGTTTCCCTGGGAAATTTGGTGCATCTGATGAGCTGTCCGGGGACCCATACAGGAAGGCACTGACCAAGTCAACCTCCCCTTTCAAATGGGTAAAAGCCACACATTTTGTATAAGGACTATGTAATGGTACATCCATCTCAAGAAAACTGCCTGGATCCTCCCTCCTCTGGAAAATTCTCAAATTTAGCTAAGTGGTAGAGCCCTCATCATTTACTCTAGGTGTTCATACTATGGGAGATAGAGATAGTCTTAAATAAAGATATTGTAGGTCCACATTGGCAATCGACATAAATGGAGACATTTGTCTCACGCAATAAATAATGAGGCAGAATTTGCCCTTATTGTTTCTGTAGTTTCTATGCCAAAGTGGTGGGTTCTAAAATTTAGAACTAGGCAGGACATTAGCAAAGAATCTAGGACAAAGCCCTCCTATTACAAATGAGGATACCAAAAACCCAGAGGTGGAACCTCAAAGTCTGACCTACATTCTCCGTAAGATCTCTGCTCACTCTAAGATTTCCTGATTCTGCTAGTTTAACAGAAGCCACAGAAACAGCAATCACTTAAAGCTACACAATGTAACCCTTGCAGAACAGGATACTAAGCACATGCTAAATCAAGAATCTTCTGTGTTTCTGTCTAAAAGGCCTGCCTCCTGAAAGGATACCAGTCTTTGACTAAACTGCTTCCTAAGGAGGTTTAATTAGTAGCTGGGATCTTTTCTTCAGCAGAGGGATTTGTTTTGAACTTTATATTTTGAAACAGAGACCCACAAGCTGCAATCATAGGACAGAGATCATGCGTCCCCATCACCTAGTCTCCCCTAAAGGGAACATCTTTCACAACTATAGTACATGACCCGAGTCAGGACCCTGACACTGACACATGACCTACCATTAACTAGAATTCAGGACTTACTTGGATTTGGCTAGTTTTTGAATGCAGTCATTGTTCTTGCATACAGTTTTTGTGGAGAATTCCTTGACATTCATTTTATCATGTCTAGGTTCATACCATCTCCACCACAATCAAGATAAAAAAAAATCCCATCACCACAAAGAAACCCTCCGGCTGCCCCTGTGCCTGAACCCCTCCCCTTCCTAATCCCCTAATCTCTTCTCTATCTCTGTAATTTTGTCATTTTTGAGAATGCAAGATACAGGGAAGTGCTCTGTACCTTTTCCAGTGGCTTCTTCACTCAGGGGAGTACCTTTAAGATCCATGCAAGTTGTAACAACAGTTCGTGCCTTTATGTTTCAGCTGAGACATTTTGGAAGCACAAATCGGCTATTACTGACTTTGAAACTTCATTTTGCAATTTGCAAAGAAAATGTCTAATGGGCGCATGATACCTTTGTAAATATTTTGGTTTTGATTTTGAGAACTACCTTTTATGGACAAAAATACGTAAATGCAAGTAACAAAGATTTTTTCGGGGTTCATTTTTAGCTTGCCAAGGAATTAAAGTATTTTACCTTTTTAAAAAAATATATTTTATGTATTTGTCTGAGAGAGAGAGAAAGCACAAGCAAGGGGAAGGAGAAGGCAGCTCCTGCTGAGTAGGGAACCCAGTGTGGGACTTGATCTGGGACCCTGGGACCACAACCAGAGCCAAAGTCAGATTCTTAACCGACTGAGCCACCCACATCTCCAGAGTATTTTTCCTTTAGATAGAAAACTGTTACATTATACTTGAGCAGAAACACCTGTGATGAAAGTATAAGCCAAGGAGAAACTACCTTGGGCTATTTATCCTATCAGTACCTGATAAATTTTCATATAAATTATACAGGAAAGAAATTATATTTACCCTGCATGTTTGTGTTTTGTTTTGTTTTAATTAAATCTTGTAGGGTTTTTTTTTCTTCTTTTCTGTCTCTGCTTTAATTCCCTTCTTTCTAGTCCTGCTGATTAATATCTGAGATGAAAAGCCCCCTTGGAAGCTGAGAAAAAATTAACTGTAAAATGCATACTTTCTTCTTAATGATACAATATAAAACACAGACTTGCTTGCTAAGACAATTAGATTTTTGTAGACAAGAGAACTCTTCTAGAGGCCATTACACACTAACCTAAGGAGCTTTTCCCTAGAAGAAGACATGAATCTGTCAGTGAGGGAAGGAAGCAGCAAAACACACACACAGAGGGGTGAAGGCTGATAAAAGGTCACCAGTGCCAATTTCCAGAAGGTCACCGGAGCTGAATTCACATGGAGCCGTTGCTGTGCTCATGGATAGCAGATTTCATCCCTGCCCACATTTTCAAAAAACCAACATGTCTTACGTGGACAGGAAGAGACATGCTTAAGGCAGCAACTGCCAGGGGAAACACGTAAACCTGCAGGCACTTCCCTCATACTTGGCAATAGTCCTCCCTCCAACATGCGTTACATGCACACATGTGTGTACACACGCATGCACACAGACACCCTTATCTCTCACCCTTTTGTCTACGCTATTTTCTTTCAGACCCGAGTCTATTTAATCAAGGAAGCATGTCAGTGTTTTTTTCTGTTACAAAAGATAGAAGCAGACAATGGGTTCCTGCATCCACAGGAATTTGCTGGAAGAGAAGCCATTTTCTGGCAACTTCTTCTACCAACTGTCTTCCCCCAAACAGTCAACAGTACACTAGTGGGAATATCAGGGAAATAATTAGTTATTACCTTTATTATATAGAGAGTTTTTTGTTTTTTTTGTTTTTTGGGGGTTTTTTTTTTGGAGACAGTGCATACATGAGCGGGGGATGGGGGTGCACAGCAGAGGGAAAGGGAGAGAGAAGCTCAAGCAGAAACCCCACTGAACACAGAGCCCAATGCGGAGCTGGATTGCAGAACCCTGAGGTCATGACCTGAGCCAAAATCAAGAGTTGGATGCTTACCTGACTGAGCCACTCTGGCACCACTTTATATAACATATTTTTATACACTTATTACATTATGTTATATTTTATTTATTATACTTTTAAATAACTATTAAATGAGTAAACTGAAGGTAGTAGATGCAGGGAACTTATCTTTCTTATTTAAAAATAGTTACTGCATGTGGCCACAGTCATAGTCCCCCCGCTCTGCCGCAGCCCCATGTCTATTTAATGACTGAAGGACATAACATCTTCGAAACCAAAGTAACAGTAATGCCACTCATACATATAGAATTTACTGTGTTCTTCACATACACAAATTCACTTTAACTAACATGAAGAGGCCAGGATTTGTTTTTTGTTTTTTTTTTTAATTTTGTACTTTTAATTTTTTTTTATTTTGTCTTTTAATCTACTGAGCGCCTGTGTGATGAGCACTCACACACTATAGGATAGCTTAATTTGTATTTGCTATCACTGCAAATACTCAGACTTGCCTGGACTCGTTTATTCAGTTTATTCAAGTCAAGTATAAAGATTTATGGTCCGTAGTTAATTAGCTTACTTCAAAATACAGCAGGCAAATAGGCGCATACACACACACAGATACACAAATGCTCTGTTACTGGACCGGGGACCTTACCCCACAGGCCAGAGAGCTCATGAACAACACTTGTATTATTGATCCCTTCGGGGACTCAAGAGAGGGCACACTGTCATCGCCAACTCATCCCACTACTAGAGGAACACAAAGGATGAGTCTTCATTTGGGGAGCTGATATAATGACCGGCAAAACTGAGAAAACTCTGGATATCGATATGAGTCCAATACAAGAAAGTATGCAGAATATTTGCTACCGGACAGCCTCACTGCAAATCAGTTTTCGTAGTTCCAAGAGAACTAAGGTTATGGAGAAACAGCTAAATCACTTAAGCACACTATAACATTTTTGTCCTGCCTAAATAAGAACAAATTTAAGATGGCTGTGTATGCGTATTCACAGGAGGGATAGACTATCAAACAAGTCTCTAGTTCTTTATCTTCCTCAGAAGAGGCTCATGTCAAAAATTCCTCGTAAACCTCTTAAGAGAACCCACTTCCACAGAGGTGGACTTAAAAGCAAATCCCAGTATTTATTATTCCATCCTTAATTCAATACCTGGCTCTTTTTAGGGAAATACAGAATGCTGGGTGCCGGGGAAAACTGTAGCAACTGTCTTATCTGACAGTACAAAAAGCCTCGGTAACCTTGTGAGTAGATAACTTATCTTACACACGAATGGCCTGCTGCAGATACCAACAGCTGTTCCTCTAAGAGGGTGGTGGGATCACATCACACGAAAGTGGCGTTTTTTTAAGAAAAAAATTGCAAGGATGCTTGGGTGGCTCAGTCAGTTAAGGGTGTGCCTTTGGCTTGGGTCATGATCCCAGGGTCTTGGAGTCAAGTCCAAAATCAGGCTCCCTGCTCAGTGGGGAGCCTGCTTCTCCCTCTGCCTGCTACTCCCCTTGTTTGTGCTCTCTCTCTCTCTCTCTTTCTCGGGCAAATAAATAAATAAGACCTTAGAAAGTGAACTGCATTGTACTTGAGCCCATCTTAAAACAACAAGCCCCAGAACCATCCTCTGAGCAACAAAGTAAGAACCATGCCTCCTGCCCATGGGAGATGTTTTCAACAGTATCCACATTGAACAAGGGACTCTCTGATGGTCTCCCATTTGCTTCCAGTCACAACACAGAAGTCTCAACAAGGAACAGCTGAATTGGGGGCGGGGGACAGCATGCCTATTAGCCTTCTTCTTTCTCCAGCCTTTCTCCTGCTGTAGACACTAGGTCTTTTACCCTTTAAAATGAGCCTGACTGGTTCCAAGATAAAGGCCCCCAGCTGGTTCCAAAGCAGATGCTGCTGTGAGCTACACCAGGGCTCTTTGTACAAACCCAGTCCGAGCCAGGCATCTGAGCGCCCGCCTTGCTCAGCTAGGGCGTCTCGCTGGCCGTGTGACCCACACGGAGGACTCACCGGATGCTAGGACAGAACCCTGCACCCGACAGCTGCCTTCTTAGCTGAGACCTAGAACCTCAACTCCAACAGCAGCTTCCCCCAGGAAGACAGAGGTGCAAGAAATTCTTCAGACTGAAAAATAAAACAGAAGGGGCTCCTCTCGGCAGAAGATGAGAGTTCCTATACATCAGATAAATTCACTGAGAGGAAATTGTCTGAACCATAGAGATTCTTAACTCTAGGCAACAAACTGAGGGTTGCTGGAGGGGAGGTCGGTGGGAGGATGGCGAAACTGGGTGATGGGCAATACGGAGGTAATGGACACTGGGTGTTCTGTGTAACTGATGAGTCACTAAACTCCACCTTGGCAACTAATCATACACTATCTGTTAATTAATTGAATTTATATTTAAAAAATAATTTAAGAAATAAATGCTTAAAAAAAAAAAGAGGGGGCGCTGGGTGGCTCAGTGGATTAAGCCTCTGCCCTCGGCTCAGGTTGTGATCTCAGGGTTCTGGGATCGAGACCCTCATCGGGCTCTCTGCTCAGCCAGGGAGTTTGCTTCCCCCTCTCTGTGCCTGCCTCTCTGCCTGCTGGTGATCTCTGTCAAGGAAATAAATAAAATCTTTAAAAAAAAAAAAAAAGGAGGAAATTGTCTGTTGGTGTTCATTTTGTGCTTTGCAAGAATTTTTTTTTTTTTTCTACCTGATTTTTGTCAAAGAACTTTATATGTTAAGACCCAGATAGGGGCGCCTGGATGGCTCAGTGGGTTAAAGCCTCTGCCTTCGGCTTGGGTCATGGTCTCGGGGTCCTGGGATCAGGTCCTGCATCGGGCTCTCTGCGCAGCAGGGAGCCTGCTTCCTCCTCTCTCTCTGCCTAACTCTCCGCCTGCTTGTGATCTCTGTCAAATAAATAAATAAATATATTTTTTAAAAAAAGAAAAAAAGACCCAGATAATCCCAAAGCTGGAGACTCACTTTCTACCTAGCCAGGGTCTTAATGGCTCTCTTTCTGTCTAACTCAGTGATTGCCTGACCTCATCCAGGAGACCCGAACTGTCCTGTGTGCCCACCACATTCCCCATGCCCTGGGACCCCTTTCCAGACAGACTGGCAGAATTGGTCACCCTACCTTTACCTCCCCTCCAATCAAGGACAGGCCTGCTCCTTTCCTCACGTCCTAAACACATTGGCTGTGGGCCTTCACTGAGTCACTGTGTCTTATGTCTGAGGCTCCAGCACCAAGATTCTTTTTCCATCACCCAAAAGCTCCTGTGAGAAGTGTTCCCCTAAAGTGAACAAGGATACATGCATGGGGCCTGGAATGCGCAGGGTACTTTGGCCACTGGGATTTGGACTGGAACCCACAGTCCCCACCTCCGCCCATCCCAGTGGCCTCTCCTTCCTCATTCTGCCACGGAGAGTCAGTCTGCCAACAGCCTGCAGTGCTGCTGGGCACAGGGATGGGTTCTGGATCACAGGTCACATCTCTGCCCACAATTTCCTCCCAGGCTTTGAGCTCTGTACACACATATACATGGTCTGAGGCCACATGGTGCCCTGTCTGTCTGCTAGTTTCCTCTGCCATCTCTGTGTGTGTGTGTGTCTCTCTCTCTTCCCCTTTTTCACTTTCAAAGAAATGAGGACCTGATTTCCCAAGAGCTGTGGGGTCCCTTTCTTCCTTTTGCAGTTCCCTCAGCAATGACCTGGGTCCAGCTTGATCTTGGCCCCCCTCATTGTGTGATTACCACATGGGTTAAGTCCTGGGACAAGACAGTATGGGCAGCACGCCAGGAACAACCACAGAGCACAGCAACACAACTTTGCTCAAAGGACATCTGGAGCTCCTCTCTTGAACTTGCCCTTAGAGCCTGTGGTATAGTCATCTCCATCTGTTCACTGGTGAAAAGTCTTTATCCTTTGAGATTGGCATCATTGCTTTGAGACCATCCAAAAGCCATGGAGAAACAAGCTGGAGAGTAAAAACGAATGCCAGGCTGTGGTGGCAATGAGAAAATCGACCAAAGCTGAGGTGAGGGACAGCATTGAGCAGGATGTCCTCATGGGGATGAACCAAATTTTCAAATGGCTGACATATAATACTTTAGTCATACCCCACCTCACCTGTGTGTCCCCAGGTGCTATCAGTCTGTGGCTGTAAATTGGGTCCCATTAAAAATAATAACCCCGTTCTATGTCACTCACCCTGACTCCAACCTGTTCCTCAAAAATCTTCTTACAAAATTCCTCTTCTACTCCCAAGAACCTTCTAGAAGGTTCCATAAATAAGCCCATCCCCTCTAGTCCCTGACATCATCTCTAAATCCCTAAAGGCTTCACAGACCCACAGGAGGTTGATTTTTGCCAAGTGGAGAATGATTCTTATTATTTTGTATTCTTTTTTTTTTTTTCCCAAAACCCCCCAGACATGGCTTCTTGGGCTCCCACCGATTGCCAAGTTTCAGCGAAACGACTGTTTTTGTTATTTGCAGAATTCCCACTCCCAAAGACCCAGGTGAGCAACCTTGGTACTGTGTTGCTGGCAAAGTTCAGGATCCCCACTCCCTTCTTTTTTTTTTTTTTTTTTTATTTATTCATTGGACAGACAGAGATCACAAGTAGGCAGAGAAGCAGGCAGAGAGAGGAGGAAGCAGGCTGAGCCGAGCAGAGAGCCCGATGCGGGGCTCGATCCCAGGACCCTGGGATCATGACCCGAGCCGAAGGCAGAGGCTTAACCCACTGAGCCACATAGGTGCCCCTCCCCACTCCCTTCTGAGGACTAAAGCTCTGAGATGGGACCAGACCTGCCTTCCCCAGCAGTCTCTTACCTCGGGATGAGTCTTTTCCACTCTAGGGGGTTCCCTAACTGTTTCCCATGTATCTGCATCCATCAAAGGGCCCTGGGTCAGAGGTGAGCTGGGGCCCCTCCATTTGGACGGAGATGGGTGGAGTCACAGAAAAGCAGGGCATGCCAGAGTGTGACAGCAGGAGGGACCTCATGGCAGCTCCCAGACAGGCCACCTGCCCCAGACAACCAATGACTCCTTTGAATGAGAGACTGGGCAGAGCGGTCTATGCCAGGTGTCCGTGAACATGCCTACGTGAGACACCCAGACTCCATATGTAGACAGGGAACAGAGGACTGATGCATCTTTCATGAGCCCGTGGGTCACTACCTGTGAGGGCAGGTTGGGGGGTCAAAGGAGTGCACAGGATCACGAAGGAAGAAGGCACCGATGTGCCCACTGGCTTGCTTCGTACTTATCTCGGTTCTCACGGTTCTCTTGGTTCTACTTGGCAGTGGTTGGGGCTCAGTCGAGAAGCAACCAGTCCCCAGTTTGGACAGAATTGTGTTAAATATGTGACCCTCCTAATAAATCTGGCCAGTGTCGCTTTTTCCGGCCTCCTTTTCACATATTTGGTTGGGGTTGAGGGGCTCCATCTGACACATGAGTTTCTCCTATAAAAGCCCTTCATTTGTGTTCAGCACAGACTCAGAAGCCCAGGGAATTTTTATATTTATTACAGAGAGAGGCAAGCATCCATTCTGCCTGTTTCCATTAACACAGACTGGCAATTAATGTGTTTGGTTCAAAAGCCTTCAAACATTTGTACATCCATTTGCACGTTTAAATGGCTCTGTGGAACAGTCAAGCAGGTGGTTAACTATATGTATATTAAATTCATAGAGAAACTGGTAATTTTCAATTATAATTGTCAGTTCACAGTTTACATGATAAGAATTTTTTGAATAGACCCATTAGCTGATTTAGTTAGCCAGGGTTTTTATAAATCATGGTTTATTTGCTTATTCTACTTATAAAGGAGGAATTTTCAGTGTTCTCACATGAATCAATAAATATTTACTTTGGTCTTTATTCTGCCCAAATGCCAAGTTTGACAATGGATGAAATATCATTGGGTTTTCTTAAACAGCTGTTTGAATGCGGCTGCTTTATTAGTTGTTTTGTTTAGTATTATGACTCAGATAATGGTTTAAAAGTTTTATTCATTTGCTATTAATTTGTTTTTTATAAATAAAGTCAAAATAGGGCTGAATCGCAGTTCCTTGTCATTTTACAACATATTGTACTTTCCTGGTAATATGTTTTGACAATAGAAACTTGCAAGCCAATGAAAAGCTGTCCCATTTTTCTAAATGATATCCTTTAAAGCAAAACTCTGAAATATATAGCACTGACTTGTGCATAATAAAATTTGATGATTTTATCACCATGGATAATATTTCCCTTTCCTAGGCAACGGAAATAATTTAAAAGCCTCTCATTTCGCTTTTACAGCACAAAAGGCAACGGGCAGATACCAGTTCTGCATCGAGAAGCTGAATGCCTTCTGGATGTCTCCTTCAAAAGCATGATCAGGCAGGAGCTTCTCAGTCCCGAAGGCATGGAAAGGGGGACAGTGGAGGATTTTCTGGCGAACCCCAATGACTCTTTCTAATTCTCCATATCTGTAGTTGAGTGCAAATACCATCCTTTCCTGCCAGGCTCATCCGTTCTGCCCTGTCCCAGCCATCTGGGCATGAACTCCTCAAGCAATGTAAGAAAACAGGAGGCTCTCCACTTGTTTCCCAGGGGTCCAAAGCAGGTATTTGTTTGCACTAAACAGAAGGCTGTATGACTGGACATGTCCAGTCTTAACAATGTTGACTGATACCTTCAAGACTGGACACTCAGAGGCAAGACTCAAAGAAGACTCTGAGTAACTCAGCTATGGATAGACAGATCCTTAATGAAAGAACACATGAAAAAGAAGTATTTTATCTCTGAAAAACACTACAAACTTTGCATTTTAATAATATTAAGCCTATAATAAGCTGCCACGTGTTTTCAAACAAACATAAACATACTAGCTCTTATAGAAGGAAACTTCTAATGGTTCTCTCTGGCTAGCCCATGCATGAAGCATTCCTTGTGGGCAACATACAGCTTGACTCTGACTGAGGGTAGTTGTCTACTCCATTTACAAAGGTTTGTGAAGCAGTCAGAAGGCATTCACTCTTCATTTGCATGCCCTGAGGTTATTTAGTAGGACTTTGTAAGTGTGAGGCTCTTCTCAAAATACATGTTTACAATTAACCAAAGAACATTTCCTAAAAAAGGAGAAATAAGGAGTCTGTCTTCAACAGAGGAAAATAGATCCAGTGAGAGAATTATCTAAGTGAGAGCCAACAGAATCAGAGACCAGGGCTTTCACTCCTGGATTCCCAAATATACAACCTTTGGCAAATCACTCAACGTCTCTGGGCCTCAGTCTCCTTATCTGAACAATAATAATAACATTACAGTCTCAGTGGTTGTTTAGAGAAATACTTGGGTAACATCTGCAAAGATAGATTCTGTAAAATATGGAGCCATAATGGGTGGTCTGTAAACCTTTGATGAATGTGAAACAGTTATGTCAATCATTTGTTTCAATAATGAGATGAGTTCAATCTGATTTTAGGGAAATGGAATATCCAGTTCCTTCTTCTTCTCTTCCCTGAACACCCGCCTAATACACTACCCAGTAATCCCCCAACTAACCCTCTGTACTTCTCCCATAGAAGTTCTAGGGGGTCTAGTGTAGCCACCACATATGATCCTGGTGGCCAACTCCCACCGAGCGTGCATGGAACTACCACTCAAGAGAAAAGTGGGATCGGTGGGGGGAGGACCTTGGGGAGAGCTGTTTTTCATGTTTCTATAAATGACTTCAGCACTCAGCCTTGAAGGTCAAGGCATTATCAGCAGATGATATGCTATCAGTATTGAGTAGAAAATAAGAAAAAAAATAGCACAAAGGGTCACCTTACAGGCAGCAGTATATCTGTAGGAAAGATTGAAGCTTTTTAAATACATTCTTAACAATGTACCTAGATTTTTTAGATCACTGGAAGTATGATTTTGTGTAGATTAGAAAGTCACCACCCCATTCTTCTCGAGTTTATTGCTGGAAACTTTGGGAAATAAACATCTGGGCATAGGTCAGTCCTTTGGGTAGGTTGGTGCTTGGCAAACCTGAATTTCCATTGGGTTAGTCACTCTGTTGGTTGTAAAAATTTTGTTATTTTTCATTTTTAAAACTATAAAGGATTTCTAGTTTAGGAAATAAGAAAGTACAAACACTTTTAATCAGCACCCAGTTTTTCACTACCCACAAACACTTTTAATCAGCACCCAGTTTTTCACCACCCACAAACACTTTTAATCACCACCCAGTTTTTCACCACCCACATTTTGCTGTATTTACTTTATATGTTTCTGTTTTATATGTTAGACTTCTAACATATTAGATAAAAATCAAAGATCCTATTTCTAGTTTTTGATGGCTTCCCCGCTCACTCCTTCCTACAGAAGACCAGAGTACCAATGTGTGTGACTCTATCTCATTCATGTTTCATGGTCTTACTCTGTCTCCCCCTTAGAAACAATATGGGGTGTGTGTGTGTGTGTGTGTGTGTGTGTGTGTGTGTGTGTTGATGCTACACATTAATGAGGTCGTACTAGTCTATACTTCTTTATCATTCTTTATCATGTTTTCAGGATTTATCTGTGTAGATAGATCAATTTCACTGTATTTCATTGTAGGGATGAATGTGTGTTTGTACTTCGTTGTAGGAATACCTCATGGTGTATTTGAAATGCACATCTTCTAAGACTCCTTATTTCCTACATCCTCACCAATACTTACTATCTGTCCAGTTTTCATTTTATAAAGTGATTCTCCATTATTTTAGTGTCCATTTCCATAGCTACTAGTGAGGTCCAACAACTCTTCATATGTTTATTGGGCTTTATCTTCTGTGAAATTTCTTATTCCTACTCTTTGCCCTTTTTTATTAACTATGTCTTTTTTTCTTATTGATGTGACAAAAACCCAACTTAAAAAATTTGGGTAGAAATTACAGGCACAAGAACAGGGATCAGGACATTTAACAAGATATCTCATGAACAAATATCAACCCATTTTTTTCACTGATCTCATTTTAGCCTAAAGACAATTCTGCAAAGGGATTATCATAATTATCTTTTCAAACATGAGGAATCCAAGGTTCAGAGAACTTAGGAAATTGTGTATGGTTCTCAAAACTAGTTCTGAATAAAGCCCTGGTTTCACAATCTGCAAAGCCTTTACTCTTTTGGTCATCACTACACCCCACCCCCACCCCCAAAGGCTTATGTGTCCAATCGAGACAGAAATGCATGCAATAGTAACAGGCCAATTGGCAGAACCCAAGTGCTGCCTGGCCTGGGAGGGAAGCTACATCTGGAAAGATGTAGGCCAGCCAGTGTGTGAGATGTTAGAGTCACCCTAAGCAGAATGACCCACAGGAAGCTCAGCTTTCTGAAAACAAAAGCAGGCCACTTGTGGGAGCAGTAGTGCCTGAGACGGTTTTAATAGCTGTCCTTGCAAAGAGCTAAGCAGAAAAACAGGAACAACTGCTCTTTGGCTTGAGAAAATGGAAGTTTAGCAAGAGGAAAGTGCAAAGCTCAGCAACACCATTGTGCAGATTAGAAAGCCAGCAGAACTGACCTTTTCAATAAATATCCATTGAATGAGTGTATACATGAAGGTGGAAAAGAAGAAAAATAGATTCGCAACATGGGTAAGGGAGGGTCACTGTAGCAGAGAAGAAAAAGAGAGAAGTCTACTACTGTTCCTTTCAGGACTCCTTTCTTTGTCATGCCTGTTTACCTTTCCATGTCTGCAACGTGGAAAGGGGTCAAAGGGACCTCACCTTTGTTTTGCTTCTCTTACACCCTTGGGCTTCTTCCCATATATCCTCAGCCCATTAAATAGACCTACCCTTTATCTCCTGCCAGGGGGTTTCCAAGAGGACATGGGATATACAGGACAGATGACTGAAACAAACTGACCCATCCTATAGGGAAGGACACCCAGGCCTAGAGACAGCCAGGAATTTGCTCACAGTCACCAAGCACACCACCCTCTCTAGCCGTTCTCTACTGCCAATAACAGACTTTACCTTTAGTTTTTCTGGAATTGAAAGAGACCGACCATTCATATATTGAGAAAAGGAAGCAAATAGGCACCACTGTCTCTCAGATCTTAGGCACAAATTCCTTCTAAAAGGTTCCCCATTAGAATATGGAACCAAGAAGTGATGATGGGGTCACGTGGGGTAGGGAATTCGTCTGATTTACATAGAGGAAACATAAGATAATCCTTCAGAGCTATTCAAGAACGAGGAGGTGACAAAGACTTTTGAGTTCATTGTCTCAGCTGGCCCCCACACGGTGTCCTTGAAACACCCTTTCTCTTTATGCCTGAAGCTCAGGATACCCACAGAGGGCGCATGCCTATCCTGTAGACAGCAGTCTAAAGTTTACACCCCACTTTTGTGGCTTTTTCCAGCTAAGTTCCACTTTTTCCAGCTAAGTTCTTCTCTACATCACACATACAGGAAGACCAATACACAAACCATAGAGAGGTTTGGGGAGAGGTCAGGACCACTGCCGTACTCAAGTTCCCTGAATGCAGTGGCCATTTATTCATTCAATCCATTTGCTTTATTGAGAATCTCTTGTGTGCCAGGCTCTATATGTGAGTGGAGTAGGTGGCGGTTCCCACCCTCATGAAGCTTGATTATTTGTTCTAGGCTTCTCATCTTTTTTATATAAACAAGGTGCGAGACACTTGAACATAAATCTCTCCTTTTCCATCTTCCCAGATGACTGAATTACCACCATGGAAAACACATACTTCTAGCTCTGAGAGCTCCAAAATATGTTTCATAGACCTGGTTAAAGACTGGGGTGCATCAGTACCCAGAGCCCTTTCCCCGCCTTATATTCACAGTATTTCTTATCATTCCAATAAGGCCGTACTTGCGGGTCAAATCATCCATAAAACCAATCATGTAGCGGCGTGGGGTTTGTTAACATTAAATTCAAATGTACTTGAAGAAGAACATAACGCTATTATTAGCTCTTAACTATGCCCACGAGGATTCGAGCTATTTCTCAGACTTGATTATCACAATCCCCTAGGGTACGTGCTGGAAGGAAAGATTCCTGGATACCCCATAAATCTTCTGAATCAGGCCTGCCAAAGGTGGGGGGAGGGGTCTGTGGCAAGGCCTGGATTTTTTTTTTTTTTTTTTTTTTAAGATTTACTTATTTACTTGAAAGAGAGAGAGGGAGAGAGGGAGTTGGGGGAGGAGCAGAGGGAGAGGAAGAGAGAATCTCCAGCAGAGTCCTCCACTAAGTGTGGAGTCAGACATGGGGCTTGATCTCATGACCCCGAGATCATGACCTGAGGTGAAGAGACAGAGAATTAACCAACTAAGCCACCCAGGTGCCCCAGTGAGTCTAGGAGTTTTAAGAAACTTTTGCCTTACACCACTCTTGCCAAGGTAGAAAGGATTCTAGACATTGAATTTGGTTTTTGGAGTTTTGAGGACTACTTGCAAGTAAAACCAAAAGGTGGTCAAAGTGTTTAAGTCAGGAGGATGAGGGGCCTGGACAGGTCATCTATTCAAAGGAAGACAAGGTGGGAGATAAGGAATAGGGAACTGGAGAACGGGGCGAGAAAGAGAAAAAGAGAACTCAGAGGAGGATTCGGGGTGCAAAGAGGTCAGGAGATCAGCTCTGAGACCAACAGTTCAGGTTGGCCCATCACCAGGCTTTTCCAAATATGTATGTTTGTTAGCACAGTACAAGCCAGTTAGACCAGGCACACCTGAACCCCAGCTGCTCATAAACAGAAGGACTTGCTTAATGCCTACTGTTGGCACCACTAGGAACTGGGTCAGCCCTTGATAATACATGGGCGGCCATCTAGCGCTTGTTAAGAAACCTGAGCCCGTCTGTGGCTTTCTCACCGCAAATCTGTTCCTGTTTGGGCAACAGTGGTCAGAAGGTGTTCATGAAGGATTTTGTCCATAATCCTTAAGATCCCTTGCTTGCTTCTTGCACTGATGAGGTTATCAAAAATCCCACTATGGGAGCCCGAGTGGCTCAGCTGGTTAAGTGTCTGATTCTCTGGATTTCGGCTCATGTCATGATCTCAGAGTCTTGGGATCTAGCCTCACGTCGGGCTCCACGCTCAGCAGGGAAACTGCTTGGGAGTCTCTCTTCCTCTCTCCCTGCCCCTCCCCCTGCTTGTGTTCTCTCTCTAAAATAAAAAAATCTTAAAAAAAAAAAATCCCCTTTGTCTCATCCCTGAAATGCCCTTTTAAGTCGAGTAACACTAGATGCTTATCATCCAAGAGCTGTAACTGGTATAAGAATTCCCTGGGTGGCTCAGTGGGTTGAGCCACTGCCTTCGGCTCGGGTCATGGTCTCGGGGTCCTGGGATCGAGCCCCACATCGGGCTCTCTGCTCAGCAGGGAGCCTGTTTCCTCCTCTCTCTCTCTCTCTGCCTGCCTATCTGCCTACTTGTGATCTATCTCTGTCAAATAAATAAATAAAATCTTTAAAAAAAAAAAAAAAAGAATTCCCAAGCTTGACAGCCCTGAGAAATTAGTAAAAATGGACCTTGTTTCATTTTAGGAACAAAAGCAGGGGAAAATCTCAACTAATCAACTTTTTTAAAAAAATGTACTTGTTGCCTGTAGGGCTGCTAAATATAATCTTGGAATATAGAAGGAGAAGGGAAATCTGTTCAGGGAGCCCCAAATTATTCACCCAATTTATTCACCATATTTTACCTTAAATTATTGGCAAATTACAGTAGACACTTCAACAACATGGGTTGGGACTGTGCTCTTAATAAAATACTTTCACTTCTTTATGATTTTCTTAATAACATTTTCATTTATCTATCTTACTTTATTGTAAGAATACAGCATATGATACATATAACATATAAAATATGGGTTAATAGACTATGTTATCTGTAAGGGTTCTGGTCAATAATAGACTATCAGTAGTTAAGTTTTGGGGGAGTCAAAATGATACACAAAATTTCTACTGCCCCAACCCCCACGTTCTTCAAGGGTCAAATGTATGTCCTTACAAAGAATCTCAGTTACCCCTCAGAATGATACGATGAAGTAGAAAGGATCACGCCCAAATTACAGAAGAGAAAATTGAGGTTCAGAGTAGTCACATGACTGGAATGAGCAATGAGACTCTGATCTAAACTCAAGGTTGATATTCTGATTCCAAAGAAAGAGATACACCATGTAATACAACTTGTAAATTTTCCCAAAAGACTAATAAGGGTGTACTAATAAGAGGTATCTCCCAACTTGATCATGAAAGTAGGCAACTTCCCTTATTCATCTTTGCCTCCCTAGGGCCTAACAGAGCTCAGAAAATGTGTGACGAATGAATGAATGGTTTAGCACACGTTCGAACTTTCAATGATTACAACATTGGATGATCTCTAAATGCCATTCCTATGTTTTAAGGCTTTTGATTCTCCTACAGAATCTCCACTTAAGGCTTTACTCCCATTTAATCATTTGCCATCAGGGCTGGAATCTGGAGAACTCTCCCTGGATTTTCCCAAATTCCCAGTTCAGCAATATCTGATTTTTCAAAACATCTTACATTGCATCTCAAAGTCATGTCTCTTGAGACATGAACAGACAACTAAGTAAGGCCACCAGAATGTCTGAGGACCATGGCATTGACAGGCAGACAGTGAGATGAGTCACTATGCTGTGATGTCTGGGCAACTTTGTCAGATAACCAGGTCCCAGGCAAGTGGTGGTTATGGACACCTGAGGGTCAACTACAGGGTTACACCTCAGGTTTTCTCTAGCAAATTCCTTCTCGTGGAGTAAGTCCCTGAAGCTGTTTCTGTATGTGAAACCTAGGCAGAGAGAAACATGGTTCCCTTTCCTTCCCCCCTCCCTCAGTCGCTTACGGAGACCATCCATGGAGGAAAACAAGTTGTTCATAAGAGTGACCCTCCTTTAGGACCTGACAGTTGCAGCCTGACACCTGGGCTTGAGCCCTAGTTCTACCAATTTCCAACTTCATCACTTCTGGCCATTGTTGCCATTTTCCTGAGCCCCAGCCTCCATGGGAATGGATAAATAGAAAAGTGAGGGGTGCCTGGATGGTGCGGTTGCTTAAGCGTCTGCCTTCAGCTCAGGTCATGATCTTGAGGTCCTGGGATCCAGCCCTGAGTCAGTTTTTTACTCAGCAGGGAGTCCACTTGTCTCTCTTGCCCTCCCCAGCTCATGCTTGTGCTCTCTCTCTCTAATACATAAATAAATAAATAAATAAATAAATAAATATTTTAAAAATTAAAAATAATAATAAAGCAGGGATGGAATCAGAGGGGGAATGAGTCATGAGAGACTATGGACTCTGGGGATCAAACTGAGGGTTTTAGAGGGGAGGGGGGTGGGGGGATGGGTTGGCCCAGTGATGGGCATTAAGGAGGGCATGGATTGCGTGGAGCACTGGGTGTTATATGCAGACAACAAATCATGGAACACTACATCAAAAACTAATGATGTACTATATGGTGACATAACATAACATAATAAAAAATTATTAAAATAATAATAATAATAAAAACAGAAAGGTGAGAATGCTACTTTTGTCATTAGGGAGTCATGAAATTTAACAGAAAGACTCTGCCCAGCACCTTATAAGCTTTTGGCAAATGTTAATTATTATTATTGTGGTGCTTTTGGCTCTTAATACCCTTTTATTTTTTAAATTAAATGGAGTATCTGGTGGAGATCTGCTGCTTACCACTTTGATGACATCTGAGTGTATGGGAGACACTTTTGTCCTTCACAGGCTCATAGAATCTAGTGGTCTCAGCCCTCTCCCCCAGAGTGCACCTCTCGCTTTAGACAAGGTGAAGACCCAGAGAGGTGGCATCATCCCGAATCATACTAGTAAGACACCAGGATCAGAATTCAGGTTTCCCGAAGCATCTCTTGTGCTTGCTCTATGATACCATCTTCTCCGCACCTGGTTCACACTCCTTCCTTAGTGTCTAAATGTATATCTCTCTGGAACCCCAAAATACTGTTGCCAGCTGTGGAAACCGCCAAAGGAAAAATTCACATGGCTCTTCAGTCCTCACGTTTAAAAAATTCTCTTACTCTTAAAATCCAAGAAGGAAACTCTTTTCTTAGATTCAGCATAGATTTCTGGTAAGCAAAGCACAAGAAATCAAAAAGGAGAGGTAGTTTCAGTAAGGTCTGGAGCTCCAGAATGTTCACATCTTCTTCCATTGAAAGATCTTGTTTTTAGTGAGATTCTCATCCAATATTTAGACCAAAGAGCTTCATGATGTGACGACATTATTGGGGGGATAAAATTCCTCTGTAGAGATCCTTCGCGGAGATGGACATAAGCACTAGAACTTAAGCATTAGAACTTTTAAATGTCATGCCCCCCTTTCGCAAAGGGCAGTGTATTAGAACACCGCTGTCCTGTAGAGAGGACCCTCAGTTACAGATCTCAGGACCTGAAGGTCCTCTGTCCTTGTATGAAGGTCATGTCTCCATGAAGTCTGGCTTTTCACTACGGCATTTCTACAGCCTAAAGGGGTGTCGATTGGATGGTGGCTGGTAAGAACACTTGCTGCTGTCATTGGTGCTCAGGGGCAAGTTTTTGAATAAAGGACATTCATTAGACTTCTGATTTCTTGATAGAGTTTAGTAAGTCAACAAGAGCAGTAACAGCGATAATGAGAAACAAGCAGGAAGAGCTTGGTCGGCCAAGATGGGGCTCTGTCCTTTATCTGCCGCACCACCCACTTTATTTTCCTGATGTCTTTACAGATCTCTGGAGCATCGTTGTTTGGGTGTCCTGCACCTTCCTGTTTCTGGGTATCACACTATTTCTAGGAATTCGCACGATAAGCAGGTTTTGGAGGAACACCAGCTTGATCCCAGACTTCCCTTTCTCTGGTCATTTCTCAGAATTCAGGTCAGTTTCTATCTGTAGGTCTTCCTGTCACCTGTTCCCAGCTTTTGGCTTTGGTATTCTCCATGGGACACATGGACATTGTCACGGGGCCACCCCCTTCTTATCTCATCGTGGAAGGGGGCCAGCTCCTCTTTCACAGCAGAAGGGATTGCTGTTGAGTCAGGAGACCTGCAGCAACTTCGGGAAGAAGTTATGTTTTGTTTTGTTTTTTAAGATTTTATTTATTTACTTGACAGAGAGAGATCACAAGTAGGCAGAGAGGCAGGCAGAGAGATGGGGGGGGAAGCAGGCTATCTGCTGAGCAGAGAGCCCAGTGTGGGGCTTGATCCCAGGACCCTGGGATCATGACCTGAGGTGAAGGCAGAGGCTTTAACCCACTGAGCCACCCGGGCATCCCAAGAAGTTAAGTCTTAAATAAAGAAAACAAAGACACAGCTGAAAGGCAAGAGACAGAATGGTATTTATGTTAGAAATGGATTCCAATATAAAACAACTCTGTCAGTACCATGGTGTTAACTCAGGGGGTAAAAAAAATGATCCTGTGACCTAGGGGTGACAGAGAGAAGCCTCTCAGAGTCAGATCGCAAATGGGATGGAAGACAAGGTGTGGAAGAAAACAGCAGAGGTTTCTATTTAAAAGGTGACCTTGTTTCCAAGCTTTCAGTAACGGTGTTCTGGTTCAGAATCTCTCATCTCACTGCCCCATCCCTGCCATTTCTGCCTGGAGGCTGCATTTGTTGGCACAAAGTTATTCTCAGCTTCTGGAGCCCAACTACTCATTTGAAAATATCTCTTTCTCTCTGTCCCCCACCCCCTGCTTGTGCATGTGCCTGTGCACGTGTTCTCTCTCTCTCAAATACATAAATATATTTTATTTATTTATTTATTAATAAATATATATTTTAAATAGCATAACTTCTAATGTTTACATTAAATTTAGAAAATACCAAAAAAGTCAACAATCCTACACTTAGATATTTTCATATTTTGTTCATTTAAACTGTGAGGCTAGACATCATTGAGATCCCAGTAGGATCTTAGTCCTATTTTCAATCATTATGCCTTTGTGAACCACTATGCTGGAATCTAGCAGGTTCCTCCTCAACTTAATTTTTATGGCAGCCTAACAGTCCAGACTAAGAATGTACAGGAATTAATTTAGCCAGCACCCTACTCTTGGACATTCAGTGGGTCTCCGATGTTCCTATCACTCCCCCTTTGCTTCTTTTCCTTCACCTTATGAGCATGGGGTGAAGATAAGGAACAGAGCAGATACACGTGTGTGTGAGATCAAGTGTGTAAAGGCCCCAGGACCAGGCATTCCCCAACAACGTCACCACACAGCAGGCCCTTCTTGGCCCTGATGGCCACCTTCCAAGAGTGGCCTCCAACCAAGCATGCTGGGGCTTTGAGTTTCCTTCTCTGAGACCAAGCCCAGGACCATCATCTGGACCAGCCAACTTGGCCATCTATCACTAGAAAGACTGCTGTCAGAACTTGGGAGATGACTGATTTAGTCAATAGTAATATCCCTTCCTTCCCACCTCTGCCCTTCTCTCAGAGGTAGAGCAAGCAGGCAAGTCTCAAAGGTCCCCCTGACACCTCCCCTTCCCCCCAACTCAACCCAAGCAGGACTTGCACTGTGTCTGTTGTTTGGGGCTATGACTGCTAAAGTCCTCTTTACTCCCCCAGTGCTTGGCAGAGTTCTGGGCCCCAAGCAGGCACTCAAAGCACTTATTGCTCTTCATTTGCTAAGATGAAAATGAATTAAAGTTGATTTTTTTTTTTTTTTAAGAACACCATGGAAAAAACAGCAAGTGCCATGACCTTCAGTGGTCAAAGAATTTCTGCAGGCCATTGATATCATTCACAGTTGTGCAACCCTTTCTTGAAAGTGTCCTCAGAGTCAGATGACAAACTTCACAGCAGAACAAACGTGTTGACTTTCAGCAGAAGCTTCTTTCTGACCACTGTAGCGTTACTCACTTTGATGACCCGATTTGGCGCTGCATGATGACTGGCCAGGACTCTCAAAGCTCGGGTTGAAGAATTTGCTGGCATGTTCAGCTATGTTGCTGCAGGGCTTTTTGGGAATTCCCAAAATGCTCTGAGCTCTGGCCACACAGCTGAGATCCTGGGGAACTTCCGGGCCAATCTTCTGGGAAAGGGGCCAGGTCCGTGCACCTGGAATCCTTTGGGAGGACTTGTGTTCACCTTTGTGCCAAGACACACACCATTGCCTGGGACTTAAAAGCCAATTTCTGCCATCCCCAAAATAGCCCACCCTTGCTTTCTGCACAGGCAATTCACTCTATGAAGTGGGAACAGAATTGAAAAGGCAATCATTCTGTCTCAGGTGGACTAAATAAGACAGCGCCAAGACACCCAGCCTAGGGCCACACTGGGTAAGGCAGACATGCAGGCTCATTGCTCTAAATGAAACCCCGAGGGAAGCATCTGAGAAACTCCCTAGGAAGGACTGCTCTAACAGGAAGTGGCTTCTTAGTATTTTGTTAGCACAGAAAATGCCTCTGTAATTTAAAGCTTCCTGACTTTTGATAAAAACCGTCTTTAAGAAAATCACAAGAGAGGAAGAATATAAGCCCCAGCTACTCTAAATGGTATGTTTGTGATAAGAACTAAGTGTTTTGTTTCTTTCTCAGTGAAGGCTCCAATGGATGAAAGCTACGGATGGCATTTGCCAGATGAGTCCATCTCATCTTCTTGTTAAAAAAAAAAAAAAAAAAAAATCACTTAGTGGCCACAGTCCACAGACAAATCATGTAAACATAGAGCACCGTGTGTGTGAGCACGTCGGCATGGCTGGGGCCCATTCCAAAGGGTCATTCATGTCTGAGGCTGTGGATTTAAAAATCCACACTGGGTCCAGCTGTCCCCACCACCACCCCCCACCATGGCTTTTTCCTGAATACTCAGTATGAGCATGAAGAAAGTCTTGGAAGAAATGACCTAAACCCATAATATATTGGGCTATTCCAACCAACTCCCCTACTACCCAGCCTAAGAATATACACTGAACTCTGTTTCTGGAACTCCACAAAGTTTCCAAAAGAGGATTCACTTCTGTCGCAAATGTCCGTCACTTCTGCTCCCTTGCTTGCCCCTCCTCTTCCAGTGAATATCTCTTACTCAAGACTAAAGAAACTTCAAGATGAGACAGCCACACACTCCTTAGATAAGAGCCACTTGGGAAATTAACCTCATGCCCAGTTCTCTCTGACCTGTGACAGTCTTCACCTCTTTCCTAAATAAAGGAGCCAATGAAGATGAAAACAGTTCTCTTATTTGTCTAAAAGGCTAGTCATGAGAGAGACTCAGCTGCCACGATCATTGTCCTCAAGGAGATGGGTTGGATTAGGCTGCCAAGAATAGGAAGGGGGGTGTGTGTGTGTATGTTTGTACATGTGTGCATGTACATTTATGTGTGAGAGTCAGGAGGCCACAGCATGGCTTCCATGTTACCTTCCAGGGCGTCCTTTGGGCTGATAATAGTGTGTGTGTGTGTGTGTGGGGGGGTGTTGCTGTTCATATCCAGAAACTATCCAACGTCCTCTTCCTAATGAGATCTGCACACCCAGTAACAGCTGGGGGTGCCACCATCTCCTCAATTTCCAACAGCCAGAAAGCATAAAACAGGAGCAGTACTCTAGAGGGAATTTAAATCTAGACCTCAAGTCCTGTCCTACCTGACCTCATCATAAGGTCAAAGGCTGTGCAAGCTATAGGGAGAGATTTGTTGTCAAGGACCTAATCAGAACGTATGACCAGAGCCATGGGAGTTGGAAACCAGTTGAATTCCTCAGACGTTCATTGAATGTCTAAGTATCAGACCCTGTGTTGGGTGCTGGGTACTGAGAACTAATAAGACAAGGGGCCTACCCAAAGGCATTTCACAGCTTGATCCAGCAGATGTGCAAAAGCACATAATCAGGACATCGGTGCTAACAGAACAAGCCTGGAGTCATGTAGACTAACACCCGGTGCTGGAGGAAAACTTCCCAGAGCGAGTCACATCTGAGTTCATATCCGAATGATGAGTCAGACCTGGCCGGGGGATGACCACTGAAAGGACCATTCCGGGAAGAGGCGGGGATATAAATAAAGGTATGAAAACTTGAGATAAGTATACGTAGCTTGGTTTTATGGGAGTGTCGCACATGGGATGAAGAAACACGGAACCCATGAGGTGGACAAACAGGTCAGAGCAGGGGAGAGGGTGATCAGATTTGCAATATAGGGTGTTGTTGAGACTGAACTGTAGCAGGTAGGATTAAAGAGGCAAAGAAGAAAGAGGGCCAGACAGTGTACTATAGGAATATTCTAGATGATAAAGCTACTCAGGTGCACCTGGATACAGGCCATTGTCAATGGGGCTTTGGACTGCCATAATTCATACATAAGTTTGGATGTTTCTAGATTAAGGAATCAAGTTGGTAAGGGTGTCTACTGCCGTGGGGAAGAAACTACCCAGGCAGCATGATGCATGGCACTCGTTAACCTAAAACTGTACAGAATTCAACCACATCTATTACTCACCCACAAAGGCTGATTCAACTAGTATGTAGGAGAGAACGACCTGTTCAGAAGGCTATTACTAATTAGCCAACAGAGGCATCATCCACAGCCAGGAGATAGATGTGTCCGTGAACTCAGAAGATTGCGGAGTCCTGTGTTTTGAGTAGAGTATTTTTATGGACACTTCATCATATAAGCATGATGGATTATTAATTCAATCTCTAGCAATGCCCCCCCAAAGTCCCAGAGGATAGAAGGTGGGGCTGACAATTCCAAATTTCTGTTTATGGTTTGGTATTTCTGGTGACCAGCCCCTACCCTGAAGCTATCCAGGAGCCCATCAAGAGTCATCTCATTAGAACAAAAGATACTTTTATCATCCAGAAAATGCAAGGGATTTAGAAGCTCTATGCCAAGAACCAGGTGGCAGAGAACAATATATATATTTTCTATTAATTCACAAACCTGTAACATTTTCCCCTGTAATATTGACCTTATCTTCTCATCTCTGCTTTTACCACTTCATCAAAGAAGGCCAAATTTTCCCCCCCAAAACTGATGTGTGTGTATGTGTGTGTGTGTTTGTAAAGCAAACATGTCACAAGGATTAAGTGTTTATAGTCATATCAACCAATCCATAGGAGCAGGAAAAACTCCATCCCTTGGTCAATTTGGTAGAGAAATGGGGACATCAATACAACAAGGAGTCCAAGGCACTTTATCTGAAGAAATCCTCTTTTGTTCTGAGAAAACAAGAAAACAACCACTGTGGCAGTTGTCTATCCAAACCAAAAAGTGACCTGACTTGTCAGTTTGGCTCAATCAAGAGGTGCCCTATACACATGGCCCACACTCCCGTGCTTAGCAGGAAATGTTTCCTTCATCATGGCTCTTTAGTAACCTCCAACACAAGAACAAGAAACTTTGACTATGCTATTCAACCAGCACCATAGAGAGGACAGCATCCCAGGGATTTTGCTCATGATAGAGGCGGGGAGAGACCTAGTGAGTAACCAAGCACGTTGCTATTTTAAATCCTAAAGAAATCCCCCTGTCATCATGGCAAAGTGGCCATTTCCTGCTTGCAAACCAAAACCCTGTTCTGAGCTCTGCCATTCATTATTTGGGTGTTGGTGTCAGAGACTTGTAAGGAAGTGACAGATGTTTTTCAATGATGGAATCTTAAACTCAGGGCCTTGCAAGGTTGAAAAAAATCAGTACAGAATTCGAAAACTAATCACTATATTGTACACCCAAGACTAGTATCACACCAGATATTAACTAACTGGAATTTAAATAAAAACTTTCAAAAAAGAAAAGTTCGAAAATTCATTCAAATTTTCTCTTTTCTTAAGCATCTCGTATCTTCTCGCAGTTGTGTGGAATGTTCAAAGAAGCAGAGCATAAGCAGAACCATGAGATCTCATGTCACAGTAATCATAGCTAACATTCTAGGGGCTGTGTGTGTATCAGCCATCATGTAGGGTTAAAAGCTATTCACCCATTTTTCCCTCATGAAAGCCCTACAACAATGACACTATCATTCTGCCCATTTTATGGACAAGGAAACTGACTGCTAGAAGAGTTAAGACCCTTGTTAAGGCCGCATATTTAGGCAGCAATGAAGCAGACATTCAGTTAAGACTGCAGACTATACACCCTGGACCAGGCCTTGGTTTGTCTGCTGCCTCTGTCCTTCATCAGGTATCACCTTGGAAAAGTGCTCCATTATCTCTGTTTTTTCAGGGGGGTAACTGGATAATTACATTTACCTCATTGGTCTTTTGTCAGGACTGGAGGAGTCCATGCATGTAAGGGAAACAGCATGGACGCTAAGACCCCAATGTTGACCCCCAATATATCAGCTACCACTACTACCATTTCTAGCTGGCCTCCCCAGTACGCCCAGTTTAATCATTAAGTAGCGAAATTTCTGCTGCCACACCACTGGGCCTCTAACTCACACCTGTCCCCATGAAGTCTGCCCCTGTGACTTCCTCTATAGGCTTTTATGTGAACCACTGCCTAGTTCCTCTCCCATGGCCAACATGGCCCAGCTCAGTCATCACATGGGGCTGCTGGAGGTGTCTGAGCATCCGCTGACTTGGGAGGGGGGCAGCTCTTTGAAAAACCTAACCAAGTTTTTGTTTATATTCCAAAGGCTGTTTTGGGGGGACTACACTGGCTTAAAACTCAACCTGCAAATTTGATACACTCTTTTCAGCAGCTAAAGCTTCTCCAAGATGACTCCCATGACACTCCAACGTAATTTTCTGTTCCCTAGATAGCCTTTAAGTAAATGCAAGCCCCCCAAACTCCCCAAGTTTCTTGAGAATCCATCCAGCCATTTGCATATGACCATAACATATTTCATTTGTATAAGTTTATTATTTGTATAAACATATGATAAGGTGAGTAAACATATATTATAGACTCTTCTCACAGAAGTTACTAATGTTTCTAAATCAAGAAGCATATGGAGGATAGATTCAATAACCATTTTCTACCACTCTATTTTGATGAGACCTGGTAGACTTGACCTGAGGTCTGACGCTTGACCACTCTGATCCTCAGGCTCTTCTGTCTGGTGGAAATGGCAACTGTAATTCTGCAGATTTACTGAAGGCTTACTATGTGTCTTGTTTCATGGTACGGTTCCAAACCTTGTCAATTTTCTTCGTAGAATTAGTACAGAACAGAGAGCTAGTGACAGAATCCTGCTTAAAAATTCCATAGTGAAAAAAAAAATTCCATAGTGAAATTTATAAAGACCCTACATTAATTCTTCCAAATCCAACTACTTAAAAATGCCTTTTCCTCACCATAGGAATGGTTTTCTTCTCATTTTATTTCACTGTAATTATCTGTACTCCACTCTCTTTAAAAGTAGCACCCCCCTTACTGGTTGATTCCAAAGCACTTAGAGAAAAATAAGAAATGAATGTTCTTCCAAGCAGTGAATTTTGGAAAAAAAAATGGACAATATAAAAGTTAAAAAGCATATTTGGCTTGTCTGCCTAAGAGGGAGCAAGTGTCATTTTGAATTAAATTACTCAATTTTCTACAATCCTTTAAAAAATAAAAATTGTAAATGTAGGCAAATTCAGAGAAATAAAACTATCTAAATTTCCACCCCCCAGTGTATGTCCTGCCTATATCAAACTGTCTTCCAACTCTTTATAAAAAAATTAAAGTAAAAATATTCTTCCTCCCTCCTTCCCTTCCTTCCTTCCTTCTTTCCCTTCCTTTCCCTTCCTTCCCAGAGAGGGGGTGGCTGGACAGAGCAAGAGAGAGAGAGTCTTCGGCTGTCTCCATGTTCAACATGGAGCTTGATGTAGGGCTCGTTCTCACCACCCTGAGATCATGACCTAAGTCAAAATCGAGTCCCACACTAAACCAACTGAGCCACCCAGGGGCCAGGAAAAAATATTCCTTTTAAATTTAAACTCAAAGTCATCTATTAAGAATTCAAACCATACAGGAAAAATCATATGCAAAAATGAAAGTGTAATAAAATTCCTTCTGGAATTGGCTACCATGAATCCTAGGGAAGCCACTCAGCTTCGTGCTGAAGAGCAGGACTCAGGAGCCAGTCTGGCTGCTTTCTGATGACTCCTGGTCCCCTCTGTGTGTTTGTGTGTGGATACACCCATGTCTCGGTTTCCTCATCTGAAATGCCAGGGTGAGAATATAGAGGCTAATTTACATTAGAACACCTAGAATTTTGTTTGACATGCACAAAATGTTAGCTATGATTACTTGTTATTGTCATAATTATTACAACAGGCATTTTTCTATCTGGACTCAGAGCAGGAAGGACCACTAGCTAGTCAGAAATACCATCATGAATGTGAACTTGGGACCATTCTCTAGATTCTAGATTTGCTAAAATTAACATGTTTAATTTTTTTTGTGCTCAAGTTGAACTTGAAAGAAAAAGGACTAATTAATGGGACACTTTTTGTTGAAATAAATGCTCTTTCTCATAAAAAGCGTTAATTCCAAAAGGATAGCTCTAAAGTAAAAAATGGAGGTTAATGGGAAGAAACAAAAGTAGGAGTTATTTAAAAAATAATCTTCATGCCTTAATTTTTAGTCTATTAGCCCTTCTGTGAGGATTCTCCTTGTCATTTACAAATTTTTGTTACTTTAGATCATGATGTTCATGTGGATAATGATCACAATTAGATCTGTACCTGTAATTCTTAAAATTATTGATGAGTTTACATTGATTCTGTATTCACTTTATACATTTCTCCATTCTAATCTGTTTTCCTTTTTTAACCTCTTAGCTGGATACCACTCAAACAGGATTTTCCTGCAATTGTTTTGTTTTTAATTTCCAAAATGGCTAGTGTATATTCTTTCAATTCTTGACAGCATCTCCTTATTACCTTTACATTATAATAGCAACTTGGTGATACATAACATTTTAGGGTAATTCTTTTATTGTTCTGGCACAGAATATTATTGTAGAAAAATCTGAAGCCAGCTAACTTATTTTTTTTTTTTTGCCTTGAAAAAAAGACTTGTACTTTTTCACTCCTTGCTTAGGTTCATGAAATAAATCTACCTATAAAGCTCAATAACTCAATTGGGTTTGGTCTCAGTATTAAGAATTCTGGAGCTTTTTGAAAAGTATAGTTATTGTTTATTTTGAGAAAATTTTCTTGTATTACATACTATCTTGTTTATATATTTTTTTTCCATTTGTCAGACATGAATCATTTCTATATCAATCTAGCTGAATCATTTCTATATTAATGTATCAGTTTCTCTCCTATTTTAAAAGTTTATTCATTCATTTATGTATTTGTTTATTTTTAAAGGAATTTATTCTTTAGAGTAGTTTTATGATCACAGCAAAATTGAGAGGAAAGTATGGAGAATTTCTATATACTCTCCCCCAAATAGGCGTATATAGTCTCCCCCATGATCAACTCCCTCCAGAGTGATGTATTTTTTACAGTTAATGAAACCATATTATCACCCAGAGTCCATAGCTTAAATCGGGGGGGTTCTACATTCTAGAGGTTTGATCAAATGCATAAAAGCATGTAGCCACCACAGAGTTCTTTCGCTGACCTAACAATCTGTGCTCCCTCTATTCATCCTTCCCTCCCTTCTAATTCCTTACAACCACTGGTCATTTGTTTGTTTGTTTTTTTGTTTTGTTTTGTTTTTTGTTTTACTGTCTCTATGGCTTTGCCTTTTCCAGAAAGTAATATAGCTGGAATCAAATAGTATGTAGCCTCATCGGATTGGTCTCTTTCACTTAGTAACAAGAATTGAAAGTTCCTCCATGTATTTTCATGGCTTGACAGGTCATCTGACTGTTGTGTTGATTAACATTCTATTGCATGGGGCGCCTGGGTGGCTCTGTGGATTAAAGCCTCTGCCTTCAGCTCAGGTAAGGATCCCAGAGTCCTGGGATCAAGTCCCACATCGGGCTCTCTGCTCAGCAGGGAGCCTGCTTTCCTTCCTCTCTCTCTGCCTGCCTCTCTGCCTACTTGTGATCTCTGTCTGTCAAATAAACAAATAATATCTTTAAAAAATATATTCTATTGCATGGATGTACCACTTTATTTCTCCATTCGCCTACGTAAGGACATCTTGGTTACTTCCGAATGTTGGCAATGATTATAAAGTCACTGTAAACATCCTTGTCAAGGTCTTTGTGTGAACATAACTTTTCAAATTCTTTGGGCAAATTACTGGGGATTTCTGGATGCTATGTAAGAGTAAGTTCAACTTTGTAAGAACCTCCAAACTATCTTCCAGAGTGACAGTACCCTCTTGCATTCCCACCAGCAATGAACAGAAGCTCCTGTGGCTCCAAATCCTTACCAGAATTTGGTGCTGTCCATGACCTGAATTTTGGCCATTCTAAGAGGAGTTTAGCAGTATCTTACCATAGTCTTGATTTGCAATTTCCTGGTGACAGATGATATACAGCAACATCTCTCAGTAGTCTCCTACTATAATATTGGACGCATCTATTTCTCCCTGAATTCCTATTATTTTCTCTAACATATTTTGATGGGTGCCCTACATGTTAAGATTACATCTTCTTGGAGAATTAAGCCCTTTTAGCATTATGCAGTCTTTTTTTGCATAAAAAAGAGATAACTTTCCTTGCTGTGAAGGCTTTTCTGTCTGAAATTAATATTGCTACTGCGGCTTTCCTTCTGTTAGGGTTAGCATGGTATAATTCTCTCCATCCATTGACTTCTTTTTTTTTTTTTTTAAAGTTTTTATTCATTTGACTGAGATCACAAGTAGGCAGACAGGCAGGCGGGGGGTGGGGGGGTGGGAAGGGTAGCAGGCTCCCTGCTGAGCAGAAAGCCCAATGCGGGGCTTGATCCCAGGACCCTGGGATCCTTACCTGAGCTGAAGGCAGAGGCTTTAACCCACTGAGCCACCCAGGTGCCCTATCTCCATCCATTGACTTCTAATCTATATGCATCTTCATATTTTAAGCAGATTCCTTGTAGGGAATATGGGCTTGGGCCTTGTTTTTTTATTCACTCTTACAATCTTGGTTCTTTAATTGGTATGTTGACCATTGAGGTTTAAAGTAATGACTGACAGAGTTCAATCAATATCTACCATATTTTCACTGTTTTCTATCTGTTGTCCTTGTTCTTTGTTTCTTTGTTCCTATTCTTGTCTTCCACTCCTTTTCTGCCCTTTTAGGGTTTGAATTGGTCATTTTATATGATTCAATTTTCTCTCTCAGCATATTAACTGTACTTTTTTTTCTTTTTAAAATGATTTCCCTGAAGTTTGTAATCTACATTTACAGCTAATTCAAATCCACTCCAAATAACACTATACTGCTTCATGGGCAGTGTGAGGACCTTATAATACCAAAATGCTACAAATTCTCCCATTCTGTCCCTCAAATCATAGCTGTCATCCAATTCACTTATATGTAAGCATACATAAGCATAATCTTTATTTCACCTTTACTTCTTCCTTCACTGATGTTTTTCTTTATGTAGATCTGAGCTTTTGACCCTTATTACTTCTTTTAGTATAATAGATTGACTTTTTTAATAAAAGTTTACCCTTAAATGTACAACAGGATCTAAGACAACACTTCATTCTAGGTATAGGCAGCAACAGACAGTATGGCACAGAATCCAGAAGTTTAAACAGGCATGGAATTATAGACCAACATTGCCTTGGCACAAGGAATGCTTTACTTTTTGCCAGATTTCTTAAGTCCACCTGCAGCCAGGGGGTCTTTCCCCATGGCCTTCACTTTTAGCTCCTCAGGTTTCTTCTGTTTCTCTTCTGCTTCTGCTTGAATGCCTTATGCTCCTTGTCCTTCTCCCTGGCCAGTTTCTTGGGCTGCTGCAGGAGCTTCTCACCAACCCCATGGCTGGACATGGCATCTGCACTCCTTCCCCAGACCCTGCCACCATAAGCCTGACCTAAATTGCACTGCTTTTCTTTAAAGAACTTCCTTTAACATTTCTTCAAAGCAGGTGTACGGACAATAAATTTCCCTCAATTTTTGTCTGAGGAAGTCTTTCTTTCTCCTTGACTTTTGAAAGAGAATATTGCAGGGACACAGAACTGTGAGTTGGCAGGGGTTTTCCTCTTACCACTTTAAATATTGCATTTCATACTGTTCTTGCTTGCATGGTTTCTGAGAGATCAGATGTAATTCTTACTTTTGTTCCTCTGTAGGTAAGGTGTCGTTTCCCTTTGGCTTCTTTATCTTTGATTTTTCTGGATTTTTTTTTCTTTATCTTTGATTTTTTTGTAGCTTAAATTAGGTATGCTTTGGTATAGTTTGGGTTTTTCTCTTGTTATTTATTTGGGGGTTTTGTGGGGGCATTTATTCTTCTTGGTGTTATTTGAGCTCCTTGGATCTGTAGTTTGATGTGTCATATTAATTTGGGAGAAATTCTCAGTCTTTATTGTATCAAATATTTATCCTACTCCTTTCTTTCTTATCCTCTGATTTTCTCATCACATTTATGTTACACCTTTGCAGTTGTCCCACACATCTTGCATATTCTGCTGTATATTTTTTTCTATCTTTGGGTTTTTGTTGTTGTCCATTGTTTTGGGGTTGTTGTTGGTGGTGGTGGTGGTTGGTTGGTTCTGTTTTTGGTTTTTGCCTTTTTTTTTTTCTTTCCAGCTCTGGAAGTTTCTAATGATAGATCCTCAAGCTCAGAGACACTTTCTTCAGCCACATCCAGACTGTTAATAAACTCATCAAAGGAATTTCTCATCTCTGTTCAGTGCTGGGTTTTTTTTTTTAAGATTTTATTTATTTATATGTCAGAGAGAGAAAGAGAGAGAGCACAAGCAGGCGGAGTGGCAGGCAGATGGAGAAGGCGGCTCTTTGCTAAGCAAGGAGCCCAACACAGGACTCAATCCCAGGACCCTGAGATGATGACCGGAGACGAAAGCAGATGCTTAACCAACTAAGCCACCCAGGCACCCATTACAGTGTTTTTTTTGTTTTTTTGTTGTTTTTTTTTTTAATCTCTAGCATTTCTTCTTAAGATTTTCATCTGTGTACAATGCCCCTCTGTTCCCGTATGCTGTCTACTTTATCCATCAAACCCCTTAGCATATGAATCATAGTTGTTTTAAATTCCCAGTCTAACAATTCCAACGTCCCAGCCATATGTGGTTCTGATGCTTGCACTCTCTCTTTAAACTGTGTTTGTACATTTTGCCCTTTGGTATGCCTAGCAACTGTGTCTTGATAGCCAGACATGATGTACCAGGTAAAAGGAACCACTGGCAAGAGGCCTGTAGTAATGTGGTGATGAGGAGTAGGAGGAGGGAAGGTATTCGGAGTCCTCAGTCTGTTAGTGAGCCTGTACCTATGGACCGTGGACCTCACGAATATTTCTCCAGCCCGCTCCTTAGGTGGCACAAGATGGCTCTAGTGGCCTGGAGTGGGGGCGGGGGGTCCACCTCCCCTAGTTCAAGTAAGCTCCGAAAAAAATCCCAGCATGTTAAGCTCTGGTTAACAAGCTCCTCCTGAGAGCAGATCTTTTGAATAAGAACAGATGCTCTGGCATATTTTTAAATGATTCCTTTCTCTCTCCCTGCCAGAAGCATGGTGGTGGTGGGGGGGATCCCCTCACCCCCCCAACCAATATTCACTGTGAGGGGCACCTGGGGGCTCAGCTGGGTGTCTGACTTTTGGCTTTGACTCAGGTCATGATCTCAGGGTCCTGGGACTGAGCCCCGGTTCTGGCTCCCCGCTCAGCAGGAATGTGCTGGAGAGGTTCTCTCTCTCCCCTGCCCTCCCCCTCTGTTGCTCCCCCTGCTTGTGCTCGCTCTTTCTCTCAAATACATACAATATATCTATATCTTTATATCATCTCTATCTATGTCTACATTCGCTGTGAGAACCTGGTCAAGCTCCTGGAGGTAAAAGTCACAGAAACATGAAGACCACCCAGGGCCAGGGTCCCCCTGGGATTCTGAACTGACTTGCCCACACTGAGCCTCCAGCAGTTCATCGAGGACAGCTCCGGTTTCCCTCCCAGCCCTGGTTCCTGCCCTGGTTTCCCCTCTGGGGAGTTGGGATTCTCCGCATCTGCCGGATGGTCTCTTCAGTCTGGGCGGCAGCGGTTTGCCCTGTGACCTCACTTCTCTTCTAACAGTTAAGAGGAGCTGTTAATTTTTCAGCTGGTTGTTTTTCCACTTGTTGGGAGAGCGCGGCCACTTCCACGCTCCTCACACGCAGGACCGGAAACGGAAAGCTCCTCACGTACAGAACCGGAAACGGAAAGCTCCTCAGGAGCAGAACCGGAAATGGAGAGCTCCTCATCCGCAGAACCGGAAACTGAAAGCCTCTCCTAGTTTATTACTCTCTTAGCTTCAGTGGTCTGCATTGTCCGTGATTCTATCAGGTCTTTTCTCCGCATCACTAATATGATTTTTAGACTCCTCACTTGTTTGGTGTTCCTAATTTATTTACTTTTTTTTTCTTTGTAGATTTTATTGACTTCTTGGGGAGAGAGAGCTGCGAGCAGGGAGGGGCAGAGATGGAAGGAGAAAGAATGGGAAGCGGACTCTGCACTGAGTGTGGAGCCTGACATGGGGCTCGATCCCATCACTGCCGCAAGATCATGACCTGAGCCCAAATCAAGGGTTGGATGCCTAGCTAACTGCATCACCCCAGGACCCTTAATTTATTCACTTTAAAAATTTGTTCCTATTTTCTCATTCAGGTGCAATGTATATACAGTAAATGTACCCTTTTTAAAGTAGAATTCTGCATCTGACAAACAGTAAGGTAACTCTCACCACAATCAAGTTATAGAACGTCCCTAACCCTCCACATGTGCCCCGGCTTCTTGGTAGTTAGCTTCGCCCTCCTCCACAGGCCCTGGAAACCGATCATCTCCTTTCCATTTCTGTAGTGCTTTTTCCAGAAGGTTATAGAAATGGAATCATACAGTATGCAGACTTCGGCTTTTTTTCATTTGGCCTGATACGTTTGAGATTTACCTTGCATGTATCAGTCACTTGTTCCTTTTTATTAATGAGTACTCCTGAATTTTATGGCTCTTCTACTTGGTACATCTACTCTCCAGCTGAGGGACATCTGGGTTTTTCCAGTCTGGGTCAATTACAAATAAAGCTTCTATAAACATTCATGTGTAGATTTTGTGTGCACATAGGTTTTCATTTTATGGGTAAATCTGTAGCTCATTTAAAATTGAGCAGTTTGTTTCCCAGAGTCCATAGACTCTCATGGTTCCTCTCCCCTTCTGATTTTCCCACCCCTTCATTTTTCCCTTTCTTCTCCTAATGTCCTCCATGCAATTCCTTATGTCCCACATATGAGTGAAACCATATGATAATTGTCTTTTGGTTGACTTATTTCATTTAGCAAAATCCCCTCCAGTTCCATCCACGTAGATGCAAATGGTGGGTGTTGTTATGGACCTCAGGAAACAAATTGAGGGTTTCAGAGGGGAGGGGGATGGGGATGGAAGGATCAGTCAGTCTAGTGATGGGTATTAAGGAGAGCACATATTCCAATAAGCACTGGGTATTCTATTAATGGATCATGGAACACTACATCGAAAACTAATGAAGTATTGTATGGTGACTAACATAACAAAAGAAAATTGAACTGTTTGTTTTCTTACTATTGAGTTTTGAGTATTCTTTACATATTCTGGATACAAGTCCTTTTCAGATATGTGATTTGCAAGTGTTTTCTCCTAGTCTGGAGCTTCCCTTTTCATTTATAAAATGTAGTTTATATTTGAGTTCAGTAATAACACTTTTGGCTTGTGTCCTTAGATCTGGAAGTTGTCTCTGTCTCTCTCTCTCTCTGTCTCTCTCTCTCTTTTTTTTTCTTTTTTTTTAGTTAATTGGTTTATTATTTCATCTGGAACAAACCTGAATTTTTATTCTTACTAAATTGCTCTGGATAGCATAACACAATTGCTAAAAGTGGTCTTCTGTTCAATTTTTTCTTCTAGCTGGCCTTCTCCTTATTTTTGCATATCATGGTATTTTGTTTTTTGTTTTTCTTTTTGTCTTTTGTACACTTCACCCCTCTTCCCAAAGAACTTGTTCACCTGAAAAACCTCAAGCAGATTAATTTGCCTGCCATAATGTATTTTCCATCTGACTCATGTTTGCCTAGTCCTGATCAGACATTTGTTTGCTCTGGTGATGTGTGGGCTGCTGTCTTCCCACTGAGCTGTGATTTACCAATGAATGGGTATCTCCTGTTCCACCCACCAGTTTTCTCCACCCTCAGTAAATGTTAGAGAGCAGGAAATGTTCCTGGGATGGAGCTTTTGCTTTTCTTCATTTTAGAAGAATGTCTCCACTCTGCTCTTCTTCCAAACGTCTGTGGAATACTCTTGCTCAGAGTATTCCATGTCATCTAGATGGGGTGGGATTAGGGGTGGCCCCACTCTCATTGGGAATATCTCTAATTCCTTATGTAGTTGCCATGTCTACTTTTTGGCCAAAGAGAGACTCTCTGTTGTTCATGTTTCTTGTTTCCTCCCCTTTTTCTCCAGCAGCCATTTCTACTTTTCTCTTATGTAAAGGAAATTTAGGGATCCTCTTCTTTGAAGACCTAGGTACACAGTGAGAATATTTGAGTCTTGGCCAACTCAGCACCGTAGGTTCCAAGAGCTTGGAGAAGTTGTTAGGAACAACACCCCTACCCCTGAAGTCTCTGCTGCCTTCCATTTCCATCATCAGCCATCAGGCTTTGGACTTTGTGGTTCTAGCTCAAGTCCTTTATTCAGTTAGTTACTGTTGGTTAAAACTTCACGATTTTTCTTTTGACTTTTTCATTCCTTTTGTTAGACTTGGGGGAGAAAAGTTTGGTGATGTCCTTTCAATTCATTCATGACTTCCACAGTTTTATTTTATGGTTAATTTCCTCCTCCAGAAAGTGTTCTCTGATTCCACTGAGTGTCCCTATATCTCCTCTGTTTTTGCACAGAGCTGATATTAACTAGCAAGATTTTTCTCTATGATTAAATTATTAAAATACTTCATTATCTGCTAGAAGTAGCCACTGTGCTAAGCCTCCTCAAGAGATTACTAGAATCCTTCCATAGTCATTACTGCCCTGGTCTCTCCTCCTAGAAGTCCTCCCTCTCACCTGCCATGGTGCCAGCTACTAAAAGCTTGATGTTTGGACCATCACGGGGCTTCCAGAGCCCTATAACAACATTGCTGATCACTGATGGACATGCATAGGTTGGTTGTTGCCCAAGCCGACAACATGCTAGCATGCTTAATGTCCCTTCTACCTGGGCTTATCTCTTCCATTGTCATTTTTTACAGAATTCTGAGGTTGCTTCTCTACCTGTCCTCTTGGGGTCTAGAATACAAATTCTTTGATTGTAGCACTTCAAGCAGCAAACATTTATTTAATTTCTTTTATATGCCATGTTAGTGCTCACTTAATCCTTCCCCAAATACTAAGAAGTTGGTATTATCACTCCATTTCACAGTGAAGAACTCCAGACTCAGTGAGTTTTAGCCAACTGTGCAAGGTTACACTGTTAATTAGGGCGAAATAAATAAATAAATAAATAAATTTAATTCAATTCAGCCACCCTGCAGAAGTTGTCTAGGAAAGATATTTCCAATGGAAATTCTTTATATAGCATTTTGGAATAGGAACAACATGATAACTGAGGTGATGTTAAGCTCTTATAACATGCCTGCACTTGTAGCTCTTTTTATGGCAAGGACCGTATTTCCTTAAATCTAAATGTCCCTTATAGCATAGCAGAATACATGGTTCCTAGTTGGCCCAGATGAATGATTGTAAAAATAAAGCAAGAAATGATGAAAGAATGTATTAATTAATTGATCAGTTTGTTAAGTACTGTTTCATTAAGTACATTAAGAAGACATAATTGGGGATGTGTAAAAACAGCATAGAATGAGAGGCAGTATATGTAATGTTTAAGAGATGAACTTCAGAGGGCGCCTGGGTGGCTCAGTCAGCTAAGCGTCTAGCTCTCAGTTTCAGCTCAGGTCGTGATCTCAGGGACCCTGGGATCCAGAGTTTGTTTGGAATCCAGGGATCCTGGATTGTTCACCATTTTATTGACTTGTAATCACTATTTATCTAGTATGGATATTAATCAATTGTAACAACCAGTAGACCTAACTTTCCCCAGACCACTGCTGTCATTTTACTTTATTCAGTAGATTTTTCAGAGTACAGAACTTTTCAGTATTTTTACGGTCAGGCTCCCACTTTTTTCCCTGGTTTAAAAAAAAAATGAGATAAATGATGAGCGTGAAGTATTCTTCCAAATTCTATTCCAATAATTATATAGTCTTGACTTTCATAATCAGACTCTTAACCCATCAATATGTTCGTGTCTCTGTATGTGTATGCATAGTAGATGTCTAACTATATTTCCTCATTTGTTTCAACTGCATGTGTAAATGCTTTTCTTAGAAACAGCAGAGAATTTTCAACTGAAAACATGTTTGGACTTTCTCTAACAAGAGAGTTCCTTAGTGTAGCTAAACACAGAAGTGTTCTTTAAGAAGGCATAACTAAACTGTAATTCTCTATTTCTAATAATTGGTAACTAATCTGTTTCCTCTATTTCCAACATCTAATACTTACCTCTTTAAAACTTGACTTATTATTATATCAGCCAGGGCTCAGTACCACATTCCACAGCAGAAGAGATAATGGAACTTGTGACATTCCTCACATTAGGGGGAAGGCTTCTGTTATCTTATCAGTGCATAGGATATTTGTAGTGCTTGCCGATTAATAACCTTCATCCAGTTAAGAAAGTTCCATTCAATTCCTATAAGCACTCTGAGATAAAAGAGTCCTAACCCCAGTTTCCTGTTGAAGCACACATCTACACTGGCCTCTAAAAATGAGAGGTGGGAACAGCTGTCCCATTACTGTTCAATCAATGACATTTTCCCTGTGTAGGACTTAATCTTCACTGCCTCCTGAATTCTGAGATTGGAATTAGTCTGCTATTTTGCTGGATGGCTTCTCTCCCACCTTCTGGGACTGGTGTGTCCCCAGGTTTTCTGTGAATAGTAGCTAATCCCCACCTTTGTAGCTTCAGACTGCCCTACTGCAGGCACATATCTCACATTTCCCAGCATGGCTGCATGTTTATTTTGACTCCTAGGTTGCTCCCACAACAAAGGATGGGACATGATATAAGTGTTTCATGTTTTGTTTTGTTTTTTAGAGAGGGGAAGAGAGTGAGAGTGTGTGTAAAAAGCAGGGCAGAGGAAGAGTGAGTAGGGAAGTGCAGAGGAAGAGGGAGTGGGAGAGAGGGAATCTCAAGAAGCCTCCATGCCCAGTGCAGAGTAACAGCGGGGTTCCATCCCAAGACCCTGAGATCAAGACCTGAGCCAAAATCAGGAGTCAGCTGCTTAACCAACTGAGCCACCAAGGAACTCCCATTTTTTTTTTCTCTAATCATGAATCTTAGAGATTAAAGTATATGAGAGGCCCCTTGTTCTTTTTAACACCTATATAGTATTCCCTTACTTAGCTGTTGCATAAATTCATAACACCTGTATCCCACTGGTAGATCATCTTTAGGGATCCTCCAAACTTTTGTTATTACAAATAACCCTGCCACAAATATCCCTGTTAAACATCATTTTACACGCATGGAGCTCAATTAAAAAAAAAAAATCTATAATGGAATTTCCAGGACAAAGGATATATGCATTTTTTTAATTTTGAAAGATATTGCCAGGCTGTCTTCCCTAAAAGTCATACCTGTCCATGACCCCTCATTTTCCCCTTTGGTTGTTCATCTTTGTCTTATTGTTTATAAATCTCCATATGTTTTGGAAATTGGCTGCTTTTCAATCTTTGAATTATATACATGCCCTCGTGTATTTTTAAAGGTTTTAACTATTTTTAGCTATGAGGAATTTCATATTTATGTGAGGCTGAAATTATCAACATTTCCATCTTGAGATTCTCACTTTTGTGTCCTACTCCAAAAGCTTTCTCCACCCTGTGTTTACACTGAAAATTTCCTTCCTTGATTCTTTTAATACTGTTAAAATTTTACTCTTTAGCATTTCATTTTAATACATCTGGAAATTTTTTTCTAATGTAAGCTACAAAGCATGAATTCAACATTTTTAAAAATTTACTTATTTACTTATTTTAAAGATGGGGAGGGTGGAGAGACAGAGGGAAAGAATCTCAAGCAGATGCCCTGCTGAGTGTGGAGCCCAAGGGGCTCAATCTCATGACCTGAGCTGAAATCAAGAGTCAGATGCTTAAATGACTGAGCCACCCAGGTGCCCCAAACCCATCCTCAGAGGGATACTCAGCTGCCTTGATACACTACTTTATTAGCTTCCAAGCTATTCTAGCCCCTACCTCATCTCGGAGACTAGGTTCTCTCTATTTAGACCACCACATATGCTCATTCTGATTAAACGTGGAGCCTGCTAGTTAGCTCAATGCATGCCTGGTCTAGGTCTCACTCGTACATCATCAGTGTGTATTTTCCTCTAAGATGGAGCCTACTGGTATTAAACACATGGTCATACTGCCCATTAAAAAGAGGCAACATCAGGGGTGCCTGGATGGCTCAGTCTGTTGAGCCTCTGACTTTTGATTTTGGCTCAGGTCATATCTCAGTGTCGAGGCATCAAGCCCCTCAGGCTGTGCGTTCATCACAGACTCTACCTGGGTTTTTCTCCCCTGTCCCTCCCCCTGCTCTCTCTCTCTCTCTCTCTCTCTCTCAAATAAATAAGTCAATTATTTTTTTAAAAAAGAGTCAATTTGAAGGAACTCTCTCCTGCCCCACCCCACCCAAGTACTTCATCTGCACAACCTGACTCCTTGAAAGACGTGGCTGTACTCCCTGTCTTCAATTCCTCTCTTCTCTCTGCTCCCTCCCTCACCGCTCCATCCATGTCACCAGTCACCTCCACCAGCTAACAGTCTCCAACGGGCAGGTCTTGGTCTCTAGGTTTCTTCACCTATCAAACAGTAGCACAAATCCCTCTTTTGTAAAAGTAGGCCTTTACCAGATCCCAGGGCGCATTTCCTTCTTAGATCTCCTTCTCTCACCTGCTGTCCCTTCTTCATCTCCTCTCCCACTTGCTCCTCAACTCCCAGGTGAAGTGCCCACATTCTCAGGCTGAGTCCTCAGACCTCTTTCCTCTTCTGTCTCTACTCAATCCCTTGGTGATCTGGGCTAGTCTCATGGTCTTAAGCAGTATTTAAATGAACCCTTCCAAGGTTCTGTCCCCATCCCAGACCTCAACACTCAAGGCCACACACACATATAATCTATTAATCATCTATTCAACATCCCCGCATTGCTGTCTAACAAACATCTCAAATTCACATGTCCAAAAATAAATGTCTCCCTCCAGTTACCAAACCTGCTCCTTTCATTCTTCCCCACCTAAAGAAATGCCAACTTCACTGTTGCTATTGTTCAAGAGAAAGCCTGGAAGCCATCCTTGATTTGTCTTTGTCTGATATCTCACAGCCCATCAACTAGCAAATCTGTTGTCTCTCCCCTCAAAAAAGTGCATGTGCAGTCTTATGTCCTGGAATATTCTCTCTAGTATCTGCATGTCTCATGCTCTCACTTCTACTGATCTCTGCTCACTGACTAGTCTCTAGGAAGGAGAGCCTCCTGTCCCCAATGCTCCCAACCCCTCTTCTCTCCAGAGCAACTGTTTCCCTCTGCATAATTACATGTGTCTGTAATTATCTGATTCCAGATCTTAGAAGTAAGCTCCACAAGAGCAAAATGTTTACAGCTGAATTCCTAATACCTAGAAGAGTGCCTGGCACAGAGGAAGTGCTCATATTATATATCAAATAATCGAAGGAAGGAATTTGGAAGACAGTTTCTCTTCTGCCCTAAGTGTGTCTGGTATGCTTCCTGCCTTCTGCAGAACAGCAAGTAGATGTAGAGTTAGCAGGACCTAACTTTCACAGTTCAGTTAAAGGAGCTCTGAGCCAGAGAAAATAAAACTTGCTTTTGGGCCCATAGTTGGCACTAAGCAGGTACAGGCCCTGGATGGGTCCAGTTATCTTGAGTGTCTAAGATTCCCTGCCAAAAGATCCACTTCATCATACCATCACATCTAGTCACCAGAATTTTGTTAGAACATGGGAGAGAATGTCTGTTATAAAAGTATACTTACCAGTTCTCCCTGATCCTAATCCCCCTTCTGGCTGCACCGTCTTATGAATGGCCCCCACTTAGCTAGGCACCAAAGCCAGCATTTTATATACCTTTCTACCCAACTTTCTAACGTTCTGTAAGTCACCAAACTGTACAGAGGCTGCTTCCTGAGCTTATCACAATTCCATTCACCTGTCCCTTTTCCTGGGATCTTTGTCTAAGAAAGCCTCAGTTCTGTAGGCTACTCATTCTCAGCCTCCAAAGTTGCTTACATCCCATTGATCCCTTGCCCTGCAATGCAATTATGTTCGAGTCCACCCCGCATCCTCCGACACACACTTTTGCTAAGAAACCATCAAAGGATATCCTTCCCCTCAGGTTGGGTTCGGTCTCCTTGGATGAGCACACAAGACCTTCCATGTGGCCATACCTTTTACTAGGCTCATGTCCTGCTCTTAATAACTTATGTTCCTCAAAACCTATGTGTAATTCCATGCCTTGGAACCTCCTCGCGTGCCATTTCCTCTTCCTACAGCAGCCCAGCACTCACCCACCTCTCTCTGATGCTCTTCTCTGCTCTCCCACAGCTCCTGTGTTTCTTTCTCTCAAGGCACCTTCTGTGCTGTTATGTTGGCTTAAGTGTCTGCCTCCCTGAACTAGACTGAGCTTTCTGTGGGAGAAGAAATGGTTCCTTCTGTTCCTGGCCCTAGGACCAACCAAAATGGGCACTAGATAGACTGAAAAGGGCCAGTGGCAATGAAATGTTTATAAAATGTAAAATATGTATTCTTCAGGTATTATTAATGCAGTGTGAAGCAACTGTCCAGGGGGAAAGGTAGCTGGGAAACGTTGGGGCCTTTGTGTTTATTGCCATGCTTTGCCTTGTGTGCTTCCAGCCAAAGTCACCTTACACATTAAGATTGATCACCTTGTTCATTTTATGACTGCCACTTTACTAAAATATCCCCAGGATGCTGTCTGAACACCAGAAGAATGGTTATTCAGCTTATTTTGGGGAAGCCAAACAGAGACTCATTTCAATTTCACTGTTGGAATAAATACCCTACCTACTGGGCTTTGATTCCAGCTGGAAATGGACCAGGTATCTATGTATTCTCTCATGTTTGCAAGAGAGGAAATTGCCAGCTTTGCCATTCATCCCTTCAGGTTGGCCAGTGACCAGGAAGTCAAAGTACTGGGGCAAATGTACAAAACACACTGAGTACATATCTGGAAAGGGCAAAAACCAAGAGACAGATGCTAAGCCTTCCACAGCATAGAGCCCTGAAAAGTGCCTCCCAATTTGGTTTTCTTCCAACAGAGCAACACATTAAGTTGGGCTCTTAACCCAAGTGAAAGGTTTTAGATTTATTTCATTGGCAGATGGAAATTAAGTTACAGAAACTCAAAAGGTACAGGCTAGGGTGCATTTAATTTCACTTAATTTTAATTACACAAGAAATACATGAATATATTGTCACTATAAAAATTGAAATAGCACAGATAAAGTTGAAGTCCCTCTTGACCTCACCATTATATTCATTTCCCCTCTCCAGGAGTTACTGCTACTATCAATTCGAAGTGTATCATCAGACATGCACATGTGTGGGTGTGCACACACACGGAGATATTAAAATGTGAAGCTATTGGCTGAGGCCCCAAAATAATAGTCTATTCCAAAATGAGTTACAAGATCACTATGGAGGATATCAGTGGTGGCTGTCCATGAACCACAACCAGGGCACAAAAGGATTTTGAGTTGAGATGGTGAGAGGTGGTTTTGGATGAAAGCTGTCTTTCAGCTCCCATGTCCATGAGCATAGAGAGGTGATATCTTGTCCGTGAGAGAGAGGTGACATCTTTGCTCATTTCAAGTGCAGGAAAAGGCTTTAATGGGATGATTCTGGGGGTTTGATATGTGCCCTCAACAAGATTATGTGTAGCCATATTTTTCTGTTTTGTTTTTGCATTTTCTTTCTTATATAATCTCTTTCCCACTTCTCAAGGTTAGAAATATATTCTACTTTTCTTCTAATACATCTGTGATATTTTAATTGTTTGTACATTTGATTTTGTTTTCACAGTGTCAGACAGTAAACTGACTACTTTTTCCCAAATTAATTTGATTACTTTGGTTGGAATAACAAATTATTTCAATACTACTCACCATGTAATCTTTCATTACACCCTAGTTTGAAAGGCCACCTCTGCTATATATTAAAGTTGCAAGTACTTGCTGGTTCCTTTCTGGATTGCGTTCTACATGATTGATCCATTTGTCTGTTCTTAGTGAGCATACTTATGGAGACCCAAATGTGCTTCCTTTCCATGGAGTTGAGAACAACTCACAAAGAACACTCTACCCATTATTGTGGCTTTTTCAGGCTGTGCCAGGTAAAATCAGGGTCATGAAGGTGGTAGCACCAGGTATCTGACTCAGCCCCCACCCACTAAGTCAGGCCCTGAACTTGCTCTTCCCTTGACCTCTGTGCTCAGAACCCTCAGCATCTCTGGAAAGCATCTCTGGAAAGCACCTCTCCCATGCTCCAGAGAGACTTCCTTAGCTAATAAAAACACTTGCTGCTTTCCACTCCTTCTTGAGCAACCCTGGGGGATGCCTGGTGGTGCTTCCATGAAGCCAACACAAGGCACCCACTTCTCCATCCCTCAGCACCACCCTGGTGCCACGCAGTTGCCCCTTCTGAGAAGGTTTCCTGACTCACCAGATGACTTCTGGAGGGATCATGACTTAGCTCTTTCTGGCTTTGTTTCTCACTTAACAGAACTGTTTTTCTTAGAATCAGACATCAGATGATAGGATGCTGATGCAAGACTCTGCGAGGCACAGATTCAATGAGACACTTCTGCAACGCTTGCTCACTGTCCAACAGACAGCACCCCTGGTGGGCTTACACTCCACATCATGCACCAATAGCTAGGACTCAGGCATACGTACAGCCTTGGTCCTCGTGGATGAGACATCTGCTTTAGGTCACAGAGTTTACAAGGACAAAAGCATCGCCTTACTCATCTCCACAATGGGGTAATGCTACATTCTTTATAGGACTTTTGTGAGAAGCAATGACAGCCCATTGTAGGAGATAAATAGATGCCTCTTACCCTTCCTTCCCCACTAAATGAGGCCCACACCTTGATGAAACATCACCTCTTCTCTGAAGCGTTGGCCATGGCAGTCACTGGGCTAATCCCCAGTTGTCTCTTCATATTGACTTTCATTGGCTTCTGGCCTTTTATTTATTTATTTATTTGGAGAAAGACATTTATTTTCAGATAATAGATATTTAAGGTACAGTATCCTGGACCTTGGCTTAGCTACATTCATCATCTCCTGAGTGTCTATGGAAACTGAAATCAGGAACCCTCCAGAGGGCTGGCCCTGGATGTATTTCATAGCCTCATTTAATTATAACTATCAAAGTTAATGAGGGTCATAAACTGTTCCATAATACACCAATGGGCAGTATTATTGTAGGTGAACTTGGACATCTCATTACAAAACCAGCATGCCAGAAAAGGCAGAACTAAATAAACCTTTCTTCTTATGAAGAAAAAAAGACAATGAAATACACACTTTAGTAAAATTTTCACACATGGTAAAATTAACTTTCAGTCAAAAAAAAAAAAAAACCCAACGGAATTATTACCTTTATTTTTCTGATAAAATTTTCATTTTCAGTCAGAATCAGATTCAATCAGAATCACAATTGGCAATTTTGTTTGCCATGAAGTGTAAGACTATTCAAAGTCAAGTCAGGTAGACAACAGGGCATTATGTGAAAAGGACAAAAAGGTAAACAGAAAGAAAGCTCAGAAAGAAAATATGAGAAGAAATAATGGTATCAGAAACCTAGTAAACTGGGGCATTAAGGTTCTCCAGAGAAAGAGAACCAACAGGATGGATGGATGGATAGATAGATAGATAGATAGATCACAGATAGACAGATATAAAGAAATTTATTATAAGGATTTGACTTCTGCAGTTACAGAGGCTAACAAGTTCCAAGATCTGTAGTGAGTCCCCAAGACAGAGATCCAGGAAAGTAGATCCCTTCTAGTCTGAAGGGAAGCCAAGGCCACCCTCCAGCCAGAAGGTATTTTCTCTAACTCTGAGGACAATCAGCCCTTTTGTTATATTCAGACTTTCAACTAATTGGATGAGGCCCACCCACAGTAGGAAGGAAATATGCTTTACTCAATCTACTGATTTAAAATTTAGTCTCATCCAAAATACTCTCACAGAAATAGCCAGAGTAACGTTTGACCAAACATCTGGACACCCTATGGTTCATGTCAATTTGACACATAAAATTTACCACCACACCCAGCCAATACGTGTTAAAATTCCCCATACTGGGACTTTTGTGTCTCCATCTGTATATTTGTAACATGTATATTTTATAGCATTTAAGAAATGCATTCTTCTGACCTGTTCTTAAAGCTCTGTTCTTGGGACTCTTGAAATAACCCCACAGACATTTTTTTTTTTTTTAGTTGAGGTCAAATTCATATACTATAAAATAAATTATTTTAAAATACAAAATTCAGTGGCATTTCAGATACTCGCAGAGTTGTGCAACAATCACCTCTATTTAGTTCCAAAACATTTTCATCACCTCAGAAGGAAATACTATACCCCTTAAGCAGCCATTCCCAATTTCTCCTTCCTCCTAGCCGCAGGCAGCCATTAATAGTAATTTCTGTCTTTATAAATTGTCCTATTCTGGCTAATTCATAAAAAGGGAATCGTGTAATATATGACCTTTTATGTCTGATATCCTTGCCTTAGCATATTTTCAGTTTCATCCATGCAATAGCACATATCCGTACTTTGTTCCACATTATGGCCAAATAATATTCCATTATACGTATAAACCACATTTGGTTTATCCATTCATCCACTGATGGGCATCTGGGTTGTTTCTACAATTGGCTATTATGGATAATGTTACTATGAACATGGGGATATAAATATTGGTGTGAGACCTTGCTTTCAATTTTTTTCTGGGTCTTACCAAAGAGACCCAAAGAGAAGAGGTACTGAATCACATGGCAATTCCATATTTAACTTTTTGAGAAACTGTTTTCTTCATCCTACATGCTTAGCAGGAAATTATTCATAAAGTAAAAGCACAGGAAATCAGATCAACATTTAAAACACATACACACCCGCTCAGAGGCTGCCCCCTGTCATCCCACACACTCAATGTTGTGCTTGCTACAGAAACTTCATCAAAGGTGAAATAATGGGATCTTCTGTTCCACTGACTCTTTCCCTCTTTCCCAAGCACATGGGATACCATACTCAAGCTTTTGATGATGGAGGCCACGCAGTGACTTTTCCTGCTACCTTGGGTTTGGCCAAGAACTGACGCCAACATTCTTCATTGCTTCATAACACGGAATGAATGGGAGATGGATGACATCACCAGAGTCATTTTGAGTGGTAGCTTTCTAGCTCTATAGAAACTCAGAAACCTGCCCAGAGGTGGGGGGGTGGGGCAGGTGCAGGGGAGCAGAGGATTACTGAGGTCGCAGGTTCTGGACTGGCATATGACCTTACCTCCTGAGCTGAGCTCCCTGTCCAAGGGTACATTCCACATCTGGAGTCAGACAGAGGTAGATGTGAAGGAACAGAAAGAGGTGGGTTGGGGAGTCCCTGGGAGCCTAATGAAGCCTCTAATCAGACCCCAGACTTGGCTGACTCAGGGAGCATTCCCATTATAACAAAACTTTGCTTCAGTTAAGATTTTTAAGGGATTTTCTTTCAGCAAATCTATGAGAGACAAAATGAAAATCGTACAGTCTTTGGAGAAGAGCATTGGTCATATAACAAATTTTAGTCCTCATTCTTACTCTTTTTTTTTTAAGATTTAAAGATTTTAAAGACTTTTTAAAGATTTTTTATTTATTTACTTGAGAGAAAGAGAGAAAGAGCTCGAGCAGGGGGGAGGGGCAGAGGAAGAGGGAGAAGCACTGAGCAGGGAACCCCATATGGCGCTTAATCCCAGGACTCCGGGATCATGACTTGAGCCGAAGGCAGATGCTCAATCAACTGAGCCACCCAGGCGCCCCTTGGTCCTCATTCTCATGCAGCTGGGCCACAGTTGGACAAAAAGATTGACATTTGGATTCAGACCCTCCCATGGGTCAGCAGACTACAGCACTTAGGTCCACCCAGTACCCAGAAATCACTAATACAACCTTTCTGCTTCTTATTTCCTCATTTCCTGTTGAGCTAGTTCCTTACTCTGTAGACATTTTAAGACAAGTAGGACCTCCTTTGAATAAGATTGGAGCTCCTCCACTAAAAGGGACTTAAAAAAGTCCCATCATCTTAGATCATCTTGCTAAAATATAATAAAGAATTTTGCCCTTAGTTCCCCAAATATATTTTTGTGTACCAGATGATAAATTTTGCAATATAAATATAAATGGGGAAGAAAGACATCATTCACTTTTTTACATCAATGTAAGTTCTTACCTTTCTCAAAGAAGAAAGTACATACACAGTGGATTTCTTGATCTCAGAAATCTACCACCAGACAAAAATAATTAGAATGAAAGTTTGATGGGTTGGTTATTGAAATCAAGTTCCCTTCCTCTGCCTACAAGGCACTACGTAGACTCACAGCGGAGAAGCTGCTCCTACAGGTATGATGACATCAGACCAATTATTTCACACAGCCCAGCCTCCTTTTATAGGGAATGGTGCAGGTAAATGCCAGTGTTGAGGAGCCAAGAACTCATTGTTCTCTTCTGTTGGGTAAAGCCCAGGAGCACAGCCAAATGATGTGCAAAGTGAAATTTCTTTCTGCCTGAGTCATCTTTCGCAGGGTCCAGGAAATAAAAAGAGAGCAGGAGCCTTCTGTGCTGCAAGTGTGTCGTGCACAGTGATGAAATCATCCACCAGGAGGTTGTGACTCTGGGTGAAGTGAAGGCAACCAGTACCCTTAGGAACGTAACCCATACAAGCAAACACAGTGCAGGGCCTGAGGCTATTTGGCACACCTGGGTAAGCGGGTGAGAACACAACAATGGATAACTATCTATCTATCTCGTTATTTATTTTATTTATTTATTTGAGAGACAGAGAGCTAGCACAAGCGGGGAGGAGAGAGAGAAGCAGACTCCCCACTGAGCTGGGATCATGACCTGAGCAGAAGGCAGGTGCTTAACTGACTAAGGCACCCAGGCGCCCTGGTCATATACAATTTATGTTTCAAAACACATTATTTTTCAGATGAGGAATCAGAGGTTTGGGGAGATTACATGACTCAGCCCAAATCTCGCCAATAATAAATGGCAGTCCGTCTTTAAGCCCACACCTCTGGGGGCTGTCTCCCCACCAAGATGGCTGAGCAGCTCTTATCAGAAAGGATAAATCTAGAGCTCACTGCACACAGCCCCAGGCTAATCCCAAAGCCTCCCTTTCACAACCAACCACAAATAGCATGGAGAGGTTGAGCGACTTGCTGGGGTCTGGCTTCCAAGGGCAGCTCCTAGTTCTCTCCAGCTAAATACCGCTCTTCATCCAAGACCACTAATTTGAGTTGGATTGCAAAGACCAGGTAGATTAAAACAAGCAAACCCATGCTCCTCAATCAAGTACCATCAGATGATCCTAAAGACTTAAGAAATAAAGGGAGGAACCACACTTACTGGGTAACAATTGGCAATGATCTGTGAGCAAGTCTGCATTCCCTAATATATTGGGGCAGAACACAGTGACTTGTGACACACAGAGAGAATCCTTCTCTGAAGGATTTCAGATTTTTCCAGAAGCATTTGATTAACTTGTAATTTTTTTAAAAAATGCGCTCTAAAGCACGTGGATCAAATTAATCTCTAAATGTTGAGATCAACCTTCCTTCAGATCTGTCAGTGATACGGCATGTAACACAGAACATTAGAACAGTACTTTCTTCTCAGGTCTTGGGAAGACACGTTCTGTGCTTCCAGATGGTACACAAGACAGAAAGGGTAGCCATCAACTTGCCAGTGCCCCTTAAGAGAGAGCTGCCTCTTTCTTTTGATTTTGGAAAAATCTACTGGGAAACATTTCTGACATATAAAAGTATGGAGAAAATAATGTAACAAATGCAAGGGTATCCATCTCCCATCTCTAAAAGTTGAACTTGAAGCAGTCTATTCTCCCCATCCCATTCCCCTTGGGCATGCCCATCATATTTTCCACATCTATGCACGTCCTTAAACTTTGGTCTGTGTACCTAAGCGATAGAAGTATCATTGTTGCACCTCTACACATTACATAAAATCTATATCGATGACTTTGTTCACAGTGTATTCTCCTGAAACTCTTTTCAGTCCACAGCTTACAAAAATTACCCATGTTGATGTAGAGCACTCCTGTTCATTTATTGTCACCGTTGGATATAGGCTTCTGCCGCACAAGTATCCTATGGTTTAATTTACCATCCTCTTGTGTTGTTGAGTGTTTTTTATGTCTTTGTGGGCTATTCGGGTATCTTCTTCTACAAATCGCCATTTATATCATTCACCTGTTTCCTTATGGAATGATTTGTCTTTTCTTTTCTTTCTTTCTTTTAAAGATTTATTTATTTATTTATTTTAGAGAGAGAGCACAAGCAGGAGGGGCAGCAAGAGATGGAAAGAGAATCTCGAGCAGACTCACGCTGAGCATGGATCTCAATATGGGGGCTCAATCTCACAACCATGAGATCATGACCTGAACTAAAGCCAAGAGTTGGAGGCTTAACAAACTGTGCCACCCAGGCACTCTGGAATTACTTGTCTTCTTAACATCCATTTTATTTTATTTTATTTTTAAGATTGTATTTATTTATTTGACAAAGATTACAAGTAGGCAGAGAGGCAGGCAGAGTTGGTGGCAGTGGGTGGGGTATGTGAGCAGGCTCCCTGCTAAGCAGAGAACCTGACTCGGGGCTCCATCCCAGGACCCTGAGATCATGACCTGAGCCGAAGGCAGAGGCCTAACCCACTGAGCCACCCAAGTGCCCCTTATCATCCATTTTAAATGTTCTTTATATAACGTGCATCTGCATATTGCAAATGTCTTTATGTCTTGTCCCTATGGTTTTCTCGACCCCCCCACTTTTTTCCCTACTGTGTTTGAGACACACATTTTAAACTTCTTAAAAATTTCAGTCAAAACTTGAATTTACCCATCATCTATCTGTTCTCTTTGTATCTTTGGGGGAAAAAAATTCTTTCCCTACCAGACACCACAAAGACATTTTTGTAAATGTTTTTACAAAAGAATAGAAGTTTTTATTTTCCTATCTTATGTCTTTATTTTCCTTAGGGTTCATTTTTGTATAGGATTTGAGCTAAAGGTGCATTTTATTTCTTTTCCTTAATAAATTATTAAAAACCACTTGCTAAGGACACCATTCTTCTGATAGTGATCTGCATGTCAACCTTCTTATATAGTAACTTTCTGCATGAGCCTTCATTATTTTGGGGGTAATTGCATTGTTTCAGTGGGTCTGTGTATCTGGCCCTGTGCCAATATCACACAGGCCAAATTACTGTAGTTTCAACATAAATCTTAATTTCTGGTCAAACATGACCTCTCTGCCCTAGTTCTCTTCAAAACTGCCTTCAAAAATAGCTATTATCTGCTGGCCTTTTTTCTCTTCTATGTTTTAGAATCAGCTTGTCAATTTTCATATAATGTGCTATTTTGATAATAATAAGTTATAATATCTTTGGGAGTTTTTTCTTTCAAATTCACACAACTTATTTCTTTTCTTATACTCAGCTAGGCTCTATAGAACAATTTTGCATAGAAACAATGATTTACTGATATCCATAGGTTTCATTATTAAACACGTGGGTTTTTTTGTTTGTTTTTAAGATTTTATTTATTTATTTGACAGAGAGAAAGAGAGATCCCAAGTAGGCAGAGAGGCCAGCAGAATGAAGGAGAAGCCGGCTCCCTGCTGAGCAGAGAACCCAATGTGGGGCTCGATTCCAGGACTCTGACGTCATGACCTGAGCCAAAGGCAGAGGCTTTACCCACTGAGCCACCCAGGCGCACCTAAACATGTTTGCTCTAGGTTTTTGCATGTTCCTCTTATCAAATCTACTAAATCCTTTTAAAAAATTATGAATAAGTGTTACATTTTATCACAGCCTTTTCTGAATCTGTTAAGATGGTTATTTATTTTTTCCTCTTATAATTAATTGGTGTCATGAATTACAACAAGGAGGTTTCTTTTTTTTTTTTAAGATTTTATTTATTTACTTGACAGAGATCACAAGTAGGCAGAGAGGCAGGCAGAGAGAGAGGGGAAAGCAGGCTCCCTGCTGAGCTGAAAGCCTGATGCGGGGCTTGATCCCAGGACCTGGGGATCATGACCTGAGCTGAAGGCAGAGGCTTTAAGCCACTGAGGCACCCAGGCGCCCCAACAAAGGAGTTTCTACTGTTGAACCATCTTCATATAGTGAGACGCACACAGCTTGGTCACGTGAACAATAGTAGCCTAATACCTATCTCTGTTGACTGTGTGTGTGGCAACTGTTGGTTGTGTATCAGATGGCTGTCCCCATCCCAATTCTAGAACCCTGATATTGTCCACTAGAGGGCCAGGAAGTTCAGGAGAACTTTTTAATTAGTCTAAGTCAACCATTATATTTCCATTCCCTTACCACATGGAGGGAAATTTGCTCAAGGGGCAGAGGAAAAGGTTTCTGGGGAAATTTCCTTTGAAATACAAGACAGAGAGTCTCTTCTAACATTTGGACATTGATAGATGTATGGATGTGATATGTGGAGTTGCTGCAAACTTTGTGCTTCCTTACATAGCTCTTTATCTCTCTCTCTCTTTTTTTTAAGATTTTATTTATTTGACAGAGAGAGAGATCACAAGTAGGCAGAGAGGCAGGCAGAGAGAGAGGAGGGGGAAGCAGGCTCCCTGCTGGGCAGAGAGCCAGATCTGAGACTGGATCAGGACCCTGAAACCATGACCTGAGCCCAGGGCAGAGACTTTAACCCGCTAAGCCACACAGGTGCTCTTTTGCTACCTTTTCACAAAAATCAACAGGTAGAAGACGGCAGAGAAGGAAGACAGAACAAACCTGTCTCCCTGAGAATACTGTTGAGATGCTGAATGAACCTATCCCTAGAACTGCTCCACTTCTGACTTCTTCTGTTTTTTGTGGGTTTTTGTTGTTATTGTTGTTGTTTTGTTTTGTTTTGTTGTCAATAATGGGTGCTATGATTATTTAAACCATTTTGAACCATTGATTTACTCAAGACTTTGACGACTATGGGTGGCTGACCACATGCCAGACTCTGGTTAAGGGCTAAAGATAGAGGTGATTGTGCTCTGTCTTCTAGGAACTCACAGCTTTGGAATAGCAAGTGGCTTATGGGCAAATAATCAAAATCTCAGGTTCCACATTCAAGGGGCAAGGTAGCTCCACAGTGCTAGGAGAGCTCCAGGGGAGGTGGTGTTTTAATTTTATCCTGGAAGAGATAGAGGAGATATCCCAAAAGACAGCTGGCCCTTGGAGAATAATCAGGGAGATAATTAATCATGGAGACAGAATAAAGGCATCAAAAGAGCAGAAGCTAGGGGTGCATGACCTTAAAATAACTTGGCAATAGAAGCAGGAGGGTTCAGCTGCAAATGGTCTTGCAGAAAGGAGATGCCGGTTTGAAGGGACACAAAGTTTCAATTTCCCTTTTAGATAAGGGGAGATGATGAGGAGGAGCCAGAGGGTGTTACAACACAGCTTTCTGTGCTGGCCAGGTTCCCTGGAGGCTAGGAAAGCCTCCTAGAATGCATTGCTTGCATTCTGGAAGCAATGCAGAACTCAAGTTAGAGCTTTCTGCTAATGCCGAGCTGGAGAAATGAGGTAATAGTGGACATCTCTGGAAAAGGGTCTGGAACAAGAATGGTCAGGTGTGGCTGGTGGGGTGCTGAAGTGGCAGCAGGGAGATGTGGTCAGGCTCTGGTGGCAAAGGCATGTTTCTCCTCACCCACTCCTTAATGTGAACTAGCAAGAACTCACACCAGAGACTGAAAGTCAATTACATGCAAATTTCCCCAATTCCATATCCACAACAACACATCAGGTTGGTTGCGGGAAACTGACCACAGTGAAAGTATTCACACCATGGAAAGGAACAAATGCTTCAAATCCCTATTTGTGTTTGGGGGTCAGTGTTAAACACTTAGCAGCATGCTACTCCTGCTTGGACTAGCGTGGGGCACACATTTTCCCAAAAAGTCTGGCCTTCCACTCACGAATCTGCCACAGTTCCTTTTCCAGAGGGTGGGGCGTGTTCTTGCAGCATGTATATAAATGAATTGGAGGGGAACCTGGGTGGCTCAGTCGGTTAAGCTTCTGCTTTCAGCTCAGGTCATGATCCCAGGTTCCCAGGATCAAGTCCCACACTGGGCCCGGGGGTTCCCCTGGGTGCAGGGTGGTGGTGGTGGTGGTTCCTGCTCAGCAGGGAGCCTGCTTCTACCTCTCCCCTCTGCCTACCACTGCCCATTTGTGCTCTCTGAAAATTCAATAAATAAAATCTTCAAAAAAAAAAAAAATCGAAGTTGGAAACCAACCATCTCTTCCCAAGAATAGTAGCATAATGTGTTGTATCTGTTGCAAAGATTTGATGGTACCACTGAAGATTCACCAGTCACCCTTCTGCCCTGCCTCTGAGAATTATTCATACTTAACACTGGGGAAGTGTCTCTGGTGATTAGAAATCAAAGGAACCCCCCTGTGACCAATGTCACAGCATCGCAAGTCTTCCCCACCTTCTTCTACTGTAGCCTCCTCCCCTAACACTTGCCATTGGTCCTGGGATGTTCCCACTCAAAAACATGAAGGCAGTCCTCTTTTGGCATTTATTCGGGGAGCCTCTTGGGCATCCTTTTCCAGCACAGAGTGATGAAACCCCACTGGAAGCCTAGCATCCAATTTCTTTATCTCTTGTTTCCAAATTCATAATTCTTTTTTCTTATTTCAGCCTTTATGTCTAGGATTGTCAAACCACCCCGTTAAAGGTCTTGACCTCCTAGATGATGTGACTTTTGAAATCACACAAAGCAGCTACCAGTTCAGTTCCTTAGAAAGAACTGGGGCTCTCGCCAGTCTAGTTTCTTTCTTTCTTTCCATTATTTTTGAACTATAATGATGGTAGCTTTTATTTTTATGGTTTTTTAGAATTTTAAAAATGGCTTTTAAATACATCTTTCACTGGGCAAATTCTCCTTTTGACAGCACCTTCCTCAGAGCTCCCTTCATGGCTTCATTCCATAAACTGTGTGCCCTCACCACATTTCAGCAACATTCATCTGCTTGGTCTCCATTGTGCTCTCCTAGCCCAGTCTCATTTCTTAAATCCCCGCAAGTTCTATTTTCCTCTAACCCTAACGAAAGAGATGGGGTGGGGCCGGCCATCCTTCGGGGATCACCAGAATAAGAAACTTCAAGCCACAGATGATTAAAGGCAGCCTTTCCACTGCAAGTGTCTGGAAAAACCTAAACAGGAGCGAGAATCAAACTCCCACATTCATTACCACAAATCCTTTACCTCTGAGTTGTTTGTCACAGCAATAACATGAAAACAATTAAAAAGAAACCAACCAAGGGGCACCTGAGTGGCTCAGTCGGTTAAACAGTGGACTCTGGATTCTGGCTCAGACCATTATCATCACCTCAGGGTCCTGATAGGAGCCAGCCTCCAGCCCTTTGCTCAGTGGGGAGTCTGCTTGGGATTCTCTCTCTCACTCCCTCTGCACCTCCCACCCAGGCGCTCTCTCTAAACAAACAACAACAAAAAACCAACAACAAAGTGTTTAATGAAAGGGGATTGGTTAAACAAGTTCTGATACATAATTACATTGGGATGCTATATAACCATTCACAACCTTGATACAGAAGAATATTGAATAGCAAGAATGTCCACAATGCATTGCTAAATAGATAAAAGAAAGTTATGATACCCATTCTACACCCTTTCCCTCCCCCGCCCCCGGAACATGCACACACAAAATAACATGTAGATACTATACAGATCTAATAAAGGCTACACATCAAGATGTCCAAGTGTTTACGATCCCCTGTGATTTTTCCTGGCTTTATTTGTACCTTGCATTTTTCCAAGCCCACGTCACTTTCCTTTTAATTGCAGAGAGGCTTATCTCCCTACTTGCTAGCCTCTCTGGAAAATCCCTTCAGCCTTGACACTTCCACTAAATGACCTGACTGCCCCTAGACGATTGCTCAAGAAGGGCAGTGAACTCATCTCTCAGAAAAATCAAACCACAGTCTTCCCGCAGATGTGCTCTTGAGTTTAAAAATTTACACGTGGGCCACTCGATGAGGATTCGGTCTACACAGCCGACACGTTCAGCCAAGAACAAGCCCAGTTTGTTTATTTAGCCCTTGTGTATTATGAATCAGGTGCTTTCAAAGCAGACTTTCCAGCCACCTTGCAAGACACCATGGAACCAATTCATTTCTGCTCACTTGAGAGCTGAATGCTCTGTTGACCTAGGCCATGTAGTTCGTGGTTCTGGAAAACCATTACCCCAAACCACATTGTTTACCTTAAAATTACAGAGGAAATGAGCCTTCTGATCCTGTGAGAATGAAGAGTTCCTTTACTAGAATTTTCTAGTTGGAATCTATATCTTTAATCTCATTTCTAATTTCAATTTGTAAGACATTATGAGGGAAGTCTTTCTAGAATTATCTCATGCTTTTCTGCCTTAGTAAGCAGAGCACACAAAATCTTGTGAATGTATTTTGATGAATGCTAACTCTAATTATTTTGCTCTGCTCTAAGCAATGCTAATGTGGCAGATAACCTTACATCATGCAGCCCCAAATGCTATGCCTTTCAACTTCTTTCTCTCTTCATCTCCTCCACAATGGTTCAGAAGACACTTCACACTCCCTACAGAGAGTCAGAGTTAATTTCTTGTTGCCTTTAGGATTCTCCACTCCTGATACTGTCTTTGATTCTGACCACAAGGATCAACTCATTAGTATCGTTTCTAAAAGTATGAGTAAACAAGCTCTGAGTAAAGTCTTGACTTTTGCTGTTGGTTTACTCCTATGGGTTTTCATCTATACATTTTCCGCCTGATCTGGTCAGAATATTTTTTTCTTTTTAATTTACTAAGGGTCTTTTGTTGGTTTGCATTTTTGGTTATGCTCTGACTTATTGAAATATTGGAGAAATGGCCTCCCAACATGATATCAACCTATCTTTTAAATATTGTTTTTACTGACACTTTGTTCTTGTCATCTTTACTTATAAGTAAAATGTATGTTCTTCAGTGGGAAAAATTATGTGCTGTATTTTTGTATATTCTACTATTTTAAAACAGAGCAAATGCTTGATAAACAATGGTTAACTGATGATTCACAGAATTCTATGGCTCCTAATAACTGTGGAGGCCAGAGATAAAACCATAAATTAATAGATCAAAGACACAAAGTGCATAACACTAGGATGAAAAATCCAATTACTGGAAGAAACAATAATTACTAAAATGATGGTCTTTTAATATTTTTGTTAGGAAACTCTCTGCAAAGAACTCTGGAAAACTACATATTCAATGGCACATTGCTAATTTGACTTCTGGGATGTGTCATTAAAAGCCTAAAGAGTTACAAAGAATATTTATTTTACTATATTATAAATATTGACTTTACAAAATAAAACTGTATCTTCATTTTAAGTGTATCCAATGGAATCTAAGTACCATGGTGACTGACTACTTCTTCTTTTTTTTTTTTTTAAAGATTTTATTTATTAATTTGACAGAGAGAAATCACAAGTAGACGGAGAGGCAGCCAGAGAGAGAGAGAGAGGGAAGCAGGCTCTCTGCTGAGCAGAGAGCCCGATGCGGGACTCGATCTCAGGACTCTGAGATCATGACCTGAGCCGAAGACAGCAGCTTAACCCACTGAGCCACCCAGGCGCCCTGACTGACTACTTCTAATAGCCATTTTCAAAATACAAATAAGTTCCCCCCCCCAAAAAATACAAATATCTTTAACAGATGGAAATTTTATATCATTTTTTCTCCTTGACATGTATTTGTTTTCCACTAACCTGACAGCATTTTATTTCTTCTGGGTTGGTTCATATATACAGTTATTGAAAGTATATAATTGATAGAACAATATTCCTCATAAAATTTTATTGGATATGTATATTTAATGAGATACATGAGGTTTTTTCAATTTGTTCATGTATCCGTGGGTGATCATTACATATTCCTACAATAAGATGGGATATGACATCAGTCATATTTCTGTTTTTTACTTTGTTATATGTATATACTGAATAAACATCATTTACATAAATGGACAGGAACAAAAGGAATACTATAATAGCAATGTAGCTTATTTTTAAGAATGCCGTCTGAGACAGATGCCAAAGATCTCCTCCTAATCCATCCTCAAAAACTATTTGAATGATCTATCAGCTCTCTGACGAGTGAGATCTTCTGTAAGTCTGAAAGCAAGAATGTGTTACCTAGACATTTGTTTTCCCATTACCAGGGTTCAAAGTTCACCTGGCTCCATGCCTCAGAGCACCTCCTTGCACATCCTGAATCCATGCAGCACTACAGGATTGAAGATGGGTAGAGGGTGGCCTTTCTCCTATAAAGTGGGAGAAGGCAACTGCGGACAGGGAGGGAGGCGAAGCTGCAAGACAGAGACACATTCAGCAGCAGATCACTTCGAAGAAAGTATACTAGGAAGCTTGATGCTTTAGAAAACAATTCCCACCCCCATGAAAAGTCTGCACAGGAGAATCAATGAACTAGAAGACATGGAGAAAGCTTCAGGGAAGAGTTCTGAGCTAAGCCCAGAGGGTGAGTGAGGTTTAGATAACCACAGAAGGCATGGGGGTTATCCAACCTACCTGAGAGGCACAGGTGAATCGATAGCCCTCACTGAGATGTCCCAATGGAAAACACTGCAAGAGCAGTGGCAGGAAATAGCCAAGGCTAAACCCTTTGGCTGTCTCATTCTTCTGCTAGATTCCACAATGATAAACAGTAGGAGCATTTAAGGGACAAGACTCTAGATCAGAGATTTAACACTTAATTGCCTATAGAAACCAGGCAGGTAACATACAATAGAGATGCTTCTATGACGTAAGCTTATGACATAAGCTGTATGTCATGGTGCATGGTGGGGACTGCTGTGCACTGAGGAATTCTGTCCCCTGCAAGAAGGTCAGCAGCAGTGCAATGGAGAACCTACAGTGCAGACCTTCCAATTCCTCAGGAGAAGTTCGAAGTCCAGATTTGAAAGCCAAGCTCCTGAACAGGCAAGACAACGTGGGTTATATCTACTCTATGGGCCACCAACTTGCCACCTCTGCTTTGATAACTAAATTTTCACTACGGATCAAGCCAGAATGCCAGGAAGCATCAAAAGCTGAATTATTCTTCCCTCTAAGGATGGATGCCTGGAACAAAGTTAGATCGCCAGTCAAGAGTTGTCAGTGGGGTGGGGGAAGAAGTTCCTTTGAGAGAAGTACACCTTTCCAGGCCCCCCTTGCACTTCCTTCCAGCATAGAGAGTCTCTACTCCAAAGAGTAGGGTCCAAAGGATGAGGTGAACATCTCCATGAGGCCTTATCCCCAGTGTCTATTTCCTGCCCTGGATTCTGTATTCCTACTTGTTTTGGCCAGTAAGAGGAATGGAGGCAATTTTGCCCACTTCCATAGGAGACTGTTGGAAGCGTTTCCTGTACAAACATTTCCAAAGATCTGCTTGTTTCTTTCTATTATCTGCCCCTGCTTCGGATGGCTTTGTGTGTTTATTTTACCCTGATGTGCTCTGTGTATTTTGTAAGCCCCCCCTAAGCCTTTTTGGAATGAGGTAGGGTATGAATAAATAGGAGTATTGTTTCTGGAACCTCCCCTTCCCGCCGCCCTTCCGCCTACCTGAGTTTACGCTCTGCTGAAGCTTCAGGCCCGGGGCCTATGGGGATGCCACTTAGTAACTTACTGCTCCCACGTATCCTGAAGATAATGGGGCTTCCAAAGGGGCAGAACAAACCACCGGAGAGTTGTTTAAGCGCTAAGAAAATCTGGCTCCATACATTATTCCAAATCTATATTTATGTTCATGGCTTATGAAGCACCTCGGGGCCCTTTGGGATATGAAAAGCTGCGTGAATCTAAGAAAATATTATTAAACAGATTTATTTTGGGTTGCTAAAGAGTGTGAGGCCCTCTGGAGAACCACTGGAGGAGAATGAATTATTTTCTGCAATCTCCACCACTTGTCTTTTTAAGAGTCTCTCATTGAACCCCTGGTGCCGCCTTAATCGTTCCAGCTCATCCTGTTGCTATAGTTACAACAATTAATTATATGCTTAACTAGCCTTACTAGTACATTGCTGCCATCCAATTAAAATCTGATTTCATTCTGTGCTTCCGGGGTTATCTTCCCGGCCTCTGGCTCTGAAAACTGTCCCTAACACGGATTGAAAGAGTCCCAGAAGTTGCCCAGTCCATTCCCCAGTGGAATCTTTGGCTTGAACTTGATAGGACAGGACACCGCTGCCCTGGTACAGACCTTGGAATAGGAGCCAAAACATTTGGGAGATTTGAACCCAACAGCTGCACAAATCGTAAAACTAATACCCAATGGGTATAAGGCTGCTATGAAGAGATGAGGGGTTTTTTTTCCCTTCTTAATTTGAATAACGTATTTAAAGTGGAATGAAGATCCACGGGATTCTTAAATTCGTGGCTGTGCCCAGCCACTGGTATGACATCCAGACACTCCTGCAGGCACCAGAAGCCGAGCTGGGTGGCGGGGATCCAGCTCTCCACGGCCACCACTGCAGACCAGGGGACTGAAGAATCGGTGGGACCCTCTGAAGCTCCAAGGGGCACTGAGACTGTCCGTCTCCAGGTACTCGATGAAACTGTGTTGGCTGGAAATTCTGGATTATTCCCTCTTCTGCTGATTACCAGTGCCATAGTAACAGCCCAGCACTTCCGTTATTACAAGGAGGGAAACAAGCCTTTAGAGAGGTCTGGTTCAAGTTCACGGCCCTTTCCAGGATGGAGCTGTAGGTCACAACGCATTCCTGTGAAAACTCTGAAGGTTACTGCCTTTTCCTTTCCTTTTCTTTTTTTAAATCACAGAAGTTATTCTGTCAATGTAACTGACACTATGCTTTCCTGATCTATCGGTCTCCATAGTTTCTCCTCTTCCCTCTTTGGCCCCTAATAATGATAGCTAACACTGTTGTGTTACTCTGCACCAAATTCTAAGTGATTTTCCTGCCTTGCTTGATTTCGTGTGGAAACGGAGGATCTCTGTGCTGAAGTACTTGTCCCAGGACACTGAGCTAATGACAGAGCCACAGTCCTACCCAGACCTGCCTGGATCCCAAGTGCGTTCTGAGTCTTTATACTCTGAGCTCCTCCAAAATGCCTTTTCTGCTCTCACCGTTTTCTTCAATGAACTGTCCTTTTGATTTCCTGCCCTGCTTCAGCCCTGAGGAGGTTTCCAATCCAAACCCAGGCCTGATGCTCCTTCACCTGCCTGACACATACCCCTTTCATGCAGTCCTGTGGCCACGGCAAACATGTGTGTTCACAACTGACACACCCTCTGACCCGCATTTGTCCATCCTCTGGACCTCCTCACCTCTGTGAAGCGACCCACTGTTCGCTGACCACAGAGCCCTAAAACTCAGAACTGTCTTTGGTTTTTGACTCCCCGTCTCCGCAGACTCCCTACAAATAACCAGTCTGTTGGCCGGCTTGCTGCTCACCCCTGTTGACCCAAATGGACCACTTCTGGAGCCAACACTGAGTCCAGTGTGTGGATTTCACAAGAAATTAAAATGCATGTGGAGTTTCTCTCCAGCTGTCCACACTCAGTGGTTTTATGGTGTCTATCTCCCACTATCACTCCTGTATGTTCAGGATTTCTGCACCGTCTTCCGGAAGGCCAGGGTTGGAAGGGGCCCCTCCTCTATAGTTATCACATACCAGCTTCCTTCTCTTACCATCACTGCACCCCGTCCCCATAATCATACATAGCCTTCTTGTGGCCACACTTTGAAAATATGTCCCCCAACACCCTTCATAGCTATATCCCATTCTTTTTATTTTTAAAGATTTTATTTATTTATTTGCCAGAGAGAGAGAGAGAGAGCACAGGCAGGCAGAGTGGCAGCAGAGGCAGAGGGAGAAGCAGACTCCCCGCCGAGCAAGGAGCCTGATGTGGGACTCGATCCCAGGACGCTGGGATCATGACCTGAGCCCGAAGGCAGCTGCTTAACCAACTGAGCCACCCAGGAGTCCCCCATTCTTGTTTTTAAATTTAATTTTATTTTTTCAGTGTTACAAGATTCATTGTTTATGCACCACACCCAGTGCTCCATGAAATACGTGCCCTCCATAATACCCACATCCCATTCTTAAGACAAAGTTAGCCCATGTGAGGCCTTTAATAAAACTGAATTTCTAAATTTGAACTTGCCAATAGCAAGTTCACAATAGTCCACAATAGCCAAACTATGGAAGGAGCCCAGATGTCCATTGACAGATGAATGGATAAAGATGGTGTGTTACACACACACACACACACACACACACACACACAGGAATATTACTCAGCCATCAAAAAGAATGAACTCTTGCCATTTGCAATGACATGGATGGAACTAGAGGGTATTATCCTAAGTGAAATAAATCAGTCAGAGAAAGACAATTATCACATGATACCATTGATATGTGGAGTTAAGAAACAAGGCAGAGGATTATAGGGGAAGAAATGAAACAAGATGAAACCAGAGAGGGAGACAAACCATAAGAGACTCTTAATTATAGGAAAAAAGGTGAGGGTTGCTGGAGGGGAAGGGGTGAGAGGATGGAGTGCAGTAATGGTCCAGAGAATAGTGTCTCTGAATCTGTTCAACATAATCCCTTAAGACAACAAGAAGAGCCCATCACCATCCTGGCTTCCCTGGGGGCCTGGCTGGCAGTCCCTGGGAAATGGGGAGGAAGTGCTTGCTTACATAAACTGGATTATACCAGTCCCTCTCGGAGTGTTGTCCTCTGTCACTGCCACCATCACAGAGGAGCTCCAGAATCCCACATTTATTTTGCACTAATTGATGTCCTTCTGTGAGCAGCTTAATCTCACCAACTCTGCTAAAAGAAAATAAAAAGAGGAAAATGTTCCAGAAAGAGCTATTCCTTATTTAATCACTATGGCAACACTGTTATCACAGGGGCTATCTATCTAGGCCAAAATAGTGCAGAAAAGAGAATGGCTGTGGTACACTTGCCCTCCCCCTCCCCCTACCCTGGGTCCCCACAGCAGCCTAGGGACATAAATGGGGTCACAGGCAGATGGGAGAGGTTTCTAGCCTCTGCCCTAGCTGCTCCTGGGTGCCCAGGAGGCATCTCAGCTCACATGAACTGGGCCCCTGATTTCCTCAGGGTCCTTGCTGGGGCAGGTCCTGTGCTGGCCCCTGCTGAGAGTACCAGGACAGATGTGAAATTATCTCTCAGGGAGCAGATCCAGCTGGTTGGTTCTGTGGCCCACGGTGTTCCCCAGTAGACACTGAGTACAAACTAGGAACTGGCGCCACTCCATGTCCGTCCTCCTCTCTCTCAAGACACGTACCACAAGCCAAGTTCCCCTTTGCTCCTGGTGTTTTAGAAACTGGGTAGGGGCACCTGGGTGGCTCAGTGGGTTAAGCCGCTGCCTTCCGCTCAGGTCATGATCTCAGGGTCCTGGGATCGAGTCCCATATCGGCCTGCTTCCCTCTCTCTCTCTCTGCCTGCCTCTCTGCCTACTTGTGATCTCTCTCTGTCAAATAAATAAATAAAATCTTAAAAAAAAAAAAACTGGCTAAATCCCCTCCTTCAGGTTTAGTTCTCTCTTTGTACAGACCCAACTCCAAATACAGAGGAATGCTGCCCAGCCAGAATCCCCTTCCCCCTGCCCACCCTCCCTGAACTGTGTCCTTGAGTCAGTCAGCCTTACGCATCTACACTCTTGTTTCCCATGTTACGGGTTCTTCCCCAGAAGCTCCCTGGCTCTTCACATAATTGAACCCTCAAGGGGCCAACCCCTCATTCCCCCTGGAACTGTCGAATCCCTAGGTGAACATATTCACGTTACTTATATCTCAGAAACAACAAATGTAACCAAAACCATGAGGTTGGATGATTTGAAGGAACTTGCATTGGCTTTCTCAGCTTTTTATAGGAAGAGCTACAGGCATGGACTTGGCAGAGGGCTTGACCCCTTCACAAAGATGTGGGTTAAAGGCATAAGCTGGATTGGAGAAAAGTACTGCTATGGACTGAACTGTGTGTGTCCAAAATGCATATGTTGAAGCCTAACCCTCAATGTGACCGAATTTGGAGTAAAGAAGTAAAGTTAAATGAGGTCATATGGGTGGAGTCCTACTCCAGTAGAATTAGTGCCCTTATAAGAAGAAACCTCAGAGCAGCTCCGTCTCTCTGCTAAGTGAGGACATAGTGAGTAGGCAGTCATCCACAAGCCAGGAAAAGAGCTCTCACCAAGAGCCAAATGGCTTTCTGAGCCTCTAGAACTGCAAGAAATAAGCGTTTGATGTTTGAGTCCGTGTGTGGCATCCCCTGCTACTTTGATAAAAAGATATTTTGACAAGGATAGCTTGGGTAGAATAGCGGAGAAATATATTTAGACTGAAATACCAGATTCATCAAATCTACAAATTAAATAGGGAATAAATGACGTCTTTGCAATACTGAGTGTTCCAATCTACAAATATGGATGTATTGGCTTGTTAAGGCTACCATAACAAAGTTTCACAGGTGGAAGGCATAAACAACAGAAAAATGATTTTCTCATTGTCCAAAGGTTAAAAATTCAAGGTCACGGATTCAGCAGGGTTGATTTATTCCCAGACAACTTTCCTGGGTTGTAGAAGGTAGTGTTCTCTCTGTGTCTTACCATCACCTTTCATCTGTGCCCTGCTGTGTTCAAATTTACTCTCTTAAAAGGACATTAGTCATATTGGATTAGGGTCCACCCTAAGGACCTCATTTTAACTTAAACTTCTCTTTACAATCTCTATCTCCAAATAGAGTCACATTCTGAGGTAGAGTGGGGGTTAGGACTTCAACATATAAATTTTGGAGGGTACCACAATTCAGCCTGTGACAATGAAATATCCCTCTATTCATGCTTTCTTTATCTCAATAGTGTTTATGGGGTTAATGTTGAGGTCATGCCCATTTTTTGTTAGATTTATTCTGAGATATTTGACATTTTGGACACTTATAATTGGTATCTTTTTAAAAATGTCATTATTTATTTATTTATTGTTCATATATTGAAATCACATTGATTTTATACATTAACCTTTATCCAGTGACCTTGTTAGATTTTATCAATGCAATAGGTTATTTGCAAATTCCTTTAGATTTTTCTACTTCACAATCAACATAATCTGGAAATTATTTGTTCCCTTTTAGTCTTTGTACTTTTCATTTATTTTTCTTGCTTTATTGCAGTGGCTAGGACAACCAGTACAATAATGAATAGGAATGATAATAACAAGTTTTGTGCTATTTCTAATATCTGGGGAGATGCCTAGTATATTATACTATCAGGTACAATTTTTTGTACTTGGATTTTTTTGTTCATTATCAGCTTAGGGAGGTTTTTGTTTTGTTTCTATTTCTTGTTCACTGAACCTTATCAGAAATGGGTAATGGATTTTATCGCTGTTGGTTCTGCATCTAATTAAAGCATCATACCATTTTTTCCTATTATTCTGTTAATGTGGTAAAATAAAGATTAGTTTTCTAAGGTTAAATGCTACATTTCTGGGATGGATGGACCCAAATTCAAAAGGGTGTACATCTTTTTAGAAAGTGTTGGGTTCATTTTGCTAAAATGTATTTATAATTTTTGTATGTCTATCCTTGGAACTGGCCTATAATTTTCCCTTCTTATAAATGTTTGTGTCATGATTTGTTTTCAAGTTAATACTGGCCTCATAAAAAAAGATGACACATGTTCTCTATTTTATTTTGCCATTTTCTGGAGAAGTTTGTACAAATTTGGTGTTATTTATTCTTTAAATGTCTGGAAGAAATGACCAGCATGCCTGGAGATTGCTTTGTGGGGATATTTGTAATTACAAATTCAATTTATTTACTCTACGGAGAACTATTTAGATTTTAGAAAATTTCTCCCTGTTTCCATTTTGGTAAGTTGTATTTTTCTAGAAAATTCCTCAGTTTACCTAAATTTCAAAATTTACTGAAATAAAGTTGTTCACGATATCCTTTCATTATTTTTTGTAACCGTATGTAGGATATGTGGTAATTCCTCTTCTGCATTCCTGCAATTGGCGATATATGTCTTCTCTCTTTCTCTTAATCATACTTAGTAAGAGTATAGTTTTTCAAAGAATTTACTTGCAGATTTGTAATTTTTTGTGTTGTACATTTGTTCCATATTTAACTAATTGCTACTATTGTAATTATTACCTGCTTTCCTCTTTCTTTCTAACTTAATATTTTTAACTTTCTATTATAGGTTCTATCAAAAAAATCAATAGATGATAAATTTTCAGTTTATCTTCTTTCTGACATATGAACATATTCCTTTAAGCATGGTTTTAACTACCTCCTGCACATTGTAGTGTATCATATTTTCATTTCATTTAATAAAATAATTTTAAATTTCCATTATGATTTAATTTTGCCCATGGATTACTTAGACATATACTGTTTAATTCCCAAACATTTGGTGGCTTTCTAGTAAACTTAATCATTGATTTCTACCTTTATTTCACTATGTAATTTTAATAAATGGAATTCTGTTAAGATTTGATTTATGGCTCATATGGTCAATTTTGATAAATATTTGATGTACTCCTAAAAATAATATGAATTCTGAAATTGGGTGTACAGGTGGTAAATCACGTTCAAATCTTATATTACCTTTTATGATTTGTTTTTGTTTGTTTGTTACAGAGAATGTGTTAGAATCAGCCAATATGGTTGTGAATTTATTCCTTTAAATCTGCAATCTTTGCATTGGCTATTTTGATGCTATACTATTCGGTGCATACAAATTGAAAATTATTAAATCTTTCTGCTGGTTGATCTTAATCATTATGAAAGGTCCCTTTATCTCCAAGAATGCCTTTTGCCTTAAAGTCTGTTTTATATTATATAATTAAGCCATGTTACTTTTTATTAATGTTTAGACTTTCAGTTGTGTTCTCATGTGAAGGTGTTTATTTGTTCAGATTGAGAGATTTTGTTTTATAATTGATATATTTGTCCATTTACACTTAATATAATTCCTGGTATGTTTGGGGCTTTTATTATCTACTACTTGTCATACCAGTTCTACATCCTTTATATGACTTTCTTGCAATTTTTTGAATAAAGCTTTTAAGATTATTCTCCAGTTCCTTCTGGAAATTAAAACTTTGGTAGTTTTAATATCTTTTATTTTCTTCTAACAGTTACACAGTGATTACAACAAATATCTTTGACTTATTAGAGTCTTATAGAGATAGGTACTTAGATCACTTCCCAGGGAATGCCATAACTTTGCCAATTTCAATTCCATTACCTCGCTCCCATTTTTGTGTGTTGTTTTATGTATTTGTTCTCATTAATTTCAAATCACTGTCATTCTATATAGTCAATATTCATTTAGACTTACCTGCATAGTTTCCATTTCTCTTTATATCTTCCTACATTTTCATGTTTCCATCTGAGATAGCTCTCCTTCTCTCTTAGGAAATGCTTTAGTACTTCTTTTAGTGTGTGCTCAAAGATGACAAATTGTTTAGTTTTGTTTTTCTAAAGGTGTTTTTATTTTTCCTTCATTAAAAAGAATTCTGGATTGAATTCATTTTAATAGCTATATTCAGAAAATCTATTCAGCAACATTTATTTGGGACCTGAAATTTATCTCAAACTTGCTTTGACCCTGTAATTGCCCTTTTAGGAAATCAACAGAAATAAGTTAAAGTGAAAATAAAGCAATTGTGTAAAAAATACAAATTGTATCATTATTTATAAATGTGAAAAGTTGGAAACAAGTGTAAAATCCAACAATAAGGCAACAGTTTAGTAAATTATGGCAAATCCATACAATATTCTGAAAACATTAAAATTATGCCTATAAAGTATTTTTGTGAGAAAAGAAGAGTTATCTTATTATGAAATGTGGGGAAATCAAAATGCAAATTTCAGTAGGTTGTGTGATTTTAGTTAAGTAGCAACACTATGTGCATAGTAAAAGCGTATAAGGAAATACACAACTCAATTATCCCTCTTTATCTATGAGTAGAAGGGTTATGGTGGCTATTTTTCTGTAATTGAAATAAATGATTTCCATATGTGACTAGAGTAGCCTTAATTCTTCTTTTCTTCTGTTATTTAAATTTATAAATAAAACAAACAATAAAATTTATAGCTCTGTTAGAGGACATTTAATTTAAGGGGTTAAAATTATTTTAACTGTCTTCCATACACAGAATTTCCCATGAAAGGAAAACATAGAAATATACAAAAGAGACCCATTTACACTGTCATAAATTGTTCCAACTCTCAAATCACTGAGAAAAATCTACCTTGCACAAGCTGCCATAAACACCCTATCCCCAAACATAAATCTTTGTATTGAAAATGGCATCCCCCACATTTCATCTGGAGTTAAAGGAATAGTATCCACCTTCCTTCATATAGACTATGAGTCACTTCCTAAATCTCATTAGGGATGGTTATAATGCTTTACCAACAGGAATTAATTCCATGCTAATCATATATGTCAGTGACTTTCACAGCTGCTTCACAGAAGAAAGAGTTTTGCAAATTAGTTGCTTTCTTATTTGGGGGGAAGGTGGGATGGGCCAGAAGCAAAGGCATCGTTGGAACTCACATAATGTTTTCAGATTTGTTAATTAGCCTGGCAGTCTCATTTTATCATTTCATCAGAAGATGGTTTGGGGCATAAGCAGTCCTGAGGTCATCATTCTGACTTGGCTGATTAGCACTGGGCTTGTCAGATAATTGGAAAGGTCACAAAACAGTGTCTAGTCTTTCTCCTAAAGCTAAAATTATTGCCAGAAAAAAATTCTAAAAGGTATTCTAGGATTATCTTCGTGGTATTAGACAGATCTGAACTTGAATACTTGGTGCCTGCTCCTTTGCTGTGTGGCTTTAGGGAAAGAGCTTATCTCTGTGAATCTAAGTTTCCTTCCATGTGAAAATGGAAAACATGGGAATGGACAAGACAACACACATGAAATTAATGTCCAACACACAGCAAGGATACAGTACATTTTCATTTACTGAAATCTTCCTTCCACACTTACTGGAAAACCTTGCCATATTGAGAGGACCAAGATTCAATGTGTAAACTAACTGGACATTTTTCACCCCCGCCTCCAGGTAATAATAGTTAAGCTGCCATCAGCCTAGATGTGGAAAGTGATATAGACTGGGGGATTGGGTGGGCATGGGAATAGTAGAAGGAGAGAGGTTGACTCAGTGGGGATTCAGGCAAAGCACAAAAACCTGGAGAGAAAGTCCAATGAAGAGACCATACAGCTTAGTTCTATGCATTCACATAACATTTACTGAGCATCTACTATACTACAGACACAGACTTTGATGTAGAGGATACAGTGGGGAGTAAGATAAGCTCCCCCTTTCTTCAAAGCACTTACACTCTACTGGGGACAACAGTATCATAAAGGCTGCGGAGTGGGGCGATCTGGTATCTGTGGTGATACAGGGAGATGCCTCATTTTCCGCACTCTAGGATAGCCCTGAAACAGCCTGCCTGCTTTCCAACAAGAGTGACTCTACTCACATTGTGTAAAGCCACCTTGGAACACAGGAAGGTCTAGCTGCACTGGGAGGCAGCAGAATGGCACCGAATGGAGTAAACATACTATATATTTTATTCAGTCTTAATTCCAATATTTAGGAAAAGATGCACCTTTCCTCAAAGGGAGAGCCAATCATCACAGAAGTGCACAGCTATAATGAATCCGTCCATACTCACTTCTATAGAGTCGCTGAGATGATCAGCTTCTTGTGGCAAGGACCCCTCTCTACAGAACTCTAGCTTGCCCAGATATCAGATGGTCCTTCCTTGAGCACATCTCTCCAAAATCATGCCCCTTTCTGGAGCTCTACTATGGTCATGCTGGGATGGGCACTTCCATGTTCCTCCATGAAAAGCAACACTGACTTTTTTCTGGGATGGCAGGTCACCCCGAGGATGGAGGTTATTTAGCCTGAGTTTTGAATAGTGTTGAAGATATTGCTAGTTTGAGAGAGAAATTAGTGAATAATACTCCACGCATCCTTTCAGCCATTCTACAAGTATGTGGTGACTGCCTACTATGTGCCTGGCACAGCTCTAGATGCTGGAGATACCCTAGAGCATCAAAGCAGACCCTGACCCCACACTGAGTTTACAGACCAACAAGGAAGGAAGATCTTAAGAAAAACCAGAAATCAAATGTGACCAACATGACTGGTCCTATGTAGGAAAGACACAGGGGGCCATGGGAGGGTGATTTTACCGAGTCAGAGAGGTTATCCCTAAGGAAGTGTTCTAAAGGATGAGTAGGAATGGAACAAATGTGAAGAGGGGAGGGAAGGCAGCCAGAACAGTATGTACAAAGGGCCTTAGCAGAAGAAAGTAAGGTGTATAGCAGGGACAGAAGGAACCCAGTGCAACTCTAGTGGATATAAAGGCAGGGAAAAGGGAGAATGGGTGCCAGGTGAGGCTACAGAGATGAAGTCATCTCTAGTGGGCCCTTCAGGGATCCTTATGTCAAGGCACACACAACTTCAAAACTCACTAGTTCTGTAAACACTGATTATTGTGCCTCATATTCTTTTTAAAATTTAATTAACCTTTTTTTTAAAAAATCTTGAGATAATTGTAGATTTACAAACACTTGTAAAAAAATAATAATACAAAGAAATCTCTTATTCTATTTACATAAAGTCCCCCAATGCTCACCTCTTATAAAACTAAAACTATAGTCCAGTGTCACAACCAGTGTATTGACATTAATACTACAGTCAAGACATGAACAGTTCCATTATGCCAGGATCCCTCCTGTTGCCCTTTTATAATCACACATTTTTTTTCCAGCTCCCAACTCCTCCTCCACTCATTGATCTCCATTTCTATAATTTTGTTATGTAAAATGTTACATAAATGGAATCACGGAGTATGCAAATTTGGGAGATCCACTTTTATCACTCAGCATAATTCTTTGGAGATTTACTCATTTATGTATCAAGGTTTGTCCCTTTTTATTGCTTCTTTTTCTAAATTCTTGAGGTGAGAGATTATTGATTTGAAAATTTCCTCTTTTCTCATTTATGCACTGTTATAGATTTTCCTTTTAGCAATGCTTTATTTGTATCTTACAAATTTTGTTTTGTTGTATTTTCATTTTCCTTCTATCCAATAGTATTGTTTTTATCTCCCTTGAGACTTTCTCTTTGCCCCATGGGCTATTTAGAAGAACATTCTTCTAATAGTATCTAATTGTTTGGCATTTTCCTATTTCGTTTCCATTGTGCTCAGAGAACAAACTTTGTATGATTCCAGTTCTTTTAAATTTGTTGTAAGTTTGTTTTATAGCCCAGGATATGGTCAAACTTGGAACATGTTGTGAGGGGTCCTGAATATAATGTGTTGGGTCCTCCATCAGCTTTTGCTTACATACTTTGCAGTTCTGTTGTCTGGTGCACATATAAACACATTTAAGACTGCTATGTCTTCTTAGCAGACTGACCCATCTGTCATTCTACAGTGTATTTCTCTATTTTTGGTAAATTTCTTTCCTTTGAGCTTGACTTTATCTGATATTAATACAGTCAGTTTTCCTTCTCCTCCTCTGCCTCTTACCCCTCCCCCTTCCCTCCCTTCCTCTAGACCCCTCCATCTTCTTCTTCTACTATTTCTTCTTGTTGTTGTATTAATGTTTGCATGGTATATCCTTTGTCATCCTTTTACTTTCAAGCTACCTCTGTCATCATATTTGAAATGAATTTCTTATAAACAGCATGCAGTTAGGCCAGTTACAAATTCATTCCTCCAATCTCTGTCTTTTAGTTGATACATTTACACCATTTATAGTAAATGTAATTACTGATTACATCAGCCAGTTTATTTATTTATTTATTTATTTTGTTTTCTGCATGTTCTCTCAGTTTTTCATGTTTTGTTTTTCTTTCTTATTTGACAGACAGAGATCACAAGTAGGCAGAGAGGCAAGTGGTGGGGGGGTGGGGAGAAGCAGGCTCCCCGCTGAGCAGAGAGCCGGATGCAGGACTCGATCCTAGGACCCTGGGATCATGACCTGAGCCTAAGGCAGCAGCTTAACTCAGTGAGCCACCCAGGTGCCCCTCATGCTTTTTTTCTATACTCTGAATTGACGTGATTTACTTGAACCAACATTTTTTTAGAATTCAACTTCAACGTATCTGTACGGTTTGTTTGTTTGTTTGTTTGTTTGTTTTACTGTGTTTCTTTGTACAGTTTTTAAATGGTTGTTTTAGGTATTATTTACATATGGATTATCAAAGTCATTTTATCAGTTTCATGGAAGCATAGAAAACTTACATCCCTTTATGTTTTTTTTTAATCTCCTCAATTTATAACATAATCACCTTAGGTATTTTTTTTTAACAAAAAATTAGAACAATTTCATTGTATAATTTTTGTTTCAATTATCAAGTTTAATTTAGAATACTCAAGAGAAAAAGGAAAGTTTATGGTATTTATATTTTTGTTTATTGTGTTCTTTATTCATTCTTGATGTTCCAAGTTTCCTTCTTTTATCATTTCTATTCTGTCCAAATAAATTCAGCCTTTCCTTTAGAGTAGGTCTGCTGGTGACCAATTGGTGACAAATATTTTTCTTCTGGTTTTTCTTCAGTCCTAAAGGATATTTCAGCCAATGTATGGGCTGACAACTCTTTTCTTTCAGTCCTATATTGTGCCACTTCTTTTTGGCCTCCATATTTTCTAGTGAGAAATCCACTGTCATTTCAATTATCTTCCCCTTATAAACAATGTGTTATTTTTCTATGGCTTCTTTCAAGACATTTCTTTACTTTCAGCTTTCAAATGTCTAATTATGTGTCTTAGTGTGGATTAATTTGGGCTTTTCCTATTCTGGGGTTTCTTTTCAGCTTCTTAGATTTGTAAGTTTATGTCTCTCAACAAAGTTGGAGAGTTTTCAGGCAATATTTCTTTCCTTTTTTTTTTTTTTTTTACTTTTTTTCTTTAAATTCAATTAGCCAACACATATTACATCATTAGTTTCAAATGTAGAGTTTAGTAATTTATAATTTGCATATAACATCCAGTGCTCATCTCATCACCTGTCCTCCTTAATGCCCATCACCCTGTTACCCACCACCCACCTTCCCTCCAGCACCCCTCAGTTTGCTTCCTATAGTTAGGAATCTTTTCATGGCTACTCTCCCTCTCTGATTTCTTCCCATTCCGTTTTCCCTCCCTTCCCCTATGATCCTCTGTGCTGTTTCTTATATTCCACATATGAGTGAAACCAAATGATAATTTCCTTTCTCTGACTGACTTATTTCACTCAGTACAATATCCTTCAGTTCCATCCACACTGATGTAAATGATAATATTTCATCCTTTTTGATGGCTGAATAATATCCCTGTGTGTGTATGTGTGTGTGTGTGTGTGTGTGTGTGACATTTCTTTATCTATTTTTGTATTGATGGACATCTGGGTTCTTTTCATAGTTTGGCTATTGTAGAAATTGCTGCTATAAACATTGGGGTGCAGGTGCCCCTTCGGATCACTACATCTGTATCTATGAGGTGAATACCTAGTAGTGCAATTACTGGCTTGTAGGGTAGCTCTATTTTTAACTTCTTGAGGAAACACCTTACTGTTTTCCAGAATGGCTGTACCAGATTTCATTCCCACCAACGGCGTAAGAGGGTTCCCCTTTTTTCCATATCCTTGACAACATTTGTTGCTTTCTGACTTGCTAATTTTAGCCATTCTGACTGGTGTGAGGTGGTATCTCATTGTGCTTTTGATTTGTATTTCCCTGATTCAGGCAATATTTCTTACAGTACCATTTCAGCCCCACCTTCTTTCACTTCTCCCTCCAGGGTTTCCATAGCACAAATGTTTGATCTTTTGTTATAATTCCATAGATCTCAAAGGTTCTGTTCTTTTTCATTTCTTAAGGTTTATTTTTTTATCAGTGTTGCTCAGATTGCATAATTTCTATTTTTCTATCTTCTGGTTCACATATGCCTCTGTTGGCTCTGTTCTGCCTTTGAATTCATCCACTGAGATTTTTGTTTCAAGCATCCAACTCTTGATTTCAGCTCAGGTGATGATCTCAGGGTCTTGAAATCAAGCCCCTCTTTGGGTTCAGTGCTCACTGTAGAGTGTGCTTGGGATTCTTGGATTCTCTCTCTCCTCTCTCTCTGCCTCTCTCTTAAATAAGAAACTCCTATGAAGTCAGACCAAGGTGAGCTGATCTCCCTGGAACAATGTCCAAGCAGCCAAGCCAAGCAACTTCCTGATAGCCCCTGACACTTGGGTGTTACTAGGAGGGTCTTGTATTGGAATACCTTTGGTTGGCGGGGGTAGGAAGGAAACAACTGTTTCTCTCCCTACAACAAGAGAAAATTAGCTTCCACTTGCCATGTGTCTCCTCACCAATGCTAAGGACCCCTCCCCTATTATGTGCATAATGACCCTCCACGCTTACATGAACGTGAGTGAGGTTATGGGGAAGTGTTAATTGTGATGAAGTATTAATTTCTTCTTGCCTTAACCATCCCTCTCCTGGTTCAGCAGAGAACCAGCCTATGCTCCCAGCTCCCAGGGAGGCACCAAACAGGGTAAAGGCAGTGTCTCCCTAAGAAGCCTCCAGACATTTGCTCCCCAGTGGGTCCTGGGGAGTGGCTCAGAAATAACAGTGTCTTGATCAGAAACATCAAAGTGTAAAAGGAGAATTTGCTCAAAGAAGCTTTTAGAAATTAGGAGAACAGTATGTGTGTGGGATGGGAGTGGGACGGCAGAGCTCCCTCTGTTCTGTAAACAGCACAAGCAGAAGAAATAGTGACTGAGGCTTCATCTAGGCACACAGGGCCCAAGCACCTTGGAAAAGTTCCAGTGTCCCAAGGATGGCTCGGAATGGCAGACGTTCTGGGCCAGAAGGTACTCGCTGACTCTGGTGGCAGACAGTTCCATATTATCCATGGATTAGAGTCTTGGTGTGACTTGGGAGGGGAGAGGCTTGAAGGAGGGATTAGCATAGAAACTCCTGTTTTAGAAAATGCAGTGGTTTCTGTTCCTTCTCCCTTGGGTTTTGTGACCTGTGCTCCAAGGGGACCACTGGAGACCTCACAGTATACTCCCATCGATCCTGACAGCATCCTGTGACAAGGTCACATGGCCAGGAGGCAGAAGAGCAGCTCTGAATCACATGGGACTCCCCACCCACACTTTTCACTTCACGGTGGATGACCCGTACTTTCTGCCAAGGGGAAGCTTTAATAAAACACTTCTTGGAAAGTTCCATGGTCAGAAAGACATGTTCCAGCAAGGTGAGCATAGAAAATCATGAGGTAGGTACCTCTCCTGTTTCAAGAGGTCTCTACTTCTCTCCAGCCCCTGGCTCCTCTGTATGGGAGGAGGAGGAGGAGGCCTGTGTCTTCTCTTTAACAGTCTGTTCATTGCCTCTTGCTCATGTCAACTCATATGCATTTGCATGTGAAAATTACCTTCCTCGGCTCCCAAATTGATGTTTGCCTGTGCAAGGGGAGACTTCTCTCTCTGAAGCTCAAGAAGACATTGCTATAAAAAAATAATTACGATTCCCATTCTGATGCTCACCCTGTGGCCCGCCATACCTCACACATCAGAGTGTGCCAATAGGATACCACACATGCCAGCAAGCATTCGGTTTATTTTGTGCACGGGCCCTCGGAGAGAAGCGGGTACTGCTTACCTCTAATTTAGTCTGACAAAATCCATACCCTGCAACTTAATTTCTCACAGTTCCTGTTTCATGACACTTTCTGATGTCAACTCTAACGTGATTTTAGAGATTCTAGAACCATTTTCTTCAGGCACTGAGAATCCCTCCTTTTCTCCATAGATTGAAGTAAGTGTCTCGCCACAAGGTACAAGAATAACTTTGCCAAAGTTAACAACACAGTGGTTTGTTGATTTACCCAGGGGCGGGAGGCTCCTTCCTCAGAGTCCCTGAACATTCGTTCTAGAGGACCCCAATGGCATCTTGGAGGTCTCACTCCTCTGTGTCCCCCAAGGGAGGATCTCGGAACCCATCTTTTGCCTGAACAGCACTGCAAATTTTTTGTCCCCCTCTCTAGTAATTAGTCAGCTACCAACAGCTTCCTTTCCAAGGGCTGTCTCTCAGAACTTGGTTCTCCCGACCCATAAGCAGCTCTGAATTTCTCTCAGGCAGATAGAAAGGCGGAGCTCATTCCCTCCCTCCTCCTGCCTGTGACCTTGACAAGGACAACGATGAAGCGTGATAACCAGGCCCTTACTGTAAGGTCTACAAAAAGGCTTTCAACCATCCACACACATTTTCAGATCGAATTCTAACCATAAGTATACTGGGTAGTTAATAGCTGTCCAAATCTGAAACAGGGGAACCCCAAGGATCAAAGATTAATTTTCTCAAGATTCACAGTGAGTAAGGTTTGAAGACACATTCTTGGCAAACTCCCCCTCGATGATGTGATCCAGGGAAGCAAGATGTGGGACATGCGTGCACGCCACACATCATGGCGTCCCAAGGTAGGCCCTGTGGGCACTGAAGGCTCCACCCCATGTCCCTTTCTGCCCCTCTCCAAAAATCACAGGTACTCAGAAAAGGAGACGGAGCACATCTAGACGTGCGAACAGCACCAAGGCTAAACAAAGGGAGGCCCATTCACCACACTGAATGTGGATTCAGCGTCTTTCATTAACACCTTCTTTGACACAAAAAGGAGAGGCTGAGAGCCATTGCTCAGATGAGTTCTCATCTTGGACAAGGCTCCCAGCATCCAGACCATGCAGCCAACAGGATTTCAGCAACCAAGAGGAATCGGGAAAGAATCAGCTTCCACAAAGGAGAGGCACTCTCTCCCACTAACACCCAACAGCTGTACACCCATCAGGCCTCATGAGCTGTGTGGGATTCCGGGAATTGAGAACGCCCCCCTCCCCGCCACCAAACATTAATGATGCTACATATTCTGCCACAGGGCCCTTGCACAGGCAGGTTTTGTTTGATTCTGATCTCTCCTCTGTAGTATGTTGAGCAGAAATGATGATTCCCAATGAATTCATGAGAAACCTGAGGTCCATAAAGAATAGGTAAATGGGGGGCGCCTGGGTGGCTCAGTGGGTTAAGCCTCTGCCTTCGGCTCAGGTCATGGTCTCAGGGTCCTGAGATCAAGCCCTGCATCAGGCTCTCTGCTTGGCAGGGAGCCTGCTTCCCCTCTCTCTCTGCCTGCCTCTCTGCCTACTCATGATCTCTCTCTCTCTTTCAAATAAATAAATAAAATCTTAAAAAAAAAAAAAGAATAGGTAAATAGGGAGGCAGCTATCATTCAGTTGGGAACGGGCCTTATGCTATACCCATTTCCATGGCAAGTCTTCAAATAAGCACAATGACTTGTGATGTCCACCCTGAAGAGGAACAAGAGGGAGACCTGGAAAGGGTATGTGATGTGCCCAGGTCCTCAAGTCAGGTAGAGGCAAGATTAGGTCCCATACTCTGGACTTCTGGTGTCAAGTTCACAGTTGTCTCTACCACTTGCCAAAGGCCTAAAGCTTTCTCCCAAGCCTCCTGGGGAACCTCAGATGGGCATGGACACTTGTCAGACCCCCAAATAGAGAAGGTGATACAATCTGTTAAGAAGCCTTTAGAGGCTTGTCAGACCCCCAAATAGAGAAGGTGATACAATCTGTTAAGTTGGGGGGGGGGTGTCAGGGTTTATGCCCCATGGATGTGTTTAGGGGCCAGACAGCAAGGAGGGTCCTAATTGGACTATATGTGGAAAAATGCAGATATGAAGAAATCTGCAGAAGGGGGATAGTAGGCTTCCCACCAAGCTGAATGTTTTCTCGGATTTTTCTGCCCAATGCATGATGAGCTCTGTTTGACAGATGAGGCCTTCTGAGGTTGATTTTAACCCCCAAAATCACCTACAGGTAGAACAAGGAGCAGCCAACTTGGAACCCACAGAGCACAAATGCAGAAGGGCATCTCCAATACCAGTGTTTGTTTGGCAGAACTGGAGGTCATGAGATGGGTGATGGGGGCGGATACAGCAGAGTAAGGAGCACGCACTGCTCACAGGCTTCACATGATCACAATTATATGGATGTCGAGGGCGAAAGTAATCCACGAAGGAGACGCTGCTGAATGTGAAGCTGGGTGCAGGGTGGGCGGCTCACGGAAGGGAAACAGGAAATGGTCGCGCTTGTACGTCTTAAAGACGCAAACCCACTTCCCCAAGCGACACCTGTGCTCCAGTGCCCCTGCCCAGGAGGACTCTCAGATTAACCTCCAGGACGCTGCAGCATGCTCTCGACTCAGTCAGAGAAATGAGACACAGTTCAGACCTCTGTTCTAGCCAACAGGGCCAGCGTCCGCAGCAGTGGGCAGTGTTCGGAGGGGAGGAATGCAGCTCATCCTGAGGGGCCAGGGGCAGGGTCCGTGGGGCATCAGACTTCTCTGCTCAGCCCGAGACCGAGGATCACAGACATAAAGGAGATGTCTTTTTGGAAGACGCACCCCCTGCTTTGGTTGTGGCAGGTGTGAAGGCGTGGATTTCCCCAACCCACACGAAGCCTCCCGTTGCATAGACAGAAGCCTGAAACTGTCTGTGAGTGCTTCCCTGTGTGTTCACTCCAAAGGGCAACAGGACTCTGGTCAAGGAAGGGCTCTGCATGGAGACAGTGCTACTTTGCCCTGCCCGTTTTAGAGGGACAGTCTCTAAATTCTCAGGGGTCCTAAAGGGCATGGCATTGATCCCAGAGGTCCCTTGGCTCAAGGTCAACATCACACAGGTAGAAGATCTTCCTTATTCCGCAGCCCCCAAGTCCTAGGCCGGTCCCCAGATGTCTCACTTCCTTATAAGCTTTATCCAGAGCCCACTCTGGATGTTTCAGATTTCCTGAATGGACACCAACAGAGTACACCTTAGAGGATGCCATTTCTCTGCCGCAATCTATGAAGAAGGATCTGGACGAAATGGTTTCAACTTCTGCTAGGAAAATGATGCTCAAGGGGAGGAAACTAATCACTAGCCAACTTCAAGGGGCCATTTACCACCTTGGGCTTCCCAGTGTACTCAACCAAGCACCAACCCCATGAAGTACACATCCAAAAGGCTCCATTTTGAAACCTTTCCCAGCTCCAACCTCCTCCTGTTGACTCACAATGGATCCAGCATATTAAAAACAGCAGTTAATTACAAAATAAATAAATCCACTGCTTTGGCAAATTTCTTTTAACTTGAGCATCCCCCTGCCTATTTTGCAGAGGATGTCGCTGCATGATCAAGGTCAAGTTCAAATATTTTCATATATTTTTTTAAAGTAATTGGTCCAAGAAGTGGAAGGGGCTCTAGGGGTTGGGAGAGAGAGGGCTGAAGCAGCTAGTCCTGGGGAAAAGAGATTGTCTGAACAGGAGGGAGACTGGGGATTAGAGTTTTCTGTCCCGAAGAATGGCAGTCTCCCAGTAAGGGGACACTGGTGGACCTCTAGGGAGGCGTTTCAGCAGCTAAACCTCAGGCAGGAGTCAAAGGGCATCAGGAGGCTGCTGTCCCCATCTTCCCCCACAGGGGGCCGTGCTGGCTTGGAAACTGAGCACAGCCTCGGGGTTAGTAGGCACCAACCACAGAGAGCCCTTGCCAACTGTTCCAGCATGCAGGAGTCCCCTGCAGCCCTCACATGGAGGCTGGGGAAAAGGAGAATGCCCCTAAAGGAAGTGGGCATGGGAGTCCAGAGTCACATCTAATGAGACTTGCAGAAATAGAGTAAAAAGACATTCTTCACCTTGAGCCTCATGGTAATTGTACACTCAAGCCGCACCCCGTGAATAACACCGACCAACACTTCATGGAACTTGTTTTCTGCAGAATACTCATTAGGAAAGCCTCACGTGGGTAGACTTTGTCCCCAGGTTCTTGACTTCCCTTCCCTCTTGTTATAAATAAGTTCATGAACGGCGTTATTTTAGCGACCAAAGAAATATGACCTCACGCTAGGCTGGTATCAGCATCCTGCCAAACATCTGGATGAAAAGCAAAGACTTCATTCAGCTCCCTTTGATTTGCGTTTTGAGATACCTGGACACCTGACCTCACCCATGGCAGCTGCGAGTTTCTCTCTCATTCATTTCCTCACCACTTTGGCCTCAAGTACAATTTTTCAATCTACTCAGCCCAGCTTTCCGATGCCAAATTACCCGTGAACTGAGTTTTGGAAGATAATATTTAGATGATGAAATGTCCTCAGAAAACGTTTACTGTATATTGAAAAGCAAAATGCAAGCCATGGAACAGAACGTCCCATGTGTCCAGCCAAGTCTCACGAGCCACGGCAGTCACAGTCTGTAAAGTGGCAATGGATAGTGACCAAGCATCCACTGAACCACTGACCTGAGGGAAAAATAAAGGTTTGATTCCTGAAAACCTCCAGTCCCATTTTCAATAACCACATCAATTCATATCCTTGTTTTATGTGTATTTCCATACCTTAAACTCACAGTCACTAGCTCTCTAACTCCCGCCTCCCTGAGGTTTGACTGACACACACATTTTCTCTGCAAGGCACAGCATGGGCTCCTTACCTCTAGGAACATGAGAGGTGCTTCTGTACTACCCTTGGTGGCCATTTTAAACAGCAAAATCACACAAAATCACACAAAGGCACAAAATGTGACCAAAAAGACATCAGAGGAACTTGTTTATGGGATGAGCACTGAAACAAGAAGGCTTGCGGTATTCAATCTCAGCTGGGAACAGGAGCAGCTCTGGTGTCTTGCCGCCCTGGGCACACCCACCAGTGCTCTGGTCCATGCTGAACTTACTGATTTGGGGTTATAAACCCATTTCAGCAAGTAGGTGAAATCACAAAGACAGAATCAACACAACTGCTTCTATAATCATAAAAAGAATTAATGAACATAAAAACCATTAGCTAAGCCAACACGAGGGACAGAGGGTAATAATGATTTTCTGGATCTAGCGTACACTAAGCATTTCCGATGTTCTGGGCAGGGACCTCGAATCCTCTCTCCCTGAAGTCGGCAAACTTGCTCCATTTCACTCATTGCAGATAATGAATATAACTGGGTTTTTTCCTTCTGATTCTAAACCCTTCTATAGATGCTATAAATGGACAAGAAAAAAAAAGTGCTCCATCTCCTTTTTATGGTAAATTTCCGAATATAAGGAGACCATACCCCATTTTCCTAATGTGAAGATTTTAATATAACATTATTAAGTTGTGCAAATAAACCTGCAATGTTTTGGATTACAATTTAGCTGTGCATAGCTAATTTAAGTCTCTCGTATCACCGAGCAAGATATTATTTTTCAAAAAGAGTGCTTTTTTTAAAAAAAGATTTTATTTATTTATTTGAGAGAGAGAGAGAGAGACAGAGAGAGAGACAGAGAGAGAGACAGAGATAGAGAGAGACAGCACGAGTCGGGAGGACAGAGAGAAGCAGGCTCCCTGCTGAGCAAGAAGCCTGATTCAGGGTTTGATCCCAGGACCCTGAGATCATGACCTGAGCCGAAGACAGATGCTTAACCGACTGAGCCACCCAGGTGCCCCTTGGATGTGTTCTTTGCTCTCTAAATTTGTCCTAAAGCAATTCTATTTTTTACCTCTCTACATTTCTGGAACCTGTTGTCAAGCCATCCCCAGGCCATTTTCCAGAACTGTCAACCTCCCTTCGATTCAAATTGTCGAAGATACAAACTCTTCTAAGCCATAAATGATACAATCACTCTGATTTTTATCCCAAGCTTCAAGTCCCCATTGGCACGACATCAGGATGCTGATTTCCCCCAGGTCTCCTGGAGTGATCTGACAAAATGTTCCTTTTTAAAGGATCTTTCAAAAGCTAGTTTACAATTAATGGCACTTGAAAGAGTGAAATCTTTTCCCTGAGGATAATTACTATTCTCGCATTAATACTCTCTCCTCCTCCGACTCCCTCTCACTAATTCTTTCTGGTGACCTCTACCGGCATCCCAACTAGAACTGACTGAGATCAGTGAAAGCTAATGTGTCTTTCCTACGTTATACTTATTGTTCAAAGTCATTAACAGGCTGCCTGGTAATAGAAGAGAATTTGAAAGAATTTGAATAGAGGATACCTCCCTCTTTTCCGTAGCATGGTTTGAGAGGGGAGGAGGAGGCATTTGGGTATATATTATAATTTAGGTATATATTCTTCTTTTTGGTATCTGGGTATATATTATATTTGGGTATATTTTCTTCATCTTCTTCTATTTGGGTATATATTATAATTTAATTCCAAGGAACTTGAGCAAAGCCTCTCCAGGGGTCATCACCCTCTCTATGGGTCATCGACCTCTCCTACAAAATCTGACCTTCGGTTTCACAAAGCTTGGCAAGCGTGCCTTCACTGATCCGGTGCTGAGTAAAAGCTAAAACAAGGAGGCAGCAGCCAGGACAAAGTGACTGACTTTGCCACGTGGCAGGGGCGTGTGGCCCACCTCATCGGCTGACAAGGCACATGCAGATCACAAACCATGCTGACTGGGCTCAGAGCACTTGGAAACCTTCTTCAGCCACTGAGGCCCACCAAGAAGCAAATCTCCAGGGACACAAAAAAATTGGGGTTACAGGATTTGAGGAGAAACAACCTACAGCAAACACATGTATTCGCTGAAGTTCCCCACTCTTTGGAAGGGGCCCACCTGGCTCGCCCACCTGACCAAATCCTCCCCACAGCGCCGGAGCCCGCTGTGCTCCGAACGTGAGGCCTCTCCTCACCCCTGCTGGCCAAGGAGATGCCCCCCCACAGATGCCTCTCAGTCTGGGGTCTGTCTGCCTCGGGCTAGGGTCCCCACTCACCACCTCCAGTGGCTCCGCGAGGGCAGGCCTGGCTGGCTCACGCCTCTCTTAGAGTGACCAACTCCGTGCCCATTGCTTCACTGAGGCCAAGGCGAACGTCACCAAACTTTCTCAGTCAAACGACACACGACGGATGGTGCTTCCATGGACCAAATACTCCCAACCCGCGTGGCCGTGCAAGCCCTGTGGACCAGCCAGGCTCTCTCAATCCCATTCAGGGAAGCACGGGCCTCGGGGTGGATTGTTCTAGATACGGTCTCCTCGAGTGTGGAAAACAGCAGGTCGGTCACCCACAATGAGCAGGGTCGTACCCACTCTTGTGATGTTGCTACCACGTTCCTTGTAACCCAGGCTCAGTGACCCCGTGACTTCTCTTCCGTGATCTTTCGTCATGGTTTGAATTCATCCTTTCCACATGCATGAGCTGAAATTTTAAAAATCCATATTTTCTTCAAGGTACAAAAAACACTACGCATGAAGCCACAGGAAAAACAACTAGTAATACATTTTTTTTTCAACTCATAAAGCAAAGGGCTAATTTCCTTAATCTGCAAAGAACTCTAAATCAATCAGAAAAAGGGGCACTTGGGTGGCTCAGGTTGTTAAGCGTCTGCCTTTGGCTCAGGTCGTGATCCCAGGGTGCTGGGATCGAGTCTGGGGAGCCTGCTTCTCCCTCTCCCTCTGCTCCTGTTCGTGTTCTCTCTCTCGCTCACTCTCTCCCTCAAATAAAATCTTTTAAATAAATAAATAAATAAATGAAAAAGAAAAAGAGTAAAATCCCAATCAAAAATGGACAAGACTTATAAAGAGCTCACCAATAAAGAACCACAATGGATATTTGTGTTCTCATTCACAAGAGAAAGAAAATTAAAAAATAGAACCGATTTTCACAATAAAGTTGGCACTAATAAAAAAAAATGTAGCATGTGTTGGAAGGATGTGGAGTAACAGGCATTCTCATGGATTGCTGGTTGGAGTTTACCTTGGTTCAACAGTCATGATGGAAACTAAACAATAATGTTCAAAATTAAAAATGCAGACACCCTCTCATTCAGTAGTGCTGATGACAGCTATTACTGTACTAACGTATTCATTGCTGCATTGTGTATAATGACGAAAGATTAGAAACTAATAGGGAGCAAATTACATACATGACGGCATATACATGTGCTGGCAAACTCTTCGGCCCTTACAAAGAGCGATACAGCTCCATGTGTGATGACGTGGCATGACCACTGAGACAAACTGTTAAGTGAAAAGAACAAGAGGCCGAACACTATGGATCACACATGGTCGTGTACTGAGGTAAAAGAAGACGCTATGTACACATTTTGTAATTGCAGAAAATATTTTCTAGAGAATACTCTCTCTCCTTCTCTCTCTCCAAGAAAACTTGGTAATAGGATTGCTAACAGGAAGAGGAACCGGATTGCAAGGATTCATGGGAAGGAGACTCCTTCTCCATTCCACGTTCTCTCAACCCTTTTGAACTAAGCACATACAGTTCAGCTAATTTGAAAACACATTTCCGCGGTTTCTTATAAGAATAAACATACGTCTACCGTGTGTCCTAGCAATCTCGCTCCTGGGGATTTATTCTAGAGAAATGCAAACATGCATTCACACAAATTCCTGCATGCTAACGTTCACGGAATCTGGATTCGGGATTGGCACAACGAGAGAAGACTTAAATGTCCCTTCCATGGTGAGTGGCTAAACAAACTGTGGTATATTCATATAATAAAACACTCCCCAAAACAAAAACAAAAACAAAAACAAAAGGAAGGGAGGAAGGAAAGAGGGAGGAACAGAGGGAAGTGGGAGGGAGAGAGGGAGGCAAGAAGGAAGGAAGGACAGATGGACGGAAGGAAGGAAGGAAGGGAGGGAGGAACGAACTAACGAACGAATTGCTCTGGAACAGCATGGACGAATCTCAGTGACATCGTGCTAAGTGAAAGCAGCCAGGTACAAAAGGCAACACACTGTGTGACACCATCTGTACGGCTTTCTGGAAAAGTCAAAACCACAGGGGCAGAAAACAGGTCAGCAACCCCAGACCTGGGGCTGGGGAGAACAGAAAGGAAAGGGATTGACTACCACAAAGGGGCAAGAGGGACCTTCATAGGGTGAGGTGGTGATTGTTACTCAACTGTACACCTTTGTCAAAATGCACAGAACTGCAAGCCAAAGCAGACTGAATTTGACTATATGTAAATTACTCCTCCATAAACAGGATATCTCAAGTTCACTGTGGGTAGCAAGGCTGATTATCTGAACTCTGTTCTCTGAGCAGAGCAGAAAGGGTCATGAAAAACTCAGACAACTTGGTCACTGATTTCCTGGGAACACGCCCAGCTGCCTCCCTTCCAAAGATGCTGAAGTCTCTGCAGGTTCATACGGGGTCCTCATTCAACGGCACTGCCTCCGGGGGAAAGCATTTACTATCCTCCACCCCAAACACTGGGCGACAATATTATCTTTCCCCACTGGGCAGAGAGATTGCAAGTATGAATGCGATCTTAATTAGATGTTCCTCTTTTCAACTGGGTTATGAAGACAGTTGGCGCTGAGGTCAGAAAGAGATGGGAGAATTTGATTAAAGTCAGTCACTGGGAAAATAACGTTAGCGTAGATGCAGAACTTAAAAAAAAAAAAGATATGACAGGTACGCTTTTTATAACCCTGTTCACGGCATTGACGATCGCACTCTCAACGGGCATGACTTCCCAGTTGGTTCATAATGTACTACAGACACAATCATTTGAAGCAATTCATTTAAATGATGTTCAATTTTAAAATATGAGCCCCCACAAAAACTAAAAAAAAACAAAAACAAAAAAAAACACCCCCTTTCAGAGGTCCTGCTAAGTTGCTTTGTCTCAGAGAATCGCGAACAACTAATACCTCTTGGCCACTGGTTTCATGACTCTGACAGCTGAAATAACATGCTCGCGGCTTGCGTCCTTCTTGCCTGTTTGGGGTTAGGAAAATAATGGGCAGGTTATGCATGATATTTTCTAAATTAACTCGAGCTCTGCACTCATCTACAGCCCTACAAGGTTCAGTTGCAGGCCGGGGGTAACCGAGGGGGTGACAGGCACCAGCCGAAGGTTCTGCCTGACTGGGTACCTTTGTCGTGAGGAGCCGGGTGTCACCCCTTGTAATGTAAAGGAGTAAAATAATTTAATCTTTTAAGACAGACTCAATGAATCCATTCTACCCTGAAAGAGATAAATTTGTACATAAACTACAAAAAGGGATCCCTGTGATAAGCGTGTTAGACCTGCCTCACGTCTGTGACACTGGAAAGCCAACAGAACACTGATTATGAACGTCTTGAAGTTTAAAGCTATAAAAGAAGGAGGAAGAGGAAGAGGAGAAGACAGAGAAGAGGAAGAAGAAGCTGTTGAGGATGTCATGGCCATTTGGCAATGCTTCCTCAGAATCCAGCCGTCTTCCCAGGAATGGCACAGAGAGGGGCCGGGTCTGTCCCAGTAGAAACAGGAAGGCGCGAAGGGCCTTTGGTTGTTCCCCCCTAAACTTTTCCAACAGAAGAGGACTCAAGCTCCCAGATGATTTAAGCAGCCGAAATTCCGTTCCTTCATTCCACCTATAATAAAAGTCAAATTCCAATAAAACAAAATTACCCTTAAGTCTGTGGAATTGGTGAATTGAACCCAGAGGACAATGTCGCTGGGACGGCAGAGAAGGCATTTTCGGGGAGGTAAGATGATGAGGACAAAGAGGTAAAAGCTGGTCCAGGAAAGGCCTGGGACCTTGGACATGAGGGCAGACACCCAAGTTGGGTGAGTGGGGAGGCAGGAGTACTGTGGTTCTCCTCTCTGACCCTGAAATGGAGGAGCCATGGGCCCCAAGACACTATCCAACCCATCCAGTGACTACTGGCCTCCAACTCTTGCAAGGCCTTTGCTCGCAGTCATTCTGGAAAAACAAAGAAGGCCTGAACTTGGGGTAATGGTCACAGCCATGTAAAGATGAGGACTGGAAATAGGGACCAGGGGCAAGTCCACATCTGAGTTGGGGGGAAGGGAAGACTGACCCCCTTCCTGCCCTTGCAAGCTGCTCTTCCCCACCTGTAAGACACCATGTGCGTGTGCAGTCAGGCGAGGGAGAAACTGACATAGAGGATTTCCTCCTCCAACAGCTGTTCTTGGTATTTAACTTTTTTCTCTAATTTGATTCTTATTTATGAAAAGTGCCATTTTGTGTCAGGCATGAGGCCATGAGGCCATGGCTCTTTAAAGAATGGAATAATTGATAGTATGTTCACAGATACATTGTGAATCAGAGTCACAAGGCAGATGGATAGGTTTTTTCCTATGCGTGCATACCTACAATAAAGTTTAATTCAGGGGTGCCTGGGTGGCTCAGATGGTTAAGCGTCTGCCTTTGGCTCAGGTTATGATCTGTGGGTCCTGGGATCGAGTCCTCCAATCCGGGGGGGGGGGGGGAGGTCCCAGCTCAGTGGGGGGTCTGCTTCTCCCTCTCCCTCTGCCACTCCCCCTGCTTGTGTACGTTCTCTCTCTCTGTCTCAAAGAAAAAAATAAAATCTTTTTTAAAAATAAATTTAAAAATAAAGTTTAATTTATGAATTAGGCACAGTAAGAGAGCAACCACAGTAACTTATAATACAATAGAATAATAGCAATATGTTATCATAAAAGTTACATGAATGTGGCCTCTCTCTCTTAAAATATCTTACTGCACTGTGTTCATCCTTCTTTTTGTGATGACATGAGATGCCAAAATGCCTGTGTGATGAGATGAATGAAGAGAATGACATCGGCCCTGTGACTACTGACCTGCTGAGGACACACCAGAAGGGGGATCCCCTGCTTCCGGACCGAGATTGACCACAGGCAACAGAAACCGTAGGAAGTGAAACCACAGATGGGCGGGGGAGGGGGGCCACTGCAGAGCTCGGCTAAACAAGATAACACCTGAAACCCCTCTAGGGGCTGTGCCTGGCACACAGCAAGCACTCAGGAAATGTAGGTTGCCTTCCTCTTTTCCCTCACTGCCATCTCTAGAAGTACAGAGCTGTAAGAAGCTCCTGAGCCCACCGGCCCAGCCCCTTGGCTACAGGATCGGCAGGTCCCCCCAGGGGGAGTAGGGACATATAGGGCGTGGCACCTGGACCCAGAGGAGCTTATAGGCAGGCACAGTTCACAGTCCCATGCCATCTCATCTTTCCTAATTCTTAGAAAAATTAGTGAGGAAAAAAAAAAAAGCAGAGATATACAAGATGTCGAAACTCCTAAGTGAAATACATATAAATTCCAAAAAAGCCCTTTTCTTACATACATTGAGCACCTAGTAGGTGCCTGGCTGTGTGCTAAGCACTTTGCACACATTGTTGTCTTTAAAGATTGTGATAACGCCCATAATTACTGAGCTAGAGACGGGCAGAAGAGGCCAGAGACCGAGCTTTCCCAGATTCCAATTCTGGGATGTGTCTTGGTATACAAATTTGAGAATTGTGGGCATCTCTTCTGTAAGAGCCTCCCAGGGGTTTCAGGCCTGGGACACAGGCCTTGAAAGGGACCAGGTGGCAGCAGAGCCAGCCCTCTGCTGCAGGGGAGGGTGGGGTGGACCACCAGGCAGCCTCCCTCACTCCTTGGCAGAGGATAAGAAAAGAAAATTGGAAACATAGGCTTATAGCCCTAGGCTAAGAAAAAAGAAGAACACGCAAGGCATTATTAATGTTAATCAGAAGATATACAAATGTGTCCCTCAATCTGTGATACTTTGCTCAAACTTGCCCTACCAAAATCTAGCCAAGTTTAAGTTGTATCTCTGGAGAAAGGGGTCTTTTGCTGTTTAAAACTACAACACAGACACACAGACCACACACACACACACACACACACACACACGAGATTATGTAATAATCACACACGTACTCTCCATCCATCAAGGAGTGATCAAGTATTGTTTCCTCCTCTAAAACAACAGGTCTGCTAAATTCTCCTTACCCGGAAAAAGGGGGTCCTTTTAAGAACTGTTTTCAATGGCGCCACCTGGTGGGTTCATCCTAGAAGTGCTATCTGTTTTTGCTCACAATCCAAAGGATGTGAAAGGACAAATTCTAATGCATAATGAGACATCCGGCCCCCGATTTTTTCCCCCTGCTGCTTCCCTTTATTTTCTGTCTTAGGCCCCTTCAGCCTCCTTTCCATTCCACTACAATCGACTGATCCTTGAAGTTCCCCATGTCGTTTCATAGCCTTTCTGCTGCATGAGAGCCATTTTACGGCAAGATTTATAGCGATGTCAGAAATAAAGAAAACTGTTGTAAAATAACCACGGACAACATTATAAACCAGCAATAAAATTGGCCATAATGTACAGCTGGTATTTATGTAGACCACCTGTTCCATTTTTAGCCACTTCTGATCTACTGCTTTCAGCCCATTCACTGCGCTTTGAAAGACCTCTCACTGGCCTCGTTCCCTTCCCAAGGCCTTTGGAACTAACAATTTCCAGGATGTGCTGAGGCCTCACATCAAGCTATGTGCTTGTCCATGTAGCTGTAACCATGCCTAGAGGTTCACCCTGCCTGAGTCTTGCTTCCTCTTCTTCTAGCTCTGCCAAAACTCAGACAAAAGAAAAGACTCTCATGCCGGCCACAAGGTACACTTGAATCCAAACACACATATTCAATATAAAAAATTAAATGAAATATTTAAGTACCTATGTACTATTCACCAACTATGGAGAAGGTCCTACAGCCATAATTTGTTGGAGTGTTTCCCATTTAATGAACACCTACTCAGTACAAGGTGAAAATGTTCCATATATTATCTCTAATCCTTGCAACAATTTGGCAAAGTTGGCTAAATCAATTGCTCACTACTTCTTGTGACTTCAGTAAATAATTCTATCACCTTACTTTAGAAGTTGGCCTATCAAACGTACAGGGCTATACTGAGAATTCAAAGCAACAGAAGTAATAGCTAAGATAAAATTTATATTCTGTACTAAGCATTCTTATGAGAACTCTCCACATACTAACTCATTTTATATAGGCACAGCCCAGCCACTGAGTGAGTGCTATTAGTACGCACAACTCACAAGAGAATACGGGGACCCAAAGAACCGAAGTAACTTGCCAAGAGCCACAGGTTAATAAATGGCAAAGTCAGGCTGTGAACCCCAAATTTCATTCTCTAGGGCATCATGTTCTTTGACAACTAAAAAAGACAATAATTTTAATGACTTTTTTAAAATCGATGACTGCCATCAGCCTAAATGTTGGAATAAAGAGTTTCAGAGTTTCTTTTCCCTATAGAAGCAATAAGAAACTTGACAAAAATTGCCAGCGTTGACTTTTTCAGAACTTCAGAAATTAACCAAAGGTTTGCAGCAACTGAAAACCCTGTATTCAAGAAATCTCTGAATCTTGCTAAAAACAATGAGCTTTGTGGTTTTTAACTCACCTTACTCCCAGCCCTCGCTCGCCTGCTCTGGCGCTGGCTTGGCATGGTAACAACCCACATTCCCAGCGTAGCCTTGGAGCCACCAGAGGGAGCAAAATGGAACTAGAGCTCTTTCAAGACCTCATTCTGAGAGGTCTGTCATTATCTGACCTGTCTGGTCCCACCTGTCTGATGGCTCCCAGAAGACTTCCCTTGCAAGGATGCCTGTATTTGACCTGACTTAGAGATTTACTGGTTCCACACATTTGAGGAAATCTCTATCCAGTCATTATCTGACCATTAAGCAAAGCAAGTAGAGACTCCATCAGCCACAAATGGTGAAGAATAGAGACTTTATCAAAAAGTTCAGAGAAGTCACTAAATAAACAAAAACAACTAAAAGAAAGCAGTAACAGCAACAGACTCTGGGCGGGAGTGGGGGATCTGATGTGCAGAGGTGAACATTTCTTATTTATTTATTTATTTATTTATATTACTTTGTAATATAAAGTATATTATATAAAGTAATATAAAGTAAATATTTTATATTAATTTATTTATCTATATTACTTTGTCCAATTTTCAACAACCAAAAAAACACAATATATGTAAAGAAACAAGAAAGTATGGCTCTTTAAATAAAATGATCAACAGATATTATCCCTGAGGAGCCACAGACATGAACTTACTAGGAAAAAACTTCAAATCAGCTATTTTACATATGCTTCAAAATCTAAAGGAAATCCTGCCAAAAGAACTAAAGGAAAGTATGAAAGCGATGTCTCATCAAATAGACAATATCCACCCCAGGACAGGAATTATATATTTAAGGAACAGAAATTCTTAGAGTTTAGAAGTACAATGACTAAAATTAAAATTCACTCACTCTGAAACTCACTATGAGCAAGTATGCAAAAGTATTACAAAATTTCAAGACAGGTCAATTAATATTATCTAGTCTGTAAAACAGAAAGTAGAATAAAGAAAATGAAAACAGCCTCAGAGGCCTGTGGGACAGCAAGAAGCAAACCAACATATACAAGATATCACAGGAGAGGGAACAGAGAAAGAGATCGAAAGAATACTTGAGGAAATGTGGCTAAAAACTTCCCAAATTTGATGGCAAGTAGTTTCAAGGAGTTCAACAAGGTCCCAGTAGGATGAATAAACTTGACAGAGATGCACCCAGACACATCAAACGCAAACTGTTGAAAGACAGAGACTAAGAGAAAAATCTTAAAAACATGAGAAGAGAACCAGCACGTACAGGGGATCTTCAGCAAGAATAACAGCTGATTTCTCATTAGAAGCCATGGAGGCCAGAAGACATATTGGATGACATATTCAAAAAACAAGCAAACTAATAAAACCTATTGACAGGGGAAGGGAGGGAAAACTGAATGGGAAGAAATCAGAGAGGGAGACAAAGCGTGAGAGACTCTGGACTCTGGGAAACAAACAGGGCTACAGAAGGGAAGGGAGTGGAGGGATGGGGTAACTGGATGTTGGGTATTAAGGAGGGTACGTGTGTGGTGAGCTCTGAGTCTTATATACAACTATTGAATTAATATATCAAGAACTAATGATGCACTATATGTTAGCTAATTGACCATAATAATAAAAAATAAATATTAAATAAATAATACATTAAAAATTAAAAATTAAAATAAAAAACACTGTTGACAAAGAACTCTATATCCAGGAAAATTATTCTTCAAAACTGAAGAAGAGGGGCCCCTGCATGGCTCAGTCAGGTAAGTGTCTGCCTTCAGCTCAGGTCATGATCCCAGGGTCCTGGGATTGAGTCCTGCATCAGGATCCCTGTTCAGTGGGAAGTCTGCTTCTTCCTCCCCCTCTACCCCTCTCCTGGCTCATGCTCCCTCTCTGTCTCTCTCTCTCTCAAATAAATAAATAAATAAATAAATAAATAAATAAATAAATAAAATCTTATTTAAAAATTTGGGCAGAAGAAAAGAGAGAACGGAAAAAAAATATTGACAACACCAAAACTTATTTATTTGAAAAGATACACAAAAGTTATAAAAGTTTAATTAGACTGACCAAGGGAAAACAAAGAGTAGATTTAAATTACTAAAATCAAGAAAGAGAGGATATTATTTCCAGCTTCTAGAAATAAAAATAATAATATGGAAGGCTATAAACAACTGTATGTCAATAAATTAGACAATTTAAATGAAATGGACAAGTTCCTAGAAAGGTTAAAAAATAAAAAAGAAGTCACCTTAACTTCCTCAAGAACAAATAGAAAATCTGAATAGACTGAGGAGAAGTAAAGAGATTGAATTACTAACCATAGTCTTTTCAACAAACAATGCTTGGATAAGTGGATAGCCACATAAAAAAGAATGAAGTTGGGACCCTTTCCTCACACTTCTACAGAAATTGACTCAAAATTAAGGATCAAAAGTCTAAGTGGAATAGCTAAAACTATAAAAATCTTTGAGAATGGGAGTAAATCTTTGTGACCTTGGATTACGCAATAGGTGAAATGGACTTCAGCAAAATGTAAAACTTTTTGAGTCAAAGGACACTATTTAGAAAGTGAAAAGACAACCCACAAATTGGGAGAAAATATTTGCAAATTATGTATCTGATAATTATCTAGTATTCAGAATTTATATATACCTTTAGAACATTGTAACTCACCAATAACAAAACAGGTAATCCGATTTGGAAAAGGCAAAGGATTTGAACAGACATTTCTCCAAAGAAGATATACAAGTGATTAACAAAAACATGAAAAGATGCTCAATAGCATTCATAACTAGGATAATAAAAATCAAATCTACAAGGAGATACTACTTCACACCTACTAAAATATCTGTGTTATATATATCTTTCTAGATAACAAAGGACAAGAGTTAGTGCTGGTAAGGCTATGGAGAAATTTGAACAATCATGCATTTCTGTGGGAATATTAAATGGCACAGCCACTTTGGCAAACACTCTGGCATTCCTCAAAATGTTCAACATGGAGCTACCACATGACCCAGAATTCCACTCCTTGGTATATACTGAAGAGAATGTAAACATAATTTGTGTCAAGAAACATAACATAAAAATATAAGTTGTGCAGGTGTTGGCAACGATGTGGAAAAAGGGGAACCCTCTTGCACTGTTGGTGGGAATGCAAACTGGTACAGCCACTCTGGAGAACAGTTTGGAGGTTCCTCAAAAGTTAAAAGAATTACCTTGTGATCCAGCAATTGCACTACTAGGTCTTTACCCAAAGGATACAAAAATACAGATTCAAAGGGGCAGATGCACCCTAATGTTTCTCAACAGCCTTATCAACAATAGCCAAACTATGGAAGGAGCCCAAAGTCCATTGACTGGTTAATGGATAAAGAAATATGGCATGTATATATGTCTGTGTGTGTATATATGTGTGTATTATATATGGTATAATGTAATGGAATATTACTCAGCCATCAAAAAGAATGAAATCTTGCCATTTGCAATGAGGTGGATGGAGCTAGAATGTATTATGCTAAGGAAAATAAGTCAGTCAGAGAAAGACAAATACCATATGATCTCACTCATATGTGGAATTTAAGAAAGAAAACAGATGAACAGATGGGAAAGGGGAGGAAAGGAGAGAGGGAAAAAAAACCATAAGAGACTCTTAAAGATAGAGAACAAACTGAAGGTTGATAAGGGTGGGTAGGAGATGGGTTCAATGTGTGATGGGTATTATTGTTATGATGAGCACTGGGTGTTGTATGTAAGGGATGAGTCACTGAATACTACTCCAGAAACCAATATATACGTGTGTGTGTGTGTGTGTGTGTGTGTGTGTGTGTAAAATCTTTTTTAAAAATAAATTTAAAAATAAAGTTTAATTTACAAATGAAAGGAAAAAGAAGAGGAAGAAGAAGCTGTTGCTGATGTCATGGCCATTTCAGCAATGCTTCCCCAGAACCCAGCCATCTGGATATAGATATAGATATAGATATAGATATAGATATAGATATAGATATAGATTTATAGATATAGATATAAAACACAGCATAAAACTTGTACATGAATGTTTATAGCAGTATTAATCATAATATGCAAGAGGTAGAAACAACTATCAACGGGTAAATGGATAAGCAAAATATAGTACACCCACATAATGGAAAATTTTTCAACCACAAAAAGAATGAGGTACTATACATGATATGATATGGACAACCCTTGAAAACATTAAGGGAAGAAGTCAGACACAAAAAGTCATATAGTGTATGACTTCATTTACATGAAGTTTCCAGAACAGACAAATCCCTACAGAGAGAAAATAGATTAGTGGTTGTCAGTGGGTCGAGGGAGGAGCAAATGGCAGAGTGCTGCTAATGGTTACAAGGTATCTTTTGGGGATAATGAGAATGTTCCAGAATAATAATAAATAGTGATGATTGCACAACCTAGTGAATATACTAAAAATCAATTTTAAAAATCTGTTCCTCGAATCAAATCAAGTTCTTACATGTATGTAGTGATCTATAGCTTCCAACCTTCTGTTTTTGTTCAAATTCTGTTGTTTTGTACAATTTCTGACCTGATCTTCCTATTCTTATCCCATGTGTAATGTGGGCATGATGACCTCCATGGTCATTTGTGGGTGCAGATTCTTTCCTTTGTGTCTCTGTCATGCATAATGGCATGGCCTTTGTCTGCATGGTCCAGACTCGGTCATGATCACAGCCTGGAGTAGCATGGACCACTTCTGTTCAGATTCGACGAGGGAGAACTTCATTGCGTGGTATGAGTGCTCTGGAAGGAGGCTCACAAATACAGTCTAGCCATGTGCCTACTATCAGAGAAAACAGACATAAGAGGATAGGAATCTCTGCCCCATATTGAACTTTCTAGAGAACCAGACTCTAAGACATGGACCATTCTGCAGGAACGCATCTGGAGATGAGCAGCCATCATAAGAAATCCCAGTCTTCTGTCTATCTTCAAAAACCTCCATAATCCATCCCCAAATCACTCGGATTGCTCTGTGTTCCTTAATCCTCATCACACCACACTGCTCCAGCTCAGTTGGTTCCATGAGCCTGTGTAGATCATTCCAGCCACCCACCCCTCCACGGCCATGTTATTCAGGATGTGTTTCCCTCTCTCCCTTCATTCTGCCTAAAATCCCCCACCTCCAAGTCAATTTCAAGTGTAATTTGTCCTGTAAAGCCATCCTTGTAGCGTACGCATGGTTCTGTGATCTTGCTGAGCTCTTAGCACGCAGGTAGAGTTACCTGGCTCTGTGCCGGTCACTACTGACCTAAAGGAATGGCCTGGAGTATCCCGTGTGAAGAACAGCCTGGAAGATTTAACTTAAAGTGCATCTACTGAAGCATCATGAGAAGAAAAGTCTGGGGAAGGAAAAAAAGATGAAGGGTCTGCCCTCAATTATTTCATTCCTTCATAGGGGAGATAATAGTAGGTCTCCATGGAAGACACTCAGATAAATTGCCTTTGGAGTTCACATGTGGGAGAGGTTTCCCCTGAAGAGAGGGGTGGGGAGGCTAACTATAGAAGAAAGCTGGGGGTCAGCCCATATGTGACACATATGTGACGGGGCCCTTTTCATCTGTCTGAGTCTCCTCTTGTGCATCCTTCATACGAGCTACCAGAACGATCTCTCAAAAATCCGCCCAGGCCACTCCGCCGCTGAAAGCCCTCTGTGGCCCTCCTCAGCCCACAGCAGCCTTTCCCACGATGTGCTACAGCATCAAGCATTCCACCAACAGTGAGCTCTTGACCAGCCTTGCATGGAGCAACCCCCCAAAGATCGACACTGCACATTAACACTGAAAAGGCTCTGAGAATATTCCAGATTAAAAAATATATATGCCTGACTTCTGGACTCCTGTTTTTCTCAAGTGCATTTGACCACCACAATGCTCTTTTCCCTCAATTATCTTTTGTCCACCCCAAGGTGCGGGTGTGGTCCACACTGGAATGACTGACCTATTGGATAAGGCACCCAAATGCCCACTAGAAATTACTTCTGTGGGGTTACATGGCACCATTTCCCACCCACCTGCATCTCACTCTGAGCTTTAGCCACACTGAAGGCACCACACAGCTTCCTGCCCCCACTTTTTTTCTTGAAAAGTTCCTCTTTCCTCCCAGAAAAACCTTCTGTCCACTCCTGGCTGGTCGTCCACTACACTTCAGGCCAGTTTGCTAAGGCAAAGCTGAGTTATGTTCTCTCAATTGCCCTGGAAATTTTATGAGGTTCTCCATTTATGCTTATTGGTTTTAGTAATGGGTTTAATCATCAGTTTCCCCCAGGATCATGGAAGTTTTTGAGGGTGAAGACTCTACTTCCTCTTTGTTGCATCCCCAGTACTGACAGGGCATTGGTGCTCAGCAAATGTCGAAATGATTGAAAGAATGAGCAAGGTATAAAATGGGGTCCTTCCAGAGGTGAGCAATTAGGTATCCCCCCCAAAAAAGCACAGATTCTGACATTGAGCCCATGCACTGTATTCCGTGGAAAGCCAGAAAATGCATCAGTAGGTGAAGCCTGAAAACAGCTTCAGGAAAGCATGTTGATTAACTCAGTCTTTCCCAAGCACATGGCCCTGGTTCCAAGAGCCACAAGTCATGCCGAGCAGGTGCCGTGGTGGCCCCACATCTGACTCCCCACAGAACTGGCACAGATCTCTCCTCTGAGAAGACAGATACAAGGACCTGCTCCTGGCCTCTGCCCCATTCTTGTCCCCACCCACCATCTTCTCCTTTCTCATTCTTTCCCCCCTGCAGAGCAGTGTAGACCACATCCCTCCTCCCAAACTCACACACTTCGACACAACAACCCACCTCACCCTCTAATGGACATCATTTCTTACACACCACACACTAAAGTCCTCAGCCCCACGGTTCTACCTTTCCACCTCTCACCCCGTCCATCCTCCTGCCTTCCTTTGGCCCCATCAGTCCTACCCCCTATGAACACAGTATTCTCACAGCTCCAACACGCACAACTAACCGCCTCATGCTCCCAGTGTGTAATACTCTCCTCTCCCTAAGACTCCCTGTCCTTATCTCCTATCCCCCACACAGGTGCCAATGGAACCCCAGTCAGATTTTTTTCCCCTAAGGCCCTGTCAATCACCATTGGGCCAGCTAAGCCAGTTACACCATTCCCAAATTCAAGGTACTTGTCGTTTTGCATCTGACTTTGTTTCTAGCTCAGGTTTTAAGGAGTAGTGGACAGCTTTTACCCAAGTGCTCTGGTTCATCCTGAATTTGATGGGGACCCAATAGTTATCTTTAACAACTGTAAAAGAGCAAGCCAGTTTCCCCCAAGATAATTTAGCAGAATCAGCCACAGAAAATGGAAATTAAGAAAGCCATGTCCAAGAAGACTCTCCATAGGCTCTATCTCTAGTTCTCAGGGCTTTCTGAAACATGCTATGGGAAAAGCCAAGCCAGGTTCCCTATCTTCACCATGTTCACTCAGACTTTTTTCCAAGTTAGGACACTTCGTAAGGGTTCCCCTGCAGGGAGTCCCGGAGGGTGGGAGGCGGCCATTGTAGTCTGTAGGGTGCCTTCCTGTAGCAACAGTAGCCAAATGGGTGGGGTCTTCAGCCTTCAGGAGAAGTCCCCTAACATTTGACCTGGGCCCCTTTTCTGGTCTTTATTTTGGCAGCAAATCTGATGAAAATGGGCCATTCTACTAGCACGGACCTTCCACACCTGGCCTCCTGGCCTCCCTGGTCTGAGCTCAGGCTCTTGGAATGTCTTATTAGAACAACCTCAAAGCATCACCTTGGCCTCTTCCCCTTAGGACAACCCCAAACTTCCAGTTCCCTTGGAAAATGCCTAAGGCCAAAAAGCAGTATTGGGACCAGTTCACATGAGGGCACATTCCTGGAGAAAAACCACCATGTCTTTTAAAATTCTCAGTACAAGAAAAAGAAATCATAGAATAGAATGTCTCCTAAAGGGTACAATGTGTATGGAAAATAAGATGACCTTAGGGGATAATAATGTGACATTATAAGAAATTACACAGTAAGAAAGTCTTTGATCTTTCTCCTTAGAGCAAGAAGAAAGTTGTGGTTTGAAAATACTACTTTTCTAACCCTCCTGGATGCACAATGACCATCTTCCTCAGCAAGTCGGGCTAGGACCTCAGGCTCTGAGCTATGGGAAGCTAATTGTATCCTTGGACGGAATTTAATCATTTCTTGTTTTTAATTTCCTTGTTTTTTTTAATACTTATCTTCTCTTCATGGCAAGTAACTCTGGTTTTCCAATGATGGGAATGGCATAAAGTTTCGTTTCCAAATGAACAGAAGCTCAAAGAGAGTCAAATGGAAGAGGGCTAAGCAAATCACCTGGATGATCTGCAGACTCCAGCACTGGCCAGAGGTGTATGTAGACTTTGAACATGGCCACACCAAGGAGGTGTTACATGAATGAGGAGTGGAAACACTGGTGAAGTAAAGACCCCTTGTTTCAGAGTGAAGAAAGCCAAATCAGAGTGAGTCTCAACTAGCTTCCTTGCAATGCCCATCCCCCACTTCCCCTGGCTCCTGGACCTTAACATCTAGCTGGACACAATGCTGCCTAGACAAAACACCCCATTCTCCAGTCACCCCTGCCACTGGGTAAAGTGGGTGATTAAGTTCCAGACTACAAGATAAAAAGGGAGGTTTTCTGGGCAACCTCCAGGAAATCTTCCATTATTTTGCTGTCTGGTGTTGGGGTGTGATGGCTGGAACACTAGGAGCCATTTAGGGCCATAAATATGAGGCCATATGTAGCAAAGCTGGAAGCAGTCTAGGAGATTAATGATCTCATGGACCTGCCACACCTGCCCAGGAATGCAAATCTCTGCCCTCTTACAAAGCGAGAAGAATTTATATTGTTTTGAAGCCCATTGGGTTTGGGAGTCTTGTTCTTCTATGTGCCACCAAACCTAATTGGAACTGGTACGTTAGTTTTGCCTCCTCCTTGAGAATCCTTTAGCATATACAAAGCCCTACAACATCAGCTGTCTTGTTTAATCCTCACAGCAACTTCGAGAAATATGCATGCAAAATCCTTTTTTTTTCTAAACACAAATGAAAAGACTGTAAGACCTAAGCTGGCAAGAGGTCAGGGGCATTCCTGAGAACTAGGATTTCCAGCCCCAAACCCAAGTTCCATCTCTGTATCCAACAGCCCCAAGTGGTCAAGGCTCATCCTTGACCTGACTGTTCCCTGGCCCCTGAGACAACCTACTCAGGAAAGTCTCACCTCAGCCCATGTCTGCATTCTCCAGGAAGCATCTTTGGTTTACTTAGCAGAGAATTCTGTACAATATTAGATGAAGCTACTCCCTTCTTCCATCCTCATGCTTTCTGGGGCGCCTGGATGGCTCAGTCAGTTAAATGTCCAATTCTTGGTTTCGGCTCAGGTCATGGTCTCAGGGTTGTGGGATCGAGCCCCTGAGTCTGACTCGGCTGGAGATTATCTCCCTCTTCCTCTCCCTGTGCTTCTTCCCTAATTCTCACTCTCTCTTTCTCTAAAAGAAATAAATCCGTTTAAAAAAAAATAAAGCTCTGCTTCCTGCTTTCATTTAATGTCAGAATGAGAAAATGCCAAGTGAAGCCTTTCATCATCTGTGTTTTATAAATCCGCAGCAGCACAGCCCAGCCCAGCCACCAAGGTCATGGACACTGCTGCGTCTTGCCGCCCCAACTGGTGAAACATTGTTCCCACAGCGGCACCCAAGGACATGCCAAGCGAGGCTGCCTGCTGGAGCAGCTCCAGGTCAGCCTCATGACTGCGTAGCCTGGACAGAGCGAGACACGACCAGCATCCTCTGGGCTGTGAGTCCTCAGGCCACCATCCCAGGCACAGCGCATCTTTGAGGATGTTTGCTGCTAAGGTTAACGAAGCAGCCAGGAGTTTGCAGATTGTGAAGTGAGGCTAAATTCCGGGCAAATCTATAAAATAAAAGAGCTTCACCCAAAGCAAATGAAAACAATACGAGGTACAGGCCAACCCAAGTAGGTCTGAGCTCCGGAACGGTGTGCCGGTGAGCGACACCGCAGGAAAAGCACTGCAGGTCGCGGAGGACCATAGTCTGCATGTGAGGGTGCCTCCTGGACAGGGCTTGAAAAGCTGGGATGAATTAGCAGCATATGCGGGGGGCTAGGAATTAATCCTCCTAATGGACTCCATATTGTTCCCTTCCTCATTAGCATTCTTCAGCTAGTTTGTGGCCTCTGCATTTAAGAGGGATGACAAGACCTGGAGATGTTCCAGGGAAAAGCAGTAAAAATGATTAAAGGGCAGGGAAATGGGTCTTAGGAAAGGTGAGCAGGGGATTAGAGACAAGAGAAGGCAAGGCCACAGGTGACTCTAACCACGGCCTTTGTCTAAACAAAAGGTCAGAAGCATCCAAAGCCCAGAAAACTCACTCATTCAGCAGCTAGGATGAGACCAATGGAGTGAAAAGTCTAGGTATTTTGAAAAAGCCTCTTTTTAAAGCTTTTTTTTCATTCAGCTGGTGTTGTATTAGCCCAGCCGGAGTCTAAATCAAGCACAGACATTTGCCTCCTTCAAGTCAGCCCCACCATGTGTTGGCTTCTGGTGTTGGGTCTCATCGATCTCTATGAACACAGGGACTGGCTGAGTGTAAAGCTTTCAATGAAAGGAAGTGAAGGAGACATCAGAATTCCCATTCTGGTTAGAGAACAGGTTTCAGAGAGGACACAAGAGAGAAAAAGCGGGGGAGACGGTTTAGGGGTCAACTATGGTCAATGATCTGTCTTAGGAGGACATGACTACTATGCATGAGGGAACCACGGTGCCTGCCTTCCAAGCATTCGGTGAGCTCAACAACGCGGTGTGAGGAGTGTCTGGATGGAGTCAGAGGTCCCATGCTACAAGTACCCATTGGGAGCACTTAACCCTCTCTGGGCAAGGGGTCCTTCATTTAATCTGAGGGGTATTTGCCTCTTGACCCTGAGGTTTTGAAGTCAGTTTCTTACCCCGGATTGGACGGTCAAGCGAGCAAGGAGTCAAACGTCAACTCCAGGGCCAGGTTCTATAGCAACACAGCCAGGATGAAGTTGAGAAAGCAGTTCTAAAAATATCCCATCTTGTCCACTGAAAGGATCATTTCCTATCAGTTACGAAGAGAAACTGACAGTAATCAGCCAACAAGTAGTTCCCAAAGACCAAGTGTGTGTGTACTTTTGTAGATGCTCATGGGAAAGCCAAGACATCTGACCCCAAGTGATTAGGATCCTCTTGAGGAGAATCAGATATGGACAGTCAGGTGTTTAAGGTTCCAAGGCATCACAGAGATTCCATTATCACCTGCCTCCTGACCTCCACCCTGTCTGGCAGGGGGCCCAGAGAGGTGATATGGCCTGACCCACAGCAGATGATCAACGGTACAGCCTGGGCCCAGCTGTAGTCTTTTGACTCCAAAGCCAGGGCTCCCAGAGCAACCAGTATACCAGGCTACGAATGGTAGAAACCCAGTAGGGACATCTTACACCTGTTGTGCTATTACGGGGTCCTTTGTGCCTTTCCTACAGTCACTAATGTTCCCATCGTGTAACTGGTTTGAGCCTGGAAAACGGGCAAGGCATCCTCAGTTTTTCTTGGGGCAGCTCCCCTCAGCCTCCTGATAATTGATTTATCATTTCTTTTTATCGTCTAGATTGAGCAAGGTATTTGTAGTCTGTCCCTCTGTCCCAACTTAGGCAACTCCCTATCCTATTAACCACCTCCTCAGCCCCCTGGCTGTTTAGCCATCCCTGACTACCACTCTGATCTTGCTGGTCACTAGAACAGGTGAGGACACCTTGTCCTGACAGTTAAGCACCACCACCTGGCCCATTGCTGTCAGAAAGTCCATTTCTGGAAGAGCATCTACCATATTGGCCATGGTCTATAAAGGATACTTATTCACCTTCCCAGCGATGCTGCCATCCTCCTCCCAGGACATTCCTTAGCCCTTTGGTAGACAGTGTCCTCCAGGCCCTTCTTTGCCACCAACTCAGACAGTGGGCTTTCTGATCTGTATTCTATATACATAGTATACCCAGTCGTATGCCCATGTCTCTGAGCCTTTTGATTCCCTTCTATCTTCACCTGAAATGACTATTCCAGGATTTCTAGTTTACTTGGTGTACACCTTTGCTTTCTCCAAGCTTCGAAGAACCATGCTAGCTGTGTGTTAGCATCATTTTCCAGATTCCTAGCAAAAATGCCAATCTTGTATCATGGGAGAGTGTTCCCTGTCAATAAAGTTGCCCATAGCCAACGTTATCTTCTCCCCTCCATCCAACAGCTGAGGACCCTGTCCTACACACACTCTCCTGAGTCCTGCTGATAGTTGACAGAATCTCACAGCTCCTTCATGGTTCAGTCCCTGTCCTTCCTCTGCAAGCCCAGCCTGTAGCTGGCCAGCTCAGGTGGTGACTAAACCCTAGTTACTGATCTGCCACTCTGATCACGAAGGAGTGGAGGTGGGTCCTGCTTGAGGGAGGGGCATTTTATCTTCAAGGCAAAGGCCTCTGCATCATCTTTGGGGAAGGAAGGAGTGCTAGACTTTAACAGGGAAGAATGGGCCCATTGTGCAGGCCCAGAGGGTTCAGGGCAATCTGGGAATAAAGGATTTTTCAGTACATCAACCCAGATGTCCCCATCCCGGGTGTCAGGTCTCACCCTTAATCTGCTCAGGACCTGTCAGGGTTGAGAATTTCATCTTCCAGAAGACTCCTCTACTTTTATATTAAGTCCCAGGTCAAATCCTGGGCTTTTTATGTCCTCTGGCCAGAAGAAATAAATGTCTTTAAAAGCTGCCAAGGAGGCCTTCTTGTTCTCACACTCAGCCTTACATTGATGATTAATCATCCTTGGCCTTTCATTGTTTTTCTCCAATGTGTATTCAAAGCCCCATGAACAGCGTTCTAATTTCTAACTTTTAAAGTTTTACCAAGCATCCAAATGCCTCAGATAGTATGCCCTCCTGTGCTAACTTTCCTCTAGCATCCCAGGCTGGCTTCCCACCTGTGAAAGTTCTACCAGGATAATTCTGCCTGTGACAGAGACAGTCAGTATCTCACCTACCATGGAGATGGGGCATTTTACTGCCTGCTGGCCAGTAGTGACCCAGCTCCAAAGTCCCATTTTTGAATCTGCTACCTCAGTTCACTCTTAACACCAACTACTGTTGGTCAAGGTTCTCTGGGAAACAGAATTTAATGACTCCAGGGTGAGGGTGCCTGGCCTCCATCTCCATCCACCACTCCGGTGTCAACTGCCCTCAGGGAAGGAGTATGGCCTTGTGTGAGACAGCTCCCTCAGACACAGACAGGACAACTCTTGGAGAGGAACACTGTTATGAGTAGTCAGCGGGTAGCACCCCTGGCAGTCAGGGGAACAAGGGCTCCGTGCCCCAGGATCCACTATAATGCTGTAGCCTAAAAGACTTCCGCAAAGCCCATAAAATCCCATACCACAAGATGAACAAAAGTAAAGAGACAGAACAGAACCACTAGGGATGAGAAAAGAATAAAACAAAATTTCATTTAGCACACCACAGTTGTCCAGAAGGCGCTACTCAGCTATTAAACATGAGCCACAAACCTGATCATAAGCCTCTCAGTGACTGGTACTAGGGAAGAAATTTTTTTCTCTACCCTTTTTGATTCTCTGGCTGGCTTAATAACCAAATCAACATAGGATAGATAAATTAACAGGGGAAAAAAAAAACAAATTCCATTATGTATGTCTAAGGGGGCCCCCCTAATAGTTTTGAGATCCAAAGACAAGGCAGGCAATTGAGGTTTCTATGCTATCATAAGATAAGGAATGCGATACAGGCCTGGGGCTTCAAAGAGGAGGAGGGTAATTTCCAGGATAGGAAGAAGGGCAGGTGTTTGGTAATGAGATGCTTGCCCTGCCCTACAGATAGTTCATTCCGATAAGAGTGCTCACCTGTAGCAGCTCTTGCTGAGCCAGGTCCCTCACCTAAATTCTTTCAGGTGGTTAAGGGAGAGGTTAAAGTTTTTCTTGAATTTGCTCAGTCTTGACTGCCTTCAGTTCAAAATATTTCACATGCTGAATGGGACACGTTTTGGGGAGCCTTGTAGTCAACCCCTTCACTAGTAACAAGAGGAAAGCTGACGGTCTCCAAGATGCACAGAATTGACAAAATAAAGACATCTACACCCTGAAGAGCATGACCATTTTATCTAACAATCTATCTTTCTATCTATCTATCTATCTATCTATCTATCTATCTATCTATTTTGGTGGCAAAGTCTAAAAGATTTTCCTCCTCTGGGTCCTGATGCAATGCCAGCCTTAGGAAGTAGACAAAAACACCAGATTATCCCTATGGTCAATATAATAACTAGTATTTCCAGCGGCTTCTCAGAGCCCACCTAGAAGTTTGTCCTGGGCACAGAACAGAAGAGCAGCAGGATAAGCAAGTTGAAAGTCTGTCCCTTTTCTTTAAAGAACCCAACTGTACATAAAACCCTTTCCAGGAGACTTCAAGCTCTACCTTCACAGAGAAAAATGTATGAAAACATTCTCGGAATACCTGTCTATCTGTTGGTAAATTTTTTTTTAAAAATTGGTACAATAACTGCATTAATCTATTGCCTTTTTAAAACATTTGTTCAGCAAACAGTCTTTTAAAAAGCAAATCATTTTCATTTGGTTGAAAGGCTGGTAATAAATTAAGCCTTTCATGCCCATAGAAAATGTTTTTTTGTTTTATTTCCAAATCTCCCATGTGGACATTCAGAGAGACATATTTACGAGAAGGCAAAACAGATGATCTGGCTGTACGCTGAAGGAGGACCACATCTGTCTCCAAGTACCGCCAGCCACTTGTCCTGGATAAATCTTTCTGTCCCGGAAACGTTAGAGCACCGGGCTTCTGGGCCCCTTTCCCATCATGGCCTAATTCTAGCTCCCTTTCCTGCACAGAGATATTCAACATGGTCCCAGCCATCTCACTAGCCCCCAGCATCTTGGGGTCCCACCTCCTATATCCTGGGAGAATCAGTCCCATTCACTCTTCCCTGGCATCATCAATACACTTACCATCCTTTCCAATTTGAGGAAGTCACACATTATTCTCTCAATATCTTGCTGCCTTCAGAGTTTTGTGGTGTTTTCCCCACTCTTTGGAAGGACCCTTCTCTCTCCCATGAGTGGAAGCATAAATAGTGAAATCTAAAACATTTTCCTCTCCTCTGCCTTCTGATCTTAAAGTGGTGCTCCATGAACAGGACTCCAGAGAGAGGCCAGGGCCTTGCCATTCCCACCACCTACTATCCGGGAGGCAAGACCAAGGTCTTCTTGTTCCACACCAAAGCGATCCCCAGGTCAGAATGAAAGCCAAGGCTCCGTCAGCTTTATCTTCCTTGGCTTCACGTTGCTAACCCCTTAGCAAAAGACAGGAAAGTCTCCCCTCCAGATTTACTGTGAGGGAGGAAGGATAGCCTGCCTTGGTGGTTGGGTTCTTAACTCAGCAGCCCATGAGACAGATTCAAGTACTCCTCATTTACCTGGAGAGAAAGCTGCTGTAACAAAGTCCCCTACACTGGACGGTTTACACAGAGAAAGGTACAGTCTCATAGTACTGGGGACCAGAAGGCCCACATCAAGGCCTTAGCAGGGTGGTTCTCACTGAGAGCCGTGACAGAAGGATCTAGTCCAGGCCTCCCTCCCTGGCTTTTGCAGAGCCACCTTTTCCCCGGTGTTCACACGTCTTCCTTCTGTGTATGACCCCATCCCAATCTCCTTGTCTTACAAGACATCAGTCATACTATATAAGGGGCCACACTGAGGACCTCATTTTGACTTATGCCACCCAAAAACATGTCTCTTTGGCATAAGGATTGGTTTGCACTAATTTTTTTTCTTTTATTTTTTTTTAATTTTATCATTTTTTCATTGATTTGAAGTAGAAGTGACACACAATGTTACATTAGCTTCATGTACCCAACAAAGTGATCAATAATTCTACACATTATGCTACGTTCCCCGTAAATGTAGCTCCCATCTGTCACCAGAGTAGAGTTCAGTAGAGTTCACTATATCTTGAGCTGATTATTTTGAGCAATTGCAGACCCAGAAGCAGCTCTGAAAACAGACAACTTACCCTGAGGGAAGGGAAACTGCATCTAGAAAGGAAATTTACATTAGAAAGGAGGCCTGTACCAGGAAGAGAGCCATTAGGAGAGAAAACTTTTTCACCTAGGAGACCTCCGGGCAAGGCAGGGTAAACTTTGCTCACCAGCCCTCTGGGCGCCTGGGTGTCTCAGTTGGTTAAGTGTCTGCCTTGGGCTCAGGTTCTGATGCCAGGGTCCTGGGATGGAGTCCTGAGTCAGGCTCTGTGCTCAGCAGGGTTTCTGCTTCTCCCCTTGACCCTTCCTTCTCTTTCTCAAATAAATAAATAAAATCTTGAAGGAAACATACACACGTACACACACACACACAAACACTTCCTTTTCTCGCCCTTCTGCAAAGTGCCTTCCTCCCTTTTGACATCCCAGACCCTTGTCCCTTGCCTTAGCTCAGGACGGCATGGAAGCCTCAAACATCTGGTCGCCTTTTGCATCTCACATCTTTGTGGGCTCCTCTACATTCGTAATTAATTTTTTTTCTCCTGTTACTCTGTCTTTTATTATTGGGTGGTCTTAGCCAAGCAGAAGGGGAGAAGAAAATTGTGTTTCCTTCCCTACAGTTTATTACCTCTTTAAAGACTCAATCTCTAAACAGGGGGTTGGACTTCAACCGATGATTTCTGGGGAGGATACAATTCAGCCCATAACAGCTCCTCAAAACACCTCCCCCTAAAAGATAAAAATAACACTCACAGGGAGTGTTGACATTAGGCAGGGAAGCCAACAAAGGCTGTGTTGTCAACTTACTTCCTGCTCTTGGCAACTGGAACTCCAACCCACTGGGAGTTCTAAGAGACAAGTTCCCAGTGATGTAGGAAAGAACGTTAGGGATCAAAGCCAATGGCCAAGAAAGAATTCTTGAGGCATCTTTAGTGCAAAAAGGTGTTTTTATTAAAGCACGGGGACAGGAGCCATGGGCAGAAAGAGCTGCACTGGGTCATGAGGTGTGGCCCGTTATATACTTTGAGGTTGGGAGGACGTTAGGAAGAGTGTAAGTCTCTAAGGAATTTTGGAAGCAAAGTTTCCAGAACCTCGAGAGAGCTAGCTATTATTGGGAAAAGGTCATTTATTACCATCTAATAAAACCTTAGACATGAGATCCTTCAGATGTATATCAGTGGCCCATTTCCTTGGGGGATAACTGCCAATATGTATCTTGGGGGTGGGGGTTAGAGATAAAGGAAGTTTCCAAAAGAATTTTTATACATTAAAGTAGGCTTATAGGATCCTCCGGAGCAGGGGAAGGACTAGGATTGCCTTTTGCCCTTAACAAAGTGTCAACATAGAGGAAGTTGAGTCTCTAGAGGAATGCCACTCTGCCTGTTTCGAGGACTTGTCAACAGGCTGCAGGTAGTAAGGAAATTTAATGATTTTTCTTCTGCCTTTGTTACCCATATCATTCAGCACACCAAGAATGACCCCAACTGAAGGCAGAGAACACTCTTATTTATGAAGCTAATAATTGGTAATATTCCCTTGTGGGACTACCTTACGGGAATGGTATATATCCTGAATCCAAAATGCAACCCCCCCCCAAAAAAAAAGACGTGAGGCTTCAGGAAAATGAGAATAAGCATTACTGATTTTAACAACCACTGATTTAAACACGTTCACTGAGTCAGATCCGAAGCAGAAGCAAGAAGGCTGACAGGTAGAGGAGGTTTAAGGTCAATGGTTCCAGAAACCAGGCAGGAGCACGTAGCAGGGGAACACCAGTCTCATGTGTCCTGCTGGCCCTGTGACAAGGGCGTGTTCCTGGCCCGGTCTGCTGCTAATGTCATTTTGCAAATACGATGAATATTAATAAGTTTATACACAGAGTGAACCTTATTCAAATCCTAGGCTCAATGTTGATTTTCTAAGAACTAACAAGTTTAGGAAGCAATGAAATACTGTCCTTCCATCGGCCATCCTGATTCTGTGTGGTGCTACGAAGCCTGCTAAGGTACTCAATGTTACATTATTCAAATACTAGTCCTTAATGTTCACTGGTGTTTTCCAGCATACTTGCTTTTGGCTGCAACTCTTTGCAAATACCACTGAAATACTTTTTTTAAACACTGTATTTAAAAATACTCAATATGATTTTCCCTCTGTAAACACAAGGGTAATACAGAATAATTTACGACTTTAGGAATTTCCAAAAATTCCCAGGAATTCTGATTGCTCATCCCCAATCCCAAAGATAAATATCTGTCAGGAACTTTTCTTTAAGATTTTATTTATTTATTTTATTTACTTATTTATTTTAGAGAGAGCGAGAGAGAGAAAAGAGCGCGGGCAGAGGGAGAAAGCCCGACATGGGGCTTGAACCCACAACTCCAAGATCATGACCTGAAATCAAGAATCCTTTGCTTGACCGACAGGAACTGTCAGAAAACTTTAAAGGCTAGTGGAGAGGTGCCCCCGTAGCCCTCCCTCTGTGGGCAGGGCCAGACTCGCTTCAGGAGGCAGAGCAAAGTCTGCTGACAGGGTTTGAGAGGTCAGTGGGGAGCAGCCAGGCTGGAAAGTGGGGCCTCAGAAGGGATGTGGCAGAGCACCAGCAGAATGACAAGCGCCTCAGAAGCACCAGGCACATGGGCCAGAGCTCCCCTATAGCTGGATACAGCTGGGTGTCCCCACCAGGGCCATCCTTCCCCTGAGGGGTGTCCCACATTGTTCTGAGGCCTGTACCTGTGAGGGTACATTCTGACGTCCGGCAACTAAGCCACCACGTCAGATGGCCCTGCCAACCTGCTTCAGCCCAATAATTCTGCCGCCATAAATTTGACATAAACGTGCTTGGCCCAAGGGGCTTGGCTTTGGCCGGCTGCAGGGAGGTCCTGAAGGCCAGGCCAGAAGTGACCATTCTCCCTTCATTTTATTTCCTTCCCATTGAAATCTTCTTCATTCCGTTCCTAAATAGTGTTCACAGAGGCTCTTTAATCCCTGGCACAGGCCCCCACTTTGTGAAAGAACATTCCCAGGGCCCAAGTCTGCACCGGCGCCCACCAGCCATCTTGGAACCTGCTTGAAAGGGCCTTTGGTGGAGTCCACTTACTTTTCCTGTGCTGAAAGATCCCCCCAGGAGGGTTTTAAATGAAGATTCCTAGAGCAGGAATGCACTCTCAGGAATGCTAGTTCTCAGGTAGACGGCCAGGAAGCCTCATTCAGAGAAATGCCCTTCCCATGGCCCACCCTTGGCAGTGCTCCCTTCACTCTTGGGGAAATGGGCAGCCATCGCCCCACAGGGCCCCTCAGCCCTCCCCTGCCCTTCCCCTGGTCTGATGAGTCTATGTGACTACAGATACCCTCTCAGGGACTTCCATTTCCCCAAGACAGGCCATTCCCCATCACTTGGATAACTGTGCTACCAGCTTTTATTGGCAAAAGACTTATCCCTAAGATCTCTTAACTCTGAAACTCAATGCATCGACCTTGGTCCAATTAGGAGACAGAAAGTTGATGGGATGGCAAGATGGGAAAGGAATCGCTTCGGTACAGATTGAGACCTTTCATATAAAGAATTGCTAAGTCATGACATGAGGGTAGCTATAAATATGTCATGAAGGGCACCTGGGTGGCTGACTTGGTTGAACATCTGACTCTTTTTTTTTTTTTTAAGATTTTATTTTATTATTTATTTGACAGATAGAGATCACAAGTAGGCAGAGAGGCAGGCAGAGAGAGAGAGAGAGGAGGAAGCGGGCTACCTGCTGAGCAGAGAGCCGGATTCGGAGCTTGATCCCAGGACCCTGGGATTATGACCTGAGCCCAAAGGCAGAGGCTTTAACCCACTGAGCCACCCAGGCACCCCTGAATGTCTGACTCTTGATTTCGGTTCCAGTCATGATCTCAGGGTTGTGAGATCGAGTCCCACAGCAGGATCTTGAAAGGGCCTGGGATGTGCTTGGGATGGAATCCGCTGGGGATTCTCTCTCTCCCTCTCCTCCTCTGCCCCTCCCCCTGCTTGCTTGTTCTTTCTCAAATAAATAAATAAAATCTTAAAAAAATACATGTAATGAGAACTCTAAGGGTATGCCAAGGGAACCCAAGGAAGGACACACCTCCCCAGGACTAGGATTCCAACTTCGTCAGAGAAGGTAGGGCTGAGATACGTGGGTGACAGAGAAGCCCACCACAGACAAGAAACAAGTGGGAATCAGCCTTCCAGGGTGTGAGCAGATGGCAGGCACAGAGGGGTCACAGTGCTTGGAGTCCACTCACAGGCAAAGTGGTGCCAGGCCTGCGGTTTGCATGGGGTCTGCATGGGGAGGGTTCCAGGAAGATGACCAGAAGGTCATGCCAGCTGGTCAAATTGCCAGGGGTGTGTATGCTATGGGCCTAGGGCTGGGGCAGAGAACCCCCACATGTGCCCCCACAACCACATTTCTGACCCACATGAAGCAGGAACCAGAAAAACAGCAAAATGCAGTGCCTGGACCCAGAAAGAGAAGCCCTTTCCTCCCACCCCTACCCTCCAGCAGCACCCTCTGCTGACAAAGCTTGCCATTGTGCTCAGGGTAAAAGCGAAACGCCCCCTGAGGCCAACCAGGGAATGAAGAGGGAATGTGGAGCTGAGAAGAAATACGTTGATGATTGGCGGAGTCAAGAAACGAGGGAAGAACCCATGCCAGGCACCATGAAAGCTAACGACCCTAACATGATGACTTTTCCATCACAAGAACCCCACAACACCAATCTATTATATTAGGAAAATCAGGGATGGAAGTGAGGTTCGTTTTAAAGCAGGCATTGGTTTGTTTGTTTTTAAAGATTTTATTTGTTTATTTATTTATTTATTTATTTATTTATTTATTTAAGAGAGAGAACAGAGCAAAAGAGAGAGAGAGAGGGCACAGGTAGGGTGAGGGGCAGAGGGGAAGCAGGATCCCTGCTGAGCAAGGAGCTCAATTCTGGAATTGAGGGACTCGATCGCAGGACCCTCGGATCATGACCTGAGCTGAAGGCAGACACTTAACCAACTGAGTTACCCAAGTATTCCACAAGCACTGGTTTAAAATGGGTTTTCCAGGGGTGCCTGGGTGGCTCAGTCATTAAGCGTCTGCCTTCAGCTCAGGTCATGATCCTGGGGTCCTGGGATCGAGCCCCACATTGGGTTCCCTGCTCAGCGGGAAGCCTGCTTCTCCCTCTCCCACTCCCCCTGCTTGTGTTCCTGCTCTCGCTATCTCTTTCTCTGTCAAAGAAATAAATAGAATCTTTTAATAAAATAAAATAAAAATAAAAAATAAAATAAAATAAAATGGGTTCTCCAGGGGTGCCTGGGTGGTCCTGGGATTGAGCCCTATGTTGGGCTCCCTGCTCAGCGCGGAGTCTGCTTTTCCATCTGCCCTTCACCTGACTCATGCTCTCAATCTCTCTCTCTTTCTCTGCACTCTCTCTTTCAAATACATAAATAAAATCTTTTAAAAAAAATAAAAAATTTTAAAAATAAATAAAATGGGTTCTCTAGCAGCTATGACAAGTTTAGAAGATTACGCGTGTACTTAGGGTTGTAAGGAAAAAGCATGAAAACACATTTTTCTCTCTCACGTGGAGAATATCATATCTCTCTCCCTGCCTACACACATGCACACACACACACACACACAGGCCAGGAAAGAAAGCCTGCGATTAGAATTAGGAAATCTGCTACCCTCTCAGGGGAACCAGCAGCACATCCAGGAGCCTCTGAGTCACACTGTTCTTCCATCTGAAAGGCAGGTCAGGCTTCAAACACTAAACAGCTGAACTCCGAGGTCAAACATACATGTTAGGCAGCCTTTGGTTTCAAGTAGCAGAATACTTGATTAAGAATGCTCTGAAAACTAGAAGTCTGAAGGCAGGCTGTCACAGAGCTAATTCTGTGACCCAGCCCTGTCAGAGTGCTGGGTCAATGTCTCTTGATATTTTCTTGCCTTTCTCCTCCTGGTCACAAAATGGCTGCAGGTACTCAAACCCTCAGATCCTCACATATCACTCAAAACTGACAGGATAGGAACAAAGGGTGCCTTCTCTTTTATGCTGCTCTCTTTTTCTATGGGGCAGGATCTTACCCTGGAAACCCCAGCTGACATCCCATGACATCTCATTAGCCAGGACTGCGAGGTCACATGCTCACGCACCTCCATACCAGTCGCTGGCCAAGGGACTGGCGTTGTCTTGACTAGCTGACACTAATCATAATTTACGCCTGGGACACGGGCACATTTACCCCAAAGGGAAACAGAGACGAATAGGAATAAGGAAATTCTCCGTGCCAGAACACGGTCAACAAGGCTCAGCGAACCTTGTATTACACCCTCTCCTTACCGGGTTGCAAATGGGTTAAAAGTGTAATTACACATGAATACTAAACATTATATTTTAAAAACGGGGTTTTTAAAATGGAGAAAAATACTGTTGTCCAAGATTAGAAAGGCAGCTTCATTTTGGAATGCAGATGAACCTTACCAAGTTACAACAAGTCGTTCATGGAACGGCTTTGAATTGGATGCTTCAGTCAATTCAAAAAAAAAAAAAAAAATCATCCTTAATTCTCCAACAAATTTCAAGAATTGTCCGCAGAGCAGAAACGAGAGGCAGGAAAGACAGAGATAAGTGAGCTTGTGAGGTGTCCTCCTGTGGGGCCCCTGAATTCCTCTGAGATCGGAGTCCCTGCCACTGCCTGCCTGGCTGGGGGAGAAGAAGCTCAAGAAACTAGGTCTCTGCTGTCCTCTGCTTAAACAGGGGCCCACAGAATGTCTTCATCCTTCCCGGAGGAGGCCGCAGTGAAGACTTGACCCCATGCCTCAACCCCCGTGTTCTTTACCCTTCTACCTCTTTCCCTTAAAGAACTCACTCTGCCCTGCCTTGTTTGCTTTTTCTTATTAGCATCAGTCATTAGCATTTTCCTGTCAGTCTGGAAACACAGCTCTCCTCCAGAGCCCCAGGCACCCCGCAGCATGAGCAATGACACTGGTGTCCCTTCTGCCCAGCAGGACATTGGCAAGGGCCCTTCTCATTGTCCTGCCCTGACACATGGCGGAGTGTCATCTTAGAACCTTCCTGCAGCTCTCTCTCCATTTACATGGTGACCCAGGGCCCTGCTCATAATTAGGAACCCTGCGGCCATTGCACACAGGACGCTGGCAGAGAGGCAAAGCAATTTAGGAAAAAAGCAAGGATTTTGAAGTCAAGCAAATAAATCTGGGCTCCAAGTCCCGGCTCTGCCTCTTACTAAACAAGGGTGTGGTAGTTGGAAGCTTCTTGACGTTCTTTGCTACTCCTCCTATTGAGAGACGAAATCTAATCCCCTCTCTTCAGGGATTTGCCGACCCATGGGACATGTCCCAGATGTGGCAATCTAGGACTTCTGAAGCCAGCCTTGTAGGCCTTTGTAACCTCTGCCCCAGGGGAAAGCAGGTGCCATGCAAAACTCTGACTATCCCACAGCCCCCAAGCCAGCAAGATGGAGAAGGAAGCTGTAAGGAGAGTGTGAGATCAGCCCAGCCCAGGTACCCAGGAGTGGGAGAAGTTAGCTTGGCTTTTCTAGCCGCAGTGAATGCAATGTGAAGAAGCAGCAGCGACTCTAAGAGCCAGCCAGAACCAAGTCACCAGACGAGTTCCTCTGGGCCACCTCCAGTCATTTGAGCCTCGCTGGGAGCTCGCTACCGTGGAGCAGAGAGTAGCCACCCCACTTCTAACCCACAAACTCCCAAACACAACAGAAAAACTATTGTCCCATGCAGTTAGATCTGGAGCATAGATTTTGCTACAACAGGTCATGCCAGAACAAGACACACTGGGCATATCCTCAATCCTTCAGGTCTCCGTTTCCTTATCTGTAAAATGGGACTGAGGATAGCATCTAATTTACCTGTAGGACCTATCTCTCATGGATTCAATGATGGTCCTCAAAGTGCAGCCTCGTGCTGAGCCCAGGGTAGTCAATGATTTAAGAGTGTTAAACACTTGTTTTGTTTTGGTTTCTTAAGATTTTATTTATTTATTAGAGAGAGAAGGATAGAGGGAGAGAGAGAGAGCACGAGTGAAGGGAGAAGCAGACTCCCCGTTGAGCAGGAAGCCCAACAGGAGGCTCAATCCAGAGACTCTGGGATCATGACTTGAGCTGAAGGCAAATGCTTAACCCACTGAGCCACCCAGGCGCCCCAACATTGATCCCCTTGTTGTAAGATAAAAGTATATTTTTGGCAGTCATAGGTAAGCTCCCAAGGAGCTTAGGAGGCTGTTAACCATGGCTGATAATGCCTCTTAACACTGGGAGCTAACTGAGAGAATTGTTCATGGATATCTCTCAGATGCCAAGCAAAGCCTATAGAAACAGCCTAATGTGTGCTTCCCAGGAAGGTGGTTCAGTTCATAAGAAGCCTTCTAGGCTGAACTAGAAAATGAGAGCAAGTTCTTGTGGTTTATAGCCCTGGCAACAAATCTGGAGGTGCAAGAGGTCTGAAGAATGGAAATATGAAGGAAGTAGCATCATCTATGACTTCCAACCTCCAAAATACTGGTTATTGTGAGGGTTAATTTATGTATCAACTTGGCTGAGCCACAGTGCTCAGATACATGGTCAGACATCCTTCTGGATGTTTCTTGGAAGGTGTTTGTTGGATGAGGTTATCCATAAGTGGACTTCAAGTCAATTAGATTGTTCTTGGTAATACCTCATCATGTCAGTTGAAGGTCTGACTAGAACAGAGACTGACTTCCCTTGAGCAGGAAGGGATTCTATCAGAAGATTGCCTTTGGACTTGAACTGCAACACTGGCCCTTCCCTAGCTCTCCAGCTTGCTGGCCCACACTGCAGATTTTGGACTTACCAGCCTCCATTACCATGTTAGCAAATTCGTTAAAATCTCCCTCTCCCTCTTCCTTTCCATCTCTCTCTCTCCCTTTCTCTCTCTCTCTCTCTCTGCCCATCTGTCTCTCTCTGTCTCTCAATCTAGATATATAGATAAATCTGATACATGTAGTGTATATTATACATTCTACATACATACATTGGTTCTGTTTCTCTGGAACTAATACAATTATCAGTCCCAGCCATCTGATTGCAAAGTGAGGTTTGTCCCATCATGGGTGATCCATATGAACTCGGGATAACCTTGAACACCAAACTACAGAGCTCAGGAGGTATTTAGAGATCCTTGGAGCTTGAGCCCAACCTTGCCATTTTCTCATGACTTGGTAAGAAAACGATGGATAGCCATCCTTTCTTGTTGATAGGATTATAAGCTCGATACATCACAGATTGAACAAGATTTGTTGGGGGCAGGGGAGGTCTTCAATTTTCTATATTCATTTTACAAAGGTTGGAAATACCAACTCTGTGCCATGCAGGGAGTTAGACATTGGAAATATAGGGAGCTAGGCATCGAAAATATGGAGGGAATAAAGCAAGCATCCCCACACTCTCAGAACTTACACCAGAGAAAACAGGGGTTGGATGCAAGGGAAGACAGGTGGGTCCATGGCCAGGTGAACAGCTATTCCCAGCCAGCAATGATGGAGTCCATACCATTTCAAGGGAGCTTTCTGGTAGACCAACCAGGAGGCTTCAGGATATTTTTACCTTTACTCTTATGGATATGACTTCGTTTATTACTACTACTACTACTATTTGTTTGTGACATCTGCTTTTCATACATTTGGATGAATGAAGCTAGAAAGAATTGGAGGAGCAGGTGGTTGTGAATAACCACCAACAGGTCCCCCACAGACATTGACAGGCTCCAACAAGGAAGCATGGCTCTTCAGATGAAAGTTAGCAAAGGTTAAGTCCTGCACTAAGAAACCCCACCCCAGGGGCACCAGGATGGCTCAGTCACTTAAGCATCTGCCTTTGGCTCAGGTCATGATTCCAGAGTCCTGGGATGGAGTCCTGAATTGGGCTCCCTGCTCAGCAGGGACTCTGCTTCTCCCTTTCCCCCATACACATGTACTTTCTTTCTTTGTTTCCTTCCTTTCCTCTCTTTCCTTCCTTCCTTCCTTCCTTCCTTCCTTCCTTCCTTCCTTCCTTCCTTCCTCTCTTGGAGAGAGAGAGTACACATAGGGGCAAGGGCAGAGAGAGATAGAGAATATTAAGCATACTCTAAGCTAAGCATGGAGGCCCTGGTACATGTCCTTTTCATCACATTTCCCATACCACCCCCTCCCCTCAGCCGATCTCTTATGCAGTGGGTGATCATTCTTCCCCTGCAATACATTCCCTCCCAGCCCTCCCCACTGCAGCTGCCCTTGTTCACCACCTTGGTATCTACCTCCAAGGTCATGACAACAGAATCCAAGCTGGTCTACATCCCTCTAATCCAGCCTCCCCTTCTCCAGAAGAGAAATGTCTAGACACAAGTCTGACCATTTCTGTCCCTTGTCAAAATCCTTCATGCAAAGTTCATGGTAAGTTCCATCCTAGGCCTAGCTGACAAGGGGCTCTGTGATTTGGTCCCTACTGTCTTTTCCAATTTTACGTCCTCCCCAGTCCATTCATACCCTTCCTTCTGGCCCAGATGACCTATCACAGAGTACCTACCTGACTCTGATGGCCTTTGGGGCAAAGTCTATGCCTAGGATATCTGCACATTCACAATACTTCTCTCAGCACCTGATACCTCATCAGTGTGCAAAACATAGTAGAATAGATGAATCAGTGAATCAATGAATGAGTAAATGAATGAATGAATAATACACTGAGGATACAAATGCAAAATTTGCCAGTTCAATCTGGGGAGGTCCAAGAAACCTTTGCCAAGTACATGATGTTTGAAGCAATCTGAAAGCATAGGTGGAAACAGCCCTTCAGGCAGCAAGAACAGCCCATGGAAAGGATTGGAGGCTTGAGAAAATATAGCATATTCTAGAAGTTTCTGGGGTTTAATACACAGGTGAAAATGGCAAAGTCAAGGCAGAAAATGTGTTCAGAAGGCAGACACCATCAGCCCTTCAATGGCAGGTAGGGACTGTAGTCTCAGATGCTAGTAGGGCTTGTGTAAGCAACCAAGACACATGCAGAAGACAGGGTTGTAGCCAACTTAGACTTCCAGTCCCGATGAAAAGATTTCCAAAATTAAGGTTACAACTGAACACTGACTTGTTGAAATAAAAGATACCTACATGTCGGATTCTGTCTGCAAGCCACCAGTTCAGGTGATGAAAAGTGCTGGAAGAATTTTGAACCATGGAATCATATGACCAGCTGGCATTTGGGGAAGACCACTCTAGCAGAAGTTTCTAGGAAGGAGGTAGGATAGGGTGGGGTTAAAGGTAAAAAGAAACAAACGAAAAGACATGCAGTGAAGAGGTGATGAGGTTAGAACCAGGGCACTGGTGATGGGCATGGAGAGAAGAGACAGATCCCAGAGCTACACAGAACTTAGAATAAATGACAGTGGAAGAACAAATGAAGTCACAGAGCAAAGATAAAGATCATGACCTGATTTGTTATGTACCCTTTCAAGGAGTCATGGTCTGTATATGTCTTTGAAGCCTGAGAAATTTAACCATTTATGCAGATCAGCCCCCCCAAAATATGTTGCCTTTAAAGGCCCAATATTAAATTTTAAAAAAAGATCCTATCTTTTGATAAATTACACTATATGACAAGATAGCCAACTGTTCTCCAGCTTTCCTAAACGAATCACCATTTTGCCTGGTGAGACATCTCTATGAAGCCACTCACTTCTCAACCTGGAGAAGCAAGAGTCAGGCCATAAGCATCGTTGCAAACTAATGAGTGCATTGCCAGACAGTTCCACCAGCTGGGTCACCTAGATAGCAACTATCACAGCCAACAAGACTGTGCTCTTCACCTCCTATAGATTAACGGCTTCATCTAAGCCCATCAGCCTGTATTCCTCACTGTTTAGTAGCTTTCTGTAAGACATGCTTAGCTGATTTTTATCATTCCACAAAAGTTCTGCCAATACCAATAAAACTCTTTTGCTAATGCATTCTTCATATTTCTTGACATCAGTGAGCACTAGCAGACCCATGAGGCTGGGGTTTCAGGCCCAGGCCTGATCTGGGCAGGACAGGTATGTGGCTTATCTCTAGAATGACACCCAACCTGTCATAGAAAGCCCCAAATGGAGGCTATACTCATCTGTCATCCAGGTGACCTTATTGCTCTGAAATGAAGGCCTACTCTCAAACATTACCCATTATCTGCTCTTAGAATTAAAAACCAAGGGATAGGTGCCTGGGTGGCTCATTGGTCAAGCATCTGACTCTTGGTTTTGGCTCAGGTCATGACCTCAGGGTCATGAGATCGAGCCATGCATGGGCTTCATGCTCAGCACCTGGGCTCCATTGCCCCTCTACCTCCCCCAATTCTCTCTCTTTTCTCCCTCTTAAATAAATAAATAAATAAAATCTTTAAAAAAGAAAAGAATTAGGAGGACATGGGGAGATAAAGAAGAGAAGGGAGTTGGGGGAAATTGGAAGGGGAGGTGAACCATGAGAGACTATGGACTCTGAAAAACAATCAGGGTTTTGAAGGGGCGGGGGGGTGGGAGGTCGGGGTGCCAGGTGGTGGGTATTAGAGAGGGCACGGATAGCATGGAGCACCAGGTGTGGTGCAAAAATAATGAATACTGTTATGCTGAAAATAAAAAAATAAATTTAAAAAAAAAGAAAAACAAGGAAACCATAGCATGAAATATTGGTAACCATCCATATGCCTTTAGTACCCACCATCTACTATATATTCAGGGATCCTTCTGCAAGCACCCCCGATCCTGTGTCTTGGGCTTTCCCTGTCCACAGGAGCTCACTTCTAATTGCTCTCGGTCATCTTCTCACTATTAGAGGCTGCTTTGGCAAGAAGAAATGTGTGCAGCTCTAGGGAAGAATGAAAATGCCAGGGATCTAATGTCTGTCCCTATGAGTGGCATTCAACAATGATAGATGGGAGTTGGAGGATAAATACCCCAGCTCTCACCCCTTGAATGGGACAAGTCTGAGCATGTTATACAGTTTACCAGAGGACTGCAGTTGCCTATAGTCATGGATGAACCCCAGAGGCCTATAGTAGTAATTTTATTATTAAGCTATCTTATACTGGCTTCCTTTCCTTCCCTGCCTTACTCAGTGTTAGCAGAGGACTTAGAGATCCTAACCCAGAGAAATATCCTGTGCTTCCTTAGCTCGCTTCCTAAATTAACACCTCACATTCAAATCTTTGTCTTCAGGTCTTCTTGTAGGGGAGCCCAAGCTAGGGCTATGAAGAATTTCTCATTGACTTTGGATCATTCCCAGCTCTAAAATTTTTGCTTCCTAAGTAACTAGTAAAAGTGTCCCCTTATCTATCATTACTGAGTTCAAAGTCTTCTCTTTCCCAAGCATGACACAGCAGTACCCCTTTAATTCATCTTCCTTTCTTTTTCTACATCCCCTTCCCATTTATCACCTCCACAGTTTCAGCACCATCTCTGTAAACTTCCAGTCTTGTCATTTCACTGGTTTAATCCTTCTAATTTTTCCCATTGTCTAGAGGAAAGCTTCCAGACTCCACAACTGATTTGGCTATATTCTCTGTGTTCAGCCCATCATATTCCCAGACCAAGAGTTTTGGAGTCAGAGCGCCTCTGCTGAATATTTTGTTTTTCCTGTACTGATACTTCTTTGTGATCCCACTGGTCTTCATCCATTAAGAGCCAGCTGGGAACGTGCTCTCCTCCAGCATTGTTTTAGAAAGCTTTGTCTTTCTCCGCCTTGTCATGTAGGTTTTATGGAATGTTGAGCACTTGTTTGATCTTTTGGTGCTAAACCTAGGGGAGGACTGAGCTCCAAAATGTCCAGCTGAATGATGCAAGAGACAAAGATTTCCCATGGAGAGTTTCAGAAGGGACATCACAAGATAAGCATTTCTCCATGGGGAGCAAAATTCAGAGCAGCAGGCTGTCAAGATTCACCCCTGATAATGAATAAGGAGGTCACACTAATAGGGGAAATCTGACCTTGGGAGAGAGTTGTAAAATACTTCCATGGGTAAGGGTTTGTTTTTTTTTTCTTTTCTCCCCCTCTATGATTTCTTTAAACACATGGTAGGAAGGATCTATCCTTTGCTCCTAGAATGCGGTAGACTTCATAATGTCAACAAAAATACTCTTAAGACTTTGTCATCAGTCAGTTTTTCCTTCTTTTGTTACCTCAGGATCCAAAGGACACTGGTTTCTGAACAAAGTGCCCTGAAAGATTTCACGGGGACATGTGTGTATTCCTATAGGCACATTTATCACTTTTCATTGACTCATCTCAATAAATCAGCAATGTATTCACCTCAGTTTTCCTGTCTGTAAAATGGTGGGGCGGGGGGATAGGAAAAACAAAAGCATCTAATCTCATTAGGGTATTGGAGAATAAAATGAGCGAACACATACAAAAACACTTAGAACATTACAAGGCACGGAAGGGCTATCGCTTTCCTTTTTTTCTTTATCATTAATAACACCATCATTGTCAATATCCCAGGCTTAGAAGGAAACTAGTCAACAGAGAATTATGTAATTTTCCCAAGATCACAAAGTGGGAAGTATAATACACAGGAATCAGTACCCATGCTCATACCTGTCTGCTGCTTTGCCCCTCCAACCATCACCGAACCTGAAGCTTCCACCAAATACAGTGGCCTTCCAGGCCTCTACATATTTGCATCTGCAAGTCTGGCAAACTTCACTGATCCTTTAAGACTCAGCCTTTCTGTGTTCCTACAGAGCTATGGTATCTGATTGATAACTGGATTATGAACTCGTTCAGAGCCTTTCTTGTGTCTTCTTTATCATTTTATTCTTAGCCCACAGAAGAGCACCTGGCATATGGCTACTCTCTAAATACACACTGAATAAATGTGTATACAAATACATACATATATGAAGATGTTGGATTCATTTAAGAAAATTAGACTTTTTTTTTCCATTTAGGAAACTTGGTTGATACTTCCAAGAGCCCCAGGATTAAATTATTCCCGTTCACACAATTTACCTTATGACTGAGTCCTGGTCAGAGGCAGGACTAGGGGAGGTTGGTGAGAAATGGAGAAAGGGGTTTATAGCCAGTCCTTCTAGAAGGCTCTATAATACATGTTTTCTACAGAAGAAGAGCTGTTTTATTTCATTCATGCTTCTCATCATTTCTTCACTTATTCATGTGCTTATTCAATAATTATTTATTTCTCCTTTATTCAATAAATATTCAATATAAGTTTATATATTCAAGTCCTTCTTGAATAGCTCTGCCCTTTCTAGTTATAGAAAAGTCTTAGTGGAAAAATAAAAGAGATGGACATGGGATCTGTTCAAGGCAGGGTCAAGTCCAGCCCTTGGGTCTCTACACTTGAGCTTCTGAAGAACAGCTCCCACCTACTTGAGGCCAATTATGCACAGAAATGGTGCCAGTGTCTTTGTTCACCATCTTTTTCATGTTTACAAGTCTTTAAGCCTCCTCACCTCTCAAAGGATATAAGAAGATTCTAGAACTGAGGACACTTTGAACCAAACCAGGCAGGTAGCAGGCATTAATCTGTTCCATTTCAGAAGGAACATCAACCAGGGAAGAAGCTGTGTCTCCAGCCCATCACCAGCTGATCAGAGCCACCCAGTCCTGAGACCCAAACTACTCCTGGAGAGCTGTAAACGGAATCAAACAAGCCCACTCATCTGTTCCACAGAACGATCCATCACTGGCCTTTGTCTCCCGGGCTGAACCTCTTCAGCACCTTGACATGTTTTGAGAAAACCCCCCTTTTCCCTCAACTTAGGTGGACAGAGAAAAGGATATTGACTTTTCAAGACCCTCAGGGTTGCTTGAGGTCAGAGTTCACAACAATGGCACCCAGCGTGGGATATGAAATAGCAGGAAGAGATTGCAGGCAGCAAAAATTCTCCCTAACCCAAAGTGGGCAACCCCACAGTGCTCATGGTCCTGGACAAAGAAGAAGCCCAGGCAGTGCCTGTAGATATGGGGTCCAGGACCCATCCCTGCCCCTTGCCCACAGGTCCAAACCATCCACAAGGAGATATCCAGTGGGCCACAAGGAACAGCCACTAGCCTTTGAATACTATGTGCCAGGTACTGGGCAAGAAGCAATCCATACATCATATTTCATTCTCCTTAATAGCTCTATAAACCTGATATTATCATTTTTATAGGAGAGGGCCTTGAAGTTCAGAAAAAGCGAGGAACTTGCCTAAGTCTCCCAGCTAGTATGTGACAGTGTTAGGAGTCAAACCCATGCCTGTGTCATTCCACAGCACGTGCCCTCCACTGTGCCTTGTCATCTCCCAGATAACTCCATCAGCCCAGGACTCCAGTCCAAACAGGGAAGTTACCAGTTTTTGACTAGAACATGGCAGGCCTTCAAGAAATGATAGCTGCCATTGTTACTGCTATTGTTTTAATAATAATTATTATTATTATAATTTTATTACCAGTCACAGTTAGTAGTGCAGAGTATTCAAGCTTTCACTGGTACCAGAACCTAATTAAAACTCATTTTCCATCCATGAAGACTAAGATAAGAGGGAAGACAATCTCAACCCAAACAGTGGCTTGAGGGCTGAGCCTTGTTGGAACATCTCCTCTCATGCAAAGAGATACAAGATTATTTTTTACGAGTGAAACAGCAAGCTATAATCCTGCAGTCATGGGGCAGTCTGCATGAGGGAACACTCTTAGAGATCTTAGTTTTCATTAAGAATCTACAAATCTGGGGTGCCTGGGTGGCTCAGTGGGTTAAGGCTCAGGTCATGATCTCAGGGTTCTGGGATCAAGCCCCACTTTGGGCTCTCTGCTAAGTGGGGAGCCTGCTTCTCACTGCCCACCCCCCACCTGCCTCTCTGCCTACTTGTGATCTCTCTCTCTGTCAAATAAATAAATAAAATCTTAAATTAAAAAAAAAAAAAGAATCTACAGATCACACAGCAGTACAGGCCTCTAGATGGTCTGGTTTCCAGCCCCTCAGTGACCACAAACAAGCCACAGGCTCACTGAAAGAAGATGATTTATCCGATGGCATCTGGAAACAGCCTTCATGGCCTGATGTTAGGGTAGCACTAGCATAAGCCAATGGTGTCTTGTCAAAACTTTTCCAGGGAACATTCACATCTGTGAGAATATGAAGTCCAAGCCAACTTAGCCATCTTGTTTCCTTCTCCTAGTGTGGAGCCCGGCCCCTGACAGACACTCAGTGAATGCTGGTACAAAGTAAACAAATGACTAGAACCATTATTGGGTGCCCCAATATACTAAAGCAGCCATTAGTCAGATGAAAGACAGGTCTGGCCTACTTCTCTGGGAGGGCCTGAGGTGAGGGAGTGAAGCAGACCATTCTACTGCTGTCCTATCAGTACTGTGAGGAGAAGGGATCCCAGGGGGTGGCTTTGAAAAAATAAAGGAGGGAGTCCACAGGCCCAGAAGGTCAAGAAAGCTTCCAGGAGAAGATGAGGCCTCACCTGGGAGGGTACATATGAGTTAGAAGAAGCAGAAGACATGCCAGGCAGCAGCAAAGGAACACAATGGATCACAGAGAATATGGAAATCATGTGAGTGGCCCCAATGGGTTAGAGCATAGTGTGGGAGAGAGAGAGAGAAGCTAGGGGTGAGGCTGAAAACACAGAAGGCAGATCACCAGTCCTATAGGGGAACTCTGTTCGTATCTAAAGCAGCACTTTCCAGTGTGTTCTCTAGAAGTGTAGGGTTTTTTGTTTTGTTTTGTTTTTTTGAGATGCTGGGCAAGGAAAGGGTTCTGCGGTTAAATAGATTGGGGAACCACTTCTCTAACAGCCTCCCCACAAAGTGTCTTTTACACATAGGCCTTGAGGAGGCCTGTGACCAAGGCTGCTGTTTATGCTGGCTTACCTCCAACTCTCAGGAAGAAGGCATCTGACCACAAAAGCCTTATATTTTCCCTGCAACCCTTAGAGAGGGGCCCCAGAATACACACTGAGAAATGGCCTCCAAAGGTATTCAAGAGTGACTGCCATGTTTTAAACCAAGGAATGAGATGATTGTTTATCTTTTAGAAATGATTACTGACCATCGTAAAGAAGGAACTGGGAGTCAGAATACAGGATCCGAAGCCATCCTCTCTCTGAGGATAAACAGGAAAAGCTGGACAAAATAAAACTACAACAACAGCAGCAACAAAATATCTTCTTGAGGACATCCAAGAACTAACAAGGAAGGAAACAATTAGGGGCCAAGAGAGAAATGGGGAGAGATGGGGTCAGCGTTTAGGAACATCTTTTCCCGGGGCTGGGGACATGAACAAGGAGATATGCACTGATTTCAGAGGAGGCTGTGAAGCCCCACACTGGCTATTCATGTGGGGAAAAAACAAAAGCAAAAACCCTGACCTTACTTCATAGCATATACAAAAATTCCCAGTGAATTATAGCTCTAAATGTGAAAAGCAACACAGTAATTAATCTTAATGACTTCAGGGTAGAGGAATGTTTCTTTAAAAGTCAGAAAAGGCACTAGCCATTAGGAAGAGGTTTGGGTTGTTATCTGCGTTAAAATCAAGAGCTTTTATTTTCTTTAGGTTATTTATTTATTTGAGAGAGAGAAAGAGAGAGTGCTGGGGGAAGAGGCACAGGAAGAGAGAGAGAGAGAGAGAATCTCAAGCAGACTCCCTACTAAGAACAGAGCCTGACATGGGGTTCGATCCCACAACCCTGGGACTCTGAGCTGAGCCAAAATCAAGATTTGGACATTCCCTGACGGAGCCACCCAAAATCAAGAACATTTTGTTCATCCAGAGACATGCTTAAGAGAGTGAAAAGGGAAGAGGGGAGGAAATGTATTTGCAACCCAAACAGTTGACTATGCAACCAAAACAGTTCCAGACTACAGAAGGAACTTCTGCAAATCGATCTCCCCCCAAAAGATAGTCAAACCAACAGGAAAAAAAGAAAGTCCAATAAGAACTTCAAAGGAAAGGTCTTCCAAATGGACAAAAAATAAATGAAAATGTACCCAATCTCATTAGTCATCAGAACTGCCAATTAAAACAACAATAAAATATCACATCACTAACATGACTAAAACTAGGCTGTGAAGTAACAGGAGCTCTCGTATGCAACAGGTGGGATTTAAAATGGCTGTAAGAAGTTTAGAAAACTGGAATCAGCTTCTAAGGTTGAAGAGATGTACGCCCCCCCACAAAAAAAAAAAAAAAAAATCATGAACTCCTCTCTGAGAACAAGAGCCCACATAAAAATGGGCACTAGGTACACTAGGAGGAGGTATACTAGGAGACTTGCACAAAACCGTTTATACCTATAGTATTCATAATGGCTTCAAGGCAGAAACAACCTACGGGATGACCCACAGAAGAATGGATACATAAAACCACAGCACCTTTGTGCAATAGAATGCTAAACCACTGGGCATGCAACGCATTGTATTAACTTCATGGCTGTGACCTTGAGCCAAAGGAATCAAACACAAAATGCATACCATACAAGTTTCTTTATAGGATATGAAAGGGAAAGTGTCAAAATTCAGAGTAGTGGGAACGAAGGGAGAGCATCATGACGGGGGAGCATATGCAGAAGGGTTTCTGGGGTGCTGGTACATTCTGCTTGTACAACCAAGTGGTGCTAACTGTTGGGGCCATGCATTATGCTCTGAGACCTTTTTTGGTATAAGTTAAATGCGAAAATGAAACAGGAGATTTTCTGGAATCAGAAAGAAGCTGCCACCAATTAGACAAAAAAGTGATAAAGCAGAGACAGAAAGTGGAGGAGGGCCTGGACCACAGGAACTTCTGACTCTGAGAGTTAAGTTTGGAGAGAACTGGCATAATTTCAGAAGATTTAACTCATCAAGTATCTTTTCTTTTTTAAAGATTTTATTTATTTATTTGACAGAGAGAGGCACAGCAAGAAAATGAACAGAAGCACGGGAAGTGGGAGAGGGAGAAACAGGCTTCCCACCAAGTAGGGAGCCTGATGCAGGATTCGATCCCAAGACCCTGGGATCATGACCTGAGTCGAAGGCAGAGGCCTTAACCCACTCAGCCACCCAGGTGCCCCTCATCAAGTATCTTTAAATCCATGATCACACAGTGACTTTAAGGGAAAAATAAATTATCTTCAGAGGCTGAAAGGAAACCAATCCATTGTCTTGAAAATTATTAAATAAAGGGAAAGATTCAAGTATTTATTCTGCTTTTTTGCATGGTCTGGACAACTGAGTAAACAAATGGTAGATGAGAAGAAGCATCTTTTTATCAAAGAAGTCCAAGGCACAAATGGCAAAAAAAATTATAAAATTAGAATCACTATTTTGCGGCCCCCTATAAAGTAAAGGACTTGGGATCTGCAGGCCATTAGTCGTCACATCATGAAGAGGAGACAACCAGGGGTGCCCAGATGGCTTAGTCTGTTGGGCGGCTGACCCTTGGTTTTGGCTCAGGTCATGATCTCGTGGTCGTGAGCCCACATTGGGCTTTGTGCTCTGCACAGAGTCTGCTTCAGATTCTCTTTCCCTCTACCTCCAGCTCATGCGCTCTCTCTCTCGCTCTCTCTCTCTCTCAAATAAAAAGAAAAGAGAGAGAGAGAGAACCAGAAGTCACCTTCAGTGGCCTCCTGTGAAAGCATATGGCATCACCCATTCATCTAGCCAAAGGAGCCTAACCGGAGTGTGAGCCGGATTCTGGATCCAGCTCCCAGAGTGCAGGAAATGCAGAGGAGAGAGAGACTTGCTGAAGTTCACCATGCGTGTGCCGTCAGTAAGATCCCGACTGGGGGGAGCTGCAGGGCAGTGAGCCTGTTCTTCACCAGATGGACTACAAGGGAGAAAAAAAGAACGGTAGATTAAAAGAGCCTTAAAAGATAACATCAGAACTTTTTTTTAAAGCAAGATTGTATCGTAATGTTTGGGGGTACACATCTGGGTAATAATAGAAGGAAACACAAGGAAATAATTTGCAGATGAGTCAAGATAGTGGGGAGAGAAGGGTCTGTGGTAGAGATGGAACGAATGGAGGAGAGGGGGCTTTCTAGGTGGCCCAGCTGTAGGTCTTGCCTGAGGTACTGCTTATATGTATGTCCACCTTCCTGACAATGCATTAAACCAAACGTTGGTGTTATACAGTGTTATACAGTTTTCTGTGTCCATGGTTTCTTTTCTGTAAAAATATTTCTTTGTATGCGAGCATTCACTTTTCATATGATATCGTCATCTACTTAAAGAAAAACTTAAATTCTTTAGAATTCTAGAAGGAATAAGTATTAAACACAGCATTTACTAGCACTTTGTAATATTAAAGAAACGTTCATCTGCATTACTTCATGTGATTATGCTAATCCTTGTTGGTATTATCATACCCATTCCACAGAAGAGGAATGTGCTCGTCCTGGTTTTGCCTGTTTCCTTGACCCAAGTTTTTCCCAACTCCAAATCCCACACTTTTTCTTTGAACAGTTATCTGAACTTTTTTTGGCCATGGATTCTGTGGCTCACTCATTTCTATCATGACCAAGGGAAATCCCAATGGGGAAGAAAAACCCACCTCAATTATAATAATAGAAAAATTATTTAATGAGGAAAAATACTTAAAGAAGAAAACACATTTCAAAACTGAGTAATCTACTCATAGGATTACTACTTAAGGGCCATTATTCATAAGCAGATCCTAAAGTATATGGAAAACATGTGTAATATCACAATAGGAACCCAAGAAAGAATGTGCAATTTTAAGTCTGCTTCTAGTGGGCCAGGAGCATTTCTCTTCTTTTTTTTTTCCTTCCCTAGTGAGAGAGGGGTGAGGGTGGGGAGAAGAGAGAAAGAATCCCAAGCAGGCTCCACGCCCAGCATGGAGCCCAATGTGGGGCTCCATCTCACAACCCTGAGATCATGACCTGAGCCAAAGTCAAGAGCTGGATGCCTACCTGACTGAGCCACCCAGGCACCACAGGCGAATTTCTCATAATAGCAAAACAACATAAATAAGGCAGCATAATGGATATACAATTTGGTTTATTTATATAATATTACTAAAAATGATAAATTAATCTTAGAAATACACTGTGAAGAAAAGAATATCCCTCTCTAACACATCTCACTGTCTTGCTCCTTCTGCTTTCTAGATGTCTCCATCTCCCAGCTCTCTCCATGCCCACCATCACCAGCTCTCAGGGGATGGCAGCAGAGGCCCTCCACTGCTCCCTCTGCTTCTACCCTTGCCCTGCTCTTCTGCACAGCAGTCTTTTTAAAGAAGACTCTAACCCCAGGGGACATACAAAGAAGGGTTTTAACTACCAGGAGTCTGTGGTGCACAGACCTGCAACTCAATCCTCTCTCTAGCGTTTAGCAGTCACATGAACTTGAGCGAATCGCAGACCGTCCTGGAGCCTCGGTTTTGTTCATCTGTAAGATGGAAATAATCACCATTCTGATGCAGGGGAACCAGACAACTTCTCTTCCAAACTGGGGGGTCACTGTTCCAGCCGCACAGTATTTGAGGACAAGCAGGATAATAATAGTAATAGTGTCCTGCAATGATATGGGCAGGTAGCAAGCACTCAGGAGAGGTTAACTATGCATAATATATCACTTCCCTGCCTGGTAGGCTCCAGCTTCCCCAGGAATCTAATTTAAACTGCTCAGCATGGCCTACAAGGCCCTTCATGAACCAAGTCCTGCTTCTCTCCCCAGCCCACCTCCCGTCACTCTCCCTCTTGCTGTGTGTGCCACAGCCATGCTGACTTCCAGTCTCTGAATGGCCTTCTTCTCTGGGCCTTTGCGTGACTTCTTCACTTTGCCTGGACTATCCCCCACCTCTTCTACCTGGGCATCTTTCCATCCTCCGGGCCTCAGTTTACCTGTGATCTTCTCTTGCTTTGTTTATCCCAGACTGTTACACTTCCCCTGTCACTATGTAACGGTTGACCTGGTAATGGTTGATAAGCACCCGTCTTTCTCTCCAGATACGCAACTGTCTTGTTAACCATCATATACCCAGCACCAGGCACAAGGTCTCTGGTATGGTAGATCCTCAGTAATCTTTGTTGAATGGATGAATGAATGAATTTTAAAAAGTCCTTATGGACAGATATTGTCACCCCTCCTGCACCTGTACCTCTGCCCTAAACAGGAGACATCCTCTCATAAATACCCTTGGTTCCTTGGGAAGAGGTAAAGGAGAGACCTCTCTCTCCTAAGTCTCAAAGAATTTCATTATTGGCTTGTCCCAGGCTTATTCCATTGTCTGTTTATTCTTGAATTCTCTCTTCCACTCATTTCTTCTTCCTAACTTTGGAAGTCGTTGTAAAAGTTACTGACCTTCCTTTATATCCCACCCTCAAAGGAGTTCATAATCTCTTCCAAAAGCCCTTGCCCATTGGCATACTTGGATGGTGCAGTCAGTTGAGCATCCAACTCTTGGTTTCAGCTCACGTCACGCTCTCAAGGTTGTGAACCCCATATGGGGCTCTGTGCTCAGTGCAGTCTGCTTAGGACTCTCTCTCTCTGTCCCTCTTTCCCTCACCCCTACACTTTATCTCTCTCTCTCAAATAAATAAATCTTTTAAAAAAAGGAAAAGCTCTTGCCCCTTGATATAAATATAATATAAATATAAAAAACTCAATTCCTTAAAAGGCCCTTTATATCCTACCAATCAAGGAACTTAAATTTTGAACTGGTATCATGAATAATTTATAATTCAGAATATATTTTTCCAAACTGCTCATGTGTCCCTCTCCACCCTGTTTTGCTATGTCCCATTTTGAGGAAGCATGTACCATCCCCTCCTCCCCACTGCCACCATGGAGAATCCCTGATCTAGCCTTCTACCTTGTGGCCATTTTGAGAAACGACCCACTTGGGCCTTTTTCTAATCCTAACAAGACTGAAAGAGAATTCAGGCAGTATTGGCCAAAAAGATTTAATGCCCACCATCAAAATGGGTTGATTTTATATCTCCTCCTGAAAAAAAAAAAAGGACTCCTCCCAGCCACCCTATCTGTGCCTCCACCCAAGCAAGATGGCCGCCTCTGTGCTCTGGTCAAGGTAAGTATCTGTGCTACTGAGCACATGTATCTATCATTTTCTAATTCATAAATTCTTCTACAGTTTGAGATGGTTGCTGTAGATTCAAGGCCTCTGACAATTATAAGGGAATTTTAAGCCGAGATTTGGCTATACTTCTAAAATCAGATTAGTTTCCCAATTTGATACGGCAATGATTACTTCAAAGGCAGCTGTGGTTTCATAAAACAAAGGCTCCCTGCTGTAGGCATTTCTTATGGGTACAGGCCAAGGAGCTCAGGAATGCACCCCTGGGGGACAGCAGGCAGGATGGATCTCTCCCACCAGGTCAAGAAGTCAACGTCACAGCTGGAATCTGCACCTGGGACAGGACAACTAGAACCAGCCCCAGGAGAGGGGAGGTGGGATGTTCGTGTGGAAAGTACAGCAATTTTGCTTTGGATATTTATCACTCATTTTTCATGCACAAGGAATGGCTCCGCTTCTGCCCATGCAGCCTTTTCTTCCTGGAGCGAGGACTGGACTGGACCAGGCACTGACCAGACCCCCCACCTTCCTCTTTCACTTTCTGTTCCCTGGAGGTTAGGAGCAGGGCTTCCTGCCTTTCCATGCCAATCGTTCTAAAGAGGAAACATTTTTAAATAGTCAGAGGAAAGGTGCTATTTCCTTTTTGAGGAAGATTTACTGAAAGAGGTAGAGGACACAGGAGGGGACACAGGACCTCACTTTTCTGGGCCCTTCGATACTGTTCACACCACCCTCCTCATGAGTGTGTCTCTCTCCCTGATCCTCTCCAGCACAGGAATCAGGTCTTCTGTTGGAGCTAAGGTTCTTGCAAAAGCAGATCCTGAGACAAGAATTCGTGCTTGTGTTTATGTGGAAGGTGATCCCAGGAAGTATTGTGAGGGTATGGGGGAGTAAGACCTAGAAGGGAACAGAGTGGATTGCCACTGCAAGCCACTGGGGCTTAACCCACTCTTGACCACAGGGAGCTGGTATAGACAGGCCCCTGCATCATCTCATTGACAGCTAAGAAACCCAGTGTGTTTATTCACCAACGTCCATCCCCTCACCTGCTGAGGGTAGCTCCTGGGACATTAGTTCCTTGACACTGTCCCCTGTTCTCCACCAAAGCCAGAGAAAGCCATCAGGCAAAGAGACACAGAAAGCCACCATAGGACTGTACAGGAAGTGCCCACAGTGGCCAGAAGTACTTCAAGGCCATGCAAAAGACATCCGGTTGTCTGCTCCATTCCCTGTCCCTTTGCAGTTCCCTGCTTTGTGGGGGAGCCTGGTGCATAGAAGTGGCCAGTGTGTTTAGGCCGAAATGAAATGGGCCCATCGATGCCACCATGTTTACCTTCAAAGAAGAAGATCAGTAACATGAAGCACAGATCCAGGGACGGGGGACGCTCACCAAGGCCGCTAACTCAAGTGGGGTTGTGGGTTGTTCTGGATGACAGGAGAAACTAAAAGGGACAAAGGGACAGAAGACATAGATGGAGGGGGCAGAGAAAGGAAAGGAAAGGATCTGGAGGCAAAAGAGGAGACAAGGGATGTGAGATCAATGAGGAGAAGTAGCAAAGGAGAAATGAGTAACCAAGCGGTGAGGAAATCTGCAGTCTCCCTCAGCATCTTGTTTGGCTTCTTCCAGCATGGCTGAATGGGCCAGAGCTGGGGTGAGAGGCCGAATAAGCACCCCACCCCTGCCCCACCCCCTAGTCCTACTGAAGGTGGCAGCACCCTAAAGGCAGAGCCTGTCAGTTTGTCAATATGGCGCCTTACGTGGTGAAAGGGCTCTGTGGAAGTGATTAGTTAAGGACTGTGAGATGGGGAGATTATCTGGAATTATCCTGGTGGGTCCTACCTACTCACAAGAGACCTTCAAATTGGAGAGTCTTGCTCCAGACTGTGGTCAGAAAGAGACCGCCCTGTGAGAAGGCTTCAGCCCCGCCTTCCTCGTTCCGAAATGGGAGTTTACGTGCAAGAACCAGAGAGAGGCCTCCAGAAGCTGGAAAAGGCAAGGAAACAGATTCACCGCTAGAACCTCCAGGAAGGAACAGAGCTTCGTTGACACCTTCCTTTTAGCCCAGTGAGACCCGTGTGGCGCCCCTGACCCCCAGAACTGTAAGATAACAAATTTGTGTTTTAAGCCACAAAGTTTGTGGTCATTTGTTACAGCAGCAGTAGAAGATGAATACACCTAGGGACATCAAAAATGGAAAATTTTCAAAAAGCGCTCTCCGACTCTCCAGTATTCTGCCTGTAATCGGTTTCCCATTTAGGCTGGAATTGTTTTTCCTCTCTGCAGAACAGAGAAGGGCTGCTCCCAGACTCATTAATATGCATAAAGGGTGGCATAATTAGTTGCCACAGGTAACCCTTCTCTGGCTGTGTGAACTGAGCTAATGTGCAAACGCGTGCTGCATGGTACGCAGGGCGGTGTGAATAAAAGTCCCCGTTTCATAAAAGGAAATATTTGAATAATATGGAAATGCACTAGATGCTATTAGCAGGATGTCAGGTTTGACAGTCTGTGTTATTGTGAAAATAAATGAGTTTTGACACAAATAGCTTAGGTATGCATTGATTTTTTTAAAGCAAATCTTGGAACAAGATGTTATGTATTATGCTGTAGGCTTACAAAGATTTTGATAGCTATTAGGAGGAAATCATGGCTAAGGATCGTTTATTAATGCGTTCATTAAGCTTCTCTAAGGTGTAACAATCATTACTTTCCCCCAAAATGTATACTGTTCTTCTTGCATATTTAATTGACTCTGGCAACCCGTATTTAAGACAATGAGGAGAGCTGTCAGCAACATGAGGACGAAAATAAACAGAAATCGAATTGCCATCATTGGTATCAAAAACGTTGTGCTAGGTCTCTTAACTCCTGGGAATATCTTCTCTGGCCTGGCTTTATCTCTAAGCAATCTATCTAATGAAATTTCTTTGGTCAATTTCATTTTTCTTTCTTCCCAGTGTTTCCCCTTTTGAGGTTTTTTTCTTCAGAGGCTCTGAGGATCCTGTTCTGACAGGCAGGATCTGGCGCCCATGTCAGCACGTCCTGGCACTGGTCAGAGGCCCGGCAGACCTGGCAGACCCTCCTGGCCTCTGTTCTTGAGAGGCAAAAGAGAGAGGTGTTCAGGAAGGAACCCCACCCAAGGCCAAACATCTGCTGGAGACGTTTCTGTGCCAAGTTCACCAGGCTCAGTGAAGGCAGCCATCTGGCCTTATCCATCCATCATCTCTAGGATCCTGAGCAGAAGAGCTGACAGGTCATCCCATCACAGGGGTGCTCTTCTGGCTGAGCTGGTGGCCAATTTCCAGGTGCTCTCTGGGCAAGGCTGGTTAGCACCTTGTGAAGGCAGGGTCTGGGATGGTTCCGTCTCCACATGGATAAAGCTTTTTTTCGAGTCAGGCACCTTCAGAAGAAGAAGCAAACACCAAACATCCTGGGACCCAGATATGAGGGGCTTATGGATACTTGGTACCCATAGAGCCTGTTATGCACAAAGGATTCTGATTCTCAGTTCTCCCCCTATCCTCCAAGGAAAATGAGAAGTTCCTGGGGTCCAGATAAAAACACAACTTCACCTGGGACAGGAGATAAGCTTCCCTTGATCAGCAGAGTTGAGACCATTCAACTATTCTCACCCAGGGCCTACAGAGAGTAAAGCCAGGTAACTTGAAATCCTCTGGAAAGGTCTAGAGATGCCCTGGGAAAGAGATCTCACATGGGATGATGAGCAGCTACAAAAAAAACACCACAGTTGGGCAAATTCCCCCCACTCTCTCAACCAGGAATACAGAGTCAAACACAACTCTTATGCGGAATGAATTTATGGGCTAATGGAGGAGCTAGATATAAAAAAAAGAGATCATTAAAGACAAAGTAGAAAAGCTAACTGTACACATAGCGCATTCAAAACACACAAACACACACACACGCACACACACACACACACACACAAATGGGCCACTATGGGTCATCTGACAGCTCACCAAAGATTTCTAGTTATCCCTCTTTAAGAAACATGGCAATATTCTGTTTCCTTGTCTCTTGAGATTGTGGTGTCTTATGACCTGCTTTGCAATAAAACATGAGCAGAAGCACCCCCCCCCCTCCACAGAAGCCCAGAGTGGCTGACACTCACTTTCCCAGCATCCCTCGCTTGAAGTGCAGGCCCAGGATATAGGTTCTGCGAGTCCCATGCCCTTCCCTGGACTCTGCCCAGGAAGGGAGAGCCACAGCAGGGGAGAAGCACACCACCTCAGCTGTGGAGGTGGCCACATTCAGTTTCTGGAAGCAACAGCATCCATGGTCCCAGTGTGAATACAGGTGAGGTGCAGTGCCAGCAGAGGTATCTCAGGCAGGAACTGGAGTGACAACTATGGGGCTGCTTTGGGCAGAGTTTCTGGCCATGAAGCCTGTATGGTAGCAGATGCAGAAAGCCAAGCAGACCTGGAAGAAAGTGTGGTTTTGTGGAAGGCCAGCCTTGGGAGTAGGATTCTTCAAAAACTAGATGAGAGGGGGACTTGGAATCAGAGAGGTGTTATTGGAAAATTGGCAAGTTTTGTGGCATCTTTGGGGAGAGTCTGTGAAAGAGACAGTAAGGAGAGGTGCTACCCAGATAGGAAGCCAGTGCCAGACCTCAGGAACCCTGCATGCTTACTTGCTTTATGAGTGAGCACTCGATAGGGCTAAGGTGAGAAATAGCACTTTCCCAAGGAAGGTAGACTGGATATGGAAAGAATGCTCTAGAAATTACTGTGATCACCTTGCGTCAGCTTGGGGAATCCTGCAGGAGACAGAATCAGACCATCTCTTACTCACCCATGGAAGGCATTTCACATGCCTTTCCACAGAAAGAAAAAATAAACAGCCAGTTTCTACTGATCTTTCCCTCCTCGCTAAGAGTCTTGGGGGAAAGGATGGTGAGTGTACAAGATGGCTTTTTAATTTCTCTTCCAAGCAGGAAGATTAAACACCCTGTAATGCGTCAACCCAGAAATTTCCTATTAGAATATAAGTTAGAGATCAAAGAACTTGAGGATGAAGTTCATCCTTCTGATGGGGACATAGGGAAACACCAGGGAAAAAATTGCAAAAATCTAACAGGGAGTCCTAATGACAAGGCTGAAATCAGTTAGGATGAAATAAGGGGTGGGGTACACACCACCATCACACTTACCCCAAAGACTCTCAGCTGAGAGTGAAAGGTCAGAGCGCATGCACTGGCTCTCTCTCTCTCTCTCTCACACACACACACACACACACACACACACACACACGTACACACACACACACACACACACAGAGCCCAGTGTCTCAAGGCCACTGGCCACACACAGGCCAAGTCATCTTCTGCATGGTCTCCCAGGCAGACTTGCCTCAAACAAGCTCTCCAACAGTTCCAGAGAAAGAAGGCCACCTATCAGTCAATGGTCCTTCTCCATCTTTTTGCTCATTTGACTAACTTCCCTCATCATAGAACCTCAAAAACTTCCAGAAATGGGGTTGCAAATGCTTAAAAATGCAACTGCTATTCCAAAATCCCAGTGGGTTTCCATCTGAGAAGCTGGTACTCCAAAGGCCATCAGACAAGGCAGCCTGCTCCCTTCTCCTCCCCTGAACACATGAGCATGTGCAGAATCACTGTTACGGTGGCCCGTGTAGCTGTGTTACGGCCCCGCTGGAAACCATGGCCAAGACTTAGCCCCGAGGGACATCCGCACGCTGGTGATCTGAGTGCCGTCCACTGGGGCCACATGGACACTGCTTCTGGTTCCACATGGACACAATGCTCACATCTGCTCCACTTGCAAACATTCCTTTCTACTTTGAAGCCACTGACATTAAACATGAACCAAATGGCTAAATGAGAGATGGACACTGGGGTCCTGGATTTCTAATTTCCAATCTAATGAGGAAGTTCTGTGATTTTCATGAGTATGTTTGCTCACCTACTTGTTAAAAAGCACATGAGCATTTATCAACAGGAGAATTCATTCTCCAGCAGTCTGCCCTTTGGCGTGTATCAACCACAATCTATAAGTTGCAAGCCAGACACACCAATTCCATCTAATTCATGCAAAAAAATAATAAATATATCAGAAGATTTCTGAGTGGTCCAGGGAGTCATTGTAGGAGGTTACATGGCCAAGAGAAATGTCCAAACTCTACACACAGAACATGTCTCATTGAGAATAGGACCTCACCACCTGCACAAAGATACTTCAGGGCTAAGCTCAGCATCCCACTGATGGCATGACTATGGCTGCTCCTTCCAGAAATTGACTTAGTTACTCCAGCCGTCACCATTCTCACCAAAGTAAATCCCAAGAGGTCCCTGATTCTGGCACTTCCAATCTGGCACAGGAGTGTCTGACTGGCAGAGCCAAGGTCACATATCGACCTACCGTTCCCCCATCTCCAGAAAGAGGGGCTGTGAAACAAGTCTAGAGTTTCAGTTTTTATTGCTGGGGTAGGTTACTGCCTCCTATCTTATCTTATAGAGACTCCCCCAGACATAGGAAGACCATGAGATGTTGGGTAAACAAACATCCCCAGCATCCAATTTTTTGACTCCCCTCCATCAATATACACTCTTCTTACCAAATTTAAAATTCCCAAAGGTCAAAAACACTTCCTGCTGAACATGGTGTAACTCTCCAACACACAACCTGAATCACACCCCAAAAGTTGGACACCCCAAAGGACTGCCAGTCATGACATTCATCTCCAAGGCCAGCATCTCTGGATAATAGCCATTCATCCCCTAGCTCCTTTGTAATCCAAGCTCCATATTCAATAATTATAAAGTTAACCACCAGTGATACACCTTATATAAAATTGTGGAAGAAATGGAGAAAAAGGAATAAGGAAACAAATCAAATATGTGATACACCAAAGAGAAAACCCGAGTCAGTCCTACAATCCCTGTTTCTACAAATGCTCATGGGGCCCTAGTTGAAAGAGGGACTTCATTCCTACCCTATCCACCTAAGTTTTCAGCAGGTGGGAAAACAGAAATCTGATCCCTTCATAGTACTGTCCATCTGGAATTGCTATAGTCTTCTCTAACTTTTTACTACGCAATATGGCAACCATGGTGTAACAAAAAATAAATAAATATTACTTCGGTATCCCCAGTTCCTGGTACAGAGCTCTTAAAACCTTTGGAATCCCCTGAGTGATAAGAGCAGCTTCTGCATGTAAAATGATGACTTATGGCTGGCGGGGAGGGCAGGAGGACGAATGCTAGAAATAGCTTCAGCGTGGGGGCTGGTCATCAGAAAGACCAAGCCATGATCAAAGGGTTGGAATTTTCAACCCCACTCCCAGATCTCCAGGGAGGGGAGAGGGGCTAGACACTGATTTCAATTACAAATGCCCAATGATTTCATCAGACATGCCTAGGTAATGAAGCTTCCCCAAACACACCTCAGTGATGGGATTCAGAGAGCTGTTTTGGGTTGATGAACACATTGAAGTTCTGGGAGGGTGCGGGACTTGGTGGGTATGGAAGCCATGCATTGCCAACACCCCCAAATCTTGCCCTATGCCTCTCTTCCATTTAGCTATTCCCGAATTGCAACCTTCATAATAAACCAGTAAACATAAGGAAAATGTGTTCCTGTGTTCTGTGAGTCATTCTAGCAAATTATAGAACCTGAGAGAAAGGACAGGAAACTCTGGTTTTAGAGGTGATTGGTCAAAGGCACAGGTATTCCTGGGACTTGCAACTAGTATGTGAAGTGGGGGCAGTCTTGTGGGATGCTGATGCTCCAAATACCAATTGCCACAATGAACGCTCTAACTCCCTTTCTGGCCTGTCTCACCAGTGACCAGAGGAGCCTGAAATAGCTTCTAGTTAAATGGAACCATGACTGCACTTTCTAGTAGAAGTGTTTCTCCCGTGGCTGCCAAGGCCTCGAAGCCAGAAGGGCCCAGAGCCTGGAGAGCAGGGAGCAACAAGTTTACAAGTGGGTTTCCTAGTAAGACATGCCAGTTCCTCCTCCAATCCTTGATTCCTAGGTACAAGGTGGATTGAATGCTGTCAGTCTCTCACCAGGTAGCTGACTGGTCCCTCCATGGTGTGGTGCCATTTTTAGATGAATTGTTGCTGCCTGCCAGTTGGGCACACGGCAATGATGACATTAATCTAGTCTCCCTTCGGGAAGGTAAGGCCATGTTGTTAGCCCAGGCTTAGCCTCTATTCCCTTGAACACCACTGACTTCAGGAGATCACTGATCAAACAATGGATGGCTGGGGAGAGGCTGACTGACACAAGGTGGGGCTGGAGCCCCCTCATTACAGAAGGGTTTCTCTCCAGCGAAAGCCTTTGGGTGAACGCATTTGGGAGGCAAGTATTTATCTTTATTTGCCATCCTCTCCTTCAAGTTTCCATAACATCAACTGCAATCATCGTCCTTCTCAGACCTTGAGCATCCAGCCAAACCATCAGACACTTCTCATGATGAAGATTTTTTAACCCAAACTCTCTCTCCTTCCAGGCAAGTACAGACTGAGATGCCACCTACAGTTCTGTCCACTGGCAAGTGGCCCGTCCCCCTGTCCTTCAGGGCTCCCTTGGAGAGGGGCCATTATATAGCAGCCCACCATCTTGGATGGTGTCAGCGTATTGTGCGGGGACATCAGAAAACTAGGAATAAGGTCTTTATCCTTCCCACTCAACATGAAAATATTGGGTTGGCAGGGAGGATGGCAGAGCCAGCAACAGCATACCAGGAAGGTGACCTTTCTCTTTATGCAGTTTCAGGGAGTGACTGGGCCCTTTTGGACTATGTTTATCCACTCCAAGATGGGGCACTGCTGGGAATTACTGACACGCAGACACTAGATTCTGGGTCTTGCTGTCAGAACCACACCACTAGCCTTGGAAGCTGCATATAGCTACACCCCTGCCAGTGTGAACTTTAGGAAGACCCTACTTCCTTAGTCACTAGTTTCCACCAGTCTGACATGAGTGTGTCTGACTGGTGGGTCCAAGGCTACAGACCTGCACCCCAGCTGCCCAAAAAATGCAGGGGGAGTGAGTGGCTGGCATTTTTAGTTTTATCATGGGGTGTAACCTCTGCCTCTCAAGATGGAGGGAAATTCCCCTAACAGAGACATGGTTCAGATGCTAGACAGCCAGTAAGAGAGATGCACCCATGCTCCTGATTAAGAATACAGGCTTCTGGGATGCCTGGGTGGCTCAGTTGGTTAAGTGTCTGCCCTCAGCTCAGGTTATGATCCCAGGGTCCTGGGATCAAGTCCCACATCAGGCTCCTTGCTTGGTGGGGAGCCTGCTTCTTCCTCTCCCACTCCCCCTGATTGTGTTCCCTTTTTCTCTCATTGTCTCTCTCTGTCAAATAAAATCTTAAAAAAAAATACAGGCTCCAGAACCATGCTGCCTTAGATCCTGATTCTACCATGTCTAGCCTTGGGCTACTAACTGATTCTCTCTGTACCTCATTCCCTCAACCAGAACAGAATTACACTTCACAGAAGTGTTATTTGTAAGGAGTAAGTGAGTTAGCCCGTGCAAAACATTTAAAATACCATCTAGCTCACATCAAATGTTGGATATAGTAGTAGCCATTAATATTGTTATATGCAGCATCCATCCTTTAAAAAAAAAAAGATTTTTTTTTTTTAAATTTGAAAGAGAGAGGGAGAGAGAGAGTACGCAGGGGGAGGGGCAGAGTGAGAGGAAGAGAGAAAGTCCTCAAGCAGACTTCCCACTGAGTGGGGAGCCCAACCTAGGCTTGATCTCGTGACTCTGAGATCACAACCTGAGCCAAAATCAAGAGTTGGCCCCCTAACCCACTGAGCCACCGAGGCACCCCTAGCTTTCATCCTGAAAGATGAGAAAAGAATGTAGCTTTCATAGAGTACCTACCAATTACTCTGAATTGGGCTAGGAGTGATATATTTATTTAATTCATTCATCATTTAATCCGACATTTCTCTTATAAAAGAGGAATGAAGTATAATTAACACATAATGTTACATTAGTTTCAGGTATACAACACAGTGATCAAAATTTCTATACATTATTCAGTGCTTACCACAGTAAATGTAATCACCATCATCACCACACAATATTATTATGATCTTACAGACTATATTCCATGGTATACTTTTCATCTCAGAGAATTCGTTATTTTTAACAGGAAGTTTACAGCTACTTCACCCATCTTTCCACCCACCTCCCCTTTGTTCTCTGTATTTAAGAGTCTGGTTTTGGTTTGTTTGTTCATTTATTTTGTTTCTAGATTTCTTTGACGCTGTAAGTGAAATCATATGCTATCACTTCTCAAGCACCCCTCCACCTTCCCCTGCCATGTGCCAGGCCGTGTTCTATGAGTGGATACGGGACAGTGACAAAACAGAGGAAAGTCCCAGATTTTATAATCATGAAACTCAGGGACATTAAGTAGCTTCCTTTCAGTCACACACTATGAATCTGACCTCAGGTCTGTATTCCACTAACACTTTGCTCTACCCAGCCTCCAACAACGACTAGAAAAGCAGTGTGATCTGGAGACTATATAAATTATAGAGATTCTCCCAAATCAACACATGAACTCAATTCAAGGTCTTTTTGTTTTCTGAGCAGGAACTGATATGCAGAAGGCAGATTAACTACCCTCTTATTTGAATACTTTTCTTTATAATAGCCACCCTCTGCTGGATTGTGATCCTTAACAAGCAGGGTCTTGGAACAAGCAATTTGGAAAGCACCAGGAAGGCGGAACCAACTGCACTCCACCCTGGGATCTGGGGTCCGCTCCAGTAACGGAGCCAAAGCTCATAAGATAGCTTTAAATACCCTTTCAAAGAGTCCCTTTCTCTGCCCTTTAAGTAACACATGAAGTTCAAAGATTTAAAACTCCAATCCACACTGCATCCGTGGGTTTCCTGTGCAAAGAAATAATAATAAAATAAATAAATTCTTTATTTACTATATCTTAGGAATCCAGCTTGTGCCTCTAAGGGAAAAAGATTTACGGCCAGTACACTATAAAAATAACTGAGATTGGGATGCCTGGGTGGCTCAGTTGGTTAAGCAGCTGCCTTCGGCTCAGGTCATGATCCCAGCGTCCTGGGATGGAGTCCCACATTGGGCTCCTTGCTCAGCAGGGAGCCTGCTTTTCCCTCTGCCTCTGCCTGCCATTCTGTCTGCCTGTGCTCACTCTCTCCCCCTCTCTCTCTCTGATAAATAAATAAAAAATTTAAAAAAAATAACTGAGATATATTTTTAGGAAAGAATTAATGGACAAGCAGGCACCCACCATTAGCTGCTGGCAACAATAAGAGATCAAAGAGGTCAGAGAGCATGGCTTGGAATTCTTTCTACAAATAAAGAGAAATCAAATGACATCAAGTTAAATTTTCATTAACTTTTTTTTTTTTTTTTTTTTTTTTTTTTTGCTGAAGAGAAGCCCAAAGATTTTCTATTTTCAGACATAAAACGTCATGGAAATTCTTCTGTCCACCAATGGAAATAAAGCATTTGTGATATGCTTCGGGAAAAGACATGTGGCAATATGCCAAAAACTATGGAAATCTTCCAAAGACACGCAACTCACCTTTCTGAGGCAGTCACTATGCTCAGCAGTCGACAACAGATTTGATATTTAAACAAACACAGATAAGCTATGGAGTCCGATGCCAAAGGTGCCCAAGTTTCTCACTGCTGGTGAGAGGCTCCTTGAACCATACCCTGAAGCCCTCTTGAGTTATGATTTCACATTTCTCTCCTCTAGGAATGAATGATTCAGGGAAAAGCCGACTTGTGGTAGACACGGCTGTGTATACCTTAACCTTCCCCCAAAACAGTAGGCCACCAACCCATCAAAGCCTGCCTGGCTATGAGTTCTCAGAACAGCCTTTTGGAAAAACAAAACAAAATCAAAAACAAAAACGAAGGATAGCCACTCAAAAGAGGCTTCAGAAATGGTCAGCCTGAGTGTGTGAAACTCAATTATTGGACTATTCTCCATTTTAATCCATCAGATGGCAAATATGTTTTGTCAAGGTGGTTTTGGATTGTGTGAATGAATTGACTGCCTTGTTCTTTTGCATGGATGGCCCCGGCCAGGTGAGGATCATGGTCAAGGGAACTAGGGACACAGGTCCTCCTTCTCTGTTGCAGATTTTGACCCTTCACAATGCACTGACAGGGAAAGAATTTCGAATGAACATTAAAAACCCATGACATAAGGAAGGCAAGGCAGCAGATCGAACAAATAAATTTTCTCCTTCTCACTACTCCACTAAAATATTCTTATAACACAAACTTGCAATGATAGCAGCCACCAAATCTTGCAATAAAAAACCAGGTGGATGAGTGACAACAGGCAGACAAGCCTGAGACAGTCAAACACCGAGGCACAGGTCGGGGAAATGGAGGTCCACCCAACCACAAGTCAGTATAAAATGACTCTTCCAGAATCTTGCAGAAAAAAAAAAAATGTTCATGGATGTACACCCCATGCACCTTTGCAATTGCAAATAAAGAGGGGCAGAGACAGAAAAGATCATGTCTAAACAATCAGGGAGGGCACCTGGGTGGCTCAGTGGGTTGGGCCTCTGCCTTCAGCTCAGGGCATGATCTCAGGGTCCTGGGATTGAGTCCCACATAGGGTTCTTTGCTCAACGGGGAGCCTGCCCCACCCCCCGCCCGCCTCTCTGCCTACTTGTGATCTCTCCCTGTCAAATAAATAAATAAAATCTTTAAAAAAAAAAAAAAAGAAAAAAGAATCAAGGAACAGACTGTCTTAAGATTTCTCAAAAGGGATTCTGAAAGAAAGAAGACAAAACCATGAAGGAAAATTATTTCCAACCTAAAAGCCATCCAAAATGAGCAGAGAACAAAGAATTTCAGGCATGTAAGATCTCAAAAATTGTAACCTCCAAGACGCTAATACGTAATATGTTCCACACCATCAGAGTAAATCAAGAAAGAGGGGCACACAGGAGGCAGGACAAAGAAGATCCCACAAGAGAAAAGCAACAAGAAGGCCCACATGATGATGAAGGACACACGGTCTCCCTCAGAGCTCTGTGACTCAAGAGACAGACAAGGGGAGGGTTGTGTTAGTAAACTTGCTGGGGTCACTTAGACATGCTTTGTAACCCTGGGACTGAAGACCCGGGAGAGCCTGGCTCAGGGTCTTACCTGGCTTTTACCTGTCCAAGGAGTGTTCTGCACTCCATTCCCAGCTGCCTGGAGTTACTGAACACCTGTCTTTCACCCCACAGAAGAGCCCAGAGCAGTGCATTCCCCAAAGTCTGTGTCCCCACTGGACACCCATGTGTGACAGACCCCTGCCCTGCCAGATCCCCAGACCTGGGGCTCCAGTTCCCAGGACTCTCAAGACCCTGCTTTCTGACATCCCCTACACTTGGTAAATCCAGGCTGACCCACAGACTCTTTCCCTCTCCTCTTCTACCCTTTCAGACGAGTAACACTTGTCTTGTCCTCACATACCTTGGCTTGTGCTGGCTACACAGGTGCCCAAACCCAAACAGTGCATTGTTTTCAGATAGTACCGAGGTGGCTAAAATACAAAGAAATATACAGGAATGATTAACACAAATGCTGGAGATGGGGAAGTAGAGGAATCAGTCTGGGAAAAAAGAGAAGGAGGCATCCTGGGCACGTGTAAAGTTCTTGATCTTCATCCTCATGGCGGACTCATGGGTGTTGACTTTATGACTATTCTTCCAGCCATCTTTATTGATTTTAATATTATTCTTTGAACCATACTACAAGTTTCTGCACTTCTCTGCATACATTTCATCATTATTTTTTAAACCTCATGGCATTATTACAAAACGTGAAATAGGATAAAAGACTCACTGAAAAACATCCTGAGAAATAGGGAAGGGTGTAGCAATGTACTTTTAAAGCATGATTTCTCAACACAGAAAATTTTTTTTAAATTTTTTAAAAATTTTTTATTTATTTATTTGACAGAGAGAGAGAGATCACAAGTAGACAGAGAGGCAGGCAGAGAGAAGGGAGAAGCAGGCCCCCTGCCGAGCAGAGAGCCCGATGTGGGGCTCAATCCCAGGACCCTGAGATCATGACCTGAGCTGAAGGCAGAGGCTTAACCCACTGAGCCACCCAGGCGCCCCAACACAGAAAAATTTTTTTTAAAGGTTTTATTTACTTATTTGACACAGAAAGAGAGAGATCACAAGTAGGCAGAGAGGCAGGCAGAGAGAGAGGGGGAAGCAGGCTCCCCGCTGAGCAGAGAGCCCGATTCGGGGCTTGATCCCAGGACCCTGGGATCACGACCCAAGCCGAAGGCAGAGGCTTCAACCCACTGAGCCACCCAGGTGCCTCCAGAAAATTTTTTTTAAATGCCAAAGTAGATATTGTTTGGTTTGGAACCAAATGCACACCAGCAATTAAATTTATGTCTCAGCATTAAAATGGTCTTTCTATGGGGGGGGGGGACCCAAGAAACAAAAAACAAAAAAACAAACCCTGCTGGGGCACCTGGCTGGCTCAGTGGGTGGAGCATGCAACTCTTGACCTCAGGGTTATAAGTTCAAGCCCCAAAATGGGTGTAGAGATAACTATAAAAAAAAAAAAAAGTCTTTAAAAAAACAAACAACAACAACAACAACAAAAACACTGCTTTTATAGCCTGGTATATAAAATTCTTTCACTGTACTTTAAAAAAAATAAACTGCTTTTTCATCATTATTTTTGAATTTTGATTTAAATGACAAAACAAGAGACACTGCTATTCTGGTTACTTTTCCAAAATCATATGGCAGTGCACCTGGGTGGCTCAGTTAATGAAGCAGCCAACACTTGGTTTCAGCTTAGGTCATGATCTCAGGTTCATGGGATCAAGCCCCACACTGGGCTCTGTGCTCAGCAGGGAGTCTGCTGGTGGCCTTCTCCCTCTGCCTCTCCCAGCACTCACTCACATGCTCTCTCATTCTCTCTCAGATAAATAAATAAATAAATCTTAAAAAAAATATGGCAAGCTCATCTAGTAAATGCTCTAAACGGCCTCAGTTTGCAGACTGGATGCTCATCCTCAGATGAATTATCCTGTTTGCGTATCAACAGGAATAATAATCACAATGAATTCAAACACTTCAAATATGTTTAAATTCATGAGTTTATAATGATACCAAGTTTAAAAAACACTCATTGTCACCTCTTGAGAATGGCAGGGAGCGAACTCATTATTTTGAAAACAGCCAAGTAAAGAGAAAGAATCAAACTCTTCTGCTTTCCCCGTAAAACCGTACCACAGGGTAAAGGAGTGATGAATAAGGGGAAATTTCTCCTTTCAGGAATATCCTAGGTAAAAAATGAGGAAGAATGACAGAGTGAAAATATCAGTAATTCACAACCAAAGCGATAAAGGATCAAAGCAGTGATTGACCCCAGGACCGCTAACAAGATAGGAAGATCTGACAGTCCCAAAGGGTCTCCTGACAGAGGCACCGCCAACGACCTATGACTTCATCTTGCAAAAAATAAAAATAAATAAATAAAATAATAATACATAATAAATAAATAAATAAAATAGAATGTAATAAAATATATTATATAATATATTAAGAATATAATATAATAATTAATAGTATAATAAAAAAAATAAATACAAAATAAAAATAAATAAAACCCTCATCTTATCCATTCTTTAGATCAAACTACCAGTTTACAGGAAGCAAAGCCAGAACAACGTAGAAAGAGTACTTTGAGATGGAATCAGAAAAATCCAGACTGTGGAAAGTTCTACAGGACAAAAACATGGTTTCTTCATTAAATAACTGCAAAGAAGTGGGGATTGAAGGTGTGGGGGGCAACGGCAATGAGGCTATAATTCAAACCTAATTCAAACAAAAACACTTTAAAAAAATTTATGAAGCCATCTGGAACATCTGAACACTGACTAGATATTTAATAATATTGTTCAGCTGTAGGTGAGATCATGATATGCTACTTATGTGTACAGGAAAGAAAGTTTACCTTTGAGAAATGTCTGCTCAAATACATTTAATTTGATTGATTAATTTATTAATTAATTTGATTGCAAATAAGTTGCTATCGAGGACATGCCTCAGAATACGTCAGGGCAGTGGAAGTGGGTGGACATGTTTATAAGATGGTGCAGGATGGTTACCAGTCTATATGTGTGGACACTGGTGATGGGTCCATAGGATTTGCTATGTTATTCTCTTTATTTGCTTTTTTAAAATATTTTTATAAGAGAGATTCTTACAATTTTGACTCAAATAAAATGAGAAATTATATATGTGATATAGAATAGGCAAAGAGATTCTGACATTAATACAAAAATGGTTCTTACCTGGGGCACCTGGATGGCTCAATCAGTTAAGCATCTGCCTTTGCATCAGGGTCCTTGGGACTAAGACCACCCAGTGTCAAGTTCCTTGGTCAGCCAGGAGCCTGCTTCTCCCTCTCCCTCTGCTCCCTGTCCCCAGCTCGCTCGCTTGCTCTCTCTCTCTCTCTCTCACACACACACACACTATCTCTCTCTCTCTCTCTCTCAAATAAATAAATAAAATCTTTTTAAAAAAATAGCTCTTACCTAAATGAGACAAAGGAACAACCCTAATATAAAAACACAAAGAATACGCACATGCTACACAAAATGAAAAGTACACATGGCCAATGAATATATGGGGGAAAAATTTTTGAACTTTTTAATATTTAAAGAAATGCAAGGAGTGAGCATAGTTCTGGGAGGAAGGTAAAGGAGAACCACCCGACTTCTCAGAGATCGGGTAGAGGAGGAAGAGCCAGCACCCAAATGAGCCTTTTGCGATGCACTTCACACTAAACTTTGTATTTTGAGATAATTGCATAAACGTGTATAAAATTTGTAAACAAAGCCAAGAGGACAACTTTAAACAAAAGTATCCATTTGTGCGCATTCTTTCTTCATTAACCACAGAACTGTGTGATAAAATTGGGCCAATAATTTTAACTTAAAAAAAAAAAAAAAAAGAAAGAAAGTCCTTCAAAATTATCTGAAGGTTACAGTGATATCCTGCACTTGCATTCTGCTTTCTAGTTCTGTATCAGAAGGTAAAAATAGTCTCAAAAAATAGCCTTACGGGGTGCCTGGGTGGCTCAGTTGGTTAAGTTTCTGCCTTCAGCTCAGGTCACAATCCCAGGATCCTGGGATTGAGCCCCACATTGGGCTCCCTGCTCCATGGAGAGCCTGCTTCTCCTTCTGCGTCTGCCTGCTGCTTTGCCTACTTGTGCTCTCTATCGATTTGTCAAGTAAATAAATAAATAAATCTTTAAACAACAACAACATATAGGGTGTTGGCCATGTGAAGGACAATTCTTCAACATGTGGAAGGTTACCAAACAGTCTCTAAAAGTGTTTGAAGCTCTCTCTCTCTGGGAGATAGACAATAAAAAAAAGAAAGTGAAATAAATAAGATAACTTCAGATTGTGTTATGTGCCTCAGAAACAATGAAAGTGTCATGTCAGACAAGTGACTAGGAGAGAGGTCTTTTTAGATAAGGTGTACAGGGAGACCCTTTCCTAGGAGGTGACATTTGAGCTGATGTCTGAATGACAATGAGCCAATCTTGCAAAAGATTGAAAGGTAGAATATTCTAGATAGAGGGAACTCCAAATGCAAAGGTCCTGAGCTGGTAGCACCCAGGGTGGAGGTAAGGAACCATAGAAGATACTGCGGACCATGTGGCTATAGCACCGTACAAATGAAGAGGGTCCAGGATGAGCTCAGGAATGAGGGCAAGGATCACTTATGGGGGCCCGATGAGTAAGTCAGAGGGAGACATTTAGATATCATGAGTTGGTGGGAGCCCTTCAAGTATTTCAAGCACAGGCTGGCACGATCTGCTTTGTGTACCACAAAGCTCCCCTGATGTCCTGCATGGAGTGGAGGCCATAGAGCAGGAAGATGAGCAAGCCTGAAATAAGAAAGTCCACCTCAGAGGCAGCTGCAGAGTGCCCAGGGAGAGATGAGGCCAGCTGAGCCAGCACAGCAAGAGGAAGAGAAAGATGCCTAATCACCTGCTTCAGAGGTAGAGAAGACAGAACCTTCTGGTGGACTGCTTGCAGCAAGTGAGGTAATCAGAAAAATAAAATGATGACATCTGAGTTTTTAAGTGAATAAAACGATGGATGGAGGGGGCTATTTGCTGGGCTAGAAATGGCAGAGGAGAAACAGGAGGAAGGGAGGAGAGTTCTGTGTGATAACCAAAGTATGGACATGAACTCAGTGTCTGTCAGCACATAAATGAACCAAGAAGAGAGGATGCATGCACACAATGGAATATTACACAGCTTTAAAAAAGGATGACAGTCTGCCATTTGCAAACGTATGGATGAACCTGGAGGGCATTATGTAAGTGAAATAAGCCAGACAGAGAAAGACAAAACTGCATGGTATCATTTGTCTGTGGAATCTAAAAAACAAAACAAAACAAAAAAAAAAAACGAAAACAAGAGAAGTCTAACAAAGGAACAGAATATAATATATGGCTTCTAGAACCTGGAGGTGGGAGAACAGTTTGTAAAAGGTTACAAACTTGCAGTCATAAGATGAATAAAGTCTAAGGATCTAATGTAGAACATGGTGACAATCATTGAAAACACTGCAGGAGAATTGAAATTTGCTGAGAGATTAGAAATTGAATGGTATAACCAAAAGAAAAAAAGGGGGGGGAGCGGTGGGAGAGTAAATGTGTGAGGTGAGGAGATGTGTCCATTACCTAGATGGGAAGAATGTTTTCACAGTACACATATATACCAGATCATCACACTGTATACTCTAAATATCTTATAATTTTGATTTATCAATTATACCTCAATAAAGACTAAAAAAAGGTCTGTCTTGGCCATTTTGTCTCAGATGACTATAATTGCAGACCCCATGGAGATGTCAAGTGGACAGCTGAATAAGAGCCCGCAGCTCCCAGGAGAAGGCAGATATGGAGATTTAAATGTAGGACTCACCAGCATAGAGATGATAATTAAACAATCAGAATGAATAAGATTCCATAGGGAGAAAAGGTAGATAAAAAGGGAGATAGTATTGAGAACCAAGAGGTAGGCACTCTAGTCTTTGGAGAACCAAATAAAGTAAAAAATAGACTTTAAAGTAATAGAGTGACTTTAATGTTCACTTGATTCTTTTCTCTCTGAAAAAATGATTTGTTAATAATTTTAAAATAAATGAATCTTAGCAAATATACCCCTTTAGTGCCTTCTCCCAGCCTGGAAGCCCTCAGTCTTCTCTGTGATTCCAGGAAATGAGTCTCAGCTTTTCCTCCCAGCCTTGTCATGCACCTCCACCATCCCTTATGAGCCCCCACGTCATTTAGTTGTGTGCTATTTTCCGCTTCCAAAATTTGAAGCCAAACGTAACACTGAACATACAAGAAACCGTTGACAGGATGATGGGGCCATTAGGAATGCTGCTCATGTGTATTATCTGTTCTAATTTAATTTCTCTGGTGTAAACAAAGACCATTTGAACAGTATGAATTGAAATCTGGGCAGAGTGTGAGTAGGCAGCTGCCAGCAGTTAATGATGTGTGCATTTCTCTAGCAATTGGGCTTCTACCGGAAGGAAGAGACGAGAGAAGGGCCATCGCTCTTCTGTGGATAACTTTAATCCAATTCAATGTTCCCTTCCCTTCCCCTTAGCTTGTCTTTCATTTCTATTTTGTCCTCTGCCAAAAGGGGAGAAAATTAGTTGGGTGCAAGGGACACTGCCAATCATAGACTGATCTGGGAATTGCCCTGTAATAGTTAATTTCATCGATCCACTTGGCTAGGCTAGGGCCTAGTCTGGACAAACACCAGTCTGGATGTTGTTGTGAAGGGTTTTTTTTATTTTTTTTGTTTTTTTGGGTTTTTTTTTGCTTGTTTGTTTGTTTGTTTGTTTGTTTTAATGTGATGAACATTAAAGTAAGTAGACTTTGAGTAAAGCAGATTACCCTTCGTAATGTGGGTGGGCCTCATCCAATCAGTTGAAAGCCTTAAACAACTCTGCCTCACAACTGCCACACAGAAACCCCGCCTGAGTTTCCAGCCTGCAGTCTTCAAAGTTAAGAATTTAACACCGAGTCTTCCAGATAGATGGATGGACAAATAGAGAGAGAGCGAGAGAGAGATGATAGATAGTAGATAGATAGATGACTGATAGATTGATAGATTATTAATATCCTATTGATTCTGTTTCTCTGGGGAACTATGACTACGAGTAAACTTTAGAATCATGTGAACAAGTGCCATAAATCCCAAGCCTCAGGGAAGGGACAAGGATGAGCTACACCTGCCTATCACTTCTTTATTTTTTTTTTTATTTTATTTTCAGCATAGCAGTATTCATTGTTTTTGCAAAACAACCAGTACTCCATGCAATATGTGCCCTCTCCAATACCCACCACCTGGTTCCTCCAACCTCCCACACCCCGCCCCTTCAGACCCCTCAGATTGTTTTTCAGAGTCCATAGTCTCCCATGGTTCACCTTCCCCCCCCAATTTCCCCCAACTCCCTTCTCCTCTCTAACTCCCCCTGTCCTCCATGCTATTAGTTATGCTCCACAAATAAGTGAAACCATATGATAATTGACTCTCTCTGCTTGACTTATTTCACTCAGCATAATCTCTTCCAGTCCTGTCCATGTTGCTACAAAAGTTGGGTATTCATCCTTTCTGATGGAGGCATAATACTCCATAGTGTATATGGACCACATCTTCCTTATCCATTCGTCTGTTGAAGGGCATCTTGGTTCTTTCCACAGTTTGGCGACCTTGGCCATTACTGCTATAAACATTGGGGTACAGATGGCCCTTCTTTTCACTATATCTGTATCTTCGGAGTAAATACCCAGTAGTGCAATTGCAGGATCATAGGGAAGCTCTATTTTTAATTTATTGAGGAATCTCCACACTGTTCTCCAAAGAGGCTGCACCAACTTACATTCCCACCAACAGTGTAAGAGGGTTCCCCTTTCTCCACATCCCCTCCAACACATGTTGTTTCCTATCTTGCTAATTTTGGCCATTCTAACTGGTGTAAGGTGATATCTCAATGTGGTTTTAATTTGAATCTCCCTGATGGCTAGTGATGATGAACATTTTTTCATGTGTCTGATAGCCATTTGTATGTCTTCATTGGAGAAGTATGAACAGACACCTCTGCCTATCACTTCTAAGCCTGATGTGGTTGTCAAATCAGCATGAGAATCCTTTTACAAGCATCCAAGAGCTTTGTCCCTAGCGTTAGCTGTAATAGTAATGTACATAGATTTTAGGAAACCTAATTTCATACTAAGGAAACATCTAAAAGAGGATGAGAGCATGACCCCTCAATTCTGCTACAGTATTTCCTTGCCTGAGTTTTTTCTGTCAGTTTCTGATAGAAGAAACCTAATGGCTCCCAGTGCTCACAATATTCAAGTTTTTACATAAAATTAACATACCCCCCCAACTCAGTTGAGGATTTAGAACTCTATCAGAATAAATAATATATTATATTTTCATGACCTATTTTGGTTAAACAAAATAGTAAATACACAGGCACAGCCATAATGAGATAGCCAATGCCATCTTAAACCTTTGGTTCAATTTTCAAGGAGAATCACATTCCATTCAAAGCACACCCTCAGGCTTCAGTGAACTTTTTACTTTTTACTTTTTACTCCAAATCTGGAGCTAGATGGCTGCAGTTTTAAGGGAATCTCAGGTGCCTAGGAAGGACTTTGGGGAAGTAGAAAATGTCTGATGACTTAGGTGCAAAGGCATGTGATTTCATGGAAAGTTCACTGAATTTGGAGTCAAGAACTCAAGGCTGCCTCTTCTACCCTGTAGTTATCTGACCTCAAGAAAGGCCACTACCCCATGGAATCTCTATTTACCCATCTCTAAAATGGGACAATAGTCTTTAAGGGACCCTCCTCAGTTTTGTTGTAATAATCAAGTGGGATAAGTGTATTCAAGTATTTTACACTGCACTTTCCTCCTATGATGACCCAGCACAGAATGGTTAGTGGTTTAGTTTTAGCAAAAATTCCAGAAAGGGATGCCTTACTCCTTATTTTTAAATATTCTATGTATTTGAGAGATAAGGGGCTCAAGCAGAGAGGAGGGATAGAGAAAGAGGGAGAAGCAGGCTCCCAGCCAAGCAGGGAGCCCCACCTGGGACTCCATCCCAGGAACCTGGAATCAAAGCCTGGGCCAAAGGTAGACACTTAACCAACTGAGCCATCCAGTTTCCCCTCCTTGATACTTATTAATCAGACAATGTGCAAACTTCCAGGAGAGGCAAGCTCCCTTCTGGTTGTGCCCTACTTGGTAACTGAGACTGGTTCTTTCATCTTTGTACCCAGGAGATCACAAAGAGTATTACATAGTCCCAGTTAAACAAGGGACTATAGTGGAAACACTGGACATTTTCCCAGATGGTCAAGGGTGGTGTGTCTAGATGGTAGTGGGGCGCAGGCCTGACACTGTCTGAGAGGTAGAAGGTTTGCTTTCAGAGCCAAGTTTTATGGTTACCTCTCTTTTCTCCCACTGGCTGATGGAAGTATATGAATTTTCTGTGGATATCTGTGCATCCCAAGTATTGCTTGAGAACCCCTGCTTCTCCTCAATCAGGCACAGATATTTTAGAAGTTTCCAAAGTCTGGTTTAACACGATATTGTTATAGTTTCTCAACTGATACCTCTTTCCCCAGAATCTACTTATTTTTTTTTTTAATATTTATTACTGAGATAGAGAAAGAGTTTGTGAGCAAGGGGAGGGGCAGAGGCAGAGAGCATCCAAGCAGACTCCCTCTGAGTGTGGAGCCCAGTGCAGGGCTCGATCTCATGACCCGTAAGATCAGGACCTGAGCCAAAATCAAGAGTTGGATGCTTCCCTGACTGAGCCACCCAGGCACCCTGGAATCTACTTATTTTTATCCCAATGACATAGGCACTAACTCACTTTCCTGGAAGGACCAGAAACCATAAAAAGGTTAAAAACCATGGGCATGTGAGGAGGGTTCTCTTAAAAAAAAAAAAAAAAACCCACACAGAAGCCACCTGTTAGAACCAGGACCAGGACTGAACCCAGGGCCTGGTACAGGGGGGTCAGTGAGCAAACGACTGGATAAGAGCGCTCAGAAAACATGGCTGAAAACCCAAGAATAAGTAACAGGTAACCACTGCCAAAGACGTCAATCTACCAGGTTCCCCGAGGAGCATTTAACATGCTTCCTTTCCTTTTATTTAATCCTCATTTAAATAGTGTAAGGTGGGTAGTCCTGTTGTCCCCAATTTATAGATAAGGAAACTGATGCTGAAGGTGGCTGTATCTCGGCCAAGGTAGCACAAAAGGCAGAAAAGGATTCCAAAGCCAGACTGCTTGAGCCCCCACAGTCTTGAACCCCCACAGTTGCCTTCCCGGGATCTTAACAACCTCCCTAGGATGAAGGCCATGTATTTTGACCACCAGAAGAGTTTCCTCAAATCACCCACTCAGTGACCCAAATGAATCACATCCAACCTAAAATTGGTGTGTTTTTTTTTTTTGGTGGGGGGGATTTATTTATTTTACTTTTAAGTAGTCTCTACATGCAGTGTGGGGCTCAAACTCACAACCCCAAGATAAGTGTCAATTTTAGCCTCCCAGGCTAAAATAGTTGATCAAGGATCAGTAAGCAGGAAGGGTGATGTATGGGAGCAGCTGGTAGAGAGAAACCAGTCACTTGTACAAAATGGCATTTATTTGTCCCAAATGTTATGTTACCCAAGTCAGTCTCACTCTTCAGAGCTATAGCCAAATCCTTGTTGGGTAGCACCAGAGGACTACGTCCACCAGTCACCCCTGATGTGCAAGGTCTTCACAGGCTACTTTTTACCAATATGTACTGAGACATAGATAGAGTAGCATCCTTGCATCCAATGGAAAGAGAATGTCAAGACAATTTAAGGAAAGCATAGACTCTTCCATCAAATAGATGAGAAATAATCAAAGATCTCATCTCACAGATAAGTATAATTGCCTCCTGGGTAGCAAATGCCTTCAAATCGGATGGCTAGACATACCACTCTCAGAAGTGAGAGTTAATGAAGTATTTCACTGATGGTTTTCAGGTGGGCCTTGGGCTGTCTGGTCTATTACAGGAGGTATCAGGGATCCAAGGCCAATGAAAACCTAAGGATTTACCCCCACTGAAGGCACGGAGCACGCTTCCAGGTAAAACCCATATGACGGGAACGAAGGCCAAGAAGCGGAGCACTTGCCCCCCCGCCGTGTCCTCTAGTTTGGACAGACTGTGCTGGACCCCAGGCGAAAAATGATCTCGCCACCATCATCTGGCTCTGTGACATGTCTTCGCCCCGTCCTGTTCAAAAAGGCACCTGGAGTTCTCCTGCTCCTTCCACCCCTGCTTGGCTAGAGTCTCCCTACAAGCTCACGGTTGGGGGGGGGGGGGCGGTGGTCAGAGCCCATCAAGTTATGACAGGAGTCTGCACCAGAAGCAGGCAGCGGGGGCCCACGCACAAAGCCTCCTGAACCGCAGTGACAGGCTCATTTAGAAACAAATTAGGGGTTAAGTAAAAAGTGCATGACGAAGGCAAAACCGAGTTTCCCTTTCCCCCTTCCTGTCGGTTAGAATTAGAAAGTGCCTGTGAGCTGCGTGTGTCAAGAATATGAACGTGAGATGTCATTTCGCCTGCCTCTAATTGAAGCCAGGATAAATGGAGTGGAAAGGCAGCGTCTAATCCAATCAAAACATGAAAAAGGTATTTTGACATGTAAATTACAAACTTCCTGTGTATTTTGTCTCCCCAATTACACCCTCCCCTGTCATGTTTTTTTAAATTATATCTTAATCTCCCAGTCTCCTAATAATTATGTCATCATTCTTGGGCCCTGAACACTGTGTAATGGTATTTTATGGGATATGCCATTCATTATTAACTAAACTCACTCTCTGTCCCCAGTGATACCATATCTCATGGTGTTCAAATATGCCTGGTGTCAGCTCATGCCTTGTAAATGCCACAGCGGTTCCACTCTCCGCTTCACGATTCCGTGGAAGGGAGTTTGTGAAGCACTTTTGGACAGTTAATCCGACTCATCAGTATTTTATGTGGGGATACCCGACACCTTTTTTTTTTTTAATGGAATGGGCGATGGGTTTAAAATATAAATCTCTTATCATCGGGGCTCATTAAAATAGTGCCACGCACAGAGATTTTACTGCTGCTCTTAACAAAATAGCCAATATTGAGATCACAACGAGAAGTCAGACAGCAGAGAAAAATGACAGCTGGATACGCGGAGAGCGGTTCTGCGGCTGCAGGAAAGCACTGGGAAGTCCTGCTGCAGATGGTCTCTGAGCAGGAGGAAACCTGAAAGATCACCTGGCCTTGGCCCCTGAATTTACAGGTGAGACAAAGGCCAGCGACCACGTAACCCTTCTCTGTCTTTCTGTTCACTGGAGGCAGAAACAGAAAGAGAGCCTCAGCGTGCCAACTGGCCTATCCTGGGGTTCCATCGGCCCCTGCCCCAGAGCCCCAGGGACGACATTTGAGAGCCAGTGCAGTGTCTTTGGGGCCCTGGGGAGACACAAATGAGGCATCTCTGGGGAAGTCACCGAAGGCTTGGGCCAGGACCGCATACACACGAGCAGTAGGTAAAACCGAAAGTCACCACTGAGCAGTCTTCACTTCCAAGGAGCCCTGATTTCCTCAAATGCTTTCTTTGAAAGGCCACCTTTTATTATTTTTTAAAGCCTTTTTATTTATCTGACACACACAGAGAGAGAGAGATCACAAGTAGGCAGAGAGCCAGGCAGAGAGAGAGGGAGAAGCAAGCTCCTCGCTGAGCAGGGAGCCCAAAGCGACATGGGGCTCCATCCCAGGATCCTGGGATCATGACTTGAATTGAAAGCAGAGACTTAACTGACTGAGCCACCCAGACACCCCAAAAGGCCACGTTTTATTAAAGGGCTTATTTACCCGGAGCACCCGGGTGATGTGGAGAATTAAGCAGCCGACTCTCCATTTCAGCTCGGGTCGCGCTCTCGGGGTAGTGAGATCCAACCCTGAGTCAGGCTCTGCACTCAGTGTGGAGTCTGCTTGGGATGCTCTCTCTCCCCGTTCCTCTGCCCCTCCCCTGAGCTCTAGCAATCTCTTTCTCTCCCTCTCCCTCTCTCTAATAAACAATTTTGTTTAAAAAAATGGGAGGGGGCAATTATTTACCCTTAGAGCAAGTGGAGCAAGGAGAGGCACCGGGTTCAGACAGAGGACGTTCTACTCCTGGATGTGCTGTGCTACATCTCAGCTCTTGCCTCGAGACAGTCGTGGGGCTTCCCTGGCTCAGCCTCGGGGTGCTCACCTGCAGAGCAGAGGCAACAATACCGTCACTTCCACCGGGGCCAACGCGAGCGGACTTCATTCCTTCTGTGTGGCAAGCCCATGTGCACTGGGGCACCAGGGTGGCTCAGTCAGTTGAGCGTCCGACTCTTGGTTTCTGCTCAGGTCACAATCTCAGGGTTGTGAGATCAAGCCCACCGGGTTCCGTGCTGGGCATGGAGCCTGCCTAAGATTCTTTCCCTCCCTCTCCCTCTGCCCCTCCACCCCACCTGTGCACACAGGAGTTCTCTCTCTCTCTCTCCCTCTCTTTCTAAAAATAAATAAGTAAATAAAAAGGTAAAAACTAAATAACCAACACCGAAGAACATACTGTCACTATGTTGTACACCAGAAATTAATGTAACATTGTGTGTCAACTATACTAATAAATAAATAAGAAAGAAAAGAAAGGGAGGTGAGGAGGGAGGGAAGTGGGGAGGGAGATTGCTAACCACTCCCCTCAAAAAATTAAATAGCCGAAACTAGAATATTACATAGTCAAGGATAGTCAAGAACGTTGGTTGGGCTCCTGTTCTACCATTTGTTAGCTGCCTCACCTCATTTCTCCTTTTTAAAAAATAAGTCTAATAATTTACCTCCCAGAGTTAAAATGAGGTAACGTGGGGAATGCCTGGGAGGCTCTGTCCGTTAAGCATCTGCCTTCGGCTCAGGTCATGATCTCAGGGTCCTGGAATCGAGCCCCGCATCAGGCTCCCTGCTCAACAGGGAGTCTGCTTCCACCTCTCTCTTGCCTGCCTCTCTGCCTGCTTGTGATGTCTCTGTCAAATAAATAATTTTTTTTTTTTTTTAATGAGGTAACGTGGGACTGCTTTACCAGGAGCAAGATGGTCAAAATACGTCACCCACCACTTACTCATGGGCTGGTCATTGACACCACATCAGTTACCACACTTCATAGTTTGGCTGAACCTAACCATCAGCCTTCGACCACTGGGATGGCCAGAAAAAACAGATATGCCTGGAAATGTTCCATTTAGAGCATCCTCCAACAAATCCCTCTGAACAAGAAGGAAGTACTTTCTTTTCATTTAAATCTTTGAGTACAGGAGGGCCTGAGGGGCAGCCTTGCCCACTCCCCTATGCAGGTGTGAGGGAAAGTTTTGGACACCAGCAGGCAGGTAGTAACTTCCCTCTTTACCCTTCTTCAGGTAACAGTGAGTCCAGGCCCTGTGGAAAGTGAGCAATCATGAAGACACTCTGTCTATCCTTAAGTCCAGAAGCAGAAATAAGCACTGTAGCAAAATTATCCCTAATTTAAAAGAGGATATGAGAAATGTTCTACAAGAGTTGCCAACAAGGTTCCAGGAAGATATTTAAGTGCAATCCTAACCTTGATTGTATTGGAAAGTTACAAAGAAGTAAATGGAAGTCTATCCTGGTAGGACAGTAACACAAAGAAAGAAAGAATAGTGGCCAAGATGAAATCTCCCACGGTTTAAGAATGAAAGATACAGAAGCTTGAACCACAAATACTGATGTTACCAACTTGGAGGATGTTATAAAAATGGGCCATACAACCTCTTTGTATTGTCCTAAAATTGTTCTCATGCTCTTTACTTCTTTGAATCAGGCTAGAACTGTTAGCCCAAAATGTGCAGGCACCAAATTCAAGTTCTTCACATCAAACTGCTTTAAATATCATCCAAATAAACATATCTTTAGCCATTTAGAGCCTATCTATTCTGCATACCCCACAAAATTGCATCTTCTGGCTACAGATGAGACCAGACCCACCACAGTGGCCTTTCAAAGCTTACTGACCTACAGACTCCTCAACTAGCTGCTAAGCAACATCACCTAGACACACAAGGCCCCTCTCTTATCCCCCTCTCCCCTGGGAGGTCCTTTTCCCTATTCCCCTCTGGCTGGTAACTTCACACCAGACTCTGGAAGGTCTCTTGCTGGGAGAGATCTCCCCTCTCACACAACCCTATCCAAGCATGACCTAATCAAGTGTGTTGTATGTCACTGCCTGTCCTGGTCCCTCTTCTCCTTGATCAGCTCTGAAATCCTCACACTTCCCACAGTCTGTTTGGACAGCTCTGACAGGATATCATAGGCTGGAGGAGCCTGGGTAGCTCAGTCAGTTAGGCATCTGACCCTTGATTTCAGTTCGGGTCATATCTCAAGGTCGTGAGATCAAGCTTGTGTTGGGCTCTGCACTCAGCGGGGCATCCACTTAAGGTTCTTCTCCCCCTCTGCCCCTCCCTCCACTCTCTCTCTGTCTCAAAATAAATATATAAATCTTAAAAAAAAAAAAAAAAAAAAAAGAATACCATAGACTGAATGGCTTTTAAATGGCAGACATCTATTTTTCACAGTTCTCGAGGCTGGAAGTCCAAGATCAAAGTACCAGAAGATTCAGTGTCTGGCGAGGGACCACTTCCTGGTTCATCGATGGCTGTCCTCTCATGTCCTCATGTGACCAGATGGAGCTCTCTAGGATCTCTTTTTTTTTTTTTAAAGATTTTATTTGTTTATTTGACAGACAGAGATCACAAGTAGGGAGAGAGGCAGGGAGAGAGAGAAAGAGGGAAGCAGGTCCCTGCTAAACAGAGAGCCCAATGTGGGGCTCGATCCCAGGACCCCTGGGATCTTGGCCTGAGCCGAAGTCAGAGGCTTAACCCACTGAGCCACCCAGGCACCCCTCTCTAGGGTCTCTTGTATAAGTTCCCTAATTCCCACCAAAGGAACCACTTTCAAATACATGCAGCACATTGGGAATTAGGTTTCAACATAGGAATTTTGGAAGGGTGGTGAGGGGGGACACAAATATTCAGTGTACAGCTGAGGGAAACCACCATCTAATGGAACCAAGACTGGATTTGGAATCACAATCAGAATGTGGACCCCAGCTGCAACCAGGGCCACGCTCTGTGGTCTCGGGCCAGTTACTCATCCCTTTGGGTTTCCCACTGCCTCCTTGTGAAGTGAACACACCTGCCTCACAGCATCACTGTGGCCCAGACACTGTTAATGCATGAGGAGGAACCCAAAGAAGAGCTTGGCAGGGCATCAGCAAGCCATGAGGCTTCTCTCTGTGAGCACTAGCAAAATTCCAATGTTGGATCGATAAGGAAATAATGTCTGTGGTAACAATAAGTGTCTAGTCCCTGAGTAAGAAGAGGCTTAGGCCTTCACAGCTTGGGAAACAAGCTGTTGGAGTCTGCCTGTTCCAGTCCCATAAAGAAGACCAGAGGCCTACATAAACCTGGGGCCCCACTGGTAACCAATTAGCTCTTCTGGTTTCTGGCACTCATCTCAAGGCCCCAGCCTGGATGAGTAGAGCAGTGACATTTTCCTATCAAGGGAAGAGCTGATCCTGACATTTGTTAGCTACTGACCATGTTGGTCAGCTCATTCCCTCCTCCGTCTTGTTCCTGGTAACTTGGGTGACCATTGTCTAGACATCCTTGTACGTCAGCATGTTCCATGGCACAGATCAAGCTCTTTTCAGGAGACAGTTTTGACCTTGTCTCTTGCTTCAAGATCTGCGATGTTCAAGAGATCTTTCTATTATAAGAAATATTCTACATCTGTGCTATCCAATATGGTAGACTTTAGCTAGCCACAGTAAGGACTTGAAACGTGACTGGTGTGACTGAGGGACTGAATTTCTAATTGTATTTGATTTTATTTTGTTTAAACAGTCTTGTATAGCTAGTGACTACCAGTGGGACAATGCAGTTACCGAGTTTGCATGTTTGGATGCTCCTACACAATTCTCTAACTACAGCTAATTTTTCTTGCTTTCTCAAACCCAGCTAACTTCCCCATGAGTCCTAGAGCTGTCCAGACTGGGAACTTAACTAGCTTAATTTAGTTATCATTTTTTCTATTAGACATGCATCTCCAAAGTCATTAGTGCATCACGAGCTATCAAATGGAAGCCTTGAATGGGCTTACGCTGTGCATATCGAACACCCTGTGTGCAGAGCCCAGGTGGTTTAAGGAGCAGGGACCCAGCCCTGAGAAAAGTTGCCTTGGATAATAGACAGTAGGTCTTGATGATGGTGACAGTAGTAGAGGTGGGAAAGAGAAGCCAGATTCTGGATATATTTTGAAAGCAAAATCAATTGAATTGTCTTGAATATGGTGAACACAAGAGATGATGATGTAGAAGAATCAAAGGGGACCCTGGGAATTTGAGCCTGCAGGAGACAGCCAGCCCTACCAGAGATTGGACAGTGGACAGAAACACAGAAAATGGGGACACCTGGGTGGCTCAGTGGGTTAAAGCCTCTGCCTTCGGCCCAGGTCATGATCCCAGTGTCCTTGGATCGAGCCCCACATCCGGCTCTCTGCTCAGAGGGGAGCCTGCTTCCCTTCCTCTCTCTCTGCCTGCCTCTCTGCCTACTTGACTTCCATTAACTGAAGGATAAGTGACAGAACACACTCGTACCTACACTTTGACTGACTGTCAAAACGATACCCTTAATACTCTATACAAATGGAGTTTGTGGTTTAACCAAATCTACAAGTTTCTCCACAGTTTTTACCCGGGGACCTGATTGGTTGCTGAATGAACAGAGTGTATGCCCTCTGCCCTGCCAAGTCTTAGAACCACTCCTTCTCTACTGGTATTGCTTTCACAGCTTGCTTTTGTAAGAGAAATCTTTAAATAGAACTTAGTATAAGAGGGGCAAGCTACAGCACTCTGTGGGAAGAAGTACCAGGGGCTGTAATCAACACTGTCTCTGCCTCACCTTCCCCATTCTCCATTCTTCCACCCCTAACCCAGGCAACCCCAGGAGGCTCTGGGGGGGACCCCTAACCTTATAAGATTTGCTCTGAAGACTCCTCCATCCGATTGGGCTACGTATGCCATGGGCTTTCTCATCCATAATCAGTGGCTTCCCAGGTGCCTCTACCTAGGCTGTCTGATGTTAGCCAATCAGAAATGAAGTTGTTGAAACTGACCTAATCTCTCTCCACCTGAAAACTCCAGACCCTACCCTACCCACTCCCGAATCGAGCTAGCTGCCAATCAAGCCTCTATGGTGTTCAGAGTATTTCAGGAGCCTTCTCTCATTTGAGTATTATCTAATTATCTAATTAGTTTCTCCTAAAGGGATATGAGGGAAAGAGAGCTGGTATTCCCAATCCCATTCAGTGGGAGGAAAGACCTCTCCAGGAGAAGACACTACCTGGAGCATGTGCCCATTCCTCTGACTCTCTCATTCATAATTCAAGGCTGCCGTGGGACTCAGGAAGTGTGTCTAGATTGCCTTACCCCATGCTTAGCTGTGTAGTAAACCTTCCCATACAACACCACTCCCAACCTTACACCCCTTCCCACTATTCAGCTCTACCCAACATGGAAATCAAGCTACCAGCACCTTAACTTGGCCAATAATCCATGCCGAAATTCTTAGTCCCCTGCCCCACCTCAAATTATCTTTCCTGACTTGTGCCTAACATTGGTTTCCCCAAATCCCTCCACTTCCTACATGTCAGGGCTCACACCCTCTCCCTGCAGCTTGAAGCTCTGGATCGTCTCATGTTGACCTTGGTTTCTCTTAGTGGTAATGGTTTAATGATCTGTATCCACACTCAAATAATGAATGAAGTGCCGTCCAGGTAGTCTTAGTGAGCCTCCAGTGGATGTTCCTTGCCCTTAGGGCCTCACCTGGCTAGAACTTCTATACGATGTTAGCCTCCCCCAAGGGGACAGACACACCTTCCCAAAACCCACTTTAGTCTTATGCCCTCAGTATTTATCAAGGGCATAGGAGTAAGGTTAGAAATATGCCTTCAAACAGTTGTTGCCAACACCACTCATTAGTAACTATGTAATATACAATAAAAAGTTAGACTCTCGGCTGATGTCTTCTTTTAACAGGTTAATAAAGCATTGCTTATTATGTGTTGATTTTTTTTTTTACCATCTCAATGTTTTAAAAGAATTTAAGGAAGCTTCAGATGATGCATAAAATATAGCTGATAAAAATGTGAAATTAATAAAAACAATGAAGGGAAAAATAAGAAACAGTGGTCAAAAGTGAGTATCAATTTCAAAATATGGGCAATGAAATTTTATACATTTGAAATGGTTGAGTACCAAAACACCAAAGAATCAGTGTCAAGGAGGAAAAAAGAAACACCCCCCACCCCGTATCATATGGGAAGAACAATAGCATCTACATCAGGTCCTCTCCAAAAGACTCAACCATACATTGGGTAATGCACATAGTTCTCAACAACATCATTACAGGAAATGGACCAGTGAGGTTCAAGGCATTTCTCTGGGTGCCCTGAGAGAAGGCACAGGTGTGCTATGCCAAAATGCATTTCAGAGTCAATTCTGTCCATGGCCCAAGGAAGCAGTCCTACAACTGTTTCTTCTCCATATATTTGGCAACTCTGTTGTTAGGTACACATTTAGAAATGTTCTTTTGGGGAATCAATTGTTTTATAAGTATGAAATGACCTTTTATCTCTGATAATATATATTTTTTTCTTGGAAATCTACTTCATCTAGTATTACTATAGCCACTCCACCTTCTGTTTCGCTAGTACTAGCATGATATATACCTTTTCCCATCCTTTCACTCTGCTAAGAGTATAAGAACTTTACAACAAAACAATCCCATGTCCCCATTTGTACTAGTGTTATTACACATTATACTTCCACATATGTTATAAACCCCACAATATATTTTTATTTTTCATTTAAACACTTATCTTTTAAAAACATTTCTATAATAAGAAAGAGACAATCTGTTATATTTTCCCACATAGTTACCAATTCCAAGCATCTTTGTTCCTTTGTGTAGATCCAGACTTCCTTCTCATATCACTTTCCTTCTGCCTGTAAGATGTTCTATAACATTTCTTGTTATGCTACTGATGATCACTTTAGTATTTTGTGTCTAAAAAAGTTCTAATTTCATCTTTGTTTTTGAAAGCGATTTTGCTGGCTTAACAGATTTTTTTTTCTTTCACTACTTTGACACCTGCTGTTCTTCCAACCTCTGACTTGCCTTGTTCCTGATGAAGAATCCGCTGTCATCTTTAACTCTGCTGCCCTGTACAAAGTGTGTCTGTTTACTCTGACCTCTTTTTAGACTTTTTATCACTAGTTTTGAGCAATTTGATTATGATGGACTTGGTATAATTTTCTCCATGTGGCTTTTGCTTGGGGGTTTCCTGAGATTCTTGGATCTGAATGTTTAGAATTGTCATCACATTTGGGAAATTTGGAACTCTTGCTTCCTCCAGGATCTCTGTTGTTCCCTCCCCATCCATTTACATGTATACCATTTGAATTTGTCCCCAAACAAACCGATGTTCACTTCCCCCCAGTCTTTTAGATGATTCTGTTTCATTTTGGTTTTGGGTTTTTTTTTACTTTTATTTATTTATTTGAGAGAGAGAATGAGAGGGGAGAGGGTCAGAGGGAGAAGCAGACTCCCTACTGAGGAGGGAGCCCAAATCAGGACTTGATCCTGGGACTCCAGGAGCATGACCTGAGTGGAAGGCAGCTGCTTAACCAACTGAGCCACCCAGGTGCCCCATCTGTTTCATTTTGAATGATTGCTATTGGTATGTCTTCAAGTTCATGATTTTTTTCTTCTTTAATTCTAATCTTAATGCCATCCAGTGTATTTTTCTTTATTTCATACATTAGGTCTTTTCTTTTATCTTTTATATGTTCAGACTTTCTTCTAGCTTCTTGGACACATGGAATATAATTATAACCATTAAATACCCTTGTCTAGGAAGTCTATCATCTGTGCTATTTCTGTATGAATTTTGATTGATTTTTTTTTCCTTCTCATTACGGTTCAGATATTTCTGCTTCCTTGTATGCCTGGTAATTTTTGAGTGGATACAGAACAGTACAAATTTTATTATGTTTAGTGCTGGGTTTTTTTTTTTTTTTTTTAGCATACTCTTGAACTCTGCTCTAGTATGCAGTTAAGTTACTTAAAAATAGCTTAATTCTTTTATCTCTTGCTTTTCAGCTTTGTTAGCTCAAAAAAGCTAACCATGGGGAAAAAAAAGTTGGGGGCTATTTTTCCCATACTATAAGACAAAATACTTCTCAATGTTATATATTATGCCAAGTGAATTATGAGGTTTTCCACCCTGGCTGGTGATAAGAGGAGTGGTTCTGGGCACTTTGTGAATCCTGGGGGTTATTAGTTCTAATCTGTCTTTCCAAAGCCTCAGGTAATTTTCTCACACACATGTGCTAATCAGTCACAACTATAGAGTCAAGGGGGACTGACTACTGATATCCAGAGTATTCTCTCTCTCTCTCTCTCAGTACAGGTATCCAAAGTATATTCTCTTCCCCCACACACCTCTCTCTCTCCCTTTCTCTCTCTCTCTCTAGCCTTCTCCTGTCTGGTCCTCTACTGTTAGCTGCTCTGGCCTCTCTGAGTCCCCATCCTCATCTTCTCAACTTAGAAAGCCCTTTGAGCATTACCGGGATTTCCCCTCCCTCAGTGTATCTTGGAAACTCTCTCAGGCAGTAATCTGGGGGCAGTTACAGGATTCACCTGGTTTATTTCCCTTCTTTCAGGAACCCTGTCCTTCAAAGTCTGAATCCAATGTCTTGAAACCCATATTTCATATGTTTTGTCTGGGGTTTTTTGAGGGTTTTTTGGGTTGTTGTTTTTTTTTTGTAGTTATTTCAGGTAAATCTGTCCATGTTTTGTTTGTTTGTTTTGTTTTTTGTTTGTTTGTTTTTACTTTTTAAATTTTTTTAATAAAATTTATTTATTCTCAGCATAACAGTATTCATTATTTTTTCACCACACCCAGTGCTCCATGCGATCCGTGCTTTCTATAATACCCACCACCTGGTACCCCAACCTCCCACCCCCCCGCCCCTTCAAACCCCTCAGATTGTTTTTCAGAGTCCATAGTCTCTCATGATTCACCTCCCCTTCCAATTTCCCCCAACTCCCTTCTCCTCTCCATCTCCCTATGTCCTCCATGCTATTTGTTATGCTCCACAAATAAGTGAAACCATATGATAATTGACTCTCTCTGCTTGACTTATTTCACTCAGCATAATCTCTTCCAGTTCCATCCATGTTGCTACAAAAGTTGGGTATTCATCCTTTCTGATGGAGGCATAATACTCCATAGTGTATATGGACAACATTTTCCTTATCCATTTGTCCGTTGGAGGGCATCTTGGTTCTTTCCACAGTTTGGCGACCGTGGCCATTGCTGCTATAAACATTGGGGCACAGATGGCCCTTCTTTTCACTACATCTGTATCTTTGGGGTAAATACCCAGGAGTGCAATTGCAGGGTCATACGGAAGTTCTATTTTTAATTTCTTGAGGAATCTCCACACGGTTTTCCAAGGAGGCTGCACCAACCTGCATTCCCACCAACAGTGTAAGAGGGTTCCCCTTTCTCCACATCCCCTCCAACACATGTTGTTTCCTGTATTCCAGACTCTTTCTATGAAGCCAGCATTACCCTGATCCCCAAACCGGGCAAAGACCCTACCAAAAAGGAGAATTTCAGACCAATATCACTGATTAATATGTTTGTTTGTTTTTTATTTATTTATTTGACAGACAGAGATCACAAGTAGGCAGAGAGGCAGGCAGAGAGAGAGAAAGGGAAACACTGAGCAGAAAGCCTGATGTGGGGCTCGATCCCAGGACCCTGGAATCATAACCTGAGCTGAAGGCAGAGGCTTTAACCCACTTAGCCACCCAGGTGCCCCAGTCTGGTCCGTGTTACTTCACCTTGGCCAGGAGTAGAAATCCTGGAGTAACATACTTGACTCATAAAGATGAAATCAAACATCTGATTTCCATTCCATCATCCAGCAAGAAGTGCCTCACAAAGCTTTGTGCTCAACTGCAGTGGTCTTCTTATAACCTCTGGTTGTTCTGGTTAACTATATCCTCCTCTCTTGCTTGGCCGGGTCTTGCCCTACTCTTCCTTCTTCCTTCTCTCCTTTCCTATCTTTTTCCTTTTCTCTCTGGGTTTTTCCTTCATTTCATCTTTTTTCTTCTCTCTCTTCTCCTTTTAGACATTCAGCAAATATTCCCTGCCACTAGGCAACAGGTTCTAAGCTAGTCTCCAGGGGTCAAAGATGAGTAAGACAAGATCTGGTCTTCGATGAGCATTTAATTTTACTCCTTTAAAAAATTTTTAATTCTTTAATTTTTTTAAAAAAATTTAATTTCATTCTTTAAAATTGGTTCTGATACCAATTAGAGGTTTAAAAACACTATTATTCAGCTTAGTACAATAGATAAAGTGTACAGTTTCCAGATGATGTGACACCTCATCATTATTTGACTTTAAGCAAACCCCTTGACTCTTAGTTTCCATGGTCTGAAATTTCTAATTTCTCACAAGACTGCAGTAAACACTGAATGAACTCATGTTTGGGAAGTGTTCCTCATAGTGCCTTGCAGACAGTAGGTATTCTATAATTACTGGGGTTCCACCCCACAACTTCTGTCTTTTCCAAGAAAACAATGCTTTTGGTAAACCCATTTTCTTTCCATTCTATGGAAGCAATAAAAAGTCAGATAGGCCAAAATTCAAGATCGGTTCCATGACCAGGAGTCTAGGTCATATGTACATTGAGTGCTCAACTAGAATAATGCAACTTCCACAGAGTTCAAAAGTAAAGTCAGTCATTGAAGGTGAGAGGGTAAATCCAGTTCATGTGACTCCACTGTGGCCAGAAGTGGAGTTTTCCCCTCATAGTTAACTCTTTCCCTGACCCTCACATGGTGTGACACCATCACTAGGACTCAGGACTGTGGGTTTCAGGAATGCAACCGAAAAACAGCAGCCTGAGGACATTAGTCATGGGCCTTTGACAAATTGGTACCTGCAGATCACAGAGGCATTTATTTATTTATCAGTTTCATTTAAAGCGACTATTGCAAGAGAGTACCGACATAAGAGGAAATGAGGGAGGAAAGATTCTAACCAAAGCATGAAAAATGCCTCAAATTGAGATGCACTTTTTTTTTTATTCTGGAGAAACTGACCTTACGCTAACCTGCTATAAAGAGAGAAGCCAGTCAGAAAGATTCATAGGCCAGGAAACGTCACCAGAGCAAAAGAGCCTAGGTCGGTAAAGGTAGGGCTTCAAAACACTGTCATGGCCTCCCAAGGCAATGAGGATGCCAGCTGAAGTTAAAATCATAAACTGTCTGCCCTAGTTCCCACCCCGCCCCCCACCAATCCCCTGCTTCCCATCCTTCTCCCATGGTCTGTTAGGCTCACTTTCCAAATGGGCCGCTTCCCTAGCACCTTTAAGCCTTTGCTCTCCCTATCTCCCCTGCCTGGAGCGCCCCTCCCCCTTCTTCACTAGGTCAGCCCTGGTTCCTCTTTAAGACGCAAGCATAAAGCTCCTCTCCAGGAAACTTTTCCTGACTGACTCACTTTCACCCTCCAGGCTCCATTAAGCCTCCCTAGAGCCACAGCCACTACAAACTAGGAAAGGGAAGAAAGAGTAGCACAGGCCATGAAGGCAAATTTATCCAGTAGTTTTCGTTCGGCTTCTATGGAAAGCCGGAATGAAGTCGTTTGAGATGCTAATCCCTAAAAGGATTCTGAACCACAGAGAGATTTTCCCATAGGATCAGAGTCTAGCCTCTACTTAGGAGTTTCACAATGGGGGAGTGGCTGGAATGAAATCCGCGTCTGAAATGCCGGGTGTTAGGAGACACACGCAGGCAAAATATTACAGTTATACATAATAAAGTGGCCCCTGCTGAGTGCAACCCATACACCAATGCACAGCAAAAACGCCTTTTACAACCCCCTTTAATGGGCACCTCCTCTTCTCTGTCCCCCACTTTTATGACAGGTCAAATAAAACCACCGAAAACTGCACAGCAACATGACAAACATCATCACGATTAAGAAGCCATTTTTCTTTTTGTTCTGGGGGTTCAGAGATCTCACTGCAGGAAAACAGAGCCCGCGCGATTTGGTGTAAATTCGTACACGTGCATACGCTTACAGCATACAAATGCAGGAGAAAAGAGCCACGGGCACGAGCTCATTGTGCAGACAGATCATTTGCGCATCCAATTAGGTGAGAGGAGAAATCAGAACATCCAGTTACTTCACCTCGTGTAGCCTAAGGTGTCCGTTCCCTCCCAAACCCATTTTCAGGATGAAGACTGCCTCCACCGTATGCGAGCCAGTAATTCACATGGGCACTTACTGTACGGTTCCTCGTTCACGTTCTCGGCGGAAGTGAGACCCTTTCTCCGGGATGCATCCTTTTGCCCATCAAGTACATTATATGTAGTACATTTAGATATTGTCCCAGAAAAAAATAATTGGCTGAGAAGGAGCTCTGTTTGCATTGTTTCAGTAATTTTCAGGTGGGATTTTAAAGCACATTTCGCCAAGTCTTTGCTTATCATTCACATTAGTTTGCAAATTTGAGGTTATAAATTGTCTCAGTGTGACTGAAGTCATGGAGCAATAAACAAGCAGAGGACGGTCTTTCTGAAGTCTTAATAAATCCAGCAAACAGTCCATACTCTAGGTCGTGAAGCTGGATGGAAGCCCAACACATAGGCATAGATCCCACTTTCCATGCCGCTTGGTTTATATCTTAAACAGCCCTCCCTTCCTAAAAGGCAGTGAGAAATGGCCACTTCTATTTTATGGCTAAGACAAAAGTCAACAGAAACCCTGTTGCTTCTCTATCATCTCACTGAATGGACTTGGTGGAAATCACAGCTGGTTTAGGACCAAACCTTTCACTATTGGTAAAACGAAAACTATATCCCCAGTATCCAGGCCAGGACCTAATATAGAGTAGATCAAAATAAATATTATTTGAATAAAGGTGTAAGTGTATTTATAAATGTACTCTACAAAATAAACAGGCACAAGGTGTCAGAAAAATTTACCACTAAGGACCTCTTCCCACAGTCTTTATGTTTTACTGTTAGGAAAACAACAACCCTCCCAAAAACATAAGGACATTTCAACAGCTGAGAAATCTATCAATATAATACACCACAGGAGAAAAATCATATGATCATCTCAATAGTTGCAGAAATGTATCTTACCCCGTTAGAAATGGACAAGAAGTTCCTTAAATTGATAAAAAGAATATATTAAAAACCTATGGCAAACACTATAATTAATGGGGAAACTACAGACATGTCCTTAGACTGGAAATAAGACAAGAAATCTCATTATTACTGCGATTGCTTAACATAGTACCAGAGGTCCTGGCCTATGCTTTAAGAGATGATATATACGTAAAGTGTAAAGATTAAAAAAAACAAACTTCTATTTGCAGGCAATATGTTCCTTACCAATTAAATACAATAGAATCAACAGATAAGCTACTAGAATCACCATGACTGTTCAGAAAGCTTTCTAAAAACAAAATCACTTTAAAAAAATTAACAGCATTTTTTTTACAATGGCGATAAACAACTAGAAAACACACTTAAAGAAAAGGTCACAATAGCTGCAAAAACTCGCAGTGTCTCTGGGAATTTACTTAAGGAATATATCAAATTTCTATGAAGAATATTTTTCAACTGTAACAAAGAACAGGAAAGAACATCTGAATAAATGGGAGACGACTTCCCTGCTTCTAGGCAACTCCAAGTCAGGGACACAGACATCAGGCCCTGTGGATAGAAACATAACATGGTTCAGCCATTCCAGGGAGCACTCAAATTAGCTATGGCGATGTCCTAGGACACAGCAATGTGGCTTTTTGGCATATATTCCAGAGACCTCACTCAAGTCCACAGGGAGACATGGGTAAGAACGTTCATCAGAGCATTGGTTGGGACCTGGAGAGTTACGGACAATCTAGGAGTCCTCTCGTGGCCTCATGGAGAAGCCATGAGATGGATAGAATCCATGGGATGCAGTAACTGTAGAAGGAGACTAAAATACCGGCCGCAACGAGAACAGATCTTTAATGCATAATAGGGGGTGGGCAGGGAAAAAAGAAACAGAATGAGGTTAGTAGCATAATACCATCTATGTAAATTAGAAAATATCCTCACAAACAACAATACATGCTCTCCAAGAACACATGCTAATAAAAAAATATACATGTCTACATATATATGTATATGTATGTGTGTGTGTGTGTGTGTGTGTGTGTGTGTGTGTAAACTACCTTAGCTGAGTTGTCTGTGAGGGAAGGGGGGTGGTTGGGCACAAAAATGAGGAATGGGGATAAAGAGAGATAACAATAAATTAATTAAAAGAGAATCTTTATACTTACTGGTTTGACAATAAGCCAGGAGAGGAAGGACATGATCAAGTCTTGTATTTGAATTTAGATTTTCTTATTGTTTCCATTATACATTATTTATGCTAGAATGTTTTTAACAAACATCTCCCCAAATACTTTAAATTGTACCTGATTTCCTTCCAAAGAAAATAGATGGGTTGTACAGAAATTTTCTAACTTCCTTTACTTAAATCCCTTAAAGAGAAAGTACCATCATCAGACACTTTACAAGAACATTTATAGCTATTTTTTTAAATTTAGTTCTACTTAACCCACTCCCAAAAAGCTGCGAATGTTACAAATGGAATGGTAGCTATGTAGAAAAAAGCAAGCAAACCAGACCAGAGAAATCAGAGAATGGAGAAAGAGAGAACATAGCATAGGCTAGTGAGAAATAGAACTGAAAATGATAATTTCATCATTTCTTAACCAAATTAAGGATGTGCAAAATGAAATGCACCGCTTGGCAGGAGATATGGTTCTCTGAATCGGCCGGGTACGCTGATGACCTCACATGTCCTAGTGTGACACGGACTTGAAAGTCCGTCCTAACTGATTCGCAGCCTCTGTGTGTCTCTCCTTTCTTCCCTTCTGGAACGCTGCCCTGTTAGGGACTTGGAGTGCGGGCTTTTCTGGCCTGGCTGCCAAGCGGTTCCATCTGTGTTGCTCTACTCCCATCTACTGATAAGATGCTGCTACTTCTCCAGGAGCGCTCCTCCGCGTCCTCTCCAGTGTGGACCGCTAGAGCAGGAGGATCTGTAAGTGAAGTGCTTCAAAGGGGTTAGGATCCATCATGCATGGTTTCCCTAGCTAAGAGCAGAGGGCCATGGACTTAAAGGGTTCCTGAGTGCTGGGAGGATTTTTTGGGCATTCCATTAGGATGAAAAAATGGAAAGAAATTGTAATTCCACCAAATCACCCCATGAGCCATGTTCAATTAAATATTAGTGATTTGTGAAAGAAATTATAGCAATTTTTTTCAGGGATACACTTCCATCATGGGCAACTCCCCCTGCCCCACAAGCCAAAAGAGTAGACGATGCACCTTTAAATTTGGTCTACGAGATTAGTTCATCTGAAAGAAATTAAACGTCAATTTTATCTTGATTCATCACAGCTCTTTAATCAAAGTCAATGCATCACCTCCCCTGATTACCCCTCCATCAAACGCTGACCTGGAAATCTCACACCAAGCTTCCCCGCACAGGCTGGCTAATTAAGAACTTGGTTGTTCCACCTACAGCCTTGGAGAGAAGCGGATGGCAGGGCTGCCCCAAAGAGGTGGCCTCTTTATGGAGAAGGGTCCTGGAAAGAGGTCAGTGGTAATTACCAAGCAGCAGAACAGTCCATGTACGCATTGGACATTATTGGTCCATAAAATGTCTGGAGATTTATAGCAGAAAACAGAAGTCGTGTGTGTTGAATGTCAAACTGAACTGAATTAGCCCAGCGTGGTGAACTGGAGAATAGTGAGCCCTGTTGGGACCAAGGGGAGGAGACCATGCAAAGGGCTTGGCCTTGGAGGAGGGATGCATATATCCAATCTCCCACCCAACAGCTGTGTGACTTAGCCAAATTACAGTAGGGTTGTGTCCTGTGTTAGCTGAACAAGTTCAACCACAAGAATCTGCTGTGAAAGGGAAAGAGAGAAATTACAGATGGGAGCGGACTCTACTCACTGTTTCCCTCAGTAAGTGACTGTCCCAGAGGAAGAGGCAGACAGACCACAGCACTCCCCATCCCTAGTTCAGATATCAAGTTCCTCTCCAATCCAGAAGCTTCTTCACTGTTTTCATATATCCCACCTGCTGATGGCAGGCCAACTGCTTTCACTGAGAGTCCGTTGAAGAAATAATGGTTTAATCCAAGGGAAGAGGGAAATCGGTTGTGTTGGACTTATGGACAGTTGTGTGTGTTGGTCTCCAATGCAGCAATTCCTTGCAGGAACGTCAGGGTGGCTTGCCTGTATGGAGCTGACTTGGGGACCCAGCCCCATCCATGAGCTGCTTCTCCACTGCCTTCAACCTCACTATGCCTCAGTTTTGTCTCCATAATTCAGAAATAGTAGAAGTATCTTTCTGTTGACATGGTTAATGAGACTACCCGAACAGTGCTTCTCATGACGAATCGGGAGACCCGGATGTGGATGAGGCCTCTGTGACGTGGTCACTGACTCCTACCTTTTAGGCCGTGTTTTTGTTGTTGATGCAATGACCCGGTTGCATATGACAGGCTCAAAGTTCTCTTCCAGCCCCATGCTTGCTTAACACCTATGGTTCGTCACCTATTATGTCATTTTTTTCAGATAAGGCATGTATGATTCTTCATGGAAATGTAGATATGAACAATTGTATTGGACTTCACCCTGACACATTTTCAACAAAAATACTGCAGTCTCCCATCAGAGAAGAAGCTTACCATGCCGAGAAGATTTGTTGAACTCTGTGTCAGGCATGGGGCCTTCTTTCAATGCTCATACCACCCCTTGAATGAGGTACTGGTATTATCCTTGTTTATATGTGGAATTACATACATGATCTACATGAATTATACACATGATACTTGATTATATACACGAGGAAAGAAGGACAGAGAGAGCCTTTAAGAAATGCTCAGGGAGTGTTGGACCTAGAGTTAAACCTACTCTTTGAACCAGTGCCCAATAAGAATTTTCTCCTGATCAAAATATTCAATAAACCCTTCTCCCCTTTTTCTTAGTCATAGGCCCAGGGCAGTCAAATGCTTCATTCAGTTCCAACTTCACTACTGAGAAGGGATTGAAAGGGTTACTGGTTCCAGATGGTGGACTGAGTACACGTATTACATTCACTTCCTCAAAAACTCCCACTGAAAATACGGTATTGATGTATGAGAGGAAATAAATTCAGGACTATATTTTAAAAAGAAATGTAAGCGTGGAATGGTATGGCCACCGGCAAAATATGAACTTTCAAAAGATTCAAGAAGTCAAAAGCTAGGTTGGTTAAAGCAGATATTAGTTAATAAAAATGACAGTGGAAGGTGTCGTCTGTCACAGGAAGCACAGAAGATGACAGGAGGAGAAGAGAGCCAGTTTTCTTGAGATGAAGAAACTCAAGGAGCAGGCGGAAAAGGAGGCATGGCAGGAAGGGCTTGGTGGATCGACGGCTTCCCGCAAACACTGGGACTTTTGCTCAATTCTGAGGCTGTGGGAAGCAACGTTCATTAGCTCTAGGCTAAAACTAGGGGACTGTACTCTAATGGCCAATGAATGTATAGCCAGGAGAGAAAAAGGGCTCGTAAGGTGGGAGATCCATCTCCATTGTAAAGCCCCCATATCGTAGCATGGAGGGTGCAAGGTGGAGGGTAGTGTCAGCCCGCCTGCTCCCAGCCCACACACCCGAAGGAGAAGCTGGTCTTTGCTCACAGTGGCCTGTGTACAGAAACAGAAGTGATCAATATCCCGGGCACGGCTGGCCAGCTGACTACACTTAACATATTTTTTCATTTACTGATATGAACAGACAACCAAGAATCAGCGGCTATTTGAAGAAAACAAGTAGCATGAGAGAGAAAATCCAAGATGAACAAATATAACTTTTAGCCGAGGGGAAAGACAATGTCAAGAAATAGAAGACAGCTGTCAGTACCCCCAAGGGGGGAAAAAAAAAGGTCCTAATTTGTTGATCCAGAAAACAAAAGCAGAAACTTTTGGGGATTAAATGAGTTCTTACAAATTAAAAATATCATGGGTGAATTTAACAAAACAGAACAAAAAAGGACTGGAATATAAACTCAAAGAAATCTCTATAAAATTACTCAAAAAGGAAAATATAAAAGAAAATAAGCATCACAGAAGATAAATCCATGAAACTTAATAGACACCTTTTTTTAATGGAGAAGAGAAAAATAATCAAAATAACTAAAAATTAACAACAACAACAACAACAACAAAAACCCCCCACAAACCTGATTGAAAAAGTCCACTGAATGCTAAGGAGGACAAATGGAAGACTAGAGAAACCTCAGAACTCCAGGACAAAGAACTCCAGGACAAAGAAATGGAAAAAATAGTTCATTTACAAAGAAATAAGAATCAGACTGGTAACAGGCTTATCATCAGAAATATTAGCTGCTAGGAAATAAGGGAAAGATGCCCTAAGAGTTGTAAGGGGAAATTATTTTATTTTTTAAGGATTTATTTATTTGAGAGAGAGAGAGAGAGTGTGCAGGGTGAGGGACAGAGGGATAAGGAGAGAGAAGACACAGGGCTCAATCCCAGGACCCTGAGACCATGACCTGATCTAAAACCAAGAGTCAGACATTCAAACAAGTAAATCACCCAGGTGCCCCAAAAGAAAATTACTTTAAACCTTAACTTTGACATCCATCCAAACTGTCAGGAATGAGTGACATGGAGGCTTTCTTGAGACATTAAAAAAATATATATATATATATAATCATTAAAAATTACTAAAAATATGTTCCAGGAAAATGGGGGCGGGGGGACAGAATGAAATAAAAAATAAAATCTAATAGAGGAACTCACTTAGGATAAAACAAAATGAACCCCTGGCACCCAGGCTGTGTAACGAGCTGGAAACAGATCCAAAGAGAAAGGAAGTCATACCCTGCTTGGAAAAATGTAAGAAAATCAAAGTGATTTCCCTTTCAACCATACAATTCAACAGCTGAACTTTAATAGAAATGTGCTGAAGGGAAATATGTTTATCAGTAAGAAAAAAAAAGAAAAGGAATTGGACTCCAGTAAACTAAAAACAACACACTGATGGTTGCCAGAGGAGAGGGGGTGGGGGGATGGGCCAAATGGACAGAAGGGAGTGGGATATACAGACCTCCAGCTATAGAACGAGTACGTCATGGGAATAAAAGGCTCACCGTAGGGAATTCACTCAATGGTATAATCATGTTGTATGGTGAGCGTATCGATCCAAGATGTTGGATCACTATGTCGTACACCTGAAACTCCTGTAACATCGTGTGTCAACTCTACTCAAATAAAGACAAGTTTTTTTAAGTTAAACCCATTTAGGTACAGTATGATACGTGATAGATGATAGATAGATAGATAGATAGATAGATAGAACCACTGCCTAGAAATACAGATTCAAATGCAATTCTGTTGGCATTTGCTAACATTTGCTAGCTCTCCGCAATTGCGCCAAGGCCCAGGCACAGACAATGAACAGTACGGTATTTTGTTCCCAAATGAAAGGTGAGTGGAGCTCAGAAGCATGGCAAAACTCAGGCACGTGGTGTTCAAGTTTAGCATGTGTTCCTGACACTATCAAGACTCAGCTCAATCTTATGGTTAAGGTCCTTCCAACTTTAAAATGCTATGTGCTTATGCTTACATTTTAAGCAGGCTATTTTTATGGCACTAAAATTCTCCTGTCCTATTTCCCATAAATTTTGGTAGGTGGCAGCTAAGTTTCCGGTGTATTATTCTTTCCGTTATAAAGTTGCGGCAAGTCCTTTGCATTCAAATTCATTTTGTAATTATTATATTGATAAAGTGTTATTTTGAAAGGGCTTAAGGGATGCAGAAAGAGGGAACTTCTGACTCCTGGAACCAACAACCCTCAGGTTCATGGCCAATAAGGTTTTCCGCTATAGTGGTAAGAGATAAGGGGTATGCCTGTGTTCACCAGGAGGTGAAGAGTAGGCACAAGATGGAAACATTGTCTCCAAGTCTCAACCATAGCTTTGTATATTTCTCTTATTTGGATAGGTTGGGATTTGGCCTCTGAGCTTCTGTTCTGTTCCTGGAGGGATTCTTGGTCTATGACCAGGTCCTTCTCTCTGCCCTGTTCCCTGGTGTTCCTGATTTGGTCTCCTTCTCCCTCAGTATCTCTTCATTTTCCTGCTTCCTCTACACCCTCATCTCTTCCCCGGAATTGTCAATAGTATAGAAGCAAGAGTTATATTTATATTCCTCATTCCTTGAAGAGTTTTATATGCATAATTATAACTTCTCATTTTATTATCAAAAATAAATGAATAAGTAAGTAAAGGAAGCCTCTAAGCTGAGTTGCCTAATTTTTGTGATTTTTTTTTAATTTAGAATAACGAGATTTAGAAAATTTGCTGAGTATATAGAGTCCCAAATACCATACCCAGTTTGTCAAACTGCTAATATCATCCATTAATACGGCATGTTGGTCACAATTAATGAACTAATACTGATACATTATTAACTAAAGTCCATGGTTTATTCCAATTTCCTTAGTTTTTACTGTTCATTTTCTGTCCCAGGATCACACGGAGAATATCTCATTACATTTAGTCGTCATGTCTCCTTAGGTTTCTTTTGGCTGTGACAGATTCCCAGACTTTGATGACTTTGGTGGTTTTGAGAAATACCGGCCCTGGGAAGTAGAACATCCCTGAATTGTGATTTTCCTGTTTTGCTCATGATTAAACCAAAGTTATGAGTTTGGGGAAGGAAGACCACAGAGGCAAACTGCCGTTCTCCTTACGCCATATCAAGGGTATATACTATATCAACAGGACCTATCACTGTTGACCTTGAGGTAGTGTTCGTCAGGTTTCTACACTGTAAAGTTATTTTTACCCCTTTCTGTACATACTTTTTGGATGGAAGCCACTATGCAGTTTGAGTTGCGTTTCAATCAGTTGATCTAATTTTTCCTATGGGTCAGGAGATATCAATACAAACTTTCCCATATAGGATTAAATAACACAGTGATAAAATTGTATGTTATGCAAATGTGGGAAAACTGGAAGAAAAGGCTAATATGAGGAAAAAGTAACTTAGTTACAACTAATTCTCAACCACCACTGATAACTATTGATTGACCCTTGTACTTGAGTCAAATACCCTTGTATTTATTCTAGCCTGCAACCATCTTCAGATGGCAATCCAAGTTTGAAGAACATGGTGGCTTCCTTGAAAAGCTGTTGCTTTTGAAGATTTAGTCCAAGCAGTCTCTTCTTTTTTTTTTTTTAATTTATTTAAAGATTTTCTTTTTATTTATTTGACAGAGATCACAAGTAGGCAGAGAGGCAGGCAGAGAGAGAGGAGGAAGTAGGCTCCCCTCTGAGCAGAGAGCATGATGCGGGGCTTGATCCCACAACCCTGAGACTAAGACCTGAGTCAAAGGCAGAGGCTTTAGCCCACTGAGCCACCCAGGCACCCCATTTTTTAAAATTTAAATTCAATTAGCTAACATGTAATACATTATTAGTTTCAGTTGTAGAGTTTAATAATTCACCAGTTGCATATTACACCCAGTCAAACAGTTTCTGTTCTGTGAGGATTCCCACCCTCCTATCAGCACAGGTCAGTCCTGGGCATGAAGAGGCAGCAGAACGATCTCTGAATGAGGAATCCTAGCATCATCATTTAACACTATGCGGGAGCACCTTGGCTTACTGGATGCACTCTATCGGGGACGTGTCTACATCTCAGGATTATTGTAAGCATCAACTCAAATAACATAGTCTGCTTCGCAAACATGAATATTCAGCATAAAGATGAAGTACTAAAGCAGAACGAACCAGGAAAGAATTATAAGGCTTCTACTGTTACTAAGTCATCCCAGATACTTAGGCCTCACCAGTTCAGCACTGGGGAACTTCCTATGCGCCCAGTGACCTGAAAGCCTTGTGACTGCCCTAGGAGATGGAAATGATGATGGTGATGAAGATGATGATGGTTCCCACTTCACAGATGAGCACAGTGAGGCCAAAGGTCACAATGCTAAGTCTGGAATCCTGGTCTGTTTCCTGGAGACCTCTTACTGAATACTCCTAAGCATTTTGCTCATGCTGGTAGTATGGCAGTAGAGTAGAACACAAACAGCCACTGTAAGTGGGACTTCCACGGTGTTAACGATGCCTGTATTGTGGCCATCACGTACCCAGACCTATTGGACCTAACTTGGTTTTTAGAAGCATATCTATTCAAATCCAATAAAGCTACTGCTGGCTTTCTGCATAATATCAAAAAGCTGGTGCAACCGATTTTTTTTTTCCTTGTGCATTTCAAACAGCTGTTTGAATTCAGAATGTAGGCGGCTTTCATTACCAAGTGTTTAGCTGTGAATCTGGACGTCCAGGACACCCTCTTGGCTGTGTGCAGGCAAGAGACGCAGAATTAAACACGACCGAAAGAATAACTCCATGCATCTTCCGTGCTGGGAAGATCATGAACCTGGAAACACCAGCCTACCCTTCTAGAAGGATGGCCTGATGGAGACACAGAAAACTAAGCCATCAGAATCCCCAGACTGTACCCAACCGTGGCTCCTATCATTGCAGCGTCACTATTGGTCGGACCTATGAGCCTGAAAAGGAAGCAGATGAGTCAAGGACGTGCTGGAGGAGACCAGCAGGTGCATCTTCTCTCAACCCTAATGCCAGTGACCACATTAGAAGCCTGAAATCAACCATGTAGAGAGGATTCATAGCACAGCAATCAGCAAATGCTACAAATCAGGGTTTTTTCCATTACCCCACCACTACCACCACCAGACAGCTTATGAAATGCTTACCGCCACACCACTGGTTTGAACCCTGAGTCTTGGCAGTTTGTAATGTGGCCTCGTCAAACTTGCCTTTGCTGGGCCTCGTACGTAGACCTTGAGACAACGGTTTCCTGTACATCCTATCCAGCAAGTTAGCCACTCGGCCCACGTGTGCTGAGCCCATACTGTACGCCTTGCCGCACACCAGACAGGTTTGATTGAACTGCGGCTATATTAATCAAAATGCCATAGAAAGGTCTAGAGTCCCAGGAAAGACTCAGAATGTCTCCAGAGCACACGTGCCCCAGTCTCCTTGCAGTGGAGGCTGCATGCTGAGATGTGCATGGGCTTCTGTTCATCCCACCAATTTATTTTGGGCAAATGAACAATACTACATGACTAAATGCTTTTAAGACTTTTTTTTTTTTTTAAGCCACTGCTAAGGGGACACCCTGGACTGGAGGGGATTCAGGGGTAAATCGGAGACCCGCCTTCAAGGGATTCATATTCTGCAATGGGAAATGCAGCAGAAACTGGATCCCCTGTTATGCAAAAAAAAGTGACGGCTCCCACAGGGAACACGGATAAAATGTCCTGTGGGTTTGGGGCGTAAGACATCCCCTTTGCTTGGTGGGTGAGAGAAGTCAGGAAGGCTCTCACCAGAACCAATGGCAAACTCCCCCACGAAGGGGTCCTTTCCTAGGGCTGGTACAGAAACAAAAAGAAAAAGAAAAGAAGGAAAGTAGAAAATGGACCACAGAGGGGAAAATGCCCTCTGCTGGTGAGATGATCAGCCCCGATTGTGATCATTTCCATATCAAACATAATCAATTTTTAATGGCATGGGTTTCACACAAGGGTTCTCAGCATGAATTTTTCCCTTCCCCCTGAAACCAACTGGGCCTGGAATTAAGAATATTTAGCACCCTTGATCAAAATCCCAGTTCTAAGATGTTTCTAAAACCTGAATGAAACAAGGCATTCGGAGCTAACGGAGACCACAAAGGTGAGCTAAAAGGTCCAGAGGTAATCTCTCAGGAGGCTGTTGTCTCTTGTGTACCACTGTCTTTCCAGGGGAGAATTTTCGGAAGCCCCCTTCCAGAACCGACGATGGAACGGATGGAAGTTTGACCAGTGCAAAGTTAGCCACAGTGGAAGTTACCGTTCAGTTCACTTCTACACAGGTCCCAGAGTCTTCATCCAGCTTCAGAACAAATACTAAGGGCTGAGAGAATCTGAATGGACATCTAAATCACTATTGCTCAATTTGAATTGTTGTGACCTCTCTGGACCTCAGTCTTCTCATGTAAAAAGTAGAGGGTCGGATTAAACAATCCGTAAGGCATTGCCCAGTGCTGACCATACAGTGTATTTCTTCTGTTTCCTTCAAAGCGGCCATTTTTCAGAGCTGCTCTCCACTCTCATCATCCAATTAACTAGTAAAGTTGTAAACGTGCGCATTCATTCAACAAAGTACCTTGGAAGGGAAGCGCTATTTAAATCGACTTATATAGTTTCTTAAAAACCAGAAAGATATTTGCCCCCTTCCTCTGTGGCATTCTCTTGACCCCATTGTAGTTTCTGCTTACCCACTGTTCTTGAATGCCTTTAGCCATTCTTCAAATAGCCATTGCTTTGCTAGATCATCATAACTCACAGGGAATAGCCAGATGTCCTCTGAGCCATTTGTCCGAAATGATGGTAATATTTTATGAAGGGCATTGACAAGCAACATGTTTCTGAATTTCATTTAGCATATTGAGCTTAAACAGTGAGAAGTGGAGGTCCGCTTGACCTCCAAGATTACCCAAGGAGAAGGCAGAAGAGTCATCACATATTGGGGATTCACTAGGTGCTGGCGAGTATAACAGACGCTTCATATATGGTATCCATTCATTTATTTTAAAAATGCAAGGGTGGACACAATGATACTCCCCTGGTCCTTAAAGTTGTGGGTGATGTCCTGTGATAAATCCTAAGATCTGGGTAAATACAGGGCCACTTGGTCAGTAAACTAGCTGGAGAGAAACAGACTCGAAGAATGATTCAGAGTAAAAGATGGGAACAGAGATGCATTCCAGGGAAAGGACTAGAAGTAGAAGAAAGAAAAATAATAAAAATCCATCCATGTTTAAATAAGTAAATGTCTGATGTGATAGAACAATTTATAAATATTCATGGAGGCCACTGGCCTGCCAAGATTTTCCATAGCCACTGCTGCTTGATTACTGGTATATTTTCAAATTGGGCTTACAGTCACTTGACTTTTCCACTTTCACCATCTACAATTACAGCACATTTATATGCATGTTCACATTTGATCCCCCAGCAGAGGGGATCCCCCCAGAGGAAAGGAACAAGACTTTGTCTATTGTAGACTATATGCCAACCATATAGGAATTCTATAGACCTTATTTCATTTTGTTTAATCGCTCAATTCAATTCTGAATAAAGGTAGTATTATTCCCACTTTATAGAAGGGGAAACAGAGACTCAGCAAGGTGAGCTGCATAGTCAAGGTCACAGAGGAGGAAACCAAGCTCCAGATACTGTAGCCCTAGTTGCCTTATGAAGACGAGGGCTTCCCCAAAGGCATGATGGCCTCCTTGAGAAAAAATGGGATCCCGCTCACCAGAAATGCCTCAACCGAGGCTGCTTATGGGGAGGGCATCAATGAATTACAGAAAAGATCTCCCTTCAGAAGAAGTCTGGAGCAGATGGCCTCTCAGATCCTTTCCAGCTTTCCAATTTATCGGATGGATGACCCCACTGGTCATTAGGACTATTCACACACATTCTAGTCCTTTTCTCTTCCTGGGCATCTGGAAGGTAATGTCAAATGCCTTGTTTTGGCCAATGGAACAGACGTGTGTGTGTGTTAAAGCAAAGCTTGAGAGTGGTGCACAAAACACCTGGTTCCACCTCTCTCACTTGGACGGTTCTGAAGTCAAGTGTTGGGACAAGGTGTCTTTCAGCTTGGGTCTCAATAATTCCAAAGAGCAGAGTCCCCTGCTGGCCCGCAGTGGATGCGTCGTGTGGACAGAATTAAATTCTGGCGGTTTTAAGTAACTGAGACAGAGGTTCTTTATTGCCTCTGTGTAACCCACGGTATCCTGGCTGATAGGGTAGCGTTTTAGATCTGAACTCAAGAGTCAACCTCTAGAACTCACCTCCTGCGTTACTGAGTGGAGGGGGTGGGTCAGGGCAGCAGGGATAAGCAGCAAGTGACACAGACCAAAGGCGACCCTTTCCAAGTTGCGAGTATGAGAAGTGAGAAGAAAGAAATGTGGCGGAGGAGGGGTCTCTCCATTCAAGGAGCAGCATTATTCCTGGCAATCACTTGGGCACAAAATGCAGTAATTTACCACGGCTGCATTCTCTTGTCTCCCAGGAGGAAAGCAGAGGGCTTCCTTTCTAGAAAAACACTGACCTTTTCTATCACGCAGACAGACTAGCAGCAATTTAACAATGATTCCTCTAGTTCATCTCATCCCCCAGGACATCAGCTGTGCAAGGGAGAGTATCGATTTTTATCTTTTTAAGAAAAGAAACTTGCTAAAATAAGCACAGTGGCAATGTCTTGTGTTTTGTTGTTGTTGTTTTTTTTTTTTTTTTTTTTTCTTAACGAGAAGCAGGTTGAATTTTTTTTTAAAAGAAACAATGAATTCCAGCATCAGGATTATATGAAAGGATGGAAGTGTTTGGATTTTCAGACAGGAAACCCACCAAGACTAACACACTGCTGCTTTACCTTTGTCACCCGGGACAACCGGTGCTTTCGATAGAGATGCACTAGGGTCCCTTAATGAACTTCCCATCTGCATCTGCATCTTGGGCATTGTCAGCAAGGCAGGGCTTGACAGGGAAAACTGGTCATCTGGAGGCTCAGGTGGACCGGATCTGGAGGCTTGTGTGGATGAACTTGTCCTCCCAGTACCCTGGCTTCGAGTGGGTCCGGCCGCCGGCACAGCCAGCGAGGAGGGCAGCGGAACCATAACGTGAACCGGAATATTCCCGACTGCTGAAGCGGTTACTCAGCTCTACCATCTACTCTCCAGAAGGGGGCCGCAAGCCCTGTGCCGAGGCTCTGTGATAGGACCCCAGGCACGTCCTCTACATCCGGGCTGATTTTTGAGAACACGGGTGAGGCGTGTTCGGCCACCCCTGTTTTGGGGACGATCGTCCATCACAGATAACTTCAACCTGAAGCCCCACGTGAAGCCTATGGGGCTTATTTTTAACATATCCACTGCCCTCCCCAGGCGACAAATGTTGCAAGCAAGGTACATGAAAACGGAGGCTCGCTTATGCTGGAATTTCTAATTCTACTGCCACCTGAACACCAAAAAGCGTCCCATGACAGAGATGGAAATGTTTGGGACAGAGAGAAGGGGACAGCTGCCCCCAAACTGTGCCAGTGTTTTATGGCCGCAAAATAGGGTTTGGTCGTTCTATAATCCTTCCTTGGGCAACTATCTTTTTTTTTTTCTTCCCATGCTGTCTTGACTCAGTTTCCAGGCCCTGGCTAGATGGCAGCTGGAGAAGTGCCCCTTGAGGAGCTGATTCAATCCACACCCCCACCACGAATGGGGCTCTCCCTGCCCAGGGCCACCATGCCCCTGCCCTCTTTGCCCTAGGGCCAGGCCCCAGAGAGCCAGCAGCAGCCACTATCCCCCGGGGCCCAGAGAATTATTCAAATGAGCTCATCTACACGGAGCACATGAAACCAAGCTAGCCCCACTGCGCTCACGTACATAAGCAACTCCAACAGCTCCATCTTGCTACTGGCCTATCCCTTGGGTGCCCAAGCCCCTGGGAGGTCCTGCTTGGCAGGCTTCTCTCATTCTCAACTCTGTGTAGGAAAGAGTTGTCCCTTCCGTCTATGTGAGTGTCAGTGCACTTATCCTGCCATCCAAAGAACCTGTAAATCTTACAAAACATCCTGAAAAACTGAGTGGATCCACCTCTCCATACAAGAAGATCAAACACACGGGCCTGGTCCAGCCTCCCAGACATTCTGACAGACCTGACCAATCAGAAGCGTTGAAACTGCTTACTGGGAATGAGCCAAGACTGTGAATAAAAACTACCTCTGCCCTCCACTGTTCAAATACTTCACGTTTTCGGCCTTGACTACTACCAGTCTCCAGAAGTGTAGACATTGTGTCTATGTCTACCGCCCTTATTGGGTCCGCTTCTACTCACCTCATTAACTCGGCATATAACAGAGTTTCTATCACAAAGCTGGTACTCGATAAATGCATGTTGAAATGAATGAAAACAGGATAAAAAAGGCATAGAGAAAACTAGCCATTCAGTCAGAAATTCCATGTGCATTTAATGGTTGCCTACTATATTCCAGTCACCTGGCTTCCATAAGTGATAACACTGTGCACTTCCCTATCTATAGGGAAACTAGCATATTGCCAAGTTTTTTTAAAAACATTTTATTTATTTATTTGACAGACAGAGATCACATGCAGGCAGAGAGGCAGGAAGAGAGAGAGGGAAAGCAGGCCCCCTGCTGAGCAGAGAGCCTGATGCGGGGCTCTATCCCAGGACCCTGAGATCATGACCTGAGCCGAAGGCAGCGGCTTAACCCACTGAGCCACCCAGGCACCCTAGCATATTGCCAGTATTAACTGGTTTTCGCTTAGGGGGCATGCCATTGAAGACTTTAAGTCAGCACTTATTTGAGTCCAAGACTTAAGTCCTGAGTGGAACATTCCCTGACCATCCCAAGAGACTCATAACTTCCTTTCTCACGTCTCTGCATATCCATCATACTGTATTATACCCATTTGTAGACCTTGAGCTTCCTAAGAGAAAGGAGCATTTCTAATTCATCTTCTCATCCCTGATGTTTAGCAAAGTGTCACCCAGGACATGGCAGGTACCCAGCCAGTTGCAGCTGAATGCACAGGTGATAAATAAATGAACGAATGTCCTCCCCGATGTGTCGTCCCATGTAGAAGCTGGGAAAGATGATGGCAGAGGAGAGCAGCCTAGAACAGTGGTTCTTGAGTGGGTATCAGAAATCCCTGGAGGGCTTAAGACATGGGGTGCCAGCCTCCAAACTCGGTCTCTGATTCTGGAGGTCCAGGGAGAAATCGGACAAAGTACATTTCTAACAGGTGTTCAGGTGATGTCAACACTGCTGATTTAAGGACCACACTATCAGAACCCCCAGTCTGAAGGAAGAATTGGATGTGGCTCCCTAAATGTCAAGGAGCGTCTTGCAAACATATGCTCACATAGAGAAATAGCAGGGAGATTGCCGATGACGAGCTTACTTAAAGCATGCTACAAATGCTGGGGTGAGACAGTGAACAGAGGGTCTGTCAAGGCTGACTTCATTAACAGCCTTCAAAGACAGGGAAACAGATCCTATGAAAGACTGACTGATTTGTCAGAGGTGAAATCACAAGTTGGCTGGAGAGGTTTAAGAGAAATGCTTGTACATGACAGATGCAAAAATGACACATATGAAAATGTCGACTTCTTTATCCATAATGGGCCCAAACTGGACAAATGACCATTAACAGTAAAATGAACAAATAAATTGGAGTATACAGTTGTACAAAGGAATGCTACCCAACCACTTTTAAGAAGAACTACGCTATATGCAATAGCAATAAATCTTACAAATGTTGAATAAGAGAAGTCAGACACACAAAAAGAGTACATTCTGTTGAAGTCTACTTACACCGACCACAGAGAGAGGCAAATACTCAGAGGTGAGAAGAATTCCTTTTGGGAATAAAAAAGGAAAGTCATTGCAGGGGGAGACCCCAGGGCATTTCTGGGTGCTGCTGATAGTCTACTGCTTGATCTAGGAGGGGGTTATGAAGTATGCCCACTTGGATATTTTTTTCACTTTTCTGCATGGATATCGTGCTTCAAAATGCAAAGTGGCTTTTGTTGGTTGTTTTGTTTTTTAAGTGGTTGAAAGGAAGGAAGAAAATATTTACAAGGGGCGCTAAATCTGTGAGTTGAGCCCCTATCCTGGGAGTTGACACAGAATCCCCCATAAGAGAGAGGAGAAGGTGCTGGTGCGCTTTCCAAGGGGGCAGAAAGGAGCAGGGTCACTCCAGAATGCTTATTCTAGGCCGACAGAACAGGCGCAACCAGGGAAACGATCAGATAACCTCAACAGAACAATACTTACACTAACCTTTGACATGAGAATTACAGAGACGGAACATCCTGAGAGATCATTGAAGTTCAGAAGAAGAGTTTATAGGAACGTTTTTTTTAGAGTCTTTCACATAAACCAGCCCCAGTATTTATCTCGGCTGGGAGGTTGGCGAGGTGGGTCGGGGCAGCTGTCTTTCTTGGCGAGACTTCCTCCCCTATAAAATGATTTGCTCGCTGGATCCTGTAACTTTTTCTCACCATCCAGGAAGACTTGGGCCTCTGCTCAGAAGATACCAGATTCTTTCTCTTCCCCCGTGGTTCTGATACGTGTGGAAACTGTGAAGGGAGGTGAGCAATCCGGAAGCACTGGTACCAGCTCCTTCCCTGGGAAGCGAGGCTGTGCTTGTCCCTGCAGTAAACCAAGCAGCCGGCCACTGTAAACATCTGGCCGGTTTAGAAACATGGCCTCCTAACTGATCTATTACAGTAAATGGTCTAGACAGTGGGACTAGAACTCTTCGCTTTTTTACACTTCATAAACCTGTGTCTAAGTGCAGGTGAAGGCAGTCGTAAATATAAAAACCACCAGAGCAGAATGGCCTTTGATTCTTTGTTTATCACGGGCTAATTAAAACACAAGCTGAACATAACTCAGTTCTTTAATGGAGGTCACCAGATGTGTTATTACTTGACCCTGCTCGGTATGAAGTCCGTGTATAATAACTATAATTTTTTATTTAGTACAGCAGCCCTGCTATAGTGAAGGGTGTGTCTTTCTTTTGATTACAAGGCCCACATTTTAAGGAGGGGGGAAGAGGATGGTTAACTACTGAGAACATGTTCTCTGGGCATTGAAACTATGATTAATATAAGCCCTTCCCAGGAGTGAATTCTTGGGTGCCCTGCATACTATAGTTACACACCGTGCCAAAGACACATTTTCACTGGGAAGTATAATTACTGACTTCTAAAAGTCACCTTTCATCCCAGCGAACTCTGGCTCTCTCTAAAGCGTTAGAGAGCCATTACAAATTACAGTTAGAGTAATGGCTTTGGCCATTCGGCCATCACTTATGAAGCCCTTCAGCCGCCTGCAGCAGGAAAGGGCAAGCTTACAGGGCCAGCCCTCCTTAGCTGGGAAGCCATGTGGATCTTTTTCCAGTGTGGTGGCTTGGGGAGTGGTCTAGGAACTCTGAGCAGCTGCGATTGGCCGCACATACCTGTACGGGGCTCCCAGCAAGTGCCACGAACACTCGAGCATCTGAGATTCACACTTCCTCCATGGTATCAGTGGGGCCAAGAGGAGAATTCTCCCAACTGCTGGCCATGGCACAGCCATCCCCCAACTTGGACCCCTTGACTCAGTCCAGTTGGATCTCTACTTGGATGTCCCCCAGGGAACCTTAGATATAGCATTTCCAAAAGGGAATGGAATTTCATGTCCTCTGGAAAATGACCCTTCGGTCCCAAGAAATCACACCACCTGCCACTTTAGGCATTTGCCAAATCCCCAAATCTGACCTTCACCTTTCAGTTCTCCCTCCCTCTCCATAGTCAACCTGTGCCCAAGATCTGCTCCTTGTGCCTGTACAACCTTCCTTCCGACCCACATATCTGCCATTACTGTCCATCCAGTTCGGGTCATCATGTGACGTCATTCCCTAAAACAAGGATTCTCAACAGGGGCAATGCCCCCCTTCCCCATCACACACACACACACACACACACACACACACACACACACACATGGACCAGGGGACATTTAATGATGTCTGAAGACATTTCTGGTTGTCCCAACTGGAGGCTGGTGCTGCTCACACTATTAGCAGGCAGAGGCCAGGGATGCCGCCAAACATCCTGCAAGGCAAAGGCCAACCCCCACAGCAAGAAATCAAAAGTCCAGAATGTCAGTAGCACTGGCACTGAGAAACCTTGCCCTAAAAGTTCTCCAAAGGTGCCACAGTGAGCTCCATAAAACACACATCTTAACATGTAACTCTCCTGCTCAAAACCCTTCAAATATCATTGCTTCTGGGACAAAGTCCCCAAGGTCCTTCACCCTCTGTCCCCAGCCTGCCTTCTCAGCCTCCTCTGTAATCGCTCTCACCTACCTTCCCTGAAGGCTCCAGACTTCAAATGTCCGCACCAAATCTTTAAGTTCCACAAAGTTCTGGGCCTCTGGCTGAAAGTCTCTGTCCATGTCCACCATGGAGTTCACCAGTATGAAGCGAACTCTTACTCGACCTTCTGATCTCAGTTTAACACAATCTCCTAGCCTGGGTGTGGCCTGCGCCTCCCATGGCACATGCCTTTTTACCATCCTTTGCCTTGACTCTGTGCCTTGATCGCCTCCCTTGCTCATCCATTGAGCCGGATGTATGCTCCCTGCGGGCAGGACCTGTCTGTCCACTCTATCCCTGTCTCTTGCTTTAAGGCACTGACTCACTCAATACACACTCACTGAAATAATGAGCATGGTATTACAGTAAAGTTGGCCCCTGAAGGTATTTATAATTGGATAACTTAAGATAACTTGTATCTTAAGCAAATTATAATTTCCTGTATTTTAACTTGTTCATTAAATCAGTGTCTCAGACACTTAAACAGGGCTTTAGAGTCATTTACTACATCTCATCCGATGGCCACATCCTCTCTATACTACTTCCCTGTGCGTGTGTGGGCACTCATGTACACATACGTGCACACACATGTGAACATACCAAACACACACACAAACATGCAAACACATTCACACACACGACCGTACACACCAACATACATGCATGCACAAACACATGTACATATACTAACACAAATACGCATATAAACATACCCAGGCATACACGTACACACAGCCAAAGACAACCTGCTTTGACTCAGACCCAGCTAGTAAAGCAGTCTCACTTCCTTTGAGACAGTCAGATCCACATTTGGATTTGCCCCCTCTGAGCCTTCATGTGCCCCACCTGCTTGTCAATTCCTGTCCCACTGGGTCCTACCAGACAAGCCAACTCTCTCCCTACCCTTCTGCTGGCCCTTCTACCTGAAAGACAGACTCCTCTGTCTCCTCTGGACCCCTTCCTCCTACAGTCTCTTATCTAGAGTTTCTCTTCTGTGTCTGAACAAACTACCCTTGGTCAAGTTCTGTCTCAAGGTGTCTCCAGAAGAGTGGTTAGCATCCCACAGCTATCTCGCCTCCAAAATCATGGCCAGGTCTTTGGGCACTAATGTGGCAATACCCACCTAAGTTTAAAATTTGCATGCCCTTTGATCCAATAATGTACCTTTCCAGTAATTTTTCCTCACATATGCTCAGAGGCACATGCACAAGGGACATGTCTGGAGACATTTTTGGTTGTCACAACTGGAGGCAGAGGATGGAGCCCTATGGACATCCTTTCAAGGGCAGAAGGTCCATCTTTGGAGGGCTCATAAACCACGGCCCAGCCACACAAGAGAATGCCAGGCCTCTGCTAGGAAGAACAGGCAATCCTCAGCTTGCCAAAGTAGAACAGGCTGCCAAAACCAAAGTGCTGAACCATGCGCATTGCTACGCTCCCTAGGGTAAGAAGAGAGAAAGAAGGGAGGAGAAAAGGGGAAGGCAGGAGAGAGTGTGCCCTAAGGAAGAGAACAGGCACAACTCTTACTGCTTTTGCTAGTTCTCCTTTTACTCTCAGTTGTAACAAAATAACACCAGGGAAGACTGACAACTAATTTGAGTGTTACCTTGTTACCTTGACCGTTGGGGAAGAACTGCCATATCAGAGAGAGTGGATTGGTTCACCTTTGAAAATTGCAACCCTCCAGGGCTCAGTAAGGATCATTATTCTTTTTTGTTATTTAATTGTGATCTAATTATCTGAATGCATGATAAACTCACTCCAGGAATGGAGTTGGGGCAGGTAAAATAAAGCAGATGTGGATTTATTCAAGTACTGCAGAGTGCTTCTCTAGAAAAACATGACTTCTTTGAATTATAGGGACCCCTCCATGAGTTGACTTCCCAAAGAGAACCAGCATCTCTGATAGATTAACAGCCAACCACCAATGCACAGCAAACCCAAACATACTCCGTTGATTGCTCACAAGTCTTTTTTAGGTAGTTCAAAAAAATCCACGCTGCTAATCTTCACTGGTTTCTTTTTGTATGGTTTTTAAGAATTAAGAGAATATTCTGTGTAGTATTATTTGTGCCTATGTAACATTGGCTAGAGAAGTAAGTTTCCTGACTTGGCCCATTATTTGGAGAATCTGGTCAGACAAAAATTATGATGTGATTAAAAAGACCTTGGCCAAGGTAAATGTTGAGATGGTATTCTGCTAGATGGCATTTTCTTTTGCATAATTGTTTTAGTAGGGGGGCAACATAGTGGGGCAGTTGGTTAAGCATCCAGCTCTCGGTTTCAGGTCAGGTCTGATCTCTGGGTTATGAGATCAAGTCCCACATGGGGCTCTGTGCTCAGCAGAGTCTGCTTGAGTTTCTCTCTCCCTCTTCCCCTCCCCCTGCATGCACTCTCTCTCTCTCAAATAAATAAATGAATCTTTTTTAAAAAAAGAATTGTTTTAGTACAGCTCTGTTCTTTCTCATTTTGTGTATTACTACCACACACCAAAAAATTACCACCTTTTGTAGACGGGATGGTTTGATTTAGTTTCTACAATCCTTGCTCTCTCTTTCCTCTCCAGACTTCCATTTACGTGTGTACATGTAACTAAAACTCCCACTTAAGTAACTCGGGGTATAAATGAATGAATTCTTTCAATAGCCAAATTAAATAAGCCCCAGACCAAACCTCACCTAGGTTGAGAGAATACAGTCTTTCTCCCCTCCCCAGAATCCTCCCTCCTGAGAAATCTCAGTAAGTGAGAAGCATTCTCTGGGTTTACAAGGTCAACCCTAGCTACATTCCTGCCCAAGAAAGAGCTCTGACCATCAATGAGCTTCATTCTCTTTGGCCAGTGCTGGTCTGGTCCATTCCAAAGTCTCTGTGATGGGCTTCCATGTGCTGCCAGCACACTCTGTGGATGGAAACACTTTATGGACTGGAGAGAGCGCTTGGAAGACAGCCGTCCCAACACCATCCCGCACCGGCAGGAGGTGGAATCTGATGGAAGAGGCTAGCTCTCTTCCCCAGGAGTAGGCTTGGTTCTAACTTTCCCTACCTTTGCACTGTTTTGGAATTAGACAACTCTGCTGGCATGTGCATGCATACACACACACACACACACACACACAGCAGTTTCCCTGTGGCATGTCCTGAGTGCCAGATTAGTGAGCCCTAAGGAGATTTTTAGTTTTAGCCCCCTTCTACCTCTATCTTTGTGTTATAGCCCTGAGTCACATCCCTCCCAGTCTAGGCCTGCATACCCCAAGATCTCAGAGGAAAACACACTCTCTTACATGTAAAACAAAGGGACTCAATATTGAACTCCCTAGGAAGCCTACAATCTTAAATTCCATGGTCCCTAATTCTATGATCTTTGTAACATCACCCGTACATGCTAGGGCTGGTCCCATGGTGTCTTTTTTTGGAACAAGAGACATTTAACAGACAATGGTCTAAATGACAGAATTTAGTTTTTCAAAATTACTTTTAGGAAGTTAAAATGGGATCTGATTTGTCAGGCAACATGAGTTTCTGAAACCTAAACTTCAGGTAAACCTTTCTTCTTTTCTGAATGAAATCTTTCTCTTCCTTTCTGGATGAAAGTTACTCATTCCTTCAGCAAAGCTCTTAGACCTGGATGCTTCTTCAGATGAACCCCTCTCCCTGTGCTGGGGCTGTGGGAATGGAGAGAAAATAAGGTGTGGCTCTTGATTTTCTCAAGCTCACGTTCTGACAATGAAAACAACCTCTCCCAGAAATAACACCCTTATTACAGATATGCGGGCCAACCCTCCACATGTCTTCTGACTCTATCAGGAAATCAAACCAATCTTTAAATTCCTATCTAATGACATCTTACCCCCATACCCAGAACACAGAGATGCTCACATCGATGAAAGAATGAATGATGTACAGCCCAGAAGCACCAGCCAGCCTTGCCAGTTCACATTGGTCATGAAAACACCATCATCAGTGGAATCGACCACTTATTCACCAATGTGAATGCAATGACCACAAAATACGGACCCCAAATCTCCTATTTTCATTCCCACATTAACATGAGGGACCCAGGATTGTAAGATCACATGTTTTATCTACAGAATTTCTCCTAATGATAAAAATTAGCTTTGGTTTTAAGCTTCAGCTTCAAGTTTAGCTGGAACCCAGCCCACCCCTGAGTGCTTCAGCTGGTGTGGATTTAAAGACTGAATTTTTCTAAAATATAATTAACACTTCTTTAATATTTCTTTGGAGTCTGTTTGGGTCATCTGATGAGCCCAGCTCCTGGAAAGAAATTATTGAACCCACAGGCTTTGAAAACCAGCCAACCACATCATCTGATGCCTTCATTTGTCTCTTTGAGGAAAAAAAAAAAAATCTTGCCAGCAGTCTGAGAGTTAAACAGTATTCCTGTCATGTTTGCCCTGAACTTGCCCAGTTAAATTGCAACAGCATGGGTCTCCATAATTATCTAATTGTTAGTGTTGTGCCTTTACGTAATTTATGATGTAGCATTAAAGGCTGACCCTGGGTTTGAAATGAAGTGCAGTGCTGCTGACATCCAAGCTCAAATTAGTAGGTAAGCACCCAATTAACGATTATGCTTCTGAGCTTTCATTTCCATCTGACCACACTGCTACACTAATCAGTTTTCTGAGCCTTTCACCTTCCCCATAACTAACAAGCATTTCTTCTGCTTTTTATGTCTATGGGTGCCCTGCATCCTCATAAAAAGCTCTCCACGATGGCTGTCTTCAAGTCTCCTGCCAAAAATGGCTGCCCACAAGTGGGCTGACCAGCTCTGATGCCTTTTGTTAGCCAAGCCAAACACCAGCTTGGTGGGTTCCCATTTCTCTCCTCTGAAAAAAAGTGATCTCTGCAGAAGGCCTAGGTTCCTTGGATGGCTTCCATTGATGACTAGAATCTGTCAAGTAAAGGAAGGAGCCATGGGGATCATGGAGTTAGCAAATACTTCAAGGAATGGAGCCTCCCCCAAATGCCACCATCTGTCTGACTACTGTAGGAAGACAAGAGTGGAAATAGGAAGAAAATCAGGCAAAGCGCCTTTTCTAATCTCATGCCTCCCTCACTCTTCTCCCTGCACCGCCTAGACCACTGTCCACATTCCCTCCATCCGCGTGCACGCCCCTAAACGGAAGCACTGAGCATAAGATATTAGAATATTTTTAGAGGCTCAAGATAGCATTACTTTGACCTCAATACCTGCAGGGTGGGGGGAGCCTTAGTGAGTCTATTGTGAATGCTCAAATGAGCATCCTCATGGGGAAGTAACTTGCTAATTACTACATATGGGTACAAATGCTGTAAGAGACCCCATCTTCTATCTTCCCATCCATCGTTCTTTCTAGAACCTATATCACTTGGCATTTTGATTCCTAGTTAGCTGAGCCGCTCCTTGCCCCACCTCCTAAAGTCAGAGAAGAAGAGCATATGCACTTACAACTCCTGCCAAACACACAAAATCAGAACTCAGTTTGGAATCTCCATTGTTACTTTCCCTACCATATACCCTAATTCTGTACTGAGACTGGTCTTCTACTCCAGATTCATCAACTTGTGTACAATGACGTAGACATCCTCCTGTCCACCTTATGTCTGTTCTAAGCATAAAGTCATCAAGAATCTTATCCAACATCACCAGTTTCAAACGTGAAGCTTGTTCTTCTTTATTTGACTCTTCCAATCAAATGAATCAACTTATTCATTACTGCGGTATAAAAATCTTATTATGAAGAGGAGGGAAAGGGAGGAACAGGCAGCGCACAGAGGATTTGGGGGACAGTGACACTCCTCTGTAGGATAATATAATGGTGGTTTTATGTCATTATGTATTTGTTCAAAACCATAAAATGTACACCACCAAGAGTGAACCTGAATGTAAACTATGGATTTTGGGTGATTACAATGTGTCCAGGGAGGTTCATCAGTTGTAACAAATGTTACCACTCTGGTGAAGGATGCTGGTAAGGCGAGAAGCTACCTGAGGAGGGGGGTCAAGGATATATGGTAAATCTTTATAACCTCCCATCAATTTCCCTGTGAACCTTAAACTATTCACAAAAAGAAAGAAGTCTTAATTTAAAAATCTCATGATGAAAAAAAGAAAAAAATAGAGCTCTTCTGATGAGAATGGGTTGAATCCCCCCCACCACCACCAACACAAGGCTGCCATCAGAGGACACATTTGAAAACCACCATCTTAAAAGAAACTGTGGAAGCACATAAAAATCAAGGGATCCAATAAAAATAAATCTTTGATTTGACTAGCACTTCCTTTTCTTTTTTTGTCATCTAAAGTGGATTAACATTCATTGAGTACAGAGGTGGGGGTTTTTTGTTTGTTGTTTTGTTTTGTTTTTGAGAGAGAGAGAGTGCATGCAAAGGACAGAGGGAGAGGGAGAAAATCTTAAGCAGGCCTTGTGTCCAGCATGGAGCCCAAGGTCTCATGATCTTGAGACCATGACCTGACCATGACCTGAGCCAAAATTGGGAGTCAGACACATAATGACTGAGCTAGGCACCCCAAGTAGAAAGTCTATTTACTTTTTTAAATATTTCATTTATTTATTTGCCAGAGAGACAGAGGAAGAGCACAAGCAGGGGGAACAGCAGGCAGAGGGAGAGGGAGAAGCAGACATCCCGCTGAGCAAGGAGCCCACCATGGGGCTCAATCCCAAAACTCAGGGTTCATGATCTGAGCTGAAGGCAGATGCTTAATAAACTGAGCCACCCAGGTGCCCCCATAGTTTATTTGTATTAATCTTTTGAGATAAGAAAAGAAGGAAGAAGGCATCTTTGTTCCTGTTTCATAGGTGCTCCAGGACACAGAGCTGGCTAAATTGGAAAGCTAGAATAAGAACTTGATCCCTGTCTCAGCCAGTTCTCTTTCCACTGTAGCACAGTGTCTCCCCCGAAATGTTCATATGGTGTAGACATGTGTCATGATCACACACAGACACTCAAGAAGTACTTTTGATACCCACAGTGAGGATGATGATGGTGAGGGCAAAGGAAATTGAGTTGAATGTGGACTGAAAAGAATACCTTATTAACACAACATTTGGGAAGCATATTATTGTGGGATCCGTCTTGATGTGGCAGACTTGTCATCCAATTCAACACCTCACTATATAAATTAATAAGAAGCAGGTCTCATCAAGGCTCACTAGATGAGAGCAATGAGATGACGGTAGCCTATCTTCAGCTTTGATCAGGATTGCTTACAGCATGCAGTTATTTAAAAGCATAAAGTAAAGAAATAAACCAAGTTCCTTCCAAACTTAATGCTAAGTGGATGTAGATAACACACAATGGTGGAAATACTACAGAGCAGTAGTCCCTATCCCCAGACATTGTCCCAAAAGGATGGGAACAGCCTGTCAAGAAAACCACAAAAGTGCTTACGAGAAGGATACTTCCCTGCATGGAACCTGGAGAGAACAAAGGGCTGGGGGGGTGGTGCAAGAAGCAGTGGAGGGGCAGTGTTGGGTGAATTTCCCTTTGCAAAATAAATTCTAACATCTCTCTGGTCTACTGAGCAGCGTATGTGAAACTTTGAGATGCTTTAGGGCAAAGTACTTGTCTGGTAAAGATCTGTGGAAGAAACAAGCAAAGTGAAATGTGCTGTTAGCCATTAGGATCAAATCAAGAGCTTGTGACACAGAAAGATTTAAAGTTCCGACTGCTCACGTACTAGCAGAATCTAGCCAAGCAATTGAACCACTCCAAGACTTCCATGTTCTCACCTCTGAAGGGGGGGTTCTAATCCCCATTTCACTGTGTAATTTGGGGATTCAATGAGATACAGAAAATCCATATAAGGCACAGGGGACATAATGAACACTCCCAAGATGCTAGTACCTTTCCATTTATCCATAAGATCCTGGATACAATGATACATGGCTCTCAGTTCCACAATTCAAAATAATTTATTAAAAGATGACCTCAAGCCTTGCTCTCATTGAGTTTCTAACCTGGGAATTACAGCTAAATTTCCATAAAAGTACAAGAAGTAACCCATTTTTCTGGATTAGGTAAGTTAGTGACCCCACTAACTCTTGAAGGCAGAGCAGAAAAACAAGAGTGAATCTTCCACCTTTCAAGTGTCATGGGAGTAGAGGCACAGTGATTGCATTTACTGTGGCGGATGTATATCAAAGACAGCAATAGGAAGACACAATAGGCAGACTGTATTCTGCCACAATTTTACTTTACCAGAACATAGTAATGTAGGGTAATTTTATGAGAATCTTTCTCTGCCTTCACCTCTGTACAGAAGATAAAGATAATTCATCATAGTTTAATTTCGAGTGTCCTAGAGCCTATAGCTAAAGGAAAGCTAGCACTTACAAGGACACCGACCCCAATGACAAAGTAATAATACTTTGCAGTAATACCCCAGAAATCAATTTGCATATCTGCAGACCACCTGTAGAGTCAGGGTATCAGTGATCCAAGAAGCAAGATGATTAGGAGGCATTCTGAATAATAGAAATGTTGCCAAATTAGACCTGGAGGGTGCAGAAGAGTCTATGCAAGCTGTTGCCTCTCCATATGGTGGTGTGCCTGGAGCCGCCATTATTGAGTCAGCTAGGCAGGTGGTCTTGTGGAAAAGTTGTATATAAAATGGGGGAACAAAGAAGGACTGGACCCCACACACATAAACTCCAACCCACAAAAATAATCTGGATGCCCCCCCCCCAGTTTTCTCTCATCATCTCTAACCTGAAAATCATGGTGGCATAAAGAAAGAGCTGGCATCCTCTGATGCATATGGAATGCAGGAGGGAACTTATGGAAGACAGAGGAGCTGTAGATCCAGGTACTGTCAATCCAGGTGCTGTCCCATGCCAGCAAGTTGAGATAGCACATCAGTGACAATGTATATTGGCTGCCACAGTGCTTTGGAGCCCAATCTACCTCAACTCTTGGAGCATTAAATTGGCTTCTGCTTTACTTCTAACTTCCAAATCTCACATAAATTTCTTCAGTGACCAACCCCAACATGGAACTAGCCAGAGGAGGGAATTCTGGGAAATGTAGTTCCAGCTTAGCTAATTTCACACAGTACATCACCAGCACAGAGAGCAAACAACAATCCAATGATGAAAACACACTTCAGTGGTATGCTGGCTGTGACACCTGGCAGGGTCTTTCATTTCTCTCCATCCAAGTTCCTCATGGTTTCTAGCAGTTGCTTATCCAAAAGCCCAGCGTCCCTTGCTCCTGCCTTCTGTTGATCCAAGTTTGGTTAGCCTGCCAGCATATAAAATCTAAATGTGTCTTTTATTTCTATGGTCACAAACTATAGTTTCAATGAATAATCCCTTGGGATCATGGCATCTCTTTGCTTTTCTCCCCCAGCTCACAATTTACCAAGGAAAGGATGTCTCAATGAAGGGGGTAATTTAATCTGAACTGCTCCTTAATTCCTAGACATCTCTCAACTGCCTAGTGCATTTTTTTCAACTGCATGGTCTTTTGGGCTCTCATTAATCTACCACGTTTTAATATCCATTAGCGAGCATTAATCTAAAAGGAAGGATTTGGGACAGAGATCCCATTCCTTTTGTCTTTTCTAAATTTCTGTCACCAGAAGAAGTTTACTATTTTTCTCCATGAAGCTCCAAAGAGGATCAAGTAAACTCAAGAGTGTTTGTCAATCTGTTCACATTGAGAAATGGCTATTTGGGCCACCCTACTTGGTTGGAAGTTTCTTCTTGGGTTCTTTTGCAAAGTGCACAGCACGAGTTCAGCCTCATCTCATACTCAGACATGAATCCCATCCTTCACCACTGACCACCAACATGCCTCTTGTTTGGGATACCTTCTCCTTTTCCATGTGTTCTTTCTGCTTCCTATACTTTCATTCAACCCCCAAATAGGCTGTGCAGTCCAGCTTATGGAAGCAAAGTATCTGAATCTAAAGTCGTCTTGGAGTCATCGAAAGTCGGTATAATCATTATAATTTTTTTAAAGTGATTCCAAGAGGGTGAAGACACAAAAGGGTTTCCCAGTGGGTCTAGTAATTGTTACAGCAAGATTATTTCATATTTCACCTATATCTTTCCCAGGATAGTCTGAAGCCTTGCCATCTCTGCAAAGATTTTCTTTTCTTTTCTTTTTTGTTTGTTTGTGTGTTTGTTTGTTTGACAGAGAGAGAGATAGCGAGAGAGGGAACACAAGCAGGGGGGAGTAGGAGAGGGAGAAGCAGGCCTCCCACCAAGCAGGGAGCCCAACACGGGGCTCGATCCCAAGGTCCCGGGATCATGTCCGGCGCCAAAGGCAGACACCCAACGACTAAGCCACCCACACGCTCCGAAAGATTGTATTCTTGAGCCATTCCTTTATGTTAAGGTTTACCTTCAGAACAGAAAACACATTCGGAAAACGTGGCCTCTGACAGGATTTGGATGAGGAAGTCTTCTATCCAATATGCATAAATTCACCTAGCCAAAGAAACGTAATACCATTGAGTCAGGCTTGGAGACTTCATCTAAGAATTCAAGAGTTTTTCTGTTTTTTTTGTGGGTTTTTTTGTTTTGTTTTGTTTTGTTTTTACTATAACAAGAGTTTCCCGTACTCACATTCCCATCACAGAAGATTCCATTTGGTCTTAAAGAGGCACATGCACAGAGTCTTCTGAAAGTCCCACCTAATCACTTGCCTGATGTGAATTGCAAATATATAAATTACCTCAATTCACTTTCTAGGTCACCCAGGATACACCACCAGTTGACACACTGCATGGAGAAGTTCTAGTTCCTCATTCTGAACCTCAGAAACCAGCAGGACAGTGTTGGTGACTCAATCAAAATGGGAAATCAGGGCAAACTAAATAGCACAGTCTCACAAGCCCCAGGAATGCTATCCACCTCTGGCCAATGGTACCAACTGAAATAGCAGAATTTAGAACCTAAATGTACAAGTTTTCTAATTTTTCAAGAAAAGCCAGAAATCCACAGTTTTATATAAAAATCCTCCAAATCTAGAGATAAGCTTAAAATATGTTAAACCCTGTGTTAAATCGGTACTACAGGTGGAAAGCCAGTCCAGAAACTCCAGGTTTTGTAATCTCATTCCCAAGGCCTTCATAGCAAGGTGATCCCCTCAAAATGACTTGTCACTGGAAATATAAGTTCCATCACTACTGGTGTTTTTAAGAGAGAGAGAGAGCTTGAGTGTAAGGTGGGCAGAGGGAGAGGAAGACAGAATCTCAAGCAGGACCCACACTCAGCACAGATCCCACTGAGGGGCTTGATCCCATGACCCTGAGATCATGACTTGAGCTGAAATCAAGAGTCGTACGCTCAACTGACAGAGCCACCCAGGAGCCTCTTAACCCACATTTATTTCTATCTGAAGTCACTAAAGAGAGGCAAAAGCAGATGGAAACTAGAGCCACACTGGGTAAAATGCATGTCTATACAAAATTACAACTCAAGAAATGCCAAAGGAAGTTCTTAATCTCAGATTGATTCATCCATGTAGCTCTCACCAGCTTGGTACAGAGACCTCTTCATAATAGGAACATCATAAAAATTAGCTCAATGCAATAATAAATCATTCCCTTCTTTTTTTCTTGGAGTATGAGTTACCCTTTGACAACACCTCTTTACATTAAAAAAGAAGACACTGTTGCACTGATGGAAACTTAGAACTTACAGGGAAAAATGAAGAGCACTGGAATGGTGAGTGAAAGCAAAAACAAAAGACTATCTTTTTCCTCTGAGTATCTTTAAATGGCAGGAGACTAATTTTTTTAATTATATATATATAAATGTATACATATACATACATACATACATATATACACATTTCAGAGTATTTCAGAGTTTATAATACAGGTAATCCTTGAATAATGCCTAGAATAGGAGCACCAACCTCCCATGCAGTCAAAAATCCAAGTACAGGGGCACTTGGGTGGCTCAGTGGGTTAAAGCCTCTGCCTTCGGCTCAGGTCATGATCCCAGGGTCCTAGGATCAAGCCCCGCATTGTGCTCTCTGCTCAGCAGGGAGCCTGCTTCCTCCCCCCTCTCTCTGCCTGCCTCTCTGCCTACTTGTGATCTCTGTCTGTCAAATAATTAAATAAATAAAATCTTTTAAAAAAATTCCAAGTATAACTTTGACTTCCCTAAAATTTAACTATTCATAGCCTACTGTTGATTAGAAGCCTCACTGATAGCATAAACAGTTGACACATATTTTTTTTTGTTATATGTATTATAGACTATATTCTTACAATAAAGTAAGCTGGAGAAAAGAAAATGTCATTAAGAAATCATAAGGAAGGGGTGGCTCAGTGGGTTAAAGCCTCTGCCTCTGGCTCAGGTCATGATCCCAGGGTCCTGGGATCAAGCCCCGCATTGGGCTCTCTGCATAGCAGGGAGCCTGTTTCCTTCTCTCTCTCTCTGCCTGCCTCTCTGCCTACTTGTGATCTCTGTCTGTCAAATAAATAAATAAAATATTTTAAAAAAAAGAAATCATAAGGAAGAGAAAATACATTTACTGTAATGTATTTACCGAAAAACAATCCACATATAAGTGGACCTGGGCAATTCAAAACTAAATTGTTCAAGGATCAACAGTATACATATGTCTACAAACATATGATAACAATAGCCCAAAGGATGAGGGAGAAGAATAACTAAAATCATTGTCTCAAGGGTCTTACATTTTACATGAAATGGAACAGTAATAACACTAGATAGATTGTGATAAGCTAGTAACTGAGATATATATTATACTTTCTAGAGCAACAATTACAAAAAAAAATTTCCTAAGAGGTATAGGTAAGATCCAATAAAGGCACTGAAATGAAATAATAAAAACAAATTTAATAACCTAAAGAAGGCAAGAAAGGAAGAAGAGATGAACAAAAGACAGATGTGCAAATAGAAAACAAATAGCAAAATGTCAGACTAAACCCAACTATACCAAAACATTCATTAAATGTGAATAGACAAGTAATACCTATTAAAAGGCAGAGATTGTCAGTCTGGGTTTCAAAACAAAGCAACAGGGCACCTGGGTGGCTCAGTGGGTTAAGCCTCTGCCTTCAGCTCAGGTCCTGGGATTGAGTCCCGCATCAGGCTCTTTGCTCAGCGGAGAGCCTGCTCCCCCCTCTCCGTCTGCCTACTTCTGATTTCCATCTCTCTGTGTCACATAAATAAATAAAATCGTTCAAAATAAATAAATAAATAAATAATATAAAAATAAAAACAAAGAAACAACAACAAACAGGACCCACCTAAAGGTCACCTATAAGAAAGACTGTAAATGTAAGGTTACAGATTGGTTAATTAAAGGATGGGAAAGGACAGGCCATGCAAACTCAGCAAAACAAAGTGAATGTGGCTATATCCATACCAGATAAAATAAACTTCCTAGAGACATTCCTTCACAATAAATGAGCCCATTCACCAAGAAGATATAACAATTCTTAATAAGTATGCACCTAATAACAAGAGCTTCAAAATACATGAGGCAAAATTGACAGGAAAAAATAAAAGATAGAAATATTCCTAGTTAGAGATTGTAACTGTAGGGGTGTAGATCATCTGTATTTGATGGGCATAACATCCTGCTGATTTCACAAAAGACATTCCACACATTTTAACAAAATGAGCCATGGGTTCTGAGCCATCAGGATAGGTATTGGACATAGAGCTGGAGGAAGGACTTAGAATCCTCTGCCCAGCCAGGCCTTACTGCGTTAGTCACTAGATCAAAGGAGAAAGGTAGGCCAGGTGTAGGAGGCTGAGGATAGTGCATATTCACCAACAGGCATGACAGTATCACAATATTTTAACAATCAGAATGGCTCCACAGGTAAGTAGCAGATTGGCAGACTCCTTTCATGAGAAGAATTCCACCACCAGTTCTTCGAGAAGGTATTTTACTACAGTGAAATTTCCTTAAAAACAAGATCTGGGATGGATTCATCCATGTAGCTCTCACCAAGCTTGGTACAGAAACCTCTTCATAATAGAAACACCATAAAAATTAGGTCAACGCATGAAATAAAAAATCATTCCCTTCTTTTCTCTTGGAGCATGAGCTACCCTTTGGCAACACCCCCATCTACATTCAAAAAGATGACACTGTTGCACTCAAATTCTCTCATCACAATGGTTAAAGCCAGAGCTTGGCCAAACATATTGGGATGTTGGCACCTTCTGTTGAACAAGTTGTATATAAAATGCTGCTGAAAAGCAGCATATGTTTCTGATAACTGTAAAACACATTATATTTGCGAACCAGGAAGGAATGTAAATGCTGAATATTAATGCACTTGAAATCTTACTTAAATTAAAAGTTGATCTTTGATGTGACTTGATTCTTTCCAAAACACGACAATCTCTTCCAGGGTCTCTTCTGTGTAGGCTGCGTGGGTGAGAAGTCGGCTTTGCTCCTACTGCCTCCATAGCCCTGTCTCAGGTCTGGACTTAAGGATTAAGATGCCACACTCTGTTTTGAAATTGAAGTGGGTTAAAAGAGAAGTGAGGCCAAGATGTAAGGCGAGGCAATGCAGTGTGTCACTGACCAACCCTGACTCACTGAGAGCCCCAGAAACATAGCCTGCAGCCCAGCACACACATCCACCCAGCCAGTGGGACTTGTCTTCAGGGGAAGCAAGGAGGTGTCACACCTTCAAAGTGGCCCACAAAAGCAGGAAGGGGGGTGGGTTTGAATCGGCTTGGCTCCTTGCCATCCCCAAATTTCCCTGGGTCAAGGTTCATCCCCCTGTGGAGCTGACACCTCTGGGCTGTATCATCTGACCTTTCTAGAGGCCTCTCTGGGATCCAGAACTCATGACCTTCATGTGGGGTTCATCCAAAACTGAGAGCAGGTGGTGGACCCATATGGGTGAGAGCCTCAGAGAGCTAAATAAGGAAGTGGTCAAGGTGATCTGGGAGCAGGCGCAGGGTTTGGCTCTGCTATATCCCCACACCAGCTAGTCCCACAGACCAGGGAGACACAGCCCCCAGCAATGACAGGGCCATGCAGCTCTGCAACCCTGCCAAAATGGTCAGCTTCTCGCTGCAGTCTGCAGGTTGGAAAGGCAAGTGTTGGGACAACCGACTGTTGGGACAGTCGGTTAAGTATCTGCCCCTTCACCTCAGGTCATGATCACAGTCTTGGGATGGAGCCCCACAATCAGGCTCCCTGCTCAGTGGGAAGCCTGCTTCTCCCTCTCCTTCTGCTGCTCCCCCTGCCTGTGCTCTCTCTCTCTCTCTCTCTCTGCCATTCTCTTTCAAATAAATAAAGTCTTAAAGAAAAGAAAGAAAGAAAGAAAGAAAGAAAAGAAAGAAAAGAAAAGAAAAGAAAAGGAACGAAAAGTAAGGCAAGGGTCATCGGCCCGGACAAAGTGTGAACAGTAGTCACTTAGGAAAAGAGCTAAAACCTTACAAGTGAATAAACCTCAGTTCAAATCCCATTTCCACACTTACTGCTTATGCAACTTTGTGCAAGTCAGTTAACTCTCAGATCAAAGGCTTCCCAGCTTAAAAGAGGATAAAAACAATTGTCTCAAGATATGTCATAGCATATGCCCGGCACAAGGCTCTCTCCGCCCATCAGACACGAGTCCCTGAGAACACCAGGGGTCGCATATCAATATCCACCGGCCCTCACCTCGCTTAATAAGTAATATTTGTTAGCAGGTCATCGCCTGATAAGCTAAGAGCAAAAAAGCAAAGTCGCAGTGGCCCAAGCAGCATAAAGCATCATCTATAAATAGCCCAGAGACACACACAGGTGCACATACAGATATTCATAAATGCTCTGGGTCCACCTTGCCGGTCCCTATGATTTTCCCCTGCAGCCCTAAAGAGCTCAGAAACTCAGCTCAGGGACAAGTTGTCTTCTTCTTCTTTTCTTTTCTTTTCTTTTTTTTTTTTTTTTTTTTTTCAGTTTTGCAAGGACAAATCTGACAGAAATATAGAACCTGGGTAGGTATTTCCACGGCCCCTGCAGCAGGGAAAGCCTTCAGCCCCGCCATGAGGGATGGACTGGACGACCACATCCGCTATACAGATGAGCCCTCAAATTAGTGCGGGAGCCACGAGTCCTGGGGCTCGGAGGAGAGAGGCGCCCAGCGCTCTGCCTGTGCCGCCTGCCCCGCTGCCGGGGGCATCCATCACGGTAAGTACCCGAGCAACAACACCTCTGATACCTCTTCATTGGGCCGACGGCAAATGAGGCACTAGATTAGGCCTGACACGGGCAGAGCGCAAGCCGAGGTTTGCCGGGTGTAATTAATTGGAACCTCGCCAGCTTGACAAATTGGGATGATGAATCTATCTTGTATGAATAGGGAAAAAATGCATAATCAGTCAAAGATTTAGTTAAGACAGCTTTACTCTGACTCCCTGCCACAGCTAAATCCATTAAGGCAAGGAGACATCACTTTAAAGAAGGCAATGTCCTTCATCTGTTCAATTTATAACTTTTTGTTCTTGAATTTATGAGGGAAGCCAACTCGGATTTGCTTGACTTTAAGGGAAGACGAGGTTTCTCTTGTGAGTTTAAAAAATAATTTGTCTCCTGTGTCTTGTGGCGCGGGGGAAATACGGGTAAATAGAGTTTGGGGGGCAGATTTTGTTATCAATTCTGAAAGGCATTTTACTAGTAGTTGAACCAAATAGGCCACTCTGCCTCTGTGCAGTTGGCTTCTGCTAAATATAAAAAGAGAAACTTTCTCATCGGGTTCCTCCCACACGCCCCTGTTTTCTGGATCCCTGTTTATAGACTGTGAGAGATTCAGCCGTTAGGTGGGTGAGGACTGCTTTCTGTTCTAATTGGCAGGAGAGGTCATTTTCTTAATTTTTCTACATTCAAGTTGGATTTCCTTGTGAAAAGTACCAATTAGGTGACTATTTGGTTAATTTGTCAAATGTTAAAAAAAAAAAAATCAAACAAGATAAATCAGCCCTCCCATTAAAAAGCAAAAAACAAAAAAGAAAAAAAAAAAAACTTTAGACTTATTGACCAGATTAACTAGATGGTTATCCCCTAGGCAAGAAGACATTGCTTCCAAGAAGAAAGAGAGAGGGCAGGTTCACACATCTTCGATTCTTTGGTGCATGACTTCGCAGGTATTAATTAGTTCATGACCCTGAAATCTACAGGATTTTTAAAAATTTTATCTGTGTGTCACAACGACTGCTTACTCTTTCTACTAAATAATGAAGCAGTTCGGCCTGTTTCCTCTTATCCTTTGGAAAATGGAAACTGTCTGTGGCTTTCACAGCCAAGGTCTTGCAAGCGTTAATGACAGGGGAGAGAGAAAGACAGAGAAAGAGTCTATATTTCAACCTGGACAGGGTTCCTTTTCACCCAACATAGAGAAAAATGCTAAGATAGCAGTAGGATTAAAATGCTGAGACCTCACATGCAACCCCAAGATACTTGAACCCCAACATTGCATGTGCCCATGGAGACAGACCCTCTGTGTGCCTCCTGACACCAGTCAGTGCCTCCCGATATCACTTGTCCACAGCCAGGTAGATGCTTCTGGGGGCAAGCAGCCTGCAGCCCATTTGTGCATGGAAATCAACCCATCACTGTTCAGTAAGGCATGAAGGAAAGGGATCGAAGGAAAGACGTGGCCAGGCTGCACAGTGACCACATCTGGGCTGCAAAGGGCATGTTACCAGAGAGCTGCTAACTTGCTTTTTCTGCCCCTCTGTGCCAGTGCCCATGTCCTATAAAAAAAGATACGTGTGAAACTCGCTAAATACCGCTTTGGAAATGGAGTCTCCTGTAATTTGGATCACACCTTAGCTTCAAGTGGCAAAATGCCTTTCCACGCTACCCATAAAAACTTTTAATGTTCAATGAAACTTAAGAACTAGAAAGTGAGAAAAAAGTTGAAAGGTACTCAATTTTCCTTTCGTGGGTCTTTTTTACAGTCCTTTTCAAAGGATGTAGAGACAGACGTACTGTTTTACGGGAGTAGAGAGGAGAGGAGATGCCCCTTGGGAGACCACTCAAGTTCAAATTAACAAAGGGTATGATGTTTTGCTGGAGGCACTAGAATTTACACTTAGGAAGATAATCGCCGAGCCAACTGGGGCCACTGTTGGCCAAACTTTACTTCTTCCTTTCGATTTTTTTTTTTTTTTTGAAGTATAATAGTGTTCTGCAGGGTGGCATGCTCGTCTTTTCCATTTTTGTCTAAGTCAGTCCCTTCTTCCCAGCCATCACAGGACAGGAGAAATTTACCCTAAAAGAATACTTTTCATTTTTAATGAATGTGCGTCCATGCATTCTCTCACTGAATCCTTCCAGTCTCCATGAAGCTAGAACTGATTTTTTTTTTTTTAAATGGGGTTCAGGGACAGTAGCCATCCATAGGTGTTGCACCTGGGATCCCAAAGGAAAGTTTTCAGATTCCAAATGCCATGGCCTTCCTACTATACGATAATGTGTTGTCGACCCATGATAATAATAGTCTCACTGTCCTTAGAGTTTTTAAGTTTAGTAAAAGGGATGCCTGGGTGGCTCAGTCGGTTAAACGTCTGCCTTCGGCTCAGGTCACGATTCCAGGGTCCTGGGATCGAGTCCCACATCAGGCTCCTTGCTCGGCGGGGAGTCTCCTTATCCTTCTCCCTCTGCCTCTACCCTCTGCTCGTGCACTCTCTCTCTCTTTCTCTCTCTTTCATTCTGTGCATCTCAAATAAATAAATAAAATATTTAAAAATTTTTTAAATAAATTAAGTAATAAAAATAGTTGTCTTTGTGCCAGGCACTGTGCTTGGCATTTACTTTAGTTAATCCTCACAACATCCCCAGCAAGCATGATCACCTCCCCTGTATGGATGAAGACATCAGTGCTGGAGAAATTGCTCTTTCTAGCTCCAGTGTCAGAGGGCCATAATTAGGTTCTAAGGACTTTGTCTATAACTTGCAATAATTTTTCTTTCTATTTGACTCTCTTTGAGCAAGCTTCTGGGGCTTGCAAACATTTTGCCCCAAATGAGCTCCTCAACAAACAGTAACCGCAATGATGACTCCCACATGAGTTACAATGACCATGGCCATACCTTCCACGATATCAGATATTCCTATATAAGATCAGCCAGGCCCCAAGTAAAGCTACTTAGAATTCACTGACCTACAAAAGAGAGCACGGCAACAATAAGATAAATGCATGTCCTACGACCTTGCTGTTCTAGACCCTTTGGCCAGCAATGTCAGTGCAACCTGGGACTTGTAAGAAGTGAAGAAATGCAGGCCCCAACCCAGACTTAGTGAGTCAAAATCTGCATTTCTACAAGCTTGCCAGGCGAATTATATGGATATGATGTTAAAGAAGTACTACCCTAGTAATAATACCTTCCCAGTGGGGGGGGGGGGAAGTGCCCACCAGTCACCTTCCTGGTCACCAGAACTGGTTCAGGTGATGGGGTTGGCAGAGCTCATCCTCCGTTCCTCCCTCCTTGCTCCACGCAGACCCTCCCAAATCTGAAGGCTCACTGAAGAGGACAGTCTCCCTACCCAAAATGGACCATTCTTCGGTCAAGGAGAAAGGACTCTGCCTCGCAACCATTGGTCATCTAGATCCTAGACCAGTGTGTCCACCCCCCTTGGATTACAGGATTTAACATCCACTTGTTAGATTAGAAACCTTCAAAGGATTCTGTCTAGCTCCCAACACACCAAATAAAACGGCTGTTAAATATCTGCTGCAAGTTTTTTCAGCTCCCATCATCTGAAAGGCCATTAGAGGCAACTTGCGAAGCACAAGGAAAACGACATTGAAATCAAGCAGCTTTCACCTTCCAGTGACCTGATTTTCAGTAATAGGGGAATCACCACCCATCCCAGGGTTTTAGTGATGCAATAAAGTGGTGAGATTATGGATTTCATAGACTCAGAATGAGAATATGTATGCTGTCTACTTATTCATGTGTTCATTCATTCATTTACTCTTTCATTTCCTCTTTCCAGTGACCCTGTTCTGACAGAGGACAGAAAGAGACAGGAGGTTTCATTCTACAAGTCTGGATAAGAAGACAGGGATTGCCAAAGGAGCAACATATCAGATCCACGCAGACTCTCAGAACAGATCACTAGGTTTCCTGATTTGAAGGTGGATGAGAAGGTATGATGTGTGAATTAAAGCAAAGAGGGCAGATATTATAGTGAGTTTAAGTGGCTCAAATCCTGGCTGCATCTTAGTATCGGGTGAGTTTTTCTGGGCTACACATCTATCAAACCTGAATTCCACCACCTCTAAGATGGGGACAGCACCTTCCTCATGGGGAAAATGTCATTTCAAATCATTATTTCTCCACAGAAAAAGACATTTCCTGGCTGTTAGTACCTACCAAGAGCCTCCTGAAGATGGACAACCTCAAGCCTGGTACCCCCCCAAGGAGTGACGGTATTCAGCCCTCACAGTTGTTGTAAAGATTAAATGAGCTAAAGGCTGTGATTGCCTTAGCACACTGCCTGAACACTATCTGGTGTTCAGTACTGTTATCTTTACCATGACACAGATGTGCTCACATCCCAGGGACACACTAGCTCTGGGACCATCAGCAAGTTTACTGCTGGAGAAGCTACCTTACCTCAGAAAAGATTTGATGTCTTGTCAATTTACCTCAGTCTCCTCAACCACTTCATGAAACTGTTTCAAATACTATATGAGAAGACACACAGACAAACAGTTGCTAATATTTTTCTTTTTACTCCCCCAATTCATTCTCTGCTCTGCTCTGTGCCCCTGGAGCTTGACCCTGACAAGCCACACCCCTGGCTCTTTTGGTGGCTGACTTCCTTTCGAGTCTGACCAATGCCAGAAAGGGAGGATGGTAAGAGAGTGAGGCAGGAGTATTTCTTCTTCTTCCTCTCCTGGCTTCAGTGCAGCATCTCTGGGCACTATCAACATCCTCCATGGCTGTGGCTTTGTCAAGCAGTCTGTCTTCCAGCGCACCATTTTTCACCAGGCTATATAAATCTATTTCCTCCATTTCCCACTTTGGGCCTCGAGTGGCAGCAGTTTCCCACTGTTGCCAAACTCAGGGTGCATCAATATTCCTGGTCCAGTCCCCTTAATGCTGTCCATTCCTCTGAAGGTAGTCCTTTCTTGAAAGTTTGTTCATGGAATCACCTGACTGAATTGTTTCCCTCCAGGACCTTCTATGTATCAAAATACTGGACCCCAGCATGATATTCAATTTTAAGAGACACGGTGTTAAACTACCTATCGAGACAGCTGCCCACTCTTTGGAACTGATATTCAGCCCCTTTGGAAGAAACCAAGAGACAAACCTAATCTAAAGAGAATGAAACCATAAACTGAATAAAGCCCAATAAATATTTTCTGGAGAATCTGAGCTAAGAGAACCTGAGACTGAGTTGGTCAATGGTGGTGGAGGTCCCAGCCTGACAGAACAGAGAAAGAGAATTTGGAGGCAGGAAGAGAGTTTACAGTGTTGCTCAATATTTTAGCAGCCCAATGCTCATGACACTCCCTGGAATGGGGACTTCCCTCATTGGTTCCCAAGATAGAGATTTGGCTAACACAGGAGGAAGAGGGACTGGAATGGAGGCATTCCGCAAGGAAGAACATTAGTGTCAGTGACATGGTAGTAAAATAAAGTACTGGTACACAGAAATCCAAAGAGCTAAATGTAGCCATATTGCTGGAACAATCTAGCCATTTCACTTTGGGCAAGCCATGGAATCTTTCACATCTATAAGAGAGAAGGGTTATTTTACAGATGAATCTCAAGATACTGTGTATCTCCAGAGTTAACTATTTTAGGACTTAGATTTTCCCTAGGCAGTCCTAGCCACGGTGATGTGCCAAGGGTCTTCCTTTCATTTTCTTCTTGTTTTCAGGTCTACCTGGAAAATCCTTCTTCTGAAAAGCAGCCTGGATATTGGAACAGTTGACCTAACGCTGTGGCTGGTGAAAGTACTTCCATGAAGGGATGTAACCAAATTTGCTTTTTCAACACTGATCTCTCCATGGTCACCTTTGAGCTTTTTACCTCCATCATATTTATCTATGTTGAGAATGAGTGTAATATTTTGAAACGTTGGGGTCAGGGAAAATGTTGATAGAATTCTTTTATAGAGAGACAATGGCCCACATATAAGGAATATTTGCTTTGTCACTAGTTCAATTATTAACTCAATTAGGGAAAATGAAGCCTTTTGGGGTGTGAGGGGTTTTTTGTTTTTGTTTTGTTTTTGTCTTTACTGTTTGTTTTTAAATGCTCTTACATGCTCCAGTGAAAATAAGCACAGAAACGCAGAATGGGTCTTTGGATTTTCATTTCCAAATATGTAATTCCTGAATAGTAGACGAGATATTGGGATGGCTGCATTTTCCCATTGCTGAAACATAAGATTTTAATTTTAATTTAAAAACATAAGATTTTAATTTTAATTTTGGAGTTTTTAAGATTGCTACTTTTTAAAATAAATATTTTGGCATCAGATATCTGCCATGTATGTTAGAGTTTCAATCTAAACTTGCAACTTCGATCACTATTTGGTTTTCATGAGAATATATATTCTTACAAAGAAACCATAAAATATGATTGTTCCTCTGGTTTGCAAAATTAACTGAAGAGGGGGGAAAAAGTAGTTGGTGCAGCCATAGGCTCTACTGGAAGTGAGAGGTAAAAATATATCTGGGGCTCAATTTTAAAACTGAATTGCATCATAAATAAATCCAATTTTAAAAATGGTTACTTATCCCACTCCTACTTAAATTTGAAATGAGGTAGCTTACTTATGTGTAAGATTCTTTTTGGTTCAAATTCTATTGTTTTCACTATAAACTCTAAGTGCTGTTAAATATTATATGGCAATAGAAATTACATATTAAGAAGTCTAACAAGGGACTTTGGCTCAGAAATCAGACTTCTGGGACCATAATTTAAAGAAATAACTGAAGAAATGAAATCCATGGGGATGAACACATTCATTTTCACATTATCCATTATATGGAAAATTGGAGACAATTTATAAGTTCTAACAATAAGAGGTTTAATAAGTAAAATATGGAGCATAAAACTCAATGGAATGGCCTAGAGCCATTGACATGTAACAACACAGAAAACCTTTGGTATACAAAGTTCACCAAAAAAAAACTAAAAACAAACATAGAATATAAAATTTTACATTCATTATCACTGTAACCATGTAAAACTGTGATTAGATCTTTTAAGGGAACAGGTAAAAAATGAAAACCGTTGTATTAGATTGATGAGATTAGAAGTAATCCATCTGAAAAGGAAGTCCTTGCTATTGTTAGAAAATTGCCTTTTACAGCTTGAAATAGCAAATGAATCTAAAAGGAATGATTCTCTGACAGGGCTCTGTGAAGAGAAAGAAATGAACATTTATTTCTGCATTAGGAATTACTGATTTTCAGAAACAGAACCACACTCAACCCAGCTTAAGCAAAAGAAAATGTATTGTGAAGGTACAATACAAATTCAGCAAGAAAGTCATCACAGGGCTGCAGAACAAGGCTAGGGCCAGAACTAAAGGCTCAACCTCTGGCCCAACACGGGGCCTCACACACCCCACCTTCTCATGAACAAAATGTCAAACTTTCAAATAAAGACCAGATTCGATTAGTCATTTGCATAACCCTGAGAGTGAATGTCTCACTTCCTCACCCTAATCCAGGCCCATGTATTCTGTACCTAAAAGTCTGACGTTTTGTTCATCGTGGACTTCTTGCATTAATGTTTATTTCAAAAAAAAATACTGTAATAAAGTATTTTTTGTCTTAATCAATAGGGATTTGTGTTTGTCTGTTTATTTGTTTTACCCGCCCCCTTTCAATTTTGTGCCCACTGCCAGTGCCTCACACACCTCACCCTGATTCCTACCCTGCCCACAGTATTTGAAATTCTTCCACCCAAGCCCATCTTTCCATCAGGGCACTGTTTCCCAAGAGGCTCTGTTGAGATCGTAGCCTATTCTGTGATAATAACAGATGAACCCATTAGTAGGGATTTTCATGCCAGACTGGCTGTGTCCATCAGATAAGCTGAGAGCAAGAAACAGGGCATACAACTTTGGTTTAGGGGGAGCATGGGGACAGGAGAAACCTGCCAGGGAGGCTCTGGGCCTTGCAGGGAAAGAAATGAGCCAGAGGAAATGTACACGATTTTTACAGCTGGGCGTAACTCAAACCCTGCTCTCTGCCCCTGTCTTCCTTTCTACCACCTCTCTGTTAGGGTGACAATGAGATGCCAGGGGATGGCATGCCCATTGTGACGGATTTCTCCTGTTAAGAAGCAGTCCGGGAGCACCTGGGTGGCTCAGTGGGTTAAAGCCTCTGCCTTGGGCTCGGGTCATGGTCCCAGGGTCCTGGGATCGAGCCCCGCACTGGGCTCTCTGCTCAGCAGGGAGCCTGCTTCCTCCTCTCTCTCTGCCTGCTTCTCTGCCCATTTGTGATCTCTGTCAAATAAATAAATAAAATCTTAAAAAAAAAAAAAAAAGAAGAAGAAGAAGAAGAAGAAGAAGCCAGCCATGGAAACCCTTAATGATACATCACAGCTTTGGCTTTCCCCTCCCCCGACCTTAGCCACCCCTGCATGCCCAGCTCTGTGCTCCCAGAGCCCAGACAAGCCTCATCGCCCGGCCACAGCTCTAGCCCACAATCCCGCATGAGTCCCAGACCGCCCTCACGCACACTGATTGTTAAGGCACATCAGGAGGAAAGATGATGAATGGTGCTTGCTTGGTTTTATTCAAAGTGTGCTTCCCATTAAAGAGAAATGTCATTTGTGTCTCAAGCGATCTGAAGCCCATTTGTTTTCATATTTATGGGAGTATGTTTGCCATGCTCTCCCCTTTTCTCTCTTCACTTTCAAGTCTACTCCTCACTTAGTCTCCCTCCTGCCCCCAGTCACCTCCCACTCCTCACCCTATTCCCAATATTTCTTGCTAAAATATGGCTGAAAAGCCAAGGGAGCTGTCATCTTTGGAACACTCTCGTCACAGTGCACCCGAAGAAGAATCCCTGTAATGTGAGAAACCCGACTTTCCCCTGCATGGTGAACCTTTCCACCCTGACCCCAAGGAGAGCCATTCACCTTTGCTCCGAGCACATTTCTGAGATTTCTCCTCGGTTTATCCAGTTACTCACATCTCCTTCTTCCTCCAGGAAGGAACTAAGGCCACTCCTACATTTCACTTGGCAGATGGGAACGGGAAGCCACTGATAGGTCAGACTGTCTTAGCAGGATGCCAAGAAAACAAAGTACCTAGGTTTAATTACCAAACCCTGTGCAGAGTTCTGAGAATGTCTAGTCTCAGTGGCATCTTTGGACTGTTTCCTTTGCTTGGTGATTTGATTACCATATCCATCAAATGCATTTTTGAAACCAGTCATCACAATCCTGGATATTCTTGGCTATTGATGGAACGACGGAACTCTGTAGCCAAGACAATGGTATTTAGCTTCCAATTTTCATTCTTTGTTTCATCTGCAAATCATTTGCCTTTAAAGAAAGTGACCGAGTAGTTCAAACTTTCTGACTCATCTGTTATTAGCAGCCCCCCAACAGAATGATTTTACAAATGTTCCCCCCCACCACCCCTCTCGTGTTCATGCACAAGTGCACACACCCTCGCAACCCAGTACTGCCTGTTTTGCTAGGTAAACCCAGAACCTGATAAAGGACTGGAGAAACCAAATGAAATATGTCAACTACCAGAAGGCTTCCCAGCTCAGCTTCCCTGCTTCTGAATGGGGCAAAATCTGACTCATTCAAGACTTCAAGAAAACGTGTGAAACACTGTATCTGGCAACTTTTGTGGGTTCTAGCCAACTAATTCGTACTTCCATTGACAGCAATTGTGTTTCTTTACTGATATAAACCCTGGAAATATATATATCTCTGAACAAACTCTAGAGGTTTGGCATTTTGGCTAACAGTGCATTGGGCCCATTCTAAAGGAATAACAGCAGGAGTGGAAACAAATGTTCCTCTCCTGACTCCTTTCCAGTTCGTTCCATCTGTGTTTACGCAACCTCCAAAACTGGAGACGGATATTCTCAGCACTTACTCCACCTTGCACAACACCAGGGGACACCTTCTCCCTACACAATGTGTATTTCACTCAGTGCATCAATCTGGCTTCCACCACCCGCCAAACACTCCAGATCAAACCACAAACATTTCGTCTTTGTTGCTTTTATTGTGCCCTCAGATGGGACTCCACAAAACCTGAAGTTCGAAGTAGGGAACTTGATGGCGGAATCACTTGACAGTCGGATAGACCCAAGAATCATCTGATAGTCAGATAGACCCAAGCCGGAAAGCTGGCCATGCCACTTAGTAGCCATGACTTTTGAGCAATGCACCCACACTTTCCAAGTCTGTTCTCAAGTCGCTGGCCTTGACCCTGCACACCTTACTGGTCTCTAGTGAATATAAATCACAAAGCACAGCTCCAGGAACATTTCCAGGGATCCACAAATGTTAATCTGCACCATGTCATATACTTTTCCCTTCCTTTTTGGATCTCCATCCTGACTAAGGATAGCCAAGGATAAGGTCTTGCTATAGAAGAAAGTGCTTAACATTACGAGGGCCAAGGGCATTAAATAGGAATGAATGCAGGTACCCTGGGGTCCCAAGAGCTAAACATGTCCTTTATATTTGGGGGGGGGGAATTGTCTAACTCCCTTACTTTGGGAAGAAGAGGACCCCAAATCATCCTGCAGGATTGGCACAGCACAAACAACAGAGATTTCAGTGATATCCCATCCCAAGGGAAAGACCAGCCGACTTAAGGTAACCTGCCGTATATTCCCTTCTACACGATTTAGCATCTGACAGTTTGCAGTGTCTAGCCAGCCATGGTGCTGTGTTTTATGACTGGCCATTGAAAATAATTAGTTGGTGACCCAGAAAACTGATATATAAAATCCTTTTAATCACCAATATGGCTTTCAATTATACAGCGTAAACTTATTAACCTTTTTACTGCTGAGACTTGATTTATGGAATTTATCTACATGACCATTATGAGCAGAGATAAAAAGTATATTATCGGAGGTGTTGGCATTAACAATAAAGAACTGCTTTTTCCCATCGCAGAGTCTTAAGTGGCAGTGGCAGCCACCCACTAAGTCTCTAGGGACTCATCTGGTTCCAGTGACCATTCAGTAATGGCTGACGAAGGATCTCCTGGACGTCTCCGTAGCTTTGTAACATCACAGGGTCAAGTCCAAACACCTTAACATGGCCCCGACCCAAAATGGGGTGAGTTTGACCCCGGCTTCCTCTCTTAAGAATTCACCAACCTCTGATGAGCTGTGCTTTCCATTACTCTATTTCCTGGCCATGTGCATCTTTTATCTTAAATGTCTCTGTCCATGCCTGCCAACAGCCCCCCTAACTTAGCCACCGCTCCCATCCACATACCCTCTCTTCCCCACACTCTCTCATCAGCCCCCTCACACATAAATCCACCCTCCAGACACCTATACATGACCCCATACACACTCAACCCTTACACACAAACAACCACCTCACAACATCTTCCATAATACTACATACACACAACCCAGCACACAAACATATTAATTCTCCCTTGGCACCCATAACCCCGAAGCACACACACAACCTCCTAACAAATCAGGAAAATACACACTAGCAACTACACACACACACATACACAAACCTTCCCACACTCACACAACGCTCCTCACAACACACACACACACACACACACGCACATATAAATACCCCGCCTTCCACAACACTTAGACACAAACCTCTTCTCTGCCTGAAGAGAACCTTCTCATTGGGGGTCCCGTGAAATTTCTCCAGTTCCCAGGGCAGAGTGTGTCACTGTCTCCTTTCTGCTACTTCACCTAAGATCAGAGCACATGTCATCCCAACAGACCACAGACTCGTGCGTAGGACCTAATGTCTCATTAATTGTTCATGCCTGGAACCTAGCAGACTACACTGCATTGAAATGAACTAAGAGTGCAAAGGAAGTGAGCAACACCATTCTGCTCCCAAGAGTCTTTGTCTCTTTAAGATGAAAATGTATGGGGCACCTGGGTGGCTCAGTTGGTGAAGGCATCTGCCTTCAGTTCAGGTCATGATCTCAGAGTTCTGGGATGGAGCCCCACACCGGGCTCCCTGCTCAGCAAGGAGTCTGCTTCTCCCTCTCCCTCTCCAATAAATAAATAAAATCTTCAAAATAGATAAGATGATAGTGTACGCATGTGTATGCACGTGAAGCAACTTCAAAACTACAACTAGAAAACAAGTCGTGAATAACATTATCCACAAGACAGAAAGAGGGGGACCCTAAGAGTTATCAAAACACAATTTTTCAACTTCAGTGTTATGTGCGGGGATGGTGCAGGGCAGAGAAAGGGCCCAAGGAATGAGCTGGCAAGACAAGTGCTTGAGTGGGGCTCTGGGAAGTAATGAGCCCGTGGGCTCGCAGAGGGTCTACTGTGGATGGCGAACCAGGAGGTTATAGAGTAAGCAAGCACCCTCTAGAGATGCAAAGTTGTCAGCCTTTATTCAGAGCCACCACCACCGGCAGCTGAATTCCCACAGAGCTTAGCACCAGGCACTCATACCCATGCTCGGTATTGAGTGCACCATGGGCCCACCCAGCAGAAGTGTAAGCCACCGGAAAACAGGGGATTCTAAAGACATTTTATTGACAACAGCATTCCAAAGTGGCATCAGAGTAGTCATCCCAGGAAAAGTCAGAATTTTGTTGGCCTTCCTTACGTATTTTACGGTTTAGTATTGATTTCCCTCAGAATTCCTAGAAGGGGAAGTGAAGGTGAAATCACAATCTTTTCAGAGCTTGAGGACACTGAGGACCCAATCTTACTCTGATTAAAGTATGTATTCGACAACATCAAGTTTATTTATTAATATTTTTTCTCCCTAATCTGATTTTATAAATACTCCAATGATAAAAAACATTATCGCATTTTCTCCTGTATCCCTATATCTAGCCCGGGGCTAGCATAAATGAATAAATTAGTTATTTATTAGCCATAAATAAATTAGTCATAAAATGAATAAATAAATAAATAAGCAAATAATTAGTGTTCATTATTGGTCATTCCAGTCTCCTTTTCCTCCACTGGATTTCAGCAGAACCCTAGTAAAATTAGGTGAAATTTTTGGACTCATCATGTTATATTATAATTATCGATTTATGTGTATATCCTGCATAGGATTGTGTAATCCACCAGGGAAAGAAATAGTATGAAAATAGGAAACTAAAAATACTGGACGTTTACCTATATACCAGTCACTGAACTACGTATGTAAGTTTTCTCATTATTTCTTATACAAACCCTACAAAATAGATACTATTATCAGTGCTACTTTACAGAGGAGGAAACTGAGCCATAAAATATTTCTGTGACTCATCCAAGAACACACCGAGTAACTGCTTGAGCCTGGATTTGAACCAAGTAACCTGGCTCCAGAACTTCACTTTGAATGAAAGGCTGCCTGGTTGGACGATAGTTGAATAAAAAGAATTTCAACATTCATTCCTTCTAGAACTATATGTTGCATACCCTCCCCATGTCAGGAAATGGGTTAAGTACTTAGGATGAGATGGTGAGCACTCTGGGTAGGGTCCTTGGCCTCGGAGAGCTGGCAGTCCAGAGTGAGCCCCATGCTGGAGCAAACGATCACACAACTTCATTATCCTAAGCTGTGCTAACTGTGGTAAAGGGGGTGTACAGGTGTAATAAGGGTGACAGCAGGGATGGCTGATGTGATAATAATGGAAGCCACCAATTCTGGGCCACAGAATCAGAAAATATTTGGGGGGAGGGGTAGCTTGGGTGGTGCAGTCAGTTAAGCTTCAGACTCTTGGTTTCGGCTCCGGTCCTGATCTCAGGGTCATGAGATCAAGCCCTGCATGGGGTCCTCACTCAGTGCGCAGTCTGCTTGAGATTCTCTCCCTCTGCCTCGCCCACTCATGCTCTCTCCCCCTCTTTCTCAAATAAATAAATAAATCTTTTTTAAAAAATTGGGGGGAGTGTTTTATGTGTTGATTGGCTTATTTCCTAATCCACCTTGCTTAAAAAAGAGATTAAAAGTAGTCTACAAAATTGTGTTTAATGTCCAATGACACTCAGTAGAAGTAGAGGAAAATGACAAAAGGATGGGAACATAAAAGGTGGTAAATCCAAAATGCATGCCTCGTGTCCCAGACATTTGCCCTGAGTACACCTGCAGTTCGGGGGCCACCATGGCAAAGGACAATTCACCAGTGACTCAGTTCCCAAGGCTCACAAAATTAAAGCAGACCAAGGACTCTGGGTGTGCTCCATATCCAGATGAAGCAGATTTGGAAGGATCAGTTAGCAGGACCTTTAGGGAGCAAAGGGTCTGGAGGTTTTCCAGGCTGATCCTGAGACAGTCGATAGAGTCTCCAGGGCTCTGGGCACCAGCATGGGGAGTCCCAAGAACTTTCCAACCTAGAATAGGCAGGGGGGAGTGCTTACTTCAACCAGAGATGTTCCACTTCCATCTGTTTCCATGGTAGATTTCTGCATACTCTTGCTTTTGAAGAAAGACCTTGTAATGCCAAAATCTAAATACATTTCAAAGTCTTGAATTCAACCCAATTTTTCCCTTCATTTTGCAAATGAGAGAAGGCACGATGCTTCCCCAAGGCCACTGGCTGGTTAAGGTCAGAGTTGGGACGGCCCCTTCCTGTGGGGGTGGGGTGGGGCACAGAACGCTGAGTCAGCATGAACAGTATAAGGATTCTTAACCATACAGAGCTCTCATCCTCAGCCATAACAACCACATGTTCTAACCCTGACATGACCTAGGCACTGTTATGTGTCTGTGCAAGCTGCTTCTGTGCAAGCAAATGCAGTAGTACAATATGGCTATTCGTTTCATGGAATTCCTATGTTTCTAGTTATCAGGACATCTATTCCCCCAAAACATCAGCTCCCGACCATCCCTGAGAGTAAAGGGAGAGAAAATCTATACCTTTATCATAGAGATAGCTTTCCAGTTATCTTAGTAAGTCTAGCTGCTTATGACAAAAAAGCAGATTAATTTCTCATGGGTCCAGGAACCCCGTGGGAAGTCCATCCCACAAGCCATCTTATATGGTGGCTAACATCACTGGCTTTAAGGCCTGAAGCCCGCAGGTATATATCCAACCTCCACTTTGGCCCTTTTTTGCTGTATGACTTCACATGAAGTCCTTACCCTCCGATGCCCTCTTGACGAAAATAAAAATGATAATCAGACCTACAGAATAGCTGTGGGGTTCCAATGAGATAATGAATGTAAAGCGCTTACCTTTATAGGCTGTCTAACACCTAGTAAGCACTCAATAAATTTTTGCTTTCATTGTTACTACACAAGTCACTCCCCTTATGAGGTCCCCTTCAGCCATTAATAATGACACCAACAGAGATGATTTGAATGATTTTAAAAGATATTTTCCAAATGAGCAATTAAAAAAAAAATCAATGGTACCACGTAACCCCAGTTGGTGTCTTACTTCACTCACAAATCATCATTTGTTCAGCAGAGGAAATTATGAACTGTCTGGAAATAATACAGTAAAGACAGTCAATGACAATTAGAGCATAAAGAGTCTAATATAGACTCAGCAAAGAATCTGGGATTCTTCTAAAATCCATTTATTACAAAAAATTCTGGAACCACTTTGCCATAAGTGGACATCATTTAGTGCCCAATTATAATGAAATTCCAATGGAAGTATATATTAAATGCAGAGCATCTACATTAATATCGAGAGAATCTGGTGAGATTGATGTTATTGCAATGAATACCAGATGAATAGTAAGTACCTCACTTAAACCTTCCAGGTCCTCGGGCTCAGGCACTGCTCCTTGCTCCCCTCATCTACATTTCCCTGGATTTTTATGGAGGCGGGAGTCAGGCACCAAGTCCATTTTTATTTACTGGTAGTCTAACTTAGAGCTAGATAGCGCTCACATGTTGAGGAATCAAGACACATTGCATCATGATTTTAAAATCACAGACATTCCTCCACCACCATGAAAAGCAAGTCATTTTCCAAAGGGCTATAGATCTACCTAACGGGAAAATCTGTAAAAGGAGGTAATTTCAGGCTAAGCACTAAGAAGACATTTTAATGGTTCTAACATGGATTGAACTTAGTGGAGCGAAGAAATTTCCACTGAAGAATTAGGACATGCCCTGTTCCAACTTGGGGCTGTTAAGGACTCAGGAGCAGGCAGTGCAGGGTGAAGTTTTCTGTTAATGCCTTATTTCAACACAGGTTCCCTAGACTGCGAAGCAACTTCTTCTAGGGTCATTTTTTATGCCAATCAAGAAAATAAAGTTCTTTGTATATGCACACAGGTGCAAATAGGAGGCCAAATTCCCATTAGAAAACTGGGAGTCCTAAAAAATAGATGGTTTTCATGCCGTTTGTATGGCTATGTTCCTGGGCCAGGAAGCAAGGGTGCCTTACCCTGAGTCCAGGGCAGGGGAGGGGTGGTCTGCCTGCCTTACTATCAAATGATCCTGATTTAGGTCCCCGCTCAACCACTCAGTGACTGCAAACACTCTCAGACCTTCAATTTCATCTTTGGCAAAATGGCAATAACCACCTTATCCTGTTGCTGTGTGGCTCAAACGAGATGTAGCATAGGAAAGCACCTAGGACAAGTATCCTCCTGGAAGGGGACCCAGCCAAGCTGCCTGAGCCTTGCTACTCTTCTAACATGGGCTACAGGTGCCTGTTCTATAGAAATCTACTGTGGCCCCAACATAAACAAAGAAATTTCTCCAGACCCAGCCACCACCAGAATCCTTCTTTCTAATCAGAGTCAGATTCATCCTATGTCATTTGTATGTGGATGCTTCTAGTTGCCCACAAGGGTTCTGACCCAGCATGTCCCCAGCTGGCCAGCCCTCCACCTTAGGCTTTCACCATATGGAACCCAGACAGGGAATCAGGAACCAAGTCCTCCACTGGCCTAGGATGAGCAAATGGCGAAGTTAGGAAACCCTAAAGAAAGTCTATGCATTTTGTAATGCACCTAACTATCTATCTACCCTCTGCAGGGGGAAATAAAAGGTTGGTAGATTTATTGAGGCCAGAGGTTGCAAACTAACTGCCAAAATCCAGCTGTAGCTGTCACTCGGAGGGTGGCTGTTTCATTTGCATAGTGCCTCCATTTTGAAATAGGGAAACTTCACATTTAAAGGGGCACCTGGGCAACTCTGTTGGTTAAGCATCTGTTTTCAGCTCTGGTCATGATCCCAGAGTCTTGGGATCAAGCCCAAGTTGGGCTCCCTGCTCAGCCAGGAGTCCACATCTCTCTCTGGCGCTTTCCCTCTGACCACTCCCCTACCCTGGCTCATGTACACTCTCTCTCTCTCTCTCTCAAATAAATAAATAAAATCTTAAAAAAAAAAAGATAAGAAAAAGTTCTAGTTTCCACATACCATAATGGGCTGGAGCTCAGTTGAGGCTGCCCCCTTTAAATGGGTCCCACCACCCGTGACCTCCTGTGCCATCTCCAGGACGTCCCTGGGGCCTCCAAGGTTGGCCCAGTAATCCCACTATTCATCCGTCCAGTCCCTGCCATTATTAATATAAGCTTGGTTACTTGGCAAATATGAATCCCTGCAAAATCCCCGTGGCACAAAGAAGCAAAACGAAGCCACATGCATGCACAGAAATGTGACAAGGGAAAACCAACAGCGCTAAAAAATGAAATATGTGTTAAGTCCCCAAAGAAGTTCATTACCTGAAGGACACATTATCCCCTTCTCTTCCCATGAGTCAGCACAGTCAGTAGTCACTCCTAATTGGTTTAAAGCTTAGTATGAAATATTAGGATGCCACAGTATGCGATGACACAGCTGTATTCCTGAGGGGACAGCAGAGACGAATCTGTGCACAGCGGAGACAGGTGGAGACAAAGGGAGCAGGTGGAAATGGGTTGTAAATATACTATAACTTAAAAAATAATGGGGTGTGTTTTCCCTACAGGTTTCTGGTGCTTCATCACTAATTAAATATTGAAACTACAAAAGGAGAAATAAAGTTGTGTGGCTCTTTGGATTTGGGGCATAAATGTAAATATTTTGTACCATTAACTGCAATATCATTTGAAAAACACACGCCTGATCTGGGAGCATTGAGTTGTAGGCATGAGAGCCGAGAAGGGAGTAGATTTAAGGAAAATGTTAGCAGCTAATGGTGCTATCCGTTTTTCTTTAGGCCAGAAGGGGGTTTGGGATTGTGCGTTCCACGGCATATTTTTCAAGTTTACGAAATTCATGAGTCTTTTAAGCAAAATAGTAGATTCCCCGTGATAAGGATTGCAGTCAAAATCACATCCCACAGGGTGGAGAGGCGGTTGCCAAATGCAGAAAATCAATAGGCAAATCACTTGGAATCCTTGGGTGATTCACACCAGAGAGCAGTAATTGAATCATTTATGGTCTCCATCCTCCAAGCCCGTAATGGTGAGGCACTTGGAACTCCGAGGCACTGATTCTAGATCTTGGCTTTAGTGTAGGATGCTATAATTCCACAAAGAGAAGCAAGATGTTCTCGAACTACAAGAGTCACAGTCACTTAGAGCTGGTTGGCCAACTTCCCGCCATGTCAGGCCCTTCCCAGTCTCTCCATTGACCTCCTCAAGGTAGCTCGCTAGCTGGGGACAGACCCCACAGACAACCAGGAGGAGTTCATTCTTCCTGTTGGTTCACCCGGAAATCTGCCCCTCTACAACTTCCCTCACAGTTCTGCACAGCTTACAGGGTAACACAGGAAATTGTCTTCCCCCTTTCCCTCCATGTGACACCCGGTGGCTGGACTTGGATCCCAAAGACTCAGTTTCCTGGCCCAGTCTCCCACCCCAAGCCAAGGAGCACCGACTTTCTCATCTGTAAATGGCCTTCCATGACTCCCTCCTGAGGTTTTATTCTGGGATGACACCAAAGTAGGGTAATCTGTGTATTCTATCCAACAGGAGATAGCCTGAGACACGGAGCAGACCCCATGTCTCGCAGCCAGCTCTCCTGGAAGATAAATGTAGAGCTTCAGTGTGTGATCTGGTAGAAACCACCTGTGAACTTAAAATAGGCAAACTCACACAAGCAGAGAGCAGGATGGTGGCTGCCAGCGGTTATTAAGGGAAGTATGAACAGAAAGGTGCAAAGTTTGAGGTATAAAAGATGACTACATCCCAGAGCTCCACTGAACCATCTAGAACCGATAATTAGCAATACAATATTTTGTACTTAAAGACCTGCTAGGGTAGATCTTATGTTAACCGTTCTCATCATGGGAAATAATAACAATAATAATGAGAAGGTGGAAAACCTTTGGAGGGAAGGGATATGTCCATGGCACAGACTGTAGCAATAGTCGTGGGTGTATATTTACCTCCAAAGTCATTAAGTTGTATACATTAACTATGCACAGTCTTTGGTATGTCGACAACGCCTCATAAAGTGGGTTTTTAAAAATTAGGGATATAATAGTTTGCATTGAAGGGTTTTTGTTATAAATAAAGAACGTAAAGCATAAAAATCCCTGGCATGTGCTAATGCTCGACAAGGTTGCATTGTTCCCTTTGCTGAGCAGTATTATTAGAAATGGGAGCCGAGTCCAGCTATGTGAGCTGGTCTACAAATGGGACCATGAAATTCATAACATCCTCTGGCACCTGTGGCTGGCACTCATGCTCTGTGATCTGCATGACCCCTGCCCCAGCTCCACTCCAGCCACTGCCTTCCCTCTCCAGGCTCAACTCACAAGGAGGGGCAGATAGCAAAGGACAGCATAGGCCAGAGGCATCCAGAATGGACCTCACCCCAGCCGCCATCTCTTCAGGGAAGATACCACAGATCTGATGGTGGGAGATCTTCGTAGGAAGAGTGAAGGGGTTGCAAAGGCAACCATTTGGGTTCTTCGGTAGGAAGTAGCATTTGTGCTGCCAAGACGTAGACTATTTTCTGGGTAGAAAGGTCCTTGTCCCTGGAAGCAAGAGATGCCAGGAAAGAGGCTCAAGAAAAAGAATTTGAGTAGTTGGGACTGATGTCCCACTAATGTCTCTTAAAGGAGAAACTTAAAGAGAAACTTGGGATTTCCTTTTGTGCTTTCTAGTCTGGGGCTGGAGAAAAGGCAGGAATTATGAGTAGCAGCACCATTCCGGAAAAACACGTCTGAGTGGTGAGCCTTCACGGGGCAAGATAAATAGCCCACCCAAGTGGACAGCCCTAGAGTGGAGAGGAACGAGGATCTCTGTCATTGCACAGAATTCCTGATGAATTGTGCTGACGTTGTCCTGCTCAGGACAAGCTATCATCATGACATGTCCAGGTGACAGAAACTTATCAAGAGTCATGACTGTAATTGTCAGGAAGAAAGCTCAGGCCCTTCCATTTGTGTTCCAGTGGAGTGGGAAGTAACAGGGAGTGGGCAACATTCCAGTTTATCATGAAGGATGTAGTCTATCAGATTTGGATCCCATCTCAAGGGGAGAAGGCCATATGCAATGGTTAAGTGTATAGGAAAACATCAAAAGTCAAGATTAAAAAGCAAAGATCAGGGACACCTGGAGGGCTCAGCCAGTTAAGTGTCTGACTTCAGTTAAGGTCATGACCTCAGGGTCCTGGGATCGCTCCCTGTGGGAAGCCTGCTTCTCCCTCTCCCTCCTCTTCTGCCCTTCCCCCTACATGCGCTCTCTCTGTCTCTCTCTCAAATACATAAATAAAATCTTTAAAAAAGAAAAGAAAAAAAAAAAAAAGCAATGATCAGGAGGCAGCTAAAAGAAAGTATGGTGTTATCACACTTTCCAGAGAGGTAAAGTGACTTGTCTGAGGTCACACAGCTGTAAATGAAGGAACCAGGACTTAACCCGACAAGTATCTGGCTCCAGAGCCGATGTGCTGTCTTCCATCACCACTGCTTCCAGAACAGAGCTGAGTACCCAGAGACAGTGCCCCGCCCCAATCACCCACTGTCTGAGACAGATCTCTAACGGTGGGATCACAGTGTCTCCCCTTCCTCTTTAGTCACCAGCTTGGCTTTGTTTAATACTGGGAAGGAGCAACCCGACAGCATAGATGGCCCAGTACAAATACATTGATTAACATCCCATCCGCTTGCCAGACACACCACCTGCATCAAACAGACGGACCGTCCCCAGCTCAACTACAAGGCTGGCCCCGGGCAAAAAAGTAAGCCCCTCCCCCCTTCCAACACCCACCCTTAAGTTGTTTGTTCACGCTAGTCATTCACCTCGTAGTAACTCCTCTCATTCTCTTATCATATATGTTATAAACATACAGATCGTGAAGAATAGAGCTCATCTTCCCTGCAGTTCCTCATTGATCCCTCCTGGGTCTGCCTGCAGAGCACATGATCCCAGCAACAACATGGGGATGTGGACCCTGGTGTCCGCCTCTACAGATGTGCCCATGAACATCAGAGAGGGTAAGGAGCTTGTCCCCGTCCCACAGCAATGTGTGGCAGAGGCAGATTTCAGCCCCAGTGGGAGCCTCGCCCAGATCCTGCTCAGTCTATCTCACCACCTTCTCACTCCTTCCCTCCCGCCACCACATTCTTTCCCCTTTCTATCCCTCTATCATTTTTCTTCGTTAGAGATCATTCTCCTCGCTTCTTGCCTAACCCATAATTCCCCTGAGGAAAATGCCAGGCTATGTAAAACTCCCGTTCTAAAATCCTAACAGGACTACAAATTCAAACTATTCCCATATGAGTCAAAAATTTACTTATGTAACTCCTTGCCTATATAGTCGAATGATTTTTTACAAGATTATCAAGGCCGTTCAATAGGGAAAAGACAGTGTTTTCAACAAATGGTGCTGGGAAAACTGCACATCCACATGCAGGAAAATGAAGTTGTACCCTTTCCTAAAACTATATGCAAAAATTAACACAAAATGGACCAAACACCTAAGCATTAGTGCTAAAACCATAAAGCTTTTGGAAAAACAAAGGGGGGAAATCTTTGTGAGTTTGGATTTGGCAATGATTTCAGCAAAATGAAAAATGTTTGTTCATTGAAAGACACTATCAGAGTGAAAAGGCAACCCATGGAATGGGAGAAAATATTTACAAATTATACATCTAATAAGGGATTGATATGCAGGACATACAAAAGACTCCTGCAACTCAAACACAAAAGCAAAAATAGAACAACTTGATTTAAAAATGGCCAGAGGACCTGGAGAGACATTTCTCCAAAGAAAATATTCAAATGTTCAATAATACATGAAAAGAAGCTCAAGATTATTAATAAGGAAATGCAAATCAAAATCACAATGACATACACCACACCCACCAGAATGGCTATTGTCACAGAAAAAAAAACAACAACAACAACACAAAAACAGAAAAATAACAGGTGTCAGTAAGGATGAGGGGAAATCGGAACACTAGTGCACCACCAGTGGGAATGTAAAATAGGACAGCCATGGAGGAAATCAGCATGGCCAGTCCTCAAAAAAACTTAACAGAGAACTATGCAGGGTTCAACAATTCCTCTCCTGTGTACGTACTCAAAAGTAATAAATGTGAGGACTTGAACAGATATTTGCCCACCTGTGTTCCACAGAAGCACTACTCACAAGAGCCAAAAGGTGGAAGCAAGCCAGGTGTCCATAGATAGATGAATCTATTTTTTAAATGCAGCATAAATAATAATAATAATAATAATAATAAATGTAGTGTAAAATACAATTGAGTATTATTCAACTTTATTTTTTTAAGAGAGAGAGAGAGAGAGGGAACAAGGTGGGGAAGGAGCAGAGGGAGAGAGAGAATCTCAAGCAGACTCATGCTGAGTGCGGAGCCCAACAGGGGCTCAATCTCATGACCCTGAGATCATGACCTGAGCCAAAACCAATAGTCAGATGCTTAACTGACTGAGCCACCCAGGTATTCCCTATTATTCAACTGTAAGAGGGACAAGGATTCTGACACCTGCTACAACATGGATGAACCATGAAGACATTGGGCTAAGTGAGGTAAGACAGTTACAAAAGGATAAATACCATATGATTCCACTTAGAGGAGATACCCAGAATAATGAAATTCATAAAGACAGAGAGTGGAATGGCAGCTTCTAGATGCTCAGGGCAGCAGGAAATAGAGAATTAAGAAGTCAGTGTTTAATAAGTACCAACTTTCAATTGGAGAAGATGAAAAAATTCTAGAGATGAATGGTAATAATGGTTGCACAACAGTGTGACTATATCTAATGCCACAGAACTGTCTAGTTAGAAATGGTGATCATGTCTAATTTGATGTTACATATACTTTACTACAATTTTAAGAAAGAACAAATTTGTAATAAACTTAATAATAACCCCCTCCCAAAAATGTCCATGTCCTAATTCCTGGAATTTGTGAACATGCTACTTTGTCCATAGTAAATGAGACTTTACAGATATGATTATGGTAAAATGGAGAGACTGCCCTAAGGTGTGTTGGCAGGACCTCCTGTAACCATAAGGGTCCTTATTGAAAGGAGGTAGGAGAATCAGAGTCAGTAGCAGGAGATATGACAAAGATAAGAGGTTTTATTGAGACAAAGAAAGGCCCATGAGCCAAGGAATATAAGCCTGGTGGCTTCAAGAAACCGAACAAAGCAAGGGAACAGATTCTGCCTGAAGTTTTCAAAAGGAACACAGCCCCCCCACACACCCTGACTTTAGACTTCTGACTTCCAAAAGAACGTAAATTAAAGAGTCCCTGCCCTCAGACACTCATCCCTTGGCTTTAGTTATCTCTCATTAACAGATACTAAACTATCAAAGCTCTGATATAACCAGGAGCCAAGCAGAACTTACAGAAAAGCTGTTGGTATTCAGTTCTGTCACCCCTCTCAATTCCCATTCCTGCATCTTGACCAGAAAGATCCAGCTTTTCTCCCTTCTTCTATCTTCCCCATTCCTTCCTGATCCAAGACACACAATTATGTGATGTGTTGAGAGGACTGGCCAGTATTACCTATAGCTCTGAGTACCACATCCTGGCATATGGTCTGCACTAGATCCTTCAAACAGCCAGGCTATTGGGATAGAATATGGATTATTGACATGTGCCTGACCTTGGAACCACCTTATGCAGTTATTACCAGCAATCCTGTTTTCCAAATGAGAGAAACTGAGGCCCAAGTTTATATAAACAGTAGTTGGCAGAGGTGGTGTTTGGATTCAGTTAAGTCAGACTTGATGTCCATCTTCCCATGTCCAGATTTATCCAAACAGTGGGATGCCAAGAAAGCAATCTGCCCTGCCCAGCCCTTGGCCTATAATTATGTCCACTTGTCTATAACTCCATATCCTGGCCATCACATACATGTATACAATAGGAGCTGAATACTTTGTCCAAAGTCCTATTATGGTGCCACCTGGAATTCTCCACAGAAAACCAAAGGTGTACACAGTCACTGTCTGAGCATTGTGTGTGGAGATGAGAACAAGAAGGGACAGGGTTACTCTAAAGATTATCTCATGGGAAAGATGTGCTTTCATCTCAGCCAACTAGGTGGTCTACGATGTGGCTGAGGAAAGAAGAAAGCAACCATAGAGATGCAACAGTCTTTGGGAAGCTGGGGTGGGTGAATTGGTGGCTTTGTGTTATTTTTTTTTGAACTAAATATTTATTGAGTCAGCCCACTTGTCTCCATCTCTACCCTTATTACCCTAACCTAGGCTACAGTCACCTCTTGCAGGACATTGTAAGACTTTAAAAGCCTATGAATTGTTCTTTCCATATCCTCTCTAGCCACCTCTGACCCCCAAAATCCATTCTCCTTACTGGAAACCATAGTAATCTTAGTACTTAGAAGATGTCATTGCATTGTCTTCTGCCTTCCATTGATTCTGTTGACAAGTCAGGTATCAACCTTATTATTGTTCTTTTGAAGGTAATGTGTACTTTTTTTTCTTTTTGTCTTTGATTTTTAGCAGTCTAGTTATGACGTTTACTTATAATACAATACTGTGACATTGTATTTATACTTCTTGATATCACAGAGCTTCACAAACCCAGAGAGTAATACCATCCATCAGTTTTAGAAAATATTCAGCCATTATCTCTTTAAATGTTGTTCCTGCTCTACTCACTAGCATTTCCTTCTGGAATGCCAGTTCTATGTTAGATTCATTGACTGAGTCCCACATGTCTATATAATGCTTTTTTCTGTATTCTCTATTCTTTCCTCCTTGTGTGCTACAGCATGGAGATTTTCCATTGACCTGCCCTCCAGTTCACTAATTCCACTTACTATCAAACCCAGAATTATTGTTACTGATATCATTCATTTAGTTCTAGAATTACCCCTTTAATTTGATTTTACAAATTCATACCTCTGATATACCCTCTCTATTTTCAGTTTCTCTGTGTTCTTCAACATATTTATCCAGTTACTTAAAAGTCTTGTAAAATAACTCCTATAGCTAGAGCATCTGTGGGCCTATTTTCTTGAACTGTTTTTCTCTTGTTTTTCAGTCATGTGGTTCTGAGTTTTGGCATGTCCAGCAGCTACTGATTTAATGGCTATTGTTTCTAAAGCTTTTAGAGACTTCAGGTGATATCATTTTCCTCCAGAGTCCATTTACCACCCTTTAGGCAGACAGAGTACTAACTAATCACCTCAGTCTAATGAGAGACTAGCTGGTCTGTCTAACCAAGACTACCCAACCAGCCTTTATCAAGTCTCTGTATAACTCAAGACAAAGCTCAATCTACTTCCTGTTTACCCTTATTGAAGGCACAGCCCTTCAAGATTCTGACCTGAAATTCTGTGTGCTCACCGGACTCCCTCCTCACAATGAGCTTGAACTTCCATCTCTGTCTCTTGAAACTGTGAAGACTGCTGAAAATTAAAATTCTGCTATATTCTTCTCAGAGGACTTCCACTTAGGATTTGGCCTCCTGCTCCATGCAGCCTCAGAATTCAACTGAGGGAAGAACAGCCACATGCTTGGGGCTTTTTAAGGCTTTCCCAGAAGCTCTGCTAGTTTCTCTTTTCCCCAATGGCATTCCACTAGGGCAAATCCTGGATTTTCAGCCTCCTGCCCATCCTTACCCTTGCCGATGAATCCAATCTAGAAGAGGCTAGATAAGACAGCTCACCCTCACACAGTCCTAGCCACTCTCATCCTCTTTTCTTCAGCAGCTCTCTGCTGCCTTCAATCCCAAGATCTGTGTATATTGTCTGTGATTTTTAGTTGTTCTCTCAGGAATACAATCTGCCTACCAGCCACTCCATACCAATAGGAAGCTGTGGTCTCTCAGTGTAACCTTTGAAACTCACAGAGAGATAAATCTGAGTATTCCTCTGCTTCAAACCTCCAAATGGTTCCTACTGCTCCCAGAGTAAAATTCAAATTACTAGCCTACTTGACACAGCATGGCTGCCTGCTACCTTCCCAGCCTAATGTTGCATCCGCTACATTCCCCATGCCCACTGCTAGATTTCCATCCCTCACTCCAGGCCTGGGCACACATACTATTCCCTCCTGTCACTATACTGCTTGAAAAGCCTTCCTACAAGGGTCTGGTTTGACAGTAGCGTTCCTCAACCTCGATCCCTGGTTTGAGGGGTGGGGGTGGAGATGGGGAGCAGAACCCTATATATCCCACACTACTCCTCAGCTAACCATTAGCCATACAATCTCAGAAAATGGATTATTCTCTATGAGCCTTAATACGGGGAATCTGTAAAATGGGGAAAATATTCAAAGATTTTTGTGAGGACTACTTAAAAATGGCATTTTCCAATACCTGCCTTTCCATAATTGTGGAAGGCAATTCCCTTTGTTCCAAAGCAAATCAACCAAGGAGTAATAGTCCATCAGGAAGGCTGGGTTTAGTTTCTATGGCAATGTTCCATTTCTCTTTTCTCAACAGCTTGGCCTCAGCCATCAGGTATGTTTTGAGACATTGTAATGACACATAAACATTCCCATCTTAACCAGAACCATGCCCCCACTTAAGGCCAAGAAGCTGCTCCTTTTACAAGCCATTATTTCTTGGGGAAACAAGAAAGAAATCCTTAGAAGCAAGGATGTCTTGTATTTTTAAAATATCCTAATCCTTGACTAACTGCAATATGCCTCTAATTGCTTTTTTCTTCTCATGTTTTATGTCCACTGTGTGGTTCTATTGTTCGAACATCACTTCAAATGAAATTGTGCCAGCAAAAAGACATAGCTTCTTTGGATCTTTTTAGTCCAGCTGTGAACTTTAGACTTAATCCTTTAGGGCACTCTTGTCTGGTAAGGTTTAATTTATATTAAATTTTCTAAAAGGGAAGGCAGAATGGTCAAAGTGAGATAGCGAGACAGACAAGAGGCTGTCTTTCATAAATTAATAAGCATCACCAACCGTCTTTCTTGACCCTTTAAACTCTGTGAAATTAATATAAGTAGACAACTAAGACCGGCTTGGCAACCCCCAGAGCCTTGCAAGTTCACTTAAGCAATCCAAGTTTCCTTAAAGTTTTATAAGCCAGCTTTTAGAGCAAGTCCTTTGTACTTATTACTGGTGACAGTGAGCATTACGGCAGCCAATGAACCTTACTGACTTACGACCCCAATATGGTCGAGCACTGTTATCAAGGGAAATATCAGAATCAATGCTTGTATATTACATTGAGGTCCTGACTTCTGAAAAAGCCCCCTATAGACCCTTCAGAATATGTCAGCGAAATAAACAGCTAATACTCCAAGACAATCTACTGACAATGGTTGGAAAGGGCTATTTATTTAACTACTTTTCAACCGTCCTAACCCTTCTAAAGGGGATATGTTTCCAAAAGAGAGAGAAAAAAAAACAAAAACAAAAACAAAAAACAAAAACCTTCCATGCCCCCAATTCTTTCACAATGGAACCACATTTATGCCCACTTTTTCAAGCAATGCGTGGTTTTGCTAGAGGGAGCAGGGTCATCTTCCTCCTCAATTAATGGGCTTGCATTACGAAAGAGCTACTAGTGGAAGGCGCCTGGGTCCAACGCCTTTTCTTCCTTGGCACCCCTGTGTGAGCTTTCATTTATAGCCAGCACTCGCTGGAGGAAGGCTGGGCTCACAATCACCTTTTACTGACTGAAATTAATCATGTCACTGCTTCAATATTAACCTCTCCTACATATATAATCACCAACTCTGTGCACGGAATTTTTATGTAACTTTTAAAAAATTCCATTTTAGCCCTGCTTGGGTTTTTTATGACTTAGATGCTCTACCAGGCATAGAAGAATAATCTATAATTATTGTGATTATCAGAGCATAAGTTTTTAGGGCTTTTTTTCTACAATAGATGAATCTTACTGGAATACCAAAAAAGAATACACCCTTTCCTTTCCAGGTGACAAGAGGGTGACTTGAAGATGTCTGCAGTCCTTCTAACGCAGAGATCCTCTCTCCTATTTTTCATCTTTGTTTGCTTCCTCTCAAATCACGGTGCACGGAGAAATCAAATGTTCCCATCTGGCAGAGTGCCAGTTTCTGAGGTTTGGCAGTCTATGGGAGTGCCACTTGTAACCTTCAGCCCCTGGCATTGCATTCAATCTGAGCCAACCTGCCCAGAATTCAGTCCAAAAGTCAAAATTGCCACGGGGTGCTCAGGAGAAGATCAAAAAGGTCCTGTTTCTCCCCCTCTGTGTGTCCAATCATCTTAATTTTGGCAAAAGGTAATTCATATCAGTTTAACATTTTATTGAGGAACAGGCATTTAATGCTCCTCAAAGGAACCTGTTTGGACCAATTCAACAGCTGACTCGCCTTAGGCATCTTCTAAAGAGATTATGTTCTTTGGATGCCAATGATCACACCTGGGAGTGGGGTGTGGGCTAACCCCAGGACAGAAATCTGCCAATAGGACTGTGACAGGCATGGTGTTCTGTTCAAATCACCCAGAGTGTAACAGCAGAAGCAGCTGATTCTTTCTGGGTAGCCCCAAGGGTCAAAGCTGGGAAGGCTTCAGTGGTCAAGGCACAAAGGTCAGAATTGCAAGGCCCCTGGGTAAGAAATTGGGCAAAGTTGGTGAAGTACAGACAAAAACAAGAGCAAAACAGATGATCCTATGTAGTCACTGAAGGCAACACTCCAAAGCCCAGAAATTATTCTCAGCCAAACCTGAGTTCAAGGGCACAGGTTAGATGAGAGTAGGCAGTTGGCTCAGATGAGCCAGAAATACCCTCAGTATATAACATATTTACTTAGAACATCCTTTTCATTGTTAAAAGTACTCCTCAGGAGTCCCAGAAGGTCCAATGTCACTAGGTAAGGGTAAGGTCATTCTAGACCACAACACCAGTGAGCCTTGGTGACTATAAGACAGTGATGGTAGACACTGACTTATGCCTTAGGATGAGCTGAAGGCTTCTGTAAAATACTATGACATGGGCCTCCCTGGAGACCAAGTGAAAGAGAGACTCTTGGGGTATGGTGCATATATTGGTACTTTTTAAATCTTCCAGGTGATTCTAATACAACCAAGGCAAAGAATCACTGGCCTGATGGAATCCTGATTTAAAGGTCAACATCATTAGAACCCCATAAGGCACATCAACACAGGTGCCACCATGGGCCATGCCAGGCACAAGCCTGAAACCTTCCCACCCAACTGACATCCAACCTACCTGAGTTCATCAGGGGAAAAATATGCATCTGCTTATCCTTCCTTCTTAGGGTCCAAAATACTTGAGTCAAAATGCAAAGAAAGGAGACTGCCAGTGTGGACCTCACTTTTTAAGTTACTGAGCAACCTAAGGTAAGTACAGTCCTGCTTCAAGTGTTCCTTCAAGTGGGAAACAATTCACAAATCAGGAAAGTCCACTGGGAAAAGTTTGGGCAAGCTACCATTTTCAAGCATCAAGATCATCATTACTATCTGAGAGCTATCTCATTCTAGACAAAATCCTGGGTCTGAGAAACAATGGCGCCTCCGCCTCCTTCAGCAGATGCAGAATCAATTTGCATGGTGCAGGCACAGAGTGGTGGGCCCTTGGCCCTTTCCCTACAGTCCACTGGCCCCTGGCTGGCTGTTAGCCACAGGCACATTCCAAAGATGGGGAAAAAAATCCATAGATCTGTCAGAAGTCATGCACACATGACCAAAAGCAGGGCCTTTGAGGTCAAGTAGATCCGGATTTGAACCCCAGTTCTTCCTTTACTGGCTAAGCTTCAATTTCTGCACATGGACCTCTCCTACATGGTTCATATGAAGGGAATCCATTGGGACTGGAATATCTATTTAATTGTATGACTAAATATGTTTTAATAACATTATTGAATAAAGACCATTAAATCCAAAACTGATCCTGAAAAATGTATACCCATTGGCTTTATCCAATGCAACTTGAAAATTCTGGTAACCCACCGAACATTTCTGTTATTTGTACAAGAATACCACCACTGCTGTCTTATACTACTTCCTCATCTGAGTTTAGAACATCCTGATATCTTCAAGTCCTGTTTCTTGAAGGACTTCAAGAAAATGGGTATAAAGAAATGGGTATAAAGTCAGAGAAACCTGGAAGTCCTGTGTATTACCATAGCCTGATTATTTCTGATTATTATCCTTTTGTTTGATACCACAGGGGTTTCACATCCTAGCATAGGGCAACACATCACAGTGAAACTGGAAGGGGTAAGAGGTATGTCTTTCTACTGGAAAGTGGAGAGGGCTAATGTGAACACAGGCTCTTTCTCAACCAGAGTGATTTTGGGAATGTGCACATCAGAAAGGTGAGGATTTGGAAAGAGTTTCCCTTAAAACTGTGAACTCCCTGACCTTCTTACACTGTTGGTGGGAATGCAAGTTGATGCAGCCACTTTGGAAAACAGTGTGGAGGTTCCTTAAGAAGTAAAAAATAAAGCTACCCTATGATCCTGCAATTGCACTACTGGGTACTCACCCCAAAGATACTGATGTAGTGAAAAGAAGGGCCATCTGCACCCCAATGTTCATAGCAGCAATGGCCACAGTCGCCAAACTCTGGAAAGAACCAAGATGCCCTTCAACAGACAAATGGATAAAGAAGACGTGGTCTATATATACAAGGGAGTATTATGCCTCCATCAGAAAGGATGAATACCCAACTTTTGTATCAACATGGATGGGACTGGAGGAGATTATGCCGAGTAAAATAAGTCAAGCAGAGAGAGTCAATTATCATACGGTTTCACTTACTTGTGGAGCATAAGGAATAACACGGAGAACATGGGGAGATGGAGAGGAGAAGGGAGTTGGGGATAATCGGAGGGGGAGACGAACCATGAGAGACTCTGGACTCTGAGAAACAAACTGAGGGTTTTAGAAGGGGGAAGGGGTGAGCCTGGTGGTGGGTATTGTGGAGGGCACGTACTGCATGGAGCACTGGGTGTGGTGCATAAACAATGAATTCTGGAACACTGAAAAGAAATAAAATAAAATGAAAAAAATGTTTTTAATTCGCTTGAAGGATAAAAAACAAAAAACAAAAAACTGTGAACTCCCTGAAAAACTTTTAGCTACACTTCACTATTTAAAGATTTCCATGTGACACCATGTGCTTTCCCAGTTCTTGTACTTGCCACATTAACTCGGCCTCAAATGGATTTCCCCCCACCGCTCTCCTTACCAACTTCCTAGTCATCCTAAGGACACAGTTCAAATATTCCCAAGGGGTTGGTCCCCTTAGTTGTTCTCTTTCACTGACTCACAAAGCACCTTTCTACCTACCTCCACTTGGCATGTACTTCATGCTTGTTTTTGTGTGTCTTCCCTGGTAGAAATAAATCCCCAAGGGCGGGCCCCCTGCTGCACAGTGTCTGGAACATAGTGGATGATCAATATTTCATAAAAGGCCATGACCCTGATTCAGACACGACTGCAGGAGTGTTGGCTAAGGCAATGGCAGTCTGGACAAGAGTGATGGATTCAATGAGAAATAACAGGATGTGCTCCCAGGTCCTTTGGGTTGTGGAGGGAAGGGTATGAGTTAACAATGATGCCCTGACCACCAGCCTGAGAACTGAGTTGATGGTAGTACTATTTCTTGCTGCAGAGAGGACTAGAGTGGGGAGGATTTAGCAGACAAAATCAAGATTTTAAAAATACCCATGGATTCTCAGGTAATAAGTTGAGTAGGCTGTTGGCTACAGAAGGACAGAGCAATAGGTCAAGGCTGAAAATATGAATTGCAATTCATAACCGAACAGAAGGCGTTAAAAAGCCAGAGCGCTGGGTAATATCAGCAAAGAAAATGAGAAAATGTGCAGCAGAAAGATGTGAGGACCAAGGGCGGGGAAACTCTAACCTGATGAAAGAAAAGAGGGTTCAGCAAGAATGATGTGCAGATTTACATTTTTGATATGCAAAGCAGTTACTAAATAAAATATATCAAATTTCCCAAGGCTGGGGATATCGATTTTTTAAAATTTTTATTCTCTGTTTCATTCATTATTATGTTATTATTATGTTATTTATTTATTTAACATTTTCTTTTTAAATTACAAGTAACATGGTTTCCCCAATGTATTTTGCAGAGAATACTTTCTTTCCAGTAAACATTATTTTTCTCATTTATTGTTATAGTTTAGCCACTAAAACATCCTTCTTTATGCAAATGTGCCAAATACATAGACAGGAATAGGCGGTCATGTGATTTTCAACCACCACCTGTGAATATTCATTAGCAAATCACTACTCTGCCTACAACTGCTTTCACTCCCCCATTCCCAAAAAGCAACAGAAAATAGCTTTCCGTAGAATTTTAGTTTGTTGTTATGATCCATTTGTGCACAACACTTTTAACAGAAAAACCTTGTCAAAACAACATGAATCAGTTTTTCCTTTGCCGTGGAGATTTCAAAGTTCTGTAATTAATGAATGGTATTTGCTTAGCAGCAATGTTCATTTAAGTCAGTGACAGATACTAATTTTGCTTCCTCATATCAGAAAAACTCATGGAATCTGGAAAAGCCTTGGGACTGAGCTGCAGAAGAGACTTCATCTTTGAGTCAGTAAAGAAAAAATTATTTTATCAATCCCCCAATGATTAATTCATATTATGAAGAAGCCATGCTTGCCCTCCCTTTTCAGATTCAGGTGTTAGAGACTGAATTAGGGTTATTGGTTTGAGTTCCTATCACATATCTTGCCTCACCCATTAAACAGATAACATTATCTAAGGACTTCTCTCTATGTTGTAATGAGCTAGTCTCTTCCTTCTACAAAATGGCTAACATTAAGTGAAAGACATTCAGTAGCTAAGAGTTATGTGTGAAAACATGAGGTCGATAATTGAAAAGTAGTCACTGTCCATTAGACAGAAAGTGATTTACTAAATTTGATATAAGTTTGGATATCATGCAGCCATTAAAATCATTTAGATTCTCCTAGTACCCAGATTATGGTCTCTAAATACCACTGCCAATTTAATAATAATAGTAATAGTAATAATAAAAAACAACCAGGGTTTCTTTTTTTTAAAGATTTTATTTATTTATTTGACAGACAGAGATCACAAGGAGACAGAGAGACAGGCAGAGAGAGAGGAGGAAGCAGGATCCCTGCTGAGCAGGGAGCTCCCAATATGGGGATCGATCCCAGGACCCTGAGATCATGACCTGAGCCGAACGCAGAGGCTTTAACCCACTGATCCACCCAGGTGCCCCTCAGCCAGGGTTTCTAATTCAGAGCAGGAAATGGACAAAATAAATCTGAGCATTTTACACCAGAAAGTAAAAAAGCACTCAAACACCAGTATAATCACACCCAAAAGACACAGAAGCTAGCTTAAATGACTGTCCACTGGCCAAAGAAGGGACCATGGGAGCATTAGAATAATAACTGCAATGACTAAAGCCTATCACATGTATTTCTATCAATTTATAGGAATAATTATTTTTAAAACCTCACTGATCATCTTTAGGAGATGCTGAATCATTAATTCATTGTTTTGAAAGTTGGAAAATAAAAAGGAAGAACTGAGTATTTCAGGCTTTCCATAGGAACTGAACCTCTAGGTAGCCCAAAGTTGATGAAGTGAGGTGTCTCTTTGCAGAGGTAGTCAAGATGTTAAAAAAATTTTAAATGATAAAATTAGAAGGGCATCATTTTTCAACCCTTAATGAACTAGTAGATCTCGGTAACAATCATCAACAGGCTACTAAAATTACAAAAAGAGAAATACCCAGACATTCTATATCCCCTAATGGAAATATACAGCACAAATAATAATACTTTTGAAAAAAAATTGCATCTGAATCAGATCAAGCCTCTGGAACTGTCAGTTTACAGAAAATGTGGGCACAGTAGTTACATTAAGTGAGAGTCACATTAAGTGACACAAGAATGTAATCAACAAAATCCAGACTTAAAGTTCTACAGCAGCGCTACTCAAAGTGTGATCCATTGACAATGTCGTCCACAAATTGTCTATCCGTGATCTATGATAAGTACAGAAATGGGGAGTAAGCATTCAGAAATGTTTATAGCAACTTAACATTGTAACTTAATATCCAATCTCCTGCTCAGTGGACTCACCTCATTGAATAGAGTGTAGACCTATTCACGTGACCTTAACTCATATCAAATTCATGTGATGAATCACATGTGCTATGAACTATTTGTTAGTTCAGAGTAATAGGACCATTCTAGAATTAAATCCTAGTTGAAATGTAATTGGTTAACTGTGACCCAAGGGTGTAGAAAATCTGGAATCTATTGAAAGAGATAAGTAAAAAAGATAATTTAGGGTCAGAAAATAGATTGGTTGTTGCCGGGGAATGGAGATTAAGGTGAGGAGAGAGATACCTTATCGAGGGCATTAAGGAAATTTTTGGAGGAAGTTTTTGGATTAATATGGTCATTATGTTGACTATGGGAATTATTTCACAGATACATACATATTTCAAACTCATCAAACTGTATTCTTTAGCTATGTGCAGTTTATTTTATTTATTTATTTTTAAAGATTTTATTTATTTGTTTGACAGACAGAGATCACAAGTAGGCAAAGAGGCAGAGAGAAAGAGAGGGGGAAGCAGGCTCCCTGCTGAGCAGAGAGCCCGATGCGGGACTCGATCCCAGGACCCTGAGATCGTGACCTGAGCAAAGCAGAGGCTTTAACCCACTGAGCCCCCCAGGAGCCCCTGTGCAGTTTATTTTAAATAAGTTTTAATAAATAATAAATAAATTTAAATAAATAAATGCCTCAAAAGCCTGTAAACATTTTTTTAAAAGAGAAAAAAAAAAGTTTAGGGATATCTGCTTCTCCTTAGGATTTAGAAAACTCCAAAGAATATCACTCCCAATTTAACACGAAAAAAAAAGTTTAATAATCTAAAAAAGCATAACTTTTCTTGAACCCATCATAAAGCTGTGGTAACCAGGCAACCAAGTGAACCATTTCCCATGAATGACTAGCCCTTCTGAAGAAGTACAAGACACATGAACGGTTCATATTTGACAGAATCTGGTTTTATATCTGAAAGGCTGGCAACATACAGGCCTAAGAGAAAAAATTGTATAGGTTTTAATGAATTCTTAAAAGTTAAGTGTGATCGGGCTCCTTGCTCGGCAGGGAGCCTGCTTCTCCCTCTGCCTCTGCCTGCCTCTCTGTCTGCCTGTGCTCGCTCGCGCTCTCTCCCTCTGTCTCTGAAAAATAAATAAAATCTTTAAAAAAAAAAAAAAAAAAAAAAAAAGTTAAGTGTGAACCAGCAGTGTTATTGTGGAGTAGCTGGGAGCTCCAGACATAAAGGAAGTTTGCAGTCTCTGATGTTGTTTTCTGTAAGTTTCATTTTTGTAATCGTGTATGTAAAGTATCATTGGATTGATGTATATCTGTTGAAGAACTCAGCTGCTGGAAACTATGCAAAATTTTGAATTGCTCTTAAAATATAGAAAACATTCTTTTTAATATTTTATTTATTTATTTGAGATAGAGTGAGAAAGAGAGAGAGAGTGTGCACAAGTGAGGGGAGCAGCAGGCAGAGGGAGAAGCAGGCTCTCCACTGAGCAGGGAACCTGATGTGGGGCTCGACCCCAGGACCCTGAGATCATGACCTGAGCTGAAGGCACTGAGCCACCCAGGCACCCCTGAAGTAATTAATTCTTAAGTATTATCCAGCTATTGGCTGCGATTTATTAAAATTAAAACAACAACCCTAACAAAACCCTCATCCTTTACAGCATATACTTTGAGAAACACTGTCCTACATAACAAATGACCCAGTTTCTTCAACAAATAAGCACAAAGAAAAAACAAAAATAACTAGGAGGGGAAATCTACCAATTGAGAGAGACTTAAAACACAGATCAACAAATTGCAAGCTATGGTGCCTATTTGGAACTTGACTTAAACAAACAAACAAAAATAACTAAAACTAAAATTCTGAGACAATTGAAGAAAGAAGAAAAATGACTATTTGATTATTCTTAAAATTTTCTGTTAATCCATTAAGTGTGATAATAGATTATAAGTACATTTTTAATGAGTTCTCATATTTTAGAAATATATTCTGAAGTATTTATAAGATGAAATGACATGTCTGTGATTTGCTTCAAAATAATCACTGGGAAGGGGGGTCTTGCAAGTATAGGGGACAAAATGGGCCTCAAGTAATCATCGTGGAAGCTGGATAATGGATATGTGAAATCTTATTAATTATCCTGTTCTGCCCCTTCCAATTTTATTAATAAAAAGTTTAAAGAAATGAGATCTATATCAGCAGACCAGGAGGGATTCCATGTTGTATCGTAGTGTGTGATGAGAAAAGAGAGCAATGGCCTGGCCACGCACACCCACCAGGCCTTCTGGAATCACGTTTACCCGAGACACTCACGGGGTGAGAAGGAACAGCAGGGGACAGCAGGGCACTCTAGGATAGGGCCCAGGATGTATGAAGGGAACATCACATTCTGAGACAGGAGCTGTGACATGTGCAGTGGGGGGACTAGGATGAAGGCCAGCGCCTGCCCTAGCAGGATCAGAGGCTGAGCCCTTGTCACCCAGTAAAGCGGGACGGGCCCTTGGACCATAGCCCTGACTGCCATCTCAACAGGCATTACACGCCCTGTCACAAAATTTATTATTAAGAAAAAGTTTTTTAAAAACTCACTCACTCGGGCACCTGGGTGGCTCAGTGGGTTAAAGCCTCTGCCTTCGGCTCAGGTCATGATCTCAGGGTCCTGGGATCAAGCCCCGCATCGGGCTCCCTGCTCAGCGGGGAGCCTGCTTCCCCCTCTCCCTCTCTCTCTGCCTGCCTCTCTGCCTACTTGTGATGTCTGTCTGTCTGTCTCTCTCTCTCCCCATTAAATAAATAAATAAATAAATAAATAAATAATGAAATCTTTAAAAACTAACTCACTCAACTCTTTTCATGATAGAAAAGAGAAAGACCCTTTGCCGTTGGTAGTGAAATCTAATGATTAAGAGTAAGGCTTTGGGGCTACAGAGGCCTGGAACTGGGTCTGCCCAACTGTGTGACCTTTCAACCTCTGGGAACCTTTTTTCCTGATTTGTGAAATGCATAAAATTCAGAGCATCGTCGTGACAATGAAGCAACACGGCGCGTTCAGTAGCATGTACTGAATGCTCAAAAGAAAATGCCCAGTAAACAGCAGCTGATAATGCCGTTCTCGTTAGCAAAGACAGAAGTATGAGCTCATTAAAACCAGAGCAGGTGCTGACTGGGTAGAATGAGAGCTGTAGTTAAAAAGAATATAAACATCACACATCCAGTTGAAAATACTGTTTTGTGTCCAATGCATTTGGGTAAACCGACAGATACTGCGGTGTTGAGAAAATGAGCTTTATGTCCACACAGACCTCAGGGGGAAGCCCAGTCATTTCACCAACCACTGGTGTGTGGCCCTGGGAATTCTGGGCAAATCTGTGGGAAGCCGACTCAGTGACACACATAACCAATGCTAGCGTCTGCTCCCCGTGCATCTCTTTGGCTCATATCCAACTTAGCATGGATATGAGATGACCCTCACTCCCCCCATCCCCATCCCAGGAAAACAAGACCCTTTTGGAGGACTAAATGGGAGAAAGGAATAAGGTCATCTGGTGAGTTGAAAAAACACACAGATAAATGGCAATTCTTAATTTTCTTATGATAAGCAAAATCTTGTGTTTAGAACTCTGATGAAATGTCCGTGTGTGCCCCTTAAAATATGTGCTTACCCAAAGTTTTCCAAATCTAAGGAAAAGGTTAAAAAAAAAGGTAATCCCCTAAATGTTTTGATTTCTTTTTTCCAAAGTCTGAGTTATTTCCCAACACTTCCACTTTGAAATGAGTAACTGGGATGTGCCATCAATGGGCTGGCTAAGAAGGACAAAAAACAGTTTAATCATCTCCAAAGTCTATTTATACATGAAAAAAACGAGAGACATCATCTTGGTAATAAACCAATCTCTGCATCTTTATATGACTCATTTATAATTATTATAATGCTAGGATATTATATTTTATCAATAATAGTATTACTATAGCCAGAAATTGGAAAGAAAGGGTCAAAACATACACACACACACACACACACACACATACACACACACACACACACACACACACACACAGTCTGTAAACAGCTTTTATTGCCTGATTCCTTTGGCCCCCTCCACAACATTTACGACTTTTTTAGACATCACACTTTTCTCAAGAAATTGTTCTTAGGCATTTGACAGATGCTAACACTTGTTTGCTAACAAGCATGAACAAGGGCAAACAATAAAATGAAAGAATAAGCAGCCAATTAATTTAACAGAAAAAAAACCAGAAATATTAATTCGTAGAATGTGTTGGGAGTTGCAGAATCTCTAGATGCACTTCTAGCTGACTTACTTTCTCCTAATGCAATCATTTCTCGTTGGCGGGAATTACATATGTTAGTATTAAATGGCATTCTGCCTTCATGGCCTGAGCTGGTTGGAAATCTTCAGACTGAGGAGCTCATTTGTGCAGGGAGCCCTCTACCTGCAAACTCTGGGTGGGATATTCCTCCTCGCCCCCCCGTGTGGCCCCCTTGTGGCTACACGGAGAGGGAGTTTAAGAGAAGGAGAAAAGGAAAAAAGCAGAAACCTGATCCTCCCTCCCCTGGCTCTCTCCTCTCTCCCCTCCCTTCCCCCCATCCTCAAAGGGAAGTGGGTAGAGAAAGACCCCAAGGTCAATGAGGGTAATGCTGGATTCACCCCTGCAGAGATACCACCCTGTGTGGTGTCCTGACTCAAGGGACACTGGAATCCCACACTGGAGGGGGACACGCCCAGCCTTGCCATACATTTCACCACATCATTGTTTTCCTTCCACTTTGATGGCCCCCAACTTTATGCCAAGTCTCACAAAATTTAATTAGCAGCCTAAGCAAATGAAAATCAATCACCGAACGCGAAAGCTCACTTGACTATTCTAGTCTATTTAACGTAACAAGCAACATATTTTCATGAGAAAAACCAGACAATATATTAAAATGACCTTAGAGATTTAAAGGGCATTAAAAATATCAAGACTGCACTGAGCGTTTTTTTTTTTTTTCTTTTAACTTCCCAACTGGAATTTGTTTTTCACTGGAAAGGGAAGAAAATTTTGCTATATTTTAAAGCATGCAGGATCTCAAAATTTATGATCTACCAACAGTCTGGCCTCTATCTGGTAAGTGAACATAAACCAAGGGGAGCACATACACTGGTTCCACCATCTTCAGACTCAGGCTGGTCATGGCCCCTCTCAGGGTCCATATTTAAAAAAAAAAAAAAAAAAAAAAAAAAAAAAAAAGCAGAGGGTCTTGGTGCCAGAGAATAGCACTCCTGCTTTAGAGTGGACACGCTGCTGTGGTGACCAGTATCCACTCCAAAAGTCACTCGCTGCGCAACCCTGGACAAGACCATAACCTCTCTGAGCCATTACTTCCTCATCTATAAATGGGGGAAATAGGAGCGCCTGAGTGGCTCAGCTGGTTAGGCGACTAACTCTTGATCTTGACTCAGGTCTCCATCTCAGGGTTGTGAGTTCAAGCCCTGCGTTGGGCTCCATGCTGGGCGTGATAGCCCAAGTAGGAGTGGTCAGAGCCGACATCATCTCAATCTTTTTTTTTTTTAAAGATTTTATTTATTTATTTGACAGACAGAGATCACAAGGAGGCAGAGAGGCGGGCAGAGAGAGAGGGGGAAGCAGGCTCCCCGCTGAGCAGAGAGCCCGATGCGGAGCTCGATCCCAGGACCCTGGGATCATGACCTGAGCCGAAGGCAGAGGCTTTAACCCACTGAGCCACCCAGGCGTCCCCATCATCTCAATCTTAATTCTGATATCCACTATAGGTCCTTCTTAGTTGGCTAGATTCCTGTTCGACAACATGGGAGGTAGCCCCTCTCCAGTCTTATAAGATTGCTGTGACAACCATTCATTAAACTTAACCATTCATTAAATCCCAGAAAGCAAAGAAACAACCCAGAGAAGAAAAGTATAGACCAGTCCACAAAAATACAATTGCCAAAAAAAAAAAAAAAAAAGATGTATCTTAAAAACACAAAGTGGGAGCAGAAGAGAGTTTTTATTCTCTGATTAATAAAGTGGACCTCTTTCCTCCACGTGCAGCTCCACCATCGTTTTGGAAATGGAGAGTCCATTCAGAGCCAAATACTTTTATATAAGGCCAAATACTTTCTTTTAATTATCAAAGAAAACTGTATTTTTTTTAAAGGTCACTTTTCATCAATTCTTCTCTAAAAAATAAATTTGGAGGCCAATTCAAACTTAATTGTTTCTGGATATCCGGCATCCCTTCCCAAGATTAGAGAGTTGATCGAGAAAGGACAGTCTGAGTGGTCTCTGGTCAGGAAGAAATGGTCACTTAGCACTGGACCTGATTTTAACACAAGGAATGTCTCCCTTTTTATCAGTCCCTTTGTTAAGGCCACATTTTACCTCATTACAGCAACATTCAAACTTGTCTACACGACAGGAATGTGGTGGTTTCCACTCTCTTACTGCTCTGGTAAAAATTCACTTTCAAATCTATGTACTTTTTCCCCTTCTTATGTAGTTGGAAAGAAACAGCTCTTCCTCCCTTAGAAGAAGGAGGAAAAAAATCTCTTTGATGTCCCAACTTTCATTTGTGATTCAGAAACCTCCTTGGCCCCCAGAGTAATTTTAAATTCAAAGAGAAACTTGCCTGATAGGGTTTTGCCTGCTTTTGTGTGTGTGTTGGGGAGAGGGAGAAACTTTTTCTAATAATGATCAAACACAGATATAAAACACTGTAATTAGCTAATTCAACGCCGTGCCATCCAAGTGATGCTCACTTTGAATTTTCAACCTTCATAAGGCCATGTCTTCACGGTTTTATAAAATTACCCATTCTCACTCAAATATGCTGCCTTTGGTAATGATTTCTGCATGATCAGTGAAATTAGTCGTGCCATTACTATGGTTATTAACAGCAAAGTCTGCTAATTGGCATTTGCAATCCAGAAATGTGTAGCCCACTTTCAGCAGGCACAGAAAGGTGAAAGAGCCACTTCCTGAGACCACCAGTCCGAAGTGTGGGGAGGCAGGGCAGGGAGGTGACTGGAGGCAGGACTTCTCCACAGTGCATGTGCTGCTACTTCCCTTGCCCAGGGGAGCAGTATACTGGTGTATTTCCAGGGAGGGAGCCAGAGCTAGGGGCAGACATTTGCAGAAGGCGCACAGTGGAGGAAAAAGCAAGATGCTGGGTGTTTCAGGAGTATATCAGCACGTGGGCTGTGGGGACAATTGGTATATAACAGCAGGTAAAGAGACTACGGAGTCCCTCCTGCTCGGCTCGGAAAGTGCGAAGAAAGCAGAGCTGATTCAAACTCACAGTTGCACCAGAGATGACAACCTAAAGAGACTCCCCAGACCTATCTAACAGACTGATGAGAGCTGGAGGTCCCCGGGGACCCAGAGCCCCATAGGGGACTTGAACTCAGGAAGGACCTGAGCTTGCTAACAGTACCAGACCACACAGCATTTGTACTTCGGGGTCCAACACCGGTAGGCTTTGCATTTGTGGAGTGGGTCTTCACCCATTTTGGAGAGCCAATAGTCAGAAAGCCCCCAAACATGGCATGTGTTGTCAGAAATCAGCATTTGGACGACTGAGTTGGTACTGCAATGTCCCCAAAGTAGAATACTTTTCAGAAGGGGTTCCAAATTAAAATCTTTGGAAGTATTTCCAAGGTTTTGCAGGCATTCCCGTTAAAAGCTTCCTTCACGGGGCACCTGGGTGGCTCAGTGGATTAAGCCTCTGCCTTAGACTCAGGTCATGATCCCAGGGTCCTGGGATGGAGCCCCACATCAGGCTCTCTGCTCAGCAGGAAGCCTGCTTCTTCCCTCTCTCTCTGCCTGCCTCTCTGCCTACTTGTGATCTCTGTCTGTCAAAAAAATAAATAAAATCTTTAAAAAAAAAAAAAAAGCTTCCTTCATGCTGCCACTGTGGGGAAGGGGTGTGTATGTGTGTGATAGTTGGGTTATTTGGGCCACCTGCATTCTAAGCTGAGAGTCAGACAGGGTTTATGGGACATGATCTTTCTCACAAGCTCCTCAGAAGAACGTCTGTGCCGGGGACCTAAGCCCTTCCAGTGTGGAGACCCACACTGGAGGGTCTCCATGGAGGGATGGTGGGGACAACACACACCAGCACAGGGGCAGCCCTACTCCATGATGGTCCCCGCTCCCACCTGCACCCTCACAGATGCCACAAAGGCAAGGACACAGGCTGGTGCCGGTACAGTCAGGAGGATCTAAAGGAGGTTTCAACGTGGACCCAACATGTGCCCATGAAGGGACCTCTGTTAGGCCAGAGGACAGTGATGTGTCACCAGGCTCGAAACCCTCATCATTCTGGAATAAGCCAGAGGAGACACAAAGCCAAACAGGGCAGAGCTGGGAGGGAAGGTAAATAGAGCAGGGGACAGAATCCAAATCCCCAAATAGGTGTCCATGTAGGCTGCCAAAATTGCACACAATGAAGTCTGAGTGGTAAACATCGCTGTCTTTGCTGGAACATGAAAAGCTGGGCCACGGTCAAGGTAGTGAGGAAAGGAATGGGTTTTCCAGGAAGACATGGGAAAAAAATCTCAGAGTTTCCTAATATGAGTGAAATAAAAATCTAATCACACATCTGCTGACTACAGGGGCTACCCGTGGGCTTTAGCAGAAGGCAGAAGCCTTGTGTGAGCTTCAAGGCCCTTCTGAGACCAGGCCGGCTCCAGGGCGCGGCCTCATGCCCATCTCCTCCCACCGCGCTCTCGGATCCAGTCCCATCTATCTTTTCCTTCATCGTGCCTCACTCCTCCTCACCTCTGGGCCTTTGCATGTGCTGTCCCGGCTCCGAAGGCTCACCACATCCCTCTTCCTCCTCCCACTTCACCAGGTCTCAGCTGGACCAGTTCTACCTCAGGGGGCTGCCACCTCCCACAGAACCAGATCCAAGCCCATGCCCTATAATGCCATCGCTGCCCAGATCTCTCCCTCCCTAACACCCATGACTGGGATTCCCCCTTCCACGTGGATCTTTCCCACCACACTGAGAAGTCCATGTGGGCAGATGCCATGTTTTCTTGCTCATCTTAGCACATCCCAGGACTCAAATAATAGTGAACAGAAATCGATGATGATAGTTGGTGTGATGTAGCTGCTGAAGAAACCAACCAATGTCTTGAGAGGCATGAAAAAGGTATATGTTCTATGACAGAGGAGGTGACAGATATGCCCTTTCAGTGCCAGTCCAATCACACACGAACATTCATGTTGGGTGCCAGACAAAAATGGTTAAGGTGGGGGAAGGAACTCGAAATCAGACCCTCCCAAGAACATTAAAGGCCTTGAGCAGACTGAGGCTGGAAATAAGACAGGAGAATTGTAGCCACTAGATGCAAATATCTGAAGGGATCTTCAAGGACATAGAATTGTCTCCTGGCAGAGGGCAGTGCAGGTGTGTGGTGCTGGAAGGATGTCTGAGGCTCCCTGGGGCTGAAAGTGCTCAATCTGAGTCTTCCAGCCACTTGGCTAACTCCCAGTGTGAGCCGGGCTATGAGACATTTCCTCTCTCTCCCAACCTGTGGGAGGTGAGGCGTGCATGCCCATTCCACTGCTCAAGGAATTCCATTCTGGAACTCAAGACTTGATCAGCCATCTGAGAAGGTCGCAGCAAGTCCTCCCTACAATGTTCTCTGTGCTCATGCATCTGGAAGGCAGTGATGAGGAGCTTATAATGATGAAGCCGAAACAGGAACTGATCACTCAAAATTATTCTCGCACTTAGAGGGCAACATTTCCTAAAATGGCCCGTTCATATCTGGTCTCTGGGACTTAATACTTCTGGAAGAAAATGATCCACTAAAATCAAATCCCTAGCGAAACATGTATCCACATTCGATGAGTCAGTTGCCAAGGCATGACACGGACGGAAAACTGTCTTTGCCTCCATTACTTTCGGCCCATGAAGGTTTGGATTCATGGTAACATCCTCAGAACATGCCAGAAACCCAAGAGCGCTCCATTTTCAAATCATGGGAAAGACCCTGTCGCTTCCCTCTGCACTTTGGCCCAGAGGGCCAGGAGCCCTAGAAATCATATTTTAATTCTAGAACATTCCCAAAGACCCAACATTTTCTGCTCCTGCATTCCAACCCCAGAGACGTGCTGCTCTGTTTCCCTGTTTGCTTTGTCTTAAAACCTGCGTGCCAGGCCACCCTTCCTGAAAAGCCTCTACGCCCAACCCACGTTATGTTCCTCTCTCTGAAGTGTTAAAAGGGTACACACTACTCTAAGATCCATTTCTCCCTTTTCCCGCCTCCAAATACCTTCATTCCCGTTTGCAACAGCCCCTAATGTGCACCTCCGTTCGATTTTCCTTACCCAGCGTGAAACCCTCATTCTAATTACCGTTTCAGTTTTCTTATATTTCTCCCTTGAGATGTCTCAATTAGTGTACTTTTTCATACCGCCTGTCACCTCTGAGCTGCAAGGTGGGTCTGACTCCAACCGAAACCAGGCAGAAAATAAATGAGGAGCCGTTCTGGGCGGCCGGGCCGAAGGTGGGGTTACGTTACAAACTAGCGCACCTTTAATTGATGATAAATGGACAGGAAAGTAGCCTTATTAATATAGCAGCCCTGATTCGGCTGGCATGCGGTGTCCTTTCATTACTCAAAGGTACAGGAGAGGCAGACCACGCTCAGACCTGGGTAAGGAGCTCCCATTCAGAGAAAGAAAGAGCGCGAGGCTAATTAGCATAGTTCTGGTCAAAGTCGGAAATTAACTCGCCTCTTTAAGACCACAGCTAAAAATGCCATTTGTCTTCTCTGTAATTACACTTACAGGTAATTACACCTATTCCAGCACACGGCAAGTTAAATGGAGGTAGAGCTTTCTCCCCCTATCACATAACTCTTGTTATTCCAGTCCTGTCAAAAGACTAAACAAAAATAAAGGTACCTGCCACAGTATATTTCTTCCATTAATGAGTGCTTTGCTGTCTTAAGGCTTCTCTAGAAAGCAGCAGTTGCGCGGCGTATCCCTTCGCTCCTCCTGGGAAGACAGGGACTTACCTGAACCCTTCGGAATTTAGAAACACACTGAAGGTGGGTTGGCCTTAAAAGCATTTTCCACCCACTAATACCTGCTTTGGTCTATCAAGGCCTATGTGAATGACAAGGACCAGACGGTTACTTCCCCCCTTTCCCTTGGCTGTGCAGTATTGAGATCTTGCTGCCACATCGTATCTAATGGAGACCAGCCTATAACCCCTTCCTGCCACCTCAACTCTCTTCTGGTACTGTTAGCTTTCTAAGGATCTTCCAGGAGCCAAAGAAATTAAGAACATGCACACAGAGGAGTGGCATCGAGTCCCGCTCTGGCTGGCGATGGGCACCCATCCCCTGGGATCTAAGACAGTGTCGTGGCTCAGCCCTCCCGGGAACCTTGGACTTGACTCTTCCCACTCCCCACATCCCAAGCCGCAGAGCATTCAAGCTCCATGTGTCCCTACAGGACGGGGTGGAATCCTCAACTGGTCCCACAAATTAGTCCTTCAAGACTCCGTAGGGGGCACCTGGGTGGCTTAGTTGGTTAAGCCTCTGCCTTTGGCTCAGGTCATGATCTCAGGGTCCTGGGATCGAGCCCCGCATTAGGCTCTCTGCTCAGCGAGGAGTCTGCTTCCCCCAACTCATGCTCTCTCTCACTATCTGTCTCTATCTCCATCTCTCCCTCTCAAATAAATAAATAAAAGCTTAAAAAAAAAAAAAAAGACTCCACAGAGTACGGTTTCTGCACACAAATCCTCTGAAGACTCTAGGAGGGGCAAAGGTGACTGGGGGCTCCCGTCGGTGTCTCTCTCTCCCTATTTTACCCTCTTCCCTCAATTGGTTTCACAGGATCAAGATGTCTTCCTCCTGCTCACCTACCCAGCTCCCTTTTGGCCTCCCCCAGACCTTTGCAAATTTGGTCCACTGCTAGGGAAGTTTTTGATGAAAAGATCGATTCTGACTCCTCTAAATCCAAGCACACACCAAGGTCCCCACGTGCCTTTCATGCTGCTCTAAAGCTACACCACAGCCCTGACTTCCATGTCGCTGAGCTGAGTGATTCCGAGGAGGAATCCAGAATTAAAAAGTAAACATCTCTAGCCACACATTTGCTGGGTAATTACTTGCACAGCCCTCTCATGAAGCCATTTGGCAATACGTATCAAGAGCAATAGAAATATTGACTGAAACTTTCATGAGAAAATAGTCTAAAATTCAGAAAAATGTTCCAGACAGCATAATAATATCACATAAAGCAGCAGCAACAGCAACAAAAAGAAAAAATAACCTGAGTGTTCAAAATTGGAGAATGTTCACATTAATTAAGCAGTATATCCACCTGATAGATTGTTATGTGACCACTAAAAGGAATGGGAGGGAGATCCTGCAAAATGTGAGCAACTGGTTGTACCATTAGGTTTAAAAATTCTAAATAAGAATCAGAAAAAAAAAAAAGACACAGAAGTCACACCAAAACACTGCAGTAAATGGGTTAAAAAGATATTTGAGTTGATCATTTTCTTCTTCCTTCAATTTTCCAAATTTTCTACAATGCATTTATATTCCTTCTAATATAAAATATATATTCATCTGGGGTGCCTGGATGGCTCAGTGTGTTAAGCCTCTGCCTTCGGCTCAGGTCATGATCCCTGGGTCCCGGGATCGAGTCTCACATCTGGCTCTCTGCTCGGCGGGGAGCCTGCTTCTCCCTCTCCCATTACCCCTCCCCCTGCTCGTGTGCACACATCTGCACTCACTTGCTCTCTCTCTCTCAAAAATAAATAAATAAAATCTTTTAAAGAATAAAGAAGATATATATTAATCTGGTGAGGAAGAGAAAAAAAACCGTAACTCTTGTAAATGTGACACTTCAGACCCTGTCAAATGAACCTGAAGCAAGTGGCTTGGTGAATGGATCCGTTCCTGAACCAGGGCTGCTGAGACCAGCCACACGCCTGCTCCCCTGCTGACGAGCTGGGTGACCTGTGGGAGTCACTCAGTCTCCCCGGGCTTCAATATCACCATGAAAAAGAACAATCTCTTCTCACAGTGGGTGGCCATGATTTTTCAGCAGTGCAGGGTCCCACTCTCTCTTTCTCTGCCTCCCAGGCTACCCCTTCCAGGCTACCTTCGTCGAACCCTCTTCTCTTGTCTTCCCACTAAACGTTGGGATCTGCCAGGATTCTGTCCTCTGCCTCCTCTCATTCATTCTTCCCATGCCCGGGGTGTGGCCAACCTGCTGCTCACAACTCTAGATGAACCTAGTCTGTCCCGGGTTCCAGAGCATCAGACCTGAGCTTCCAGAAGTTGCCTGGCCGTCTACACTCACCATCATCTTCAAAAGTGAACTCATGATGTTTCCCCCAGTCCAGCCTGTGTCTGACCCCACATGCTCTCTCCGATGACAGAACTACCATCCACCTTCTTGTCTTGCTTGGGAAATCTGGGATTCCACTTGGTCTTGAACCTGTGGAAAAGATTTACAACAGAGCTTCGTAATGTTTAATCATAAACAAAGACATGGAATTTTTTAAAGCTTAAATGACTAGGTCGAACCCAGCAGAGCCATTGGAGCAGGCAGTGTGAAAATGGAAGGCACTTTTGAAAGGCTTTTGATGTGCAAGACTCCAGCATCTCCTTTTGAAACCACTGCAGTCACAAGCTCTCATGTACATCCTTCTTAATTTGCAAATTATTGACCTCAGAGTCCACTGGGAGCTTCATGGCAGGACCACAGACCGCCCAACGTACAGGCACGAGGCTGAGGACCCTCACCCGGGCACAAATCCCAGCATTGCTGCAGACTAATGGGCAAAATTCACTCTCCAAAATACAGAAGGCAGAGGAGGGAGTGAACACTACCTGCATTTCTCACTTCTCCTGCCGGTTGTTCTGTGCCAAGACCAAGCATTGTGGGTGAGGTCTGGGGCTCTTGACATCAGGCCCTCGAAGGGCCCACAGTGTATTCGGGCATCTGGGCTGGTCGGTCTGAGTCTCTACATCCTCTCCCCAGCAAGGGACTCCAAGAACAGCTTCCAGCATACAAGGCCATGCATGGCCCCCAAGCTCTCCTCCTTCACCAAACAGCCTCTGGAAACCCATTGTAGGAGCCACTGCTACTCTCCACCCAAGTGGAGCACACACAGGTCCTGTGGGGACATCAGCTCCCAGAGGCTCGGTTCTACAATTCCAGCTCTGTGTCGTTGGCACAGGTCTGTTAGGAGCATAATTATTTCAAGTGCTATCCTGATACACTTCCCAGGAAAACATCAGTGCAAATTATGTCAAGCTTTGCAAATGTTCCAGCATGAGAGAGAGAAAAATCAATTCTTTTTATTACTCTTCCCCATTTACCTTTTTCTCTGTTTCACTAATTGGGTAAAAAGAAACCAAAATGAGCCCACTTTTTCACGTTGCTCCGTGGTGATGTAAATTTCTTGCCATTCATTGCTTCCTTGATTTTTTTTCCCCCAGTGTAACTTGACCCTGATCATTGCCTTAACATACTCTATAGTAATATATTTCTGCCTACAACCTTCTAACATTTTTTGGTTTGGGCTCTTGATCCAAAAAGGATCCTCCTGAGAAGCTTTCTCACAATCCCTCTTGCATCTGGTAAAGAGACTTTCTCTTACAATCGTTTGCCCCTTCCTCTCATGCCCAGAGCCCTTTTCTCCTGGAGACACTGTCCATTTCCGGATGGTGGAAAAGTGAGCTGTGTCCAGGTGTCTCAACTGGGAGATCCTTTCCTGTAATTCCCTCTGGACTCTCAGTGACAGAGAAGGAGTTCTAATACATAGAAAGAGCTCAGAAGCACAGACAAATGAATGATCAAACGAAAGAGCCTTTGGATTCCTTACCTGAGACTGACAATGTGCTGGAAGCCATTTTGCTAAAAATGGCCACAGCAGTGAAAGTCATTTTTGTTAATGAGAAGAAATCAGGTGAGACTATGGCCACCAGGTGCATTGCAACAGGGTGAAGTGAGACCAGAAGGAGTAATTCCAAACACTCCTGTCAGCCTGATCCTGCTGCAAACACAGGGCTCCCTCCTCTCCATAAGGCCTCCTGAATCCATCACCTGAACCCCAGAGCATAGCTAGCGGGCCAGTCCCTGCTCTCTGGGTGGCTTGTGGTGGGCCACACAGACTCTGTAGGAGTCCAGGCAAGTACTGAATCCTAAACATAACCCTAACTCAGATTGCTGCATTTCACTTCTCAGGGCCACAGGGTAGAAGTGGGAAAAACAGAGCCTTGGGAATTCCACAGATACAGGTTCAAATCCCAAGTCTATCTCTTACTGGAAGTGTAGCCCAGCACAAACTACTAAACTGCCCGGTACCTTGGCTTCCCCATGTGTAAAAAGGGATAATAATTCAGCATCTACCTTTCCAGGCTTTTCCAAGGGCTGGCTATCCTGTCTGTCATGCTTGTCTTCATTAAGGGTCTGTTTCCATCCCAGGAGAAGGCACCCAGGTGAGCTGTAAAGGCTGAGTGTGAGGACATCAGGGGAACCGGGGGGAGAGGTCATTGCTTCAGCAGCCCTTGCTCAAGGGCTTCTAGAGAATTCCATTGAGCACGAGTGCAGGGACTCTCGTCAGGCAAGGACACCATCCTGCCCATACAGGGCCTAGTCCCTGGAGAATGTTCAGTGAACCTACAGTCAGTGCATGACCATCCTGCTGCTCACAGTCCAGAAGCAAAGACAGACATGTGACAGGGGTACGTGGTGCCGTGAAGGCGCAAAGGAGGACAATGCACCACAGTGTGTTGGGGTTCACTAGAGCCACTGGATGACTTATGTTCCCACCCATCAAATGCATTCTTGCCATACAGCTGAGGCCAGAGCTGTAATCACACCCACTCATTTCATCAGCATGATCAAAACAAATCACCAAACTAAGCCCGTCTCCGTATTAAGACCATTAAGGGTACCTATAATTTTTTGCCAGTGATTTTTCTTCTGGAATTTACCTAGGGGAAATAATCAGGGATTCCCTTAGAGAAGTGTATATAAAACTGGTCTGCATTTCATCATTACTTATAAAATCAACCAACTCCTAGAAACAACATAAATGCCTGAAGTTAGCAGATCAATGTTTAAATATCCCTGTATCCCTCCATAGGAAAGAATACTATACAGCTATCAAAAAGTTATCCATAAGAATGGCATATAAAGTTACGTAACAGAGTGTATTGCAAACCAGCACATAGCATATGGTCCCAAATTTGCAAAATATCTAGGCATTTTCAGAGAATAAATGACAACTATGTGGCATCAGCAGTTTCCCTCAGAGACAGTGGGTCTTTGTGGCTAAAAATGCAGGTTCCAGAGCCCCACCGCTGGGGTTGAATCCTGACTGCGTCAAGTCTGAGCGTGGAACACTAGAGAAACTATCTCAGCTCCCTCATTACAATGCAAATGGCTGCTAGTTGTCCCTTCTTCATAGAGAACTTGATGGACACGCCAACAGAGGAATGATCCTAAGCACAGCCCAGACCCCAGTAAGCGCCTGTACACGTTATCTAAATGTCATGAATGATTACTGGTGGTGGGATTACTGGTCATGTCAATTCCCTGATTTATTCCTCTTTATACTTTCTACACGAATCTGAGGTCCCTCATCATCATGGAAACGAAATAATTTTTTAATCCATTTCAGTCAACGAGATGAATTCAATGAAGAGATTAGTGAGAACTACTTTGCAATAATTGACACAACATCTGCTATTTCTAGAACTAAATCAAATAAAATACAGTCAACTCTTGATTCTACACCAGGCATGTTCATTTATCTGCGGCTAATCTTGCTTTCCTGTTTTTACTGGCCTCATTAAGCATTGGATATAACATCATATGTTACAGCTCTATCTAGCGTCTGTTTACTTTCTCTCCCACAGCCAACAGCTCAGCAAGAGCCTTGTAAACCAATTCTCTTAATGATCTATCCAGTCGGGGAAGGTGCACACCAATGATACCGGGAGCGCAGGCGCGAGGCCAGCGAGCTCTGCCTCCCAGAGGGGACTCGATTGCTCCAGTGCGCATGGTCAGGACGGAAGGCTGAGCGCTGTGCTGGGTGCCTGGAGGTGAGGGGTCTTTAACTTAGTGCTGTGGGGAGAGAAAAGATTTACAGATTTCCAAGGAATGATGGATCCCGCAATCTGTAATGAAGGTCCACGCTGTTATCACACACAAATCTGTGTAACACATGTATGCAGGGTAAGTTTCTGAGATGGGCTCTCCATTCCTGTCCGTGAAAAACACAGATCCCCTGCGTGTGGCCCAGAGCGGGCGAGGGGAGGGGGGAGGGGGGAGGGGGAAGGATGTTGTTTCTCATTCCAGACCCCGTTTTAACAGATTTTCAGTCTTTATATCATTCATATTCAACATTCCCCTCAAGAAGAGTGTGCCAGGGGCGCCTGGGCGGCTCAGTGGGTTAAAGCCTCTGCCTTCAGCTCAGGTCATGATCTCAGGGTCCTGAGATAGAGCCCCGCATTGGGCTCTCTGCTCAGGAGGGAGCCTGCTTCCCCCTCTCTCTCTGCCTGCTTATGATCTCTGTCTGTCAAATAAATAAATAAAATCTTTAAAAACAAAAAGAAGAAGAGTGTTCCGGAGCCTTGTTCCTCTCCCTTCCCCGGTGTCCTCACTGCATGAAAAGAAGACTAGGACATCACGTATTTTTGTTCTTCAGTCTCTGTCCTAGAAGGGGTGAAGGGCTGGGAATCGTGGTGAAGCCAGGCGACCTTCAGGGTCTTCTCAGAGTACTGGGCATTTTTTTAGATTAAAACCAATCGGGTAAACGCTAAGTAAAATAAAAACAAACACCTAAATAATAATCATTTCAAAACCAAACACACAGGGTTTTACCACCGGCCACGTGGGATTCTACCCCTTCTTGGTTTAGATCAGAAGTTCCCTAACCTGGCTGCACATTAGAACCACCTGGGGAGCTTGTAAAATGCACCAACACCTGGGTGGGTCTTCAGACCACGGAGACTTTCTGGGGATGGGGCCCTGTAACTCCACTCATAGGGAAAGCTCTCCGGACCACTAGGTTAGGAATCCGAAGAGGACGAAGAGTACTTAGGTGAACCACGAGGGGGCGCAAGGAGAACATGGCCCTGAGGAATCCTTATCTGGAGCTGCTCCATTTACCTAGGGACAGTCCCAAAGGCATAAAGGCAATGAACCTACACAAGTACACCCATCTCCCAGAACCACTCACTGTCTTACTGAGTCCTGGTCTCGCGGAATACACTGGGTTGCTATTTCGTACCTTTGGTAAGTTGGTAAACTAAGCCCGAAAAGTCTCAGAAACTGGCCCCAAATAAGCTAGAGCTTCAGTGTGGACTCCACATGGCAGGCGTCCGCTCCTTGGTGCCTTTCCCCTCTGTCACACAGAGAGCAGCCCGCCCTCTGGGCCTGGAGATGGGCCCCGAGCCCTGGGCAGCCCCCCTAGCTGTACCCCTGCTCCCTGCTGCATTCATCACCTATGGCTCCAGGTACCCCCTCCAGCTACAGCCAGCCACCAGCTCCCCTGCAGGAACAGCCTTCATTTACATCATTCTCACCTCCCTTTAGAGGCAGGGAGCTTGCTAATGCTGCCAGGAAGCTCCCCACCACCCAGTTTCTAGCTGTTCTTTTAACCAACAGAGAGAAACTGGTGGTAATAAGCCTTCCAGAGCGCACATTACTAATTTCAATATGCAGGCAGCTCCAAACACTTGCGGTTTATGTAAAGCCACAAAGCCAGCATGGGAAGATCTAATTATCACGTGAATTAGTAAAAGCAAAAACAAAAAACAGATGTGAGGTTTAAAGAAAGGTCTTCCAGTGCCTTGGAAACTGCCACAGTTGATAGAGATACTGCAGAGATGTGCTGGGGACCAAGGCCGGCTCAGGCAGTCCCGACCCAAAAAGTGCTGTCAACAGAGGCTGGCACCCCCACCCCCCACTCGCATGAAGGGAAAGAGCTGGCAGATCGTCCGCGGGCAGCCACCAAAGAGTCTGACGCACGTGAACTACAATTACCAACAAGAGCCTCCCCCAGACTCTGCGGGAATGTGTTCATGGTTAATCAATTCAATTGATCACTGTTTATTAAGTAAAAACCTGCTTTCTAAACAGTTCCTCCCCAAATGGTGTTTTTGCAGGCTGCGAGAAGACAGGAGACTCGTTAGAGCTTTTAATTTAAATCCAAGTAGGGGGATACAAGCCGGTACATTAGTAAAAAAAAAAAAAAAATGGGGTGGGGGTGGGGCGTGTTGAGATGGTGAGTCCCCAGATCCCTTCAGAGTAGCGAGGCTAAAGCTGACATGCTCCCCTAAAGACCTCCCTCCTTTCATCTCTCCATCTCTCCGACCAAGAAGCCATCTGACCGAGTCAGACGAGGACACCAGGAAGGTGGCCCACTGATAATATAGATTATGGGAATGTTGGAGCCACATCAATGCTGTTAAATTGATCTACTCCATCCAGCACCTTGTGAACCCAGATGGGAAATCAATGGTGAGCAGGCAGGTTAGGTGCTGAGATAAGTTGGCGGTAGAGTATTTCTGTTATCTCCTTACACAGAATAATGATCTCCACTGCCTTGAGCGCTCTAAATCTGAGCTCCCCCACCCACCCAAAAAAAACACACCGCAGATTCAATCCAGATCTGGGTATGACACAGCGGGGTCAGGGTGATTATGCAATTATGGTGCAATCCAGGGGGTGGGGAGAACGGTCTGGCTTGCCTTTAGTTCAGGTCTTTTCCTAAACACGGCCACCCCAGGATGTGAGGAAGTGGACCTAGGATGGCTCATCATCTACACTGTGTGCACATCAGCTCTCCAGCTGCTGCGAGGGCTGGGGTCTTAGCAGAACAGCAGGTGACAGCCAATGTCAAGGCCTCTCTAACATTGACCTGCAGAGAAGAAAGCCTTGTGCGTCACTTGCTGCTCCTGCAAGGTCCTCATCAAACCTTAGGAAGCTACTAGAGAGAGTGACAGGCTTCCATTATTCCTGTCATTTCCTGTTAAATTTGGTATTCGGGTCTTTGATGCCTGCCCAGATCAGAAACCCCACTGTCCCTGAATGCTGACATGGCTAAGTCCTTCCAGGGCCCATTGGCCAGAGACAAAATTCCAATGAATAGGAGCTGTTAATTTAAAAAAAAAAAAAAAAAAAGCACATATTTGCCTGCAATTGTATATGAAATTTCTGCACATATAAGTAGCCAAAGCTACAGCTATCCAAATATGAAATAACATTACCTTGAAAAGGTACAAACCAAAGAAAATTGACATTTTCTAGGAACACTGATATTAAGCTCTTAAATTCCAACTGATCAGCGCTTTTGAGGTGCAGCCAAACCTCTATGCCATCAGATGCACATTTCACCCACTGGATGCAAAGCTGGTCTTCTCTATCTCTGAAAACCGAAAGAGAAACTTCTGGACCATTCTGGACAATGGCTTCCACACAGTTTGTCTTCACCCACCCGTCACCAGGGTTGTATGAAATTTGTCTCTATCTCAGTGTCATAAAGAAATATAAACCAGGTTACCAGCATTGAATACCAAAGTGGCAGGTATTTTTCTCCACCTGGAAAAGGAACACAGAAAACATCTAGAGGGTAGGAAGACGGTGCCTGAGAGTGACTGCTTACCCAGGAAATGGCAGCAGGTTCCTACCGGGCTCCCGTTGGAATATACACATCACAACAGCGCATTTCCACATTTCCGCAGGAAAGAGGGAAACTTTTAATAGAAGCTGGGCTGCATCAAAGCGACTCGTAATTAGGTACAAATTTGACTCATGGTTCAGCAATTAAACAGATTAGCTGCTCTGACCTTCCCAGCCCCAGGGTGCGAATTTCACATATGTGGTCGCAGAGTGACCTCTAGTGTTAAGAGGGAAGGAATTTATTTTAAAGACAACGTCAAAAATTCGCATCTCCTCTGTGGCCTTACTACCTACCCCTAGGAAGATTTCACAATGCAATAAGAGGTTGATGGGATCTCTTTGTTTAGTATGAAAATCGCCTTTGGTCAGAGAATATTCCAAACCTTCTGTTGTGAAAATTTCCAAAAGGTTTGCATAATTCGGAGATGTCTTTCTCTTTGCGTGTGGAGGCTGTGTGAAATTTTATGTCACAAACTGTGTGTGACTTGTATTACTCTCCAGCCTGTAGACAACATTAGATAGCAAGGAAGTAGGGTACCTCACCCCCCAATCCAGGGCCCGCATCCCATCTCCAACCTGTTCCACCTCGGTTACTAAGTCAGAGAAAGGATGCTGATTTTGATGTCACCTGATAGATTTAAATGACACCGCAGTTCATTTCAAATGAAGTGTAGGGACCGAGAGCATGAAAACACTGGGTGCCTCCGGGAATACCAAGGAGTGTGACAGACAGAGACAGAAAGAAAAATCAAAAATGTTGGGTGCATGGAAATTGCCACCTTCACTTGGGCCAGACCCTGTTCACTTTCTGTTTTTCCTGGGATTGGTTTTAACCAGGTATGATAAGGCCGACAGACACAGAAATGATGGTCAGGAAGAATCTTTTACTCACACTTCCCTAGAAGCAGGTACATGGCACACAGGGCCACACAGGGAGGAGGCACAGAGCGAGGTCTGGTAACAGAGAGAGCAGGAGTGAAAACATGGACAAGAGCCTCACTGTGGTTCCCACAGGAGGGAGTGGGTGAGGCAAGGTGAGCAGGTTTAGGATTAGCTTGTTAAAGTCATTTCAGCAGGCTCTGGGTGTAGGGGCTGTCCCTACTCCTGTGGTCCCTGGCCCTGGAGTGATTAGGGCAGAGGGGATAATAGCCCAGGGTAGAGGGGCAAGATAGAGGAAGCAGGTGTGGGCAGCCCTGGAGTGGTTGGTGAAAGTTGATTAAGCAGCTGCCTTTGGCTCAGGTCATGATCCTGGGGTCCTGGGAGGCAGCACCCACCCCACCCCACCCTACTCCCCACCCCCCCGCCCCCGCTCAGCGGGGAGTCTGTCCTTCCCCTTGCTCATGCTTGCTCTCTCTTTCATAAATAAATACAATCTTAAATTTTAAAAAAATAAATAATACATAAAATAAAAGCAGTTCCAATATAGGGATGAGGTGTCTTATTTTCCAGCCTTATTTTCCACGAAGGCAATAGGAGGTAAGGTGGGAGACTCTTCCTTGGGGGTCTGGAAGGAAATGCAGGCTCCTAGGTGGGCTGTGTGGCCATACTCCTTTTCCCAGGCAAGTCCTGATTTCAAAGATACCGACCTCTATTCCACATAAGTTCTCTGAGACCCCAGAGGTGGTCTGCCCAACCTACGGGCTGGACTGGGGCCCGGCCATCAGTCTAGCCTTCAGTGGGTCATTGACCCCTGTTTGTCACAGGCAGTGTGAAGTTGCAAAGACAACATGAAATAACAAAATGCGTGCACCTCGAAAAAGTTAAAAATGCTTTAAGAGTGCGAGACATCGACCAGCTGCCTGCTTCTGTCAGGAAAAATGGGCAGTAACCCATCTCTATCCGGGATGTTACAAATGCTGGCTAAGGCCTCACCATTATTCTTTCTATAAATATGTCAGCAAAACCATTACTTTGGGGTCCTGCCAATCACAATATCTAAAAACATTCCCCCTCAAAACAAAGGTACAGAAAGCCGGGACACCCTCCCAAGCGGTTCCAACTAATGCAAGCATCCGATGTTGTCCATTGATTCTATACATACAGAAGAATGGTATCAAATTATACTTGTCTTATCTCCTGCTTTTTCCCCCCCCCGCTCAGCCAGATGCTTCTGTCAGGACCAGCTGCCTGGCACGTATGGTGTCTGGTACGCCAACACCAAAGGGATCGGATCATTGCAAACGGATCGATAGACCTGCCTGGCTTTGGCAGATGCGGTTTGGGAATCCAGAGTGAGGAAAGCAGGCAAGGACTCCGAACCGTCTGTTGCTTCAGGAAGAATTCTTTCTCTCTGGGCATACTCTGCTTTACAGAAACGTTTTTGTTCAAGAAAGGGCTGGTTGTACAGAAATGCAGGGCTCATTTCACTTTTATTTTCTATTTCTGGAAGCGCACAGATCTGGCCACTGCGCTGTGTTCGTTTGAACAGCAGTGTGGGACGGTCCCCCAGGGACCGGTCCTTCCTGGGAACCCACACTCTTCACTAACAGATGCTTATGGCTTTGGAAGGTGCCAAAGCCACCACTCGGGACCCCCTACTTCCCCCCTGAGAGGTGATCACCAGCCCTGTAAAGTGATTGCAGTAAAATAAAACAAACAGGAAAGGATGCAGTGAGACAAGGAAGGAGAGGCATCACTGCAATGAAAATAGTCTTCCCAATTAGTTTATTTAAAAAAAAAAAAAAAAAGGGGAAAGGGATTTTTTTCCCCTTAAGACTGAAACCTCCCCAGAATTCCCCAAACCACGGGGGGAAACGGATGTTGACAAAGACTTCACTCAAAGATGCTGTAATAGCCTTGACCCCTCCTGAGAGGGGAGGAGGCACTACCCTGACAGCTTTACAAGTGGAACTGGTGTTCCCAGTTCAACCAGGGGCTGGGTTGGGCTCCCCACCCCCAAACCCGTCTCCCAGACCCTAATGCCTGGCTGCCCAGGAACCACGCACAAAGAAACTAAGGCTCCAGAAACACCTCCAGCTTTTCCACCCCATTCAATGAACTTTTGACTGAGAACAGTATCCCATTTTATGAAGTGATTTCTTTTATGAGTTGTGAATAGGAAGCACTTGACCTGAAGCCTCAGAGAGACTCAGACTCAAATCACTTTATCATTCAGTTCCTTAGATTTTGTATGTTACAACCACCCATTAACTGATTCCGGGACCTTTAGCGGGCCACTTGACCTCATTTGCTGAGTTTCTTCATACATAATAAAATCCCTCTACATCCAATAACACAGAAGCCACGTGACCTAGACACTGGCGTTCACAAGCTCTTGGAAGGAGCCTGCCAAAAAGGCAGATTACACACACACACACACACACACACACGCACACCCCTAGAATGTCCGAGTCTGCTTCTAGGTGAACTGAATTCTTATCCTAAGCATCCCCAGAAAGTGTGGGGGCAGGTGGTCAGAAGACCTCGTATGAAGAAACGGCAGTTTATGCCTTTTTCTCATCCGACAAACTGCAGAGCAACAAATTTATAAAGTGCGGAAAAGAGAAAGTGGAAAAGAGAAAGTAACAGCAAGTGGTAACAATGAATCAGCCGTGTCTGCTAAACTTGTGCTTTCACAGACATGATGAAAACATATTTTGATAGTAAGGCATGACCCTGGCAGAGAGCATGTGTTCAGTAACCTCTGGATAGATGAGACTTCCTTTTTTTAAATACCTTTTTTTTTTTTTTTTACATTTCCACATTCCCCTGCTCTAAAATACTGAATTATTTATCATTGGCTGAAGCAAGCCAAAGGGAAACTCCCTGGGTCTGAGAAAACGGACTGGGTTTCACACTCACCTGCTCTCAAACAGACTTTGGACCCAACCCCAGTGACCCAAGCCAAAGCTGCAATTTTCCAGCTCTCAGGTGACAAAACTGACCAGAAACCTACATCCAAATCCATGGCCAACAGCAGGACCCAGGGTAAAGTCCCATGGACTTTGTATCCCATGGAAAGTCTTTTTTTTTTTTTTTTTTTTTTTCCTGTCATTATCAGTAACTCTGGGGTCAGCCACCAGGGGGATGCCACAGAACAGGATTTGAAAGAACAGGAATTGGTGTGTTGCAGGGGGAGTCCTTTGCTCCCAGGGGTCCCTGGCTTCTGACCTTCTTGCTAGAAGTTAGGAGAAAGGCAGGGGGTGCGGGGTGGGAGTGGGCAGAGATGGGGTCCAGTGTTCTAGTTCCCATCCCTGGTATTAGTGCTCTATAGAAATAAACAAAACCAATCAAATGAGAAGAGGCAAAAGCATTCCAGAGCTGGCTATGGCAAGTGAATCAGCCACTGTCACTTGCATTTTGGCAGAGGAATGACAAACAAGGGAAGGCTTCTGGTATGCACTGTATGTCATCGCTTAGGGAAACCCATTTGGCTTTCTCTGGTTGGTCCTAAATTGGAAGCAGGGACAAAATTGGGGATGCTGTCAGTTATTAATTAAGTCCTGCTTATTTGGGGGCTGTGATGTCCTAGACATCACAGTCTGACTTCCGGCAGGTCTGGCTTAGAGCAGGCTGGCTTCCTGGGCTGCTTAGTATAAAGGGCTGGTTTCCTGGGCAGAATGCTATAGGTAGTGGGTCAGAGTTGTAGTTTTATATATGGTCTTGCCATTGTCCATTTTATCTTCAGTCACTCAGCTGTACAGAACAGTCAGATCTGTACAGAAGGCAGATCTGTAGCAAAAGGCCCTGGATAATGTTCCTGGAGAGGGAACAGCCACCCCTCAATTCTGCTCTGCAAACCACACCTCTCACTCCGGGCAGCAACTGAAGCATGGGGGAGTTTACAGCGGGAAGAAAACAGGGGTCTGCTCTCCACTGCCTCGTGTCAGAGGTGAAGGATCGTCGTCACTAGCTGGGGTGGCCAGGCAGGACTAGAACCCCAGTCTCCTGACTTCCAGCTCAGTGCTCCCCAGACCCTGAGGTGGAAGCCATGATCCTGATGAGAGACACCATTATTTGCAATGAGACCATGTGGGTCATCTTTGAGTTTACAAAGGTACTTCTCGTGTCCTGCAGGGTAAGCTGGTGAGTATTGCCATTATGAATAATCTACCTCTCTAAGTCCTCATTTCCTCTTCTTCTGGAAAGTTATGGGCCTGGATGAGTACATTTCTGAAGAGCTTTCCAGGCTAACCTACTGTGACTCTAAGATCTAAATGTGTCTACTGTGACTGTTTCCGAGGACTGTTTCATGGGACTCCCCATGGGACTAAGACATTCTACTCAGATGGCCTCAATTCATCTAAGTATCTGCCCACTTAAAAGGGGGCTATGCAGGGTGCCTGGGTGGCTCAGTCAGCTAAGCATCTGCCTTTCGCTCAGTCATGATCCCAAGGTCCTAAGATTGAGCTTGTGTCAGGCTCCCTGCCCATCAGGGAGTCTGCTTCTCCCTCTCCCTCTCCCTTTGCCCTCTGTTCCTCCTCCTACCCATGCTCTATTTCCCTCTCTCTCAAACACATAAATAAGTAATCTTAAAAAAGGAAAAAAGGAGGCTAAGGAAGGAAAAAAGGGGAAAAAAAGACCCCCACGGACCCTGTACTCCTAAAGCAACTTCCAGAAAGTTGAACAATTTAATATGTCCCTCCTAATATGCCACACCTATTGTCATGCAAAGTTGAAAGTTTTCCCAATAAGAGCAAACAGGCAACATAAGAAGAAAGGTAAAATAAAAAAAATAATAATAAAGGGTATCTGTATGTATCACATAAAACTCCAAATCTGTTTCTTCATCTATTTGCTTCTCAAAATGAGTAAATTTGACTCTATATCCTGTTCCATAAGTTCAGATAGTCAAGGAAAATGAAGGTATGTGTGGTTCACATTTAAGAGATTACCTGGCATTTTATCTAATTACTTTCCAATTCAAGAGCTGTGGATTCTCCTAACATATGTTCATGGCAGCCCACAGTTACATGACCACACAGAGAAAGAAGTCACCTTACATGTAAGTTGTTCATGTGTTTATAAGTTGGAATCCAGAAGTGTTCCTTTCATATTTGAGATGGCAAGAGGGAATACATCCCATATATTGCTTTAGGCAAATGCTCTGCTGGTCTTTACTTTATGTCTTCTTGTTCTTTATGTTCTTGCATCCTTCTCCCTTTCAGTTTTTACTATGACCCCATTTAGATCCCACTGTTAACTCTATTCTTTCATCTTTTCATTCTTTAATACTTTCCAAAAAAAAATAAATACTTTCCCAAAAAAGATTGCTGGAATTCAGCAATCTAAATAAGTCACACACACCAAAATAAGTCACACACACCAAAATGTAACAAGTGGCCATGTGGATAAATCTAAGTAAGCATTGATTGCTGTAAGACGGTAATACTGATGAGTATGGGGGTCATGTTGCAGCTAATGCGGGGAATCTAAAACAAGGAATTAAATCTTGGAAAGTATAACATGGAAGATTGGTGAAATGTGAAAGAAACATTCTAGGGTCTTTGTACTCTTCAGAAGAAGAGAAGCAAGGATTATTACCTAAGTCAAATGGGCACAGTACAAATTCAGGAATAGGAAAAAAAAAAAAATAGAAGATACAGCTTCAAAACAAGTAAGTGAGGACAATTTTTAAAAATATTCAGCCTCGGGACGCCTGGGTGGCTCAGTTGTTTGGACGACTGCCTTCGGCTCAGGTCATGATCCTGGAGTCCCGGGATCGAGTCCCGCATCGGACACCCAGATCCATGGGGAGTCTGCTTCTCTCTCTGACCTTCTCCTCATTCATGCTCTCTCTCACTGTCTCTCTCTCAAGTAAATAAATAAAAAATCTTTAAAAAAAAAAAAATTCAGCCTCTAACAGAAAACAAAATTTTTAAACAAAGCATCAGAAGTAGATAACAAAAAGAATGTGGTATAAATACATCTAAACATATTCACAATAAATGTAAATGGATTAAACTCTCCAGTTAAAGATCAGTTTTTCCAGACTGGACTTTTTAATTAAACTATAGGTGAAATTAATATATTAGATTTACATATAAAAATGTTAACACATTTCAGAAATACAGTGTTCAGTGAAAAAAGGAAATTGAAGAAAAAAAGTATTATCACCCAACTATGTACAATTTTCAGTGCATTTTAAATACCACACTGATGGATTATTTATGGATATATGGAGGGCAATTTGATGGGTAGAGTTGGGATAGATGTGAATTTCACCTGTACCTATAGAGTTGTATTTCTCTTGTAAAAAATTCTGAAGTAAACCAGGCAGTAAAATATTAAGAGTTAAATCTAAATAAGGGGACTTATGGGTACCTGCCAGATTCTATATTTTAGGCTATGCTTCAAATATTTCATGATAAAAAAGAAAAACTTAACAACTGAATAAAACAAAGCAATATATATATAACAATCTTCATATTAAGAAGCTATTTTTAGATATAATCCTAATACTTTTCTGTATTTCCTCTACTTTTTACAATGACAATGTTTTTATATATAAAAATGTTAATTTTAGAATAATTATACATTTTCTAAAGAAAAAAACTTTAGACATTTTTTTTTCAGAGGAAGACCTTTTATATACAAAAACAACCATAAGAACCAGTTCATTTACTCTGTCTCGTAAGACCCTTTACTGATGGCACGTTAACCTAATACCTTTTTTGGCCAGCAGGTGGCAGTGACACAATAGTCATTTTAAGTCAGGAATTTAAAATCCAGACATCATTCCTAAAGTGAAATAGTCATTCGATCACATCTGATTTTTGTACCAAAGTTCTCTCTGGCTTATATGTGTTCTCCCCACATAAGTTTATTTCTCTCTATTCACTAAGAATCTGTCCCAAAGCTTTGATGCTTCCCACTCCATTAACAGAAGCAATTCCCTGGAGAAGCAAGAAAGTTACAAAGCCAGAGGTAATGAATGTGGGAACTCAGTCCAGCTGGTTCCTTCAGTCCAACAAAATGTTTTGTTGTTATTCTGCATAAACCTGACCCAAAATAATGCTTTAGCTTTCAATTCAGCATTCACCAGCTTGCTGAAAAAATATGAAACAAAATCTGAAAATTAGCCCTATGAAGAACATAACTCTTCACCATCTGAATGTCACCTCTGTATGGTCTGAAGTGCCCAGATCAAGAATCTTGTGGAGAGTTAAGTTTACCTAGTGTGTATTGGACATGGAGCTATCTCAGCCTACACATGTGTCTTGCAAACACCGCTAACTCTCAGAGCTAACTTCGCAGTAGAGCTAACTTGCAGAAACACCGTGTTCCCATCAAACCAAAAACCAGCAGTGGAAGCTGGTGATTCTCTGCTCTACTCTTCCTGACAGGCTTCCTGTGAGTAACTTGCTTCCCAGGAGAATCTATCCACCCTCGTAGTGTCCGCCCAGAGAACTCTTTCCCTTCATGCCTCCCTGGACTCTTAGAGGCCACATGGAGACCTTTCAGCCCTGTCCCAGCCTCTTTGTACACTAAAAGACCCAGAGACCCAAGGCAGAACCCACCAAGCTTCCTTGAAAGAAGGAACCTTATTTTTGTTCTTATTCCTTCCCTACCTCTTTTCTTTTATCTCCCATTAGGCACTTCCAAGCTCCCTTGAGGCCTCTCTTTCTCACAGTCCTCCAGGACTTCTCTCTATGGTAGTTTCATGGACCAAGGAGGGCAGAAGTGCAACCATTCAAGCTACTTTAAAGCATGATTGCATATGGGAGAGGCCAGTTACAGAAGCAATTCATCACCAATAACCCGCAAAACTGAGCGAGTGGGCTCTGGATTTCAGAGGTGCCACGTGATGTCAATGCACCCCACATCCCACCTCCTTGCTCTTGGATTCCATATTCTTCTTGGTAACTGCCCTATGAGGCAGGAACTAGAAGTATGCCTTACCTGACTCTCACTAGCAGAATATCTGTTAGAAAGCTCTGCAAAAAGCTTTACCCTAATTCCCTATTTGGCATTCCTGTATCTGAAGAGAGGATATAGGAAATCATAGGACTAAGTAAAGTTCACTGATTTCCTTTCAACGCTGTTTTTAAATATATACGATATGCCTTTTTGCTATCATCTTCCTACACTACAAGGTGAAAATGCCTGCTAAAAAAGTGGAAAATCCTGTAAGACCAAAAGGGCTAGAAATACATTCAACAGAAAGGTAGAAGTGGGAGAAAGGAACGCCTGAACACTTGACTTGATCACGTACAAGTTCACAATGACTCCATGGCCTTTCTAGGCACGGGAAAATAAAGAAAACTACAAAAGTGTGATCAGATGTGGAAAGCTTCATGGTGTTACTCAGAAAAGCATAATATTTGTTAAAAAATGGAAAAACACCCAGCAAGGGGGCTTGATGGGCCCCATGGGATGCCGATGAACACCCTATTGAAATAATAGAAGGAGCTAATCCCTTTCAAAGGTCAGAAGAAGGAGACAGAAAATTCAGTGGAGAAGTTGAGTTCCAAACCAAGGCTTGGATGGTTGGTAAGATCTGAGAAAGACTGAAAGAATGGCTATTTTCTGCTGGTGGTGATGCTGCAGACATTTTCCCCTGAGATCAGCAGAAAACCCTGAAGGGAGGGGATTTACTGCAAACCACATTTTTTATGTTGATGAAATTAAGTGCTTTTCTTTTTTAATGGATGCCATCTTACTATGTCTATTGCAGAAGACAACAAAATGCATCAGGACGTAAAGCCTCTAAGGAGAGGCCAACACTAATTTTTGGAGGAAATTATGAAGAAGGCATTAGACTAAAACTCAGATTGGGGTACTCCTCCAATGAGGCCAACACCCTTTAGAACGATGTTGAAGAGAATGAATGAATGTGTTTTCTGTTGGCTGGCATCTGAATCGTATGCCCTGAACCATGATTACGTCACAAGCTTTGGGTCACCTTCTGCTAAAGAGTATATGAGGCATGAAATTTTGCCATCAACACTCTTTATCCATAGAGGGCACTCCTTCTAATGTTGTTGATTGCAAAGATAATATTCAAGTCACTGGTACAGCCTAGGGGCCCAAACAGTTGTATCTTCAAGACATTTCATGGACAGCAGTGACCCCAACCTCCATGTCCCCTCTCTCTCACCTCCCAATCTTACTCACCTTCAATCTGCAGGTCTTCAAACTGTTTGGACTCATTTTTAGAGTGTCTTCTTTATTTTACTTCACTATATGTTTTGGTATTTTTATGTGTTTTTGACATTTTACTTCATCTATATTAGAGTGTACGTGGGATGAAATGTACAAAGATAATAACCCTGGGAACTACTGTACACACAAACATACCCAACAATGAGATAACTAAGGACTTAAAATGATATTTTAAAATGGTATTTTAAATGCTTCTGTGTTCAGCAGTAATCTTAACTGGGTAGTTATGAAGCATCTGAGTTTTAGTGATTTGGGGCAGTGCGGGGGAAGAGTCAGGAGGGCTCTAGGATGAGCTAGAAATGTACTCATTTTCCCCTATTTTAAATAATAGGGTATAGGTTTCTGTTCTATGAATATTCACTGTCTTACACTATTTCAGGGACAAAGATACTTGCATTTTATCCTCCCTTTATAGTAGAGGGAACTAAAGTACAGAGCATTTCAGTCACTTGTCCAAGATCACCTAGAGTAAATGGTAGAGCCAGGATCTGAACCATACTCAACTCTCTATATGGCCCAAGCTATTATCAACTACACCATATTCACTCGCCCATAACAGAAAACATTTGTCCAAGTAGCAAAAAAAGAAAAAAAAAAAAAAAGAATCAGAGCAAGAGCTCAATCCCTCAAGACTCACCAGGTTAGAAAGCCTAGGTACATCCAGTTTCAAGTTTTTCAGTAGTTGAAAAACCCAAGTAACAAGCACATACATGAGAAGGTATCATTTGCTTCATAACAGCCTCCTTTGCAGGGGGTAGCGGGGATTTTTTTCATTACTAGTATGTTGCAAAGAGATTTGTTGTAAATTCCTATCCTTTCAAGTTTTCCTGGTTTGTTGAAAGAGTTAAGAGCAAATTGTTGACTAGCGCCATAATTTATCAAAATCTAACTACACAGATGTAGAAATTTAGGGAAAAGGCATAGCTAGAAAAATAAATAAAAAATTCGATCCAGAATTACCCAAAAAGTCCAAACCTCAGGGAATGTCTTACAGCCAACATAGGTGGGCTCTACCCTTACCTTGCAAATGGAAAGTAGACAGCATTCATACCTAAGAGACCACAGAGTTCCTCGAAACATAAATAAATAAAACACACTCTGCATGCCTTATGTAGCACATCACTGGGGAAAATATCATGTTATTTTACATTTTCTACTTGACATTAAGTGTCATGGACACCTCTTCTCCAGAGCCAACAGATCCCTTAAGCCCAGCAACCACAATCCCCAGGGTCCATAATACTTCAAAGGGCCATGAAAATAGTTTAATTTCTTTTGAAGCCAGAAGGAATAAATGCAAACTTTTCAGTGGAAGAAAAAGGTTTTGTTTTTGTTTTTGCTTTTTTTAAGATCTTATTTATTTATTTGAGAGAGAGACAGTGAGAGAGAGCATGAGCGAGGAGAAGGTCAGAGGGAGAAGGAGACTCCCCGTGGAGCTGGGAGCCCGATGCGGGACTCGATCCCGGGACTCCGGGATCATGACCTGAGCCGAAGGCAGTTGCTTAACCAACTCAGCCACCTAGGCACCCCAAAAAAGTTTTAATATATAATAGTAATAATGTCCTTTCTGGTGGTAACTTGTAGTGAAATGCAGATTTTCTTTCTCTTTCTTTCTCTCTTCCTTTCTCCCTCATTCTTTCTTCCTTTCTTCTTTCTTTCTTTGTTTCTTTCAACAGAAAAGGGGCCCATGAAAGGCAAAAGTTCCTAGAGCTCACGGAAGTCACTCTGGGTCCCTACTGTCCTCCTCACATCATCTTCTCCCTTGTCCCAAGCAGTTTCGGTCTGTCTCCGTCTTCCTGTTCCGGACAGAACGGAATGACAAAGGAAGGTAGTCACTGCTACTAAATACTGCACAAGGGCCAAGCACAGCGCCTGGTGTCTTAGAGTCAACAGCCTGTGTGTGAGGACAGGTGATTCTCCAAGCTGACCATCAGTCGATTGAAAAATCAGCCCCAGAAGCAAGATGCCTATCCACGGGAAATGGGGACATTGATGGATACCTTGATTTGGGTGTCCATCAAGGTCCACCCAAATGCCAAGTCAAGTGGTCAGGGCCTCACCCCCACCCCCCACCACCACAACTGGCCACACACAAACCCTTGTACACAAGGCCAGCAGTGTGGACAAAAGAAATCCCCAGAGCCTCACCAGAACTCTTTGAGTCATACAGCTGTCCCCTCTTTCACACCATTTTACTTTCTACTTGAAGAGAAACAATCCGGCACTGCTCCCCTCATTGCTTTCTACCCCGCTCTGTGACCCACCGGGACGGGAGGCTCCGCGCCTGCAATGTCACAGTCTGCCGACTAAACACCGAGACCCAGGTCCCCTCGTGTGTGTCAGCTGCACGAGAAGCATCATTCTGACATTGACCCCCACCCATCGGCCGACCCGCTGTGTGTGTCACTGGCCAAATCAATCCCGCACTGCTCCGCACGGGTAGAAACCGAGACTAATAAATCATTTGACCGCTCTCAGCCCACGGATGGTAAGTGTGGTTCAATGCAGGTAATTATATAAAAAAAATGAGTTTGGGAGCAAAAAAATCAAAACATGGGAGTAGGTGTGTAATAGAAAAAGCCTTCAAAGAGATTTGGGAGTTCTAATGACTCCGAGGAGCAGGTGGAAGGTCCCCAGCCTGACAGGAGCTGGGCAGGCTGACTGACAGAATCGATCCTCTCACCCCCCGCAACGACATGGCCAGGCCCTAGGTCTGCTCGCCCCCGGGGCCCCGTGCCAGGCGGCCAGGCAGGGGCTGGAGTGGCCCCCTCCCATCTTAATGCGTTTGCACAAAAGAGCCCCCACCAGCCCATCAATTACCAAGACTGTCAGGCCGGAGCAGGTGTTGGGACAGTGACAGGGTTAGGTAAAAGCCTTAGGGGCTAAGTTGAAAGCCAACCAGACACTTAAATCACTCTCCATTTCTTCCTCCTGTCCTCCATTGCCCTCCTCTTCAAAAAATGCATTTTTCCATTCCCTTTAACTTCCCCAAGAATGTTACAGTTTGTGGAGGGGGAAATAAAAAAGTAGTGTGGATGACGCATCGTCATAATTTCAGAAGTCCCTCACATTGTGAGGGGTCCTCCCCTAAGCTCTGAGCCCCCTCTCTGTCTCCAAGCATGAACCGCATAGTGGACACTCGGGCCCTTCCACTGTTCCATAATGAGACCATCCTCTCATACGAGATTTCAAGAATTTTCCAGCTGGACATGAGAGATAACACACCATGCCCCCTCTCAGATTCCCTCAGAACAATCTGTTTACTGCAAAGGGAGATTTTTCTGGATGTCCTTCGAGTGGAAATGTTCACTTCAGTTATTAAAAAGCGTTTATCTATTTTCTGGTAGGAAGCGGAGTTATGCCCAAACAGAATTCACCCACGGTTCTTTGGGCCTATGGAATGCCTCCAACATACGTTGTTGACCACGGTGACCATCCACTTCTCAGATGCATGTAAATATCCCTGATGCCCAGAAAAGCTCTTGGGTAAATTAATGCAATCAGCCAATGAAGTGCTTACAAATAATTCAATTAACTGTTTGGCAGAATGTATCCATCACCATATTATTCAATAACTTTTCTCATTTTATAATTGTGTATATTTGAGGTGAATTGATATATATATAGTAAAATTATTACTACAACCAAACCAATTAATACCTCTGTCACATTTCCAGGATGCAAAACAGTATTACTGATTACAGTCATCATGCTGTATTTTAGATCCCTACACTTATTCATCCTACCATAAAGTCAACTTTTGTACCCTTTGACCAACATCTCCCCATTTCCCCTACCTCCTTGCCCCTGGTAGACCACTGTTCAATTCTGCTTCTCTAGAACCCTCAGTGAGTGTCCACTTCGCGCTAGACAATGAGAGACGCCCTCGGAAAACATGGTTAAAAACCTTCCGGTCCCATCTGTCTTCATGGAAATCACAACCCAAGTTTCACATCTATGTCAGCAGCTTCAACAATTATTTTCTAACCACAGGAGGAAAAATGCAATTCACGTAAACTGATGAAAGGTCTATCAGAAGAACAGAAGTAGAAAAAAGTACATTCTCATCCCCAGTTAAAAGAAAAAAAAAAGATCCTATAAATTAATGGTATACAATTTATCTTGAGCTGTGCAAATTATCAACTCCACATACAGTGGATTTCACTGAACTACCAAACTCTGAGTTGCTTTTGAGTGAACCCCATAGTTTGAAGAATGTATTGTGTTTCTAAGCTCTAAGCCAAATTCTCACTGATAACAATTCCTGAAAAAGCTGAAAATGGAAAAGACACACACACACACACACACACACACACACACACACACACACACGGGAGCTAATCCAGCTTCTTCCGGTCCTGGGGCCCACACACACAATAGGCCAACAGCTACAGCTTAATTAGCACCTTTTCATACCAAAGCCCATCAAGGCAAGGTGCAGAAGACACAGTCATCATTTCATCCGTCTGCACTATCAGATGAAAAGAAACAAAGGAAGAAAGACAAAGATGCTCCGTTTTTGACGCGCCAAAGGAAAACTGTGGCCAAAAACCAAAGAACCTTGAGTATATGCCAGGCTTGTTTTACATGAATAGCCTCACAGAATGAACAAACACTTGTATTAAAAGACAACAACAAAACAACATCCCATATAGGCCAACTGAAACATTCTTAGGAAACACCTGTCTGAAAAGTTTCTAATACTTCTTGGCCACCATCTGAACTCACCTGGGAGAGAACCAATGGTGAGAATTCAGCTGGGATCGAGGGCAAATAATTAAGAGGCTGCATAATGTTCCCGTACTGCACATCTCACGTCTGGGGTGGGAGGTTGCCTGGTTCAAGACCCCAAGTGGAACTCAAGGTCACATCCAGGGAGGGTCATTCTCTCACCTCCCTGACCATCAAGGTGGAAATTAAAGATCCCAGGATACTTTTCAAAATAGCACAGGGGATCACCAGCTGTCTGGCTTCAGTCTCAATAAAATCCAACTTAATGTTCCCAGCTGGGACTGAGTCCTTCTCAAATATAGAGGAGTCTGTGTTCGAGTCCACAATTATTAAGCAGTCCTTCGAGCCCTGTAATTACTTTACAACCCACAGAGGACATTAAGATACTTGGAAAATGAGGGATGCTATGAAAGAGTCAATTCTATTGTAATTTATAATTGAATTTATCCACAGAGAAACAATCGGGCACTAAAAGAAAGCGTCTTCCAGGGAACAAATTCACAGGTGTAAGCTTTACAACTACCAGAGGGCTTAGCTCCAAGAAAATTCCAATTCCAAAATAATAGCTTTCAACAAAAATTTAACTTTGGGGTTGAGTGTTCACACTTTTGAAAAAATATCCAAAAATAACATTTTAATGGCTCGATTCCCTATTAGTTTAACACAGACTCAATCTAGGGGAAATAAGACCTAATGTAAAATGAAGATAAACCAAAACAGAGTTTCTTCTGTTGAGGAAAAATTTATTATCCCTTAATACATAATAGCAACGGATAGATGTTATGTGCTTTGTTTAAAAATTAAGAAAATTGGGGCACATGGTGGCTCAGTTGATGAAGCATCCGAGTCTCTGATTTTGGCTCAGGTCATGATCTAGGGTTGTGAGATCAAGCCCCGAGACAGGCTCCAAGCTCAGCACAGAGTCTGCTTGTGATTCTCTCGTTCTGCCCTCCCCATGCTCACTCTCTTCCTTTCTCTCTCTCTCTAAAATAAATATATATATATTTTTTAATTACAAAATTAAAAACCTATAAACTGTATAAATTTTATACTAACGTGTTATAAGCAAAATAATAAGAGAGGAGAAAATAGGATGTCTTAAAGCAGAACAAAAACACAGCATCACTTAGGTGTCAAAGCTCATATGAACAGCTGTAAAGGACATATCTAAGTTTAAATATTGCATCTATAAGGTATTTCTTTTTTTTTTTTAAGATGTTATTTATTTACTTGAGAGAGAGATAGAGACTGTACGAATTGGGGGAGAGACAAAGGGAGAGGGAGAAGCAGACGCCCCGCAGAGCAGGGAGCCCGACTCGGGGCTTGGTACCAGGACCCTGAGATCACAACCTGAGCTGTAGGCTGACTGAGCCACCCAGAAGCCCCCTGAAAGGTATTTCTATTACCTCAAGAGAAAAGAGCAAAGAGTAAGATAATGTGTTATTTTAGCTGTTGCTGCATAAAAAAAGTAAAAGTTATCCCAAAACTTAACAGCTTTAAACAGCAAGCATTTATTCTTCATAGTTTCCGCGGGGCAGGAATCCAGGTGTGGCTGAGCAGGACGCCTCCAGGGAGGAGCCCAGGGTCTCTTACAAGGTTCAGTCAAGGGGCTGGCAGGGTGTGGATCTCATCTCAAGGCTCAGCTAGGGATGGATCCACTTTGAGGCTTGCTCATGTGTTAGCTGCGATTCAGTTTCCCACAGGCAGTGGAACTACAGGCCTCAGTTCCTTGCTGGCTCCTGGCGAGAGGCCTCCCTCACTTCCTTCCGCTTGGGCCTCTCCGGAGGGCGGCTCTCAACATGGCCGTTGGCTTCATCCATGCAAGAAACAAGACAACAAGGTGGAAGGTGTACTCTTTCTATTCCCCTAATCCTAGAAGTGATTTCCACTACTTTTTTTTAGTTCCATTTGCTAGAAATGAGTCACTGTAGGTCCAGCCCACACTCAGATGGAGGCAGATAACACGAGGCGTGAATGCCAGTAAGTGGAGATGGCGGCCATCTCAGAGATGACCCGCCACAAGCACGTACTTCCGTGGTGAAGAGTAAGCTCTACCCAAAGAGAGGTCTGGCCACTGACTCCGCTCCTGGAGAGGGAAACTCTAAACCTTGGAACTGCCTGAGTAAAAACAGTATATTTGTTATTCATGCTAGACCCCTGGATCGTTGATGCCAACAAGGTGCCTCGGGATGGGGACTGGCTATGAGAAAGACCAGCCACGTGATCAGAGGGCTAGGGTCTGAGCCACCTGGTATCAGTGGCCCTTCAAGGGAAGAGAGGGGAGAGACAGAGCCATGTGGTCAAGGATGCAATCAGTCATGCCTGTGTCATGAAACACATTAGGGGAACACCAAGGGAAACGACGTTTTGCATTTGGAACCCTCCAGTCCCAGAAACCCTATGTTTTCTTCCTTTGGCTAGTTCTTATTTACATCTTTTTGCTGTAAGATAACTGTAATTGTGAGTTTAGGGCTTTCCTGAGTTCTGTGAGTCATTCTAGCATATTATCAAACCTAAGGGAGTCCATGAGGACCCCCAAGTTTATAACTCAGGTGAGGGTTGCCCTGGGGACTCGTATACTTGTAACTGGTGTCAGAAGTCTTGGGCAGATTCGGTGGTCTTGGAGGACTATGCCCTTTACCTTGCTTCTGGCTAACTCCAGGCGACCCCTAAGAGATTTGCTCTTCTAGCTATCCCACAAGAAACTAGTTTATATTGTCTGTGTTTTTGTTTTATTTGTTTTTGAAGACAATTTCTTCAATAGATGTCCTAGGTAAAATGGTAGGGAAACTACTTTTATTCTTTAAAAGACCCCAGTCCCATTAAGTGACCACTGCCAGTCTAAGGGAGCCTCCAGGACTATGGTGACACCTGTGTCAAAGCACGATGACTGGAATATGAACACAGCGACATGAACTTTACGAACCCCGCCAAATACAATGGCAGCTAAATTACTGAAACGTTCGCCAATTTGATACCACAGTAAATATTTTGATATTTCTAGCTCAGTGTATTTTTCTATTTGAAGGTCAGATTATTCCTTCGTCATAGTCCCCCATCATAGTAAATATTTACTGAGAGTCTTCTAGGTGCCAAGCACTGACAGGGCTTTCCAGAATACCTCCTATGAAATCCATCCCTAACGTCACAATTACTACATTGTATCTTACATATGGGGAAACTGAGGAACAGAGAGACAAGTTGTCAAGAAAAACAGCACCCATTCTTGGGAGGGTCATTTTTCAATAGAATGAAAAATTAGTGGGCAAAGCAGTAGGCTTTGATTTTTCATTGCTGTGGATTGATCACTGTAGACTTCATTGCCTTTTAAAGGCAATTGAAATTATGTGTTTAAAAAAAATCCTTTTAAAATTATCTGCTTCAAATAAAGATGGCAAACCCAAAAGGCTTGGGGACTGGGCAGATGACAGGAATGAGGGGAAAAGCTCCTGGGTGTTGCCCCGGTGACCGCAGGCACACCAGCCCCACCTACAGGCATCAAAGACCAAAGGGACCTACTGCGGTCTATGAGGACAGCATCCAAAACTTGGCATTTTCTGTGAAAACATCTGATTTTTAAATGTTGGCAACAGATTCATGTTTTAAAACTCTGTAAGCTAAGTGAAACACATCAGTGGTTCAGAATTCTGGCCTAGAAAAATGAACAAAGAAAACAACAGTTATTTTTGTTCATTTAATCCCTATGAAGAATCAAACCAGATAATCCTGGCCAGGGATGGCTGCCAAAGCAGCTTGACTCTGGAGAGTTGATCACTTCACAGAGCAATTCTTCACCTCCCGAACTTTACAAACACTGAACTGACCAGACAGACCGACAGCTAAGAAAGGTATCGTAAAATCATGAGTTCTTGAGGTTGGGAGAACTCTTCAGAGATGAGCCAATCCATTAAAGGAATCCCTTTGACCAGTATTTTTTTTTAATTTTATTTATTTATTTGACAGAGAGAGAGAGATCAAGATCACAAGTAGGCAGAGAGGCAAGCAGAGAGACAGGGGGAAGCAGGCTCCCCACTGAGCAGGGAGCCCGATGTGGAGCTCGATCCCAGGAGAGATCCCCACTGAGCCACCCAGATGCCCTTTGACCAGTATTTCTAACAAGTAATTACTCCATTTCTTCTTGAATCTTCTAGGGGACCAATTTGAAGGCAGCCCATCTCATTTCTAAAGAGTTCCAATGGCTATGAAAATTCTTCCTGATACTGGCTTGAAATGTATGCCTTCTACCCACTGGTACTAGAGAGTTCTTTGGAGCCACATGACGACCCTTCCAGTTTTCAGAGACACCCTTCACCCCACGTCTTCTGTTACCTCAGGTTAGCACCCCTGGGGCCCCTCAGAGAAAGTGCTTCCCCTTCTCCTGGGCAGCTTCAGGACAAAAGGCTCCCTTCTCAAAGGAAGCATCTGCAACTACACAGGCCGGAAATGAGCCCCACCCACCCCTCAAAATAAAAGGGTCACACAGTTTCCCAATGAGAAAACCCTACAGGACACCGCACAGCCCACATGGCTACACAATCAAGGGGTTGAGATGAAATGGTCAAATGACTCCTTTAAATTTTTCATTTTAATTTCATAAGTTGAGGATTAAATTATTCTGGATGCTATGTTCTAATATAACAGATTCGGTTAGAAGTGTGGCTTGTCTTTCCTACTTTCCACCACAAAAACTTCTGACTCTTCATTTGCATCTTTGATGTCATCGTTGCCATCTTTGCCATCACAAGAGCTTTTTCTGGAATCATGTGAAGTCATTTTCCGGAGCCAACATCTTTAGCTCTGAGTTGTTCGAAGTGAAGTCTTTTTTAAAACGTTTCACTGTTCAGGTCATGATTTCAGGATTGTGGGATCGGGTGACCAGTTGGGCTCTGCGCTGGGCTGGAGCCTTATTAAGAGTCTCTCTCTCCCCCTCCACCCCTCCGCCCTCTGCCCCTATTCATGCTCTCTCTCTCTTTAAAAAAAAAAAAAAGGCGGGGGGAGAAGGGGGACTAAAAAAAAAGTTTTGCTCTAGTACTGTATTTAAGAAGGACGCACAAGGCATTTCTGTTGATCCTGCTGGCTTTGCACAAGGTGGACTGAGCCTTGCACTTGTCAGATGGCCAGTACCCTCAGGAGCCTCCACATCTCCCTCTTTCAGAAGGTAACCACCCCCTCACTTCTAGCACGATTTATTAGAGCTGCCTACTTTCGAATTTTATGAAAGTGCTCTCTTGTGTTTAGTTCTCTTTGGTCAAGATTCATCCATATCGCTTCCTTTTGTAGGTCAAGGAATCCAGTACTGTTTAAATCTGTGTGTGGTGCATGTACTAAAAATGTTCTCCTGGGCCACAAGTGTCCATTTGCATAGGATTAGGCAATTGGGTTTTTAAATCTATCTCATAGGTTAAGAGGGATCCCTTCCACCGTGTGACCCCTTACTGGTCAGGTATTGTGGAGTGATTTCTAAAAGATCAGTGAAAGCCTTGCTTACATCAACATTCAACTCAAACTTGGAAGTCATACGACTGGGAATGATCACAAAATTTATGTTAAACCTCTTTGCCTTCTTTTTTAACCCATTCCTTCAAGGGGATTCCCCGAGCATCACAACTAGCATCAACTGAGGTATTTTTTGCTAATATGTCTTCCTAATACAATACATTCTTTAGTCCTATAAATGAGGAAACAGACCCATAAATACAGAGAAGAAACTCGTGGTTGCCAGAAGGGCAAAATGGGTGAAGGAGAGTGGGAGGTGCAGGCTTCCAGCTATGGAATGAGTAAGTCATGGGGATGAAAGGTGCAGCATAAGGAATATAGCCAATATGTGGAACAGCGCTGTACTGTGACAGATGGTAGTCATACTTGTGCTGAACATGGCATAACACACAGAATTACTGGATCATGTGTCCAACACCCAAAACTAATGTAACACTGTATGTCAACTATACTTCCATTTAAACAAATGACTTAGAACTTGCATATAAGGTGGCTTTTTTTTCCCCCTAATAGATGACTTTGGTAGGAAAAGAACATACATTCAGGTGTAAAATATGTCTCATATTAACCTCTTATCATTTGGGTTCCACTACTGTCTCTTACTGAGTTTGTGATCAGTTAAAATACACCAATCTTTTGCACATAAGTGCCTATTAAACTCTTATTCCCCAAAGTATATTTATACTTGCACATTTTTTAAAAGATCTTATTTATTAGAGAAAGAGAGAATGAGTGTTGCGGGGGAGGGGAGCAGGAGGGAAGGGTAGAGGGAGCAGGGACAAGCAGATTCCCCGTTGAGCAGGAAGCCAGACACAGGGCTCCATCCCTGGACCCTGCAATCATGACCTGAGCCAAAGGCAGATGTTTAACTGACTGAGCCACCCAGGAAACCCCTGTACTTATGCTTTTAAAGAAATATAAAAAAATTTTTAGTATAATTTTACATTAAGATCATCTGACCTGTACATAATGCTTAGGATTTTCTGAAACACTTTGTAATATACATGATTACAATTCAATGCAATAGCCCAGGGAATAAATTATTACATGTATTTTGTAGATAGGAACATAATTGTTACTGCTACACTTCACTTTAAGGGATAATGCTCATGTTTTATAAAGGGCTCATTCAAATGAAAGAAGATATTACATAACAATACTGGCAAGAAGTCAAGATACCTGAATACTTACACACACACAAACCCCAAAGAGTAAGAGATACAGGGGAAAATGCCATTGCTATAAATTTTTAAAAATCAAACTGAAATAATCATGAATTCCATTTCCAACCTGGCCAATGAACAAAAGAATCGGGCAAAATCCAATGCTGACAAAATTGCAGTAAAGTTGTTAAACTCATTATTTGCTGGTGACTATATAAATTAGCATAATTCTTCTGGAAAAGTAAATTGAAAATATATATTTTTTAAATATCAAAAAACTCATTCCCTTTAGTCAACTATTCCCAGGTATAAAACTTACTCTTGAGGAAATAATTCAGAAAAATAAAAGAAGTCCTTTAGAGGAAGATGTTCAGTAGAGCAGTACTTCGGCTCGGGTCATGATCTCAGGGTCCTGGGATCGAGTCCCGCATCGGGCTCTCTGCTCAGCAGGGAGCCTGCTTCCCTCTCTCTCTCTCTCTGCCTGCCTCTCCATCTACTTGTGATTTCTCTCTGTCAAATAAATAAACAAAAAAATCTTAAAAAAAAAAAATAAGGAAAAGAAAAAGCCGAGGTTTCTTTCAAGTATAATAAAACAAAGCCTTGTTCAAATGACCCCATCACCCAATCTCTCTCTCTCACACATAACTATTCTTTGCAAACAGGAGAGGAAAAAATTGCCGTTCCTCCATTCTCTTCAACCTTGTTGACTCTCAATATTACCAAGGAGGAACACATGGCTTTCCCCACAATACCTTCCACTCATATTTTCTCACCTAACCATGTAGTTAAGTTTGGATTTGTCCCGGGATGATCTGTGGAGCCCGAGCCTGAGAGGGCTAACAGGAGCTCCAAAACCTCACGACCACAGGGATCTTCCAAAACAGAGAGGTGCACTCTGCCAGAGGGACTGTGTGATGCAAATATATTTGCAAGAATCTCCAGGAAATCTGAGCAATTGCTTATCCAGTGACTGTGCCCTCCAGTTTGGAGGCACACCAGATGAACGCTTCCCCAACAGGCTCTCTTTTAGTGTAAAAAAGGCACAGGAACCCCCCTGTGGGAAGGAGAACCTCATCTGTGTTCTTTGTAACAAACCTAGACTAAATACACCCAGTTTAGACTTTAACATGAAATTCAATTTTCTCCTAGCAGGGAAATGTTCATTTAGCTCATACATCAGCGGGGAGGTGCGGGGAAAACTGGGAGCAGAGAGCTGGGCCCTTATGGGGTTCTTTGCTTTAAATAATCTAGTGCCTTAATGTTCCCTCCTAGGGGACCAAAGAACCCGCTCAGACCACTGAAACATGCCCAGTGCCGGGGCTGGACTTCCCAACTTCACACGTTTCTGGCAGCTCTGGGACATGTTTATTGGTCTTGACGGGCAAGGCATAGAACAGGAAACGGCAACCTTGCACCCACGTGACTAGCTGTGGGTGGACCAGCCTCGGGGTGGGCTCTGTGGGGTCCGTGTAGTAGCCTGAGCCCCGCCTGCTATTAATTGCCCTCACATCCAACTTGCTGTAAAATTTGTACCAGCAAGGCCAGCACAGTTAGGTCTATGGCTGGGGTAAAGAAGCAGGTTACAGACAAATATGATGCGGTCTACAAAAAATTCTGTAAAAGGTTCCAGAGGCCTGTGTTTTGAGGATTGTAGCTTATTTATGGGGCTTTGCCAGGAAATGGCTAATTATGACACCTGCATGCATTTCGATGTAATTGGGCCCCGAGGACCGGCCACGTTGTGTATACAAGTCCGCCTTGCCTCTTCTACAGAGAGGCACGATGGTCTCCCTGCACAGAAGAGGGCGAGCAAACGGGGCCTCGTTAGCAGCACCTTTGGAGAAAATGGCTCTGCTCACCGGGTGCTGGTGTGTAAGACTAGCAGGTTTCATCCACATTATGTCCTCAGGCAGCCAGTGCTAAAGACGCTGCCACTGAAAACCAGCCTCTTGCGTGTCCCCTGTCCTTGCCAGGCCTTCTGAAGATGCGCTCATTTCCATGAAAACCTACTTCACAAGGGGTGCCTGGGTGGCTCAGTCGTTAAGCCTCTGCCTTCAGCTAGGTCATGATCCCAGGGTCCAGGGATCGAGTCCCGCTTCAGGCTCCCTGTTCAGCAGGAAGCCTGCTTCTCCCTCTCCCACCCCCCCTGCTTGTGTTCCCTCTCTCGCTGTGTCTCTCTCTGTCAAATAAATAAAGTCTTAAAAGAAAAGAAAAGCTACTTCACAGATTGGACCATTATCAGAGAATAATTTCTCTGTCCCATAGGTCAGGGCATTCTTTTCATGGCATTGAGGAATACTGCCTAAAACTGCAGGCAGAACTGGCCACGGGTAGAAGGATAAGGAGGGGTTGTATGGTTTTTATTTTTTCTCGAAGAAGACTGTGGTTTGGGCTCTGCCTGGTCTAAATGCTCCATTTCTGCTGCGGGGGTCTGTGGAAAAACTTGACGAATGGGAGCATGACGCATCTTCTTCTCTTCCTGGGCAGATATGGCCCTACCACTGGGGTCTCAACAAGGGAATATGAAAAGGAAGATGGCACCTGTTCTGGCCAAGGTTTTTAAGAAGTGGCTGTCCCTCTCACACACTCTTTCTCCTTCCGCAGCCAGGAAGAGGGTGGCAAGCATGAAGGGCATGATGGAACCAGAAGACAAAAGAAGTCTGGGTTCCTGAATCACCATGTGGAAGAAAGCTCTCCAGCAACCACACACAGCCGCCTCAGAATGGAGAGCAAAAAAGTAAGTTCTGTCATGTCAAAGATTGTCCGTGTCTGTACAGCCCAATCTCCCCTAATGCAGAGAGTGAGTGACATGGTCAGATTCGAATTTTAGAAAGAGCCTCACATTTCAAATATGGTTTCCGTGATGAAGAGAAACATCAGACTTTCATTCTCCTGCAATAGTTTTTGTATTATCACTTTTCAAAGTGTGCAACACATCCCATCATTCCCAGAGCGCCAAAATCTTAGACAAGAAAAAAGCATTTTATTTATAGATTGGCTGCGGGGTCATCTCCTTCAGACATCGGAAACAAGGGCAAAAAGTCTTCCCATACTATTTCCCTAAGTAGTACATCCAATTTTCCCTCGAATACCTCTAGTTCTAGTGTCCTGACAGCTTCCTGAGCAAAATTATTCTACTGCTTGATTGACCTTCATGGTTCAGAATGTTCTTTTCTTCCGTGTCAGACTTTAGTTCTCCTTCTCCTGACTTTAGAGAGATGGCCAGACTCTGGCAAATGAAATAGCCCCAAAGTCAAAACCCAAACTATGGCCTTGAATCTGAAATTCTCCCTAGATGCGATCTCACTGAAGCTTCGTAAAAAGGGAATGGAACAAGATCTTCATCTGACAGCCTTTGAGATTCCAAACAACCCAGTGACCAGGGGTAAAACCATGATAGAGACTTGTCTGAAGAACCAGTCCACTAGGCTTCCTTCCTGATATTCGACCAAAGGAGGCACTTTGGCCACTGACTCGTGCTCAAGTTCCTCAATAGCCTGAGAGTTAAAACTTGGAATTCATTGAGCACTTTGGCTGTGACTCAGTCTACTTCTTGGAACTGGAACCATCTTCCTTTTAAAAGAATGGTAATTTCAGGGGCGCCTGGGTGGCTCAGTGGGTTAAGCCTCTGCCTTCGGCTCAGGTCATGATCCCAGGGTCCTGGGATCGAGTCCCGCATCGGGCTCTCTGCTCAGTGGGGAGCCTGCTTCCCTTCCTCTCTCTCTGCCTGCCTCTCTGCCTGCTTGTGACCTCTGTCTGTCAAATAAATAGATAAAATTAAAAAAAAAAAAAAGAATGGTAATTTCAGGGCACCTGGGTGACTCAGTCAGTTACCTGCCTGCCTTCATCTCGGGTCATGATCTCAGGGTCCTGGGGGTCAAGCCCTGCATCAGGCTCCCTGCTCAGCAGGGAGTGTGCTTCTCCGTCTCCCTCTCCCCCTCACTTCTGCTCCTGCTCTCTCTCTTTTTCTTCTTCTGGTCCCTCTCAAATAAATAAAAATCTTTTAAAAATAATAATAAATAAATAAAAATATTGTAATTCCAGGGATGCCTGGGTGGCTCAGTTGGTTAAGCATCTGACTTCAGCTCAGGTTCTAATCTTAGGGTCCTGGGATGGAGCCCCGTGTCGGGCTCTCTGCTCAGCGGGGAACCTGCTTCTGCCTCTGCCTCCTCCTCCGCCTGTGACCTCCCCCCTCCTCCTGCTCACGGTCACGATCTCACTTGCTCTGTCTCATATAAATCAATTTTTTAAAAAGTATTGTAATCCCCTTGGAAGTTACTCGGAGAATCTTTTGTAGGCAGGAGGTATCCAAAGGCAGTCAATTCAAGAAAATTACCGCTTTGTTGCTCAAAGGGAGCTCTCAGACTTGATCTGGAGTTGAAGAATTTTGGAAATCTTTTTTGGTCGTGGTGGGTCCCTCTGTTCATGTGACCGCATTCTGAGATGCCCAGGCCCCTCTTCTTCCTTCCATCCCCCCACTCCTGTCAGTAGGGGAAATAGTCTCCGCACCCAGCAGCATAGCCTCACACTCCCTTTCCTGTTCAGCAGCATGCAGGTGGTCTTTGCCAGGGGAAGGGTCAGCCTTCCCAAGCAGAGCGGGGGGGGGGGGGGGGGGGGGGGGGGGGGGGGCATCCAGAGCCAACCCTGCTCCCGGGGCAGAGGCACGGGTGGTGGGAGCCAGGCAGCCCTGAGCAGGTGGAAGTCACAGGGAGTCCATGCCAGACTCACGGCCAGGGCTGCATAATGAGGTCAGTGTGAACACAGCTGGAAGGCACGCTCCTTGGGACACACAGGCAAAGCGGAAACAGCCTGACCTTATGCTGTAGAATCTAAACCCATCGAGTCAATTGCCAGGAAACATGACATGACCTTTCAGAGGCAGTGAGCATCTCTGCGAGAGCAGGCTGCCCTGCTCTTTTCCATTTCACTGCTGCCCCTGAGGCTGTAAGTCACTGGAAATAATAGCCCAGGCTCCAAATCTACGCTCCTTTAATGAAACACACACACACAGCATCAAGGATTGACACTGGGGTACACACACACACACACACACACATACACACCTATGTATGTGAGCATACAAACATACATATATAAAACTTATTTTATATATATATTTATACACACACACACACACACTCTCACACACACACACACAGTGTGTTTTTAATTCTTAATTTGTTTAAATCCCTCCCAACTTAGCACGGTAAGTTCTTCATTAGTAAATTCATTCTAGCTTACATTTTGAATAGAAATCTTTGGGATCCAGTGCCTGTTTTCAAATGAGAAAACAAGCCCTATGGCCTCATTCTCAACAGCCGCCAGGCATCCCTGCCTTGAGACCATTAACAAAGCCACTTTCCAGCCCAACACTGACCCCACTCTGCAGAAGAAGGTCAACTAAATTTTCTATACTTCCTGTTTTCTCTCTTTTTTCTTCCTTCCATGCTTCTCAACGTTCTGTTAGAATCCAGACCCATAGCATTTTCTTCATGATTAGCAGTGGCACGTTTTCTCTCTTCAGAAAAACTGTTAACTTCTGTAACTGGAGTCTGAACCCCAAGCCAAGAATGCTCGCCTTGGAAGCTCCAGCTAGGGGTTCAAGGAATAAGCAGGGAAAAGATTTAAATAGTCTCTGAGCAGGAAGTTGCTTGCCTGAAGACTATTAGATCAGGGCCCAGTACATCACCACAAACCCTTAGAAAGACATCGCAAAGGATCTACGGCTCTGAACTTTCCAACAGAAAAAAACTTTCTAGCCAGACAATGGAAAACACTAGCAATTCACTTAGAGTCTGAATATGATCCTTTTTTTATTTTCAAAGAAACTTGGGGCAAAGAAACTCCAATATGCAGTTCATACAAATGTTTTCTCTTTATTCCTGGAGACAGAACAGCATCACAGCAAGGAGGCTAGCTAAACACAGGTTAATTGCATGAGCGTTGCATACATTGAGTTCCCCGAAGGATAACGTATGCCAAGATTGCTCTCCTCATATTCTGTGCTCTACTTAAAGCTTAGAATGACAAATGGGCAACTGGGAGGGCTCCCGGGAGCTGTGAAATATATTCCCGATAGATTACAAAATACTTTGAGCAATCATTAGAAAATGTAATCACTACTTTATCATATAAAACTGTTTCTCACTGTTGGAGGTTGATTTTTGTAGGTTTAATATAGCTCTAGGTCATGCTTTATGGATCGCTCTGCAGAAACACTTTGCTGGAAGTTTCCATCAAGGTTAGCTCAGCAACGAGGAGGTTAGGGGGCCTTGACAGGGGTGTGGCCTTCCTTCCCACTGAGCCAGAAGAAGATCATAATTCTTGGTACTCCTGAGAGGGCTTCACTTTGGAGATGCTCCCAGCAAAGACATCCTACAGGTCCTGTTTTCTGTAGGGAAGCCCCACGAAATTTATAAAATCAGCAAGTAATGGAAAACTCACATGGAACCAAGTTGCCCTTGAAAATCCCTTAAGTAGCTCATTATATAGAACAAGAAGAATCAGGAGACCTAACACCTAGTGACAGCTTACCATGTGCCAACTCTATTCTAACCTCAAGAGGGAGGTATGATTATGAGCTCCATTTTACAGATGTGGGAAACTGAAGCACAGAGCAATTAAGTTAATTGTTACGCTTGCCCAAGGTCACAGACCCACTAAGTTGTGGAACCAGAACTTGAACATGGGGAAGTCTGGCTCCAGACTAGGCTCCAGTGTGCCTCTCACTCAGCACACATGGTTTGGTGCCTTCTGCCCAGTATGTTATTGTACATGTATAAAAATCCAGTGTCAGGTGCTGTGAAGAATGAGAATGAATCTTGTGTATCTGCCAGCGATGAGTCTCTCTTCCCCAATGCCACTGAAATTATCATTTTATCATTGTCCTCTTGTAAGGAGCGCAAAGAGGTAAATCTGAGTAAGTTACGTGTTGATCTGATGTGATTTTGCTGTACTCGAAGTGATTTTATTCTGTCAGGGCCAGACTGAAACTGGAGATCGTGGGGGAGAAAGCTGCATCCTCCCCAGCCTGAGTCGGTGCGGTCCAGGGCGCCCAGCAGCACCTGGTGGTCCAGGAATGTGCGATGCCTGGGGCTCTGCTGCCTCCTCTGAGTAACACCAGGACCCAGTGTGACTCATGTCAACATCCTTCCTGCTCTAAGTGCTGCCTCCACTTCACTTAACCACAGCACTGTGCTTCATGAGCAATTCTGTTTCGAAGCTACCACAGTTAACAAGCCTACCCCCATTTAACCAAAAAGAAGACCCAGGGAGCTGGACAGCTTACACGATATTATGGGATTATTCCTCTTATCCTAAGGCATGAGTAAAACCAAAAACTGGGATTAAACACATTAAAAAAAAAAAAGGTAGTCTTGCCCAGGACAACCAAAGAAATATTTAGGAACTCCTTCTTCTTTCATAGACTCACATAACTAACCAAATCATCAAAAAACAAACAAACACATGAAAAACTGTTGGTTAATCAGGAAGATATGTTGTCACTTGGAACATTTCCAGGAGAAAATGGAGTGGAATATCCCCTGAACAAGTCACCACAGCACTCTGTCATACCCTTCAGTCTTAATGGCACAGAGCCCTGGTTCTGTTGTCTCCCAGGGCAAACTCACCATAGTCAAATCAAGACAGATTGATGTATAAACCCAATGCCTTTGGCTTAAAGGTCTTGGTATGACTGAATTATTTTCTCAGGCACAGTCAAGAGAGATTCCAGAGTACAAAACCAAATTATAATCAGAAAGGGATTTGAAGAACAAGAAATCAGAACCAAGACATGTACCAGATCTGAAGAGTGTAGCAGATATGTTTGATGCATTCTTCCCCATCATGGGAAGGACCTTGGCAAAGGGCATCACCTTAAACTCCTGCTGCCCAGTCCACAGCCTCACCACAACCTCACCCTCACAGCAACAGTCAGTTCCAACCCCAGCTTCTTTGACTTCCCCAGAAGCAGGAACACACAACCCTTCCTTGGAGGTCAGAGTCCCAGCTCCCTGGCACCCCTCCTACACCCTCCTGAAGTCCCATCAGCAGCCAGATATGCCCCCTCCTCCACCCTCCAAGTCCCAGATCTGCAGAGCCCCACCCCTAAGCTCCTGGTTCCCAAAACCCTATATTCTAGTAGTAGCTTCCGGCAGTTGCTATCATGGTGTTGCTTGTGTTTGTTCTTTCAATCCTCCCATATTAAATCATCCCTATTGTTACAGCTATTGTGTTTTCTTGACTGGACTCTAATCATTACACAACTATCTTTATCTCATTTGTATATTCTAGTAGGTACCTTCTTGGTTCTCCAGTATTGCTCCCAACCGTAGGTGACAAAGCTTGCTTGGTGTTGGTGGAGGGACTGAAAAAGGGGAAGGATGACAAAATATTTCCTATTTCTCCCTGAGATGTGTCGCATGGATAGCCATCACCCAGAGTCCTCTACACAGTGTCTATCAGAATCACCTTGGGAGTTCTGTAAACACACAGGTCTTTCATCCAAGTCACTCACTCAGAATCTTCAGGGGTCAGGCTGGGTAGCTACAGATTCTAAAAGCTCCACAAGTGATTAAGCTTAGTAACCTAGATTAAAAACCACCAGTGGACTGAGATAAGTCACAGCTGTTGCCCACAGGCTACTCCACACAACATGCTGATGGTCTCCAGCAGCTCACAGTTAAAGGTCTCCAGACCTTTTCTGGTCTCCAGCAGCTCACAGTTAAAGACAAGTTAGACTCAAATGGACTTCCGGTTTCAGTTCTGACATGTAAGGGGATTGGAAGCTATCACTCCCCTTCTTAGAAGAAAAGGCTGCACAAACTGAAAATCTGTGGTGTTTCTTAGACCCATCAGGGCACTGAGCTCTAGAGAGACAGGTAAATCCAGAGCCACCATGGGGATCTGCTCACCTGGAGTGGAAGGCTGAGGAGCAATTAGCTGGTCTGAAGACTTAAATGGCAAACCAGAGACATTTCTGGAGGCTGGGTGTAGTAGTGTGAGACTAAGAAATTTTGGGGGCTACTGTCTTGAGGACCCCCATACGTATGCATGTTTTGCCACCAGGTTGTTATGGTATGGATCTGAGAAAGATCCCTTCACGGCTCTAACAGTGGCAAGGGCAGAGTAATCATGGTGAAATACCTCTGAGAATTCTCCATGATGAAGGCTTACTCTCCAAGGGAAAAGGCTTTCACACAGCCTTACCCCAATGCAAGGAGGACACTCCTCTGCCTCCCCTTCTGGACTTTCCATCTCACCTGATGGGGTGGGGATAAGCTACTCCACTGGGGAAACACCTGTGAAGGCCACAACCCAGAGACACAGGCCCACAAAAAAACTGAGTTGTAACTGTAAGAGTATGGGTCATGTCCCTCCCCTACAAGTGATAGCCCACTAACTGGTCTCCCTAAAACATCAGGGGATCACAGCCCAACAAGCTGCAAGAAGCAGATTCTGAGGACCAGTACCTCTGGCAGCCCAGAGCCACAGAGAACATGAAAACAAGGACACTGGAGTAATATAAAGTTCCTGGTTATTTAAAACTAAAAATAATAGAAATAATATCACATACACCACTTAAAAATAAATAAAGCCTCTGGCAACTATGGCTATAGTAAACTTTAAATATAGTCCAACTCCTACCCAGACTGGCATCAAACCTCACACAAAGACTTCTTCAACTCAGTTCCTGTTACCCCATACAACATACCAAGCTTTCAACAATTATCAGATATGCCAAGAAAGAAAAAAAAATAAGAAAAATGCACACTGAAGAAACAAAGCAAGCATCAGGATCAGATTCAGATCTGTCAGAGATTTTGAACTTATCAGACCAGGAATTTAAAAACTAACTATGCTTAATATGTTAAGGGCTCTATTTTTTTTTTTTAAGATTTTATTTATTTACTTGAGAGAGAAACAGTGAAAGAGAACATGAGCGAGGAGAAGGTCAGAGGGAGAAGTAGACTCCCCATGGAGCTGGGAGCCCGATGCGGCACTCGATCCCGGGACTCCGGGATCATGACCCAAGCCAAAGGCAGTCGTCCAACCAACTGAGCCACCCAGGTGTCGCATGTTAAGGGCTCTAAAGGGAAATGTAGACAACATGTAGGAATATAAGCAGAGACATGAAAACTCCAGGATTCAAAAGAAAATCCTTAAAATCAAAAATACTGTAACAAAAATGGTGAATGCTTTTGATGGGCCAATCACTAGACTGGACGCCATCTAGGAAAGAACCCATGAACTTGAAGAGACATCAACAGAAACTTCTCAAACTGAAATGCAAAGAGAAAAAAGAATGGAAAAAAAAAAAAGAAAAAAGAACAGAACATCAAAGAAGTGTAGGACAAGTTCCAAAAAGGTATAACATGTGAATAATTAGAATACCAAAAGGAGACAGAAGAGAAGACAGAGCAGAAGAAATACCTGAAGTAATAATGGCTGAGAACTTTGCAAAATTCATGACAGATGGCAAGCCACAGATGAAGAAGCTCAGAGAACACCAAGAAGGATAAATACCAAAGTCACTACAGCAAAGCATATCATATTCAAAATGCAGAAAACCTGGGCGCCTGGGTGGCTCGGTGGGTTAAACGTCTGCCTTCGACTCAGGTGATGATCTCAGGGTCCTGGGATCGAGCCCCACATCGGGCTCTCTGCTTGGCAGGGAGCCTGCTTCCCAGCCCCCCACCCCATCTCTCTCTGCCTACTTCTCTGCTCACTTGTGATCTCTGTCAGATAAATAAATAAATAAAATCTTAAAAAAAAAAAAAACGCAGAAAACCAAAGACAAAGAGAGGATCTTGAAAGACTCACAGCCAACCTCTGACATGTGGACACAAACATTTTCAGAAATCAAAACAGCAGCATGAAAACCAGAAAGATTCAAAGTCCACTACAGCAAATTAAATACAACATAGCTCTTAATTAAAATTAATGTTCTGCATACCGAGTTTTAATACCTAGCGGGTTGACAAATTTACTCATAATACACTCAGAGGCACACTTAAAATGCACCTAACATATTTTCTTCCTGGGTATCAAAAAAATTTACATGAGCAAATTGGCTATTCTCCTGTCTCTTCAGGCTTGAATACTCTCCCTGTGGTTTAAACAACCCTCCTACATAAAGTTCAACTCTCAGGTCAAGTGTCTTTCTCTCTGACTCCATCTTATCAGTCAGATGCTTATCCTCTCCCTCAAGTGAGTCTGCAGACACAAGAGGAGCTCCCTATACTTTCAAGGGCAATGAACAGGGAAAGATCCTTGAATCTACAGTGTCTCAGAATCCTCCTTGGTCTCTGCTACCAAGCTGAAGGACAGCTGATCACTAAAGTATCAATGGTCTCTTGTGGCTCTTTGTCCTTACCTTGAACCTCCTCTCTAGAGCCATGGCTAGGGTCAATTAATACCAACCTCAAAGGCCCAGCCCCTGACCCCAACACAACTACACATCCCATCACGAGGGCCCAGAGACCTCTGCGACCCAGGCTCTGCCACATTCAGGTCAACCTCGTGCTCAATGATCTAGCCCCCTCCTGCCAATACTTCTGTACTTGGACATAGGTCATGTTGGAAGTGACAGAGGACAGAGGCACACGTGCCATTAGGTTCATCTCATATGAGACTCTTCCCCATATTTATCTAGATGCTTCCAAAGCAATACTCACCCACCTCCAAGGTGCAAGCCTTCATTCTATGATTCTGTCCCTTCTTTATCCCACATTCCCTTAAGCCAGATGAGGCAGGCTTGGACCTATCCACTTCCAGGTGACATCCTTCTTCTTTCCAGAGCAATGAGCCTCATGAGTTAGCCTTCACAAATGAAAGAGGACCTTCCCCACACTTTAGAAAGCTATATGATCTGACACCTCCAAGATTTTATCTGGTTGCATTCAAGAATTTGGTTGCATTCAAGAATTTGGTTGCATTCAAGAATTTTCCTTTGATAATGCCAAGAACTTCAAACCAAAATCTTGTTTAAGGGTCAAAGCTGAGTAATGACTCATTCTAGCAAGTACCCATGCATCCCTAGAACAACTAATCCACTGCTCAATGGGTGTGATGCAGTGAGAATGAGAAATAACAGAAAGCAGAATAAGAAAAGTCTGCCCCATACCACTATGGTATACTTGGGAAGTGCCTGCAGCTTGGATCTTTAGAAGTCTAGCACGATTACAGACCATATGAGGTAAGGCCAGGAAATTAACATCTCACTGAGCCCTTGCCATATTCCAGGTACCAAACACAGCACTTCGTATCTTAACATTTAATTCACCAACAATCATGAAAGGCAGCTATTCTTATCATGGGGCTGAGATTCGAACCCAGGTCTGCCTGGCTCTGCCCCACTTCAGGACATTGCATTTCCCTTCCTAACACCCCCTCCTCCCTTCCAGTTCACAGTAATCAAACAAGTAGTCAATGAAACCAGACTGATCATATTTGAACTTGTGACCATTCTCAACAAACCTGCTGAAAAACTGATTCAAATACAACACTCCTCGGGCAAAGTTTTCAGACCAGAACAGGGAACTGGCTGCCTCTATGCCTTGTATGTCGGTCTCAGCTGCTGTGACACTGTGCCTGGGACATCAAGATGGGGGGCAGTCTTCCATTGCTGGGACCTGGAGCCCCCCAGTTAACACTCTGGAGGGAGTAGAACTCACCTAGTTACTTTTGTGACATATTTTGCTCAGGTGCATTAAACAGAGCGCAATTTACAGAGGCCTGTAATTAACACCTTCATTCTCACTGAACAAACTCTATAAATGCAGAACAGGGAGTTCCCTTGACACATAAAGTACATCCAGGGGAAACCAGAAACCTCACCACATTGAATGAGGAAAATGAATTGGCTTTTTCAACAGTCTGAAATGGGAATGCCCTTCCATATAGCAAACATAGTTTTTTATTGATCATAACAAGGTTCCCAGTCCACCGAAAGACTTCTTTGGGATATAAAAGAGATATGTTGGAACATCTGTAGCATCAGGTATATTATAGGGGAAAGGGAAAGGAAGATACACCAATACAAACCCAGGAAAATGGAATGGCCACCTTGTGGTTTTTCTTGTTATGAGATGTTACATTTCATTTGTCTCTTCCTCTTCACCTGACCTTAATGGGAGCATTGGAGGATGCAAACTTTGCAGGCTGAGGTTACAAGTGCTCAGGGTGGAGGGTTCTGACTGACCCCAGACTGTGGCAATCCTCAGACTGGAGCAGACAATGAGACAAAGGTCTGGAACAAGAGCAATGAACAGCTCAGGACACAAAGGAGACAAAGTGGTACCTGAGCATAGCAGCAAGGGCCAAAATACCTGCAGAGGCAGCCCTGGGAGGTCGGGACCCAGAAGAGAAGCTTGGAAGAAGAAAGGTGGGTATCCAAAGAAATCAGCCTTCAAACGTCACCCCAAGGAAGGCTTGCATCCTGCAGGCACAAGCAGAAACAAGAATGTACTGGGAATAAGGACAGAAGCGTTGGCTCTCACTGTTGACCAGGAGACAGAGTCTGGAAAAGACCACCATCTCCACCAGAGTTTCTCCCACTGTCCAGGGAAGGAGGGTCTACAAAGACAGTCTATGCTCCATGACATGATGGAAGGCAGGACAAATGAGCCAGGGAACTGCGCTCGGGTGTCCTCCGCAGCACAATGTCTGGGAAAATGGATCTACCATGTCCTTTCTGGAGCCTTCTATTCAGCTCCCTTCGGTGGAAGAGACGGAGAACAGAGAACGACTCAGATAGGGAGAACAGCAGCAGCTCTGCGTCAGCTCCCTGGGGCTGCTGTAAGAAAACGCCACAAGCTTTGTGGCTTAAACAACACACTCGTAGTCTCTTATGTTTCTGGAAGTTAGAAGTCCAAGAGGAGTCTTAAGGGAGCTAAAATCGTGTCAGCCAGGTTGTATTCCTTTCTGGAGGTTCTAGGGGAGAATCTGTTGCCTTGACTTTTCCAACTTCTCCCAGAAGCTGCCAGCATTCCTCCGTCTTTAGAGCTGGCCTCCTGCCTCCTTCTTACAAAGACCCCTGTGATGACATCAGACCCAGCCCAAGTAACCCAAGGTAATTTCCCCACCTCAAGATCCTTAACTTAAACGCACCTGTAAAAATCCCTCTTACCACACGGGTGAATATGTTCACAGGTTCCAGGGACTAGGAGGTGAGCATCTTTGGGAGCCATTATTTATCCTACTATAAGCTCGTACCTTTTTTAATGTATTATTTTGTCAATTGATGTATAGGCAAGCACAGATATCTTTACTGAATAGTTCTGTCACAGGTCAGTTTTCCTATAAGAAGCAGCCTCTTGAGACAGAGATTTGAGTCCTGGTAGTTGATGGTGGAAGGATCTCAGACCGACATGGGAGGGGAGGCCTAGGTCAAGGCGAAGCTGATGCTCCCTTCATCTGTGGGGAAACATCAGCAGGGGATGCAGCCAAAACCCCCAGGTAAACAAAAATGGCCTCCAGGGAGTCGATACACCTGTCAGAAAGTAGAGAGACCAAAGGCTCCCTTTGATAAACTCATAAATGTTAAGACCAGAGGTCCTACATCCTAACTTCATCATTTTACAGCAGGAGAAACCAATGTCCTGAGAGATTGTTGCCCAAGGTCACACCAGTGGCTCCTAGAGCAGAATTTTAGTCCATAAACTTGAGTTCCCACACAGAGCCTGGTGCCTTGTTCCTAGTTTACTGATTCTTATTTAACACACAGTACTAACAGCACTCTCCATTTTTCCCTCTCAAAGTTCACATGATGACTGTGCGGTGAGAGAGAGGGAAACATCAGGCAGAAATAGCAGCAAAAAGTGGGAAAAATGAATAGCCTAGGAATGCAGAAGGAGAAAGAGCCAATGAAGGAGAAGTTCTGGAAAGCAGCCTGGGGACATCTGGGGTGAGAATACCCTTGATCTTTCCTGAAGACACTGCAGTGCTCCCCAACTTAGGTTCATAACCATTTTGAGTCATGAAGAAAAGAAAATTATGTGCATTTTATGAAATGATGAGAAATGCACAATCCCTATGAAAATATGTTCCATCCAATACACTTTGGATAAGGTTTGGAGCAAAAAATCTCCCTACTCTGATCACCCCAAGATGGACAAGAAGAGGTTTAAATACAGCATCTTTACTGAAAATGGTGTAACTTGAAAAAATCTATTGCTGTGGCATAAACATTTCATCACCCAAATACAGCATCACTAAATAAAAACAGTTCTGGGAACACAGCCCAGATTATGTGGGCCTCTAATCACATTTTGCATTATTTCCCAAAGTGATAAAGAATAAACTCATCAAAATTTTTTCAAGTGAGAAAAACAGACAAAATGAGTGTAATCCCAGGCAAGCTTCAGTCACTTCCTGTATTATCTACGGAGGCACAGATTTATTATGCATATTATGCTGTTATCTGAACTTTTGGAATTTAGAAAGAAAAGAATGGGAAGCTTGGAAATAATGGAGGAGACAGAAAAACAGACACAGAAATAGCCATAAATCCGGAAGCATGTGGATAAACAGAATGCTGATGCATTGAACTAAAAAACCACAATAACGTGGTGTTAAAACAAATACATCCACCTCTGTAATAGAAAGAGGTCTCAAGGTTCCATTCATGTGAAAGGATCAGCAGATTTCTGCTCCATAATAATAACTGTTACTATTATTTATTAAGCACCTATCATACAATGGATGCCTGAGGCACCTTTTGTAAATGAAAGAGAAGAGAATTTTTTTTTAAATCAGTGCTGAAGGCCTTATGAAATAAGAAGATTCTATATCCAATTTAGGAAAGATAGTAATCGGAGCAATGTGCTTTTCCCTTGTGCTCCGTTTAATGCTTCCAATCAACACTGAAGAAAGCCTCTTGTCCTTCTTGGCCTTGGGAAAAAGAATCAATCATGAGTGCCTACAGGAACAAGGGACTAGAGGGCTGTTATCAAGGACCCACTGGAGCTTCAAATATCACAAAAGCTCTACCTTTATTAATAACAAGTACCTACTCATGATGTGAGATATTAGAAATGAATCACATATTACACATGAAACTGAAGACAAAGACTCTGCACAAAAATTACTTGCTTCATTGGGACAATGTGTTAATATTTTAGCTAGGTCTACATAACTAGAACAATTCATTGATTTGGTCCCAGTTCTGCTGAATAACCAATAAAACTAACAAATAAATCAACTATAACTTGCTTGATCTAGATGCAATGATCTATCGGCATCTAGGAAAGATGGATGGATGGATGGATGGATGGATGGATGGATGGACGGATGGATAGATGGATGGATGGATGGATGGATGGATAGATAGATGGATTTAAGAATGGAGAACAAGAGAGAGTGAGGACAGAAGAATTTCTTGCTGCTAAAATCTGCTCCAAAATATTTTGTAAGCCCAGGCTCCAGATTTCAGCCATCTTCAGCAAGACCTACATCACCCCCAAATGAACCCCAGTTTTGGGAGGTACCATCTTTCTACCAGGACCAAAAGCCACTGAGGTTGTTTTGTGATTGTCTGCCTCGATTAAACCCTCCTTAGAGAAAATGGCTGTTCAATTCTATAGGGGCCAAGCACATCGACTTTGCCAATCATTTGTAAGTGAAGAACAACACAGAGGGGAAACAGTATGATACCCTAGAACTTGATTAAATTAGCATGCGCTGAATGAGTTCAAGCATCCTTTTAAAGTAGCTCCATCTAAGGGATAAACTATAAATTGGCAAATGATGGCTGTTTGATAAGTCCCAGAGTCCCACATAAAAGATCACTACGTACCTACTGCCAGAGCCCAGGGGTGGCAACGTGTTGAAGCTGTGACATAAAATAACAGGAATATTCACTGAGCATTTCCTCTCCACACAAACAACTTGTAATCTCACAAAGCCCTGTAGTAGTATTATTATTATTCCCATTTTTCAGATGAGGAAACTGAGGCCAGCAACGTTAATTAACTTGTTCAAGAACACACAGGCCAGTAAGAGATGGAGTCAGGATCCAAAGCTGTCACCTGGGTCCCCACCCCAACTCATGAACAAGAAAGCTGTGCACCAGAAGACACATAAGCAATCCACAGACAGACAAGGGGGCAACCAAGAGGGGCTTGGCAACATCCATGGGGCACTGGCTGGGGGCAGATCTCCTGGGCAAGGAAACACCCCTGGTTCCCCCAATTATTGCTGAAACCTTCAGTCATCAGTCACCTCCAGCCTCCTGGTTCCCCCTACCCAAATCCACCCAAATCCCAACACACCTTCTCATCAAGTCACTCCCTTGTTCTGGAACCAAGAATGGGCCTAAAATGTACCAAACTCACAGTCCTCATCCTGATGCTTAAGAACCTGCACGCTGTGCTCCCTCCCAGCACCTGCTGCCTCGCCCCACTTGTTCTCCCCCCTTCTACCTGCATGTCCACCTCCAACCCCTTGGCACAGCTGATACTCTGGGCCCCTCAGCCCTCCCAGCCTGCCTCAACTCCAGCTCCTTCCTGGTGCGTTGCCCCTTTCTGACCTCTCCTGACGCTGACTTTGGTTTCTGGACACGTAGTTTCTCTTGTTACATTCCAACTGCTTCCTTTGTGTGTTTTCTCCTCCCAACAGATCCCAGGCTCCCTGAGGACAGACACTTACTCACTGCTTCCCTGGCAGAATTTTCGGTATGCAATAACTCCCAACAAATACCATTTGGTTGAGTCTCTTCACTTACTTTGTTCAGTTTGACAATATTTACAGAGTGGAAAGCATCATGGGAAGAGTTGGAGATTTGGAAAATATTCCTCCTGCCTTGAGAGAGGTCACTTCAAGGACAGACAGATTGCTGCTCCATCTCTGTTGATTCAGTCGTGAATGCCTTCTGACTGGAAAACTTCTAAGTCAGGTGGATTAAAGTTACAGGGGCTGTTCTGGCTCTTAGCACCGAGTAACAAGCTACCATAGAACTTAGTACTTAAAACCACAATTACTTATTTTGCTCACAGATCTGCAATTCAGGAAGAACTCAGCTGAGCTGTTTTGTCTCTGCTCCAGAAGGCAATTTGGACTATGCTTGAAGGGTGGACCTTCAAGATGGCTCACCCTCAGGGCTGGTATGTTAATACCGGAAATCACCTGGGGGCCCAGCTAGGGCTGCAGGCCAGGGGCCCCCATTTCCTCTGCACGTGGCCTATTCATGGATGTCCAGGCTTGGACTTCCTCACAGCATGGAGACTGCATTGTGAGGTGTGTCACCATCTATGTCCTGGCCTCCAAAGTCACATGGCATCACTCCCACCATAGGTACGAGCCCACTTACCTTCAAAGGGAAGGAACATACGCTCCACTTCCCACTGGGAAGAGTGTCAGAGTCAGGTTGCAGCCATCTGGGGAGAATACAGTCTGCCATGGTGAGGCCCAGTAATCAACAGTGACAACTAAGAAACAATTCTTGTCTTCAAGGTGCTCACAGATTTAGAGAGATAGTTCTAAATAAAGCCAGAGTGAAGGTATATCTAACTTTCTGACCTATTAGTATGCCTCGGGTATTGTGCAAAAGCCTTTTTCCTACATTTTCTCATTGACCTTTCAACAACCATATCAAGTAAGGATTCTTAGAAGATTTGCTTTATAGACTAGAAAACTGAACCACGAGAGGAAAAGCAACTTGCATAAAGTTTCAGAGCCAGCCATTGAAAGAGATAGAGAGAGCATACTGGGGATCTGGCAGAGCTCTGCGGGGAAGGCACACTACTGTTGTGCTTTGGAGAGCACCTGAGAGCTGGCCAAGAGGCAGGGAAGGTTCCAGAAGGGGGTGGAAACAGACTCTGCAGAGGATGAGTGAGAGGGAGAGGTCAGGCACACCCCTGGCAACACAGGGGGTTCCCAACAGCTGGAACATCGGGTACAGTGACTGAGAGGACAGGAGGAAATGCCAGACAGCCGTGAGCATGGTCAGCTCTCTGAGCACAGTCACATGTGATGCAACAGAACACGTGACACTGCACACACACTGAAGAGGACGAGCAGTGTTCTCTCTCATGTTATGAGAGAGGAAAAGCTGGGTTTTCACAGGATTACGCTGAGGAAGCTTCTCAGAAGGTGACAGAGGACTCAGAAGGAACAATAAGCTGCTCATTTGAGAGAAAATATCATCAAGGATCCCTTTCCAGGAAGATTGTTTTACTGCCCAGGGGACCACACAAGACTCATGGAAGGGCCTCCTGACCCGAGAGCCCATGCCAGGGAGTTTTGGCCCCAGCTCTCCTCATCTCATGACCAGATTAAACTTGTGTGTCCCCCAAGGTGGAGCTCTTGTCTGAAAACAGTCTCAGGACTCCCAACGTTGTCCTAGTTTTGTCTCCTGAACTAAGTCAAGACAGAGGAGAGTCCCAAAAGGTAGGGATAATAAAAGTCTTGACATCGACAGATAACAGGAGGCAACATTATCCACAGGGAGCTAATTTATTGTGATGAGTGAGAAGGCAATTGTCAAGCAGGCTTCTGGCATCTTCGGGCTGGCTCAGCTCAGTCCTGGAAAAGAGCAGCCATGAACCCTGTGCTCCTCCCCCCACCCTCACCCAACACCCCCCTCACTTCTTTCCTCTCTGGTCTGCACCAGTGTCTATCAAAGGCCATGCATGGGTGCAAAGAAAGATCAATTCACCTCTTCGACCTCAGCTGCAGCAACATCTTCCTAGGAACATCACCAAAGGCAAGGGAAGCAAGGGCAAAAATGAACGATTGGGATTTTATCAAGATCAAAAGCTTTTGCACAGCAAAGGAAACAGTTAACAAAACCAAAAGACAACTGACAGAATGGGAGAAGATATTTGCAAACGACATATCAGATAAAGGACTAGTGTCCAAAATCTATAAAGAACTTAGCAAACTCAACACCCAAAGAACAAATAATCCAATCAAGAAATGGGCAGAAAACATGAACAGACATTTCTGCAAAGAAGACATCCAGATGGCCAACAGACACATGAAAAAGTGCTCCATATCACTCGGCATCAGGGAAATACAAATCAAAACCACAATGAGATATCACCTCACACCAGTCAGAATGGCTAAAATTAACAAGTCAGGAAATGACAGATGCTGGTGAGGATGCGGAGAAAGGGGAACCGTCCTACACTGTTGGTGAGAATGCAAGCTGGCGCAACCACTCTGGAAAACAGCATGGAGGTTTCTCAAAATGTTGAAAATAGAACTGCCCTATGACCCAGCAATTGCACTACTGGGTATTTACCCTAAAGATACAAACGTAGTGATCCGAAGGGGCACGTGCACACGAATGTTTATAGCAGCAATGTCCACAATAGCCAAACTATGGAAAGAACCTAAATGTCCATCAACAGATAAATGGATCAAGAAGATGTGGTATATATACACAATGGAATAGGATGCAGCCATCAAAAGAAATGAAATCTTGCCATTTGTGACAACGTGGATGGAACTAGAGCGTATCATGCTTAGCGAAATAAGTCAAGCGGAGAAAGACAACTATCATATGATCTCCCTGATATGAGGAAGTGGTGATGCAACATGGGGGGTTAAGGAGGTAGGAGAAGAATAAATGAAACAAGATGGGATTGGGAGGGAGACAAACCATAAGTGACTCTTAATCTCACAAAACAACCTGAGGGTTGCTGGGGGAGAGGGGCTGGAAGAAGGGGGGTGGGGTTATGGACATTGGGGAGGGTATGTGCTATGGTGAGTGCTGTGAAGTATGTAAACCTGGCGATTCACAGACCTGTACCCCCGGGGGATAAAAATATATTATATGTTTATAAATAAATAAATAAATAAATAAATAAATAAAAGATCAATTCAGACAATGTTTAAATCCTTCATTCCTAATTAAGAACTCCCCTGGCATTTTAAGGTTACCCTTGAAGGGAGTCTGGAGACTCTCCTGGCTCCTAGACACAGTGATGCAGCTTCCAGGAGTCCTTATCAGGTAAAAAAAAAAAAAAAAAAGAAAAAACAGACAGTTAAATCTCTACGGCTGGACTTTGCTTATATTTGCACAACGGAATTTTCTCTTTGTCCTCATCATTTCACAGAGCTCATTATATGGTCTGGTCTTCCACACTTAACTGAGGAGAAATGTGGGTGTGGGCTGGAAAATGCTTGACTTGGGAGTCCCAGCTGTGCTCAGAAGTAGCTCTGATATGGCCAGCTTTTTGACTTTGTGGACCCCCCAGCTATCTAGCATTGACCCCTACCTGGAGCATTAGTGCAGGGTGCACACAATGTCCTGTATTGACTTGCTCTTGCTACGTAACAAATAGAGCATAATTTATTACATCACAGCTTCTATAGGTCAAGAAATCACATGGCTCAGTAGAGCCCTCCACACTGGGGCTGCAATCAAGGCTCAGGATGGTGTCCCATCTGAAACTCAGGACCCCCTTCCAAGCTCACATGGTCGTTGGCAGAAGTCAGTTCCTTGCAGTTGGAGGACTGAGCCCTCAGCTCCTAGAAGCTACCCACAAGTCCCTGCCACAGGAGGTTCTCCATGGTCAGACCACAGCAGGGCCACTTGCGTCTTCCAGGCCAAGAGGAGAGCTGCTCACTCCAGTCAGCTAACACAGTGTTATACAGCGTAACGCAGTCGCAGTAGAGACATCCCATTACCTTTGCCATATTCGATTGATTAGAGGCAAAACGTATGTCCTGCCCGCACTCACAGGGAGAAGATCACACAGAAGCACAGACACCCGAGGCCAGAGTTCTTGGGATTCACGCTAGGGTCTGTCTGCCACAATGCCTAACATGATACCCAGTCAGTCTACCGAGTGTCCAAAAGCAGGTTTTACTTTTATGTGTGTGATGCCTGATTTGAATGAGTCACCTTGGCCAGGCTACAGAGTCCAGCTGTTTGGTCAAACACCAGCATAGATGTTGCTTGGAAGCTTCGCTTTTTTTTAATACAATGAGTCAACGATCAGTAGATCTTGAGTAAAGCAGATCATAATGCGGGCCACATTCAATCAGTTGAAGGCCCTAGGAACAAAGACCAAGGGACCATGAAGAAGAAGTTATTGTGTCTCAAGTCTGCAACATATAAAGCCTGCACAGGTTCTCAGCCTGCTACCCTGAGGACTTCGGACTCAAGACAGCACATGAGTTCCTACCTACACTTCCGGCACGCAGGCCTGCCGTATAGACTTTGTCCTTGCCAGACCCCCAAATCGTGTGTTCCCACTCCTTCAAGAGCTACACATAGATACATAGGTATGGACAATTGGTTCTGTTGCTCTGGAGAATCCTAACACAACGTCATTACTTTCTTATTTTCTACAAATCCAGTCAATGACTAAAGACTTATTCAGTCATTTCAAAGTATATGTACATATTACATATATATACATATTATATATATATATACACATATACATATCACATGTAATATACATATACATATATCACATTCATATACACATGTAATATTAAGCCCCACTATGTGCTAGATGTTATGTCAGGCTAGATGCTGTGTCAGTGGAAATTTACATATAGATAAAGATATAGATATAGATGTAGATATAGATACAGGTATAAAGATCACCCAAATAAAAGTAGAATTGCACTTGAGTGCAGTGAAGGGTGAAGTATTCGGTGGGATGGAGAATGTAATCGGGCATCAGCTGGGTGGTGAGATAAGGAGAGGGACAAGGCAGGGAGCTGCCTTCTAAGAGAATCAGGAGGTTGGGCCACATCTCTAGTATGAATGACTAAGCAACTACCAATTAGTGACTAGTTCATGTCAACAAGACCAGGCTTCCTACCAGTCCAGGATAAATAGAAGAATGAAATCCCCAAAAATCAAAAGGGAAGAAAGGGCCCACGTGACAGTATCGTGGGCTGAGATGGAGAGAGACAGGATCCAGAAGTTGCAATGGATCTTGAAGGGCCTCCAGTCCAAGCCTCCAGCAGCTGCTCCCCTTCTCCCTACTTCTGGCCAAGTGACCCAAGGTGTGTTTCAGCCCAATCCATCTTGATCGTTTCTCACTCTTGGAAAGCTCTTCCTTCACTGAGCTGAGCTCTGCCTTCCTCCAACATGCTTCCTCATCAGTCCCAGCACAAACATCGGGGGCTAGGCAGGGACTGTCCCCTCTGCTAGCAGTCCTTGCACATAGTAGAAGCTCAAAAAGAACTGTGTTGGATGAATGAGTGAGGGATGGAGAGACCAAATTAATTCAAAGTAAAATCAAAGGAGAGATTTCTGGAGAAAACTATTTTTAACACAGAAATTAAGCTAATAAAAGCAATAAGGGGAATTCTCGGACCATTTTCTGTCTAAATTGGGTTAGGTGTTGAGTCGCCTGAAGGCAAGGAGCTGAACCAGAGGACCTCTCCAAGTCTTTTCTGCTTCATAATTCTATTCACACTAATTATATAACCATTTTTGTGAACAACCACACATTTCTTCAACACAGTTCCATAAGAATAGAGCTGACCTACACCAAAAACCTCTAGAATAAAAATCACAGTACAGACTCTATGAATGGAGAGATCCAAAGAAAGGAATTTATTCAATCATTTAACCTGCTCTCTGTAAATGAAGCTTCCAAATAAATCCTTCTTCTTTTGGTTATTTTGCTTAGCTAACAAATATTGCCAAGCAGAAGTCATACTTATAATGAACGATGATTCAGAATTCTTCTGTATGTGTATAATACACCCCCATCTTTCTACCAGCAACTCTGACTAAAGAAACCATTATTCTAGATACTTCAAGCTAACCAGTTGGCAAACGTGCCCCCATTCTCTTCGTAGAAATGTGAGAAAATTCAAGAGATGGGAAAGGAATGGCTTCGAGGAGAGAGAAAGAGAACCCAAGTGAAGAAATTTTTTTTTTTTTAAGCACTGTTGGAAAGCAGTCCCTCTCAGAGGGGATCTGTGCCCCCATCAAGAGCACTGAGAATGGACAGATGGTAGAGCTGCTGGGTCTGAGGTCCAGCCAGGAAAACAGAAACCACACCAGTTCTATTTAACAGAGAGAATTGATGTAAAGCATTGGTTAAACACCAATTATACAGAACAAAGGTGCAGGTTTCCCAGAAGACAGGTTTTATCCCAGAAGTTTTATCCCAGAAGACAGGACATGGAGCCCACAAAAGCAAGCTAACCTAGTCAGTCAAAAGGTTATTGCCCAAAACCTACTTAGTCAAAATGGTTATTTCCCTACAGTACCATGTGGAGGACACTGAGACCTCAGAAGAGCCCGGGGCTAAAATGGAACCCAAAGCAGTCAAAAGTAGTAAGACGTGGTGTTTTTATACTATTTGTAAAACCCGACAGCTGATATGTATTTCTTCCATGTGTGTCTCCACTTTCTATATCAATTATGAAATCAGGGGCACCTGGGTGGCTCGGTCAGTTAAGCGTCTGCCTTTGGCTCTGGTCAACAGGGAGACTGCTTCTCTCCTTCTGCTGCTTCCCCTATTTGTGTTCTCTCTCTCTCTTTTAAAATATTTTTAAAATCTTTTTTAAAAGTCCTTTTAAATCCTTTTTAAAAATATTAAATCTTTCTTTAAAAAATAAAGTGAAATCAAAATATCATAAACAAGTTTACACAATGTAAGGATTGCTTCATACTCCATAGCACTAACTTGAGAAATACTTTCATTCATGAATTAGCCAAGGGAAAGAGCATTCTAATTAAGAAATTTGACACTGCAGGGCACCTGGGTGGCTCAGTCAGTTAAGCAGCTGCCTTCGGCTTGGGTCATGATCCCAGGGTCCTGGGATTAAGCCCCACATTAGGACCCCCACTCAGCGGATAGCCTGTTTCTCCCCCTTCCTCTGCCTGCTGCTCTGCCTACTTGTACTCTCTCTCCATCTCTCAAATAAATAAAATCTTAAAAAAAAAAAAAACGACTTTACACTGAGGTGCTTAATATGTACAAGTATATTCCATTTCCATCATAAACCCCGATCCATTACGGCCTTGAAAAACTTAATCCATAATATACAAATCATGTATTTTTTATCTTTTTATTTAAATTTAGTTGGCACAATGTTGCATTAGTTTCAGGTGTACAATGTCATGATTCAACAAGTTACACATTATACTGTGCTCACTGCAAGTGAACTACCATCTGTCACCATACAAAGCTACTATAACGCCATTGACCATGTTCCCTATGCTGGAGCGTTGAGTCCCATGATTTATTTAATCCATAATGGGAAGCCTGTATCTCCCACTTCCCTTCACCCATTTTGCCCATCCCCCTGCTACTCTCCCCCTGGAAACCAACAGTTTGTTCTCTGTATGTATAGGTCTGATTTTTCTTTTTATTTATTTGTTTTGTTTTTTAGATTCCACATGTAAGTGAAATCAAAGGGTATTTGTCTTTCTCTGTCTAAATTATTTCACTCGGCATAATACTCTCTAGGTCCATCCATGTTGTTACAAATAACATGGTCTCTTCCTTTCTTGTGGCTACAGAATATTTTACATCTTCTTTATCCATTCATCTATCAATGGATACTTGGATTGCTTCCATATTGGGCTATCATAAACAACGCTGCTTTAACAAACAGGGAGAGATGTATCTTTCCAAATTACTGTTTTCAGGTTCTTTAGGTAAATATCCAGTAGTGGAATTACTCAATCATGTTGTATTTCTTTTTTTTTTTTAAGATTTTATTTATTTGACAGAGAGAGACACAGCGAGCGAGGGAACACAAGCAGGGGCAGTGGGAGAGGGAGAAGCAGGCTCCCTGCTGAGCAAGGAGCCCGATGTAGGGCTCGATCCCAGAACCCTGGGATCATGACCTGAGCCGAAGGCAGATGCCCAATGACTGAGCCACCCAGGCGCCCTCATGTCCTATTTCTGCTTTTAATTGAGAAACCTCCATACTGTTTACCATGCTGCTGCATCAGTTTTCATTCCTCCCCATGTGTATATTTTAAATTCCAGCATTTAAAAAATAAACAGTTTTTTAGCAACTGACTAAATGAATCTCAAATGTATGGCTGCCAGACAAACATATAACCTACCTAAAGATGTATAAGTTGTATCAATAGACCAGTTCTTCAGAAAAGAACAATAAACTCATAGAAATTTGATGAAGAAAAAAAAAAAAAAAGCTGCTGAATTGCAGGTAGAGATCCCAAAGAGGAACCAGAGAAGGGTCAGCTCAGCTGGGGACACCAACATCAGCCGGTTCCCAGCTATTCCGGCTGCAGTGGACCAGTCCACACCGCTGACTTGACGGGGCCAACACAGCCAGGAGAGGGGAAGCAGCCAGCCCACCAGCCTCCTCGGCCAAGAGCAGACTGTTCACTGAGACGCACAAGTGGCCTGCAGAGAAGGTGGAAGCCATGTGATTACCAGACTGAAGAGCGCTGCTTCTTTTCCAGATGCACCAAGAGTCATCCAGAAACAGGAAAGAATGACCCCAGGAAGGGATTTGAATGGGGAAGAATGATTATGCATGTAACTACTTTACAAACCTCCCCCCTACATATGGCTCATGCAATAAGCCAGTCTATCAGATCTTACTTAAGGAAAACCAGAACACAAGCTCTAATAGGCATCCACACCAGGACCCGTGATGGGGAGTGACAGAAGCGGTGGGGACAGGGACAAATGGGCCAGAGGATGCCACAGCTAGCTCTAACGTGCCTGTGGAGTTCAGACGCATCTACACAGAATAATGTGATGTTCTCCAGGAGCAGATGCCCTGGTGGGCTATTTTGGGGCCTGTCAGAAGGGTGCCTCCCTGCCATTTAAAGGTATAAACCGCCCCAGCTCTGAGGTATTGCTGCCCCACAAGAATCGCAGACCCAGTGTGGTCCAGTCTGCTGACTTTTCCCAAAAAAGCTGGAATTCTGGAAGATTATGTAAACTCCCTGAGTTTCCCAACACCACCAACTACTTCAAAATATTTTAGGACACTGTGTGCGTCCACAGTGTCTGCAGAGAGACCTGCCCACCAGGCTGCTGCTGAGATGTAGGGGTGGAATCAACTTCATGCCTTGGTCCAAGCAGAGGCCAAGCAGACCTCGATTCAAGTTCTGGTTCTTATTTCTTACTTGTCTTGGGCTTCAGTTCCTTCCTCCATAACATGCGGATCGTGCCCCTTATTTCCCAAGTGGTTCTGACAATTGAGATTATGCCTATCACGTGTCCAGGATGGTGCCTGACCCTGACAATACACTTGGAAAAGTTACCTCTGAAGCTGACACAAGTGGTCAGACCTGGAAGGAAGCCACAGCCCTGGAGGTTTTGCTGTGTTCTGCCCCGACAGTCCCCAGCCTATAAGTGAGAAGGCTCTCGGGGTCCTCCAACTCACCAAGCTCAGGTAAAGCAGAAACCTCTCTCCTTAGCCGCTCTGCCCCCTGCCCTACCTTGCCCCTCAGTTCCCAGACTCCGCCCAACATCTCCTCCAAGGGTTCAACATCTGGAGAAGTCACAAGCTCAACAGTGAGACCACCTGTTTCAAGATGTATGTGGGGGTCCAGCGTGACTTCTCCCTCCCTCTCCAGGAGCCGGGACCTACATGAGCTATCGGGCCCTCATCCCCGCTTTTCCTAAGCTCTATCTAGTTTCAGTGCCTGAAAGTCCTTCGAGAATAACAATGAGTTTTCACAGGGAAGCATACACTAAGGGCGGGGACGCCATGAGCGCCCAAGTCAATGCCAAAGCAAAAAGGATTCTTTTGCAAGTCGAATTATCGTCCTTCCTTTCAAATTCTCTTTATTTGAGTTTTCAATTATCAAAAGACAGTAAGTGATTGAGGATATGTCTGTCTCCATTCTACCAGAAACCCCATGGAAATTATAACAAAGGGGAGAAATGTGTAGCCTACAAAGCAAGGCGACAATGTCAAGTACATCTGCAGAAGAGAGATTTTGACACCGGTTTAGGAAACAGAAGGCAGAGGGGTCAGTGGTGCCTGATTCCACGGACTGCAGGAAATGACAGCCCAGACTGTCTGCAGAGAGGCACATGGACAAGGAGAGCCCGCTTGCCTCCCAAAATGTGTCTGGAGTCAGAGACCCAGGGTTGAATCTAAGGGTTAAAAGTCACATATAGAAAGGCTGGCCCCTATCCTCTCCAGGGCTCTACTCTCACGCAGAATGCCAGCAGATGGCTTGTACTCCATGCAGGAAAATGGAAGTCTACACCCTGGAGAAACTGAAAGGGAATGATGGTTACAAGACCCAAGAAACCTTATGCCTGAACTTGGGATGGGGCAATGTCACTGGGGAACCAAATATGGAGTGATCTTGACTCTCAGCTCCAATTTCACACCCCATATACAAAAAGCTGGAAGCCAAGGAAATATTCCTCCAGGAGACAGATTCCCATATTCACTTGGGAAAACTGAACAAACCAGAGAAAAGGCCACCAGAGTCTCACATTTGGGAACCACACAGGGAACTATCAGGCACCCACTGAATCCACCCAAAGTTAAGAAAACCATCAGATATTGTAGCAAGCGATCTGATATGAAAAAGAGAAAAAACAAACAAACAAACAAACAAAGAATGAACCCAGAGGAAAAGAGAAGTCTATTCAGGGAACAGAGAGAAAAAAGAACTTTTTAAATTCTATTTTGAGACAAGAATATATTTTGTTTGTGCCAAACTAAACATAATTTTTTTATAAAATAACACTCTTAGAAATTAAAAATATCATTTCAAAGACAAAAAATTAATATAAATGTTCATAAACAATATTGGGAAAATTTCCTGGGAAATTTTTTCTTCTACAAAAAAACAAAAAAAAATTTTGTTCTACAAATTTTGTTCCACAAAATGGCATATAGTTGACACACATAAGAAAAAGGTAAGAAATCTCAAGGATGGGGGGGCACCTGGATGACTCAGTCCTTTAAGTATCTGCCTTTGGCTCAGATCATGATCTCGGGATCCTGGGATCAAGTCCCACATCAGGCTCCCTGCTGAGTGGGGCATCTGCCTGTCCCTTTCCCTCTGCCTCTGCCCCCTACTCCTGCTCATTCTCTTTCTCTCGCTCTCTCTCAAATAAATAAATAAAACCTTTAGAAAATTAAAAAAAAAAAAAACAGAAATTTCAAGGATCATGCAGAGGGTCCGAAATCTAATGAACAGTACAGAGAGCAGAAGATTAAGGTGAAGAAACTCAAAAAATAAAACAAGAAAATTTTGCCAGGACAGAAAAATAAGGGTATCTACACTATGTGCTTAGTAAAATGAGAAAATACACATGCTCCTAAATAACACCACATTATCCTGATATTATAAAACTTCAGAAATAAAGAGAAAATCCTAAGAGCTTCCAGAGAGAAAACAGAGTCACAAGCGAAGACTCCAGAATCAGAAACACATCAAGCTTCCAGCACCGGACACTAGAAGACGGCAGGGCGGTAAAATGCTGACAGAATAATTCTCCAGCTAGAATTGTATATCCCGTCCGACTATGACTCAAACATAGGAAGAGAATGATGGCCTTTTTAGACACAAAAAGACATGGAGTGTTTCCTTATGGAGCGCTCTTAAGAAACTACTATGTGACGTGCTCCAAGCAGAGTTAAAGAGTAAACAGAAAAGCAAAGGAAAACAAGCAGAATAGAGAACAGGATCTAACAAAGGGGAGCTGGTCACCTTGCTCCCACCTGTGTGTGCTCCACAAAACAGCCAGAGTGACCCTTCAAAATACATACTCTCTCTGCAAAACCCTCCATTGGTTTCTCATCCCACAAGGAGGAAGGACCAAAGGGTGCCAGCGGGTATATGGGAAATCTCTGCTCAATTTTTTCCTAAAACTACTCTACAAAATATTGCTCTTAAAAGAACAAAAAGCAGTATGAACACCTACATCTAAAAACTTTCAGACTTTCTTTAAACAACCCTTGAGTCCGAGGAACACAACATTGTAACTGCAGAGTTAGGAAAAACAATATTACAAACAATATTACAAACTATATTACAGAACCCACGGGTTACAGCTAAAGTGGTCTCATGAGAAAAATCACAGCTTTAATACTAAGAGAAATAAATAACAAAGAATTAAAATAAATGATTTAATACTCCAACTCAAGAAATTAGAAATATAACCAGAAAATTAAATTAAGTAAATCAGAAGAAGGAATCAATAAAGAACAGAAATAAATGATTTGGGATCTAGAAAGTGGTAGAAATCAATCTAGAGACTTTTTTTAGAAAACATAATTTTTAACAGTTGTCACTAACAAGCCAAGAAAAAAAAAAGAAAAGAAAAAGCACACACATACACAAAAAAACCTTTTTGAGTAACTATAGATACAGAGGAAATTTAGAGAACCATAGATTAGCTTGGATAATATGGATATATTGGATAATATATGGATAATACATATATACTCTGATAAAATAGATGGTTTTCTAGGAAAATACAAGTTACATAAACTCATCAACTTTGGATAGGAAAAATCTAAAGAGACAAATTTCCATTTAAAAAATGGAGCAAGTAGGGGCGCCCGGGTGGCTCAGTGGGTTAAAGCCTCTGCCTTCAGCTCAGGTCATGATCCCAGAGTCCTGGGATGGAGCCCCGCATTGGGCTCTTTGCTCAGCAGGGAGCCTGCTTTCCTTCCTCTCTCTCTGCCTGCCTCTTTGCCTACTTGTGATCTCTGTCAAATAAGTAACTAAAATATATTTTTTTAATGGAGCAAGTTGTGGGGCACCTAGGTGGTTCAGTCAGTTAAGCATCTGCCTTCGGCTCAGGTCATAATCTCAGGGTCCTGGGTTTGAGTCCCACATCAGGCTCTCTGCTCAGCAGGAAGCCTGCTTCTCCTCTCCCTCTGCCTGCCCCTCTGTCTGATGCTCTCCTGACTTGTGCGCTCTCTCTCTCTCAAATAAATACATAAATTCTTTTAAAAAATGGAGCAAGTTGTCAAAAAGAGACATGCATGCATACAAAGGACCAGTTTTCCAAATTTTACCAACCACTAAAGAAACTGGTAACATAAATGCTATTTAAACTGTTAGCACAGCACAAAAAAAAAAAAAAAAAGTATAGCTTTCAAATTTTTCTTATGAAGCCAGCATAATATTGACGGAAAATTAAACAGAGATAAAATACCCAAACTGTAGAAAAATCTCCCCCATGAATATTAATGCAAAAATCCTAAATAAAATATTAGCAAACAGAATCCAGTAGCACAGTAAAAAAAAAAAAATACAGTGACTCAGTTCTCATATCAGTACTGCAAAAATTATATGATCATTGGATATGTATTAAAATATTTATTACCACCATATCATAAAAAAGTCATATAATCATTTCTTTAAATACCACAAGGCTCCTAATATAATATTCAACATCAATCTTGAATTTTGAAAAGACCTTATTTATTTATTTATTTATTTATTTGAAAGAGAGAGAGAGAGAGAGAAAGAGAGCACAAGCAGAGGGAGGGGCAGAAGGAGAAGCAGACTCCCCACTGAGCAAGGAGCCCAACACAGGGCTAGATCCCAGGACCCTGGGATTATGACCTGACCCAGAGGTAGATGCTTAACTGAATGAGCCACCTCAGTGCCCCAGAATTTTTTTAATTAGAAAAATAAATTGATGCTTACTTGTTCACTATGGTTTCTTATACACATATACAGATGGATAAAACATACATATACACATACCTATATGTAGCTATGTAGCTATATACACATACATACATACATACATACACATATGCTTAATGGTACATACTAGAGGCTTTCCTCACTAACATCAGGAACGAGACCAGGATATGCCCTGTACTCATTCTCTTTGCCCCTACAGATCTACTCTATCCCTCCTGACCTTGCCCTCGCTAGGGAAGCTCACCTATGTAGAGCATCAAGAGGATGCCTTATCTCTGGCTACTCACTGGGTTCTACCAACGGGGCACACTAGCAGACAGGAGCACAGGTGATCTGTCATAGAAGGTTGGCTGTGGTTCTCAACTAAAGGCCACCACTCCTGTCTCAGCACCCTCCCATAGAGCTCTCTCGGGCTCCAGTCTCCAGCAGCTTCTCCCGCCCTTCACCCCTTCAGGCCTAGAAGGTTTTAGAGTTTCCCACTGTTCCTGGCCGGAGTACGGCACCACACCCCATTTCCCTGCACTTTGTTCACACTTGGGAAGCAATTTGTTTATTAAAACCTCTCTGCTATTACCCAATTTGAATGGGCCACCTGTGTTAGATTAGAACTCTGACTTCCTCCCCACTATCAGATGCAATTAGACATGAGGACGAAAATTGAGTATAAAAAGAATGGAGTAAAAGGATCATTAGAAGCAGAGTACATGATTATATAGTGGAAAAACCTAAAAAGGAATCCACTGAAAACATTATGAAAATGGATTAAGTTGTCTAATTACAAATACACAAAATTATTATATTCCCTACATGCAATTTAGAAAACATAATGAAAAACTCTCTTAAAATAACAGTGGGAAAAAAAAGAATATGTGAGAAGAAAATTAAAAAGAAATGTGTAAGACCTATCTAAATAAAATGTCATAATGCTTCTAAAGAATATCCTTAAATAAATTGAAAGGCATATGGCATTTGTTGAGATAGGGAGACTCAATATTAAAAGGATATCACACTCCTGGGTATTTACCTCAAAGATACAGATGTCGTGAAAAGAAGGGCCATCTGTACCCCAATGTTTATAGCAGCAATGGCCACGGTCACCAAACTATGGAAAGAACCAAGATGCCCTTCAACGAACAAATGGATAAGGAAGATGTGGTCCATATACACTATGGAGTATTATGCCTCCATCAGAAAGGACAAATACCCAACTTTTTTTTTTTTTAATTTTATTTATTTGACAGAGAGAGAGAGAGAGATCACAAGCAGGCAGAGAGAGAGAGGAGGAAGCAGGCTCCCCGCCGAGCAGAGAGCCCGATGTGGGGCTCGATCCCAGGACCCTGGGATCATGACCTGAGCTGAAGACAGAGGCTTAACCCACTGAGCCACCCAGGCGCCCCCGAATACCCAACTTTTGTAGCAACATGGACGGGACTGGAAGAGATTATGCTGAGTGAAATAAGTCAAGCAGAGAGAGTCAATTATCATATGGTTTCACTTATTTGTGGAGCATAACAAATAGCATGGAGGACAAGGGGAGTTAGAAAGGAGAAGGGAGTTGGGGTAAATTGGAAGGGGAGGTGAATCATGAGAGACTATGGACTCTGAAAAACAATCTGAGGGGTTTGAAGTTGGGGTACCAGGTGGTGGGTATTATAGAGGGCACAGATTGCATGGAGCACTGGGTGTGGTGAAAAATACTGAATACTGTTTTTCTGAAAATAAATTAATTAATTTATAAAAAAATTGAAATAAAATAAAATTAATAAAATTTTTTTAAAAAGGATATCACACTTCCCTAAATTAATACATAAATTTAATATAATCTCAATATAAATACCAACCAAAAAAGTTTAGAATACAATCTGATTCTGAAGTTTATATGGAAATCCATAAAAAGCAAAAAAAAAAAAAAAAAAAAAGGCACTTGACCAGCTCAGTAAGAGAGCATGTGACTCTTGGTCTCAATCTCAGGGTTGTGAGGGCAAGCCCCACGCTGGAGGTAGAGTTGATTTTAAAAATAAATAAATTAGGGATGCCTGGGTGGCTCAGTCAGTTAAGCATCTGCCTTCAGCTACCCAGGATCTTGGGATCAAGCCCTGCATTGGGCTCCCTGCTCAGCAGGAAGTCTGCTTCTCTCTCTCCCACTCCCCCTGCTTGTGCTCTCTCTGTCTCTCTCTCAAATAAAATAAGTAAAATCTGAAGAAGAAATGAAAAGAAGTAAAAATAAATTTAATTTTAATAAAAAAACAAAAACAAATTTGAAAAAGAAAAGAGGAGACACTTGCCCTAATAAATATTAAAATATATTATAAAATTAGCATTAAGGTATTATAAAAGTGACATATGAATAATTAGATCAAGGCAACCAGATAGAAATCCCAGAAATAGACCAAAATATCTATTAAAATCTAGTATATTATGAAAATGATATTGAGTATCAGGAGGGGGAAATTCAGTACATTAATGGTATTAGGCAACTAAATAGGTATTTGGGGGAAAAATTAAGCTAGATCTCTCAATACTCAGACCAAATGAAGTTTATTCCAGATGGATGAACACTTTTAATATAAAAATGAAACCAAGGTCATACTAGAAGAAAACTGGAGTCATTTTTTTTTTTTTAGGTTCTGGAAGTGAGAAAGACCAGGAGCCATGATGCTATCTGTTAAAAATTGCATTCTCGGTGTATAGAAACTGAATCACAAAAGGATAAACCATTGCTACTGATGGTTCAGGATATCCCTGATGCCAAACATAAGGTCTCTGCAATTCTTTTGCTCCTTCCTTAATGAACCAAAGATGGCTGCTGAAGCTCCAGCCATGTTTTCTGCTTCCCAGGCAACTGGGAAGAGAAAGGCTAACTGGCTTTCACAGAAGCCCCACTTGACAAATTTGGCTTTCTTCTTATTGCCCACCCTTACCTGCAAAGAAGCAGGAACACTGCCCAGCATTTTGTTGATAAGGAAGGATGACAGGGGTCCCTGTGTGGCTCAGTTGATTAAGCATCTGCCTTTGGCAGCGTCATGATCTCAGGGTCCATGGGATCAAGCCCTGCATTGGGATCCCTGCTCAGTAAGTAGTCTGGTTCTCCCTCTATCCCTCCCCCCTGCCCATGATCGATCTATCTCTCTCTCTCTCTCTCTCTCTCTCTCACATGCTCTCACTCTCTCAAATAAATAAATAAAATCTTAAAAGAAAAAAAAAAGGAAAGAGGATAAATAAAATAAATATTGGGTAGAAAATTGGCACCTTCTGCCAAAACTGCAAACTTTTTGAACTTTTCTTTTTTTTAAGATTTTATTTACCCATTTGACAGACAGAGATCACAAGTAGGCAGAGAGGCAGGCAGAGAGAGAGGAGGAAGCAGGCTCCCCACTGAGCAGAGAGCCCGATGCGGGGCTCGATCCCAGGACCCTGGGATCATGACCTGAGCTGAAGGCAGAGGCTTTAACCCACTGAACCACTCAGGTGCCCCCATTTTGGACTTTTTAAAACCAACTTTGAACCTACAAAAAAGTGATAAAATAGAACAGATAACTTTTACATACCACATACCACTACCCCACCCCACCAGCCTACACTAATGTTAGCATCTTACATAACCATAATATAATCATCAGAACTAAAAAAAAAATCCATACTGGCATGATACTGAAGACTTTTTACTGTGATCTCATCAGTTTTCCACCCATGTCCTTTTTCAGTTCCAGGAGCCTATCCAGATACTATGTTGCACTTAGTTGTCATTTCTTCTTACTCTGCTGCAGTCTCTAACAGATCCTAACTCTTTGGTGACCTTAACATTTTTGAAAAGCATTAAGTTATTTTGTTGAATTCTCCTCAATCTGGATTTGTCTGATGTTTTCTCAAAAGTGGACCATGGTTACTACACAATGGCAAAATTTGGTTAGATAAAAACTGAAATTTTTGGCATGAAAGAAACATTATAAGCAAATTCAAAAGATAAACCCCAAATCGAAGAAACAATCCACAAGAAAGGACACAACAAAAAGCCAATCCCCTTAATATATAAATAGTTTCAACAAATCAAAAGGATGTAGAATCCAACCAAAAATTGGCAAAATACACTATTAATTCACATAAAAAGAATTATAAATGGTTCCAAAATTTATGAAAATACACTCAAACTTAATCATAATGACAGAAATGCAAAATAAAGCTGTAATTATATCTCATTGTAGTTCCCTGTCCCTCTGGCAAAGAGGAAATTACTTAACGATATTCTCTGCTGGCGAAAGTCTAGAGAAACAAATTATGTTGGTGGAAATGTAAATTGATACCACCTCTCTGAAAAACAGCTTCACTGTGTCATCCAAACTTAAAATGGCTTTACTGTTTCACCAGAAATTCCTCATATAGGAACTCATCCGTTTAGGTAAATAATAAACACACATATGAAATGATGTGTGTAAAGAATATTCATTGCAGAGCTGATGATAATCTAAATTTCCATCCATAGAGCCCCAGTTAAATAAATGTGGGTGTGTGGTTACAACAAAATATGATGCAACCACCTGCTATAAAGAATAAGGTATGCTTACATGCGTAAATAGAGAACAATACCTTGGGCGCATTATTTAAAAAATAAAAAAGTTAGGGATATTGTGTATAGTGTGCTATTTCAGAGGGGAAGGAAATTGTGTATATATATGTATATGTATGTGTGTGTGTGTGTGTGTTTATATATATGTATGTATGTATACATACATACATACATATATATATAAAATGCTTGAATGTGCATGAATTTAACGTAAAATAATGTCACATTAAAAAGGCCCACTGGGGGCGCCTGGGTGGCTCAGTGGGTTAAACCTCTGCCTTCGGCTCAGGTCATGGTCTCTGGGTCCTGGGACCGAACCCCACATGGGGAATCTCTGCTCAGCGGGAAGCCTGCTTCCCCCTCTCTCTCTGCCTGCCTCTGCCTCCTTGTGATCTCTGTCAAATAAGTGAATAAAATTATAAATAAATAAATAAATACCTTAAAAAATATATAGAAAGAAAGGCACATTGCTCTGAAGAGGGATTCTGCCTGATAGGACATATCAATGGTAGAGGAAAAATTTTTACTAGAAACACACAGAATACCCGAGTAGTAAAAGAAATGCATTTATAGCAAGATACTGGGCTTTGGCTCTCCAGGAAACCACAGCCTGTGATGATACACTTTTCATTTATTTAACTAATGGTTGTTAAACAAGGAAAACAAAGGAGAAGAGGGGTCAGGTGGGATGGGGTAGTGCCAGGGAGATAAACTCTCCCCCATAACATCAGGAAGACAGGGACAAAGTCTAAATGGGAGAAATCAAGAAAGAGAGGCATGAGTGTATGATTTAGAAATATGGAAGTAACCATGGAAAGAGAGAGTGGAGATAATTAAAAGTGATTGCCTGTGGGAAAAAGCAGGGCAGGGTCTCTTCCACCAAAATTTTTGTTGGTACCATTAGATTTTTAACACTGAGCACATCTTACTTCAATAAAAAGTAAAATTTTAATGCATGAATAATTTGTTGCAACAGGTATAACCCAAAGTTGTAGAAGAAAATAACTGATGTGCACAAAAACCCCTGCTTTGTTCTTGCCTCTGAAATAACCACACTCTTATGTGTGTACTTACCTTCATGTACATTTCTCTAGACCTATACAAATAGAAATATTACATATATACAAATAAACAATTTATAACATATATGTCTCTATCTGGGTGTACATATATATATATATATATTTGGTATATGTATATATGGGAAAATATATTTGTGTATTTGTGTATGTACATATATTTATATATATCATACAAATATATATTATATATGCATATAAATATAAAAATTTTTTGATACTGAAAAGTTTTTTGGGGGGGCACCTGGGTGGCTCAGTTGGTTAAACCTGCCTCCAGCTCAGTTTATGATCCTGAAGTCATAGGATCAGGCCCTGAGTCAGGCTCCCTACTCAGCAGGGAGTCTGCTTCTCCCTCTTACTCTGCCCCTCCACCTGCTGCTTCTTTCTCTCTCTCTCTCTCTCTCTCTCTCAAATAAATAAATAAATTCTTTAAAGAAAAAGAAGATGAAGAAGAGGAGGAGAAGGGGCACCTGGGTGGCTCCATCTGTTAAGCATCTGCCTTCAGCTCTCTTCTAGGCATACTGGGATTGAGCCCCTCATCGGGTTCTGCACTTAGCGGGGAGCCGGCTTGAGATTCTCTCCCTCTGTCCCTCCAGCTTGTGCTTGCTCTCTCTCTCGCTCTCTTTCTCTCTCTCAAATAAATAAGTAAATCTTTTTTAAAAAGAAGGAAAAAAGTTTTGTTTTAAATTCTAGAAAACCTTCTGCTCTAGGGCATACCACTGAAGTTATCCATATAGATACAGATGTACATATAGATATGAGAGCAAAGATACACAGAGATACAGCTAGAGATACAGATATAAATACAAAAATATCCTCCACATCTCTTTCTCTTCACCTCCAGTCTCCGTTCATGCGTTCGAGATTCTTCAGCAAGAATCTTCAACCAGGATTGTAAATGGCTGACAGCCTTCAGACATAGCGCCTTTGGGACCTGCTGCAGAGCTCAAGCTGAGGTCATATACTGCTTAGGCCACTCCCAGCCAGTGGCTAAACCCAGTGTGGGCACAAGGACTGGCCATTTTGTCCCATCCAGACACCACAGGCAGTCTCTGGGCTGAAGAGCCACAGGGGGATGGCTGACTCTCACAGCTGCGTCTCAATGCTTCTCCCCTGTCTTCTGGCACAGAAAGCAGACCTTCATCATGTCTGAAGGCTTTCCCTGACTATCCCTGCTCCTTCTCTTTGTCTTTCACAAGCATTAACCCTAAATGCCTTGTAGTTCTAAGTGTGTCTTGGCAACTGCCTCCTAGACGACCCACATGACTCACTTTGCAGCTGAGCAACACCAAAAGAACCTCCCTACTCTTGGGTGTGGTCATTTGACCAACAGGTTGTCCCAACCCCAAAGCCCATAGATGGTTAGTTCTCCAGCCTCTGCAAGGGGTCTCACTCTCTGGGATCAACACTATGGGCAGCCTCAGAGCCGAAGTTTCAGAAGGACTCTTCAGGAGAGCCCAAGCTTCTGCTGGCTGGAACTCCTCAGAAGCACAATGTCTGCAGTCTTCCCTCTGGGATGCTGGGAGAGGTTGGTATTGTCCCCTGCACTGCTCCCTCCCGGTTAACCCGATGCCTTAGAGAATTCTGCCCCTCTCCCATGCCCTTTCCACTAGTCTTTCTCAGACAACTCAAATTCACAGCCATGCCTGTATTGGCCATTGGTCCTTACTGGTTGTTGTGTTCCTCCAAAGAGGAAGAGGGCCTCAGAGAGGCACATGTATGCCGCCATCTTCCCAGAGTTCGATGAGAGTAATGACAGAAGTGAACTAGGAGGGTCCCAGATGCCAAATGGACAACGAGCAGGAAGGGGTATGAAGAGATGACCAGGGGCCACCCAGGACAAACGGGACCCACCACGCAACATGCCAACAGACTGGCTATCTGGACAGACCTCAAGCTGCCTTTCATGCCAAACAGTACAACACAGACCTTGGTCTAACAAGATAAACCTCACTGACTGATCACTTTCACTTTGTGGATCTCTACATTTCCAAATTACCACAAGAGAATCAAGACTAGGCAGGATTTCCAAATTGGCCTCCACTCTCCCAGAAGTTCTGAATCCTTCAAATTAGCATCTGTCAATGAGTCTTGTCAGATAATGGGGGTGGGGGGAAGGTGGAGAGGGAATAAAGAAATAAAAGAAGCCCAACAACACTTATGTTCCTTCTAGTCAGTATTGATTGTATGTCATTAACTGTTGGATTGTTTTCCACCTTTTCACTTCAAAATTATTCCAGGAAGAAATGAATATTTTTCAGCTGCTGACAGAGATCATCAAATGTACTTCTGAACTCTTCTAATGAAAGACAATTACTTTATGTTGCCTTAGGCTCTTTCCAACCAACAGAATGTCGATGTCAAATTCTCCAATTAAAAGGGACATTTATGAAGAGACTAATAAAAACTTTAAAGAATAAAGTTGCGCTTGCAGCCGTGCTAGCAATCATAACTTTCTATCAAGTAGCACGGCAGCTCCTGCTGTGTGCTGGAAAATGAACCAGAAAGTCCCATGGCCCCGGATCTGCATCTGAAATCCGCCACATAAGCTGTACCACTTGAGCAAAATGTCGAACTCACCAGGCCTTCATTTCCTCAGCTTTCATGTAATGGATTTGCAAAATATTTAACAATTGACTACTTTTCCCAACAAATCTTCTCCAGAGCTTCAATCTATTATAAATATATGTGATGGGTTCTGCCCCGCCCCAGCTCCCAACCAAAAAAATATGTGCAGTCCTAACCCCCAGACCTCAGAGTGTGACCTTATTTAGAGACGGGGTCTTATAAAGATCATCAAGTTAAAATGAGGCCATTAAAGTGGGCCAGCATCCAGTATGTCTGTTGTCCTTATATAAAGGGACATCTGGACACAGAGGGAAGACGATGTGGAGAGACACGGGGAGAAGACGACTGCCTACAAGGCTGAGGCTGCCAGAGGGAAGGGGAGAATCCAGGAACAGGTCCTCCTTCTCTGACCCACACCTTCAGAGAGCTCGTGGCCCTCCCTACACCTTGATTTCAGTTGCTGGCCTGTGGAACAAGAAGACAGTAAATTTCTATTGTTCTAAGCCACCCAGCAGAGGTGTTTCATTACAGCAGCTCTAGCAGACTAATACACCATGAATGCCAGGTTTATATTTTCCATTGTTTTTTGGTTGGTTGGTTGGTTTTTATTATTGTGTTCAGTTGGCCAACATATAGCACACCGCTAGTTTCTGATGTAGTGTTTGTGAGATGCCACAGAGCACAACACAAACCCCTGAAACTGCATGATGGTTAAGAGCCCTGTGCCTCTTTTAGCCCATAGTAGGGTGTCTTTTCATGATCCTAAGGCACTAAAACTCCCGAGTCTTGAGCCACAGAAGGGCATTTTGTTCTGTGATGCTGGAACGTGAAGTGTGTACTCATGAGGCCCACGTCTGTAAGAACTAGTCAAGTGTGTATAGTTTATCTGCTACTCTTAATTGTAAAATTTAATCGACCTCAATATGCTATGCCCTACTCATGCCAGATAACAGAGAAACCAATTCGGATCCTTTTTTTTTTTTTTTCCTAAATAATTGGCAACAGAGAGATAGATATTAAGATTGCCTTTGTAACCTCTTAGTTATGTGAGCCATGCCCAAACGTGCTGGAGGATACAACCCACTGCTGCCAAAAAGAAATCTTAAACTGAGAGAAACCACTAGGTGATGGTGATTAGTCACAACGTTCAGTTCTTTGCCTTTCCAATCCCTGGCCAGACGGGTGTCCTAGAGTCTCTTGAGTGGCCCATTTCCCACCCCTTCCCTCCTGGCAGACCGCCAGCTTGCAATCCACCAGACTGGAAAGCCCCTGAGAGCTTCTTCAGAACCATCCTCTAGGTCCTCTGGAGTGAAACAGCTACAAGACCCAGAACCATATCCCCTGACAACTGTAGCTCTTAAAATACAGCTTGGATAAACTATAGTGTTAATACTCTCTTTTTAACTCTTACCAAAAGTGCGTGTGTGTGTGTATAATATAGAATATTTTATTTATGTTTTACATATAACATGTTACATTATTATATATAACATAATATATAACTAATAACATTTCATTTAAATTTTATGTATATTTTATTACATATATTATTGTAATTCATAGTTACATGTTTAATTGTTTCATATATTATACATATATATTTTTTAGGAAAGGACACAAGGCACAGAAAAGAAGGGGCATGGCTGGCAAAAAAAAAAAAAAGCCCTCTTATCATCTATTTTATCTGCATTCAGTCCACACAGATCTAAATCTAGATAAATAGTTTCACATTTATACTCATGTCAGTACGAAGATAGGATATAAGGGGTGCCTGGGTGGCTCAGTCAGTTGAGTGTCCAACTTGGTTTTGGTTCAGGTCATGATCTCAGGGCGCTGGGATCAAACCCCATGTTGGGCTCTTTGCTCAGCTGGGAGTTTGCTTGAAGATTCTCTCTCTCTCTATCCCCTTCCCCCCCAAGCGTATGAGCATGTTTGTTTTCTCTCTTTCTCTCTAAAATAAATAAATAAATCTTTAAAATCAAGAACAACAACAACAAAACAAAGGATATGAAATCACAAGTGGGAAAAAAGTTGCTCGGTTCAAAACCCAACTTAACTGACTAATAGAGAGAGACCATTTCAGATGACAATACCTCCAAGACATGGTTTCAAAACACACACAGGGACAAGAAATTTAAGCCATTGGACACTATCACAGGGATACCTCCCTTGCTCCCAGGTTCCTCTCTGGAAGAGCTTCACCACTGAAATGAGGCCCAGGGGGCTACATGCTCTTGGCTCAGACTGAGAGCCACCAACTGAATGGACACAGAGCCAGACCACCGCCCTGTTCTTATAGTCTCCATTTACAGGGCTTTGACATTCATCATTTTGTTCAGCCCCACAGCACCCCCAAGGAAGGCCCTGTTAATCCTCCTTTGTGGTCAGGAGGGAAACTGAGACCCAGATTAAACAAATGTCCCAACTTGCCTCAGCAGAAGGACACTCCAGATCTTGGAGTGACAAGGGACAAAGGCCATCCTCTGTTTTCCTCGAGACACAGGATTCCCCTCCATGTGGCTGTATGTTCCTCAGGTCCAGGCCTGACTCCTTCTCAAACCCAGAGCCGCTGCCCTCAAGCTGCCCTCAGATTTCTCCCCTATGAGGCCCTGGGAAAGTACAGGGCTCTGTGGGAGGAGTTTCCCAGCCCTCCTGGAATCCTGTCAGTCACTTCCTTTCTGGGAAGTTTTCTGCACCCTTCTGAGCCTCAGTTCCCTCATCTGGAAGGCGAGTGTAAGCCGTGCTCACCGTGCAGCACCTTCTCAGAAACCCAGGGGCTAACAGACTCAGCACACACAAGACAGCGGCACAGGTGACACAGCAAAGAGCAGTGGGTTTGGGTCTCCATGGGGATCTCTAGCCAACTGAAAGGTCCGTGCCCCACAGACTCCACTTCAGTGTAGAGCCTTTCCAAGGAAGGACAGCCAGGGCCGCCTGCAAGGTTCTCTTTGAAAACTGTGCAACCTCAGAACCTCAGAGTTCCTCTGAGTATCATGCAAACCTTGACTCTGGGCAGTATTATCCAAGGAAAGAGGAGGCCCTCTCACTTCGTCAGTTACCAAGTTCAGATCCCTTAGTAGCTATTGAGGCTTTATTGTTTCTTTCCTTTTTTTGGAATTTTCTGAACTTCTTTTTTTAATGAATTTTGGTTTTTAAAGATTTTTATTTATTTATTTGAGAGAGCGAGAGGAGAACACAAGCGGTGGGGAGGGACAGAAGGAGAGGAAGCAAACTCCTTGCTGAGCTGGGAGCCGACGTTCCTGGGGCTGGATCCCAGGATCCCGAGATTATGACCTGAGCCGAAGGCAGACCCTCAACCGACCAAGACACCCAGACGCCCCCTGAACCTAATTTGGTTTTGGCTTCTTCCTGCCCAGCATCCTGACTCTAAAACAAAAGAGAAATCCCACTTGGTATATATGACTTAGAAACTTATTTTAACCATGCAAAGAGATTATCTGCAATTCTTTAGCGATGCCTTGTGGTATAGAACTAGAACAGAAAAATATAATACTTTGCTTTAAAGATTGATTGATTGATTGATTGACTGATTTCTATATCTGAGAGAGAGAGTGTAGGAACCTTCTCAAACAGGCTCCCCACTGATTAAGAGCCCGATGCAGGGCTCGATCTCAGGATGCTGAGACCACGACCTGAGCTGAAACCGAAAGTCCTTCGCTTAACTGACTGCACCACTGGGGCGCCCCCAGAAAATTATAATTCTAAACTGTTCTTCTCTGTCCCATCTTTCTTAAAGGACAGAGAGAGAGAGAGTGTGTGTGTGTGTGTGTGTGTGTGTGTGTGTGCCTGGTTGTCTGTCTGTCTATGGAGTAAGAGGCTGCCAGTGCAGACAGGCAAGAAGATACAAGAGAGATGAAGTTACATTTTTACATTTGGAAACTGCCTATTGAGCACAGACTTGTAGCCAGGGCAGCAGGGAAGAGAAAACAGTGGCACCTGTCTCTGCTAGCTCATAGTCTAGCTGCAGAAGCAGCCCAGGAAGCTTCAAAAGACAGAAGAGTGTGGGAGATACTAAGATGCAGGGAATCCCGAAAGGGTAGGGGGAGTCAAGGGAAGCGCATTTAAATCTAAGGGTGAGGAGGGAAAAGCGCTTCCCATCCTTCCTCAGCAGGGCTTACACACGTAGCTTTGTATTTTGCATGCTTATTTCCTGCCTTGGGTTTGTGGTCAGTCTAATTACTTGAAAGATTTATTCTAAGCTCTAATTCCTCTGCAGACGCCATCCAAAAGGAGAGCAGAGAGGGAACCTTCCGTGCTCAGAGAGCATTTCTGATGCAGGACAGTCTCCAACAGACACTCTGATAATCCTCTTTGTTTCGGTTAATCTGGATGGTGTGTGACCCAGCGATCGCATTACTGGGTATTCACCCTAAAGATACAAATGTAGTGATCTGAAGGGGCCTGTGCTTCCCAGTGTTTATAGCAGCAATGTCCACAATAGCCAAACTATGGAAAGAGCCTAGATGTCCATCAACAGGTAAATGGATAAAGATGTGCAATATACATACCATGGAATACTATGCAGCCATCAAAAAAACCGAAATCTTTCCATTTGCAACAACGTGGATGGAACCAGAGGGTATTGTGCTGAGCCAAGTAAGTCAATCAGAGAAAGACAATTATCATATGATCTCTCTGATATGAGGAATTTGAGAAGCAGGTCAGGGGTTCTAGGGGGGTAAGGGAGGGGAAAATGAATCAAGGTGGGACCAGGGAGGGAGACAAACCATAAGAGACTCTTAAACTCGGGAAACAAACTGACAGTTGCTGCTGGGTGGAGGGGTAGGGATAGGGTGCCAGGGTGATGGACACTGGGGAGGGTATGGGCTATGGTGAGTGCTGCGAGTTGTGTAAGACTGATGATTCACAGACCTGTACCCCTGAAACAAATAATGCATTTTATGATAACTTTTAAAAAGTTAAAAAAATAAAAATAAAGACGTCTCAAAAAAAAAAAAATGGTATGCCACTGAGCCCTGCCTAACTATGAAAAGCTTTGACCAAGTGACTTGCAAGCTGAGCCTTCTCAGGGTTGTTCTGGAATCGTGTGTCATAAAAAGAAGCCCCACACACCTGGCTCGTGAGCACCCGGCACTGGGATGCTGTCTTGAGAAGCAACTTGATCTCGAACCAGAGCCTAGAATTCAGATGTGCTGTACAAGGCCCAATATGGAGAAGCACTGTTCCGTCTTACCACGTACGGTCCATGAACACACAGCTGTGCGTATGTGCCCGCACTCAGCAGACTTCCCGGTGCCTGGTGATCGAAGCTGCCTACCTTAGTGGCCTGCCCCCTGGTCCCCAAAGTAAATGTTGTGCCTTCTGTACCAGCCATCTCTGCCCTTCAGCCATCTCAAGGACGCCTTCTGATTCTGAGGAAAGTCTCTCCAGCCAGTTTCACATGATGCATTAACCACACGGAGAACTGTCATTTTGTTTACACAGGTAAGAGCTGTATTCTTTTTATTTTTAATATTGGAAGACTTCTCGTGAACTCTAAGCCACTCTGTCCATCAGGTGTAATCTGGCCCTGTCAGGTACACACGGGCATCTGACTGCCTTTGCAAACACATCCAGGGAAAAAGCAGACTTCTCTGGGCAAGAGCCACACTCAGCAGCAAGGACGGCGTCGATGAGCTCCAAAATAAAGATGCCACATCATGGGCAATGGCTGCAACCAAGATCAATAACTCACTTAAGGACAGGATCATTCACACTCCTCCAGGATCTAGCCACCCCCCGCCCCCTGAGCCAGCCACAAAGGTCATCTACAGGGGACTGTAGCAAGTTCAGGGCCAGTATCACTTACCTCTTCATATCTCTCTGCGGTGGTGCTTCTGTCCATTCAGAGCCGGGACCGTAGTAGAGCATCTGGGTTACTACTGAGGTGGAGGAAGAGAAGCTCCACGGACTTCCCACCATAAAGAACTCAGTTAGGAACTCTGCCTACTGCCAAGTACATATATCCTCATTTTATGTTCCCTAACTAGAGAGAAAACTGTAGGATGAGTTCACAGACATACTGAGACCCCTGAGATTTGAGCTCAGCTCAGTTCCCCGTTTATAACCTGAGCACCAGAAGCTCCCATTTCAACAGATGTTCCTGGGGCATTTGGGATCTCCAGGAATCCAGGAATTAGCATCAGTTCGGAGTCAGAAAATCCTGAAGAGTCTCTGGATATCTTCTTCCCCAGTGTGGCATCACCATCTTCCTTTGGGGAAGGCTTGAAGAAAGGTTTAGAGTCTGTACTTGTGACAGCCCAGCAGTCTGCAGGGAAACCCCGGCTTCCCAGTCAAGGGGCTCTAGATCTGAGAACCAGCTTGGGACCTGGGATTGGAGCACAAGGCCAGACTCTCCACAGTGGAAAGTTTTCCATAATACAGATACATCTTTTTTTTTTTTTTTAAGATTTCATTCATTCATTTGAGAGAGAGAGAGCATGCATGAGTCGGGGGAGGGGCAAAGGAAAAGGAAGAGAGAAGCAGGCTCCCCACTGATCAGGGAGCCTAACATGGGGCTCAATCCCTGGAACCTGAGATCATGAACTGAGCTGAAGGCAGGCGCTTAACCAGCTGAGCCACCCAGGTGCCCCCCCCAAAAATACGTTTTAGTAGGCTGCTCATCTATCTCTTTCCTAAGAACACTGTGATCATTAGCCACTTCCACAGATGCTGGTGGCCACAGCCCTCCATCCCCACCAAAGCCAGAGAGCCCAGCGGGGCAGTGGCACCTCCAATCATCGGGGAAGAGCAATCAGTGGAGCTTTTCAAGAATGTTAGCGTCCCCCCTCGCCCCTGCATTTCTTAGCTCCTTAACAAGGGGAAGGTGCTCTGGGCCCTCTTGAGGGATGTGGTAGGCAGAGGAGAGTAAAGGTTTCACAAAATAAATCCACTTCCACATTCCCAATCCCCCTAACCCTTTAGATCCCTTTCTCCATATTATGCCGAAGACATTCTGGCATCTCGCCTTCATGAAGCGTGGGTCCCCACGGGGTCCCAACTATAGCCATCCAACCAAATAAACCAGTAGACCAATCTGCAGCTGCACATGACCACCTGGTTCTCTGGTAAGAGCAACCATACAGAGAAATATGGTCCCCCGGTGTAGTATCCTGTCTTCTCTGCCTAGCATCCTTAAAATACACGACTACACGTAGTTCCCAGGGTTCTGGTAATGTAAGTCATCAAAACCTTGCAATTATTTTGTAATACAGGCTATTATCTTTTGTGAAGACTTTGTACTTGTTCCTTGGAGTGTGCTGAACCATGAGCGGTCGTTGGTTGGGTTTTGGTTAAGGTAGGCCTACCTCGCAAGACCACTTCCCCGTGCGAGATTTCAGGGTCTTCACATGATGAAAGCCTGGTCTCCTCGGGCACTGAAGGCAAGCTGCTCCCACAGTCAGAAAAAGGATCCAAGTGTCTCCGGGCTTCCAAATTACCAGCTTCACCTGAGTCCATCCAGATGTCCCCATCCCAGGACTCAGGGTCCCACTCCTTCCCAAAGAATACCCTAAATTTCCTGTTAGAGACTTGCCTTAGCTCCGATTTCACTTTTTAATTCAAGAAAGGCTTTAAGAGGCACCTGGGTGTCTCAGTTGGCTAAGTGTCTGACCTTGGCTCAGGTCATGATCCCAGGTCCTGGGATCGAGCCCCGCATCAGGCTCCACACTCAGCGGGGAGTCTGCTTGAGATTCTCTCCCTCTGCCCTTTTCTCCACTTTGCCCTCTCTTTCTCAAATAAATAAATAAATCATTAAAAAGAAAAGAAACAAGGTGGACACATAGTTACTGTAGCGGTAGCACCTAAAATATCTACCAAGTGAGCTTCCTAAGCAACTCCTCCAATCTACAATGTTTGGTAATAAGATGTTAATGACACTAAGAACTGTAACAGGTCCTGATGCCACTTAATAATCTTAGCTAATAGTAAGTTTTAAGTGTTTCCCACAGAAAGCAGTTATCTGTAGGCAGCAGTGACTGCCCCTGAGGCTACAGGGACAAAGGGAAGAGGTTGGAATCATTAAAATTTAGAAGCTTGAAGGAGAGATCCTGCAGTGCTGGAAATCAGACCTACCAAGACAGGCCACCACTCCATGTGGACTGGGTGCCATGCTGACTGGTAGTGGGTTTCCTGGAAAAGGGCAACAGGAGTGGTTCGAAGAGCCTAAGAAGGCTGCAACCAGATCCGTGGGGGTGAAAGAGAGTGGCTGCAGTGACATCAGAAGAACAACATCCCTCCGTCATCTCCCAGATCTCCAGCCTCTCCCCAGACGCCCGACTAGCAATGCATAACTGAGCCATTTGGCAAAAGAGAATGTGGCTTCCAGAGTGCCATCCCCCGCATTGAGAAATGTGTAGGAAGGGGTAGGTTTGGAGCTCAAAGACAATAGGTTAATAACTAGCAGACCCACCGACAGAGAAATGCATAAAACCTCGGTATATACAAGTTAAACACTGACAATTCCAAGAAGCCCCTTCAAAACCTGTCCGCTCACAGTCCTCCCCACCCCACCCCACGAAGGCAATCGCGGCCCTAACTGTTAAGGTATCACCTCCATGTTTCTCTTTATATTTTTATCACCGATGTCTGCACACCTAAACACTGTGGTTGATTGTTTCCAGGTTGAAACTTAGAGATGTATTCTTTTGTGCCTGGGCTCTTTTACTCAACATGTAATTGTGCAGAGCTATAGTGCATTCTCTTTTTTTGCCATATAATAGTCCATTGTATAAATAGTGTATAAAGATATATTTGTATAAATATATCGTATAAATACATCATCATTTATTAGCCATGACAGTTGATGGGACATTTAGGGTGCTTCCAAACAACTGATAATTTTAAGGCACCAAGGATATTTTGAATACTTAAGATATTATTTTGGATAATTAGGATTTTTATTCTCAAACTTGCTAGTCTTGAGATGCCTTTATACACTTAAAACTTACTGAGGACACCAGAGGTTTCTATGGGTCTTATTTATCTATCAATATTTGCTGTATTATAAATTTAAAATGAAAAAGTGAATATATTTATTAACTGATAAAAATAACAATAATAAACTATCACATGTTATCATAAATGACATATTTTTACTTTTAAAAACTGTATATCCTGGGGCACCTGTGTGGTTCAGTCGGTTAAGCGTCCGACTCTTGATTTCAGCTCAGGACATGATCTCAGGGTTATGAGATCGAGCCCTGAGTCATGCTCTATGCTGAGCGAGGGGACAGCTTAAGATTCCCTCTCTTTCCCTCTTTCTCTCTCTCTCTCCCTCTGCCCCATTCCCCAGCTCACATGCACTCTCACTCTCTCTCAGGGGTAAAAAAAAAAAAAATGTATTTCCCAAAACAAAACAAAACTTAGTGATAAGAGTGTCATATTTTACATTTTGCAAGTCTCTTGAACATCTGGCTTGATGGAAGACAGCTGTATCACTGGATGTGCTTCTGCATTCAATCTGTTGTAATATCTGTTTGGTGGAAGTACATGAAGAAAAACCAGCCTCACACAGATATGTGATTGGAAAAGGGGGGATCTGCAGACTCTGAGAAAGAGTCTTGAGGACCCCCCCGCCAGAACACCCTTCCCGAACTTGAGAAAGATGGTCTAGGAAAAGTAGATGCAATTCCTGAACAGAATTGTATGGAGAAAGGCCAGGTGGGTTTTGCCAGTTCTTGTGACCCAGATGCTCTGGTTTAAAGCATTCCCCCTCTGTGAGCCTCCTACTGTGCCCCGTGCAAAAAGAAAATTAACATTAAATTCATACAAATAGATGGGCAGAGGCACGGGCAGAGGGAGGCAGAACGGAGCTGGGGGAAGGAGGTATGTCATCCCACCTGTTGACCAGGCAGTGCCACATCTGAATTGCAGTTTAAACTCAGCTAAAGCTTGCTCTCCAAGAGCATTGTGAGCAATTTCTATAGGAAACACATAATGCATTCGTGATAAGAAAATAAAACCAATTTCCTAGAAGAAAACCTAAAACAAGGGGGAGAGACAGAACATCTAGAAGCTTTCCCCCACTTCTCTTCTTGACATTGGGAGCCCGAGGGCAGAGAACAGGATGGTGGCTGAGAGGGAAGAGAGGAGGAAAAGGAATGTCCTGGTAGCTAAGAAGCCCAAGGTTCTGCTCACAGACAAGAAATTCACATGACACACATCAGAATATGATTTCCTATTCTGCAAGAAAAGACAAAGGTATTTTTCCAAGTTCGCAATTTCCCCCTTGAGGAGACTGAAATGCAAACCTTAAGTCAGGAACAGAAACAAGGAGCAAGGACAATATACCAAACCCTGTCTGCCAAGACCCCCACGCCCCTCACGCCCGCACTCCCTCCCCCCTTATGCATTACTCAGTGTCTCTGAGTTCCCACTTGAGCGAGTAGAGTAATAAGCCCCAAGATCCCAAAGCAGATTGCTAAGTCAGATAAAGAAACTGTCCGCAAAGTAGAACTACATCAGAGCACAAAAGGCGGGGCCTCACTAATGAACAGCAGCCTGGGTTGACAGCCCGGGCCACTCGCCAGACTCATTTGTTTCCAGGCCTTCCGCCTGCCAACTGAAGTGGTTGAGAATTAATAGGTCCCCAAAATATTTCTCCGGATGCACAATGTAAGAGCTGCCAACTCTGGCCAGTTTCACTGATGTCAGAAGAAGCAACACTGAAATTAAGTGAAAAGGGAGGGCGGGGATAGGGTAAAGCTCGCTCCAAAGGGAAGGCACCCAGGACGGATAGTTCAGGAGAGGCACGGCATTGGCGGCACTGTCCCTCCTAAATTCAGTGTCTGCTCTCAGGTGTTGGCAGGCTAAGGGGAGAATGTGAGAAGGGAAGCCTGCCTCTGCTACCATAAATAAAAATAAGAGTTTAAATGTATGGGCACTTTCACTTAAAATAAGCCACGTAGTATACACTAATCTGCCTTGGGGGTAAATGACAGAAGGAGCTTTAACTAGAACAGAGAATAAAAGGTGAAGCGATAGGACAGGAGAAGAGTTCTGGGATCCTGATAAGGATAAAATGTTAACCCTTTGATGCATATTAAAATCTCTTTTTTAAAAAGTAGGTGAATTGTCTGATTGCTGTTGCTAGCACTCCTGGGTATTTACCCCAAAGATACAGATGTCGTGAAAAGAAGGGCCATCTGTACCCCAACGTTTATAGCAGCAATGGCCACGGTCGCCAAACTGTGGAAAGAACCAAGATGCCCTCCAACGGATGAATGGATAAGGAAGATGTGGTCCATATACACTATGGAGTATTATGGCTCCATCAGAAAGGATGAATACCCAACTTTTGTAGCAACATGGACGGGACTGGAAGAGATAATGCTGAGTGAAATAAGTCAAGCAGAGAGAGTCAATTATCATATGGTTTCACCTATTTGTGGAGCATAACAAATAACATGGATGACGTGGGGAGTTAAAGAGGAGAAGGGAGTTGGGGGAAATTGGAAGGGGAGGTGAATCATGAGAGACTTGGACTCTGAAAAACAGTCTGAGGGGTTTGAAGTGGCGGGGGGGTGGGAGGTTGGGGTACCAGGTGGTGGGTATTATAGAGGGCACGGATTGCATGGAGCACTGGGTGTGGTGAAAAAATAATGAATACTGTTATGCTGAAAATAAATTTAATTTAAAAATTTTAAAAAAAAACTTAAAAAAAAAAGTAGGTGAATTGGAGCAGACCGTTGGCTGCAAAGTGTCTCAGAGTGTACGTGTTCTCGTCGCACATGCTCTTATCAAAATGCTTCCAAGCCATTTCTGAATCTGGGGATTTGCCCCGCCTTCTGCTTCAACCCTGGAGATGAGTCTGCATGGTCCACGAGCATCAGGTCTCCCACTGGTTGAGCTTACTGGGATCCCAGCACAGCGCTCAGTGCTCTCACCTACGTTACCGTACGTGAACCGGACATTCGGTTCTTGAGACAACCCAGGTGGGTGATCATTTTTATCTCCATTTCCACACGAAGAAACTGAATTTCAGAAGTGAAAGAACTTACTCTCTGATATTTAAATAGCCTTCAGTGCACCACTATTGGGATCAAAACCAAACAATAAGCAACTTTAAACTCTGTGTGTATATTTGTGTGTGTGTGTGTGTGTGTGTGTGTGTGTGTGTGTGTGTGTATGCATGCGTGCGCACATGTGTGTGGGTGATGGGGAGTGTGGCAGAAGGTGATAAAGTTGCCTAGAGCTATTTGCACAACTTGAGAATCATCTTCTATGAACTAGATTCCAAAAGTGGCTGTAAGACATTCATCTTTATGTGTATTGAAAAACTCAAGGAGGAATTCAGTTTGGCATTTCAAGGTACCACTAAGGAAAAACTCTAAGAGACCGAAGACAGACAAAACTGACAACTAGGAGCTGCGAGCTATTTTCAATCGTTAGTGGCCTCCCCAAAAGCACAGCCCATGTCAGCCATCTTCTAAGATATGTCACCAAAGGAATCTCCAACTGAAAGAGAATGTCTCCATAAAACAACTTACACACCCATCTCAGACTACTCAGGACATGGTTTCTCCCCAACTAGCCAGTCAAGACTTACAAGGTTCAATACACATGGTTGTCAACATCCCAAGCAGTCTGTATCAGTCAGGGCTATCAACACTACCTGCTGTGACAAACAACCCCCAAATGTCTCACTGACGGAACAGATCAATGTGAACTGCTTGACTTTATTCTAAGCATGTCTTAGACGTATCTCATGGCTCTGCCACTGGGCCTTCTTAAAGTCCCTCTGAATCCTCCCCATTCGGAGTCTACATCCCACCTGAAAAGTCATTTCTGTCCCTATCCCTGGCCTGAGCTCACTATGCCATCTGATGTGAGGCCTGGAAAAAAGCAATTCGGTTGTATGTCCAGGAAGGAGGGGAAAACCAGCTATTGTGAAGGGAAGTAGCTCAGCCAACAGTCCCTGTGATTCCCAGGGGTCCACCATATGAGGGAATGTCTGTGGAGGAGGGGAGAGCAGTGTGGAAGCAGCACTGGGAGAAGGCCTCACTGGATTCAGTCCCAGCTCTGCCAAGGACTAAGGCTGTATCTTGGCCCAGATACTGAACCCCTGTATGTGATATGATGCTTAAAATAACTGGTTCCCGGGTTGTTATGAGGACTGATTAGAGCAATGCACAGAAGCGTGGGCTTTAAATGATTAAAGACCAAATACGGGACCCTTTGCCAAGAAAGGACTTTGACTATCTCCAAGAGGAAGCAGGAGAGAGCTGATGATTCCTGCTGGTGGGAGGTGTATTGCTCAGGCAGTCCCCAACCTGAAAGCTGTTCCTTGCCCCAATCCAGGAAAGCCTGCCCGGCACATGGCCCCTGCACTCCGGCCCCCCACCTTCTGATGCCACAGAGTCTGCCCTTCTCCCAGAGAGGCAAAGCAGAGGCATGGTGCCCTGAGTAGGAAACATGACCCCAAATAACAAGCAAGTAAAGCAAGTATGAAGAGGTTTTAGCAGAAGGTACCACAAAGGAGGGAAACATTCCCTGGCTCATCTTTGCCTGGATCCAATAGCAGCAGGTAGGATCAGGGAGAACCGCCAGTATGGAAATCCACTCTGTCTTAGACAGTGAGCTTTGGGCATTGGCAGGGAGAGGGACCGAAGGCTTCTTCCCGGTATCCTACCAGCCTTGATACAAGGATGTCCCTGTTCACTTCAGAACCAAGAGCGAAAGGAAGTGATTAGGACTCTACAAGTGGACATGTGATATACCAAGGGGAATGAGAAGACCCAGTGAAGACCAAAGGAGCCACATCCCTCAGCCACACACCAGAGGAAGCCAAAGGTACCTCTTCCTCCAGCCCCCCAAGCCCAGAGAACACACCACTGCTCACCCTTCGGGAAAGCCTTATGTCGAGCCATCCCAAATGACATCATGCTGCCCACAACTGGATTTTCTTTTGGCTCTATGCCTGAAGTCAGGAAAAGGCTTTTATTCTAAATCTCAGCTTCATGGCTTGGGGCTTGATTACTTAAGATGCTTAATGGCAGGGCTCTCTCTTTCCCACTTGTCCTCAGAAACCACAAAGGGGCCGAGCTCCTTCTAGCTGTCAACACTACCAACCTGAGGACAGAAATTTCATCCCCGTGGTTACAAAATGGCTGCCTAACCTCCAGCCCTTCCACTGCTGTTCCAGACCGGAAAAAGAACAGAAAGGGAAGGCAAAAGGCAAAGAACAAAGGGCAAAAGGCCCATGCCAGCTGACCCTGCCCCTTTTAATCAGGAAAACCAAGAAATTCCTCAGAAGCTCCGCCCAGTAGACTTCCATGACTTTGGCCAACTCTATATCCCATAGCCACCCCAAATGCAAGACTTCATTGGGAACTTACATTCTTTGGCCTATACATTGTTCCCCTAGGAAAAAAAAAAAATCTGTCCATAAAGAAGAAGGGAAAACACATATTAGGCAGACAGCCAGCAGTATTGGCCACAGAGTGTATCTAAAAGGCCCAGAGAACTTCACTTGGGAATCAAATTAAATCTGGAATCAGGACTGAGGGAGGTAGAATGCCCTTTTTAGCATCCACTCTGACAGTTCATTTCCACCAAGGCCCAAATGCCTGGGACGAGACTATCAGTACATCATCCCCTTGATTCACTCAAACAGCTCAAAATGTGTGCATTTCCACATAATTACTGATTTCCTCAACAGATTTAATGTCTAAGTTTATCTTCACTTTAATCCAATTTCATGCTTGGAGCAGAGGGATTTCGGCAGAAGGTCTTCCTTAACCTTCTGATATCATTAATTATTGCTACACTGGGAGTTAGTGCATGGAACAAGCAGGTTTTTAAATAGAAATCATTTGTCTCTCAGCAGGGAGGCTAACGGCTTTATTTCTGAACACTCCAACTGCCGCGCTTGAGTAATCGGTTCATGGTGATCTCCCTGCGCTCACCTCTGTGCAGGATCAATCCTTCCTCCTTGGTTCCCAGATCGGCCCAATTTGCCACCTGTAGCGAGAGGAGTCCATTTCCTCCTTTAATTGTTGAACGGGGTTTTTGAGAAGGAAAGGCCAGCCTTTCCCTAAGCCCTGGGCATTTGGTCATGGTTCCTGGTGATTTTCTGCTAAAGGAAATCCCCTAACTCATTAAAAAACAAAAAAGAAAAAAAAATAGATTAATTGACCAGTTCAGTAACAAGTCGCTCCAGGACCCAATAAACTTTGCAAAAAGTGCATTCCAATTACAACTGTGCTCAGCGGGAACCCGGTGGGTAGACCAGCAGTCTTTCTCCGGCGTGCAGGAATTTTTACATTTTCATTTAGATTCCTGTCACTCTTTTCCTTCAGTGTGGGCCATGGGTCTGGCGACGGTTCCCCCACTCTGTCACTCTACCTGCTGCTGTGGCCCACATGGTCAGCAAATGACTCTGTGACACCAGGGCGGGGGGGGGGGGTTGTCTCAGAGAGGGTGGCTGCAGGCTTGAGTTGGCAGGAGCCCTTGCATGAGGCATTTTGGCCACGGACAGACCACTGTCCCTAGAGCACAAACATCTGGGAAGTTGTCGGAGCTCCCGGCTGCTGGTGCAGCTGCAACCTGCCCTCCACAGCAGGAGAAGGTCAGCAGGAAGAAGGGATTTTGGTAACTAGCCTGATTGCAAAAGCAGGCCAAGGGAGTGTGAGATAAGGTACTTGCTGAAAGCCTCAGTGGGGACACTTCTGAATGGTTCTGCTCCCTTTAGGCTGAGATACACCAGCATCTGGAAGCCTCAGACACCAAAAAGCATCCCCCCTGAAAGGACACCAAGTAGAGAGAGTGGAAGAGATTTCGTGCAGGTACGGATTCCACATCAACTCCATAGATGTTCAAGCAGGACTCTCATCTAGAACTCAGGGGTTGAAAAACCCGTTAAGTCAAGGTCTTTCCCTGCCTCTCAAATAAAACACAATTTAGAGGTAAAATTAAAGCTACTAACGCATTCTAAATTCAGCATCTCTTTTCTCAGCTGTCTTCCCCCTCGACATTTTTTTCCCACCCCAACTTCCTTGCACTAGTGTCTCTTCCAATGCAGGCCAAAAGAGCTCATGTCGGAGGACTTGTGGCACAGGACTTATGGCACAGGAGAAAAGGCCAAGTCAACACCTGAGTCTGTGTGGGGACTCAAGGGGAGGGGCTCTTGCTTCCAGAAACCCTTGGCTCACAGCCCTGCGGTGACCTCTGGCTGCACGCCTCAAAGTGTGTCCTCACCATGGCCGACAAGCTCAAGGTCACCAATCAAGGCTGATTTATCTCAACACTCCCAGTCATTGGCACAGTGTCCAGAAGCTAGTAGGTACTCAATCAGGGTTTCTCAACCTCGACACTATTAACATTGTGGACCAGGTAATTTGTCGTGGGGGCTGTCCCATGCCCTGGAGGATGTTTAGCCCCATCCTGATTCCATCCCGTACATGCCATTCCAACAACCAAAAATGTCTCCCGACGTTTTGCCTCTTTGGAAAACCCGGAAAGACACAAATGTTTGCTAATGCAGAGGGAGAGAGGGAAGCAGGCTCCCCGCTGAGCAGGGAGCCAGACGTGGGGATTCACCCCAGGACCCCGGGATCATGACCTGAGTGGCAGGCAGATGCTTAACAAACTGAGCCCCAGCCAATACTTCTTTTGAATTCTTATTTCTCATAGTGTTTCTCATGACCTTTGTGGAAGACCCCATGGTTGGGGAACAGGAGGATCACATAGATTCACTAGGCTCTTGGAGTTTGTGACATTTTCCCTGAGTGTTGGTGCTGTTGCCCACAAGATGTTTATCTCAGAGACGAAGTAATCGTGGTCATGGTCAGAGAGCATGGCCCTGCTGAAAATCCCTCAGGCTAAAACAACCACAGCCCTTGGTGCAACTTGCAAGTTTTCCCGTGATCTCAAATCCCCATGTCTTCACCAGCCTCACTCCCCACCACCCGCTATGGGCCCCTTACGTGCCAGACACCACGCCAACTTGCCAGCGTTCTCCAAGCCTGCTCTGTCCTTCCTCCTTCTGCCTGGACCATCTTGGCCCCTTGGCACTCTGCAGGATGCCTCCCGATGGTTCAACCCTGGGCTCTGCGCTCACCACCCCTCCCAGAGCAGAGGAAACACCTCCCCCAAACCCCACCTGCCACACTGCTGCAAATGCCAGCAGGGCTCTGCTCTAACACAGGGCCAAATGCACATGTTCCAGGATGGGTACCATTACTGGGTTAAGGCCTGAAACACAGCTGCTGTGCCCTCATCCACACGACGTCATGCTGAGTGACCAACTCTCTCCATGCTCCGCCTGAAGCAGTAACACAATGGTAACTCAGTTTTTTTTTTTTTTTAACGTCATTTAGAAAAAAATAAAATAAAATAACAAGCAGTTGATTAACTAAGTTTGGAATTGGATTTTTTTTTTTCCCCTACTGGTTATTTGGGCACTGTGAATATACAATCAGAATTCTTGGTTCGCCAGGCTTTACAACAGTATTCTAAACATGCTACAGATATTCAAAAATTACACACTGCAGTGGGAGGTGTTTTAAAAAACACATTAGTAAAATTGGATCTACAGCACCAAGTGTTAGCGACGGTTTAAAATATTAATGCATGTTGGGTGCCAAGTTATTCTGAAGGCTCAACCAGACTTCTAATTTGGCAGGGATAATTTCATATAGGCAATTAGATACACGTGCAAATATTTAACTCTAAGTTGCTGCTTATACCAATGGAATATAGTGGTTTGTCAACTAGCCGCCTGGTTGGCAGGGCCAATTAAGGCTGTGCCCATATGACAACAAAAGCCTCTCCACCTTTTAAAATTCTCCCACCTTTTCAGCATTCTGGGAATACATACAATTTGGGCCAGTTTTAGGCAGAAAGTAAGAAAGATTCAAAGATACCTCTGAATTCTCAATTGTCAATGGAGTCAAAAGGGCTGGAAATACGCCAGCTATAGACAGTCACCCATACTTCCCGTCGCGTGTCTCCTAGGAGATCATGAATCGCTGAGTTGGCTAAACACACTCAAACTCATCCTTCAGTTTGGATGGATTTTTCAACAATTGCACATTTCATGTAAGAAATGAACATTTTCGAAAAAATCAATTAGCATATGAAAGATCAAGTTTCACCCTATATATTAAATAGTAAGTGCTAATGTGTGTATAAACACATACACACACGAATGGAAAGATATGCCAATGGAAATGTGTAAGGAAGCCAGAATTTTCCAATGTCCAGCTTCACCACTTGTCCTGGAGAGCCAAATGACAGGAAATCCAGTATAACATACAGGAGCAAGAACCACACTTGGGATCAGAAGGTAGGATCCAGCCTGGCTTTTTGGTTCACAAGTGTGTGACCCTCGGGAGGCTAACCTCTCTGAGCCTCCGTTTCCTCAATGGCAAAGTGGGAAAATCGTCTCAAACTTGGAAGGATGTGGCAAGAATTGCATCTGAAGAAGTCAAATGATCACTTTCTACCTTTCTTCCTTCCAGAATAAGGGAAGCAGCCCTCCAAACCAACCTTGTCCAGGGCCTGTGGTCTTCTGAGGGACTTATGATGTAGGGAGCTTTCTCTGTGCTCCTAGAGCACGCTGTGGGAGGGCTCCTTCAACAGCCACATGTCTCCTGAGACACATTTCTAAATTAATAAAACACTGTATTCCAAATGAGCCTGACATTGGACAAGCGCTGTGGGGCTGGATTCAATAACATGAACTACCCAAGTGTTTAAGTTATAGGCTTTCCAACAATTCCAAGAAGCAACAATCTTTCAAGACAGCTATGGCACATTTTAGCCATGACGCCATATTTCAGGCTTCTGGCTTTTAAATACAGCAAGCCCTTCAAATTCCCTTAACAACTTAACTCACCAAGTCCACCCAAAAAATTCCCAGATACACATATTCTTTCTTATGTAGCTCAAAGCAGCAAGCTTATATGGCATTTTGTCATTTATTGAAATGCTTCTGTGCCTTGCAAAGATTAATCCTAATAATAAATGTACCTTATCTTTTTATCGGTTGGTCAGCCATTTTACAAAAGACAATCTGATCCTCAAAAATCTCAACAGGGACACCTATTAGTATCTTCAAGCTGAGAGCTTGAAGAGTTCACATCATTTTTTGTCATAGTCAACAGAAGACCACGCAATCACTGTTCCCACTCCTTACACCCTTGTTTCAGTAGGACAGCAGAGCAGCATGTGTAAAAGGACAAAGATGGAACCATTGGGGGCGCCTGGGTGGCTCAGTGGGTTAAGCCGCTGCCTTCGGCTCAGGTCGTGATCCCAGGGTCCTGGGATCGAGTCCTGCATCGGGTTCTCTGCTCAGCGGGGAGCTGCGTCCCTCTCTCTCTCTCTCTCTGCCTGCCTCTCTGTCTACTTGTGATCTCTGTCTGTCAAATAAACAAATAAAATCTTGGAAAAAAAAAAAAAAGATGGAACCATTGGACAGAGAGGCCCTATCGGGCTTACTAACTGTGTGACTCTGGACTATTACCTACCCCTTTATAGCCTCAATGTCCTCATCCATAGAATGCAGTAAGAAGGACAGAGGACCAGAACAGATGTTGTCCCAAAGAAGACACACAGGTGTCCCACAGACACATGAGAAGGTGATCAATATCACTCATCATCATGGAAATGCAAATCAAATCCAACAATTGTTAGGATGCCGTGTATCAAAAAGACAAGAACAAACAAGCATTGGTGAGGTGTGGAGGAAAGGCGAACCCTCGTGCACTGTTGGTGGAAATATAAATTGGTGCAGCCACTCTGGAAAACAGGAGGGAGGTTCCTCAAAAAACTAAAACTAGAGCTACCATTTGATCCAGTAATTCCACTTCTGGATATTTATCCAAAGAAAAGGAAAGCACTTATTTGATAAGAAATATGCAGCCCCATGTATATTGCAGTGTTATTTACAATAACCAATACATGGAGGCAGCCCAAGTATCTGCTGATGGGTAAATGGACAAAGAAGATGTGGAACACATGTACAATGGAGTATTACTCAGCCATAAGAAGGAATGAAATCTTGCCGTTTGCAGCAATATGGGGGGATCTAAGAAGGTATTATGCTAAGTAAAATAAGCCAGACATAAAAAGATGAACACTGCATGACTTCACTTATACACGGAATCTAAAAAACAAATGCTCAAACAAACAGCAACAACAACAAAAGAGAGAGAGAGAGAGAGAGAGAGAGAGTCTCATAAATGTAGAGAACAAGCTGGTGGTTGCTACATGGGAAGGGGCTGGGGATGGGCAAAATGGATGAAGGAGAGGAAAGGGAGGAAGAGGTACAAACTTCCAGTTAGAAGATAAAAAAGTGACAGAAATGAAAAGTACAGTAAAGGGAAAACAGTAATATTGTGATACACTTGTCACAGTGAGCACTTCATAATGTATATAATTGAAGAACTATGCTGTACCCCTGAAACTAACTTAATATTATATGTCAATTATAATTCAATTAAAGTAAAAAGGATGCAATAATTACACCAATGACTTGGGACCACTGTGCCCCACTGTGTTCCAGGTGCTGTTGAACAGAGCCCGAGAAGGTCCCGTGCCTCAAAAGAACAAAGTGCTAAACCCTTCTTTCTGCACGAACAGAACACCACACTCAGCGTGCTCACCTCACCGCCCTCGAAGCCACTACCAACAGTGGCACAGATTTGTGGTGAACAAAAATCCTCTGTGGAACTTTCTCTTCAAAAAGTTATTTCTAGAACTTTTTCCTTTGGAAAAATAGTATTGTTTTTCGGACAATAGACTTTATTCTGTTTTCATCAGTTTTTGCAGGCATTCACCGTGTGTGTGTGTGTGTGTGTGTGTGTGTGTCCTGGCAATCTGATCCCATGAACAGATTCTTGTAGCCACCACTACCATCCGAACACAGGAATTCCTCTTGTAACCCCTTTACAGGTGCACCTTAATACCAACTTTTTAAAATGGATTGGGGTGCATAGCAGCATAAATCACAACAGAGAAAAGGTGGAAGGCATCCAAATGTCCACTATGGATATACAAAATGTGCTCTATCCATGCAACAGAGTATCATTCAATCCTTTTTCTTTTTATTTTTTTAATTTTTTTTCAGTGTTCCAAGATTTACTGTTTATGCACCACACCCAGTGCTCCATGCAATACATGCCCTCCTTAATACCCACCACCAGGCTCACCCAACCCCCCCACCCCTCTCCCCTCCAAAACCCTCAGTTTGTTTCTCAGAGTCCACAGTCTCTCATGGTTTGTCTCCCTCCCATTTCCCCCAACTCACTTTCCCTCTTAAAAAGGAAGGAAATTCTAACACCTGCTACCATCTGGATGAGCCTTGAGGACATTCTGCCAAGTGAAATATGCCAGTGACCAAAGGACAGATACTGTGTAACTCTGCGCATATGAGGCACCTAGTGTAGCCAAGTTCATAGAGACAGAAATTAGAACGATGGTGGCCGGGAATGGGGGAGTGGGGCCGGAATGAAGAGTTGGTGTTTAATGGAAACAGAGTTTCCTTTTATGGGATGGAAAGAGTTCAGGAGGTTGCTGTCCAATAACGGGAACATACTTAGCATGACTGAACCATATGCCGAATAATGGTCATGATGGCCAATGTTACGTTATGTATTTTACCATGATTAAAAATAAAAATAAACTAGAAATAAAACTGATTATGATTATGTGGACTTCCAGCACTCCCAGGCCAACTTCGGGGTCGTCCTGAGGAGGAGAAAGTGTCACACTGCAGTTACACACGCCACCCCTGGAAGCAGGAGGCCCCAGACTCAAATCCCAGCCCGGGATGTTTACTATCTACGTGGCTCCCTCCAGGAAGTTACCTATTCCAACCCCATTCCTACTCCTTCCCCATCTGAAAATGTCAATGGCAAGAGAACTTACTTCACAGGGTTCTGATGAAGATTAAATAAGGTATTGCTTCTGAAAGGTCCATGGCCTGTGTTTCATGCTCAGTGAATCCAAGACGTGGGCCTAGAAGGCCACTACCCTCCTGATGGGTTTTCCAAGCCTCTCCTGCAAGACGGGAGCTGGGGGCTGGTTCAGAAAGGAGCCTAGATAACAAAGTAGATCACCAAGCAGAGCAGGCCCCCTGTTCCCAGGTCGCCGTATGCCCACGGAAGGACCTGGGAACCCCAACTCACCCCAAGAGCGCTCCAACTCCTCGCCCACCCCCTCTGCATTTTTTATCACATTTCTATTGATCTTCAGTCACAACAGTTTTGTGGGTTTTTAAAATTTCAGTCCTAAATCCCACTTGCCCGCATTGGTAGCTTAAAAAATGTGAGAGGTCACAGAAAATATAGGCCAATGAAAATAACATTGCAGTAAGAAATTAATTGCTAAGCTTGTTTAATATGACAGGGGACTCCCTAAAATCCTATTATATCATTCCCTGCTTCCTTTCGTCGTGTGCACTGATTCTGTGCACAAAGGCCAGGGCAGGCTCCCCAGTGCATTGCTGCATTAATTTGACATTTCTGGCTCCAATTAACCTTACATTTTAGCTATTTTCTAAAGATTGTTCTTTTAATTTGCAATAAGGTTATTTTTTTTTTCTGTTGGTGCTCACTGGCTTGTGCACAAAGGCCTGTTGTAGAAAATCCAGCCCAGTTTCTGCATGCTTCAAGGTAACACACTGTTGTCTATACTGGTAAGCAGAAGGGTTGGGCCAAAGACCACCTCACACCATGTGTTACTTAGCATGGGACAGGCCCGATTCCAGAGCTGGGTGGAGTGACCTACACAGGTATAGTGGGCTTGTTGAGCTAGGAGCCCATACTCAAGGCAAGATCGAGAAAATCAAATATAACAAAAAAAAAAAAAACACAGATTCTGACTCGGTGGATCTGGATTCAAGTCCAGTCCCACTGGCCTCTCTTACCAGCTCTGTTATCACAGGCAACCTGGCTCATTCTGTGGAGCCTCAGTGTTCTCACCCACCAAATGGGGCAAAGCCATCTCCCTCCTTGGAATATTAAATAAGAGATCACTAGAAAACTGCCCTTCTCAGAAGAACCTTCGGGAATCGGTTCCCTACCTGCCTCTCCTAATGTCACAAACGGTTCAAGGGCAGCAGTCAACAAACACAGACTGTGGGCCAAATCCAGCCCACCACTTGATTTTGTAAATAAAGTTTTATTGGAACACAGCCACGCTCACTTATGTTTCTTATTATTAACAACGGCAGAGTTGAGAAGTGGTGACAGTGACTTTATACCCCTCAAAACCTAAAATATTTACTATCTGGCCCTTCTTAGACAAAGTGTGCCAACTTCTAGAGGAATGAAAGAAAGCCAGGAGGTCATGGGACTTGGCACCATGGTACACCTCCTTTACTGCCGCATGGCTTTGCCTCGCGGCTGGATCCTAGAGGCTTGAGAATAAGGGAAGATGCCGGTGAGGGTCCCCCACCTCCGCCACAGCACAGCCGCACAACAGAGCTTGAGCTGATACTGTGGGTGATGCCTGCCTCTCAACTGGAGACCCTGGAATTGAGAATTCTCAGTTTCAATCGTTTATCTCCAATCATCTTTGGAATTGAAGCCCACTGTGTGACCAGACGAGCTCTGCAAACACAGAATCGATTTCCCATAAGGTATTTTGAACAAGGGACCCTTCCCCAACTTCCTTCTCTAATCTGTCACCTTATAGCTCCTTCCGTTGGAAGGGCACTGAGCTATGACTGACACTTGGAGGGGAACATAAATGACCCAGACAGCAGTCCTTATAGCCTTGATATCTATACTCCAGTAGGTATAGAGTAATGGGTATATCTATACTCTAACAGGGAACATACACATAAAACAAAATGTGTGACACAAGTGTCACCCAGGCAGCAAAAGAGTGTCTCACTCTTACTCAGTGTATGGTCCAGGGACTAGCAACAACAGGGTCACCTGGAGCTGGTGAGAAACTGGGAGTCACAGGCAGGAGACTGATAAACATATGTGTCAACAGGGTCCGCTGGGCATTAGAAATACAAGAGATTATGAAGGGAAAGGGGTTCCGGAGCAGGAGGGGGAGCCTTCCCCTGGCTGGGAGAGCAGACAGGCCGGCAGGCAGAAAGCAGACAGCCTCCCTGATAGATGCAGCCCCGAGAAAGCTCTGGCCAGAACAGCAGCAGATGGCAAATGAGCTGGAGTGGACAGTGACCATTTCAGTGACATAACCAACCCCCTCTTTATCATCCTGCCCTTACTTCCCTTAGTCCTGTTTTTGTTTTGTAAGCCTCGAAACTTATGTGTAAAATCACATAATTAAAAAAAAAAATTTCAGATAAACCTGTTTTTATTTCTTGAGTTTGAGTAACCTTTTCTCAAAAGATGACCCTAATCGTTGAATGTTGATCTCACTTTTCTGCCAAACCAGTATTTAATGAAACTGTTTTATGGCTGAAATGTCAGGGATCATTTTTAAGTGCTTCCTAGACCATCAGATATATTCGCACCCCCCCCAAGCCCCCAACACGATCTTCCTCTGTCAAAGCTTTATGTTCTCCGGTAAGCTAAGAAAAAACTTTTCCAGCTTTCGGTATGCACAGAAAGGATTAGAAAGATATTTTTTCACACTTCAGGCATCAGATGCTGGGTTTTAAAATACCCTGCATGGTGTGAACTTAGCTTTCAACATCAAATGCAGCTTTAATCCAAGTCTGAAACCAAGCGGCTGAGAAATGAAGATGTTGAGCAGCAAAACACACACCGCAGAGCGAGTGTCGTGCCGTGAAATTGACATAAGTGTGGGCAAGTGTAGCCATTCACACCCAAATAGACATCTGGAGATCATACGTGATTCTGGATCCTCCACCTCCATCCCTGGTGGGGTGGGGGGTAGGGGGGGAGTGTGCATGCACAAACACACACATACACACACACACGCCAGTTACTAGACATGCCAACTGAAATGTCGTGTGTCCTTTGTATTAATGTCCGTTCCATACGTGTACTTGACATCTGTACTAGGGGAAAGCTGGGGAGATGCCCAATGAAACATAGTTGCTACTCTTCCCATTTTAAAAAGAAATAGCCCCTCACACCCTGGAAATCACTGTGTTCTGTATCATCATGATTTGCTCTGTTTTGACAACTCAGATTATTGAAGAACAGAAAATACTAGTTGAGCCTCTGTAGGACTGGGGTTTTGCTGCCTACAGGTGCACCCAGGGGTGACACTGCTGCTGATGTGTACCTCTGGCCCCGGTGTTTGTCCCACATTTCCAAGTCTAGCCTTTGTGATGTGTGTCCTTGTGGCTGTTCTGTGTGCTGAACCTCAAAGGCAGGTGATCAGTGCAACAGGAGAAACCCGGCTTCAGATTGTAAGATCTGGCCCCAGTCCTAGCTCGACTGCCTGGCTCCCTCTGCTTAGCAAGTGAGCCTCGATATGCTCCTCTGGAAAATGGGCCCATGTCATTTCCTTGCACGGCTTAAGTAAAGATTCAAGGAGTGGAGGTAAATGGGCTTCATATACAATACGGGGTTCCCCAAAGCAAGACCACCTTCCTGAGCACATGGCTGTCACCAAGGAAAGGGCAGACTGGGGCCTAGGTAGATCCAAGAAACTATAAGGGGTCAAAAAGCCTTTCCTATGCTCACCCTCCAAAGTGCTTCTTCCCAGGGAAAAGGCCCTTTAATATTTAACAAAGTATGACGAAATCCTTTCAACGTTAGCACTTCTTCCAACCCAACCACGCCCCTGCGAGTCTCTTTGGAGAAGTCAGACTCTTAGTTTTTATTGCTTTGAAGCCTGATTAAACTCATCCTTTTTAAGCATTTCATAACAGCATCCTTTAATAGCCACACTATGTGCAAGAAAGCACTAATAATAAATGTTTTATCTTTAGCCCTCGTAGCAGTCCCTACTTCACAGATGAGGAAAATCGAGGCACAGGAAGTGCAGTAAGTTGCCTTAGGCCACAGAGCTCCTAAGCGGTAACGCGAAGATCCAAACTGAGGGCTGTAACTGGCCAGCACGCATTCCCTTCACCACCGAGCTCTCCGGCCTTACCAGCACTCCTTAGAACACACCCCGCCCCCAACTGATACTTTAGGTATTTTAGATCCACAGGAATATTTAGGGAGCATCTGAAGGGAACACTGGGAAGGTGAAGGTAGAAACAAAGAAAAGGCTGTGATTACATTGGTGTCTAGCTCCCAAAGGGACCACCCTGACTGTCCCGGCTGAAGCCTGATGTCCCTGCTTTATTAAGAGCTTCCGCCTTCACGCTCAGAAGTGGCCAGGCCAGATCAATAAGCTGTATGGTCACCGTAGGGTTAAATCTTTTGCAAAGATATATAGACAGTAAATGAATAATAAAAGGAATTTGCAAGAAGCTGTTCTTATGGAAAAAATAGCTACTGTTTCTCTGCAAAAACCCTGGGCAGACTTTATCTCATGCTTTACGATTTTTAGGTACCAAGTCCTTAAACCTAATCTGGATCACAGATTATAACATTGCTCTATAAATTAAATATCCAACACCTTATTATGCAATACCACAAATCTAGGAGTCCTGGAGAATAAAGATCATTCCCAAACTCTGTTTTAAAACCTTGTCACTTCCTGTTTTAAAGTACGCATTTGTGTGTGTAGCTCTGTTTCGCTTTGCTTTGTGAATTACATTCCAACTTCAGTTTACCTTTTCTTTCTAATTTATTCCATGACTGTGGCTAGTAAATAAAGGAGACAATTATTTAAATCTTATTCTAATTACATAGTTTAAGACGATGTTTACCCGAAAATTGATGAATGTTTATGTTCGACTGAGTTAATAAAAAGTTCCATTTTATAGAAGTCTTTCTGGTTAGTTAACTCTAGACACCATAACTAAGTCAATAAGGAAAGTTGAACAGAACCGTGTAATTCCCCAAATCTTAGCTATTTAAATGAGGTATTTGGGTTAATAATAATTAAGGCATACTGGCTCATCGGTGTGAAGATTTCTCTCTGTGCTGAAAGGTGTAATTTTGTGAGAAGAACCCGCTGCTGGTCCCCACCCCCACCACTGCAGGATCTCTGCTGGGGGATCAGAGTCCATCCTACCACCTGAGGGGTACCAGAGGAGGAATAAAGGATCTTCTCGGCTCAAACCTCCCAACACAAACAGCTGGTACCCCAAGAGGCCACAGTTCTCTCCAGGAACCCATGGGTTTGCTCCCTGAGACCTGGAAGCCAAACCAATGCCCAACCACTACCGGCAATTAGCACAGGATATACAGGGAAGCTCTCCGTGGCTCTGTAGGGTTCCTATGCCAGAATGTTCCCCTGACTAACTCGGGGAAACTACAGACAGACAAAAGTTTGGGGGAGAGAACTCCAACTTAATCAACCTTAAATAAAGCAACTATTTTCCAGGAACAAAGCTTCTTCTAAGCTGCCTTTTACATAATGCAATTACCCACATTTCCAGTTCTTTTCTCAGAGCCCCAGAGCTGGAACATTCGTTTCCTGTAAAATTGGGACCTCTGACCCCCTTCAACGTTGAAGTGTATCCCAGGTTGGGGCTACTGATTATCTCCTTTTTATTTTAGCTGGTTTCACTCAAAGGACAAAACACAGGGTCCTTGAGCGTTTGACCCTCCTGAAAATATTTAACATCTGAATTAAACCGACAAGCTTTGCTGGAGTGCTCTTCACATTTTATGTCTGAGGCTATTTTCCCCCAGCACTGAATCACTAAAACATAAGTAGATAAAGACAGCCCTGATAAATTGTGTTCCCTGAACTAAACGCCATCAAGCAAATTCTTGAATTTTCCCTTTTCCGCAGCAAGTGTTATAAACCGTTCTACACCCTCCGTGTCCCCGCTGGATTCAATTATTCTGGAAACAAACATTATTGTTCAAAATGAAGATCCAGGGGCTATTAGCACGATCCAACAGCTGTACTAGGGGTGAACCCAGAAGCAATGAGGCAGAGATGCGGATGGAGGCGAGAAAGGCTGCTTTGATGGAGGATGAGAGACAATAAAATTATACAGCCGCCTTGTTGACTGCCCTTTCGGGATTAACGCCAAAAGACCCATTCCGTGACAATGGACTGCAAAGAGGAATAATGGGGCTTATTGGACATTTCCAGAAGGCATGTCTGGACTACCTTTTTCCCAGTGAATCAGTCAACAATATTTATTAAGCACCTCTGTCACATAAAACATGCTGCAAGGTGCTACGGGGGATATGGAAAAGAGAGCAAGCACAGTGCCTTTCTCAGGAAAGACAGGCATTCTTCTGCCTGGTAAACTAAGTACCTATTTCATGCAAAGTAATAGGCTAGACATGAGGACTAAGAGGAGAGACACACTCTAGCCCGAGGCTGTGTGTGCCCAGCTCCCGTGCAGCCCGTGGCTTCGGTGACCGTGTCAAGGCTAGTGGTCTTGTGGTCCTGGCCACAGCTGGACTCAACAGGGCAAAACCCCAGCTCCTGGGTATGAAATAAACACTCCTGATGTCTGATGGAAACCAGCGGGAGTGTTTTTTGAGATGCTGAGCCACAAAACAGAGCAGGTCAATGCAGTGCCAAAAAGGCTACACACTCGGGCTTAGAGAAGGGGCCAGAACACAGGAGGAAATAGCAGCAGAGATGATCAAGGTCACGTGCAGCCGATAAGGACAGAGCTGTAGGTCACTGTGTGGCCCCTGAGAAAGGGGACAGGAACTCAGGCACTGACCTCTAGGCTTCAGTGTACACGGCTCTCTCAAAGTGGGGCTCCAAGCAGATCCCTGGTGTGGCGGGGAGGGTGGGTAGAGTGGTCCGTATCTGGCCCATCCCTGAGGGATCTAACGGAGAAGGGCAGAGGGTCTCACCTCTGCAGATGAGCTGGGGACTCAGAGAGGAATCCATCCACAGGTGGGAGCTTGTCCTGGAAACATTTTTAAAGGGATGAGTCCATGGGGCACATGGGTGGCTTGGTCAACTGAGCATCCAACTCTTTGATTTCTCCTCAGGTCATGATCTCCGGGTTGTGAGACGGAGTCCCACGTCAGGCTCCATGCTCCCTGGGATTCTCTCTCTCTCTCCCTCTGCCCTTCCCCCTGTTCCATGCTCTCTTTCCCTCTCTCTCTCTCTCTCAAATAAATAAATTCTCTAAAGGGATCAGACCACAGAGAGGTGTGTGCAGATAGACGGATGGAGAAGCTGAGCCTGAGGAGGCGGCAAGAGCTACCAGCTGGAGGCGAGCCCCACTCTCCTCCTGAGGGCCAGAACCTCTGAAGGACCGACAGACACAGATGCATGATAACGATGGAGAGGTGGCTCTGGAGATTGGCTAGACCCAGAGTAATAGCTGCATCAAACAGGGGCACTGATCAAGCGCTACCAAATGATTTGTGTTCCCACCCCCACCCCTGCCAGAATCCATGTGTTGAAGCCTTGACCCCACAGTGATGATACTTGGAGATGGGGCTTCTATGAGAGAATCAGGTTTAGATGAGATCATGATGGTGAAGCCCCATGATGGGATCGGTGCCCTTTAGAAGAAGAGACACCAAATGGCTCGCTTCCTTTCTCTCTTTTTGCCAAGTGAGGACACAGTGAGAAGGCAGCCAGCAGTCTACAAGTCAGGAAAAAGGGCCCTCACCAGAAATCAACCATGCTGGCACCTTGAACTCGGACTTCCGGCCTCCAGAACTGAGGAAACAGATTTCTGATGTTTAAGCCCCCTAGTCTATGGTATTTTGTTTTATAGCCCACACTAAGATATCCATAAAGTGGTCCTTACCTTCCCTTCCATTCTCCCTCCCCAGGCTACAGTCCTGAGGGGTCAGTACTCAGAACTACAAGCTGAGGGAAAGACAGCAATGGAGATGACCCCATGCCCTCCCAGGGGGGAGGCTGCCAACCTGCGGCCTAGATGTTTTAACTTCTTCTGAATCAGATTCAGAGCATTAAATACTATGCAGGACTGGCATCTTCATTCCTGGAAGGAAACTCCATTTGCTGTAGATGCTACAGGACCTCCTGTTCCTTTAGAGTGACAGGTAAGGTCATAGAGTCCAGGGGTGGCAGGAAAGTGGGGAGAAAATTGAGTTGCATTTTGATCACATCCCCAAGCTGTGAATGTTTAAGAACACAACAAGGAGTGACTGAAAAAACCCTCCACCATGGAGGTGGCTTCAAGTGAGGCATGTGGAATGAGCAAGTTCAAGTAAGTCAGGGCAGGGAAGGGAGAAGGTCAGGACAAGAAACTTGGGAGGGTTACTGGTGACCAGAAATGTGACCTGGTCTAAGCAGGAAAGTGGCATGAAGTAAGCCATGTTTGGGGATGATAGCAGAAGCAAGACCAGTTAGCAGCTTTATAAATTCCTTAGCCAAGAACATTATTAAGACCCGCGGGTCAGACGCACAAACAGAAGAGAATGGGCACAGCAGAGGCATTCAAAGGTAGACTCCACGGGACCTGGTCCCAGGCTGGCTATCGGTGGGAGGTGACGGAGGAGAACAGTCCCAAGAGGATGGGATACTCCTGACCTGGGAAGAGTAGAGCAGCTTCAGGAGAAAGATTTACATTAGTCAGCGCTCTCCAGAGACACAGAACCAACGCGAGACGTGTAGATACAGAGATTTATTCTAAGAAACTGGCTCACACAATTGTGGAGGCTGGAAAGTTCAAAGCTGCACTGTGGCTTGTAGGCTCAAGACCTAGAAGAGCCAATGGTGCAGTTCCAGTTCAAAGGAAGTCAGCTAGAGAATCTCCTCTTGCTGGGGGAGGCCAGTCAATTTGTTCTATCCAGGCCTTCAACTAATTAGATGAGGCCCACCCACGTTGTGGAAGCCACCAATCTGCTTTACCCAAAAACCTACCAATTTAAATGTTCATCTCAACCTCAAACACCCTCCATGTTGACACATAAAATCACCCATCACAAAGAGCACTAAAACACCTATCTTGCTCAGTTGTCCACAAGCACAGTGGGAGCTGATTGCTCTCCTCAGTACAGAAATGTCAAAGTTCCCGGCCTCCAAGGATGGATACACATCTCCTTGAAGAACTATGTGAGGACTTCTACTGACACCAACAGAAGCAAGTCCCCAGCCCTGCTGTGTCCAACCTGCAGCACAGAAGTCATGGCTGTTAGGTGGAGCCTTTGGAAACTTCCCAGCTATGCCCAGGAGCCAACTGGGGACATCATTACCAATTTAAGACAGAACTTTCCAGAGTTCACCCACATAGTCACTATGGTGAAGGAGGGGAATATGAAAAGTTTTACCAATTTGTGCAGATGATAAGGATTTTCCCAAACAAGGAACAATGTCTTACCAAGCAAATATGGAATCTATTTTGTACTCTGTGTTCTCCAAGTTCTGGCTGGTCTAAAGACTACAGGGTACCCAGTATCACCTTGTATCCGTTGGATGTTTTATAATGTGTTCATGCAAATGTGTTCCTGCACCTCCTCTCATTTAAACCTTAAGACAGCTCTGAAAGTTGGGTCATTAATTCTCCATTTACAAGTTAGGAAAGAACACCAGGTGTCTTACAGCCTCTAACTCTGAGCCCAGTGCATCTCAGGCAACACAGCCTCTTCCAGAATGGAAGCCAGATGAATGACCAAAGCATGGGGCACTGGGACGGATCCTAGTGTAGACTGGTGCTGATCATGCTGCATGAACCCTTAAAAGGAGGAAGGGCTGATATAATCAACAGGGGGCCAAGGTGCTGGGAATAAAAAATGGAGACCCTGCTCCCAGTGGGTCAGCAGAAAGCACATAAAAATGACACAAGAAAATAACCCCTTCTTCACGTCACTGCACCTCTGCACACAGGGGACATATTCATTCAGAGGCAAGCAAACCAGAGTGCCTTCAGGGAGATGAGCTGCCCCAAGAGATGCTGGAAGGATATACTTACAGCAACAAGAATTATTACAGCATTCCTCCTCTCTCTCTGCCTGCCTCTCTGCCTACTTGTGATCTCTGTCATATAAATAAATAAAATCTTAAAAAAAAAATAAAAAGAATTACTATGGCGGCAAATTCTGAGATGGTCCCTGAGCTTCCCTCCGCCAGTATTCCCAGTATACCCCTACCTTCTCCCAAATATTCCATCGTCAAAAACAAATCTGTGTTCTGCCATGAAGGGATTTTACAGACACAACTAAGGTTCCAAGTCAGCTGACTTTAACTTAACAAAGGGAGAGTGTTCTGGGACTTCTGACACCGAACTAACTACCTGAGCCCTTAGATGGGACTGGGCTCCTCTTGGCCAAAGAGCCTCAAAGCATAAAAGGAATTTGATGCAGGGCGCCTGTGTGGCTCCCTTGGTTAAGCATCTGACTCTTAATTTCGGCTCAGGTCATGATCTCACAGTGGTGAGGTCGAGCCCTCTCAGTGGGGAGTGAGGGCTCCCCACTCAGTGGGGAATCTGCTTGAGAGTCTCTCTCTCCCTCTCTCCCTTTGCCCCTCCCCCTGCTCTCACATGCATGTGCGCCCACGTGCTCTCTCTCTAAATAAATAAATAAATAAGTAAATCTTTCAAAAATAAAAAGGCACTCAAAGCAAGGGCAGAGCTCTGACTTTGAAGATGGAGGAGACCATGTGGCGAGGCACATGGGTGTTCTCTAGGAGCTGAGAGCAGCCCCCCACTGAAGGTCCGATTAAAGGAACAGGGACCTCATCCCTACAGTGGCAAAGAAATGAACCTGACAAGCTACGCGTGACTGAGCTTGGGAGCAGATTCTTGCCCAGATCCCCCATGAAGGAACATAGCCCGGTCCACACCCTGATTCAGCCTGTCAGACCCTGAGCAGAGAATCCAGCCCTGCCACATCACGACTTTTGACCTACAGAACTAGGAGCTAACACATGGGCAACCCGTTAAGCCACTAAGTATGTGGTAAAATGTTACACAGCAGAAAAAAATAAATACTATAAATAATAGATATATTTATTTACATATATAAATAAATTTATTTTTATATATTTTATATATTTATATTATATATTTATATATTTTATATATAAATAAATATATTTATATTATTTATATATAAATATATTTATTTATATATATAAATATAATAAATAATATAAATGCTAATACTCAGAGCTTCCTCTTTGCCAGACAGGACAAGTTTAATTAATTCAATTCATTCCCAGGACCCATTAGGTATATACCAATCCCCATTTTACAGGTGAAAAAATCAGAGCCCAGAGCATTTAGCCAATTCTTAACCATTTATTTTTTAAAATAAAGATTGTATGAGAGTAAGACTTGCAACACGTTTTGATATACAAACGCATAATGTAAGGAATACAACAGTGCCCATCAAATACTTACTGCATCGTGGCTGCTGTTGTGACAGCACCTGAGGTCTCTCAGCAAACGTCCAGGCCACAATTCAGTATTATTAACTCTAGTCACCAGGGCGCACTTAGATCTCTAGAATGTATTCATCCTACGTAACCGAAACTTTGTACACTCTGACCAACATCTCCCCATTTCCCTGACCCTCCGGTAGCTCCTATTCTTTGACTTTTTCAGATCCCATGTATAAATGAGGTTATACAGTATTTCCCTATATCTGGCTTATTTCACTTGGCATAATGTCCTCCAGGTTCAACCGTATTGTTGAAATGGCAGGATTTGCCTTTTTAAGGCTGAATAATATTTTATATTCAATATTTCAGATATATATGACCGAGATATCATATTTTCTCTGTCCATTCATCCATCTATGGATGGATATTAGGTTGTTTCCATATCTTGGCTATTGTGAATAATGTTGCAATGACACCAATAATGTTGCAAGATACCAATTTCAGGCACGTAGGTGGTTCAGTTGGTTGAGTGACAGACTCTCGATTTCGGTTCACGAAATAATCTCAGGGTCTTCAGATCAAGCCCCGTGTCAGGCTCTATTCACAGTGGAGAGTCTGTTTGTCCCTCTCCCTCCCCCTGCTTGCACTCTCTCTTTCTTAAATAAATAAATGAGTAAATAAATAAATAAAATCTGTTTAAAAAGAAAAGATATTAAAAAAAATAAAATTAAAAATAAAAGGAAAAGATATTGATTTCATTTCCTTTAAAGATTTTTTTTTTATTCATTTGACAGAGAGAGATCACAAGTAGGCAGAGAGGCAGGCAGAGAGAAAGGAAGGGAAGCAGGCTCCCTGCTGAGCAGAGAGCCTGATGTGGGACTCGATCCCAGGACCCTGTGATCATGACCTGAGCTAAAGGCAGCGGCTTAACCCACTGAGCCACCCAGGCGCCCCTGATTTCATTTCCTTTAAATATAGGCCTGGAAGTGGGATTGGTGGATCATTTGAATTTTTGAAGACATTCCATATTGTTTTCCGCACTGGCTACACCAGTGCCCAATCCCAACAACAGTTCACAGGGTTACTTTAGCTCTACATCCTCCCCAGGAATTATTAGCTCACACCTTCTTGACAACAGCCATTCTGACATGTGTGAGGTGATATCTCATTGTGGTTTTGATTTGCATTTCCCTGATAATGGGTGAGATTGAGCCCATTTTCATGTACCACTTGTGTCTTACCTACTTCTCCTAACATTTAGTCAGCACTGAAATTCCACTTGGCTGCTGGCCTCCCCCACTTAGAGCCCTGGGTCACTTCCACAAACCCTCATCTCTCTACTCAGAATCAGTCTGAGGAGTACCTGCCTCCTGCCACTGCCACTGGGGCTCTAGTCTTACCTTCTTCAAGGCTGACGGGGTGCCTCCTTGAGTGAGGTGACTCGGGGGCCCCCAAAATGATGCTGAGTAGCAAACAGGTCACCCAAATCCAGCAGAGGGTGAAAGACAGTGTGTTGCTTTGGGAGGCTGTCATGACAAAGTACCACCAATAGGGCAGCTTAAAAAACAGAAACTTAGCTCTCACAGTTCTGGAAGCTATGGGGCCAAGATTGTGGAGGTGGCAAGGTAGATGTCTTCCGAGGCCTCTCTCCTTGTAGATGGTCACCTTCTCCTCTCTGGGGCTTCACATGTCTTCCCCCTGCGCGTGTCTGTGTCCAGACCTCCTCCTCTTATAAGGACACCAGTCCAGTTGGGTTAGCTTCCACCCTCATGCCCTCCTGTGAACCTAATTATCTCTTAAAAGACCCTACCTCGGGCGCCTGGGTGGCTCAGTGGGTTAAGCCGCTGCCTTCAGCTCAGGTCATGATCTCAGGGTCCTGGGATCGAGTCCGGCATCTCAGGGTCCTGGGATCGAGTCCGGCATCGGGCTCTCTGCTCAGCAGGGAGCCTGCTTCCCTCTATCTCTCTCTCTGCCTGCCTCTCCGTTTACTTGTGATCTCTCTCTGTCAAAGAAATAAATAAAATCTTAAAAAAAAAAAAAAATACCCTACCTCTCTCCAAATCCAGTCACGTTCTGAGGTACTGGGTCAGGACTCCCGCATAGGAATTGGGGGGTGAGGGGGCAGGGGAAAGGCTGGGAAGGAGACACAAATCAGTCTATAAGAGGCACCAAGTCCAAAACCAAAGGTTCGAACAAACTTGTTAGAGCCCAGGTGAAAGGCTCCTCAGGGCTCCGTGCCAGCATTTCACGGTCTGATGCGCAGCAGAGTTGCTGTCCCCCGATTCCATCTCCTCTGTCTCCCCAACTGTCCCTCTACCTGCACCCAGGACCCCCGGGCCTGGCACCCTTTCCTGCCCTGCCCCCCCACACCCAGAGACATAGTCGGTGCCCCACAGAGCACCCGTACCACAGCACAATCAGCTCTTCTCCTCAGAATTTCAAAGGCGAGCAATATTTTGCAGTTCAAGTGGGGCCAAGGGCTGACATTAAACAAATTTCAAGGGTTATTTGAAGTTAATTGAGTTTAATCATATAATGATTTTATAATTAGTCATAGTGCTCTTGTTTCCGTGTGAGTGGACCCAGGCTCTGAAGAAACGACCGTAGCAGCCAGGGCAGCACTGGGGGAAGGCAGCAGGGCCAGGGAGAAGGGGGCAGCTTGCAGAAGAGATGCTCTCGTGCCCCTGCTGGGCCCCCAACGGCAGCAGGCTCGAGCCGGGATATCCCCGCTGGGGCTCTGACACCCCACCGGGCTTGCTGGTGTCCCTGCATGTCTGTCCGGCTGACCTGGGGTAGACACCTCCCCACCCCCCTCATCTGGGCTAAAATGGAGCCTTAGCACCAGGAGCACAGCACAGGGGAAACTACTGAGGTGAGCAGACTCATCTCCGGCTCCACAAATGTGGCGCCAGACCAGACCATGAATTTAGCAAGTCTTTTAGGCCACAACACTGACTGAGCGTAGTCGAGCAATAGGCCTGAACTCCAGAGCAGGAATCAGCGATAGCTGGCGGCCAGGCTCCGATCCCTGCGGGTCTTCCAAGCGGCTGTGGCGTGGGTCCAGTGTCCCTTCCCGCAGCCACACTTGGGTTGCAGGTTGGTTTCCAATACCACAACAGCAGTGCTCAGGACCTCACCATGCCCTTGACTGGCTAGATTATGAGAGCCTGGCGGAGACTCCATGGACTGCTCCAGAAAGCTGGGCCTCTCGGAAACAACTGGACTATCTCGGGTGGGTCGGGGGGAGGCTGAATAGTCCCGCATGACAGAGCACAACGTATCTTCCTATGTGTGAGTCCCCAAACAATCAGGCAATATTTTCCTTACGGCCACAAAAGGAATGGAGAAGGAAACTCCCGTTGATGCAGCGCTCGCTCATGGTCAGACCCTGTGTTATCTCTTTTGTTTCTCGGGGCCACCTTCTGGGGTCCCAATGAAACAGAGGCTCAAACAGGTAAAGTCACCTGCCAGAGGTCACACGTTCAGGGCCAGGTCTATCTAACCACGGCACCTAGGACCACGCATCTACCACAACACACCGGCTGGTGGGTGGAAAGAAGGCATGGTGGGAAATCTGGGTGGGTTAGGGCAGAAGCCCCCCCTACATTGGGCAAGGGCACCAGAAGTGGCTCCATCCCACTGCCCTTGCCAAGGGAAGTCCTAGGTTCTTGCTTACACGGAATGTCAACGAGAGGAACACTGAGGCTTATCTTTGTCTCCCCAGTGCCTCCCCCACAGAGGTCACGTCAACCATAGGGACAGGATTCCAGAAAAATGATTCAAGGAGACCAAAGCATGGGCAATTAAGAATATAGACTTCAGCCTTGTGGTTTTATTTGATGATAGAAACACTTTTAAAAGACAGTGTGCAGGGGCACCTGGGTGGCTCAGTGGGTTAAGCCTCTGCCTTTGGCTCAGGTCATGATCTCAAGGTCCTGGAATCGAGCCCTGTATCGGGCTCTCTGCTCAGCAGGGAGCCTGCTACCTCCTCACTCTCTGCCTACTTGTGATATCTCTCTCTCTCTCTAATAAATAAAATCTTAAAAAAATACATTAAAAAAAAGACAGTGTGCAGTCTACATGCCCATCAGCAGATGAGTGGACTAGGAAAATGTGGTCTGCCTCATACAACAGACCCAAAAAGGAAGGAGATTCTAACACACGCTACAGCATGGATGGACCTGGAGTCTGTCACGCTAAGTGAAGCAAACATATCACGAAGGACCAAACCCACACAACTGTACTTCCCTGAGGTCCCTGGAGTCATCAGGTTTGTAGAGACGGAAAGTAGGATGCTGGTGACCGGGGGCTGCGGGGGGAGGCAACGGGGTGTTGGTGTTTAATGGGGGACAGAGATTCGATTTTGCAAGATGAGAAGAATTCTCGAGATGTGTAGTAGGGACGGGCAACAACGTGAATGCACTTAAACTGGGTCCTAAAAATTTTAAGATAGTAAGTTTAATGTTGTGTCTATTTTACCACAATAAAAAGAATTGGGGGAAAAAGGTGCTGTGTAGTCAGGGCCTGTGCTACTTCCCGGAGCTCCTGGGTGGGCACCCACCCACAAGCCACCTCTAGTGGAGCTTCCATTTCTAGAACAAGGAAGGTGAGGCTATAGAGGTGAAGCCAGAGCCCAGCCTGACTGAGCCTCTCCCTCACCCTACAGAAGTTTGTCCCTAATAAACTCAGAAGTTTGACTGGGGCTTCACCTGGGATGGCTGATTTTGTACAAGGTCAGGATCCAGACACATCCCCAGCTGGCGGTACCGCTGCACTTGGCTGCCCCGTGCTGGCCTTGCCTCCCCTCCCCCAGGCACCTGTGGCTGTGGCTCCTTAACCTTCCCCATCTCACAGGCAACCCCGAGTTTGATGGAACCGGACATGCAGTGCCACATTCTAGATGGTGCCGTGACGACACAGATCACATATGGATGACACACCGTGGGTGACATACGCTGCCTCTCTTACGCACGCTCACGCAGACAAATGCTACATGATTTGCAGGAGCCCACACCAACGGCACCACAGGGAAGGGTATCTGCGTGCCTCCTCTGACTCCAGCCTGCAATTCGCATGCTCAGCTCCTACTGACAAGGCCACCAGACAACAGTGACTGTCCTACAGGATGTCGCCTCCTGAAAGGCCCAGCAGGAAAAGGAATGGCAATACAAGGCAATGGGGCAAGGACAGAGGGAAGCCCCGATGCTCCTGAGCACAGACGGAGGCCCCAACCTGGAGGTGGGATGGAGCAGAAAGGGGTTCCCCCAGGGGGGCATTGACTTGAGTCTTGAAGGACAAGGAAATCTGGTCACCAAGGGAGAAGAGTGGCCCAGACGAGGGCCACAGCCCGTGTGGAGAAAGGTGGATGAGAAAGGCTAGCCCTGCTGTGCCCAGTCTCCCCTTCTCGTCGCTCACTCGTTGATGGGACTTGCTCACTAAAATCCTAGAAGGTTCCATTTCCTCGTCCCCAGAAGGGGAGCTAGTGCATGGGGCTGTTAGGCTGCTTCTCCAGAGAAGGTCTTCTCCCCGGCCAGCTGTCTGCCCACCTGAGGCTCTTCCTTCCTCAGCAGATAATGCCGTCCTCACCGCCCCTGCAACCTCCAGGCTCCTGTCGGTTTCTTCCTTCGGCCTCCTGGCTTCTAGTCACTTCTCTCCCTCTCTCTCTCTCACACACTGTCAGACGCTCTCGTACAAGCACATACACTCACACACTCTCACACAGGCAATATACACTCACACACAGACACACACTCACACACCCTTGCATCTTATACACGCACACTCTCACACACTCACACACATTCCTATATCACCCATACACACTCACTCACACATACACTCTCACACCCTGTGCGCTCATACACTTACAATCACACCTGTTCTCACAACACTCACATATACTCTTACAGTCACAACCCACAATCTTTCATACCTACTCACACACACACCTCACTCACATACGCTCATACTCATACACACATATTCTCACAAAAGCATGTACATTCGCATACACTCACACAGGCATATACACTCACATACAGACCTTCATATTCTCACACATCTCACACACACACTCATACATCTTACACTCTCATAGAGTCCACACACAGTGCTCTCACAACTCACATACCTTCACACACATATACACACTCACACATCCCACACACACATATATACCCACATACATGTTTTATGTGCATACACATCTCATGCTCACACTTCTCACATACTCACACATTCACACCAAGGCACACTCTTCCACACTCATCACTCACATGTTCTTACACACACACACACACACCACCCTTCAACACACTATCATCCACACACTAATACACACTCTCTCACCTACAAACACACTCCCACACACATTCACACACTCACATACATACTCTCACACACACAGTTAATCTCTCAGTCCATTCCGTTCATTGCTTCCTTCCTTCCCGAGGGGGATCCTGTCACCTTCAGCCTCCCTGCTGCTCCTGTCACTGCTGAGCCCTTAAAGCAATAGTCTACAACTCCGGCTACCTCCCCACAATGTGTTTCCCAGAACATCTGTTGAAAATGCAGATGCCTGAACCCCATGCTGGGAGATTCTACTTTGGGTAGGCCTGGGCCCAGAATCTGTGATCTTAACTGATGGTTTCGAGGTGTGAGGGTGAGCTGAACTGGTATAACCCCTTGCTTGCCCCCTGAGAGACTTCTCTTCTCTCCATGTGCTTCTAGGTCTGGAGTTCTCCTGGAGAGCTGAAGGCATGGGAAGGTTGGTCTCTGACCCTCTGAGGTTCAACTGTTCTTTAAGGAAAGCACCATTTTAAAGCAACACTAAATGCAATTCCCATCACTCATGGAAAGACAAACCATGAATGAGGGTCCCTACCATGGAACTGGTACTGTTGGTGACATCTGACTATCTTAACAACTCACCGGGCCAGGTCTGTGGCTTCCAACATCCATGCCCCCTCCATATGGGATACCACCACTAAGACCCTCCATCAAGAGATCTGTTATTAACCCCACTGACTTCCCATGCCATTTCTTTCAGACATTCTGAATTTCGAACCCTCTTTCCATACTCAGCAGCTCAAACTGTGGGTTTTTAGAAAGTTAACCAGCATTATTGAGCCAAAATCCAGGAACACAACTAAACCCACAATATCTGCCAGTGCCTGGTTTAGATGATTTCAATTCTAAGTGACACACCACCTAAATTGAAACTGGTTTTAAAATATGGACTTTGGGGCACCTGGGTGGCTCAGTTGGTTAAGCGACTGCCTTTGGTTCAGGTCATGATCCCCAGGTCCAGGGATCAAGTCCTGCATCGGGGTCCCTGCTCAGTGGGGAGTCTGGGTCTCCCTCTCCCATTCCCCCTGCTTGTGTTCTTGCTCTGTCTCTCTCCCTGTCAAATAAATAAATAAAATCTTAAAAAAATAAAATAAAATAAGGACTTTGATGACTTCCTGTAACAGGGTGTTCAGGTGGGGCATTAATCTGTTCCTCAATGGTATGTCCCTTCAAGGACATACCTCAATGTCCCTTCAAGGATTGTGCTCTGCTATTCCCAGTCAACTTCCTCTTAACACTGGTCCTTTCAAGGTTCAAAGTGGCTACCACCAGCAACCCTCCATCAAAGCAGATGGGCTGAAAAGTAGATTGTTCTTACCCTGCACCAGAGAGAGCTCCCCCTCCACCAGTCCATCAGTAGGCTCTGGAACTTTTCTTATGGGGCTAACATAGGTACAATGCGCACCCTTTGACTCAGCTCGGCTGCCAGAAGACTGCTGATTCCCCAGCCACATCTCCTGCTTCCCATAGCTATACTGGGTGGGGGGGACTCACAAAATTGGGTTCCCCTTAGGAAGGGGAATTGAATGCTAAGTAAATGGCCCCAAGAACCCCTGCAGTCCCCATAATGTTAGCTCTTCTCACGGCAAAGCCTGGATCAGACACCCTTGGCCAATACATGATCAGAAGCCAGCATACGCTCTGTGCAGCACATCTCTCCAGAAAGAAACTCATCCAAGTGGGGAGCTTCACAAGCCGGTCCTGGCAAAGCCAGACACCTCCATCACAGAGCCCTTCGTTGCTCTTATGGATTTACAGGAGTTCTTTCAGTGCTTGGCTGTGAGCCCCTGATTAAACATTAATAAAGGATCAAGGTTATGGATGTAGGGACCCCCTGACAAAAATCACTCTTTGTCTCTCTCCCCCGGAACCCTCCTTTGGCAACACTGGGCTCTTCTCTATGTCCGTGCATGTCCTGTGGCAGATTAAGGGCTGAGAGACCGTGAGAACAAACTGTCTTTGGCGCACACAGAGGGAGACATTTCCAAAGCTTTGGCATTTAGGAATGCTGCCCCGGATCTCGGGCCTTTGGGGCTCTGGTTGAAAGAGTTTGGGCTTCCCCACAAAGTACTTCCAGGCCACACGAGGAATGGGTGGTCAGCATACTAGAATCGCTGCATTCAAGGCCACCTTTCCTGTAGGTTAGTGTTATTGATTACCTACACCTCGGGCCCTGACAGGTAATCAATAGGCCCTCTGACCCAGAGATGTGACTTGGCCTGTGGGGGCTTTAAAAACAAGAAGTGAACATGGCAAGTCTGGTTCACGCTTTTCATACACGAGAATTACATTTTTTTTTCCCCCAGAGCTGCAAAGCTGTTTCTGCTCAAATTACCCCAGCCATCTGAGGAAAGCATAATCAGAAGGCTCTGTTCATTTTTCCTGCTGGTTAGTTCCACAACCAACTCAAGCCATTAAGAACAAGTGACAGGCCAAACTTTGGGAAAATCTATGGATGCCCCCAAAGAGCCAGGGCTCTCTACCATCACTGTGTAGGGGGCTCACCCAAGCTTCTCAGGAAGCGATGCGGGAAAGGAGGATGCCGCGGTGGAGGGAGAGAAGGACACGAAGGGGACTGAGCATCTGCCAGGGAAAGAGGAGAGAACATAGAAGCCGTCTGACATCGTGACCTTCAAAAATGGAAGGTTCATGGCCAGTGATAATGACACTGACCTTGAGAATACTGATGTAGTGGGATGGGGTGAGGAGTAGAGCTGCGAAGAGTAAAACACTCTCAAAAAGAAACAGAAGCCCAGTACCTCTGGAATGATTTCTGATGTCATCTCCTCCAGGAAGGCAGCCCTAATACAACTTGACACCCTATACAGACCAGGAGCCATCTTCTCAGTGTGCCCATATTGGCACATCTGTTGCGCTTTCTGCGGGTCTCTGTGTGTACATATATATTGCTGTCCCCTCAAGGGTGAGTCCACTGAGGTTGAGGGTAAGATCAAACCAGGTCACATTGAAATCTCAGCCCCAAATAAAACCCAGCACCTAACAGACTCCCAACAAAACGGAATGAGTAATTTACAAGTAAATGAATTTATGAGTGAATAAAACAATTTAGGAGCAAGTTAAGTGAGTGAATGAAAGCATAGCATCCAAAAAAATCCACAGCTGACAAGGTGCTAATATCCCCAAGGATAATAACCTGAAGGAAATGGGGCATCTTTCATCTCTTGCCCAGAAACTGGCAAAGAATTGGCTGGATGCCATATAAAGAACAGAGACTTTCACATCGAGGGCTAGGTCCAAATCTTGGTTCCACAAGCAAAGGGAGTTTAGGTAAACTATTTCGCCTGTCCCTCAGTGCTATCATCTAAGAAATGGGAACACTATAAGGCCCACCTTATCGAGGAAAATAACCTGAAGCACAGGGGCATCTCTCATCTCTTTCCCCCAGTGCCAGGGAAGAGGAAATTCTAGAGGGTCTCATATTGGCAATTAAATGCCCAGTTTGTGGGTGACGTGGTCCATGTACAATCCCTGAGGCCCACCCAACCACAAAGGGCCCAGGAAGTATAATCCCAGATGTGCCTAGAGTGGAAGTAAAGGGACACGGTTGGTGAAGAGCAGTCCTGAGCCCCACACACCACAAGAGAAGGAACATCCAGTAAGCGCCATCCAAACCAGCCCCAGACAGCGGCGCCATGAGGATGACTGGAAGGAAAAGACATCAAACTGCTCCAGAAATCCAGCAACTCAGAAAAGGGGGTCGTGGCAGAAGACGGCTTTACTTTGCCTTTAGCAAAGGGTGGGGGGGGACTCAGAGTTTCCTCGCTGCTCTCTTTAAAAAAAAAAAAAAAAAAAAAAGTCAGCTGTGTTCCTACCAACTGAGCACACACATCCTCTCACAATACTGCCTGTGTTGGGCAAGAACAAGACAGAACGCCTCCAAGAGTTCAGATTCTTGCACAGGGGTGAGAAAGGGCTTCTTTCCCTAATTTGGAAGTGAGTTTTAAAATGTGCAAAGCAGCAGAAATTCCTCTGGGCACATTACTCTGCCAGGTACGGCTGTGAGTTATTAGCAGCAGCTCCCCCTGGCTCTGCCAAGGCTTACAGGGGACTCAGGAAAGGACCTCATTTCCCAGGTCAAGATCATTAGGGAGTTTAATTAGCACCTTGGCTTCAGAATCTTTATGTAAGCCCATCCTCTGAGGCCTATATAAGATCGACTGGGGATCCCCATTCCTTGCCAGATGGAAAGTTCAGTGCTCCCTAAGATATCTTTGGACTCTTGGGGCTTACATTCACAGGGCTCCTATGGTGCTGCTTCCCTTTTACCCCTGTCTGTCATCCCACCTGCGGAAGGGAACCATGTGCGAGATGCAGACATGGGGAACCGTCTTGTGTGACTCTACCAGCAAGGGCTCTGGTGCTGTGTGAACAGAACGAGGACATGACAGCGGGCTGGCAGATGGGGCACCGGGGTGTATTGGGTATCAGGGACAGAAGCTGGACTCTAGCCAGCCCTAGGTTGAATGGCAGGGGAGGCTTTTAAGCAAGGAGTAAACAGAGTCAGAGACGTACTTTGGATGGATCTCTGGCTATTGGTGAGCAAGTCAACAGAAATGGAGAGGGCAGAGGGGAGGCTCCCACAGGACTGCTGGCGCAAGGCCAGGTGTCTGAGCTGGGGTCGGGGAGGGGAGGGAGGGAGTAGGGCAGGGACCGGGTTTTAAAATAGACTGAGAAAGCAAACTTGGCAGGGCTTAATAACTGAAAACAGGGATGAGGGAGAAACAGGGGTTCGGAGGGTGATGGGAATCAGTGGAGGAAGAGGATGGGGAAGCCAGAATGTGTCCAGAAAAGAGCAAGTCATCCAGCCGGGCTGGCAGGTGTGATGTTCTTAGGAACAAGATATGGTGGGGGGCTTTGAAGCTCGGAATGGGGGGCGACTTTGTGCTGAATCCTGTAGGAAAAAGGCCGCCCCTGGAGAGTGCTCAGCAAAGAACTAGCAGGTCTGGCTACCTTTGCTGGCAGCTTGTCTGTCTCGGCTGGGATAAACCGACACGGAAGAGCCTTAGAGACTCACTTCCTTAGAAAAACAGAGAGCAACATTTCTATGAGGGGTATGGTGATTTTAAAATAGGCCCCCAAATTCTTCAGAACTTCTCCCTTCAAAGGTGGGACCTAAGTCCCCTCCCTTAAAGTTGGCCCTGGCTTCTAACAAATAGAATTTGGGGGAAGAAAAGGGATCTGACTCCAAGACTAGGTCTTAAGACGCATTGCATCCTACCCATTGCTCTCTCTCATGGACCTGTGCTCTGGGAGAAGGCAGCGGCCAAGGGTGAGAACACTCAAGCAGCACAGAGGAGAGGCCCACATGGTGAGAAACTGAGGCCTCCCGCCAACAGTCATGGGAGTGCACCATCTTGGAAGTCCATCCTCTGGCCCCCGGTCAACCGGTCAGATGACTGGGACTCCGGCGTCTTGGTGCTGCCTCACCAGAGGCCCCGAGCCAGAACCACCTGGCTAAGACATTGGCAAACACCTGACTCTCAGAAGTGTGTGAGATAATAAATATTTGTTGGTTTTAACCACTACATGTGGGGGCGGGGTAATTTATCACACAGCAGTAGGCGGCTATAGGGGGCTGCTCAGAATATCACTGGACGTTGAGCGATAAAGTAAAGGGAGAAAGGAGACCCATTAGATAGCTCTTGACAAAGTTTAGAAAAGACACGTGAGGGGCTGAAGGAGAGTGCTGGGAACAGAAAGGATTGGACCACCCAGGACTGACGAAAGACAGAAACGCTAGGGATCTCAGTAACTGGCTGACCACGAGAGGTGTAGGACAGACAGATCGCAAAGATTACTGAAAGGTTTAGAGGCTGAGAGGTTTGAGAGAGACCTAAGAGCCTTTTGGAAATGTAAACTGCATGCATATGTCCTTGTCATAAACATCATTCCCACCATTGTTAGTTTGAGTGCTTAGAACAGTTTCCCCCTTTTTTTTTGAAAGATTTATGGACGTATTTATTTTAGAGTGGGGGAGGGGCAGAGGGAGAGAATCTTCAAGCAGACCCCCTGCTGAGCGAGGAGCCCCAGGCAGGGGTCTCCATCTCACAACCCTGAGATCATGACCTGAGCCGAAACCAAGATTCGGACGCTCAGCTGACTGAGTCACGCAGGTGTCGCAAGAACAGTTTGCGACTGTTTGCCATCCCAAAGATGGCTTCTACAGAAACTATTTCACTTAGAGCGGTTTTCCCAACACACCAACTCGACTCCTGAAATGACCAACGCGGGTCCTCTTCCACGAAAGAATCCCCATGTTGGTGTCGTGTTTTCTGAAATGTTTGTGATTGTCCTTGAGTATTTGAGGAACTTGGAAGCCGGCCTGGCCTCTTTCAGCGGTCAAGTGAGCAAGAGAAAAACCCTTTCCAGCAGCATCTCGGAGCACGTGGAACGCATGCGTGTGGACCACGGAGCTGACTCGCATGCAAGCGTGCACACGGGCTCACGGCTGCCCCATCAGAGTCCCCAGCGGAGAAAACATCGCAGGCACCAACACTGACTGACCCATCAACACTCTGGAGCCGAGCGGGGAGCAATGCGCTCAGCTGGCCCCGGGTGGAGCGTTGACAGCGTCTTCTGCAGAGGACTCGCGAATCAGACGGGACTCTTATGTTGGACAGCACAGGCAGCAGATGTAGATACGTCTCTGCCAAGTGCCAGATACAGCCCAACATTTGGCAAAAGCCGAGGCTGGCCCCCTGGAAGCCGGCACATTTGCATGCTCCTCGCCGCGGCTCCCTGAAGGGACCCCAGACATGCTGCAGGGATTCAAGGTTGAACGGGGAGGGGAGAAGCAGTGCAGGTGCCCGCCTGCCACCCAATGAACTCACGCTCCTCCCCCGAGGTCATGCCAAGGTGAAGGGAAGGTCAAAGCAGAGTAACAGGGAAGGTCGTTTTATTCTTTATCTTATTCACGAGCACCTCCACCTCCTTCATTCGGGCACCCATCACGATCCTCCCGTGATGGCCAGACAGGCTGACCGTCCAGGCTGGGGTTTTAGGGGCCTGTGCTCGGTCACCTGCTCTACAGGCAGGTACTTTGAACTGACTACCAGCTCCACTGCCGGGCCCTAGAAAGAGCCCCAGCGGAGGCCCTGCCCGCCTCCGCAGAAGCTCAGGGAGTGCTCTGTCTCTGCCATCGGATCAGTGGTTTTCAACTACTGTGTGCTCTGTGTCACCCAAGGGGGGCTGAGTGATGTCTGGAGATGCTGTTTGATTGTCCCAACTCTGGGGGGAAGGGAGGTGCTCCTGGCCTCAAGCGTGTGGAGGGATGCGGCTAAGTTCCTTACAGAGCCCAGGACAGCACCCACGCCACACAGTCCTCCAGCCCAAAGGCTAGTACTGCGTGGGGTGAGAAGACCTGGTCTGGAGGGTCAACTCCACCCAGGCAGGTGTGGGGTCTTTTCTTGTTCACTGCTTTGTCCCCAGTGCCTAGGACACGAAGACTGGTTCACAGGAGGTCTGGGGTGGGGAAGTTGGGAGCGGAGGCACACTGGACAAAACTCAAGGCTGGAGGAAGGAGCATTACTAATCTTGGCTTCACCTCCGTATCAGAGTTTTAACGCCCTCCAAAACCATACCCATCCAAACCCAGCCGTCGATGTCAAGCCAGATGCCCCTCCTGGCCCATCGGGCAGCGTCACTCTTGGTCAACTTACTTACTGTGCACACTCTGGGATCCACACGTGGCCTTACACATCGTCCTTCACCCTCATCCCTAGAACCCACAAAGTCTGAGCCTGCGCGCACACACATGCACACGTGGGAATGCACACACGGGAAGTAACGTGCGGGGCCACGTGACTCTTGCCCAGTGCTGGAGCTCTTTGCCCAGTGCCCAAAGACATTCCTGTTCCCACTGCAAACAAGACCCTGAGTTCTAAACTTGGCCATTGCAGAGTGGTCCAGACAACGTTTCTCTTCCCCTTCCAAGCCGCCCCCTGAAAGAGCAGGAACCTCAGTGAGACACGACACGGATGCCAAGTCCGCATGCCAGCCTCTTCCAGAAGGGTCACTGCTCTCCTGGGCCCCTCCAGCCCACCCCAGGCCAGCGTCCCTGGTGACTGCCCTGGCTGACCAAGCAAGAAACAAAGTAGAGAAGCTGCTGACACGGTGTCCGCACCTGGCCTGCCAGCCGAGCTTTACATAATACTGGTGGCAGCTCCATTCGAATGACAAGCCCAGCCTTTCCGCAGCCACCTGGGAAGACGTCATCTGCGACAGGGAACCATGCAGTCTAGAAGACCAGAAACACAAGCCGATACCTTAGGGACCCGAGCATGGCCTCGATGGGTGGAGTCCCTGAAGTTTGACCTTTTTCCTTAACGGGGACTGAAGGTGTCTCTACTGGTCGCGTCTCTTAGTTCTGTATGCTGATGCTTTGACATCTGAGGCCTGGTGGACCCTGGAGGGACTGCCCCCTCCAGGGCTAGCCAACTCCTAAATAATTCCATGATGCGGAGTTTCATAGGCAAACCCGCCCCTCCCAGCGCACCACCCCCCAGTGCCTCCTCTATCAGGCTGGTACACTCAGAGCAGCTAAGCCTCTGCCCTGATCACCCAGGACCAAGTCACCAGACAACTAGGGACAGACCCTACGCCCTGGAGCCCTGAAGCTATTCAACCCAGCCAGTCCCGAGCTGCGCAACCTGCCTCGCTCATCCCTCCCACGGAAACCACAAAGAACACTCTTAACCCCCATTTTCCCTTGCTCCCTGTGCCTCCTGATTGGCTGGGGTGGGCCCCCCGCAGCCCCAGGGGGAGTCCTGGGCCCCTGGCCCTAGAGAACTGTGAATATGATAAACTTCTTTAGGACAATCATCATTTCTGTTTCTGGTCAAAACAAAACAAATCCCAGAGGCCCTCAAAACAACGCTAAACCAGCAGTCGTCCGGAATGCCCATGCCACCAGCATTTCTAGATGCCGGGGCCCACCCAGGCCTGGGTGGTGGCAGCCTGTCCAACACCTTCTCCAGTCTCAGTGCTGGAGGCGTGAAGGGAAAAGGCAGCCAGGATGTGAGAGGGGGAGAAAGGCCTCGTTTTGGAAGCACCAACTGTGTGCAAGTATGATGCCCATTAGGGACATTCTGCCTTTTCTCATGGTTACAAGCTCTGAACACAGGAGGGACCCTGAGGCACTTGGCCTCACACTCATCAGATCTGGAACCAAGAACTGAACCTGAGACTCAAATTCGGACACCCCATCCCCATGGACACTTTAGAGCATCAAAAACGATGTGTCCATTTTCTTTGCTGGAACTGGCAAGGATCATGCAGACAAAGCCACCTACAGGGTGTCCTTGCTAAGGTCATAGCACGTCCCCTGCTGTCTGGTTCTCCCACCGTCCCCTCCCTGGTGACAATCAGTTGTCTGATAGCCCATGGCCAATCACCACTTCCAGGGTCCCTTCTTCTTGGGACAGTAGCATTTTAAAGCTCCAAGGGGGAGGAAGCCTTCTAAGTGTTTTCTCCAAACCCCTGCTGTTTGTACCCATAACATATGCTGAAGTGTTTTAAAAACTATGCAGCAACACTGCCAAAAAGGTAAAAGGTAGATTGTTCCCAGGCCGGAGCTGCTCCTTGGGGAGGACTGAACAGAGCAGCCCTGCCAGTAAGTCCAGAGAACGGGACGTCTGCGAAGCGTGGGAACCTCCAGCATCGCTCATGCCTGAAGTCGGGACTTCCTGCCAGAAGCCAGGAGGCCCATTCAGCTCTTGCAACCACAGCAGAGAAGAAAGACATTTTTTTCCCAGAACCCACATTGAAAAAGAGCCACCTTTTGACATGACAGCATGTGCACAGATCCTGCAGAAGCAAAGAGAAACAGAACCAGTTCGAGCTAGGAGGAGGCACTCGGGGAGGGTTCTGACTTTAAATCTGCCTCCAGATGTCACACTCAAAAAAGAACAACATCCCCTGCGCTGTGTCCCTCAGCACAATCGTACAGTAACACCAGACACGGGCAAAACAAGGAATGTCCCACTTAAAAAAAAAAAAAGCAGAGGTACTGTATGCTTTAGAAATGTCAATGTCATAAAAGAAAGAACTGTTGGGACAACACTCCAGATGAAGGAGTCTGAAGAGACATGACAAATAAATGTAGTCTCTGCTCCTCAACAGGATCTCATAGTACGGGTGGGGGGTGTGAAAAAGGACATTATTAGACCAAGTGATGGAACTAGAGTACAGATAGATTAGATGAAACTACCATATCGATAAAAATCGATAATCACTGTGATCCCACAAGCGAGCATCTCTGTTCTTAGGAAATGGAGACTACATGAAAAATTTAAAAAAAAAAAAAAGAAATATGCATTGAAATATTCAGGTTTGGGAGCACCTGGGTGGCTTAGTTATTAAGCATCTGTCTTCAGCTCAGATCATCATGATCTTGGGGTGGGGATCGAGCCCCGCATTGGGCTCCCTGCTCAGCGGGAAGCCTGCTTCTCCCTTTCCCACTCCGCCTGCTTGTGTTCCCTCTGTGTGTGTGTGTGTGTGTGTGTGTGTCTGTCTGTCTGTCAAATAAATAAATAAAATCTTTTTAAAAAATTATGAAATATTCCAGTTTGTTAGGCCATGACAGACATAAAGACCGGGGCAGAAGAAAATATTACACACAGAGCAAATCCGGGTCAAGGGTATGACGATGCCCCTTATACTAGCTGCGATTTTGCAGCTCCTGTCCATTTAAAAATTCCAAATAGGGACGCCTGGGTGGCTCAGTTGGTTAAGCAGCTGCCTTCGGCTCAGGTCATGATCCCAGGGTCCTGGGATCGAGTCCCACATCGGGCTCCTTGCTCGGCAGGGAGCCTGCTTCTCCCTCTGCCTCTGCCTGCCTCTCTGTCTGCCTGTGCTCGCTCGCGCTCTCTCCCTCTGTCTCTGAAAAATAAATAAAATCTTAAAAAAAAAAAATAATAAAAATTCCAAATAAAAACTTGGTTTTTAAATCTGATCTTGAGTGAATACCAGCAGAGGGGGAGAACGTTCCACCATCAGAGCATTAGCCGTCGACAAAGCAAGATCGGGCAGGGGCGGCACGAGCACGGGTCCAGGAGAGAACTGTTCTGATCTTCTCCAGTACCTGCTATGTTCCAGAAGCTTCCCTAGGTCTAGGTATATAGTAGGGATTGGAACTGAAACTGACAGTCTCGTGGAGTTTATAGATCAGACAAGCTGGAAATCACACAAGGAAATTCCTCCCCAGAAACTGCTGGAAACTCTAAGGGAGACGTTTGAAAAGGTATCAAAAGTAGTAAAATGGTAACGCGAAATTACAGAGGAGTTAGCCCAGAACAGAAAGCAAAGGAGGGGCCAGGCAGAGCAGTGAGGAGAAGGGGCCCCCTCCCTGACACAAGAGCACCTCCAGGGCACCATTCACTCCGCCTTTTCTTGCACTTGGACACCTTGCTCCCTCCAAGTTCATCTCCCTTAGGCTCTCTTGGATGCACCTGGCTCTGGCTGGCTGCTCGCCGTCACCTGGTCTTGCCCCCTGCACCTGGGGTCCGGCTAGAAGCCTCTAGAAGGCTTCTAGAAGAAGCCTCATTCTAGAAGAGGCTCTAGAAGAAGCCTCACTCTAAAACCAGAGCCTCGCCCATGCCGCCTGGAGGCCTTCGCAGACTGAGCACTTTCTTGTCAGCCTCTCCAACGGACTCAGAACTGTGTCCTGTGGGGGCTGCCCTGATTTTCTCAGGCAGCCCTGGAGCTTGGGGAGCTGATCTGGTGGGGAGGAGGTAGAGATGCCAGTGGAGCAATGTGTCCCCAGAGCAGGGGGGCCTTCTGCCTCCTCTAATGCCCATGAGAAGACAGATCTCAAGACGTCCCAGCAGGGGCAGCCCCCTCAGTCTGGACACAGTTTCCAGGGATGGCTCCTAGAGGCCACCCTTCTTCAGGTCTGGCCGCCCTCAGACCTTCTGTGCCTCTGTTTCCTCACCTGTAAACAGGAACACCACAGGCCCTCCCTCATGGGGTGTGGGAGGATCCCACCAGTTCCTTTTTCTAGAACAGTGCCCAGCACACAGAAGGCATCTTATTGTCGCTGCTGCTGTTGTGCTTAGGGCTGGGCCAGCCTCATCTTCCAAGAGACAGCCAAGTCCGGGGGTGTTCCTAGACATGGCCCCCTGCCACCCAGAACTCCATAGAGTCACCACACCATGGTGTTTAGCACATGGGGAGGCTCTTGGATTGGCCCTGCCTCGACCTTCCGCTCACCCTAAACCCAGGGCCTGCCCTGGGCCGCCTGCTGTCCTGCGGCCCCCAACACCCACAGGCCCCCTCCTTCACATGCCTTGGCCTGAAAGCCTCAAACGCAGCAGAAAGCTCTGTCCCTCTGGAGGCCTTCTGCATGTCCCCTGCCAATCCGGTGCTGCTTTTCCTTTTACTCCTGTCGCTGCTAAATTGATGCACAGATACACAAAAGAACAAGGGGGATGCAACCACATTAGAGGCTTTTCCGGGGAAAGAAAAGAGCCTGTGGCCACTTTCATGAGCACTCCTCCACTGACCGATATTAGGGCCTGTGACCTGACCTATGCCACCCGACAGGGATAGGGCAGGGAGTAGGAGGAAGGCATGCAGTGTACGGGGAAGGAGACTTGTAAAGTCCTAAAGAGCTTTCCAGCTACAGTCCCGCAGTCAGCGTTCCCCCTGGCCAAAGCCTCCTGGCTGCATATCATTTCCTGAACATCTTAGTGAAACAGGCCTTGGCTCACAATGGCACGTTGTTATTTCACTTCGGGAAGCTGGTGGAAGCCAGGGAAGCTGGGAGGCGGTGCCCGCGCCACGCAGGGCCCGCAAGAAAGTGCAACAGCGCCATCTAGTGGTCGCATCTGGCAGCTGCGAGGTCCGCGGGCGGAGACCCAGCTTTCATTCTAGGGAAAACGTGACCCCGCCCCATCCGTGCTCCCGTGGTGACAGGGCCTCCCGAGCTGAGAAGATAACTAGATCGGCTACAAGGCCACATCATTAAGAGACGTAATAACCAAAACGTGTACAAGAGGCTGACCTGTTTGGCTTGGGCGTTGATGAGGAACCCAAAAGGGCAACATCACAGGATGCCTGGAACTCCCAGTGCATGAAACCTGGTGCGGGGCCTCTGGGGTCTCAGGGCCTCTTGCCATGGTGAAAGCCAACCAGCCCAGGGCCCATCTGCCTGGCCTGCCTGTTAGCAAAGCTGTCACGGAAAGGCCTCCTCCAAAGGGAGAAAGACTGTGTTCTTTGGAAAAGAGAGACCTCAACGGGGCACAGGTTCTCAGACCTGAGTGTGCATCCGTGTCACCCAGAGGCTTTGTTAAAATAAGGATTCCTGAGCCACAGCCAAGGCTCTCTCTGACTTGTGGGTCTGGGGTGGGGCCTGAGAATCTGCATTTCTATCACATTCTTGGTTACATTGATGGTGCTCATCCAGGGCCCCACTCTGAGACCCCCGCTTAAGCCTAACAGTTATTTAAAAAAAAAAAAAAAAAAAGTCTCATAGTTAGTTAGGCTGGACCGCTTCTCCCTAAACATTGCTCCCGTGGTCGGCACTTATCTTACTCCAGTTACACGGCAGAATTCCAGTACATCGGTCTGGCAACTCTCTTAGGAAAAGCCGGGGAGGAACCTAGACGACGGGTCTCTCCCATTTTCACACCATCACAAGCTGGACTCCACCAGGAGACAAAGTCAGACCCAGTGTCAGGCCTGCTGACACTGCAAAGACCCTTGGTTCCAACCGCAGCATCGAGCAGGACAATGGGCTCAGGATACCTACCATCCACATTCACAAGGGGACCGCTGTACATCTTCTCTGCAAAGTTAATGCCTGTGTGCTTTCCACAACCTTCCCACAAAGACCTGTACTGAGGTCATTCCATGCTTGAGATTTATGAATACAAATGGGAAACTTTTGCACTGGTACAACCAGCTGATTCCTTGACAGGATCGTATTCTCAGCCCATAATTTTGAGCTTGCAGGCTTTGCCTGACACTCCGGCCAGCAAGCCAGCACATGTGTTCCGCCGATCAGAAGGGTGCCGTGCTCTTAGTACTAACCTATCACATTCTGTCCAATCAGACCAAGGGTATTTAGCCAATCAGAAGTAAGCATTTTCCAGCGCCCCAACCCCATTGTGTACAAGCCAATCACACGATAAATGTTTCCAACCAATCAGAAGTGAGAGCAATGCTCTGCACCCGCCATCATAGCCAGTCAGGCCACAGATAAATTCACCCAATCAGAAGTGATCAATAGGCTGCACTGTGCCCACAGAAATCTACAACACCGTTTATACCTGGTCTGTTAAGAACGGTTTCTCAGTTGATATGGCTCTTAATTGCATCAAAGATCAATTGAAAAGGTGATTTGCTTTTGACTGGGAACTAAGGATTCATTACAATTGTTTGCCTGTGACAAAAATGTATAAAAGCTGGAGAAACTCTAACCCCCTCAGAGTTGACTTAACCATTAGCACAGCAGGTACTCTGCCTAGGGCTCAAGGAAATTATTGTATTTTAAAATAAGAAAGAAAAAAAAAGAAAAGAATACACTCTGTCTGGGTTCGATTCATCTTTATAGTAACAGAGTAGCAAAATGTAATTTTTTTTTCTAAATGGAGAAAGGGGCCCACAGAGGCAAAAGCACAAATGCCCATGGAAGTCACACATCAAGCAAATGGGCAGAATTCGATTGTCCTGAAGGCCAGTAACAGCGCTAACCATCTGTAGCTGTGTGTAACTGCTTTGCCTTCTATAACCCTTTGCCTTCTTTCCCTTCTACAAAGACAGAGTAAACTGGAGTAAAAAGCATATCCATCTGGACTCTTGGTTGCAAGTAAAAAACAAACCAAAAAAATTCAAACTGGCTTAAGCAAAAGAGAGACTGATATCTCTTGAAAAATCTAGGGGGATTCTGGCTTCAGGTGCAACTGGATCCAGGAACGCCATCAAAGCCACTAGGATTTGGCATGTCCCCATCTCTTTGCTCCAGTTCCATTTTCAGGCCCTCCCCTGTAGCCACAGGATGACACAGTCTCCCCATATTCACCTCCCACCAACTTCTTCTTAGGCAGCTTAGACTCATTCTGTCTTGACTAACACATCCTCTGACTGGCCTCGGTCAGGGTCACCTGCCCCACTCAGACCTCAAGGCAGAAGAGCCACCATGACAACCCAATGGCACATACCTAACAGATAAGAAGTCTCTGCATACATCAGGGTACAGGATCACCCAACAACCCTGGGGGGTCAGGATCTTATTATTCCCATTTCACAGATGAGGATCCTGAGGCCCTGTCAGGTTAAACAGCTCAACTAAGAAACCGTAGAGTGAGTAAGGAAGATGGACAATGGTCCTCCCTTATTGTTGGGCATCATTCCAACCCACTGAGGGCCTGAATAGAACAAAAAGGTGGAGAAAGAGCTCTCATTCATTCATTCTCTTTCTCCTTCCCTCCCTCCCTGCCTGACTGCATGAGCTGAGACATCAGTCTTTTCCCCTCAGACAGGGACCGATATCCTCATCACCCCTGGTTCTCAATCCTTCAGACCCAGACTGGAATTCACACCAACTTTCCTGGACCTCCAGCTTGAACATGGCAGATCCTGGGACTTCTAGGTCTCCATAATTGCAGGAGCCAATTCCTTATAATGAAGCTCTTCTTGGAGATGGACAGGTTGGCGGGTAGGTGGATGGAGAGGTAGATAAACACTTTAGTAGTTCTGTCTCTGGAAAGCCCTGACTGAAACAGCACCCTTGGCCTCCTACCCTCACTAAGGTAAGATGTTATTCAGGAGCCACAAGCCTCTCAGGGTTTCCAGAACACTCTTGGCTGGCCTGTTAGTCATCTCAGGTCCCCAGCTTACTTCCTCCATGATTATTTCCGTGATGCTCTGGGTGGAGGAGACCAAGGCAGCCCTGGGGTGAGCCGTGGCCATACCCGCATCTTTGCCTACAGTTGCTCAGACCAGCTAGCCAGATGCATGGTAGTGTAAGTCTCTGCAGAGTGGGAGAGAGCCTTCAGAGATCCCACAAGGAGCACCTCACTGTATGGAGATGGAAACCTGCCCAGGGATCTGTGGCTTCCCACCCCAGGGTCAGGCAGCAGAGATGGGCTAGGTCACAATCCCCTGACTCTTGATACAATTTTCTCTCTTACTTGATCAAGAATATTCCCACTCCCAAATTAAACTGGGTCAGCTCAGGTTCCTAGCTCCAAACCCCCCAGAGGAAAAACCTAGAAAATGGGCCAGAGTGATGAAAGAGAAGGGGAGAAGTGAACCCAAATCACAGCTGCATGGTGACCTGTCTCCAGGTACATGGTCCCCAGGGTTTCCTGAATCCCCTCTCCCAGGGGAGATTACGGAGGGGCTGGTAATGCTGAGAGGGAGCATGGGGTCTGGGGCATGGATGGAGGAACCAGCCTGGACTTGTGCTCCTCCCCTGCAAGATTTGCTCCTTAGTCAGTCAATGTACCCTCCCTTGGGAAGCTGGGTTGAGGCCTCCTGGGACCCCCTGTAGTGGAGCACAGAAGGGAGGAAATGTGCTGAGTAAGAAAAATAAAATGCCATCAAATGTCAAAAATGAGTCAGGCTTAAAGAGTCCTGCCCTGGGGTGGTGGGGCACCTTTAAAGAAACAGAATTGAAATCAGGATGCTGAAGAGGCATCTGCTCCCCCTTGTTCACTGCAGCATTATTGATAAGAACAATGACACAGAAACAAAGAGCCTGTCCACAGCTGAATAGGGAAAGGACACATGGAATATACATGCCATGGAATATTATTCAGCCTCAAAAAGGGAAATCCTGTGACCAGCAGCAACATGGCTGAAATGGGAGAACATTCTGCTGAGTGAAAGAAGCTGGACACGGATAAATACCACAGGATTCCACGTATATGCGGCACCTAAAATAATCAGACCCCTAGGAGCAAAGAACTGAATGCTGTTTACCAGGGGCTAGGGGAGGGAGCCGGTGACAGTCCATGAGTGAGTTCTAGAGATCTAACGTACAGCAGAGCACCTCCAGCCAGCCACACCAGGTATTACACACCTGAAACTGGTGAAGGGGGTGGATCTCATGTCAGGTGTTGTTTTGTTTTGTTTTGTTTTGTTTAAAGATTCCATTTATGTATTTGACAGAGATCACAAGCAGGCAGAGAGGTAGGCGGAGAAAGAGGGGGAAGCAGGCTCCCTGCTGAGCAGAGAGCACGATGTGGGGCTCAACCCAGGACCCTGTGACCATGACCCGAGCCGAAGGCAGAGGTTTTAACCCACTGAGCCATCCAGGCGCCCCCTCATGTCAGGTGTTTTTACACCAATATAAGGGGCACGGGAAACTCCTGGAGGTGACAGGCCAGACCATTACCCTGATAATGTGGTGATGGTTGCACAGGTGTGTGCATACAGACAATATGTGTAGCACCAAATATGTGTAGTTTCATGTGTGTCAGTTACACCTCAATGAAGCTGTTTTTAGAAGAGAACTGGGGCGCCTGCGTGGCTCAGTGGATTAAGCATCTGCCTCAGCTCAGATCATGATCCCAGGGTCCTGGGATCAAGCCCCACATCGGGCTCCCTGCTCAGCAGAACGTCCGCTTCTTCCTCTCCCTCTCCCCCTCCCCACCCTTTGTGCTCTGTCTCTCTTGCAAATAAATAAAGTATTTAATAAGAGAGAGAGAGGGAGAACCAAAGAGAAAGACCTCCCCACTTCCCTGCATGGGAAGGATATGGGCCACACAAATGGGTGTACGAAAACCAAGAAGGCAGGGTTCCCTTGACCAGCAGCATGACCGCTTCCCTTTCGAGACCGCATCTTCAAAGCTCTCAACCCGTGGGGGGTCTGGGGAGGAAGCAAGGGCTCCCACTTTCCCCAGCAGCAAAGGGAGGCAGGGTGCACTGCGGTGCATCTTTATTTTTGCATTGGAAAGCCCATAGGGTTAATGAGGAAATGGGGAAATCTGGAAACTGCAACGCCTGGACTCCCAATGAAATCTGAACATCTTTTCCTTTAAAGCACATCAACGAAACAGATTCACAGAGGCAGGTATGTGCAGTCTGCACTCCCGTTTCCTTCACTTACAAAGCTCAGTGTTCCCAATGATAACTAAAGACACCCCTCCCCACCAAGAGCCAGGCCGGGCCTCTTTGGTTTCTGCAGGAAAGCCAGGAAAGCCGGCGGGTGTCCACTGCCCTGGGACACCTGGCTTAGGGCTGCAGTGCTTGGCGAAGCAGGCTTTGGTTTGTGCAAGGCTGCCATCGTGTGGTCGCCACAGGTATTCTCCGAAAACGGCCCAGAGGGAGAGGGGACGTGCTCTCTGCAAACCGAGATTGAGATCACCCTTGTTCTGCCACCAGCTGGAATGGGGGCTGCAGACATAGATTAAGAGGAAAATCAAGTTCTAATGTTGTCATCCAGGGCTGAGTCCTCCCCAGAGCACTCCCCGGGCCCTATGATGGACCTCAGCTCTAGGCACACGGTGATATCTCCAGTAAATGCAGAAGGATGGTCTGACCAGTCAGGGCAGTAGGGAGCCCCAAGCACTGGCATGGTCTCCGCTGGGTCGTCCTACGAGCCCCGCCCCAGCCTCAGAGCTATACACCCTCCCCAGGGCTCCTTGAACGCTCCTCGTGTAGGAACTGGGCCAGTACAAAACAAGTGCTTGGTCAACAGCACTTCAAGGTCTTCACCCAGGTCTCCTCAAGGCCTGACCTCTCAGGCTCGCTCTGAAGTCGCATCCCAGCCTGGAGTTCCCAGAGAAGGAAAGGCCCCAAAGAGCAGCCTGAGTCCCGGGTTATGCAAGCATCATGGGGACGCCTGAGCTTACCCCATGTCAAAGCCACTATGTCCCCAATGGAAAGTAAAAGATTTCCCTTGTGGCCAGGAGCAGCAAGTCATGGGTTGTGAGGCCATCGCAGGTTTCGGCTTCACCTCCCAACAGGGACCAGGCAAAGCACCAGAGGATGCCAGTGGGGCTGCAGGGCCAGAGTCCAGGTGTCGAGGGCCACCAGTGCGGCCCTTCGTGGTCACGTGGTTGGGTCCCTGAGACCAGAGACACTGAAAGGACAACTATTCACGTGAGCTGATGCCAGTGTAGGCAGGACAGATCCAGGCCAAGAGGTGATGTCCCCTCCTTGCCAAGGCCCCTGTCCCAGGCAGCCCCAGAAATGAATGCTCACCGAGGGAGGCCGCAAACGGCCCGAGTTCCACCTACAGGGTTACGTTTAAGTACGTTCCTTAAAGCGTTTCCTTGTGTAGTTTGTGTGGATTTTATTTATACAGATTTCTTTTTTTTTTTTTTAAGACTTGATTTATTCAACAGAGAGAGACACAGCGAGAGAGGGAACACAAGCAAGGGGAGTGGGAGAGGGAGAAGCAGGCTTCCTGCTAAGCAGGGAGCCTGATGCGGGGCTTGATCCCAGGACCCTGGGATCATGACCTGAGCCAAAGGCAGATGCTTAACAACTGAGCTACCCAGGAGCCCCCAATTTTTTTTCTTTTTTAAAAAAAAGATCTTATTTATTTTAGAGAGAAAGAGAGGACAAGCAGGGGGAAGGGCAGGAGGGGAGCGTGAAGAAGAGTCCCCGCTGAGCAGGGAGCCTGATGTGGGGCTGAATCCCAGGACCCCGGGATCATGACCTGAGCCAAAGGCAGATGCTTAACCAACGGAGCCACCCAGGTGCCCTAATTTATACAAATTTTCTGAAGTTACTTTACAAATATAATATACACATTTATATGTATGTATGTGTGTGTATATATATATATATATATATATCCATATATATTCAATGACATGCTTTTTACCTGTTGTTGGTACTCCGAGAATCCAGCAAACATTCCCCAAATCAAGCAAGTGGAGAACCAAGAAGGAATAATAACCAACCAAGCTTATTCCTGCAAATCATACTGAGCCAGGAAGACTGCACCACGCTCCACCCAAGGACATGACTTCTAATCCCACGAAGTTTGAACAGAGTCCGCTAAGACCAAAGGAGCCATCTGCTCAGTGCACACCTCACACAACCTCCGTGAGCTGCCCACCAGTGAGCAGGTGCCACCAGTCGGGGGCAGTGACGGCCCCGAGAGTCTGCAAGCTCTAGAGCTCACCTGCACACTGCCAAGGGTCACTGCTGGAGAGGTGACCTTCCAGAAAGCCTGAGGAACACATTCAGGGAAGTCTTTCAGTTGCTGGGCCATTTGGAGGATTTTTCTTACAGGAAATTCCGCTTTCTGAGAAGGTCTCATCTGATGCTGCGAATGACAGAAAGTCCCATTGCCTGGATGCTTGGTTGGGTGCTGGACTTGCAGACCCTCCGTGGGCATTGCTGTGGTTTCCAGCTCTTTTTTCTTGCTTGGCCACGGTGACATATTGTGCCCTGTGTAAAATGGTGGAGGTGGAGGGGGGCGAGGAAGGTGGCCAAGGAATTTCATGGCTTCTCAACATGGAAACCTAGACACCTAACATCAAAACTTCCAGATGCTGACCATCTCTCCCTAGAAAGAGAACTAAATCAAAATCAACTTTTAGAATGTTTCTTGCAGAAAATGGGGGTTTTAGAAATTGCTTCATAATCTGTTGGGTTCCTAAGGTTTCCACAAGTAGCTGACCAGTTGATTTCTTTCTTCCTCATCCCAAAGGACATGTTCTGAAAGACTTCCTGAACAAAATAGCTGATGCTAAGAATTCCTAAAACCCCAGTCCCTGAAAGGAAATCTGTCTGAGGCCCCAGTAGGCAACAGTTTAGTCCATCACCACTGCCAGACCCCAAATCCATAAGGCAAGCTTTTGCAGGACCACAGACTCCCAACATCCTCTGCCCGTCTTGTATCTGGTTTTTCCCACTTAGCATAATGTGTTAAAGGGTTTTCCATGGTGTAGCACATATCAGTACTTCATTCATTTTTATAGCTAAATACTATTCCGTTGTATGGATATAGTACATTTTGTTTATCCCTTTATCAGGCTTTAAGTCTGATTTCAGTTTGGCTGTTATCAATTTTATGCTGCTTTAAACACCTGTGTGTGAGTTTCTGTGGCCACAGTTCTTCGGTTCTCTTGGCTATGTACCCAGAAGTAAATTTCTGGATCATATGGTAAGTTTGGCGTGCAGCGATGTACAAGGCACTGAACCTCTCACAGGACATGGGCCTGGGATCCTGAGATGGCTTTCTTCGAAGTATTGACTGCTTTGTAGATTTTTCTGTTATCATTGTATAATCAAACAACTTTCTCCCTAATAACGCCCTTTAGATGGACGGCATTTATAAGACACAATCATTATTACTTCCACACCAAATGCACAAGCCACCAAAGAAAAGTAGATAAGCCGTGCATCAAGAATTCAAATTGCTGCACTTTAAAGGACACCATCAAGAATGTGAAGACACAACCCGCAGAACAGGAGAAATTATCTGCGAGCGATACATGCGATCAGAGACTTGGTTCTGAAATATACAAAGAACTGTTACAACTCAATAATACAACAACCCAATGAAGAATGAAAAGAGCCAGCAGACGTCATCAGCCGTCAGGGAAGTGCACATGAAAACCACAAGGAGAAACGAGCTTTCTGGCACTGGGATGGCGGCTCAGCAAAAAGACAAAGAGCATCAAGCACTGGCTGGGGTCGGGAGACAGTGGAACCCTCGTGCACTGCTGGACGGAACGGAAATCGGTGTCATCACTTCAAAAGAGAATTTGGCAGTTCCTCAAAAAGTTAAACGCAGAGTCACCCTATGCCCCAGAAATTCCATCTCGGGTATATACCCAAGAGAACTAAATACGTCCACATAAAGACTTGTGCCTGAACATTCACAGCAGTATTGCTGATAATGCCAAGACATCAATCTAAAAGCCCACTAACAGGAGACACCTGGGAGGCTCAGTCGGTGAAGCAACTGACTCTTGATTTTGGCTCAGATCATGATCTCAGGGTCGTGAGACAGAGCCCCATGTCAGGCTCTGTGCTCGATGGGGAGTCTGCTGTCGATTCTCTCTCCCTCTGCCTCGGCCCCTCCCCAAGCTCGCTCACTTACTCTAAAATACATAAATAAACCTTTTTAAAAAATAAAAAGTCTTCGTGGCAACTGGGTGGCTCAGTGGATTAAAGCCTCTGCCTTCAGCTCGGGTCATGATCCTGGGGTCCTTTGGTCAAGCCCCATGTCGGGCTCTCTGCTTGTTGGGGAGCCTGCTTACCCCCCCCCCTGCCTGCCTCTCTGCCTGCTTGTGATCTCTGTCTGTTAAATAAATAAATAAAAATATTTAAAGAAAAAGAAATAAAAAGTCCATTTAAATTAAATTTAAAAGTTCATTTAAAAAATTAAACCCATTAATTGATAAAAAGGTAAGTGAGCAAAATGCGGTATATATCCCTACACTGGAGTATTATTCAGCTATAAAAAGAGGGGAAAATAAAATAAGATGAAATCAGAGATGGAAACAAACCATAAGAGACTTTTTTTTTTAAGATTTTATTTATTTGACAGACAAAGATCACAAGTAGGCAGAGAGGCATGCAGAGAGAGAGGAGGAAGCAGGCTCTCTGCCAAGCAGAGAGCCCAATGAGGGGCTCGATCCCAGGACCCTGGGATCATGACCTGAGCCGAAGACAGAGGCTTTAACCCACTGAGCCACCAGGCACCCCACCATCAGAGACTCTTAACTACAGGAAACAAACCCAGGGTTGCTGGAGGGGAGGTGGGGGGGGGGGTGAATGGGGTAACTGGGTGATGGGTGTTAAGGAGGGCATGTGATGGAATGAGCACTGGGAATTACACACAACTGATGAATCACTAAACTGCACCATGGAAACTAATAATAGCCTGTATATCAATTAATTGAATTTAAATTTTAAAAAACAAAGAACTGATATAAGCTACAATGTGAATGAACCTTAAAAACATGACAGGGGTGTGTGGGTGGCTCAGTCAGTTAAGCATCCAACTCTAGGTTTCGGCTCAGGTCATCATCTCAGGGTCCCGAGATCAAGCCCCATGTCAAGCTCCATGCTCAGCACAGAACTGACCTGTCCCTCTGCTCCTCCCCAACTTTCTACTTCTCATGAATAAAAAATGTGTTTTTTTAAAGATTTTATTTATTTATTTGACACAGAGAGAGCTCACAAGTAGGCAGAGACAGGCAGAGAGAGGAGGAAGCAGGCTCACCGCTGAGCAGAGAGCCCGATGCGGGGCTCGATCCCAGGACCCTGAGATCATGACCTGAGCTGAAGGCAGAGGAGGCTTAACCCACTGAGCCACCCAGGTGCCCCAATAAAAAATGTTTTTTAAAAGGGGCACCTGGGTGGCTCAGATGGTTAAAGCCTGCCTTTGGCTCAGGTCATGATCTCCAGGTCTTGGGATCAAGCCCCGTGGTTGGCTCCCAGCTCAGCAGGGAGTCTGCTTCTCCCTCTCCTTCTGCCTCTCCCCCTGCTTGTGCTCTATCTCTGTGTCTCTCTCAAATGAATGAATGAATGAAATAAGTAAATAAAGACACACATCCTTAAAAAACATTATGCCAAGTGAAAGAACCCAGATGGAAATGACCACACATAGTATAATTCTACTTGTAGGACATGTCCAGGACAAATCTATATAGGGGGAAAGTAGGTTTGTGGTTGCCTTGGGCTGAGGGTGGGTGTAAAGGGAGAGACTACTAATAGGTACAGGGTTTCTTTGGGGGGTACGAATTGTGGTGTTGATTGTACAACTCTGTTTATATACTAAAAACCATGGAATTGTATACTTCAAATGTATGGTTTGTAAATTACTGATTTAACAAAAACAACACAACACACATGCACACACATGCTTTACGGGCATTCCCCACACAAGCACATGGAAAAGAACGCTGCACATGGCCCCAGACCCAACCCAACTGTGTCACTGGCTGGAGAGGGGGTTACTTGGAGCTTCAGTGTTTCCTTCTAACTCTGCAGGGTTTGTCTTTACATCTTTAAATGAACTACACCAATGCCATTAGTTCTTCTCCCTCGGGAGGATGCTTTTATTGAACAGTGACTTCATCAAACCCCTGAGACATTTTCATCAGTTCATTTCCATATAAACACAAAGCACCAGCCACTCACCCAGAACAGTGCCAAGTTCACAGAAGACACTGAGTCACACATTGAAGATCGTGTCTGCCATAGAGCACCCCTTGGGTGCAGAGTCCACTTTTATGGTCTGTGCCTCCTTCACAAGGGGCCCACATGCACTGGGGGACTTCATGAGGTCTCCCTATGGAGCTCTAAACTCTGCTTCTTTCCATTGGACTCTTCCCTCTTTCGAACGGGTGAAAGACAGACAACAACTCCAGGAGAACACTCTAGAAGAGAACCTTCCAGAGAGAAGGGTTTGAGTCCAGTAAACACCTTTCACGTATCTATATAACCCCCGTGCCCAGCACAGAGATCAATCCTGAGCAAGCATGCTGAATATTTAGTGAACATCAGGATGGATGGATGGAGAGAGGGATGGAAGGAGAAATAAACGGGCCGATGTGGGCAGATGGATGGACAGACATGTAGGTAGGTGGATGTGATGGATGGACGGACGGACGGACAGATGGATGGATAGATGTCAGGACGGATGGAAAGACAGGTGGGTAGTTGGACAAATGAATGGAAGAATGAACAGATGGTCAGAGGGGTGGACGGACAGATGTGGAGAGACGGACAGTTGAGTCCATCAGATGAATGGATGCGCAGGTGAATGGACAAATGTGGACTGATGGACGGAGAGACAAGCGGGCAGATGATGGAGGGACGGGCTGACAGCTGGGTAGATGGGTGGATGGACAGAGAGACGGAGGAGTGAGTAAGTAATAGGTCCCATCCAGTGTGCCCTCTGACCACTCAGGGAAACATCAGTACCTTGTCAGCACAGGGTGCTGGGGGCCTCCTCTCCAACCCCAGGCTCCAGGAGGGGCTTTACTATACCCCCAAAGAGCTGAAACTGGTCTCCAGCCATCTCCAGGGTCGAACCACAGAGGAACAGAAGGAAGGTGTCACCCCTGACCCCCGGGGTGATCTGTTACCATTCATTCCCCACAGTTACTGAGGACCGGCTCTACACGGGCACTGAGGACACACGGGGCAACGGAGGCGGCCCAGGGATGACCCTGTGGGTGGCTCATGGAAATCAGAGCTGAGTGCCCAGTTCTTTGAGGTCACGTGGGAAGGAGAGGAGAAGGTGGTCAGGAACGGACACCTAAGCTGAGACTAGATGTCAGCCTGACTGACGAGCTGTGTGTGTGTGTGTGTGTGTGTGTGCGCACAAAGGTGGGGTTGGGGAAGGAGGGAGAGACAGAGGAGGAGGAGGACGAGAAGAAAGACGGGAAGACAGGAAGAGGGACGGAGGGAAAGGCACACGCCCAGGGCAGAGCAAGTGTGTGAGAGCTGACCCCGAAGCAAGAGCACAGGCGCGTCTGAGACAGCCCAGGCAGCTGGGATACAGAAGGCAAGGCAGGCCGGCCGAGAGATGGGAGCAGTCGGCAGCGCCCCAGGTGCTCCACACAGTGCTCAGCCTCAGAGGGGTGTGCCCAGTGAGGAGATCAGACTTCCATTCACCCGCAAGTAGGGGCTGGGACTGGGCTGACCCAGGCTGGTTAGGTTAAGAATCCTACTGAGCATCAGTGAGACTCGGCCAACTGCAGAGAACAGCAACTTCCGGGGAGCAGGCCGCAGGCCCCAGGCCTCAGGAAGCAGCCCACACTGCCCCTGACCCTGTGGAAGGCCTGCCTGGCCTGTCCTCACCAGGGCCTTATGGGCACGGTCCTTGGCTCAGCTTCGAATCCCTGAGTGCAGGGGGTGCAGGCAGCGGAGGCCAATGTCACAGCGGCAGCGGACACTAAGCTGCACAGTCACCTTGACCTCATGGCACCAAACGCTGTCTAAAGGCCAGCAGCACAATATCTGCTCCAGTGGCTTCCCCTCTGAATGAGGTGACGGCTAAGATCCTGATGCCCACCTGAAGGCCACCTTGAGCACCTCCTGTATACTAGGCCAGACGTGGGCGGGGCACTAAGGAACGGTGTGCACCAGGCAGTCCCTGCCACCGTCCTCGGGGAGCTTCCGCTCCAGCTGAAGCTTCTCTGGAAAAAAAAAAAACGAGTCTCCCTAGAAACCCGTCTGGTGTCTGTGGTCTCACAGTGACGTCTGGGGTAGAGCAGGTTTGGGGGGAAGGGGTAAACCTGAGACAGCTTTCTGCAGCGCAGACCAGAACAGGCGCAGCCCTTCTCGGAGCTTCACTGCGCTTAAGAAAGAGGCATATCCGCGTGGTTCTAGCACAGTCTCTACCAATTCACCCCAGGTAACAGAAACTGTATTAGGTTTAACAAACACACTTCTGAGATCTGAGCCCAGGAAAACGGCTGCTTGTACCTGCTTATTAGATCTCTGTGCTTGAGGAATAAAGCACTTTTATAGGCTTTCTATCACCTGAGCCCACAAAACAAGCCTGAGGTGGGCAGGGTCTGTGCCGTCCCTTTCTCCTCAAAGGACAACGCAGCAAGGGCAGAGGCCAGCTGCTGGGTGCGCGAGCAGGGAGTGATGGAGGCAGCGATCACGCCCGTGCCCCCCAGAGCCCAGACAGGCCCCTCGAGGAGGCTCGGGTTTGCCCCCAGGAGTCAGAAGCTGGGCCGCAGGTGCTTCTGCTGGGATTCCCAGGCCAGCCCTGCCTCCACCGCTGTCCTCTTGGCCTCCTTCCCCGCCGGCTGGGCCCCACAGGCTCCTCCAAGCCACCCCGCTGCTGTTTCTTCCACTCCGCAGTCTTGATCGCTCTTTCTCTCTTCCCATTCTCCACGGGTCCTCTCCTGAATCAGAAAACAATCAACACAGCTTTCTGATGCTGCCATAAGGGGCCTTCCGGTGTCCTGGCTGGGCCCTTGCACATGCTGTGTGCTCAGATTCAGGCCAGATGAGCCGGGCTCCAGAGCCCCAGCCAGCCACAGGGACCCCGTATTTTGTTCATCAGATGCTCTAAGGACCTTTTTACTGGTGGGAATATATTTCCTGGCAGGAACTGAAGAGCCCATCCATGGAGATCAGAGAAAGAGCAAAGCAAGGAAGCACTACTTTAAAAGGTAGCACTCTATGCCTGAGTCTGTGGACTTCCCCGGACTCCTGGCCGTGCCCATGACATCACACCGAACACCTCCTGCTTCCTCTAATGGCCTTCCAGGCTTACGAGCGAAGTTGGGGACCAACAAAGAGGCAAAGCACAATACTCTCGCTTCAGTGGCCTGGAAAAGCTGTCAATGAGCCCCTTTCTCCATTGCAAACCAAGGAAAAGGAGAGCCCTCCTCTGCCAGCTTTTCTAAAGCAATCCAGCACTTACTGGGATAGCGTATGCCTCTGACGTTGAGTCTTCTATCCCTGCACCATCTCCTTTCCAAAATAAGCAGCACTGTTCACAAGATGCAACTGGAAGTTCTGGAGTTTAAAATTATTAACAACTTTTTCAGACTTCAAGACAAAGACCCTTCCGTAGCAGAAAATGGATGTTACCAGAACTGCCTTGTATGGGTGAGGGTCTGTCTTGGCTTCAGGAAAACCTTAATGGAATCACAGCACTTCAAAATCTTATAAAACACTGAACAACAGATAATGGGCCATGAACTAATACTGAGTCTCTGTCCTTACTCCCAGTTCTCTTCTCCCAGCACTCTGAGTTCTACAACAATCTAATGCCATATTCCATTTTCGAGCATCGGGGCTCGAGGGACAGAGGCAGAAAGAAAGACATTTGTCCACATATTTGCTCTGCTTAAAAGATGCCGGTCCATGGCAGAATGTGAAATTCAGATTTTTCAATATTTCCTTACCAATGCAAGGTTACAGCTGATTCCCCTGTGCTCTGTTCAGTTCTGGCTTCATGAGAGCTTGTCAAGCTTAGAGAAGAGGACTGTGAAAAGTCTAATTACAAAGGCCTCTCTGCCTACCGCAGGACACAGCCCTGAGTATGAATCAACGACCCACTGCCATGGAGAAGCCCAAAGCCAAGGTGATTAGGCAGATGTCTTGCAGGTTTAGAGCTCCCCTAAACAAGCACGACATGATTGCTGGGAAAACCGTTCCTAGAATGACACATTCACGACCATACCTTCTTGCCTTCTTCGGAGTGTCCAGGCCCCTCATCTGGAGTAGTCTGCCCTTGACTGCTCATATCGTCCTTGGCATCTCCTGGGTGAGCTGCCCTCCCCAAGCAAGAGAGCAGGATGAGCAAACGGGGGTAGTTCCAAGGGAGTGGACAATCAGAAGATTAATAATACACCGGGGACCCCGCTGAAAGCACTGATTACCATGACCCAATCTCATCCTCTTGACTTACAATATGATACCTGCTACAGTGCCCTCCAGAGGACAGGGAAACCTGCCAGGTTTGGGGAGACGGGAATGGATGGTTCTACTCAATCACTTCCGAGCTGGAATACGATCTTTTCTTCCATTATTCAGACATTAAATGGAGTCCGTCTCCAGTGCTACTCGTGGTCCTTCTCCATGCTCACTGGAATTTTTACTCACAAGAGAGCCCATAATCACACTTTTTAATTCAGCTCCCCTAACCCTCTTACCAAATCAGTCCCAACTTAGAAAGGGATGACTTTCTTATCCCACTGTGTTCTTTCCTATACCTCATAATCTCTATGTGGAGCTATGTGTGTGTTAAGATGGCATTCAGATCCTTTGGAAAAAGAAAAATAATAGGTTCCCCATTTGAGCTGAAAATGCAAATGAAACACATTTTGCAGGGCACCTGGGGGGATCAGTCAGTTAGGCATCTGACTCTTGATCTCAGTTCAGGACTTGATCTCAGGGTCGTGAGTTCAAGCCTCACACTGGGCTCCATGATGGGCATGGGACTGACTTAAAAAAAAAAAAAAAAAAAAGATGGGGCGCCTGGGTGGCTCAGTCATTAAACATCTGCCTTCAGTTCAGGTCATGATCCCAGGGTCCTGGGATCCAGCCCCACATCCTGCTTGGCAGGAAACCTTCTTCTCCCTTTCTCACTGTCTCTCTCTGTCAATTAAATAAATAAATAAAATCTTTAAATTTAAAAAAAAAAAACACTTTTCAAATAAGAATATATTATTTAGTTGTTACCTATATACATAAATTATAAAGTTTATTTACAGACTTTATGAATTAGCCAACTTTGGTTTGGCAAAACTGAGTAAGAAGTATTTAAAAATACCCACATGCTTTAGTACTGTCTTGGAGTTTCTATATAATGCAGTAATGGATGCCCACGTACTTCTCTTTGCAAAAATGTAAGCTCCTAAATGAGTTCAGAGACAGCCAGCCTTATTCACCACTGTATCCTTATTACTTCTACCAGAGGCCTGTCATGGATAGATCCTCCATCACAGTAACCCACTGAATGAATGAGAAAATACATGAATGAATGAATGAATGAGGCAATGAAGTAGACAATACATTATTTTCTACACTTTCTGGTGTGTGAAACTACATTTTTATGTGGTAGGGACTAAAGCATGCTAGAAACTACCAAATATTAACTTGTATTTTATCCCTAACCAATAAAGGTCCGATAATCTTTAAAAATGAATGCTCCAATTTGGAAGCGTCAGGATGAGAATCTGAGAAGCAACCACACAGGTAGGTCAAGGTAAGGGACCATCCATGAGTGACCATACAGGACGCAATAGATTAAAAAAAATGGCCACTAGAGGGAGCCACATGACCTTTCAAAGAGCAGCATTAGGAAAAACCCATCCAGTATGGTGGTTCTGCTCTCAGCACTTCCCACCATAGTTCACCGCCATAAAATTGCACTATATAATGTCCAACTCACCAGAACAAGCTGAGATAAAGTTAGAGTTGCAGTCTGCTAGGATTCAGACTTTCAGAAAAAGACCCCACCTCCCAGCTCAAATATTTCACATCCTTTTGTGTACACTTTAGCATTAAAAATTAAATATAAATAGAGGAAAACTATTTCCCCTGTGGATGACAATTGGATCTATTAAAAAACGCACCTGGAAAGAAGGCAAAACTATAACCTAAAGAATGAAAAAATTTATTTTTAAAGCTGTGTGCAATTACTTCCTGTCTCCAGCCACATTTTTGTAAAGGAACTTTCAACTGCTGGAGCATTCAATTTCATCTCCTCCAGTAAAGAAACTTAAGGCATGTGCAAGCTGAGAAGACATACCAGATAGAATTATGATCCTATTGGTCAAGTTTCAAAGGCTTCATATGTAACTGAGTGTAGGAAGAAAAACATTTCCCACAAACACCTTCTCTCAAAAGTTCTGAAAACCCTGTAAATATTTTCAGGGCCATTAAAATCCACAGATGTTATCAACAGGCAAGATCCATGCAAACTTTAAAAGACCTAGTTCATAAAGGTCCTTGCTTCAAAAATATATTTTGAAACATTTGAAAGAAGTACAAGTTAACTTCCCTTTGGAACCATGTAAAATGTCCATGCCTTACTTAGAACGTAAAAAGCAATTGGCTCCACTGGGCTTTTTGCTTACAGTTCTATCTCTACACCACACGAAATTGTAGGAAACCTCCAAAATAACAGCCAGAAATAAAGGAAGATAGAACTTGAAAAACAGGACAATTTAAGAAAGCAACTCTGAGAATCACTGATTAAAAACTAAAATTAAATTAAATGGCTCTGTGAGATTTCCAAGGCAAGAGAAGATTCCAGAACCTGCATTGTCTGGTGACCTGTGGGAAAACCTAATGGGCTAACACTCACAGAGTTCCATGAAGGCAGACAGACTAGAAACTGAGAAACTGCAGAGCATCTGGGCTAGTCTGTGATTGCATATGCAGCCCCACTCACCAACCCGGAAAAAAACCCGAAATGTCAGCGCTGACAAAATTGTTACAAGACGAAGCTGGCTGGCTGAAAACCTTCCTGAGTGAATTAAAATCCTGACTGCTGGCCCTGGGGGAGACAGAAGTTGTGGGTGAAACTGGGAACTAGCCATGATTTATACAGCCAATGAAAAGATCGTAATTTTGAATTTTATAAAAATTATAGTTTTAAGTAATCTAATTATATCCTAATTATAATGATGACCCTTCTTCCTTCAAAGGACTCAAAGCATGCTTCTGGAACATTCTCTGTGAAAGTTCCCTCATTTGCTGTTTTAAAGAGAGAGTTGGCAAATCTCACAGTGAGTTAAAGTGACAAGTCTGGCATCTGACTTCCAGCTCAGTTTCCTGTGACCAGACCACACCAACTCTCAGCTCTGGAAATAACCCCCAGAGGAATTCTCTTCGGAGGAAAGCAATCTCCCCAATTATGAGAAAACGTCCTCCTCCTGCCTAGCCCCCTCTGGCCTGTGCAATTTCCACATCATTTCCACATTCTGATATGCAAACTTTTTTTTTCATTCCCAGCCAAGGAACTGCAACGTCTAAGACACAAAGGCCTTGTCCACGTGGGAGCTGCAGGCTCATTTGTGAAGCTCCTTGATAAACCCGCTCGGCTGTTCAGCTTAGTGCATGGGGATCCGGGCCAGCTCCCCCTTCATATCTAGCTGTGGATGCCACAGGGCAAGTCACTTAACCGCCTCATTAGGATCACAGTCACAGTCCTGCCATGGCCTCCTTCCCAGGTGCCTGGTCACCCCATTAATATCTGTAAAGATCCATTAAGCCTTCTAGCTGAAAGGCACCATAAAAGCAAAACCTATCACTGTTATCATCAATAAACTCTAAGGCGCTCTTCCCTGTCACCACCTAGGGTAAATCAGTTACCCACTGCCCCCTAATGAGCTACCTCCAGCCTGGTATATGGCATTTGATACTGACAAGAGCTTTCTTTCCCAGGAGGGAGGAAAAGCCAGTGCTTTCCCTTTGGCCAGTGAACTTAAACTGTGAGAACCTCCAGCAACTCGCCACCCATACGTTGCACCTGCAACCTAACGCGCTCTGCGTGGATCCAGGCCTGCCCCCAGGGCCCCTCACCTTGAGCACTGAGCTAAGAACCACCAGCAGTGTGCAATCCATGCTCCACGTGGGAGAGGTGTTAGACGTACTGTTAAAAAGCACCTCGGAGAACCCGACACCCGTATGTCTGGTCTTCCCACCCACTGCCTCCCTTTGCCTACTCTCATTGCTCGGAAACACCCTCCATCAAAACCCCGTGGAGCTCTAACACACCAAACGGAGGGCAGTGTATGTCTGTAACTCGGCTGCCCAAATAAACAATATCGCCACCCAGCACCCTACTACGCTGCCAGTAAGAAGGACAGAGAGGACAAGGTACAGAATGCTGTCTATGCAACACCACCACTTACACACGCGTGTCATCTCCCACAAGCGGAAAGGGGAGGGGGCGTGGAAGGCTGGCTCGTCACAGCAAACCTTCGTGTGGCTTTCCAGCTGGTTGAACCGGGTGCGCACACTCATCTTCTAGGTTTCTGAGATCCCTTCTAGTTATACACGGGGATCCCCTCCGTCCCAGGGAGCTTCTGATTTAGCTACATTGGGGGAGATCTCGCACAAGGTTTAGGAGCTGTCATTCATTCGGGAAAGGAAGGTGGGCCAAGGGCAAGAAGCCACCACTCTGGTCTCCCTCCCTCCTCTGTTCTTGCAACCTGGACGGGCCTGACTTCATGGGTAGCATTAACCTGTGCTTCCAAGCGCACAGCGCTCACTGCGACTCACAGTCTGGAGGTCGTGACTGCTGCAGGCGAACCTTCAGCCAGATGCTGCCCCGCTGGCCCCAGGCTCCCGGGGGTTCCACCTCCCACAGGCGTCCGCGCTCCTCTGGATGGGCCAACAGGAACTTCCTGCAGACTGAGGACGCGCACGTGTGAGCCAAGAAGGCCCGCCCCCTCTCTGTCCTCAGGGGAAGACACTTCCGGTTCCTGTTGAGGCCCCGCCCACCCTGCCCTGGCTTGGCGCTCTGATCCTGCTCTGCGCAAGCTACCCCTTAACCGTCTTACCTCGTGCTCCCAGGTTCACCCCCACCCCATCTGAGCTTGAGGCCGCCATAACAAAGGGTCACACACTGAGTGGGGGGCTTCAACAACAGACTGGCTGTCTCCTAGTCCGGGAGGGAAGTCCCACATCCAGAGGTGGGAAGACGCACCTCTGCAGTGGGCCTCCGTGTCTCTGTGCCTTCTCGAGGTCTTCCCTCTGTACCTGTGGCCCAGGCCCCTCTCATAAATAAGGACCTCTTCCTACCACTCTACTGAATCAGGGCCTCATGCACAGGACCTCACTTAATCACCTCTTTAATGGCCCCTCCTCCTAATACAGTCACATGGGGAGCTAAAGCTTCAACATAAGACTTGGGGGTACCCAGTTGAGCCTGTAACATCACCGTGCCACACTGTCCTCTCCTTAGGCACTGTCCTTTCTCAGCCGGAACCTTCCCAGCTCTCCTCTCCCACAGAACCTTCCAGTATATCCTCCACGGATGCCTTGATTCCAGAGTCACCTCAAGGCTTTTATGTCCACGTTTACAGGGTGAGCACTTTCCACGGGGCAATGCCCCAAATCCTGCCAAATGGGAAGCTGCTCCTCGTCCTTCAGGTGCCCATGGGGACACCATTGGACCCTCTCCTAATATTTCCCAGCCCAGGGCAACAGCACAGATGGAAACCTCCAGAACCTGACACTAAGTATTCAGAAAGTGTAAGCCGAGCTAGCAGAGTGCTAGATAGAATGTTCTGCTCTCCTATCTTGACAAATATAACTTCATAACAACAGGGAAAGCCAGTTTCAAATTTAGAATTTCTTGGACTCCTTGGAGTTCTGCACCAGAATGTGGCAACACCAAGAGAGCTGGCCCCCAGTAGGCAGCCCACTTGCTTCTCCTCCTACCCCTGCCCCACACACATACACCACAGGGGGCCTGTGCATACAAATGTGGACACCATGCCCACATTCCATCCACATCCCACCAATGGCTGCCCCTGGGATCTAAAGATATGCAAACTGGTGGCATGGTCCACCCTGAGATGCACAGATCCAGGGATGGAGTCTACTTGGGCCCTGAGCACCACTGGCAGGAATCCTAGGGTCCTAGTACCTTGAGCTGGCTTAGAAGAAGTGATCTGGACCCAGGTAGGAATATTCTCTTGGGCCCACAGATTCCTCACACCATAGAGAGAGACAGAGCTGCCCAGGGGTGCTAAAGCATAGGGCTGTGGACAGGAGTCCCTCTTGTCCATTCAAAGGGCAGGACTGTACTCAATAAAGGCCAGTCAGAGAAGGATGTGGTCAGTGCACCTGTACCCAGTCTTGAGCGTCCAGCAGCTTCTTTCTCCACATTCTACCTCGTTTACCTACATGCCCAGATACAGCCAGGCGTGCTGTAAAAGACTGAGGCCCCAGCATCCTTGGCTAGGCAGCTGAAACTCCTAAGACAAGCAGCATGCTTCAGAATAAGAGCCTTAATATATTCTTTCTCTGCAAGGCAAAGACAGAGAAGGGAGAACAGAGATCCACAGAACCCTTCAAGGGTCTTAGCAGCACTGTCCCTAGGGCAGCCTCCCCCCGGAAGCTGCTATTACCCTGGGAAACCTGAGGTGGCTGCCCTGGGAGGCCAGTGCGCTCAAACAAAAGTCTCAGAGGCATAGCAAAATTAGGGCTGGGGGAGGGGCCCCTGGGTGGTTCTATCAGTTAAGCAGACACCTTCAGCTCAGGTCATGATCTCGGGGTCCTGAGATCAAGTCCCATGTCTGACTCCCTGCTCAGCAGAGTCTACTTCTCCCTCTCCCTCTGCCTGCCACTCCTCCTACTTGTGCTCTCTCTCTCAAATAAATAAAATCTTAATAAATAAATTAAAAAGGAGAGGGACAAAAAGGACAGGTATGTGGACAGAGAACCAGTTGCCTAGGTTCTGAAACTTTCCAGCACCTCAAAGTGAGGAACACGGTGCAGAAAGCTTGGAATGCTCTTTGCAGAAATTTAAGGATCTTCAGAGTTTAATTATAGATAAAGACTTTGGAAATACAAAGAAATGACTAAACCTACTTGAAATATGTTTCACCTGCTTTTCTTAGGACTTCAGAGCAATGGAAATGTCCTTATCTTTCCTGCCTTTTCTCTCTTATTTGTTGTCCCTATATGATAGTGGCACTGGAAACTCAATACTGAGGGCTCAAAATCACCTGTGGTTTTGACAATAAGTGAAACAGAACCCAATGCGGGGTGGGTGGGGTGCAAAGGGACCCTGGGGAAATACCCATAAGAATCTGCTGCCCTTACTGACTTGGAATGTGATGTGTAGCATCAGAGCTTTTTTCATTTCCTCTGACAAATATATATAAAGCTTTCTCTTCCAGAATGTGGAAAGGAACTGAGACAGTTCATTTTAAGTCTCAACTTGACTGAGCCAAGGGTGCCCAGATACTTGGTCTACATTATTCTGGGTGTGTCTGTGAAGGTGTTTTGGATGAGATCGGCACTGGAATCAGTAGACTGTGTAAAGCAGATTGTTGTCCCTCATGTGGGTGGGCCTCACCCAATGAGTTGAAGGCCTGAGTATGGAACAAAAAGGCTGACATCCCACAAGTAAGAGGGAACTCCTCCTGTCTGTTGAGCTGAGACATCAATTTTTTTAAATATAGATTTTATTTATTTATTTATTTATTTGAGGGAGAGAGAACATGAGAGGGGAAAAGTTCAAAGGGAGAAGCAGACTCCCTGTGGAGCTGGGAGCCCAATGTGGGACTCGATCCTGGGACTCTGGGACCATCACCCGAACCAAAAGCAGTGGCTTAATCAACTGAGCCACCCAGGCACCCCAAGGACATCAATCTTTTATTGCCTTTGGATTTGAACCAAAATATTGTTGTTCACTTTTCTTGGGTCTGGCTCCTGTGGGCATTTGGACCCTTAGGACACCATTGGCTCTCCTGAGTCTCTAGTTTGCTAACAGCCACAGATCTTGGGAGTCTCAGTCTCTACACCATGAGAGTAAATTCCTCATAATAAATCTCTTCTCTCTATATATCTACATCCTACCGGTTTTGTTTCTTTGGAGATCCCTGACCAATAGAGGGACTCAGTAGGTCAGGAATGGAAGAGGGGACTATCTTCTGCAATAGGAGCTACAGAGGTCCTTGGGAGCTCATGCTGTCAAGAGCTCGCTTTTTGCACTCCAGCTGCCCTCCCAGCTGAAGCTCCTGGGGATCTTTTGCAGCTTCTAGGGGAAAGGACAAAGTCATGGGCTCTAAGCTTCAAGTGAAGGAGCAAAGGCTCTCTGAGCGCCAGCAGCAGTTAGCAGCACAGGTGAACTTCTCTGAATTCTGCCTCTCTCTGAGGTCATGTAACTTATTTTTTATTATCTCTAAATCCAATTATTTCTCAGGCTGGGAAGGGCTCACCCCCTGTAATGCAGCCTAAAGCCTCATCTGTGCAGAAGCAATGGGAGAGTTCTAAGGAAGAAGAGAAAACCCAGACACTGAGAGTGCCAAGGAACCTCCCTCTCCCACAATCACCTAGAATGCACATGCATTATCCATCACCATTACCTCAGCACTTCCTCCTGATACAAGATGGGTTTACCTTGGTACATAGCAGGAGAAATCGGCCAACTGACGCCCAGGGCTTCATCCTCTCGGAACGTCTCACAGAAGTCCTGCAGCATGGCCATGCCCAGGCCTTGGCGACGGTACATCCTCCTGACAAACACGGTGTCGAAGACAGGCAGCAGGTAGCACGCACCCGTGCCATCACCACACAGGCTGCCTGTAGGGAAAGGAAGTGATATGCACTGGCCGCAGACTTGCACCAAGCCACCAGGACCCTAAGGAATGCTTGCACAGCCAGGTCCTTGGTACCACCTGGAAGAAGGGCTCACATAACTAACTAAACAACCTACGACAAAACAGCAGTTCCTCCCAAACCACCAGGGCTCCAGCTGGCCGATCAGCCCACATGTGATTGATCACTGGGAGTACAGCCACCAGACTATTGTACTGAAACGAAAAACAAACCCAGATGAATGCACCATTCATGCGCCCAAGACCCTCAGATGCTGCCCTCTCCGCACGCGGGTCACGGAGACACTCGAAGCCAATGATGAGCATCTGGATGACATCAAAGTTCTCCATGAACCCAGGGAATTCGGGCTGGGAGACCCACCCAACACATCTCTAAGGCATGGACTTGTTTTGGTAACTCTAGCAAGCAGTCTTCGCGTCTTATTAAGGTGAAGTACCTTTACCCTGAATAGACTAAGCTGTATTTCTCCTGCAAGATCAATGGCCTTGCTATAGCAAAGCAGGAGAAGCAACAGCTGACACCCTTCCCACTTTTCCACCCTGAACTGAACTGCACTTCACTGCAACCAGCCCCAGTTACCAGCACGGTTGCTGTGTCTGCAGTGGGAACTTAGAGTCACAACCAGTCACCTCTGTCATCACCCTAACCAGAAAATCAGTGCTACATGGAGCCTACTACAGTATCTCACTCACTTCCAAACTGCACAGGTGCCTGTGCCCTAAACGCACTAGAGTCCAGGAAAAGAAGTAGGTAGCATATTCAGTTCCTATCAGAAGAAGAGGCATTCATCCCCGCCAAGATTCAGAAGGTGGGTAATTTCCCAAACAAAAAAAATTGATTCCAATTCTAATTGGCCAGACTGTGTCGCAGAGACATATGCTGCTGTAGTTAACTGCAAAAACGGCCGCAGTTATCTCCCTTCCTGTATCCACATCCATTCACATGTGGTTCTGAAGCACGTGCCATCAAGAGATGGGGTCTGGCCTCATAGGGTCCAATGCGCATCTGTTCCCTCTCATATCTCTGCCCTTTGCCCCAAGAACAAACCTGGACTAGCCTGTCACCATGAAAGAAACCTGACCTGGGCACCCCTGTGGTCTCAGCAGACATCAAGCCACCCCCAAATAGCAGAGCCACCTACTGAATAGGTTAAACCCCCATGGAAACTGTCAATCAAAAGAATGGGGAACTAAATGGTTGGTTTTATGGAAAAATGAATGAATAAATAAATAATCTGTGGCCAGCAATCAATACCACCTAATTCACGATCAATACCACCTAATTCACTTAAGATGGTAACAACAGAGTATTTGAATTTCACCTTCAGTGTTCTTGAAATGATAGTACAAACTTGGGCTGGAATTCTATAACTACCAACTTTTATAGATGATGACAACAACATTCCCCAAATGATAAAGTCTTCCAAAGCTAAAAAGGTTTAAAATTAAATAAAATACGATACATACAATACAATACACTAAAAATACAATACATATAAATACAATAAATAAATATACAATGTATAAAAATACAATTCCATTCACATGAATTCCATTCATTCTCTTTAAAAAGAGTCAGTATTTAGGAATACAGTTAACAAAAGAAACACAAGCTTTGAATACTGAAAAACTACAAAACAATGTTGAGGGAAATTAAAGAAAATCTAAATAAATGGAGACATTCCATGTTCATGGATTGGATGGCTCAATACTGTTGAGATGGCAATTCTTCTCAAACTGGTCTGTAATTTCAATGCCAGCCCTACCAAATCCTAGCAGGCATTTTCTTTTTTAAAAAGAGAGTGAGAGAGAGGACAGAATGGGGGCAGGTGGAGGTCAGGGGGAGAGAAACGTAAGCAGGCTCCATGCCCAGCACAGAGCCCAACATGGGGCTTGATCTCAACACCCTGAGATCATGACCTGAGCTGAAATCAAGAGTCAGACACTTAACCAACTGAGACACCCAGGCACCCCACCAGCAGGCATTTTTGTGGACAATGAGAAGCGGATACTAAAATTGAGATGAAATGCAAAGTCTTTATATAATAAGCAACCCAGTTCTGAAAAAGAAGAGTACAACTGGAAGTTTTACACCACCCAGGTTCAAGGTTTCTTATAAAATCAAGGCAGGCAAGTCAGTGGGATACTAGTGCAAGGATAGGCATGCATAGCAGTGAAACAGAAATGAGTCCAGAAATAAACTTGCACTTTGAACTTCAAAACAGTGCCCTTTTCAAATGAGGAAAAGACAATCTTTTCAAGAAATGGTGGTAGGATGACTAGATATTGAAAATTTAAAAAAAAAAAAAATGTTAAGGGAAGAAGAAGCTGGAACAGAACAGAAAGCCCAGAATTAGACCCGCACCAACAGAGTCAAATGATCTTTGACAAAGGAGCAAAGTCAAGTCAGTAGAGAAAGGACCGTCCCCATAAGTAATACTGGACAACTGGATATCCAAATGAAAAAAAAAATAATAATAATAATAATAATAATAATAATAATCTAGACCTTAAACCCTTCAAAAACTTTACCTTAAAATGAGTCGCAGGCATAATGTAAAATGAAAAACTACAAAACTCCTAGAAAATAGCATGAAAGAATATCTAGATGACCTTGGGGTTAGCGATAAATTTTTTACATACAATACCAAAGGCATGACCCATGGAGGGAAAAAATGACAAGCTGAATTTCATTAACATTAAAATTTGCTGCTCTGTGAAAGACCATGTCAAAAGAATGAAAAGGCAAGGCATGAACTGGGAAAAAAACAGTTGAAAAAGACACATTTGTCTGATAAAGGACTGTTATCTGAAATATGCAAAGAACTTTTAAAACTCAATGGTAAGAAAACAAACAACTTGATTAAAAAGTGGACCAAAGGGGGTATCTGGGTAGCTCAGTGGGTTAAGTAAGCCTCTGCCTTCGGCTAGCCCTGCTTCAGGCTCTCTGCTCAGCAGGGAGCCTTCTTCCCCCTCTCTCTGCCTACTTCTCTGCCTACTTGTGATCTCTCTCCCTCTATCAAATAAATAAAAATCCTTTAAAAAAAAGTGGACCAACGATTTTAATAGAAACCTCATCCAAGAAGCTATACATACAACAGATGAGCATATCGAAAGATGCTCCACATCATATGTCATCAGGAAAATGCCAATTTAACCAAGAAGATATCACTGCCCACCTAAAACAGTGGCCAAATTCCAGAACACTGTCAACACCAAATGCTGGTGAGGATGTGGAGCAACATTCCTTGTTGGGGGGAAATGCAAAATGGTATAGCAACTCTCATTCCTCTCATTCCTTGTTGGGGGAATGCAAAATGGTACAGCAACTCTAGATGACAGCTTGGTGGTTTTTACAAAAGTAAACATACTCATATCAGATGATTCATCAATTGTGCTCCTTGATATTTATCAAAAGGAGTTAAGAACTTATGTCCACACAAATGTTCATGGCACCTGTAGTCATAATTGTTACAACCTAGAAGCAACCAAGATACCCTTCCATACCTGAAAGGATGAATAAACTACAGTACACCCAGATAACCGAATATTTAGTACCAAAAAGAAATAAGCTATCAAGCCACAAAGACATAGAGAAATGTTAAGTCATATTATTTAGTGAAAAAAGTCAATCTGAAAAGTCTACAATTACACCAATGATAGAACATTCTGGAAAAGGCAAAACTAGGAAGGCAGTGAAAAGATCAGTGGTTGTCAAGAGGTCATGGGGAGGGAGGGATGAATGGGTGGGGCCCAGGAATTTTTAGGGCAGTGAAGCTATTCTGTATGATGCTACAAGGGTAGCTACCTGTCATTATACATTTGTTAAAACCCATAGAATATACAACACAAAGAATAAACCCTGATGTAAGCTATGGGCTTTAGTTAATAATAATGTATCCTTCTGGAATGAATTGTGTCTCCCCAAAGTCTTACATTGAAACTGCCAGTACCTTGGAATGTGACTATATTTGGAGACAGGCACTTTAAGTGGTGATAGAGTTAAAGAGAAGTCTTTTGAATAAGCTCTCATCCAATCTGATGGGTGTCTTTATGAGAAAAGGAAATTTGGACACACAGAGAGATGTGCACACACAGAAGAAAGACCGTATCAGGACACAGTGAGAAGCGGCCATCTACAAGTTAAGGAGAGAGACCTCAGAAGAAACCAAACCTGCCAACACCTTGATCTTGGACTTCCGGCCTCAGGAACTCTGAGAAAATTACTTTCTGTTGTTTGAGCCACCCAGTCTGTGGTATTTTGTTATGGCAGTACTAACTGATTAATAGGTGTATCAGTTTTGGTTTACAAATAGTAACAAATGTGTCACACTACTGTAATGCATTAATAATAGAGGAAAGTGTACATGCATGGAGGAGGTGGGGGATATTGGGGAACTCTCTGTACTTTGTCCTCAATTTTTCTATAACCTAAAACTGCTCTAAAAAACAAAGCCTATAATTTTTTAATGTACGAGGTGTTTTTAAAAATTAAGTTGAACACTCACCTCACATCATATATAAAAACTTAATTCAAAGATGGATCTAGGCATAAATACAAGCTAAAACTACAGAGCTTTTGGGAGAAAACATAGAGGAAAATCTTCACAACCTTGGGTTAGTCAGAGAGTTCTTAAATTCAATACCAGAAGCATAATCAATTGACAAATCTGACTTCATTAAAGTTAACTTCTGTACTTCGAAGTTAGACTATAAGAAAATGTTTATGAATCACATTTCTGATAAAGGACATATCCAGACTATGTGAAGAACTCTTGTAATATAATTAAAAGGAAACAAACAACCAATTAAAAATGGACAGATGATCTAAATAGAAACTTCTTCAAAGAAAACATAAGGGGCGCCTGGATGGCTCAGTGGGTTAAAGCCTCTGCCTTCGGCTTGGGTCATGATCTCAGGGTCCTGGGATTGAGCCCCACATCGGGCTCTCTGCTCAGTGGGGAGCCTGCTTCCTCCTCTCTCTCTGCCAACCTCTCTGCCTACCTGTGATCTCTGTCTGTCAAATAAATAAATAAAATATTAAAAAAAAAGAAGACATACAAATGGTTAATCAATGAAATGATACTCAATATCATTAGAAAAATGAAAATCAAAACCATAGTGCAAAGCTACTTTTGACCTACTAAAAGATGGCTATAGTCAAGGCAACCGGCAGTCGTAAGTGTTGACAAGATATGGAGAAATTGAAACTGTCACATAGTGCTGATGGGAATTTGTAATGGTAAAGCTACTTTGTCAAATAATTTGACAGTTTCTTAAAGTTAAACATGTGTTTATCCAATGACCCACCAATTCTATTCCTAGGAAGCTAATATTTGCTACAATTTGGATGAACCTCAAAAAACATCAAGAAAAACAATTCAGGCACAAAAGGCCACATATTGTATCATTCCATTTAGATGAGCTGTCCCAGAAAGGCAAATTGATAGGGACAGAGAGCAGACTGGGGTTGCCTAGAGCTGGGGTGGAAACAGATTGATAGCCAACAGGCAACTTTTTCGGGTGATGGAAATATCCAAAATCTAGGTAATGGTGATGGTTACACAACTCTAAATTTTTCAGAAATCACTTACCCTTGGCAAATTTTATGCAGTGTAAAATTATACCTCAACAAAATCGATTTTTAAAAGATTCAGTGGGGGCACCTGGGTGGCTCAGTGGGTTAAGCCTCTGCCTTCAGCTCTAGTCATGAACTCAGGGTCCTGGGATTGAGCCCCGAATCGGGCTCTCTGCTCAGCAAGGAGCCTGCTTCTCTCTCCTCTCTCTGCCTGCCTCTCTGCCTACTTCTGATCTCTGTCTGTCAAATAAATAAATAAATAAAATCTCTAAAAGATTCAATGAATTCTATTAAAATTATTGTATTGGGGTGCCTGGGTGACTCACTGGGTTAGGCATCCAACTTTTGGTTTCAGCTTAGGTCATATGAGATCTTTCAGTCATGAGATTGAGCCCCATGTCCAGCCCCCCAACTCATGATCTGCTTCATGTTCTTTCTCCTTCTCTCTCCCATTTTGCCCCTGTCTATTTACATGTTCTCTCTCTCTCTCTCAAATAAATAAATAACATCTTTAAATAAATAATAAAAATAAATTATTTTATTGAAATTATATGAAAAAAATACAATCAAGAGTCAAAGAGGGAAAACAGTAACTTTAAGGTGGAGAAACCTGCCAGACACCCCCATGAGTGATTAGGGTGAGCATGGCTAATAGTAATGCTGGGGTCACGTACTTTCACGTGTGATGGAAGCATGTGAGGACCAGGACACTTACTTCCCTTTCCCACAAACCCATATCCCAATCTAATCATGAGAAAATATCAGACAGATCTAAATCAAGGGACAGTCCACAAATCTCCTGACCAGTACTCTTCAAAAGTGTCCAGGTCATGAAAAACAAGGAGAATGAAGAAATGATTACAGATCAGGCAAGGGAACTAAAAAGATCTGAACTATGTGCAAGGTGGTATCCTGGATCAAACCCTATAAGAGAAAAAGGACATTGCTGAAAAATTAACCAATGTTAATTTCTTAGGTTTGATCCTCATACCGTGATCCTGTCCTATGTTACCAGTGGAGGGAGAGAGGTGAAGGGTATAACAGGAACTCTGAACTATTTTGAAGCTGTTCTGTAAATCTAAAATTATTTCAAAATAAAAAGCTGGGGAAGGGGAAGAGGCAGAAGAAACAAAAGCACTCTACCAGCCCTTTCTAAGGGCTAATCATACCATCAGGTTGGTCAAATAAAATCTGTCCTCTAAAATCAATTCCCGGGGCACTTGGGTGGCTCAATGGATTAAGCATCTGCCTTCCGCTCAGGTCATGATCCCAGGGTCCTGCAACTGATCCACTGATCAATGGGGCATCCATTGATCCCCTGCTCAGCAGGGAGTCTGCTTCTCCCTCTCCCTCTACCCCAACCCCAGCTCCTGCTTTATCTCTCTCTCTCAAAAACAAACAAACAAACAAACAAACACCCTTTAAAATCAATTCCCAAAACCAAAGAATTGCCTTTTTAAGAAGGATACTAATTAACTGTAATAAGAATATTATGTGATTATGAACAGGGGCAGAGATAATGAGCAGGCTGCATGCCAATGGACTCTTCATTCATAATCAGAACCTCAAGTCCAAGGAATTCCTATCACATGGCACGGAATGGTTGGGAAGAACCGCAGCCATGATCTCAATCATTCTACCCATTATACAGACATGGCAGTTGACAGTGTCAAGAAAGGGTCAAGAACAAACAAAACAAAACACACAGAGAATAAAAGGCTTGGCTCTCTTCTGTCAGCAACATCTGCCCAACTGGGTCTCATCAGCTCACAGAGAGTCTGGTGAACCCAGACCAAACTCAGACCAGCCATGCCACCAAGGTAGCTGGGGGCAGAACTAAGCCAAAACCAACACCTCCTGGTGCCCTTTCTTCTTCTTTCTGGCTGCTTCATGTCCAAAATTACCTTCAGTGATTACATAGGTTGTCTTTACCTAACAACACTTAGAAGAGTAAAACATATTCCAGATGGGCACTGTTCAAAATCACAACAAAGATGCTGTCTCTCAGGCAAATTTAAATATCCAGAAAGGTCTTTTACCTGAGGACAATGGATCGTGGAAAGAAAGTTCATGGGAACAGATCCATAGAGATCACAATTCATAGTAAATGGTGGGGATAAAACAAACAAACAAACAAAAGTCTGGTAAAGCACAAACCAGTCAGAACTGGCTAAATGAGCAGCAGGGTGAGATCATTTTTACCATAAATGCTGGTGGGAAATAAACAAGTAAAACTGAAAATTAACAAACCAAGCATCAGAATTTAAAAGACTGAAAAAGAACAGAAAAGAGACCTGAAGAAAATAAAGGGAAGGAGACAAGGACAATAGAAATTAATAAAATAGGGGCTTTAACCCACTAAGCCTGGGTGGCTCAGTGGGTTAAAGCCTCTGCCTTGGGCTCAGGTCATGGTCTCAGGGTCCTGGGATCAAGCTCCGCATTAGGCTCTCTGCTCGGCAGGGAGCCTGCTTCCTCCTCTCTCTATCTGCCTCTCTGCCTACTTGTGATCTCTGTCAAATAAATAAATAAAATCTTTTTTTTAAAAAAAGAACTTAATAAAATAGAAAACAAAAATACAACATAAAGGATTTTTTTTTAATTTCAAGAGTTATTAAAGGAAGATTGAATACACCATACATAAAGCACATTGGGAATTAAAGATACCACTATAGACATGGCAGAAATTTCAAAGGTAAAAGAATATAATAAATATCTCTATACCAATAAACTGGAAAAACAGATGAAAAGGACAAATTCCTAAGACAATACAAACCACCAAAACTGACTTATAAAAAAACAGAGTGACCAACCTGTCCTATGAGCATCAAAACATGAACTCAGTAGTTTAAACCTCTCCCACACTGAACACATCAGGTCAGGTGGGTATAAGTTCTACCAACCTTCCAAGTAAAGCCTTCCAGAGAACAGTAAAAGGGAGAATATTCTCCAACTTAGTCTCTGAGTCTCACCTTTTAAGGAAAAAGAAAAAGAAATAGCCAAGGAGGGATGCCTGGGTGGCTCAGTGGGTTAAGGCTTCTGCCTTCAGCTCAGGTCATGATCCTAGGGTCCTGGGATTGAGCCCCGAGTCTGGCTCTCTGCTCAGTGGGGAGCCTGCTTCCCTCTCTCTCTGCCTGCCTCTGCCTACTTGTGATCTGTCTGTCAAATAAATAAAACCTTTTAAAAAAAAGAAGAAGAAAAGAAATAGCCAAGGATCAGAAAGATAGGTAAATAACAATAATTCATAAGCATAAGACAAAAAACTTACACCCATATTAACAAACTGCATTCAACAGGGTGTACAAAGTTAACTTCAATCACGGTAAGGGGCTGGTTCTCTGCCCACCACTCTGGCTGTTCTGGGGGAGATGCAGAATCAGTAAGGGGCATGAGCTAAGACTACACATAATGAAGGCTTTGCCTTCAACAGCCTGGGAAGACCTGAAGAAGGAACTTCTGAAAGAAGGAAACAAAACTTACCAAAGAGTAGGCAGACAACATGGTACCAACAGGCTGTCCATTAAAAATAGGCACCCCAACAAAACACAGAAAAAGACAAGGAGGGTTACTTCACGAAGACATTGAGTGAATTCTTGGAATACCTAAGACAGCATTCACAGATGGTGCACCATGGGGGAAATGATAGCAACAGGCAGCCAGAAAGTAAGGGAAGAAATGGAATCTGCTTCAAAGAGAGAGTTGCTGGGAGGAAGATAAAACAGGCAGGGGCGAGACAATGGTCACAGTGTGTTCCCCCCGCCGGCTGCCTTTGAGAACTAAGACCTGGGCACCGGGGAAGTTTTTGGTGGGAGGCCCCAAGGCACAAAACAGCCAAGCGCCTGGCCAAATGCAGCCCGGCTCTCGGTGCGTTTCCTTTTGCAAAGTAGCATTTGTGTGGGCTGGGAAGCACCTGTCCAGGTTTGTCCAGCTGATCCCAAAGACAGTTTGCTGTCCGTGGCTGCTGTAGAAACTTGGCCCTGCGAAGCACTTTAAGCATAACTGCTCTAAAAATCCAAATTCAGGCCACAGTTGCTAGTCCAAGAGATTCAGTTCAGCATGGGATACTCTTAACCCATGGACATAGAAATATCTAAAAGCGTTAACTTTTGCTAGCCATTAGCACTATCCTTTTGTTACAATTGTATTAGATGTGGGTGGTGAACCCACTGTACAAGGTCAGAGCCAAACATCCCTCAGAACCGGGGTCAGAGCCAGACTTCCTGGGTACCCACTGCACAAGGTCAGAGCCAGACTGCCTTGGAACCTGGGGCAGTTGAGGATGTACTGACGATTCTACTAATGACCTGAATGTTTCTGAATTCTTCCCACCAAGGAGCGTTGCTAGCACCTATCCGCATAAAATCTGGTTTTTTTTTTTTTTAAGTATGAGATATTTACATTGTATTTGCTGGACTAGGCACTGGCAAACTTTTTCTGTAAATTCCAAGCAGAAAATACTTTTAGGCTTTAGGGGAAACCATTCATCTCTGCAGTTGTGCAAAATCAGCTGTGGACATTATGAACGGGCATGGCTATGTTCCAATCGATTTCTATTTACAAAAAGAGGCGATGAGCGGAACTGGGCCAACAGGCCATAGTTAAAGCAGGCAGTTAATGCCTGCTCCAGAAAAAACATCACTTTTACAGGTAGGACTAAGTGTTTATAACACCTATTTGTAATAATCATCTTTTCTCAAGAACAACTGAAAACAATGCATTAATGTCAACCACTCCTAAACAAGATACATTTATTTTTAATTTTTTCCTAAGATTTTATTTATTTATTTGACAGAGAGAGAGACAGTGAGAGCAGGAACACAAGCAGGGGGAGTGGGAGAGGGAGAAGCAGGGTTCCCGACGAACAGGGAGCCCGATGTGGGGCTCGATCCCAGGAGCCCAGGATCACGACCCGAGCTGAAGGCAGACACTTAATGATTGAGCTACCCAGGCGCCCCAAAACAAGATACATTTAGAGATAAGAATTAATTATATCATTTTTTTCTTCTAACATTTCTTTGTATGTATTTTACTATTATAAGAGGAATTTATTTATTTACTAAGATGCCATGAAATTCTCTCTTAAATATTGGGGGAAGAAAGTTTATGTGCTTAAAGAAATAACTTTGGCCAAGTTGGCTTTATCTCGGATTGTTAGATGAAAATCTGTATCAGTAAGTCACCTTCTTTTCAGATTACAAGAGAAAGAACTGTCCCAGTTCAACTCTGTGCTAGAGAACGCTGTGCTAGAGGACCCTGCATGAAATCCAGTCCATGTGGCATAGAACAAAGGAAGATTATAAAAGCCAAAAAAAACTACTAGTTCCTCCTTATTTTTTTTTAAGATTTTATTTATTTGTTTGAGAGAGAGAGAGAAAAAACAAGATCGGGGGGAGGGCAGAGGGAGAAGCAGGCTCCTTGCTGAACAGAGAGCCCAATGTGGGACTCGATCCCAGGACTCTGGGATCATGACTTGAGCAGAAGGCAGACGCTTCACAGACTGAGCCAGCAGGGACCCCTAGCAGTTCCTCTTCTAAGTATACAGTCAAGTGGTGTTGCCCAAATGTTTTCTCATTATCACCAACCTAAGGAGCCATTCTTTTCCTAATCGTGCACGCCTGCTGACTAGATACTAAGGAATGAATAAGACTTTGTTGGATAGGGCTGAGGTTTGGAGGCCAGAGACCATTGTTTTATCCATGATTCCTTTGCTCCCCAAAGGTTTGACTGTCAGGGGCAATGCCACCCCACTGAGAATGCATGCCTTGGGTGAGTGGGTCTCCAACTTCAGAGTTCTTGGGAGTCACCTAGAGGGCTTGTTAAGACAGATCACAGGGGCCCAATCCACTGCCAGGGTTTCAGAGGCAGCGGGTCTTGGATGGAGCCTGAGAACTCCTGTAGCCCATAATATGTGAGCAGCACAAACTGCCTGCTGAGCACTCCATCCATTACACACCAGCCATGTGCAAGCAAGGAAGGGCTGCCTGGTGGTGGTGACCACAAGTATTCCAGGCCAGACTGAGACTACTTTATGAATAGGATTCTTCCGTGGATTATTATGGGCTGTCTACCCAGCCCACAGTCCTTTAAAATTGGCCCTACCACAGCCAAGAACAAAGGCTAGGTGGCCATACCTGGACCACAAAAGCCAGCCCCCGCCAATCCACAGTCAGTGGAGATCAAAGTGAACCCATTATGCACAAGAAAACCAATCCACGAGCCAGCTGGACCAATCTGATTCTTTCAAGAGAATTTAAATGATGTGAAAAAGGGATCACAAATGACCTTGGCTCTTTAAGGCAGGTACAAGGAGAGGCCAGGGGGCATGATGGCAAATGAAAGCCAAGGTTACAAGGAGGCAGGAGATACAAGTGGGTAACGTTAGCAGCTTTGCAAGGCTGAGATCGCAGCAGCTGCTGGTACACATCCCAACAGAAGAAGCCTGGCTGCATCCCGTGCATTTCCCCCTGTACCTTCCAATGCCGTATCTCCACAGGAACCTCCATTCCTCGTCAACAGCAACCCCTTTCTCAACAGACAGCACAGTAGGTACCTGAACCAACACTGCACTCCCCACTCACACCACCTTTGCTACTGATGTTTCTGCTGAAGTCCAGAAGATGGCCTGAGGGGGGCCTTCTTGATGAGACAACTCAGCAGGAGGGACCTGAGGCATTGAACTTCTGGGGGAGGGGAGAGCAGAAAACCCTCCCCACCCCCCCACTTCAAAATCAGGGCAGCCAAGGCCACTTCAAAACATCACTGCTGTCCCGAAGGTCACGTGCTTGTCTGGATGGCAAGTCACCTAATTTAATACATTTCAGTGCCACTCCTGTTTTTATGATTTGCATTAGTGTTGGAGCTTTCAGGCAGCTGAAACAGAAAGCTGTTCTTTTTAGATTTTTATACAAAAGCAACACACATCTTAGCTCTGCCTCAAATTGGCCAAACTCGCCATTTACCAGTCCAGTATTTTCTTCCCTTGAAAGCTAACAGTCAGTGGACTAGTGCTCGGAGAACAAAAGGTCAAGTAAAACCTCATTAGTTTTGATTATTTAGGGAGAATTTCAACATAAAATAGTGAACTGGCTGAAGTGTCAATATTACTGAGCAGTCAAATGAAGGCAGAAATTCAAACCAGCCCATTAAGAATATGTCCCCAAAGAGAGCGCTACCTGAAAAGATCTCATTCAGTCCATACAAAAGCACCCACTTGTTGTAAACTGAATGTGCGCGTCAGCAATAAAGAGGCACAAACTACTGATCTACACATTGACTTGGATGAATAAAGGCATTATACTGAGTGAAAAGAGTCAGTCTATTGGGGGCGCCTGGGTGGTTCAGTTGTTTGAGAGGCTGAGTCTCAATTTCAGCGCACGTCATGATCTTGGAGTCCTGGGATCGAGCCCCGAGTCAGGCTCCACACTCAGCCTGGAATCGCTTGAGAGTCTTTCCCTGTCCCTCTGCCCCTGCCCTCTGCTCATGCTCTCTCAATATATATAACATAAATATATAAAATCTTAAAAAAAAAGAAAGAAAGAAAGAAAGAAAGAAAGAAAGAAAGAAAAGAGTCAGTCTCAAAGGGTTACAAACTATATGATTCCATCACACGACACTTTAGAAAAGACAAAACGATAGTGATAGAGAACAAATCAGTGGTTTCCAGGGCTTTCAGGTGGCAGTTAGGGGGCAAGGAATGACAAGGGATAAGATGAAGGAGGTTTTGGGCGTGGTGGATTTTATTCCTTATTTTAATTATGGTTGTAGTTACATGATCTATACATAGGGCAAAATCCACAGAACTGTAAAGAAAAAAAAGTCAATTTTACTGTCTAATAAATTTTTAAAATACTTAAAAGTATGTGCCAAGGAAGTGTTTAGAACCAATGTATACTCTTAAATAGGTGACCCCTGACCCCTGTGATCTAATTTATGCAATTAATCTGCACATTTTCTTTTCCTCTCAGAATGAAATTATACGCTGCAGCCCAGCTTAAGCTAAATTAAGATATTCTAAATCCAAAGGACCTAATCTCATGAAGAAAAATCGTAATACTGCAAAGTTGAGAAGCATGCCATGTGCTACGCCAGTATCCTCAGCATCAACACAAAAACACTACATAATGTCATGACAAATACTGAGGACAGAGCAGAGACTATAGAAACGTTAACTGTTCTGAACTTGTGAACTACAAACTCCTTCTGTAGGCCATTAAATTATATGTATCCACCAGTGATTTTTTTTTGTAAATCGTGTGTGCAAATAATAAAACATAATAAAATATATTTATCCACTAACTAAATTATGTTTTGTTTATTCTACTTATATGCTGCTCTATCAACCATTTCCTTTTTTTATTTTTAGATTTCATTTATTTATTTGACACAGAGAGAGAGCACAAGCAGGGGAAGCTGCAGGCAGATGGAGAGGGAGAAACAAGCCTCCCACTGAGCGGGGAGCCCCATGTGGGACTCAACCCCAAGATCCTGGGATCATGACCCAAGCTGAAGACAGACATCTAACAACTGAGCCACCTATGTGCCCTGCTATATCAACCATTTCCTACTTCATCAAGATAAATATCTTTCTCTGATTATAGAAAAAGATGAGAAGGAAAGGAATAAAATTCTCTGATCCACACTTAACAGGATCCCGATCAGAAAATGGTGGTGGAAGGAAATGTTTGGTTTTGGTTCCTGCTGTTTAGGGGTTCTGTACTTTCATTATGCAAACCATATTGTGCAAACCTCACGTATAATAACTACTTAATAAATGAATAAAGGTGAGAAATCATTTAAAGTTACCACTGGATAGAGGAAAATTTAATTTCAGAAATTTACAACTGGAAATGGGGCCTCAGTGGCCTCAGTGGTTAAGCATCCAACTCTTGATGTCATCCCAGGTCTTGATCTCGTCATGAGTTGAAGCCTGGCAGTGGTCTCCACACTGGGCATGGAGCCTACAAGAAAGGGAGGGAGGAAGGGAGGGAGGGAGGAAGGGAGGGAGAAAGGAGGAGGAAGGGAGGAAAGAAAGAAAGAGAGAGAGAGAAAGAAAATAAAGTTGCAACTGGACTAGGTAAAACCTATGAGTTTGCAGCTTACTGGCTGTAGGTATAATTCAACCCCCAAAGCTACAGAAAACACCTCATGGGAAAAACTGAAACATTACCCATTAAATGTGTCACAGATCAGATTTACAATTAGGAAAGCAGCTGGAAATGTAAAGCAGCATGAGATCTACAGAATGAACCAAACTCAAATTCAAAGCAACTGCCACAGCTAGCCAATACATGAGTGAAGGAGACCCCATGGAACCCAAGAAGAAAAAAGTCAAAGACCAGAGAGACCGTTTGAAAAATGGCACCACACAGGATCAGATGTGACAGTTTGATGCTTTTCTCAAAAATAGACCTTCCTCAACTGAGACAGTTCAAGTGGCAGAGAGCTGAAGCCAAATGGGCTTAAACAGTGAAAGTACAGAACCCCAAAACAGCAGGAACCAAAAACAAATAACAACAAAACAAAACAAGCCAACAACAACAACAAATGAAAAGCAAAACAAAAACACAAAGCCACACACAAAAAAAATCCCTCAGGAAAAGTAAATCAAATCCATATGAAAATCTTTGGCCACCAAATCTGCAGGCACACTGAAGACCTCTACAGGGCCAGGCTAAAGAAACAGCCGTAGGAAGTCACACAAACAGATGTCAGCCGCTATAGATCACAAAGGAGACAAAGTCTACCCTTTGAAGCTAGGCAGGTTGAACAGCTACTAGATCAAAAATCTAAAAATCCTCAGAAAACACACACCAAAAAAAAAAAAAAAATTGAACTGTTACACTACATCTGCAATATCTAATTTTTGATGAAAAATTATTCAAATACACACACACACACACACACACACACAAAGCCAGGAATCTGTGACCCATACTCAGGGGGGGAAAAAAAAGTTGTCAATATAACTGATTCTAAACAGACCCAGATGTTGGACTTTGCAAAGGCCTCAAAACAACTTTACAAATATATTCAAAATATTAAAATAAAATAATTCAAAAAATTAAAGGGAAATATAAGGAAAATCTCAACAGAGAAATAGCAACTACAAGAAATAATATAAATCCTAGAGCTAAAAAGTACAATAACTAAAAATTTTCAATGAGCTCAACAACAGATTGGAGATGGCAGATGAACTTGAATAGGTGCCAGTAGAAATTACCCAACAAAGAGAGAAAAACGTTTGAAGAAAAATGAATAAAACCTCTGAGACAAAACTTAAAGACATTATGAAGCACCCCAGCACACACACAACTGGAATCCCAGATAAAGAACAATGAAGGCAGCATTTTTTTTTTAAGATTTTATTTATTTATTTGAGAGAGAGAGAGAGAGAGAATATGAGAGGGAAGAAGGTCAGAAGGAAAAGCAGACTCCCCACAGAGCTCGGAACCCAATGCAAGACTCAATCCCAGGACTCCGGGATCACAACCTGAGCCGAAACAGTGGCTTAACCAACTGAGCCACTCAGGTGCCCTGAAAGCAGCATTTTTAAAAAACTGAAGAAATAATGGCCCAAAACTTCCAAAATATGGCAGAAAACATAAAGATTCAAGAAGCTCACCAAAGCCCAAGAAAGATAAACAGAACTAAAATCATTTCTAGACACACTATAGTCAAACACAAAAAAAGTTAAAGTTAAAGGGAAAACTTTGAAAGCAATCAGAGAAACCTATGTGTTATGTATGAGGGAATAACAATAAATAACTGGTTAACTTCTCACCAGAAACTATGAAAGACAGAAGCCTGGAAGAACACATTCAAAGCACTGAAGGGAGTGGGAGAATTATCAGTAACAATCCTATAGCCAGCTAAACTATCCTTCAAATATGACTATAAAATAAAATATATTTCAGTAAATGAAACCTGAGATATTTGTCGCCAGCAGAGGCACATTACAGCAAATTCTAAAGGAAGTATTTTAGCCTAAAGGAAAAATGACACTGGATGGCAAGTGGGACCTATATTAAAATTTTTTTAAAGGTGAGTATGTGAGAAAGATTTTAGCTATACTTATTTTATTTATTTTAAAAGATATGACTACTAAATTAAAAATTATAAATCAATAAAGATAGGTGTATAACATGAAGAGATCTAATATATAACAATAGCACTATGTAAATAAGGGATAAACAAAAATACACTATTAAAAGATTTCTATATTTCACCTGAGGTAATTCAATATTAACTGTAAGTAAATCTGGAAAAGTTTAAGATGCATACGTGATCCCCAGAGTAAAAACTAAAAATGCAAAATATAGAACTAGAAAGCCAACAGAGAAATTAAAATGAAATATTAAAAAATATCTGATTAAAATAAAGGAAGTTATAAAGGAGGGACCGAGGAACTAAAGAAAAACAGAAGACACAAACCAAATTGCAAATGAGAAGACCTCAGTGTACTCATATCAATAACTAAATGTAAGTGGACTAACACTCAATTCAAAAGACAGACATTTTTAAGACTAGGTTTAAAATCCAAGACCCAGGGATGCTTGTGTGGTTCAGTCAGTTAAGTGTCTGTCTTCTGCTCTGGTCCCAGTTTCCTGGGATTGAGTCCTGCATCGGTCTCCTTGTTCAGTGGGGAGCCTGATTCTCTCACTCCCTGCCACTCCCCCTGCTTGTGTGCACACTCTTTCTCTCTCTCTCTCTCTGACAAATAAATAAATAAAATCTAAAAGTAAATAAATAAATAGGATCCCATACCAGCTATATGCTGTCAACACAATATATGCTTCAGATAATAGACATGAACAGACTAAAAGTAAAAGGCAACAAGCTACAGTACAAAAATATATTCCATACAAATCATAAGCATAAGAAAAATGATGGGTCTATATATATTAATATCAAACAAAACAGACCTCATAATAAGAAATATTACTGAAGACAACTGGGGACTTCATAATGATAAAATGACCAATATATCAGGTAAGTATAACAATCATAAATATAGATGTGACTGATAACAAAGCTTCAAAACACATAAAGTAAAAACTAACAAAACTAAAATTGTTAGAACTAGGCAAAAATAATCAGTAAGAATGTAGAAAATCTAAACAACATTATTAATTACCTTATGCCAAATGATATTTCCAGAACACTAAACCCAATACCTGCAGAATATACACATTCCTTCAAGTCTACAGGGAATGTCTACCAATACAGACCATATAATGGGCCATCAACAATTCTCAATAATTCTTAAAATATAAAAAAAATTCAAAATATTTTTAAATTGTTAAATTTATATTTATATTAATTATATTTATATAAATATAAATTTATATTCTAAATTATAATATCTATTTATATATGAAATAATTTTTATATTATAAATGCATAGAAATTAACCTTATATTAATAAAAGTAATGTTTAGAATATTTAAAAATTTAAATATTAATATTTAAAATAGTAAAATAGACTACATTCTTTTACTGCAAAGGAATTAAGTTAGAAATCAAAAATAAGGGGCACCTGGGTGGCTCACTGGGTTGAGCCTCTGCCTTCAGGTTGAGCTCACTGGGTTGAGCCTCTGCCTTCAGCTCAGGTCATGATTCTGGGGTCCTGGGATCAAGGCCCACATCAGGCTCTCTGCTCAGCAGGGAGCCTGCTTCCCCCTCTCTCTGCCTGCCTCTCTGCCTACTTGTAATCTCTCTCTGTCAAATAAATAAATACAATCTTTAAAAAAAAAAAAAGAAATCAAAGGTAAATCAATAAGTAAAACATTTGGAATACCTGGAAATTTAAAACTCACTTTAAAACACTCATAAAAATCATAAAGTAAATTTAGAAAATATTCTGAACAAAATAATAATGAAAATTGGTTAAACTGATCAAATAGATTCCATCAAAATTTCAAACGTTTGCTCTCTGAGAAATACTGTCGTGCCAAAATGAAAATGTTTTCCAAATTTATATCTGATAAAGAACTGACACCTAGGGGCACCTGGGTGGCTCAGTGGGTTAAAGCCACTGCCTTTGGCTCAGGTCATGATCCCGGGGTCTTGGGATGAAGCCCTGCATCGCATAGAGCTCTCTGCTCAGCAGGGAGGCTGCTTTTTCCCCCTCTCTGCCTCTGCCTGCCTCTCTGCCTACTTGTGATCTCTGTCAAATAAATAAATAAAATCTTTAAAAAAAAAAAAAAAAAAGAACTGACACCTATAACATATGAAGAAACTGCAATAAGCAAAAACCCAATAAAATATGGGTCAAAATATTTAACGGACACTTAAGTATTACCTTAACACTTAAGTGTTAAGAAGATAAGTGACCATCAACAAAGCACGTGAAAACATAATCAATATCATTTGCAATTAGGGAAATGCAAATTAAAACCAAAATTAAATCCTACTTCCCCCCTTGTAGAAGAGGTAAAATTAAAAAGACTCACAATACCAAGTACTGGCAAGGATGTAGAGTGGCTACAACTCTCATACTTTCCTGGTAGCAATATGTATGCAATTATTCTAACAGAAATATTTTTATTCTGTCTCTCCAAAAATAAGCTAATCCAGCAAAAGTCAGTAAAAAAAAAAAAATGTTTTCATTGGCAACATATACCTGAAGCATATATTTTCATTAATTTTATACTGGTTTGGTACTTTTTAAATGAAATAAACTGTTGAGTAACTAAAAGTCAATTGCCACTTAAAAACAAAAAAAAAATCAGTTCATGGATGAAATGACATGACCCAATAAGCAGCTTCAGAGAACTTTCCACCACGTTCGTGGAATTCATCAAAAATGAAGAAGAAACAGAAATCAAGCACCTAGTCTGGTCTACCTTAGCTTGACAATCTTTTAAGGTCCTCCTTCCACTTTGAGTTCTGGGTCAGCCTAGGGAAAAAGGAGGAGGCCACAACCAACCTCTCTACTTGAGTGTCTGGACTGACCTTGACAAGTAGTTAACTAATGGAACTACTTGCATGGGAAACTGGTCATCTCACGCGGCGGGGGGCGGGGGGGTTTGACCAGGAGTGGGGAGGGAGAGAAGTGGATTTGTTCCATCCTGGACAGGTGGAACAAACACATAGTATGAACAACGTTCAACAGCACAGTCAGCCTTCTGAGCCCCGAGAAAAACACGTAACCCAGGAGAACAGCATGTCCATGGTGGTTCTCAGGGAGACTATTCTTGCTAAAATTTAGGACTTTGTAAGAACTGAAGGACAGGGCTGGGTCCGCTTGGAGTAGAGATGTTGACAGCCTTTAAAAAATTCAATAAAGTATTAAAGAAAACGACTTTAAAGAAACAGACCAATCCCCGAGGCAAAATGGTCCTAGGATCACACTCACTTCTCATCAGAGCCCCTAAAAATAAGTCCCAGTGTTTCACCCCGACCTTGTTATCATGGCCAACCTCCCCCTCCTCTGAGGTAATGTCTATAAATCTTGGCATCCCGTGTGCTTTTGCGCCACATGTCAGCTATTAGCAATGGTATTTTTCCTGACAGCTAATGGGTAGCCTTAAAGAAAAGAAATGAAGAGTGTCGTGCTTTGCAGAGTCATTTTACACCATTAGCAGCAATAAGCATTTATGAGGGACATGGCACTGCCTGGGAATCAAAAGGACACGTTTTTCACCCTATTTGCCAGTACAATGAGAAATGAGAAAATGAAATCCATACCTTGGGTTTACTTGGGTTTATTTACAGGACGGCCGAATTAGTGACACTTTCTGAGCCAGAAGACTCTCTCCAAGGAACACATGTGCTGAGGGAGTCCTCCGACGCAGGCAGACATCTTGGGGGCCTCCCCACCCCATCCTCTGCCCCCTCCCCAGGGCCGAGTGTCCCTTACCTTTCCTTTTGGTCGTGTAAAATCCAACAGCGGACCCATCCCGCCACAGAATCTTTGCTTGCTCCTTCACAGAGTGAGGTAAAAAAAACATGTCTCGGTCATCCAAATTTCTCTCCAGTCTTCCAAAAATAACGACATTTAGAATGAAAAGCACAATCCTTTCCCCAAATGACTGAACCTTTGAAGGGGAAAAAAAGAAGAAGAAGAAAAAGAAACAAAGGAAGAACAAGCAAGTGAGAGAGGAAAATCACACACGATAAATTTTGCACTTGGAATCAACCCACACATCGGGGCCAGGTGTGTGCGCCACCATCACATGATTCCCCCCATGCTCAAGAGCCAAAATGTGACTCACAGTTTCTCACCAAGGTTTTCACAACCCTGACCTTTCACACCCATCAGCCTCCAGGAGTGAGGGGCAGGCCCAGAGGGGCCTCCCTGTTCCCCAAGGCTACCTATGTGTAATGAACATAAGTAGACAAAAAAAAGTCCACTGCAGGTCAACAAAACAGGAAGTAACCTCCAGGGGGGTCAGGCAAGACATTTCAGCAGATCCCTGGATGTGTCTAGAAATAAACCCAATCCACCTTTTTTTTTTAAGATTTTATTTATTTATTTGAGAGACAGAGATCACAAGTAGGCAGAGAGGCAGGCAGAGAGAAGGGGAAACAGGCTCCCTGCTGACCAGAAACCCCCATGAGGGGCTCTATCCCAGGACCCTGGGATCTTGACCTGAGCCGAAGGCAGAGGCTTAACCCACTGAACCACCCAGGCGCCCCCACCATTTTTAATAACAGCCCCAGAATTCTGGCCTTCAGAAGGTGGGCAAGGAATTGGGGAGAATTAAAAAAAAAAAAAAAAAAGAACTAGGAGGATCAATGGCTACATCAGAAACGTGATTTTTCGATGGCTTATCACATGTTAGATTTGGAGCACATGCTACATACAGTCCCAATCCCAGAGAACTACCAAGAATCAAGGCCATCAAATGAAACCACTTCTTGCCCACCACAATGTCATGGCAGATGAAGAAAGTATGTGGTCAAGGCCAGGCCCACACAGAGTTTTAGCATTAACAAGTCTAAATGAGGAGCGCCTGGGTGGCTCAGTGGGTTAAAGCTTCTGCCTTCGGCTCCAGTCATGATCCCAGGGTCCTGGGATTGAGCCCCACATCGGGCTCTCTGCTCAGCAGGGAGTCTGCTTCCTCTTCAGTCTCTCTCTGCCTGCCTCTCTGCCTGCTTGTGATCTTTATCTGTTAAATAAATAAATAAATAATCTTAAAAAAAAAAAGTCAAAATGACTTCATGGTCCTGTCTGTTAAGATTTTCTGCATTTGGGGGCACCTGGATGGCTCAGTGGGTTAAAGCCTCTGCCTTCAGCTCAGGTCATGGTCCCAGGGTCCTGGGATCAAACCCCTGCATTGGGCTCTCTGCTCAGCAGGGAGCCTGCTTCCCTTCCTCTCTCTCTGCCTGCCTCTCTGCCTACTTGTAATCTCTACTTGTGTTTGTGTTGTCAAACAAATAAATAAAGTCTTTAAAAAAAATTTTTTTCTGCATTTGGAGAGCACCCGGGTGGCAAATACATAGCAAAAACAGAGGTCTCCAGCTTCTGCACCCACAGCAGACATAACTAATCAATCCCACTATATGTGGCTCAGCTTGGATAAGGTCACAGAGTCCTTCTACATGCACTCCTCTGGACAACCACAAGCCAGCACTAAATGTGATTCTTGACATGAACCCAATCAGCTATTGATCAAGGGACAGCATCGTTTTATTAGATTTTACTCTGGCAAGACATGTGTGACAGGACAATATTTTACTCTGACAAGACTATGTGACAGCCTACGTGTGGGGGTGTTTGTCCCCCATCCTATGCAGCACCATGGGATCAGCAATGCCATTGAATGGGCCGTGACTCCCACCCAGAAGCTAGCATTCAAGTCTCCCACCCGCTGGGGAAGTCCTGATTTATAGGTAAGGAAACAAAAATCCAAGGAGGGTAAGTGATCACATTTATTGATTTCCCTGTCTCATTCCAAAGAGGACTTAGGACCCCTGGACAAGGGCTCTGTCCGAGGCATCAGGCTCAAAACAACAGACCAGGGCCTTCCAGGTCCCAGGCTGGTCCCAACCCCTGGTTGCCACCAGCATCTTCATCCATTACAACTAAGGCTTTGGAAAAGGGAACATTAATATAAATATCTACACTTTGTTTTATATTGAATACTTATTCCTCACATTTTTATCATTATCATCATCATCATTTGTGACCATGACTTCTCAGCCTAGCTTTGCTGGGAGATCTTTAGCAATGCCCAACTTTCTGAGCCTCCATTTCTCCCACTGATCAAGGGAAAAGATTGTCTGAGGCATCCTTAAAACACTTGTTTTGGGGAAGGATGGGTTAAAAAAAAAAAAAAAATTGTTTTCAAATGCTCCGATAACAAAAAATAAGGCAGCTTGCTGTCCCCCCTTACAAATAGCACGAAGTGTTCAGTGCCAATAAATCTATTAATTGGTCCAGAATGTAAAATAGTTCACCTTCCTCTGGAGCCAAATCTTAAATGAGGAAAAGCTTTGTGAAAACCACACCAGCTTAGCTCTAAGAAGCTGCTGCAATTTTGTATCTCAGACAAGAGCAGCCAAACCCAGTTCAGACTTTGAAGAATCACTAGCTGGTCACAAAACCTGAGTGGGGTGATGTGTGAGGTTATATTTTTCAACTTATAAAACCAAAAAGTTCAGAGAAAAGCCAGAAGAGAAAAGCAGATTGCATCTGGCAGAAGGGAAATATCCAATCAAAAACTGGCAGGAGAAAAAGGAGAAAAGAAAATGCACTGAATTTATCCAATTTTCATTATGGGGGGCGGGGGGAGAAATGTGTGTGAATCTGACTTAGAAACATTTCTGGAAACACAAAGCCGAGATCCAGTTCTAATCCCTCAATTAGGACCACTAATTATGTTAACAGAAAGAACATTAAGCATTTTTTTTTGTAATTTATGAAGAATAGTTGGCTAAGAAACAAAATATAATTGAAAGGAAAAAAAAAAGTCAAGACCCCAAAATCTTGGGGGATGGTTGGGTACGTCGATCTTTACAACACGGTTCATTAAGAGCAGGTAACATCCAAGTTTCTTCTGTTCACAACATAGGCCACATTTTTTCAGAAAATGTGGGGTTTCCCTCATCTAAACACAGAGGAATTGAAACATGGAACAAGTGAATACTCTTGTTCTGAAAAAAAATAAAATAAATAAAATAAAATATTAAAGACTTATTTAAAGAGCACGTTAGACTTCTCCTGGCATTCAAAACACCCAACCAGTAAATATCTCTGGCAGAAGGGTCCGGAACAGCAAGACAAATAGGCCAGGCCACCCCACTGGGTACCTCACATTCACTGGCTGAACCTCAAGCCATAGTTAAATCTGCTGGCGTCGGGGTGGGGAGGGGGAAACTTTTCAAAACAGTATCTACCGAGTCAATTAAAACCAGATCTGAAAATATCCTGCTGTTTGCAACAATACAGATGTAACTAGAGGGCATTATACAAAGTGAAGTAAGTCAGACAAAGACAAATCCTGCGTGATCTCACATGCACATGAAATCTTAACAAAGCCCAACTCATCCCAACAGAGAATAGAATGGTGGTTACCACGGGCTGTGGGTAGGAGAAAAGAGATGTCGGTCAAAAGGTACAAACTTCCAATTATAAGATGAATAAGTTCTGGGAATCTAATATACAGCAGGGTAATTATAGCTAATAATACTGTATTATATTAAAGTTGCTAAGACAGTAGATCTTAAATGTTCTCATCACACACACAAAAAAATGGTAATTATGTAATACAAAGCTGGTATCAGCCAACACCACGGTGTCCATCATTTGGCAATATGTAAGTACACCAGATCAACACCTCCTGTGCCTCAAATTCACACAATGTTTATGTCAGATATATCTCGGTAAAGCTGGGGAGGAGGAACAGGCATGCAAAAGACAACCCACAGACGGGAAAACAATATTTGCCAATCAAAAAAGGCAATGTGTGAAATAAGGACTCGCATCCAGAATATATGAAAAATGTTTGTAACTCAATGGTCAGACGTCAAGTAACCCAATTAAAAAGTGGGCCAAGGATTTCAATAGATATTTTCCCAAAGGGGATGTATGAATGGCCAATAAGTACATGAAAAAATGCGTCACAGCTTTGGCCATCAGAGCAATGTGGCTTAAGACCACAGTGAGATACCACTTCCCACCCAGTCGGATGGAGAGCATACAAAAACAGACAATAAACAAGTGCCAGGATGGACATGGAGAGATGGAAGCCATCAGAGGTTACCAATGGGACTATTCGTGGTACACCTGCTGTGGAAAATAGTTAGTGGCTCCTCAACAAGTTATATAGAGAATTACCACGTGACCAGCAACTCCGCTCCTGGGTATATACCCAAGAGAATTGAAAATACATGTGCTCCCAAAAACTTGTACACAAATGTTCATGGTGCCATTATTCGTAATGGCCAAAAGGTAGAAACAACACATGTCCATCAACATATATACAGATAAGCACACATGCTCGAGTCATGCAGTGGGAAATGATCCAGCCATAGAAAGGAATGCGGCTCTAACACACACTACAGTGTGGGTGAATGTCGAAGACATTATGATCAGTGAGAGAAGCTAGACACAAAAGGCTACATATTATATGATTCTAGGGCTGGAAATGTCCAGGAAAAACAAATTCACACAGGCAGACTCCTTGCCAGGGGCTGGGCAAAGAGAGAAATGAGGGGTGACTGCTGATGGGTAAGGGGTTCCTTTTGGGGAGGATGAAAACATTCTAGAATTCAAGAGTGGTGACTGGGGCACAACTCTGTGCAAATACTGAAAATCACTGAAAGGGTGAAATTTATAGGACATGAAGTGTATCTCAATAAAGTTGTTGTTTGAGGGAAAATAAAACTGAATTTGGTTGTTGTTTTTTTTTTTATTCATTCAAGCGAGGAGGAAAAAACTGTATTATCAAATCCTTCTCTAAACCAGACCCAGAAGAATACTGGTCATTCATTATTTGTAGGTCCCAATGAGGGAGGTCAAGTGGAATTCCATACCACTACAAACAGATCCACCATTTTAAGACTGCCAAGAAGCACCTATGGAATTAAGATAAATATGTCAATCAAATGAAAATGGGCAGACATGAGGCAAATAGTCTAAATTCTACACTAGTTACTAACTTTATCATCAAATCTGCAGTGGAGCAGACGCCACAGGGACTCTGAGGAGCTGCTGTGGCATCTGCCCTCACCCCTACCATCCTAGGTCTTGGCTTTACAACTGCTCCATAAAGCCACAGCCCATCCAAGACCTTCAGGCCTGACATCACAGAGACTGGAGTTTGTGTCCTACCCAATCACTCACTAGCTGTGTGGTTCAGCCTCAATTTCTTCATCTGCAAAACAGTACCTTGAGGATTCTAAAATTAGATAATCCCTGTAAAGAGTCTGAGGACATAGGCAAGTACCTAACACAATGTCTGACTCAGAGTGAGTACCAAAAAAATAATACTTGGACACAATACGCAAAAATTTTCCTACACACTAGAGAGACGAAGGGGATTTAGTTTTAAAATGAAGACAAGAGGCCACTCAGGAAGGTAAGAGAGATCTGCCAATAGCCAGATGTCTGCAGCATACAGCCTTTTATTACTATTTTCCTTACTGGCAGGGCATTCTAGATTGAATTGCATCCCCTGGAAAGATGTTCCAAGACCTAATATCCAGTACTTGGGGATGTGACTTATTTAGAAATAGTCTCTACAGACGATGAAGTGATGATGAGGTCATGGGGGGGGTCCTAATCCAAAATGACTGGTGTTTATATAGAAAGGGGGGATCTGGACAGAGGGAGACCCACACTGAGGGAAGATGATGTGAAGACACGGGGAGAAGGCCATCTCCAGGCCAAGGAACTCCTGAGGCCACCAGCAGCCAGGACAGAGGCCTGGAACAGAGTCTCCCTCGCGGCCCTCAGAAGGAACCCTGATTTCAGGCATAGTCTCAGAGGCTGGGAGACAACACCTTTCTGTTGTTTCAGCGCTGCCCCCCCCCCACCGCGCCCCACCCCATCTGTGAAACTTTGTTTCTTGCAGCCCTGGAAGATGAGTCCACAGAGGCCAAGTGCTTTCGATCATTAACATGATAATCAACACACTGACTTTAAAACCTGTTTTGCGATATCTGTTCTGGTCTACACCACCTCACCTTCAAGAGACCTTCTCTGGCAGGATCAGAGGTTCGTAGGACGTCTTCGGTGGGCCACCAGGACTCCTTTATGTACACAGCCACCACTAGGGAGAAAACCAAGAGAAAATGAAGAGGAGCGCAGAGCCAGCCAGCCAAGACCACCGCGGGGAGGGTTCAACGGAGTGCAGCCGCTGTCAAGGTGCAAAGGACAAGTACGTGTGGGCAAAGAAGGTGATGTTTCTAGAGCTTAGTTCTCTGAGAGCACTGACCAGGACCAAGTGGCCACTCTCACCCAAAGAGGACTTCACTGAGGTCTTCACAGATGGCCTGCTGCCGCCTCCAAAACTACAAGTGCATCTCCGGATGAGACTGGGCAAAAAGTGCTACACACCAACACGGAAAAATTCGACGGAAAAGAGGGATGCCTGGGGGGCTCAGTCGTTAAGCGTGAGTCTGTCTTTGGCTTGGGTCAGGGTCCCAGGGTCCTGGGATTAAGCCCCCCATCAGGCTCCTTGCTCAGTGGGAATCTTGCTTCTCCCTCTCCCCCTACCCCCACTTGTGTTCCTGCCCTCGCTGTCTCTCTATCAAATAAACAAAATCTTTTTAAAAAATTAATGGAAAAGAATCACATTTTCTTTTCAAAGTCCAGTTACATGCCACAACTCAGAAGTCCCCATGCAGTCAAATCCAACATTATCAAAGGGCATTGAGCACAGATTCTTCTAATTTTTTTTTAAGATTTTATTTATTTGATTGAGAGAAAGCATGAGCAGGGGGAGGGGCAGAGGGAGAGAGAGAAGCAGACTCCCCTGCTGAGCAGGGAGCCTGACACAGGGCTCGATCCCATGACCCTGAAATCATGAGAGGAGCTGAAGGCAGACTCTTAAGCAACTGAGCCACCCAGGCGCCCCATGAGCACAAAATCTTACCGCTCTCTGCACTAGGCCTGGCACTGTCTTCTTTTCTATGATTTTTTTTCCCTTTTCACAGTGAAACTGCCGCCTGTGTTTTTCTGAGGAGGACACTGACACGCTGAGCAGCAAGTAGCTTGAAGGCAGCCAGCAAGGGGGGCCTGAGGTGGGTCCAAAGGCAAATCCAGTCATAGCCTCTGCCTCTTGCCTCTCAGCTGGGCAGCCTTCCTGTCCTTGCTTAGGGATTCCATTTAAACAGCAAAGTTACTTTGGTTGTTTTCTTGCATGTTTGTTTTTATTTAATTAAGATCATTTTTTACAGCAGTTTTAGGTTCACTGAAAGGAAGGTACAGAGACTTCCCACATGCCCGTACATATCACGTCCCCCAGTGTCAGCATCTGCCCCAGAGTGGGGACATTTGTTAAAAGATGAACCTACACGGACACATCAGAGTCAAAGCCCATAATCTGCATTACAGTTCATTCTTGTTCTACATTCTATGGGTTTGAGCAAATATGCAATGACATACATCTATCATTATGGATAGATTATCATATGCATAGTAATTTTCACTGCCCTAAAAGTCCTCTGGTCTCCATCTATTAAACCCCTGCTCTCACCCCCCACTCCACCCCTGGGAACCACTGACTTTTTTTTTTTTTTTTTTGTCTCTATACTTTTGCCTTTTCCAAAATGTCATTTAATTGGAATCTTACGGTCTTTTCAGATTGTCTTCTTTCACTTAGTAATATACCGTTAAGTTTCCTCCTTGTCTTTGCCTGGCTAGAGATCTCAAAAATCTTTTTAGCACTGAAAAATATTCCATTGTCTGGATGTACCACAATTTCTCTTCTGGTATCTTTTTTCCACCCGCTCTTATAAAAATTGTCATTTTTACACCAACTTCTCAAGCCCCACATCTGAGCCTGAGCCACATGACGAAAAGATGCACCTTCCCAGTCCAATCATTTTAACTGAAGATGTGTAGGAAAATAACATGGAACAGAAAACAAGAGTTACTTGAATACTTATATGAGGCTCAAGACTTTTCAACTAATTTTGTGGGCCAATGAGGTAAAGTTTGCTACCACTTTCTTCCCTATTTCTGTCTGCTCCTTGAGAAACTTTCGTAGAAAATTCTGTGAAGGCAGGTTACAACGACATCAGTCAGTGATTAAGCGTGAACTCTGCCCAGCCAGCCTCTCTTCCCCAAAGACATGTCAGTTTCATCTCACTGGTAAATTACATCATCAACAATAGTTCCAAAGCTGATTGAGCTGGCTGAGAGAGAAGGGCCAATTAAATGCCTGACACCTGCCTTCATTTATTCAATTAAATTCATGTTCGAAATGGCACCTACTAGAACTTACAGGAGGTTTATAAAGCCATAAGGATTATTTTCCTGCTTAACAAGGTGAATCAATAAAAGATGTTCCATTTACTAATACAGTCTATTACTATAATACAGATGTTCAATTTGCTAAGACAGTTTCAAACAGGACACGTGTTACGATTTGGCATTTGTGTGGTGCCTTGCAAGTTTCATGGTGTTCTGCAGAGCATTAATTAGTCACACAAGTTGTCATAAAATAGATTGAACTGGTTTTTGGGTTTTTTTTGTTTTTTTGGTTTTTTTTCAAAATGTATCTGAAGCTGGTAAGGATATATAACAGCGAAGGGGAAGTCAAATCAAATTTAACAGGCCTAAAATAAATTGTCCTCCAAACCAAGTCTTAAAAGAAAAAAAAAAAGGGAAACCAGAATCAGCCTTCTGGAAACCAGCAGCTTTTGATTGGAGAAGCATAATACCCAGTCAAGAGAAAACAGTAGGAGAATGGTAGCAGAGTCCTGGGAGAGAGGCTGTATCCAGCTCAGAGAGGACAAAGGACAGATTCTGGGGACTCTGACAAGCACTGTAGGGCCAGCCTCAGGGCACCACAGAGACCCTGAAGCCAGCTAGTTCCAAGAGTTAGAAAGTAGAAGCCACGCATCTGTGGTTTAAAAAAAAAAAAAAAAATGCTCAGTCTCCTTTAGGCTCTCTCCCATCTAGGGCCAGAGCAGAGACTGGATGCTCACAGAAGGCTGTGACAGTGGTGACAACAGTCAACAGGGCACTAAGAGTTAAAAGCCAGCCTCGCTGCGTGAATTTAATTTCCCTACCCCCTGAGTGACAGGCGATGTGGATGACAGAGAAATGTCAGTGATGGAGTCTCCTCTGTGACACTCCAAGGTTTCCCAAACAAGTTAAGACAGTGAGGTTGCCTAAGGCTAAGTCCCAGTGGTCCGGCTTCTCTGAAGCTCAGCATGATCAACTCTATCCAGCTACCCGTGGCTGAGTCCCTGAACGTGTGAACAGTGCTGTCTATCCCCAGCAACGGATGAGTCAGTCCCCATCCTTGCCCCTGGGGGGTGGTGAGCTGCAGAGGAAGAGAACAAACAACAATCAAGTTGCTCCAGTACAGGCTGGGGACATGAAAGGTGCTAAACTCGAGATGGGAACCAGTGTGTCACCAGGACCCAGAGGACAGGCAATTCTGTGGAAGGGTACTGGAAAAGCATCCCCAGGGATTTCAGACAGCTTGGGTTCTGGATCAATGGGTGAGGTTTCAACAGGCAGAGATGACAGACAAGGGCAATACCAGCAGGGTAACCTGTGAGCAGAGGTACAGAGCCCTACAAGTCCAAGGCCACACTCAGGGCATCACAAAAACAAGGATAGCTAGAATGAGGTCTACACAATGGAAAGATGGGGTTGCAAACTTTGATTACAAGGAGGTTTCAGAATACAAAGCTAATATACAAAAGCCAACTGCTTTCCTATATACCAGTCATGAACAAGTGGAATTTGAAATTAAAAAACACAACACTATTCACATTAGCACCCCCCAAAATGAAATACTTTGGTATAAATCTAACAAAATGTGTACAAGATCTACAAGAAAAATCACAAAACACTGAAAAACAAAGTCAAAGAACAAATAAAGAGATAGTCTATGTTCATGAATATGATGACTCAATATTGTCAAGATGTCAGTTCTTTCCAGTTGGTTCTATGGATTCAATGCCATCCCAATCAAAATCCCAACAAGTTATTTTGTGTATATCAACACACTAATCCTAAAGTTTATACGGAGAGGCAAAAGACACAGGATAGCCAACATGAGATTGAAAGAGAACAAACTTGGAGGAATGACACTACCCAACTTCAAGACTTACGATAAAGCTACAATAATCAAAACAGTGTGGTTTGGTGAAAGAAGAGACAAAAAGATCAATGGAACAGAATGAAGAGCCCACAAAAATGAACTATTGGGACTTCATCAAGATCAAAAGCTTTTGCACAGCAAAGGAAACAGTTAATAAAACCGAAAGACAACAGACAGAATGGGAGAAGGTATTTGCAAAGGACATATCAGATAAAGGGCTAGTATCCAAAATCTATAAAGAACTTATCAAACTCATCACCCAAAGAATAAATAATCCAATCAAGAAATGGGCAGAGGGGGCGCCTGGGTGGCTCAGTGGGTTAAGCCACTGCCTTCGGCTCAGGTCATGATCTCAGGGTCCTGGGATCGAGTCCCGCATCGGGCTCTCTGCTCAGCAGGGAGCCTGCTTCCCTATCTCTCTCTCTCTGGCTGCCTCTCCATCTACTTGTGATTTCTCTCTGTCAAATTAATAAATAAAAAAATCTTTAAAAAAAAAAAAAAAAAAAAAAAAAAAAAGAAATGGGCACGGGACACAAACAGACAGTTCTGCAAAGAAGACATCCAGATGACCAACAGACACATGAAAAAGTACTCCACATCGCTCGGCATCAGGGAAATACAAATCAAAACCACAATGAGATACCACCTCACACCCAGTCAAGAATGGCTAAAATTAACATGTCAGGGAATGACAGATGCCAGCGAAGATACAGAGAAAGGGGAACCCTCCTACACTGTTGGTAGGAATGCAAGCTGGTGCAACAACTCTGGAAAACAGCATGGAGGTTCCTCAAAAAGTTGAAAATATGACCCAGCAATCACACTACTGAGCATTTACCCTAAAGATGCAAATGTAGTGATCTGAAGGGGCACGTGCACCCAAATGTTTATAGCAGTAATGTTCACAATAGCCAAACTATGGAAAGAACCTAGATGTCCATCAACAGATGAATGGATAAAGAAGATGTGGTATATATATAATGGAATACTATGCAGCCATCAAAAGAAATGAATCTTGCCATTTGCAACGTTGTGGATGGAACTAGAGGGTATTATGCTGACTGAAATAAGTCAATCAGGAAAAGACAATTATCATATGATCTCCCTGATATGAGGAAGTTGAGAGGCAACGTCAAGGGTTTGGGGGGTAGGAAAGGAATAAACAAAACACGATGGGATCAGGAGGGAAACAAACCATAAGAGACTTGTAATCATAAAACAAACTGAGGGTTGCCACAGGGAGGTGGGTAGGCAGAGGGTGATTGGATTATGGACACTAGGGAAGGTATGTGCTATGGTGAGTGCTGTGAAGTATAAACCTGGCAATTCACAGACCTATACTCATGGGGCTAATAATACATTATATATTAATAAAAAAATAGTAAACTGACTTTTATATAGTCAGTTTTATATAGTAAATATTGTCAACTGACTTTTGACAAAGGAGCAAAGGCAATACAATGGAACAAAGAAAGTCTTTCCAACATACGGTGCTGGAACAACTGGACACCCACACACGTAAAAATGAAGCTAAACACAGACCTCTTACCCTGCACAAACACCACCTCAAAAAATGTAATCATTATGCATTCCATGATCTCTAACGGACTTCACTGCCAGCAAATAAGATGACACAAAGCATTTAGATGTGGCCCCATCCGTCTGTGTAGGGAAAAGATTACAGACTTCAGAACCACATTGGGCTCAAATTCCGGCTTCTTCCACTACTGATTATGTGACCTTGACCCCCTCCCCAAGCCTAAATTCCCCTACCTGTCAAGTGGAGACCAGAATATCCTCTCACCTGGTCATTATACAGGTTAGGTGAAAGAGCTCACTTCCTCAAACTGCTTTTCCTAACGTGTCTGAAGCTTGTCAGTGGTTTCCAGAAACTTCCTCCACTTGCTTCAAGTGGTACACTGGGGTTTGGAAGAAGGATGAAAAGCCCTTTGTTATTTGTTGGCTTTTGTCAGCGAGACAATGGAAACTTGCTTCATAACATTCCCATCTCTTCCTGGGAACTCCCATTCCAAACTTTCTGTTCTGGTTTGCACAAAAATGTCTGTCTTTCTCCCCTCCAGCTTGACTACTGTGGTCCTGCCTCCTCCTTCAAGAGGATATAGGTTTCTACCCACCACATCGTCTCATGCCAGCTCCTTTTTCTGTTAAGGAGTCTGAAGCTGACCACAGCATCCTTCTCCTTCCAAGGCATCCTTGGATGGATCCTTTTCTCCATCCTTTTCTCCTTCCATCATGCTTAAGACAGACACTTGAACCCAAGGGGTACCACCCAAAACTTTTAAACCTTTCATCTTGCCTACTAAGAATTCTTAAAAGAGCTATCAGAAGGGACCCCGAATTGCTAAGGAAATGTTGGAAAAGAAAAACAAAACTGCCTGATTTCAAACTTTACTACAAAGCTGTGATCACCAAGACAGCATGGTACTGGCATGAAAACAGACACATAGACCAGTGGAACAGAGTAGAGAGCCCAGATATGGACCCTCAACTCTATGGTCAAATAATCTTCAACAAAGCAGGAAAAAATATACAGTGGGAAAAAGACAGTCTCTTCCATAAATGGTGCTGGGAAAATTGGACAGCTATATGTAGAGGAATGAAACTTGACCATTCTCTTACACTATACACAAAGATAAATTCAAAATGGATAAAAGACTTCAACGTGAGACAGGAATCCATCAGAATCCTAGAGGAGAACAGAGGCAGTAACCTCTTCGATATCAGCCACAGCCACTTCTTTCAAGATATGTCTCCAAAGGCAAAGGAAACAAAAGCGAAAATGAACTTTTGGGACTTCATCAAGATCAAAAGCTTCGGGGTGCCTGGGTGGCTCAGTGGTTTAAGCCTCTGCCTTCGGCTCAGGAAATGATCCCAGGGTCCTGGGATCGAGCCCCGCATCAGGCTTTCTGCTCAGCGGGTAGCCTGCTTCCTCCTCTCTCTCTGCCTATCTCTCTGCCTACTTGTGATCTCTGTCTGTCAAATAAATAAATAAAATCTTTAAAAAAAAAAAAAGATCAAAAGCTTCTGCACAGCAAAGGAAACAGTTAACAAAACAAAGAGGCAACCCACAGAATGGGTGAAGATATTTGCAAATGACAGTACAGACACAAGGCTGATATCCAGGATCTATAAAGAACTTCTCAAACTCAACACACACAAGACAGATAATCATATCAAAAAATGGGCAGAAGATATGAACAGACACTTCTCCAATGAAGACATACAAATGGTTATCACACACATGAAAAAATGTTCATCATCACCAGCGATCAGGGAGATTCAAATTAAAACCACATTGAGATACCACCTTACACCAGTTAGAATGGCCAAAATTAGTAGGACAGTAAACAACAAGTGTTGGAGAGTATGTGGAGAAAAGGAACCCTCTTACACTGTTGGTGGGAATGCAAGTTGGTGCAGCCACTTTGGAGAACAGTGTGGAGATTCCTTAAGAAACTAAAAATAGAGCTTCCCTATGACCCTGCAATTGCACTAGTGGGTATTTACCCCAAAGATACAGATGTAGTGAAAAGAAGGGCCATCTGTACCCCAATGTTCATAGCAGCCATGGCCACAGTCACCAAACTGTGGAAAGAACCAAGACGCCCTTCAGTGGACGAATGGATAAGGAAGATGTGGTCCATATACACTATGGAGTATTATGCCTCCATCAGAAAGGACGAATACCCAACTTTTGTAGCAACATGGACGGGACTGGAGGAGATTATGCTGAGTGAAATAAGTCAAGCAGAGAGAGTCAATTATCATATGGTTTCACTTATTTGTGGAGCATAAGGAATAACACAGAGGACATGGGGAGATGGAGAGGAGAAGGGAGTTGAGGGAAATTGGAAGGGGAGGTGAACCGTGAGATACTATAGACTCTGAAAAACAATCTGAGGGTTTTGAAGGGGTGAGGGGAGGGAGGCTGGGTGAGCCTGGTGGTGGGTATTATGGAGGGCACGCATTGCATGAAGCACTGGGTGTGGTGCATAAACAATGAATTCTGTTACACTGAAAAGAAATTAAATAAATTTAAAAAGAGCCAACTCCTTTTTTTATCTAAACATGCTCTTCATAATGAATCAATAAACAAAGAAATCATTGCTGGGAGCCTGATATGATGTTTCCATAACATGGGGTAAGAAGAGCTGGTTGTCACCTGTCTCCTCAAAGGATGGGCCATGACAGAGGGGAGCTTTCCTGAGGAAGATTCTGAGGCCACATTCCAAGTCGGCAAGGAGGAAGGAGCACTGGGACGGATTAGCAATGTCCGGGCGGACAACTGAGGCACCCTGTGATTATGGGTGTCATCCCTCCTCATCCGCACCAGCACAGGGGACAGCAGTAGGCGGCACCCCCGTTGTACACAGACCCTGCGAAGGTCACAACTCTGAAGCATCTGTTCCCCCATTGAACCCACATGTTGAGTCACTAGGATGTGCAAAGGACATAATAAACCCACTCGAGGAATTAAACTCAGACTCAGGCTTAAGACACTGACAGCTCAGAGGAGGAGGCAGTGCCCAGGACATGAAGCAGAAAGAAACCAAAATCAGCTCAGGACCTCAGAGAGGAAGAAGCAGGCATCCCCACCGAGGGGCCAGGAGTCCTTGGCGGAAGGTGCCTGCAGCAGACCTCAAGAAGGAGGCAGAAAAGGGGACTCCGGCTGGGGTAGGGGAGAGAGCCTCAGACATGTGAGGCACACAACATGCCAGGCAAGGACTGGAAGGCTCAGGGAGCAGGGAGGAGGCTGGTCAGGGAAGACTCCAGGACCCTACTCTAGAGACCACCGCCGCCAGCGGAGGAAATAAAGGGACATGAAGGGACAGCTGCAGGTTTAAAACAGTAATGCTTCCCACAAACACAGGTGCAGGTCCTCACCACATGTTTGGCATGATGCCAAGGGTGGGAATCTCAGCTCCTGCTTGCCACAGCTGATTCTTGTGTTCCAGATGAGGCTCAGAGGGGCTAGGAAACTGGCTCAAGGTCATGTGCCTACAAACAGCAGCAGTAGGACCGGGTGCAAATGGGGTCTGCTGGTTCCAGAGCCCCCATGCTCCAGGTGAAGGAATCGACAGACAGCCAAGAGGACAGGGCTGGGGACCAGACCCCCATGAAAGCTCACAGAGTCAGAAAGAGAGAAATGAAGGCTGAGGAAGAGACAAGCCAAGACACTGTGACAAGAAAGGAGAGATCAGCACGGAAAGACCTTACCGTGATGAATGCCTGAGCATTTCATTTTGCACTTCAGGAGGGGGCAGGGTCTGCCATTTACTTAGCACTAACAAGTGTCAGGCACTGTACTTGGCACCAGCAGGGGTAAGAAAGGTGACCAGGCCATGACCACACACACACCATGACCTCCGAGACATGAGCGGCAGCCACACCCCCTCCCAAGGGCTGTATGTTCATTCATTTCGGCTGCCACGACAAAATACCATAGACATTTATAGGTTTATCAACAGCAGAAACATAGTTCTCACATTTCTGGAAGTCTGAGATCAGGACACCAGCATGAGCCGCGTCTGGCTGGAACCCTCCCTCCTCCAGGTTCCAGGCTGCTAACCTCAGGCAGGGTTCTCGCATGGTGGAAGGGGAAGGGGAGGCCTCTGGGGTCTCCTGGGTAAGGACACGATTCCCATTCATGAGGGTGGGGTGCCTCCCCCAAACCCCTCATCCTAACGCCATCACCAGGGTTTGGATTTCAACATATGAATTTATGGGGAGACGCAAACCTTTGGACCACAGCAGTCTTTCTGGAGGGTGGGGGGAGAGAGCCAGTATGGGCCAGAGCCAGAAGGGGCTTCACAGCTGGGGGCTGCGGGGACCAGGCTGAGGGAGGACCTTCATAGGAAGCCTCTGGAAGGGTCTGACCAATGAGAGACATAATCAGAGTGATGTTTTAGAAAAAGAAAACTTGGATTATGACCTGGTCGGAGGAATTAGCCCTTTGGGGTTTTTTTGTTTTTGGGTTTTTTTTTTTTAAGATTTTATTTATTCATTTGTCAGTGAGAGAGAGACAGAGAGCACAGGCAGGCAGAGGGAGAAGGAGGCTCCCTGCTGAACAATGAGCCCGATGCGGGACTCGATTCTATGACGCTGGGGTCATGACTTGAGCAGAAGACAGACGCTTAGCGTCCCGGAAGTAGTTATTTTGAAGTTTAAAAAAAAGGCGGGGGGGGGGCGCCTGGGTGGCCTGGGTGGCTCAGTGGGTCTCTGCCAGGATTGCCAGGGGGAGAGTACACATTCCCTGGGAATCGGACTAGTCTAAGGCAGAAAAGAGGAAGGCCGGGGAGGTAGGGGAGGCTGGGGTGGCAGGTGGCTCTGGAGCCTGAGTGAAAGACACAGGTGCCTTGACCAGGAAAAAGGCAAGACAAAAAGATGGAGACATGAAGGTTTCAGGTTTGAAATGCCTGTTAGAGAGAGGTCAGGGCAGCCAGGAGGCAGCTGGATACACAGCCCGGGGCTGAGCAGGGCCACAGAGAAGGTCCCTGTCCCTGTAGCATCCTGGGAACCAAGGGTTGACACAAAATATATCTCACCTCCTCACACTAACTTCAAGTTCACGTACTGGTCCCTCGTCCATACGTGTTCGATCACAACCGAAAGGCCTTTAAGTCCCCTGCTGCCCACCCCTCACCCCACCTTGAGGGCTCCCCTGGAGTCTTAACTGCCGTTGATTGCCTCGTTACAAATCGAAGAAATATGTAGTTGGACAAAAAAAAAAAAAAAGAGCACAGTTAAACCAAAGTGACAGGCCATCTTCTCAAAAGCAAAATACACGTAGGGGAAAAAAAAAAAAAAAAAAAAACGCTGAAAAGTTCTGGCAGAGGACAGCACATAAACACATTCCAAGGCATTGCATGACTTTTATGCAACATTGAGTGAGCAGGTCAATAATTTAAGGGGAGGGGAAAAATACGCAAGTTGACATAGCAACTGTCACATCGCATTACTCGGGCGACCGTTTCCATACAGATGTCTTCCTTAAAGGAAAACACTTCCCCAGATGCCCCGTGAACTCGGGCGCCTCTCTGCCATGGAGGAAGAAACATCTGGTTTGCGGTATGTTTGCAACAGGCTTCCCTGTGGTTCTCGGGCCTTTCTTGCCTTAAGCAATTTTTGTTTTCATGAGTCTAGATTTTAACTCAGGGAAGAGGGACAAGAAGGGGTGCCTGGACCCTGAACGTCAGCTGGGCTGCAAGGTGTTGGAGCAGAGAGAAGCCCGCGCCAAAGCTAGCGCATCGAGGAAAGGAATCTTAAAATCACCAAGCTGGACCGAGGCAAGGGAGGCAGAGAGAGAGTGCAGACAGCCCAAAGTGCACTGGTAAAACCGTCAGATGCCTCTCAGACGCACCCCCGGCCCCAGACAATGGCTCCATCCCTGGCACTAGAAATATTTTCCTTGGACCTTCCCTGTTTTGCAAATACCATTAGTCCCTTGGTAAGAATGACATGTCTTTGTTTGCGGGATGCTGTTTTCCCCTACGTTGAAATCCAACTCACAGTAAGTGCCATAAATTAACAGGGAATCAAGAAGAAAATCCCAAACAATAGCCAACATGTGTTCCCAAAACACGATGCTGTCACTGCGAATAGTTTTTCAATCTGCATCCGTCGCTGCCCGAGGAAAACAGAACCCTCCATTTCAGGCATGGAGCTCCTCTGGCTTAAGAGAACTCAGGTCCTCCGGAACCTGGGGGGTCGCCTTCGCAGCAAGAAAGAGCAGGTTTCTAAACTGAAGCTGCCTCCCTGGCCAGAACTCTTTCCCCCCTAACTGTCAAACCTATTTAAGTGGGACTCTACCAGAGTGGAAGGGGGGACGAGGGGCCCGTCCTGGGTTGACATTGATCTTTGCTTTACCCAAAAGGCAGGCACAGACTCCAAACACCATGATCCTGGATGGCTCAGTTGGTTAAGCGTCTGCCTTTGTTTGGCTCAGGTCATGATCCCAAGGTCCTGGGATGGAGCCCCATGTCGGGTACCCTGCTCAGAGGGGAGTCTGCTTCTCCCTCTCCCGCTGCTGCTCCCCCTATTTGTACTCTCTCTGTGTGTGTATGTCAAATAAATAAATAAAATCTTTAGAGAAAAAAAAAAAAACAAGATCCAATGTCCACACGATCATGGGAAGCTACCCCAGTGGAGTGTCAAATAACCAGGTAGTTCCTGGACACTAGGATTCCTGAATGTGTGGGGTCCTCATGCTTCAAAGCAGAAAAAGTGCAATTACTTCTCGTGCTGAAAATCAGATTTCGCCAGGCCTGCAAGCCTCGCCTCCATCCAACCCCCATTGTAGCTTGCTTCTTACAGCACATCCAGAAGCCCCCATTTCATTGGGTCAGATTGACAGGCCCGTCCTGCTAAGCAGAGCAGTGTTTAAGCCCCATCCATGCCCCCTGCCAGGAAGCCAGGCCTCTCACTTTAAGACACACTCAGGACAAGGAGCTGCCCTAGTGGTTCCCCTTCTGGGTGTCAGAAGTTCCCGGACCCTTCTACCGCCGCCTTCGGGCCTTCCATCCTTGCCCTGCCCCCCAAAGTCTGGATAGCACGCTCAAAAATGAGGAGCGTCCCGGCAGGGTTCCCCAATTCCGAAGACCCCTGGGCAGCTCAGGGGCACAACTGCCATCCCCGACCCCTCACCCCTGACCCAGCACCCACCTGACCCGAACGCAGCCCCAAGTTGGCCTGGACTCGGGCCCAGCGTGTCGCAATCCCACCAGGCCTATGACAGCCACCGGGAAGGCAGGCTCCGCACCGTTTCCAGTTTCCTTTGAATGTTTGCCTTGGCTCTTGCTGTCACTGAAGGCCTAGCATGGGCATGCTTTTCCAGGAAAAAATCATCATTTTTTGATTCCCTGCTTGTTTTTCTCAGGGTGCACATGACATGCAATCACCAAAAACTGTAAATAAATTAGCAGCAATTTGAAGGATGAGTGTTATGCTTGGTCACAAAACGTCCTGGATCCAAGCAAGCTAGGGGGAGAGATGTTCTAATCAGAGAAGTCAACATGTGGTAAAGACAGCAAACAGTCGCTCCCCCCACCGCCTTCTCCGGAAGGATCCTGCTTTCTGTTTGTCAGCCTCGCCGCCTCCCTGGCTCACGTCTGTCTGCCCTGCACGGGGACTGATGAGAATTTAGCCAACACCCTCTGGGAAGAGCACCCTCTGCTCATAGAACTGACCGTCCACCTAAGAAGATCAGCCACAGGAAATGACCAGAGACATGAACATGACCAGAGACATGACCGAGGACCAACTCCAAAGTGATGGGTCCCACCCTGACGGTGCACCCAGGGCACAGGGCTCCACCCAGAACCCTCCTTCCAATCTGAGGTCCCACAGACCCTTCGGACTGAGCTCAACTTACCCTCACCGCAAATTTTTCCTTCCAAATCACCTAGCACTGTTGACAGCACCACCAAGCCCAGCTGCAATCCAAGCTACTTCCGGCCCTTCGTCTCCGCGCCTGCCATCCACCCCCAATCCTGTGATCCCCACTGTTCCTCCAACCCGGGCCCTGCCCACCAGGCAAGGCCTCAGCATCCCTCCTCTGGACGCTAAGCACCTCCAGAGGATCTATTGGCTTCTCCTCCCATGTGGTCATGCATGGTACATTCTGCTCAGGGCTGAAGATCCAAACAGGACCCATGTCTCAAGCCCCAGAAGCCCCCGGTCCTCCAGAGCATCACCCGGCCTCGCTTTCCCTGCCCTCAGCATGGCCTCCCTGCAGCCAAGGGCTGGGAACGTAAGGAGAAGGTTCTGTGAAAGGAAACTTCAAAATATTCAAAGAAGGAACTGATGTGAGTCATGGCCAGACCCTCCAACATGGAGAGATGCTGGGAGTTGGTTGGGGCGGGGCACCTTCCAGGTCCCCTGTGCCTCTGCAGGCACTCCTTCAGGTCCAAAAGCCCCAGCCCTGGCAGAGGAAAAGCCTCTGTGATCATCATGTGACCACCGGTGAGCTCAAATGCCCGGAGAGAGAACCAGAGTTCCCAGGAAACAGACAGTGGACAATTCCCGCCTCCTATTTTGACCAGATCACCACTTCCCTACCAAGAACTAAGGTTGGCCCCTCCTCACACCCAGCAAGACCCAAATGGTCCTTTATTCTGGAAACTTCTGTAGCACTGTGGTTTCTCCTTCGTTTGGCTTAATTATAAATTATAATTTTTTTAAGACCTTGTTTATTTATTTGACAGAGAGAGATCACAAGTAGGCAGAGAGGCAGGCAAAGAGAGAGAGAGAGGAAGCAGGCTCCCTGCTGAGCAGAGACCCTGATGCAGGACTCGATCCCAGGACCCTGAGATCATGATCTGAGCTGAAGGCAGAGGCTTTAACCCACCGAGCCACCCAGGTGCCCCTAAATTGCCATTTTTCATTAGCCTCTGGACATTCTTCGTCATCCCTTCTGATCATCTGACCACTAAGTTTTGTATGAAAAACAAACAAACACACACACACAAAAAAGGCTGAACAGATACTTGTCAGAAACGTGCTGGGGGTAAAAAAAATCTGGCAAGTTTCCTAACAAGGAAAACAGGTAGGGATCATCTAGGAAAATGATACATGTGGCCCAGAACCTTGCAGAAAGACCTTCCAACAGAAGGGGACAGAGCTTAAAAGAGGAAGTATAGAGGATGGGTGGCCCCTCATAACCAAGGACAGGTCCCCAGGCCCGGGACAATCCTTTGAGATCACAGGGGAAAGGCTGGAGCACTGAGTAAGTCTATGCAGGCTGGGAAAATAGAGTGCGCAGCCTGGGGAGGCTGGCTCGAGTCCGAGGCGAGAACGCGGAGGGAGGAATGCACCCTAGCCAGATGGGTTAATGATCACAGCTTCACTGGGAAGGTGGAGGGTCTCGAAATGAGGAGCAAGGCTGGCAAGTGGAAATAGTGGGCTGCATTGGCTGCTTTCAGAGAAGCTCAAGTCTCTAGACACAGAGAACTGATGTCCCAGGGACCAAAAAAATCCTACAAATGTGATCCTAGAGCTGTAACCCTTAATCTCAGGAAGCATGGGAGGCCAGAGAACCCCAGAATGAACCAGTGCTTATCCTAGTGTGTCTGGGGAAGATGTAGATCTTGGAACCAATGCCTGGTTCCCTGAACATCTCCTCCTGAGGACAGTCTAGAGTGAATGATAAAAGATGGTCCGTAATGACCCCAGAAAAAGGAAGACAGGATTTAAAATCAGCAGGAATTCACCAGGACTAAAGAAGACACACTGGCCTCACTCCCTCTTCTGACAAGCGTTCCAGGCTAGCGTTAGGAAAATAACTAAACATAAGTAATATTAATTTCACTGGTTAGATTTCCCGCCATTCTTAACTTCAGACATGCATTTCATAAAAGCTCCTTAAATCTCCTTGTGGATGAATGAGAGATGTATGTTAAATAATGGCTTATGTGTGTAATAACTGCATGAATTAAAAAAAAAAAAAAAAAACATTTTCAGGGAGTGCCTGGATGGCTTAGTCATTAAGCCACTGACTCTTGATCTCAACTCCTGTCTTGATCTCAAGATTTTGAGTTCAAGCCCTACAAGGGGTTCTACGCTGGGTGTGAAGCCTACTTAAAAAAATGAAATAAAATAAAAACCAGCATTTAAAAACAATTTCTTGGATATAGAAATAAAGAATGCACACCTTCAGGGGCACCTGGCCAGCTCAGGCAGTGGAGCACAAGATTCTTGATCTCAGGATCATGATTTCGAGCCCCATGTGGGGTGCAGAGATTACTCAAAAATAAAATAAATAAATAAACCTAAAATTCAAAAAAAAAGAACGCACACCTTCGGAAGGTTAAATGACATTAACTAAATGTCCAGAAGGAGGAGTTCATCTAACTGGATAGAGGGACTTACTCTTCTAACAAGCAAAGTTTTCTTAGATATAACACCAAAAGTACAAGCCACCAAACACAGATAAACTGAGCTTAATAAAAATTTTAAACTTTTGTGCTTCTAAGGACACTATCAAGAAAGTAAAAAGACAACCCACAGAACAGGAGAAAATTTTTGCAAATCATATATATAGGAAGGATCTTATATCCAGAATACATAAAGAACTCCTACAACCCAAAAACAAGAACACAAATAATCCAAAGTAAAAAGAAGCAAAGAGGAGCCCCTGGGTGTCTCAGTCATTAAGCCTCTGCCTTCGGCTCAGGTCATGATCCCAAGGTCCTGGGATCGAGCCCCGCATCAAGCTCCCTGCTCAGAGGGAAGCCTACTTCCTCACCCACTCCCCCTGCTTGTGTTCCCTCTCTCACTGCGTCTCTCTCACTGTCAAATAAATAAATAACATCTTAAAAAAAAAAAAAAAAAGCAAAAACGGGCAAGAGTCTGAATAGATAGTTCTCCAGAGAAGATATAAAAATGTTCAGTAAACACTTGAAAAGATGTTCAACATCACTAGTCATCAGGGAAATGCAAATCAAAACCACCGTGACTCTAAAAAATAAAAATAAACATAAAATAAATAAAATTTTTTAAAAACCACAATGACTCCTTGACATTGGTCTTGGCAATGACTTTTTTGGATCTGACACCAAAAGCAAAGGCAACAAAAGCAAAATAAACAAGTGGGACTACATCATACTGAAAAGCCTTTGCACAGCAAAGAAAACCATCAGCAAAATGAAAAGGCAACCCACCAAATAGGAGAAAACATTTGCAAATCATGTAGGTGATCAAGGGTTAGCATTCAAAATATATAAAGAACTCCTACAATTCCACAGCAAAAAAAAAAAAAAAAACCACAATCTGATTACAAAATGGGCAAAGGATCCATGTGATACCGTAACTTACAATTTATATACATAGTTGATCTTCATGCCCAGTTTCTGGCAGAGCTCCTAAAACTATTGTAATTTCTTAAGGGACAAAAGTGTCTGTTGTTATGTTAACAAGACGACTTTTGGAGCTCCTAAGGATAGAGGCTGGTTGTCAGGAGAACCAAACATGTGATTTGTCCTGGGGACTTTCAGTCCCATCACCTTGACCTCTGAGAAGAGGGGGCTAGAGGTCGAATCAACTGCCAGTGGCCAATGATTTAATCTCTCATATCCATACCATGAAGGAGAGGGTTCAGAGAGCCTCCAGGCTGGTGCAAATGAGGAGCCCCTCGCCCTCTCTCCATACGCTGCCCTACACAATTCTTCCATCTGGCTGTTCTGAGTTGTATCCCTTGATATAAGCCAGTAACGTAGTACGTCAAATGTTTCTCTGAGTTCTGTGAGCTTCCTTAGCAAACAAATCAAACTAAAGAAGTGGGAAACTCTGACTTCTGAAGCACAGCTAACAACCTGTTGTTCAATTGGGATCTGAAGTTCAAGGAGAAGGTTGTGGGAACCTCCAATTTGTAGCCAGTTGGTCAGAAGTCAAAGGAGCAATCTGGGCTTGCAACTGGTGTCTGAAGGGGGTGGGAAAGTCTTGTAGGACTAAACCCTTACCCCATGGGATCTGATGCAAGGAAGAGTTCATCTAACTGGACAGAAAGACTTACTCTTCCAACAAGCAAAGTTTTCTTAGATAGGACACCAAAAGCATAGGCAACCAAACATAGATGAACTGAGCATAATAAAAATTTTAAACTTTTATGCTTCTAAGGACACATCTACCTCTACCCTGTCCCATCTACCTGTGGGAAGATAGCATCAGAATTGAGTTGAATGGTGTAACCCCATTCACCATTACAACTGAATTACACCATTCAACTCAGTTCTGAATGGGTGGATAGTGTCAGAAGTGAGTTGAATGGCGTAACACCCAGCTGGTATGAGGAGAATTAGTTGGTGTTTTGTGGGAAAACACCTCCTGCACCCATTGGAAACGGAGTCTCAGAACACACATAACATGAATAGACATTTTTCCAAAGAAGACACACACACGGCCAACAGGTACATGACAAGTGTTCACCAACCATCAGGGCACTGCAGACCAAAATAATGAGACATCACCTCCTCATCTGTTAGAATGGCTAGTAGCAAAAAGACAAGAAATATCAGCTACTGGTGAGGATGTGGAGAAAAGGAACACTAGCGCCCAACTGGTGGGAACATACATGGGGGCAGCCACTGTGGAAAACATGTCTGGGGGGGTCCTCACGAAATTTAAAATAAAACTGTCATGTCATCCAGCAGCTGCACTTTCTGAAGGAAATAAAAATACCGACTAGAAAACAGAGAGGCACATCGACCCACCCAAAACGTTGCACATGAATTTCCACAGTAGTCTCATTCATAAGAGCCAAAAGGCAGAAATGACCCAAAGGCCCATCAACTGATGAATAGAGAGCCAAATGCAGTATATCTATACAATGGAATAGTTCTGAGCCATAAAAATAAATCAAGTATTCAAACATCTGTAACAGGAAGACCCTTGAAAACATCATGCTAAGTGAAGGAAATCAGACATAACAAATGCAGGATTCCATTCATACACAATCTCCAGAATAGGCAAATTCACAGAAACAGAATGGATTGCCTGAGGAGGAAGAGAGGTGGGCAGAAGGAAGTGGTACACAGGGGAGGCAGGTGGGTTTCCTTTAGGGATAGTGAGAATGACATGTGGTGACAAATGTGCAATTCTGTGAATATACTAACAACCATCGAACTGTATGCTTTCAATGGGTAATTGTACAGTATGGGAATTATGTCGTAATAAATCTGTTTATATATATAATGGGAATAAAAGTAGTCTTTACTGAAAGTTTAAAACATCAACTCCACAAATTTGGGAGGATGGGGCCAGGTCTTAATAATGAGTTTGTGTTTAAAAAGCCCAGAAGCTAAATAAAATCTTAAAAAAAAAAAAAAAAAAAGGTGGGGTGGGGGTGTTGCCTGGGTGGCTAAGTCGCTAAACGTCTGCCTTTGGCTCAGGTCGTGATCCCAGGGTCTGGGATCGAGCCCCATATCAGGCTCCCTCCTTCTCCCTCTCCCTGCCCCCCACCCCCCACCGCCCCTTTGTGTTCCCTCTCTCGATACGTCTCTCTCTGTCAAATAAATAAATAAAATCTTTTAAAAAAATAAAAAATAGAAAAAATAAAAAGCCCAGAAACCAGACATGCACAGTAATGAGCTAATAGTAAGCTGGACACAAGTCAACCTTGGGTTGATTCTACCGAAATACCAAGGCACACTAAGGCTAAGTTGGCAGAAGAACGTCCGAGGAGAATGGGAAAAGCTCTCCGCCACCATGCGTGTCTTGCTGCTCCTGAGCAAGCATTTCTTAGGTGGTAATAATGTGTACCAGCTACTTGGGGATCTTGTTAAAGTATAGATTCTAACTCAGCAGGTCTGAGTGGGACCCAAACTCTTGCATTTCTTTTTTTTTTTTTTAAGATTTTATTTATTTATTTGACAGACAAAGATCACAAGTAGGCAGAGAGGCAGGCAGAGAGAGAGGAGGAAGCAGGCTCCCTGCTGAGCAGAGAGCCCGATGCGGGACTCGATCCCAGGACCCTGCGATCATGACCTGAGCTGAAGGCAGAGGCTTTAACCCACTGAGCCACCCAGGCGCCCCCAGCTCCTGCATTTCTTTCTTTCTTTCTTTTTTTTTAAGATTTTATTTATTTATTTGACAGACATCACAAGTAGGCAGAGAGGCAGGCAGAGAGAGAGAGAGAGGAGGAAGCAGGCTCCCCGCTGAGCAGAGAGCCTGATGCGGGACTTGATCCCAGTGCCCTGAGATCATGACCTGAGCTGAAGGCAGCGGCTTAACCCACTGAGCCACCCAGGTGCCCAGCTCCTGCATTTCTAACAGGCTTCCTGGTGATGCCTTGCTGCTGGGCCAGACCACCGAGTAAAAAGACAGGAAACTGATGCTCAGAGATGCTCAGTAACTGAACCCAGGGCCAACTCTCTCAAAAGGCACAGAGGACTTGAAGTCCAGTCTAACTGACTCCAAAAACTCAGGCTCTTGGGGCGCCTGGGTGGCTCAGTTGGTTAAGCAACTGCCTTCGGCTCAGGTCACGGTCCCGGAGTCCCGGGATCGAGTCCCGCATCAGGCTCCCAACTCCATGGGGAGTCTGCTTCTCTCTCTGACCTTCTCGCCTCTCATGCTCTCTCTCTCTGTCTCTCTCTCAAATAAGTAAATAAAATCTTTAAAAAAAAAAAAAAAAAACTCAGGCTCTTTCCACAGCAGCACCCATGACGTGGATCCTGGATGCCATGTTCTGGGAGAAGCCCCGATCTGAGTGAAGGAAGAATCCAGGATTAAATGAGCTCTGGAGCCCACATGATGGGAGGAACAGTGGAAGAATGAGAAATTTGTGACAGCCTCAGCAGTTGGCCCAAGCCTGGGGAGGAGTCATACCTAAAGGCTGGGATAGCCCCAGGGGGGGCATCATGGCAGGGAGGAGACATACAGGCATATCAGTTTGGACTCCTTAAGAATGTTCTACTAGAGCTGTCCTAGAATAAAACAAGCCATCCCAGACTAGAAGCCAGCGGTGCCCAGACAGCACCTTCCTCATTCCGACAGAATTATACACCAACCTTATTAGCCCTACCACAAAGGAGGCATCATTGGCTGTAACAAAAATAAATCTTAGACAACTCTTTCAATTCTAGCTATGGGCTCTCAGCTGGGAGACCTATTTTCTTTTTTGCCTTTGTTTTTAAGATGAACAAGGGTTAGAGAAGCATCAAAGGCATGTTCGTGGGAAAGGAAAACTTTTTCCTTGATACATTTAGGATTGAACTGAAACTCCAAAGATCACCCATCCTTTTTCTCCTTCTGGAATTCAGTTGCACCACGGAAAATCATCTTGGAAAATACTGAATCTAAGGATCGAAACAGCCCTTTGATGGTGAGCCTCCGGAACCCCGCATCCCTCCTCCAAAGCCAAACAGCCCTGGGTTCCGCAAACCTTGTTCAAATGGTCTTCAAGCCCTCTCATCACCCGGGTCTTCTCCACGGAGAAGAGCCAGTTGGCTTCCTGGGGGGCCTGACCGGCAACAAAGAGAACGGAGCTCTAATTGCCCTGGGGGTTCATCCTTCCATCAATGCAATCCCAGGTCACGTCTGATTTCCAGCAGCCCCCCTTCCGTGCCGGGGCTCACTGTGCTTTCTGAGGATGAGAACTACCATCAGTGCCTTTCTCTGTGTAGAGACACAGCCTCCTTGATCATTGGTTGTTTGTGGATGGACTGCATGACCTTCATCCAATGAGGCAGTCTGGGATCAGTAGAAGGAACAACTCTTTTACAGTTAGGGTTGTTCAAAAACAGACTAACCCGGCCTATCGTGGTACTGCCTTCCTATCCATAAGGTATGCAAGCAGAATTCACCAGGGAGGGAATTCAGCGGCCAACGTTTGGCCCACAGTGGACAAGAAGGCCTCATGCACTAAAATCCCAGACTTCTATCACACAACACCAGAAGATGGAGGAAAAGCAAGCAGAGGCACGCCACGATGGAAGAATTCTGCTAGGGTCATGCCTGCTCTCTGCCCGGGGCCGTGGCGGGGGGAGGTCCAGATTATCACACAGGACTTCATTCCCCCAAGCACCCTACAAGCAGGATGTCCCATTTTGCAAATGACAAAATTGGCTCGGACCAAATCACTCCTCTGGGTCCCCTGTCAGGTGCAGAGCCAGGACACCAAGTTCGTTGTCTCTGACACCGCCGCCCAGGTTCATCCGATTCTATTCTGCAAATTGCAGGAAACGAGAAAGGCAAAAGGCCATCAGCTGATGGGACTCTGGCATGCGAGGGTCAGCAGTTTTGATTTAATGCAGGAAATAGGAAAAAGACCACAGCTTTTTTTGATAAGGAGTCATTTTTTTCTCTCTGTAAACAGCTGACATCAGTTAATAATTTAAAAATAGGAGGAATAACAAAACAAGGGGAAAGAAATGAAAGAAAAGGCCCTTGAGAGATACAGAGGTAACTAAGCAATGTGGGGGGTCCTCAGCAGCCTTGGTGACAGGCCTCTGACCGAGAAACAGTCTAGACTGAACCCCATGGGGACGAAGGAATGTGCTTCCCAAACCACCTTTCTGGAACATGCCTTCCCAGTTTCTTCAACGGGGGAGCTAGAGACTTATTACTTACATCCTAACAACAGCGGGTCATGAGTATTAACTGCTTGCCCCCCACCACCCCCCGCCCAGGAATTCAGAACTCCGGGGTGATTTTCCTTTGCTTGTGGGCTTGTCCCAAATGGCTGTGATGGCTTCAACCAACTTCTACATAGTTAATGCATGCACGGACAGGGCTTATCAAACAGCGTGAGATCCATCTAACCACACGCACACGCATACATACCCCCGGTCTTCGCAGACATAACCCTTCCAACAGAATTACAAAGGAACCAGGGACCATAGAATCAACGGTCACCATAGAGCCCAGCAGGGAAGTGGCAAACTGGTCACGGGATAGGGTCTAGGGATAGACTGGAAGAGAGTCTAGGGATACCATCAGCTGCTTCGAGTCCGTTTGCTTCAAGCTACGGGAAGTGCATTTATGCAGTTGTGTTGGCTTCTCAATACTAGATTGAAGAGCGTGAGGTATGGATTATACCTGTACGGTGTTTGGAACTCGTGCAAAATTTCAGCGAGCGCCATAGAGCCCCAGCCAGTGGGAAGACATTTGAAAACATTGTTTCGAGCACTATGATATATAAGGAAAGGTCCAAAGTGAGATTGCTCGGACCTTATGAATATTTATTACAATGCATTCTTGAAAACAACCAAAAAATTAAGTACAGTATAAATAGAAAACAGATTTAGGAGTCAGTCATAGGTTTACATTATGCAAATGATCATTAAAGACCTACAACCAGGATGTTGTTAAATGCCGGAAAAAAGGGGGGGGGCTGCTGCTGCTATTTGGACATTTTCTTAGAATCGACAAATGATATTTTGAGTTTTTTGACAATCTGTTCGCCGAGGAGTGCCTGTGGGCACATCTTGTCACTTTCACTAACCTGGTGGGGGAGTCCCAAATTCAAAGCAAAGGCGCAGGCCTGGGGTTTTCACAGCCCCCCTTGTTCATGGCAGGCTGGCTTTGGAGGACAGAAAGGGGTCCCAAACCTCAACCCAGAAGCTCTCACACACAGCTCAGCCGACCCTCAGCCTCGGAGCAATGAAGAGGCTTTGCCAACGTTCAAAAACTCCCAGACAGCTAGCTGAGCGCACTTGCGTCTCCAGATTAACAAGAAAAGAAGCATGAACAACAGTCTTTTGTGCTGAATAATGTTATCCCATCGAGGATGTCACCTTGGGCTTTGCAACACCACTCAGGCAGGCCGTCCTCTGAGCACAAAGCCCAGACAGGCACGCAAGGGTTAAAGGCAAAGGTCTGTCTCTTGGGGAGCAGGAAAGCCAGGAGAAGCTCCCTTTGCAAACTCTAGCAAAAGACCTCTAACCCCTCCTCCCCACCTCCTGCTGCCCAACAGCCCACAGCCCCAGCTCCCTGCCTCCCCCAGCTCCCTGCCTCACACCCAACTCAGCACTCACTCCAAGGAGCTGAAACCAGTCACCAATGGCCTCTTCATGATGCGGAGGAAGAATAAATGAGTTACAGATTCCATAAACTTCCCCACCAGAAATACAACCTCACCTGACCATCACCTGGCAAAAATTCCCTCCCAGGCCCCGGCTGCGTGGCCCCGGGCAACTCACTAGACCATCAGAAGCCTCCCGAGGCCCAGGGCGGTGAGACAGTCGCACAAACGGGCGCCACCCTGTGCATGCACCCCTGCATGTTATTAAGGAGACCAGCAAGGGCTCCCCTCCAAAGCAGCTCGGAATACAGTCATCGTGGCTGAGAGGGAGTCCAGCGTCAATACAAAAATCCACGTGAGCGTCGGTAAACACGAATAACGCGCCAGCTGTCAGCGGTCGAAATGCCGAGAACACAGCCCTCGGGCTTTGATACTCCTCTAGGTCCAGCCTCAGAGTCCAGCCCCCATTTCCGACATAGTTCCTCCCGCCAGTTGTAAACGATAAAATCAGAATCCCCGTGTTTGGTTTTGTTTTTGTAAGATTTTATTTATTTATCTGATAGGCAGAGATCACAAGTAGGCAGAGAGGCAGGCAGAGAGAGAGGAGGAAGCAGGCTCCCTGCTGAGCAGAGAGCCCGATGCGGGACTCAATCCCAGGACCCTGAGACCATGACCTGAGCCAAAGGCAGAGGCTTTAACCCACTGAGCCCCCTGGGCGCCCCAGAATCCCCGTGTTTTAAATCCATTAATAACTACCAACCTGTCTTCGTGTCCTGGGGATTAACCAAGACTAATATTTTATGTTGAGGTTCATCACGGTGCACAGTGCAAAAGCAAACAGACGAGGCTTCAAGTTTAACCTAAAAAAAAAAAATAATAATGAAATCGCCATTTTGTTCTGTCATCAAAGTAAGGGCATGGGAAATTACTTACCAATTAATTAGCACCGTATTCACTGAAGGAACACTGTTTTACAGAGGTTAATTTGACAGGATGGAAGCAAGGTAAAAATGGAAACCTTACCCCACTCTGAGCTAAACACAAGTGGGATGTGACAAAGGCTCTTCCTCCGTCTCCCACCAGCCCGCCCTCCCCGTCCCTCATGTCCATCCAACCCAGTACTGATTAAACACCCACTCACTGGATACCCTCCCGCCTCTCCCTTCCAAATGCTTCGGGCCCCAATGCCTTCCCCACCCTGGTCCCCTTCTGGCCTCGGCCCACAAAAGCTGGTGACCACACCCCCACCTCAGGCTTCTACCTGCCATGCCAGCCTCAACGTTCCTCCTGAGGCCACTCCACAGAAAAAGCCCGAACAAGCCTGTGTCTACCCCCGCCGCCTCTCAGGCTACCGGCTGCATAGCCTCGGATCTCGGCAAGGAGTCTCAGCAAACCCTTATCCCTTCTGGGCCCTGCAGGCTCGGCTCTGACTTTGAGGCAGCCCAAGGGCAGAGAACCTCTGCTGTGAGAGACAGAGAACAGTGCTGGTGCCTGTTTGCTTCTGAACAAGGGCAACACCAAGCAGCGTCTCGGGGCCTCCAACACTGGGACCCTCCCAGGCTACTCAGGGCTGGTAGCCTCTCTGTGGCCATCAGACGTAATGTTCCCGGCTCCAAAGCAAAAGGTCAACACGTTCCATTGCCAAGTCTGTTTGGAAAACGGAGGAGAGCAGAAGAAAATGAAAAGAGAATGTGTCGGCTGAGCTAGGCGGGCAGGTCGCCTGTATAAGTTTATAACAGGCCTCCTGGTTTGAGAGAAATGTTTCCTAACAAATTCTGAGAGCCGCAAACAGCTGGGTGGCTCCCTGTCTTCAAATCCCCTGCCAGGAGCGTCCCCGAGCTGGCTGTCCCACGAGGGGGCTATTAGAGGCCATTAAAAATACGCACAGGAGTGCCTCGCTGGCTCAGCGGTGGGGGGAGCATGGAACACTAAATCTCAGGGTTGTGAGTTCGAGCCCCATGTTGGGTACAGAGATTCCTAAAAAATAAAATCCTTTAAAAAAATGTACAAAGCATTATATCGACATGGAATTTATTTCCATTGTATCGACATGGCATTTATTACACCTGAGAGTGTATTCTGAGAGTGAACTAAATGTTTAAAAAGTATATGCAGAAATAAAACTCAAATGGAAACATATCAAAATGTTCACAGCATCAATTGTGATGTTTTTTTCATTTTCTCTGTCTCTGGAGATAGTTCCCAAATATTATACAATGAGCATACACCGGCTTATTACCAGAAAAATCAATAAGTATTACTGTATTGTATTTTTTTTATTGTATTTTAAATGTGATAGGGCAGTTTCAAGACTGGAAACAGTTAACTGGGACTTTCCGGAGAACCAGAGCAATGTGGCATGATGTATCCTCAAATCATTTTCTCATCTTTCTCTCCGTTTGGAAAAATTTCTCTGGACTCCAAGAGAAAAACTAAATTTGCTAAAAGCCATGAGGAAGTCTGATACCACCCCAAATGAGACTATTTCAACTGCTAAGTGATAGGGAATGCCTACCATTTCTTAAGTAACTGTTAAAATGGTAGGAAAACAATTGAAAATCTTCTCATGAAAATTTATTTTTTTCTAAGGGGGGGAGAAGCAGATAGCTATAAAGTCCTTTCAGCATTTCTATCACATAAAAACAACTTAATTTTAAAAGCTGTCTTATTTTATTATGTTTTTGCTAATCACACTAAAATTATTCACTCATTGCACAGACTCAGATAATAGGTTTATGTAATGCAATCTCGTAAGGAAGGGTGAAATGAAAGCTGAGGACTGAAACTGCTTCGTAGAGCCTTCCAGAGCTAGCTTTTAGATTTCACCCGCTTCTCAGGTTGCCCTCCCCACACTCCAGGCCACCCTGCAGCCCACAGCCAGTATCTCCCCAGAGAATTAGCAACCCTAACCCCAATGGAGAGCTGGCTTCCGTTTTCGGCTTAACTGCCACTAGGGGGCGCTGAAAGCGTGTGCGGGCAGGGACGTCGGTCCGCAGCTCAGCCCTGCAGAATCACCCAGGGGATTCTTGTAGCCCTTGATCTTGAACTAGCATGATCTCCAAGATCTCAAGAAAGCCACAACTGTGTAAGCTGCACAAGCCACTGTTCTAATGAACTCTGGAACAGCTTCAGTACAGTGAACTAAAACTCTGCAGTGCTGGATACACGGCAATGGTATCAGTAGGTACGAGCAAAGTCTACGTATAACCAAGAAAATCTTGTCTCTTGGAACAGATCGGACTTAAATCTGAAAGAAGTGTTACAGACTGAGGTACAGCCCAAGATTCATATTTCTTTTCTTTTTTCTTTTTTTTTTCTTTTTTTTTTTTTTTACTTACTGCATGGGATAAAATGTTCTTCACAGTAACGCAATTTAAAATTTTTACCCACAGTCCCGCCATCCTAACGAACAAAAGGTTTTCATTTCTCTCTGTTCTCTCCCAGCCCTAATCCAAGTCTGTCTTTTCAGTGCCTAAAATCATATGGATATAACTAAATTTTAAATAGAACTATTTTAAATAGTTTGAAATTTTAAAGATAACTGAATTTTAATGCTGAGCCAAACCACAGAGACCAAAGAGCAACCAAGCCCCTCATTTGACACATGGGGAAACTGAGGCCCAACCAGGCATTACATAAACAGTGTCTCATTTAGTCCTCCTTAAGGACAATTCAAGGTAAGTTCCAGCAGGGGAAAGGGTTGGGTTTTTTTGTTTTCTTGGGGTTTTTTTTGCTTTTGTTTTTGTTTTCCAAATAGGCTCCACGCCCAATGTGGGGCTTGAACACAGGACCCTGAGATCAACAGTCTGATGCTCTACCGAGGAAGCCACCCAGGCACCCCAGTAAGCTCTGTTATTGTCCCAATTTTTTTTTTAAAGATTTTATTTATTTACTTGACAGAGAGAGACACTGCAAGAGAGGGAACACAAGCAAGGGGAGTGGGAGAGGGAGAAGCAGGCTTCCCGCCGAGCAGGGAGCCTGATGCAGGGCTCGATCCCAGGACCCTGGCATCATGACCTGAGCTGAAGGCAGATGCTTAACTGACTGATCACCCAGGAGCCCCCTTTTCTTTTTAAAGATTTTTATTGTCCCAATTTTAGATACGAGAACATCAAAACCAGAAAAGTTAAGACACTTGCTCCAGGTCACACAGCTAGGAAGTGATAGGTGTGGGATTCACAGCAGGCTATTTTGTTCACTGTCTTGCATAACCGGACTTATCCTCAAGATTCTAGAATTCCTCTGCTTCTCAAAGTGGAATTATTCTAGTATTCACTCCAGAAGTTGTTGTTGTTTTTAAATCTGTAATACTCTCTTTAGTACTAACATTCTGCTCTGTAGTAAGTTAGATTTTACCATCACACGTACCTGCTCCCCTGTGGGAAGAGAGAAAAGCTCTTCTGAGGGCTGCATCCCTTCCCTAAGCGTGGCATAGTAAGCCAGGGCTGCTTCCCGATGCCTTTCAGGGTCATCTTCCAAAATATCCACAGGGTAAACACCTGCCAGGAGAAAAAAGACAGTAAGAAATGACATTCGTTTTATTCTTTTGTTAAAGGGGAGGTCCCTTATTTCTCGAAGGTTTTTTTTTTTTTTTTTTTTTTGGTAAGCACACAAGTAACATTTGCCACAAAAATTATGTTCCCCTATTTTTTAAAATTTTTTTCAAAGATTTTAATTATTTATTTGGGAAAAGAGAGAGAGAGAGTGAGTGAGAGACGAGCCCGGGGAGGCGGGTAGAGAGAGAGGGAGAAGCAGACTCCCCTGCCGAGCAGGTAGCCCCATGTGGGTCTCCATCCCAGGTTTCTGGGATCATGACTTGATCCGAAAGCAGACACTTCACCAACGGAGCTACCCAGCTACCCTGTTTCCTCAGTTTTTCTTTTAATGAAAAAATATTTCCGTATCAGGTGCTAAAAGAAAATAGAAGGCATTCAATGGCAGGGTTAACAGGGACACGGAGGAGATAGGAAATTCCACCTGGGGGAGTCTGGGGTGGCTCAGTCCTTAGGCAGCTGCCTTCGGCTCAGGTCATGATCCCAGAGTCCTGGGATCTAGTCCCCCATCAGGCTCCCTGTTTGGTGGGAAGCCTGCTTCTCCCTCTCCCACTCCCCCTGCTTGTGTTCCCTCTCTCGCTGGGTCTCTCTCTGTCAAACAAATAAATAAAATCTTTAAAAAAAAAAAAAATAGGAAGCTGCACCTGACCCCCACCTTCGAATGCTACAGAAACTTCGTTACATATACCCAAACCACCAAATTGTTTCCCAGGGAGGGAAGCCACAGCAGCCACAGGCACAAGCAGGGGCATGGAGAGCCCACACTAACTGGTGAGAACCTTGATAATGGACAAAATTGAGCTCGAGTTACTATGTTGCCGGCCTCTGTACTCGCTGTGCAGTTGATGAGATTTGCCAGCCCGTCTCCTTGCGCTCGGCCACTGTTACATAGAGTTGAAATGTACAAATTGGTGGGAACTGCAAACGTGTGCATACACAAGGAGACGCCTGCACACATTCCTGTGCAAGTTTCCCGCCGGCTGCTCCTCAGCATCTCTTTCTTGTCCTCACACTTGCGAGGAAAGTTATACCCTCAAAGAATCATCCAAATTGATAGCATCCAATTGAGCTCGGAAGCAGTGGTCAGTTTCCCCGGGATGCTGGCCAGCCTCTGCTGGGCATGTCCCCAAGTGGGAGGGGGCTCTGCAGTCCCCTCTCTTCTGTGAATCCTGGACTCGGCTCTGGGCATCCTATGTGGAGGGGAGGATGTCCAGAGCACCTGTGGACCAGACCCCCACCTATGCGTAAGCCCCCCTCCTGCCCCAGGCTTGATATGCTGAACGTGTCCTGGGCACACACAGAGAGTGACAAGTCACTGAGCAAATACGTTCTCTCACTATTCAATTTTTTAAAAAATATTTGAGGAGAACATGGGTCCCAAGAAATTACAATTATAAATGCACGGATACAAATGTTTCAAATAAAGACAAAGAATTAACAGTCCTCTTGGTGACAATGAGTAAGTCAGTGAGGAACTTTGGGATCTCACCCTCTCTAAGAAGGGCTGTACCCCCAGCCAACATATTCTGCTGTGAAAGGCACATGCTTGTGGACTCACATATACGTGCAAAAAGCCAAAGAAGCCCAGACTCCCCACCATGAGTCCCAAAGCCCCCGCAACTGACAAAACAGAGCACCGGAGCTGAACCTGTAGGCGCCCCTACTCCTTACTGGGCCTTCCAAGCCTAGAGCCCAGGAGCCGGATGGATCCAGTCTGGAATCCCGGCTTCACCCCCATTTACAGATGAAGAAACCGAGGCCGAGAGGAAAATGCTTGGCTAGTCAGCAGCAGGTCTGACTGCGCTCAGGATCTGCACAAAACACTCAGATTACATTAGTGACCCAGCCCAGAAGGCCCTTTAGAATTCCACATACACCCCCAAGAGCATCCAACAGGTTCCTAGGCCCCCGTTCCCGACCCCTTCTAACTTGACATCCTTAAGGCCTATCTGAGACACCAGCACGCCCAGAAGCCTTCCTGGAACCCCAAAGAGCAAAAGCCCAGGGGACCCCTGAGTCCTATGTTCCAATCCCAGCTCAGCTTAGGATGGGAGTGAATCCACCTTTATCGCCTCTCTGGTCCCTCAGGACACCACACACACACACACACACACACAGGAATTCGGTGGGCAAATGAGAGTGGGCAGCCCTGCCCGACTCTCTCCCAACCCAGGAACACAGAGTGTTCCTCGGAGCACCCTGTGTGCGCCCCTCTCCTCTCCTACCCTGCACAGACAGAAGACACCCCCACCCCCCAAGGCCTTTCTCACACCGATCATTTGGGAAATTCGTGTAGGCAGTCAGCTGGGCACTTCCTTCAAACCGCTGGTCATCCTTCTAGAAAATCAGGTGGCTTCCCACAGGTATGAAAAAAGACTGTGCACATTGAAATAAATCAAGAAGATCAAACAGGAGAGAGGGTTGCTTCGACCCTGAAGTAGCCAGCTCAGGCGGCATGTTAGCCCCATGAAAGCAGCTTGAACAACCGCGTTTCCCTAACTGCCCCCAGGAAGGAGTAAAGATCCGCCTCCTCCCACCTCCCTGCTGCCTGGGGCTTCTCAGGAGAGATGCTTGTCAGCCCCCAGGCCTCCAGTGAGGTCTGAGGCTCCCAGGACAGTGGCATCCCCCAGCTGCACTGAGAAGCCCAACTGGGCCCCTTGGGACAGGAGTCAGGGAGGACACTGTGGTCTTCAGGGCTTTGGGAGAGGGGCGCCTCACCATGGCCACAAAGCCCAGAAGCCTGGGTGCTCTAAGGGCCTGGGGAGCCTCACAGGCTGCCAAGGGTTACCTGGCCTCAGTTCTGGTCGCCTGTGGTCAGGAGAAATGCAATGAATGTGTTTTGCTCTTCACACACCATGAAATCACTTCCCCTGCTGGTTCTGCCGGCTGACGCTGTGAGACCCCCCTCAGAGAACTCCTTGGGCAGTAACCCCAGGCCACCCCTGGCTCTCCTTGTTGGGGGGAATGTTGGGGGGGGGAAGCTCACAAGAAGAATCAGGCCTGCCTCTGGGAAGCGGGGCCCTGAAAGGCAGAGATTAACCCTCTGGGAAGTGGAAGGCAGCTGCAAACACCTCAACACTCACAGAACAACCGGGCACCCATGCTCTGTTCCCCCCTTTAAATCCTCCAAGCTGGGCACAGACCCCAAACTCCTAAGAAGTGTCCTGGGGCGGGCAAACCAGCCTAGGGGAGGGAAGCTCCATTTTCAGCCCTTTGGGTTTTAATTAGTTCTCCTCCGTCTGGGTGTGGGGGGTGGAGATGGGCAGGGAAATCCCCCATTAGAAAAGCTCCAGCAGCTGAGCTCTGACACACAAAATGTTTGGGTTTGTTTTCTGGAAATCTGGGGGGAATGAAAAAAGGAGATGCTTACAGCAGGAGGGGAAGCATTCAGTGCTCAATGGGAAGGGGAACCCCTGCCCTTCTGGAGGAAGAAAGACCCCTCCCCACATCGGTGGGAAGACAGACTCCCTCCTCCCCAGTCCAGGAGGCACAAGCACTCGCGCACGCGCGCGCGCGCGCGCGCACACACACACACACACACACACACGACCCCCCAGAGGAAGGAAGCCTCCCACCCACCCAAACCGCAAGGGCACACTTGGGCCTCCAGGAAGTAAACAAGTCTGGGGTGTTTCACACATGCGCTCTGGAGCCAAGCTGGGCGGCCACACTCCCCTCCCTGGTGATGGAAGGCTGACTCTGGGCAGGGGCTTCCAGATGTGAAATGCTAACAGGCTTTAATGGCTTGAACTGAACAGGAAATATTTCTCCAAAGCCAAAAGAATGTAATCTTTTCAGTACAACGTAAAATGCTTTTATGAAAAAGGCACACAGTTGAAATGATAATTCACTGCAGACCGTAAAGAAAATGAAATCCCCAAACGAGCCCCCAATTTAAGAATTCACTTTAAGCATATGTTTGCTGTAGTCACCAGAACAACAACAAAGTGGAACCTCTTAAAGCATACTTCTGGGGAAAATACTTGAATCATTCAGGATTTTTGTCCCAAAGCTCCAGTTCCCAGGGCGGGATGAATGGTATCCCACTGAGCCACTACCTGTCACCCACTGCCCATCAGCCACAGCCACTACTGGGTCAGCACTGCTGCTCAGGCCAGCAAAGCCTAATGCTCTAGGGCATTCCCAATACTTTTGGGTCCTCCTAATATAAAGAGCATTGCCAATTAATGAAAAACCTGAAAGAGGCCAATGCTCTGCACTTAACCATTTATTCAGTATCACTTGCAGAATATTCTTTCCAAGTATTACCTCACCACGATGATGAGAAAATTTCTTTCATTTTAGCAAAGTGAGATTTTTCTCATATGGGACTATTATTATGAGAAACATTAACAGATATTTTAAGTTTTACTAGCCCTGCTCTTGAGAATTTTGACCTCAGTGAAAGCCTCTATCCATCCATCATTTAACTATAAGGCATTATGTCACTGGAAAAGCTGACTGTAAACACTTGATTTTTTTTGTAGTCATGTGGGTTGTCATTCTTGAATTATAGTTAAGAACAACTCTTGCTCATAACATGTGAAAAAAATTTCAGGGACAGAAAATTATAAGGTAGTATTCTACTTTATTTTTCAAAAATGGTTTAAGTGTGGATATTCCTAATATAGAATTTTTTTTTTTGCCTTTCTATATTTTTCTCACCAGTGTCCTGCTTTTCCCTCACAAATCAATTTTCTTCTGAAAAGAACTTATAAGAAGGAATCTTTATTATAGAAGAAACTGCCAACAGGGATTAAACGACTAATTTGGGACTTAGCAAGAAATATGGAGACTAGTTTGTAACAGAGAGAGGAGGGCACCAGGAGATCCCAAAGCATGTTGCAAGAAGGGACTGTGGAGTTCTGAACGCAGGTGTTCTGCACACCCAAGGCTGTGAGGGCAGTACCTAAGGGAGAAGGTTCCCCAGTGCTACCTCAGGAGCTCAGACTTCAGGACCAGAAATTCATCAGTTTCCCCGATTCCTAGTGAAACGTGTTATCACACAGCGCAATTCCAGAGCTGTGTGTCGAACTGTATGCTTTAAATCTCCATAGTCACGGGGCACCTGGGTGGCTCAGGTGGTTGGACATCTGCCTTCAGCACAGGTCATGATTTCAGGGTCCTGGGATTGAGCCCCGAGTCAGGCTCCCTGCTTGGTGAGGAGTCTGCTTCTCCCTCTCCCTCTGCCCCCCACCCCCTTTTGTGTGCCCTCTCCCTCTCTTTCAAATAAATAAATAAAATCATTAAAAATAAAGATTTTATTTATTTATTTGACAGAGAAAGAGATCACAATAGGCAGAGAAGCAGGCACAGAGAGAGGGGGAAGCAGGCTCCCTGCTGAGCAGAGAGCCCGATGTGGGGCTCGATCCCTCTGAACCATGAGACCATGACCTGAGCCAAAGGCAGAGGCTTAACACACTGAGCCACCCAGGCGCCCCAATAAATAAAATCTATTTTAAAAATTCCATATTCACAAACTTCATCTTTGGTCTCCAAAGCTTTCACCACAGGATGCCTTCAAACTGAGAACTACTTTTAACTTAAACGATGATTACGTTTAAGCAAAAAATTTTTAAAAATAAGGGGGGGAGGCTGTTGCATATACAAGTATCCCCAGCTTTCCCAAACTTCACATGACGCTACTTTGCTTTTATGAAAGAGCTCCCTTTTTTCACTAACTGAAGAAATCCAAAGAGGACTTTTGCTTTAATGATCAAAAGTGAAAAGCAAAATTAGTGTTCAGCCTCCATTCTGCAGTGAGCCCTCACAGACACACCACACAGCTGAGCCGTGACCATGGTCCTGACAAGGTCCTTCCCCAGGAACAACATCAAGCTAAGCTCCCAGAACTCTACACAGGGTCCGTGTGCCTCTGTCCTTTATCTCGATTTATTTTATGTATCCCTTAGCAAGAGGCATCCTAAGGAATCAGAAGAGTCCCAGGCAGGTCCGTTGTGGGTCTAGGCAAGCTCAAAACCTTTCCCATATACGTTAATGGTAACTGACTCTTCTCTTTACCTGGTTCCAGCTTACAAGAGGTTTCATGGGAACACTCTACTTCCAAAAGTTGGGGAAACAGGTGCTGAGAAAACCCACAGTTGTGCAAAATGTGGCCTGGCATTTACTTTCTATCAAAGAATAGCAGTCCCTCCAGCCAGCACGATGACTCTCCTCAGGCCATTCCAGCCTTTTCCTAGGCATATCCTGTGGAACACAGGCTCCCCAAGATAGGCTGCAAATGGGGTTCCCACGGCCAGCACATTTCAAAAAGGAGGTCTGCTGTGGCACTTAGGGGCGCCTGGGTGGCAACGTCGGTTAAGCACCCGACTCTCTGATTCTGCCTCAGGTCATGATCTCAGGGTTTTGGGATCGAGCCCCGCATCAGGCTCCGCGGTCAAGCAGGGAGCCTGCTTGAGACTGTCTCCCTCTCCCTCTGCCCCACCCCGGCCCCGCACGCTTGCATTCTCTCCCTAAAATAAATAAAATCTTAAAAACAAAGGAAAGAGAAAAAAGGAGGTCTGTTGTGGCATCTAGAACTCACTGCTGGGAATTCTACGGGCCTATCAGCTAATGGAACATTTAGAAATCTTAAAGCAAAAAAAAAAAAAAAAAGAAGAAGAAGAAAAAGAAAGAAAGAAAGAAATTCTGAAGTAGTGGAATTTGCTTAATCCAGCATTTATTTCCCAGACTTACTGAACCAAGGACCTCTTGTCCCAAAACACTAACGGACATATGACAAGCATACCTTGGAGAAGAGTGTTTTGTTATTGTTTTTGTGATTTTATTTATTTGACAGAGAAAGACACAGCGAGAAAGGGAACACAAGCAAGGGGAGTGGAAGAGGGGGAAGCAGGCTCCTGCTAAGCAGGGAGCTTGATGCGGGGCCCGATCCCAGGACCCTGGGATCATGACCTGAGCCTAAGGCAGATGCTTAATGACTGAGCCTCTCGGGCACCCAAGAACAGTGCTTCAAAGTACCATCAAGGCAGAAGCAAGCATCACTCTCAGACGGGTAGCAAAGGTGCAAATGCCTAGGGCCAATGGCCCACCCAGCAGGAGGCCACCCTGTCAGCAGAGCGCCTGTCTACAGAAAGGAGCAGAAAACAGAAGGTGAAGCAAACACACACTTGGATATTTTTGTTGGTTTTGAAGAGCATCTGATTGCCAAAATAGTCTTAGCAAAGAATTGAAAAAAAAAAAAAAAAAGTTGGAAGACAGACTGTAGAATCTGTTAGAATTTTTTGAGCAGATGAGCAAAATTGTCAGGGAACGGAGGCACGCTGGGGAAAGGTCTGCAGGTGGTGGCGGGAAGGTTTCGTTCCCCAGTAATTGACAGGGTGCCTGTCGCTGTGTTATCACATATTTAGTACTGGCCCACTTGCAGCTTGTCATTGCCTTGGCTGAGAATAAATCACTTGTCCCAAATCTAAGATAGTAAAATATGCAGATGACTTTATGTGCCTCCCACACAAAGGTTTATGTAATCCTAATTGCTTCTAATATGAAGGTCTCGTAATCTGAGCATTGGTGCGTCTTACTTTCAGGCAAAGGATACAAAGATAAAACTATTTTTTCCCCCTGCATCATTCAAAAGGATTTGAGGTGGGAATGAAACAACTCTTCCTTTTGCATACAAAGAGGGGGACAAATGTGAAGCCCTGTTTGGGGCAAACAGAACAAAACAGCATCTCACATATATACTTCCTGATGAATGGTAACAAAAGAGGGGCCCTTGCTCCCACAACTGCAGGAAGCTCAGCCTTCCCTCACCCCCGAACCAAGCCGCTCTACGCCATGTGGTCATCAGCACAGTGCCAGATTTGTTTAACCTTTACTGAGAAGGAAGAAGCTTTTTGCACACGCCCAGGAAGAACACAGAAAGCCTGACTCTTTGTATCTTGCGTGTAATTGACCAAGAACTTGAAGAAAAGCAAAAAAGGTACCCAGCCCCAGTGTCAATAACACCACCATGAACATATGCTGGCTCTAGAGCTGGTGGGGTAATGATGTAGGAAGCCACCATCCAGCGTGGAACCAGAGCCCTAAACCACACAGCTCGCAACGAGAGGAAGAAAAGTAACTCTTCTCCAACGTAATGCTTTTACCCATTACTCACAGAATAACATTTCTCAGAACTTACCCCCAAATCGTGGCTATTAATGGATTTCACAAACCTTCATCCAGAAATCAGATCTCTATATGTTCATCTATTACACGGCAAATGATAATACCTCTGAAGAGGGGGGGAAATCACCTCTATTTCGCATACCCAGCCCCGTGCAAAGAAACAAAGGGAGCTGAAAATAGACCAGTGCTTAGTCTCCAGAACCCAGTCCTAGAGGAAGTTGTGTACACATAATAGTACTTACAGTCATCACCCAGAGTACCATGCAAGGAGAAGGGATGGAAAAGAATCGGTTTACCTTAAACCTCAAAAGTTACTTACTTAGGAAGAAGGCCATTACTCTCCAGTAACTGGAAATGTATTGAGATAGATACTTTTTTATAAGGGCACTGGACTCTTGTGTAAAACTAAAAAGTAGATGAAGAAATACACTCCAAGTAACAATTACTTGCATCAAAGTTAATACCAGCGCAGTTTTAAATGGAAGAAATTAAAAAAAAAAAAAGAATATTCTGCCTTCTGTGGATAGTTTCTAAAGTATTGGCAAAGTGGGGCACCTGGCTGGCTCATTCGCAAGGACATGCAACTCTTGACCTTGGGATCGTGAGTTCGAGCCCCACATTGGGCATAGAGATGCTTAAAGGAATAAAAGATAGATTTTTTTTTTAAGTATTAACAGGGAGAAAAAGTATTAGGATATTGATGAAAAGTTCTCACATTAGAATGAACCCTTTTACATCTTATATTGGCAGAGTGTTTTTGCAATTTACAAAGGGATCTTGCAATTTACAAAGGGCTCCCACACAAGTGCTTGCTGGTTTGAAACTTACATCAACCCCTCCAAGTCAACAAAACGCTCACCCCCATTTTTCAGCTGTGGAGGTAGAAGTTCAAAAACAGAAAATCAGTAGTAGGGCTGGACTCAAACTCAGATCTGAAGATGGAAATCCCAACGCCCCTGCTTACTAATTTATATCATGTTAAGAGCCATACTTTATCTACCAGCACCAAATGACAGCTAGTCCTCAGCACAGCACTGCTTAAAATACCTTTTTAAGGCTGAATAATATTACATTATATAATACGTGTATATGTGTGTGTGGGTATGCATGTGCGTGTGTGTAAAAATACCATTTTGTTTACCCATTCACCTATTGTTGGACACTTGGGCTGTTATCGTCTTTTGGCTATTGCAAAGAATGCTGCAATGAACGTGGATTTAAAATATTTCTTTCAGTCCCTGCTTTCCCGTCGTTTGGGAACTAGAATTGTTGGATCATATGGTAATTCTATGCTTAATTGTTTAAGGAACTACCATACTGTTTTCCACAGTGGCTGCACCATTTTACATCCCCACCAAAAGTGTGCAAGAGTTCTAATTTCCCCACATTCTCGCCAACACTTGTTATTTTCTGGGTTTTGTGGGGGTTTGGGTTGTTTTTGTTTTGTTTTGTTTTTTCCCTGAAACAGCCATTCTAATGGGTGCAAGGTGGTATTTGTTATGGTTTTAATTTGCATTTCCCTAATGATTAGTGATGCTTAGCATCTTTTTAAGGGCTTGCTGGCATCTGTATGTCTTCTTTGGAGAAAGTTTTATTTGAGTCTTTTGAAAATTATGGTCATACTTTCAACATGTGCTTTGAAAACCTTGTGAGAAGTAAAGGGACATGAATTCACAAGGGGTCAAATGACAAGGCTGATGTGGCCTAAGTGGGCTACCTGCAGAGGATATGTTCACACAACCTGCATCACAGGGCAATGATGCCCACCTCTGCCCCCTGCCCAGCTCAGACGCACTCCAAACAAAGATAGCAGTGGGTGGGAGGTGGCTAAAGTCAAGAGTGTACAGACTTAGTGTGCACTGTCATTTGGTAAGCATTTTAAAGCTTGGAAGGGGGAAGCACCTGGGTGACTCAGTCAGTTAGGCATCTGCCTTTGGTTTGGATCATGATCCCAGAGTCCCAGGATCGAGCCCTGGGACTCCCTACTCAGCAGGGAGTCTGCTTATCCCTCTCCCACTCTCTCTGCTCATGCTCGCTCACTCTCTCTCTCTCAATAAATGAAATTTAAATTAAAAAAAAAAAAACTTCCACCAGTTTAAATAATAATAATAGTAATATAGTAACGCCCTAAAGCTTCTAGGACACCTGCTCCTAGGGTCCCTAGGGTGACACCAGGTCTTCCTAATACCCCAGGGTCCTAGGAAAAGTTCTAATCAGACCCTGGAAACATTCAATACTAACCCCACAACCAAGGTTTGCAAAATTTTCTTCTATAAGGCTATGTTAAAATGTGCAACTTAAAACATCCTGGCCATCATTTAGGGTGCCAGACATTACACTGGTGAAAAAAGCAGAAACAGTCTCTACACTTATAGGACTTAGAGGCTAGTCGGGGAGACACAAAAACAGTTGAACACCCCCATGGTATGGCAGGAGAAGGGAAGGGGAGACAGGAGACAGGATGACTAGGGAAGTTCAATGTGGAGGCAACCTTCAGCAGAGGACTGAAGAATAAAATGTCAGCCCTGGGCAGACCAGGGGCAAGGGCCCGCCAGACATACAGGAGGAAGAAAGGAGCGGAGGGATTCCAAGAGATACAGGTCAGCCAGTGTGGCTGCAGCATGGCTGGCCAAGGAAAGAAGGGCAGGAATCATGAGAAGCAGGTGGGTAGAAGCCAAAGTTACAGGCCTTGTTCCTGACTTCAGGGTTCAAGGACAATGCAAGAAGAGGTTGCTAAAAGGTCCCCGACAGGGCGTGATAGCTGGAAGGCGTGTTTACTGCTTCTTCCAGAACACAACGCAGCAGGAAACCAAAGAGACGATACAGGTTAAGGCAGCCAACGACAATGTCTTGGATCAGTGATGGCAGTGGAGATGACAAGAAAGAGATGGCAGGCATGAGCCAGATGTGCAGTAGACATGGCAGAAGTGACTGCTACTTAGACATGTGGGGTGAGGGGTTGAGGTGACCTTCTACTCTAACCCCTCCCCTCCACATAAGTCAATGAAATTCTACGGGGAGCTTTCAACTTGTGACAGATTTATAAACTAACATTGGAAGCAGTCTCAGTCTGCTAAGATCCTAGTTCTTTCCGAAGGGGAAAATCGATGAACCTGCCAACAGAAAGAATAAGATGTACATTATTCTAAAATATTAAGAATTTTCCTTAAGGTATTATGAAATGAGCCCATCTTGAAAGATAGATGAAGCAGCCATAAAAGGAGCTCCTCAGTACTGAGTCACACAGGTCAGAACGTTTGAGCACGAGGACTGGGGTCATTCAGACCTGATTTCAAAAACCTCTGAACACGGGCAACACTCTCAGATCTCCTCCCTCTTTGGGAGCTTTGCGCTATCACTCAAAAAACTTTATTGTCTCTCAAAAAAAAAAAAAAAATCTCTGAATATATGATGAAATAAACAGCCACAACAGGGGCAGCACAAATCCGACCCACAGAGACTATAGATGTTGAAATTATCCAGCATAGAAGATAAGGAGAGTAAATACGGCTAACGAAATTTAAATTTAAATTTAGGATATGTAAAGAGCCAAAATTATTGTTTGAGCAGTAAGACTCTAGGGGAAAGAAAGTAGATCTAGGTATGAACGTCTTAAGTAGGCGATGAACTGGAAAATATATCTGGAGAAATTACCCAGAATGCAGCCCAAAAAGATACTGATGTCGGACATGATAGGCAGGTTAAAAAAGAGGGTTAGTAGGATAACCAGGTCCAGTAACAATCTTTTCTTTTTTTAAAGATTTTATTTATTTGACCGTTAGAGATCACAAGTAGGCGGAGAGGCAGACGGGGGGGGGGGGGGGGGAAGCTGGCTTCCCGCCGAGCAGAAAGCCCGATGTGGGGCTCAATCCCAGGACCCTGGGATCATGACCTGAGCCAAAGGCAGAGGCTTTAACCCACTGAGCCACCAGGCACCTCTGGTCCAGTAACAATCTTAACTGAGGTTCTAGAAAGAGAAAATAGGATGAACAAGAGTCAGGATTTGAAGAAATGATTGAAATTTTCCCATAATTGATGAAAGATACCTATCCTCAGATATTAGAATCCCAACCAATCCCCAAAGCAGGAAAAAGAGATATCCTCACCTAGACACACTGTGGTCAATCTGCAAAACAAAAAACACAAAAATAGGACCATAAAAGCAGCCAAAAGACAAAGACAGAGCCTCCAAGGCCAAGTAGACTGACAGCAGCCTTCTCCACCGCAACTATGGCAGCCAGAGGACAATAGAAGAACATTTTTAAAGGACTTTCATCCTCTCCCTAGCAAAAGTAATTTCCAAGAACATGGGCTAATGAAGAAATGTTTAGAAAAGCAAACTCTATGGGAGTTTGCTACCAGAAAATCCTCACCAAAGTTATTTCTAAAGGATACACTCAGGAAAAAGGAAAAAAACTTCAAGAGAAAGTTAATTAAGAAGGCATGGGAGACAGCCCCTGGCTGGCTCAGTAGGTTGAGCATCTGCCTTCGGCTCAAGTCATGATCTTACTGTCCTGAGATCAAGCCTCTGTGGGGCTCCCTGTTCATCAGGAAGTCTGCTTCTCCCTCTCCCTCTGCCCCCTCCCCCCAACCCCCACCTCATGCTTGCTCTCTTTCTCTCTCTCAAATAAATAAAATCTTAAAGGGGGGAGGAGGAACAGGAGCAAAGAAAATAATAAGCACATGATAAAATCCAAGCCTGTGCAGACCATACGAAACAAACCATCTAACTGGAGGAAATTAAAAATCATAATAGAACAGGTTGCTATGTAACAACAGCACAAAAACTGGGAAGGGGATCTGTGGAATGAAAGTACTATAAGGCTTTTAGATGACTCCAGAGAAGGTTTAAAATTCATTAATTTCAGAATTAGAATTAACATGCATATTAAAATTTCTAAGTTAGCCCCCCAAAGAATAGAAACATAGGTATCCTATTTCAAAGTAGGAGAAAAAAAAAATAGAATTAAGGCAAGGGTTGGGGTGGGGGATCTCAATATAAAAGACATAAAAACAATATGATTTGTTGATATTCAAATTTTATTGCTATGATTAACAACAGATATTCCTCAACAAGTAACTAGACGATCCTTTAACAGGAGAACATATTTTATTACCCCAAATATTTCTAAGTATTTTAGTATTTCTATTCAGTGTTCATGTAGTAAGGAAAAACACAAAGCCATACCTTTCTTTCTGGATAGCTTAAAATAATTTTTTTCCCAAGATGTTCTAAGAGCCCAAATGTAGGCAATACACACACCTTACAGAAATCACTTGTTGGGAAAAAAAAAAAAAGGTCAAAATGAACACCAACTATAATTCACTGTTTGGGCATTATACAGCTCTACCTGCTACATACACTGGGTAAAAATAATTCATGAAGTTTGGGTGCCTGGGTGGCTCAGTCGGCTAAGCCTCTGCCTTCGGCTCAGGTCGTGACCCCAGGGTCCTGGCATGGAGCCCCACGTCGGGCTCCCGGCTCAAGAGGGAGTGTTCCCTCCCTCTCCTTCTCTCCAACCCCCTCCTGCTTGTGTGACGTCTCTCTCCCTCTCTCTAGTACATAAATAAAATCTTTAAAAATAATAATAATAGTCCACGAAGTAGCAGTCTCCGAGAAGAGATCTGGACAGGGACAGTACCACCGGAAGAAGGCTGTGCAATGGGGAAGTCTCCATAACATCGACTTCTCGAGCTCTTACCACTGAGTGAAATATTCAGGGACTCTGATTAGGGCTTATTTCAGCAAAATGCAACGAAGACATGAACACAGCTTTCTCCCTCTCTTAATGGAATTCAAGAGTAGTGGTTAGAAACCTGGTTTCCAAGAAAAACACAATTATCTTAATTTCTACAAGTCTAGGAAACTGAGCGGTCTAGAAGAGATTTGGGGCCTTGAGAGCCCCCAAAACATGCAGGGATGGGAGCTCCCCCTCGGCCCTCCCTTTGGCCCCCCAGCCCTCACCTCAGCTGGGACTCAGTGGCCCTGTAGCTGCCCTGGTTTGGAGAAGCAAAGAAGCACAGGGAAAGGTTTCTGTGCCTGGACAGACAATAGGTACTGGGTTAAGTAGGGAATGAGGCCACCGCCCGGGCATGGGGAATGCAAAGGGTCTGATGGGAGAGAGCTCCCAGGAGGCCAGAGTCGGGTGGGAACAGCAAGCCTGGATGTCAACAGACATGCCTTTGGGGTCACACACGCTATGTGTCCCACCCTCCGACCCAAGCTTGCTGATCGCAGGCCTTGGGAAAGAAAACCCACAACAGAGGGTGAACTAAAAGGCATGGAATTTCCAAGCCAAAGCTGCTACATCCTAATGAGCCTTACTCAAAGGCCCCAACCCTCCGCCACTACTGACAGTCTTAACTGCCACTACCCCCCAACTCCCCCTCACCCCCTGCAACCCAGCAACCCTGACTTTAAAAGTCACAGGACACCGGGGGCATCTGACCAACAAACGTGCCTGAATTTTGTCCTGACTTATCTTTCTGTATCACACGACACAGCAGAAAACATGGTCATTTTCTACAATCTTCTGTTTGGAATTTCCCAATGCTGAGCTACAAATAAGAATGTCATCAGAGAGGCCAGGAGCCAACTGCTGTCAGGAGCCCAGCGAAGGCCAGTCAGCAGGTCAGCAGACTAGGGTTTCAAAGTTCAGAAAGACAACACCTCAGTGCCCACTGTCCTCCCACAATCCAGCCTGAGTCTTGGCCCCTCGATCATTCACTCCATCCTGCCAGGACATGGCAGGAGGTCAAGAACACCAGCCATTTCTGGTCTGGCTTCATGCAATGGAGATCACCACTGAACACGGACATAATACAGCCCTTGTTTAGAACTGGAGGCGAGCGAGAACCATCTCTAGCACGGAGAGCATTCTACGGCAGGGAATCACAGCCAAGGGGTGGGGGAGGTAACATGAAATGCCCAAGCCTGTAGGAGGGCCTGCTCAGGACCGGATCTCCCAGGACAAGTAGGACCCTGGAAAGATATTCCAAGGGATACACAGACCACAGCACTGTTCAGGGGCCCGTCTGCCCCAGGGATTGAGGCCAGCCGGTATTATTACCCCATATCCTGATACCCCCAATCTGCAGAAAATTTCCCAGTAATCCTACAACCACACAACCCACAATGGCTTTCACCAGCTCCTAGGGGAAATGATTTCTCCATTCAAAGCCCAGGTAACTCCTGCTATATGCCAGGTAAGGGCAAGGTACTCAAGAAGAAAGATCACTGGAGGCCCTACCCTCAGTCTGGTTGGGTGGGAAGTAACTGACCAACCTCACAGCCAAAAGGATTTTTAGAGACCATCCCACCCAGCCTTTCCCTTCTTCCCTGATGAAGGGACAGAGACTCACCAAAGGTCATGAATGCTCTGTGACAATGACATGAGTCCCAGTGGCCAGCCCAGCCCACTGCCCTCAATGAGACCCTGCTTCCAGAAACTCACTTGGCCACATGCGTCTATGGGAAGGCTTCTTTACCTTGAACTAGAGAAGATCCAAAACACCTAATTGATATTGAATTTTTTTTGATCATAAGAGGTCCTCCCTCAGAAGGGAGGCCCCTTCGGGACTGGCTCATGGAGTGTTTCCTTCCAGAGCCTACACTCTTTTGGGGTGGGGTGGGGGACGGTGGCGCTTCCCCCATCAAACGTCACCATAACAACTGTGGGGACTCAGACCACTACCACCCCCGCCATGTGACTCCCAACCCTGCCACTTCCTAGCAAGTGACCTCAGGTAAGTTACTTCTCCCTTGCCCTGACCCACTTCCAAGCAGACCCCACTCTGCACCCGCCTCAGCCTCTCTCGGCACCAGGCCCTGCCAGGGGCTTCTTTGCTTCCTGGTCTCTCCTCCTCTGGGTCTAGGTCTCATAATCTCAGAACTCTGCCCTTTCTGAGCCCTCGGGCTGTACCCTCAGCTCCTCCCCTCCTCCCACATCCCAGGGCACACGTCAGCAGGCCTTCCGGGGTCCCCAACAGGGCTCACGGCAGGCACTACTGGCCTTTCTAGATTCTTCCCACACACCGGCGTTAGTGTTTCTGACTAACTCTTCAGTTATCTCCAACGAGAGGCATGTTCTGGAACATTCTGAAATCACTGTGTCTAGACGGCTTCATGTTTTCCCCCTCCAAAAGTTGGTTCCTTCCCTGGCATCACCACTCTCCCTGTTCCCCTGACCCAAGCTTCGGAGTCAACCCATCTTTTACAGTCTTCCTTGCTCGCTAGCTTTCCTATAAAGCTCGGCTTGATTACTAGTGTAAACTGTCCAACACCAAACTTTTCTTAACCGGAACACTAAGCTGACTTTCTAAATGGAGATCATCAAACCGGCAAGTCTCACAAATGCTTCTATTTGGGTATAAACAAAAGGGATGAGGGCGAACCAAACGGCCCTCTCAGAAGGGACCCCAAATTTTACACTGGGCCCAGCCCTCTGCTGTGATGAGCACAGGGTCTCAAGGAACCATTCCGAGGTCAATCAAGTCCTTATCTCACCGAGGAGGGAAATTCAAGGTAAAGGATGAGGAGAGTACGGAACTAGAACACGTGTGACTTTCCTTCTCTTCTCCTGGATGCTCTAAGCTAAAATGACAGCAGCAGAAGGGCTGCTGAAACCTAAGAAGGTCTTCAGCATCAGAGAAATAAAAAACACATACAAACTCTGAGAGAGAGAAAGAGAAAGAGAGAGAGAGAGAGAGAGAGTGTGTGTGTGTGTGTGTGTGTGTGTGTGTGTCTCTTTCTCTCTCCCTGTCTTGAATTACTGGGGGTAGCTCCAGAGCCCCACTAGATAGTGCCCCCCAACTGGACACCCCAATATTGAGGAGAGTCATCTAGATATAGAACATGACTCCCACAGAAATGTCACCTGTCCTTTCCCTATATGTTAGGGCTAAAGTAGTCACCGAGACACAGCCTTGTCTGAAAGCGCGTCTTAGTTTAATGCTTCCTTGTGAAAGGAAAATGGACTCCAACATAGACACAGTTTGCTCAAGCCCTTTTTGGAAACGGGCTATCAAAGCTCAGGCATTGGTTCGGCTAACATAAAAAGTCCAACCCATTAAGCTCTAACACACATGGAAATGATTAACGTGGAACCACCCTGGGTCCTCTGGTCCATCAGCAACCATGAAAGCCAGAGCCAACACTGAAAGAAATACAGAAAAACCCTTAAGCCAGTTAGGCCAACTACACTTTTCCAGAAGGTGAAGTTACCATGACTTTTCCCATGAAACACAGAAAGACTGGGTAGGATAAGCACAACGCCAAGGCCATAGCTGGGAGAACTCTCTAACCCATGGGACTACTCAAAGGAGGAGGTAAGGGAGAAGGTATGGATTGAGCAACTCTGTGCCCACTAAGTGTTGAGGATAAGGGAGATAGCTCTGAACAGTAAGTCCCTAAGTGCCCAAATCCTCTCCGTCTAGCAGAGGTGTTGGAGGAGATCAGAACAGCCTGTCACTTGTGTTTCTTGACTCAGTTCTCCAGCAAACTGGCAGCACCACTCCCACTATGGCGACCACCTTTCCAAAAAGGACGAGGGAGTTGGGGGGGGGGGGCGGGGAGGGGAGGGATTTAAAAAATGATACAGTATCCTCTCCCTCTCTAAAAACAGAGAGAAACCATGTCTCTATCTCTAGACCAATGAAAACTCCCAAGGACTGGAAAATTCATACAATTGGCTAGCGGCCACTTTCTCTTAACTCACTGGAAATCTGGGGAAAACAACTCAAAGTCACAGCTTTTAAAGGCAGGCCATAAAAACCAGTTATCTGTCGCTGTTGGCTTCCAATAAAAGGCAGAGGAGCTTCCATAAGATTGATTTTTTTTTTCCTTACACAAATGTGTGTCGGGAGAAAGCGCCCAGTCTGGGGTTGGAGTGCACTTGGGGGCAGGGCTGGTTAACCGTGGCCGCGCGCCTCCTGGCTGGCCTGACGTGCAGGGGACCAGAGGTCGAGAGGTACTGGCCCTGGGGGGGGGGGGGGCCTTCCAGCCGCCTGTCCCCGCAGGAGGAAGAAGAGGCAGGGGCCAAGGAGGCATTTCCTCAGCACTTAGTACCCAGCATCCAGCACCAGGACGCCAGCTCCCCTGCAAACACTCCTTTTGCGGAACTGGCAGCCACCCCGCTACGGATTTGTTCCACGTGCTTTCAAAGTCAGAAGTGGCACCGTTTTTGTCTGATTCTCCGGAGACAAAACGGGCAGGGCCCCTCCCAGGGCTAGCAAGAGGAGGGGGTTGGAGGAAAGGAAGGGGCGCGCCCTCAAATCCAGAGTCTCCAGCTGGCCTGCTGGGCTAGGGGCCGGGCGCCCTTCGCCCAAGGTGCCTGGGGGCACAACAGGCTGTCCCAGAGGCCGGGAAGGGGGTGGCGTGGGGGCAGAAGTGCCCGCTGTAACCCGAGCTGCTGTACTGATTTCTCCCCCACCGAGCGGTCCCCATTTCACAGACAAGGCCACCAAGGCTATGGGAAGGCGGGGAGCTCGCCAAGCCCGGGTCAGCGGTCAGGGCGCCGGGTGTCCCCGGAGACGCTCTGGAGAGCCGTGGCCGTGGCCATGACCCTTCCAGGACTGCCCCTCCTGGGGGTGAGTGCCGCAGCCCCCCGCAGCCGACGTCCGGGGTCTCCGCGTCCTCCTCGTTCCCCGGCGGCGACAGGTGCGCGGCCTGTGGCGCCCTGGCGCCGACTCCGGGGAAAGTTTCCTGGCCGCCGCGCGCTGTTTACGGTCTCGTTTTGCAGCGCTGGGGCCCCGAGCTCTCGGGCCAGCCCAGCCATTGAAACCCGACACGCAGGGAGGGGCCATCGCGGCGGCCAGCGGGGGAGGCGAGCGGGCTCGGGGCCCGGCCGGCCGCGGCTCCCCTTACCTGCGGCTCTGCGAGCGGCCTCTGCCTCCATGCTCGACTCCGGCGGCGCTGCGCCCCTCCCCAGGGGCTGCCCCATTTCCCCTCTCCGCCTCCGCCCCTCCCCGCTCCAGGGCTGCCCCCGCCCCCCCTCCCCCGGGGCTGCCCTGGCTCTCGGCTCTCTGCTCTTGGCTCTCGGCTCCAGGTTCCCTAACCCGGAGCTGGCCCTGCCCCCGGTGCCCACCCCCTGCCTGGGGCCTTCACAGCCAGCCAGCGAGCTTGACTCCCCAGGTTGCAAAGCCAGTCCTACACCTCCGAGGAGTTTCTTAATTCTTTGGATGAGAAAACTATTAGCACCACATCCCATAGCCAGTGGCCCTCTTCGGAGCTCCCTCTCAGTTCCTTCTGCTATTTCTGTTTCCAGAGACAAGAATCATTTGCATTATCCCTTTTAGAAAATGTACAGAGTTTGAAAATAACAGAAAGACTATGAGTGGCACACTTAGGGCAGAAGAGCCAATAACCTGTTCTGCCCCTTTCCAAATTTTTTCTGATGACTGTAATGTGCCTGTTTTTGTTGAAAACTAAGACTTTCATCGATTAAATGTTCAGGCTTGTGAGCAGCTTGAGCTAGCGTGATTCAACGACAGCCAGCTGTTTCTCCAGTACTTCAAAGTGTTTTTTACAGGAAAGGTGTGGAGCAGGACTGCTTTTGAAAATGCTGATGGCCTTGGAACCCAAGGTCTGTGGTCAGTCAACTAATGCTTGTTCTCCTGTTGGCAGCTCTAAAATTGGCCCTTGTGGACAGCCACTCAAGCTGCATCCTGGGTCCTTATGGACTCAAGGGTCTAGCGTTCGTCTGCCTGCCTATCCCTCCACCCCAGCAACCAGCTGCTCAGAGAATCCCCCCAACTGCTCCCACTGTGCACCCCCAACTTCAGACCAATGAACTTGCCATAGCCCAGGGTATCTTCATGCATGGGATGAAAAATGGCCCCAGTTCCGCTTCCACTGCTCGTTGTAGCAGTGTGCAGGTTAATAGAGACCAGAGCTGGGGACCCTCCTTAGATCCAGCCTGAGTCACTTCCTGAAGTCTGAGATTTCATTTTTCTACAGCAATAAAATGCAGAGCTCCTGGGCAATAGCTTTAACTTCTCCAATCACCTGTTCTCATTAAACACAGGTTTATTAGGCTCCTACTATGTGCCCTATCCTGTTCCAGATTCTAGTGATTCAGCAGTGAACAAAATTAATAAAACCTTGCCTTTGGAGGCTAATTTCTAGTGGGTAAAAGTGAGCAGGAGATAGAACATAATAGTATGGTAAATAGGGCTAAGGGAAAAAAATAATATAACAGAGAAAGGGAAGCAAAAACATGAAGGGAGGGAAGTAAGTATGTGGGAAGAGGAAATGGCGAAGGTGGCAACAAGTGCAAAGGCCCTGAGGTTAGGGTTAGGAACAAGTTTTTTTTTGGGAGCCACGCACCTTTGTTGAACATCTTCATATTACTTAATATGATGTTACTTAAGCTATTGACACACACAGCTAAAGGCTTATTAATCTCTTCTCTAAAGTATACTTCTTCAAGTCCTTGTAACCTTTTTTTTTTTTTTTTTTAAGTTTTTGCATTGTTTTTTCAATTACTCAGAGTTTCAGGGCTGGAGAGTGAGGCTCTTGTCTCATGGAGTCCAAGAATGAATCTTGAGGACAAAGGAGAGTGAGTAAAGCCACAGAGTTTTATTGAAAAAAGATCCAGGAAAAGCTCTCACGAGTGAGAGGGCTCCCAATAGGGTGGCCAGTGGGGACCTCCATGGACAGTCTCTTATTTACAAGTAACCAGGGAGCCTGTGGCCTTATCATTCTTGTGATGTCTTGGTTTGAGTAAGGTCTAGTGATAACATCTTTAACGCCTTACTTCTTCTTTGGGGTCTGGTTATTGTTTGTTGGACACCATATGACTGCCGTTAAAAAAAAAAAAAAAAAACCACCACCACCACCACCAAAAACAAACCCACCCCCTACCCTCCTACTCCCCTTACTCTCCCATCCCCCACCCTGCTCTGCTCCCCAGCGCAGGGTGGTCTTGTTTGTTCCCTTGTCTCTTATGTCCTTATACCTCAGCATTTCTGGGATTTCCTTGAGCCTGGTCCATAGCCCCCTACCTATCCCTGCCTAACTAGGTCGGCCTGTCCCTTACTCAGTTCCCTGAATACATGTTCCTACAGAAAAAAATAAATTTTTTAGATGGAAAAGTTCCCTGTTTCTCATTAAACACCTGGTCCCCGAAGTTGGTATTTAGTCAATACTCCCTCTTTTCCGTAATAGTTTCCGGGTTTTCTGTTTCACTTGGGTAGGCTAAAACTACCCCAAAATTAGAAAACAAATTTTTCTAGATTTGCTTCCAATATTTTTATTGTTTTTGTCTTTAGATCTGATCCCCCACCATCAAATGGGCCATTCTTTGCCCCATTACTATAAATTACTTCCTAAATCATATATTAAATTCCTATTTACATTATGGCTCTTCTTTTTTTTTTAAGATTTTATTTATTTATTTGACAGATAGAGATCACAAGTAGGCAGAGAGGCAGGCAGAGAGAGGAGAAAGCAGGCTCCCTGCTGAGCAGAGAACCTGATGTGGGGCTCGGTCCCAGGACCCTAAGACCATAACCCAAGCCAAAGGCAGAGGCTTAACCCACTGAGCCACCCAAGCACCCTCATTATGACTCTTTTTTTATTGACCATTTTTCCTATTTCTACTACAATACCACACCATCTTAATGACCACAGCTTTATCATGTGTTTGGACATCCAGGAGGACAAGCCCTTCTTAAACAAATATTCAAACAAGGTAGTTCAGGATACTGAGAGTTGGCATAAATTACTTCTGCATAGCATTCATATCTTTAAAGTTTTGAGTGTTCCAATCAAAGAACAGAAGCACACCTAGGTTTATTTGGGTGTTTTGGGGGGGCAGGGAATGGCTGAAGCGCCATTCTTACAGACAGACCTCAGACATTTCTTTTTTTTTTTTTTTAAGATTTTATTTATTTATGTGACAGAGAGAGAGAGAGAGAGATCACAAGCAGGCAGAGAGGCAGACAGAGAGAGAGGGGGAAGCAGGCTTCCCGCTGAGTAGAGAGCTCAATCCAGGGACCCTGAGATCATGACCTGAGCTGAAGGCAGAGGCTTAACCCACTGAGCCACCTCAGCACCCCCGGATCTCAGACATTCCTTTTTCTGGATTTATGCCTATACATTTCTGATACTTGTTGGCCATTATGAATGGGCTTTTTCTTTTTTCCGGTTAAACTTGCTAATTGGGTATTGAGGTTACATAAGAAAACTATTGGCTCAAACTATGGAAAGAACCTGGATGTCCATCAACAGATGAATGGATCAAGAAGATGTGGTATATATACACAATGGAATACTATGCAGCCATCAAAAGAAATGAAATCTTGCCATTTGCGACAACATGGATGGAACTAGAGCATATCATGGTTAGCGAAATAAGTCAAGCAGAGAAAGACAACTATCATATGATCTCCCTGATATGAGGAAGTGGTGATGCAACATGGGGGCTTAAGTGGGTAGAAGAAGAATCAATGAAACAAGATGGAATTGGGAGGGAGACAAACCATAAGTGACTCTTAATCTCACAAAACAAACTGAGGGTTGTTGGGGGGAGGGGGGTTGGGAGAAGGGGGTGGAATTATGGACATTGGGGAGGGTATGTGCTATGGTGAGTGCTGTGAAGTGTGTAAACCTGGTGATTCACAGACCTGTACCCCTGGGGAAAAAAATATATGTTTATAAAAAATAAAAAAATTTAAAAAAATAAATAAAATAAAAATTAAAAAAAGAAAACTATTGGCTTGAATATATGCCTGCAGTATCCTGCCACTCTTTTGAGGTCTAATAGTTTTTAAAGTCAATTATCATAGATTTTCTAAGTAGCCCCTCAGATTGTCTATAAATTAAGTTGTTGGGTGTCTAAACCTTCCTCAAACCTCAGTGACTCCGCACTCACTACTGACACTAAAATTGCCCTTAATCCTAACCAAGAACAGAGAAAAATATTATTTATATACATACACCAGAAAAATATTATTTATATACATACACCAGAAAGTCCCATAAAGTCCTAGAGCATGTTTTCAGTATGGATCTCTCAAATATCCAGGAGGTAGTCTTGTCCTCCCTCATTTATCTACGTGGGAATTTCTTCAGTGTTAAGAACACAACTATTCTGGGGTGGCTCAGTCAGTTAAGCCTCTGCCTTTGGCTCTGGTCATGATCCCAGGGTCCTGGGATCAAGCCCCCCACTGGGCTCCCCGCTCAGCAGGGTGTCTGCCTGTCTCTCTTCCTCTGCCTCTTCCCCTTCTCTATCTCTCCAATAAATAAAAATCTTCACATTTAAAAAAAAAAAAAAAACCATACAACTGTTTTAGCCATTCCCAAGGTATTTTGTGAAATTTGAAAGAAAAATCCAGTATTTAAACAAAAGGGCTAGCAAGCTACTAGATTTTATTTAATAAATAAACAAATTCCTCTTGTAGCTGTTGTTACTTTTTGGTCAGGGAGCCATAGTCCTGAAAAAAAGGAGAAAGAAAAAGCCAGATCAAGGCTTAGCAAAAATGGGAGGAAAGATATATAAGGCAGAAGAAAAATATAGACAAAACTTTCTCCTAGAAAATGCAGGGGAAATAGTACTCTGTGATGTATCAGAGAAAATTGCTAGAAATTTTAAAACACGAATCTTCTATTAATTCACAATTCTTCAGTGACATTATACAGACTAGTATCTTTCTATGCCAGCTTCCCATGGAATATGGAACATAATCCCAACATTGCCGTATGGTTTCTAACATATCAATTCTTTGATTGTTTTAAAACAGTTTCAAATGGTTGTTTCTGAATACTATAAGTCTAAAGCTTTCCTTTTTTAAACACTTTTTTAATATTTTATTTATTTATTTACTTAACAGGCAGAGATCCCAAGTAGGCAGAGAGGTAGGCAGAGAGAGAAGGAAGCAGGTTTCCCCACATAGCAGAGAGTCTGACGTGGGGCTCGATCCCAGGACCCTGGGATCATGACCCGAGCCAAAGGCAAAGGCTTTAACCCACTGAGCCACCCAGGCACCCCTAAAGTTTTCCTTTTTTAAAAAAAGATTTTTTTTATTTATTTGAGAGAGAACACACGCAGGGAGAGTGGCAGAGAGAGGGAGAAACAGACTCTCTGCTGAGCAGGGAGCCCAATGCGGGGCTCCATCCCAGTACCCTGGAATCATGACCTGAACCAAAGGCACTTAAACAACTGAGCCACCCAGGCACCCCTAAAATTTTCTGCTTTTAAATCAGTAAATGCCATGAGCATTTGAAAGCTATTCTTTTTAAAAAAAGATTTTATTTATTTACTTGACAGGGAGAGAGAGCACACAAGTCGGCAGAGCAGCAGGCAGAGAGAGGAGGAAGCAGGTTCCCCAGTGAGCAGGGAGCCAGATGCAGGACTCGATCCCAGGACGCTGGGATCATGACCTGAGCCGAAGGCAGTCACTTAACCAACTGAGCCACCCAGGCGCCCTTGAAAGCTCTTCTTTAGTGGGAAATTTAAAAGCATGAACACGTGGTGTCAGAAACCTGCAAAAAGGTGAAGTAAAGCTTTAGGTCCTTCCTCACATGGGTGTTGGAGCCAAATCTCGCCTAGGAAACCAGCAACAGCACGAGGAAAAAATATCTGTTGCTAATTGCTTCAGTGAGCAATTCCACAGTTGTAAAAATCATAAATACTATAATTTTGAACACAAAACTGTTTGCAACATTCATTCAGAATGTTCTTCCAATTTAACATGGTTAGGAATTAGTTGGACAGTTAGGTAGTGAGGGAGTCAGGACCACTGTCCCCAATAAGAAAATATGGAGCCAGGACAGCTAAGATACAATGGCCCTGCCATCCTATTTTGCAGCTCAGATGGGACCGCACTGACATTCTGCTTTGCAGCCTTTGCAGAAATGACTTCTGCAAAATGTCCCAAACTGACATTCTGCTTTGCAGCCTTTACAGAAATGACTTCTGCAAAATGTCCCAAAATGAAACAATGAACCACAAAGCGTTTGCCAATATTGGGGGTAAGGGGCAGTGAAGACCTAAGCCTCCAGATGTCAGCCAAAAAAGAAAAAAAGATCATCAGCACATGGACATTAACCTAATAGGTAGACAGATACATGACCAAAGCCCTGATTAGCACACACAACACATCCTGATTGCTTAAGAAAGCTCTGCAAAAGGGCTCATAAAAACCCCCAACTTAGAAAGGGGGGACAACCCATTTGGGTAACCCCTCCCTCTCCAGGAGGGTGTACTCAATAAACTTTGCTCAATAAACTTTGCTTTGCTGTCCACCACTCTTCGTCTGGTCTACCTCTTCTTTCTTCAAAGCAGCGTCACTAAGAACCATGGGTGCTAAGGGAACACAAAATCCGGGAACACCAGTCCAATCTAACACAAAAGGGAAAGCCAAAAAAAAAAAAAAAAAAAGGCGTGGGCGGGTGTGTGGAATATGGAATATTCTGAATCGCTCAAACCTCATTTTTATTTTAACTAAATCTAGTTACTCCTTTAACTACAAATTTGTTTGTGAATCCCATAAGGTCACTTTATCATCAACCCTATCCCCTTCCCTACAGAAGAAACATTGTATTCTAGCGCGCAGGGTCTGGCAAATGACCGTCCACAGCCCCAGCCCAGCCCAGCCCTCCGTCTATTTTTTGTACAGCCTGTAAGCTAAAAGTAGTTTTTACATTTGTAAATAGTTTTTAAAAAAAAATCAAAAGAGGAATAATGGTTTGTGACACGTGGGCATTGTATGTACTCAAAATTCATAGTTGTTGGAACACAGCCACGCCCCCTCATTTGCATAGTACCTGCGCTGCTTAGAAAGCTACAAGGATGGAGTGGAACAGTCGCAACAGAGACCCGGTGGCCCAGGGTCTTTACAGAGACTGTGTTTTGGCCCCTTTTGAGCTATTAAGCTGGAAAAGCAGAGGAATGGGGTGAGGGAGTCCCAAAGGCTATCTTGGAAGAGTGACATTTTTCAAGATTCAGTCAAGGCTTTGACAAGAGGCAGTTTGGGTGTCAGTTTATATATATATATAAATTTTTTTTGAGTTTTGTATTTTATTGTATAGTAGCTGAGCTGGAAGCAGAGATGTGTGAAGTAGGAGAGACCTGTTAGTATTATTATTATTTAATTGCAAGTGCATCTTGATGATTGATTTCTTCTCCCCACTTCCCAAGAGGAATTTGACCAGGTTGATTAAATTTCATTTATGTCAGGTGTACAAAATGTGTTGTAAGAGCTGTTCATGGTCAGAGACAAATAAACAAACCCTTTTAATCCTTTTTCTTGCTTAAGCAGGAAGTCACAACCTGCCAATGAGAAATTTAAAACAAATCCCACAAAGTTGTATGTTTGGTTCAAAACTCGAAATATTTAGGTCTTGGGATATCACAGTCTTGGCAGCCAGCATCTGTCGTCCCTGGTGAGAACACGTGTGTCCTGTTGCTTGCTTTTCAGTTCACTGGGAGAGGGTCGCACCTTGCCCTCTTAATCCCAGAGTCAAACACAATTACAAATATTTTCCTCTTAGGAAATTAACTCATAAGGAAGATCACTGTGCTTGTTTGTTAAATGAAACATCTCTCTTTAGTTGCATTATTCATTCTCAGGCTTACTGTGTTTCATGGGCCTAAAGATTGTGTTTGACATCAACAATTGTTAGAGACCTTTTGTTTTTACAATGGAAAAAGAAATGAAAGTGCAGATGTCAGACTTCAAAATCCATACTTCTCTGAATTGTTTTCATTTTAGAGAATGAGAATGTGTGTGTGTGTGTGTGTGTGTGTGTGTATTTTTTTTTTCCCCTGGGGGAGGATGGATGCAATCAGAGACATGTCACTGTTGCTAAGTAAAAATGTTTTACATCTCTCCCTTTCTTTTTTTATTAATTGCAAAGTGAAGGGAAAGTTTAGAACATAAGAAAAAATAAGTGAATTATGGGAACGTGAAAATTCCAGGACACATTCCAGTTTAAGTTAAAATAAGAAAGGTTTACATCAAACCCTGAAAAAAATAAAAATAAAAATTGCGATGTTATCAGAAAAGTAGCATCGGTAACAACTGGCAGTCTTAACAACTTGAGTCTGTTTTGAGCTATGATAGGTTAACAACAGTAAACACTATAAGCTAACCCAGATCTCATTAGTGTTAATATCAGAGTTTGACCTTGGCAGCAGCCAACTTTACATTTCCAGTGGCCTAATTTGCCACTGGAAATGGCAAATTACATGACAAATTACATCACATTACATTACATGTGATGGTAAATCACATGACTGTGATGGGCAAGCAAAACCCTCCGGATAGAAGAAGTAGGTAAGTGACAAGAACTTGAACCAGGGGAGCCATTCACCAAGGTAGGGAGTTGACATTACATCCACAATGCCCGAGGGAGTATGAGAAACTGGGTAATTGCTTTCAAACTTGGATTTCTGTATTGTCTACTCTAATCTCAAAAGAAGGGGTAATGCAACGCCTTCTGTGTCCCTGAAAAAACAAGGTGGCCCCAACCTCCCCGGGCTGGTAGGAGGCCACTGGGGGGAAAATAGCACTTCCCACCTGCTCTCTGCTGTAAATAAGCCTGCAGTCCACACCAGGGGCCAATTAAAAGGAATGGCCTTTGGTTCAGCATCCCAGTAAGGCATCAGGTGAAATCGAGTCGTTGGCAGTGATCCCAGTTAAAGGGGGTGGTATAGTTTTTTTCTATCAGGGGCCCAATTAAGAAGATGGAAACACATGGTCACACCCTCTAATACAGGGCACTCTGAACTTGGGAAAGCACCGTGACCCTGGAGGAGCTCTGCCTGTCTCCCTGGGATGGAGCTTCACATGGCCATGCCTAGATGGGGAAAGAGAATGTTTTTTTGTTTCTCCTATTAGACAGCTTTCTTTCTTTTATTGTTTTTTAAGATTTTATTTATTTATTTGAGAGAGAGAGCAGCAGGAGAGGTAGAGAGGGAAAGAGAGAATCTGAAGCAGACTCCCCACTGAGTGGGGAACCCCACATGGGGGCTCGATTCCAGGACCGTGAGATCATGACCTGAGCCAAAATTAAGAGTCAGATGCTTAGGGATGCCTAGGTGAACTCAGTCTGCCTTCAGCTCAGATCAGGATCCTGAGATCCTGGGATTCTGGGATCGAGCCCCGTACCGTGTTCCCTGCTCAGCGGGCCATCAGCTTCTCCCTCTACCCCTCCCCACTGCTTGTGTGCACTCTCTCCCTCTCTCTCAAATAAATTAATTAATTAAAAAATGAAAAAAGAGTCGAATGCTTAACCAATGGCGCCACCCAGGTTCCCCACCTCCTATTAGACGGCTTTCTAAAAAAAAGTATTTTTAGCTAAAAAACTATATACATATACAAATATATATAAAACTTTTATATAGTCCTAGATATATAAAAGTTATAAAAGTTACATAAAATATAGAAGTTTTAGGTATATAAAAGTTTAAATAAAAAAAAGTTTAAATAAATATAAAAATGACATAAAACTTTATATACAAAACTATATAAACATATATATAAAAAACTGTATAGTTATAATATATATAATATATTCTGAAAGGTCAAGATGTTGCATAACATGGCTTCTTCCATAGAAAAACTAGCCCCAAATGTGAGCTTCAGTGACTCTGACACAGTTAAGAAGACGGAGGCGCGTGTACAGAGCCAGGTGAAAGGTCACCACGGGGCGGCGGCTGACATTCCGTGGAGTTAGTCCAGCACCGCGTTACCGGCGGGTGGCAGGCGGGATGCGGTGTGGGGAGGGCACAGTCCGAGAAGCCCGCGAAGACGTTGCTGGCGGGGTGAGCCTCTGCCCCTGCCAGGGCTGGGCTTCAGGGACTGAGGACAACGCCCCCAGAGGTCCCCCATTTAGGAAGAGGGTGTTGTGATCCTCTCCATTTCCCACAAAGGGGAGACAGGGCACAGAAAGGTGAGCTTGTCTGAGGATGCACGGCTTTATAGGTGACCGGTGCTTTCAACTAATACTTTTTTTTTTGAGATTTTATTTATTTATTTGATAGACAGAGACAAAAGTAGGCAGAGAAGCAGGCAGAGAGAGGGGGAGGCAGGCCCCCCGCCGAGCAGAGAGCCCAATGACGGAGGGCTCAATCTCAGGACCCTGGGACCACGACCGGAGCCGAACGCAGAGGCTTTAACCCACTGAGCCACCGAGGCGCCCTCAACCAACACTTTTACCATAAGCTTCATCTCTGGGTTTGGTTTTCTTTTTCCTTTTCTTTTTTTTTTTTTAAACATATTTTGCATAATCAGTTTCGAGAGCAACCAAATTTCACAAAGCCATCATGGCCAAACACAACTACTCGGGACTGCAGGGGAGGGAAGGGGGGAACATTACTGAAGAGAAGAAACAAGATCTAAACAAAGAGATGGTAGGGGCCCCCACCAACCTGATTTGCCTGAGACTCTACGGGTTACAGCACATTTCAGTACCTCCCCCCCGCCAGCCCCTACCAACCTCCCCAGTCCCAGAAACCCCTCAGTCCCGGGCAAACAGGGACAGTTGGTCGCCAAACTCGTGGCTCACCTTTGACTCACACCCAGCAATGAAAGGAACAAACTGACCCAGACCCCAAGGGTCCAGAAAGTCCCTGATGGTGCTCTGACCCTCTATGTGTCTGTTGTCCAAAGCCTCTGAGCCCCGAACTGGCTGCTTCTGCTTTCAAGGGGTGTCATCTTACCACCCTACCCCCACCCCAGAGTCCTCAGCCTTTCAGGGGGGGTGCCTCCTGGCCAGACAAGGCTGGGCACCGCCCCCCCACCCCCACCCCCACCCCCTCTGCCCACACCCCCCCCTCCCCCGCCAGGAGCCTGAGGCTGCCAGCAGCCCTGGGCGGGAGGGGTGCCCGGTGTTCCGAGTGCCCGGTGCCCTGGGCGGAGCCTTGGCCGCCTGACCCCCAGAGACACAGAGGCACGCTCCCCACTTGGGTTTCATGGATTCCCAGCCCAGCTGCGTGGTGGTGACTGGTAAGACTGTTTTTCTGCTTTCCCATTTGCTGCTGCTTTTAGCCTGATCGTGGAATGTGCACTTGCTTGATCTGCTCATAAATAGCTCCCTCTCGGGGAAAAAAGAGTGGCATCCGGTGGTGCCAATAATTCCAGATGGAAGCTTGCGTCTTGCCTTGCCTTAATTGAAAAACAGTCCACGGGACAGAGTGGCTTTGGGCTCTGGTCCTATCCTTCACTTCAAAGGTGCCTACAGGGGGCTAGGGCTCAGACCTTGTCCATTCGCCCACCAGGGAGGAATCGAGGTTGGCACCTGCTGTCCCTGAACCGTATGGCACCCACTGGGGAGTCAGCTCCATAGCAAGGCAGTGGGAGTTGGGGATCCAGAAAGAATGGGGCCTTATAAGGCTGGAACAGCGGTCCTTCTACAAGAACCTCCCCCAAAGGAGCACATAGCCCCCAACACCCAGACTGAAGAGCTTTCAGCCACTCAGAAAACCCTGAGCACCACCTCAGAACCTCCAAGGGGAGACTCTGAACCCCAAAAGATCAACTTGGAGGGAACAGCAGCCACGTACTCCTACCTTCCACCAGCTCATCCCAAATCCCCCCCAGCTCTCCTCAGTCATTGTCAAAACCGGTCCCTGAAGGGTTCGATTTCTTCACAAAGCTCCTTCTTTCCAGTTAGACACTTGGACATATTTAAAGTTTTTCGACTTGGGTGTGATGAAGGAAACAGGACACAAGGATTCCTATGGACATGGAACACCAAAACTTAACTACCTTAATATTTTCAGACTATAATCAAACTCCTGTTACCCTTCTGAGGAAAAGAAAACTCTTTGGAAAATCTTTCATCTCCCCTGTTCTCATTTGTGTTATTTGGGGGTAGAGAGACTGAGTGGTTCAAAATATTCTGGAATCGCTAAGGAAACTGTATCCCTGATAAACGCAATGCTTGTCACAAATGAATTATGAATATTGAAGCCCAGTTGGCATGTCTTTGACTCACACTGACCCCTGCCTCTGGCCTGTCAGCTTGTGGCTTGCTGGCAAACACTAGGTTTTTTGATGAAATACCTGATTATCCGCCACGCTGTGGGAATGCCCACTGACTTCTAAGAGTGTGGCCTGCCTTTATTAAAAGTGCTTTGGGGGCACCTGGGTGGCTCAGTTGGTTAAGCGACTGCCTTCGCCTCCGGTCATGATCCTGGAGTCCGGGGATCGAGTCCCCCATTGGGCTCCCCGCTCACCAGGGAGTCTGCTTCTCCCATTGACCTCTCTCCTCTCATGCTCTCTCTCTCTTTCTAAAAAAATAAATAAGAAAAATATATTTTTTTTAAAAAGTGCTTTGGACTGCCAAGGGTAGTCTCTTCTTGTAATTGGATTTGCGTGGAAATCTGGCCAAGACAGTTGGCACAGAGACTGATGTGGGTGGGAGAGGACAGGGTTCTGACAAACGGGCCTCAGGTTCAAGGCATCCTGCCTGGCACCAGGAAGAGCAGTGGGAGGCTGAGAAAACCTGCATCCCTCCCTCCAGAGGGCCTCTCATGATTTCAAGAGAAGATTCCCCAGCCTTATGTAAATTTCACCCCCACCCCCCAGAGCGTGCCAAGTTTAAAGTATACGGTTTGACCCTATAGAACCAGAACTTCAAACCTGTACTTGCTGAGTCGTTTTTCCTAATTAAAAACAGAGAAGAGATGATCTGACCGTGCTGATCTGAATATGATTCTAAAGCTGAATGTGATTTTTTTTTTTTTTTTTTTTTGTGGCTCTGCATTTTTATAATGTCTGCAATCATCCCAGGAGGTACCTGGTTTCTCAGTGATTTTTTTCTGAATCTCAATATTTTCTAAAACTTTTGTTTGTTTGTTTGTTTGTTTGTTTTTCCAGGCTGCCTCCAGTGGCAGCCACAGTCTTATTTACTGTCTAGGAGTCAGTCGTGTCTAGAAGATGCACCATGGTCTTCCTGGGGTCAGGACATCCTGTCCAGAATTTCCGCATTGCCTGAGAAAGAGGGATGGATCCCTTGTGAGCCACGCTTGTTAGCGGTTCTAGACTCAGGGGCTCAGGAACTTGAAAGGCACCATCCTCTCTGGGACTGGCTCTTATTCTGAAAGCCTGAGTTCTGTGCAGCCATTGGCCTCCCCTGCAGGGGCAGAGGTGGGGGTGACCCAGGAGCTCTGAGCAAGGGCCACTCTGAAGGAGAGAGAAAATAAGCGGTCTCCTGGGTGTAGTCACTCCTGAATCATCTTTTAGGCCCTGTGATGGTTAATTTTAGGTCTCCACTTGACGTGGCCGCAGGGTATCTAGATACTTGGGCTGAAAACAAGCCGCTTCCCCACCTCTAACTCCTCACTGCCATTAAGCTATTCTGCATCTGTACAATCATGTTATTTTACAAATATTGTATAAATGGCATCGTGAAGTATGTATCCTTTTGAGATTGGCTTGTTTTCACTCAGCATATTTCCTTTGAGGTTCATCCAAGCTGTTGTCTGTATCAGTGGTTCCTTTTTTTTTTTTTTTTAAATGGCTTTATGGAGATGAAATTCACATGCTATAATTCACTTAAAATGGACAGTAGTCATGTGTGGTTCAGTCAGTGGAGTGTGTGACTCTTGATCTCAGGTTTGTGAGCTTGAGTTGCATGTTGGGTACAGAGATTATTTAAAAATAAAATCTTTAGGGGCGCCTGGGTGGCTCAGTGGGTTAAAGCCTCTGCTTCCAGCTCAGGTCATGATCTCAGGGTCCTGGGATTGAGCCCCACATCAGATTCTCTGCTCAGTGAGGAGCCTGTTTCCTCCTCTCTCTCTCTGCCTGCCTCTCTGCCTACTTATGATCTCTGTCAAATAAATAAATAAAATATTTAAGAAACAATAATAAAAAATATAATAAAAAAATAAAACCTTTAAAAAAATAAAAATAAATAAAATGGACAGTTTGATGGTTTTTAGTATATTTGTAGTTATGTATTCATCACACAACCAATTTTAGAACATTGGAATTACCCCGAAGGCAAATCCCAAGCCCCTTGGCTATCACTCCCTAATCCACCCTGATGCTGGAAAGATGTTAGTGTTCAGAGCTGAAGGCCAAGAAAGAATTCTTGAGACATCTTTGGTGCAAAAAGGCAGTTGGTTTTGTTAAAGCCTGGGATCTGTGGCCCAGGAATGGGCCATGAGGAGTGGCCCATCATATATTTTCAAGTTGAGAGAGGCTTAGGGATAACATAATTCTCTAAGGAATTTTGGTAGCAAGGTTTCCAGGACCTTGAGGGAGCTAGATAGTTGGGAAAAGGTTGTTTTATTACTGTCCAAGAAAATCTTAATCCTGAAACCCTTCCGATGTATATCGGTGGGCCCTATGCTTGGGGGATGACTGCCATCATGTATCTCGGGGAACAGAGATAAATGAAATTTCTAAAGGCATTTTTATACGTTAAAGATTTACAGGCTAAGATTGTCTTTCACCCTTAGCAAAGTGTCCACACTGAGGCAGCTGAGTTCCTAGAGGAATATCACTCTGCCTGTTTTAAGGACTGGTCAGTGGGCTGTAAGTAAGGAGAAATTTTAATTTTTCTTTTGTCTTTTTTTCCCGCACCACCCCCCAGCCCATCCCACACTCCAAATCTACGAACCACTAACCTATTTTCTGTCTCTCTAGATTGCCAAATCTGGATGTATCATATAAATGTGGCCATACGCTGTGTGGTCCTTTGTGGCTGGCTTCTTTACTAGGCATACTATTTTCAAGGCTAAGCCATGCCGTACCATGTACTAGTACTTCATTTCCTTTTCTATGAATCCCACATTTTGTTTACCCATTTGTCAGTGGATGCACACATTTGTGTGGTTTCGACTTTTTTCTTTTCACAGCTGAGTCATATTCCACGATCCGGAATTCTTGCTTTACTGTTCACCTCTTGAGGGACATTTGAGTAGTTTCCAGCTTTGGGTTATTACAAATAAAGCTGCTGTGAACATGTGTGTACAAGTTTCTGTGTGAAAACAAGTCTTTGCGTCTCTGGGATAAACTTCTGGGAATGCATAAGCTGGCAAGTCCACTTTCAGTTTTTAAAGAATCTGGCAAACTATTTCCCAAAGTGGCAGTACCATGTTGCATTTCCACTAAGCAAGGTGTATGAGCCAGTTTCTCCTCATCTCTGTCAGCTTTTGGTGTTATCAGCATTTCTATTTTAGCCACTCTTCTAGAAATGTGATAACATCTCATTGTGGTTTTAGTTCGTGTCTCCCTGCTGGCAAGCGCGTCAGACAGTCCCCACTCTGCTTGTTTGCTGTCTGTACATAGATCTTCTTCAGAGAAATATCCCTTTGTGTATTTTGCCAACTTTTTAATTGGGTTGTTTCTTTAACATTATGTTTTGAGAGTTCTTTATATAGTCTACCTACAAGGCCTTCCTCAGATGTGTGACCTGCAGCTGTTCTTTTCTTTTTTTTTTAACCTGTCCATGCCTTTCTTTTCATTCTCTCAAAAGGCATTGCATACAGCAGAAGTTTTCATTTGGGTGGGGTTCAGTCATTAACGTTTACTTTCATAGATCATGGTGTGCTCTTGGCGTCAAGAATTTGCCTAAGCCTAGGTTTCAAGATACTCTCCCTTTTTCCCCCATAAAACTTTTATAGTTTTCCCTTTTTTGTTGAAGGCCATGATCCACTTTGAGTTAATTTTTGCGCAAGGTGCCAGACTGAGGTTGGGGATTCGTGTTTTTGCCTCCGGGTATCCTGTTGTTCCAGCCCTGTTTGTTGGAAAGGCCATCCTCCCCCGCTTCCCCCGAACTGACTCCACACCTCTCTTAGTAAACAACGGGGCATATTCCCACGGGTGTACTTCTAGGCTCTTAACAAAGCATGCATTTTAACTGGACATTTGTGCACTTTCTCAAGCCCTGCTAGCTTGGGAGTGGGTGGGCAGCACGTTCCTTTTTGGCTCCCCCACAATGCCTGACACAGAGAACTCTGAAAATGCTCCCAGACTGGCAAGGTAGCAGGCCTCCTGAAGAGGGCGGGTGTATGGAGTACCCCAGGCCCACCATGGCCCTGGGAGCAGCAGGAAGCTCCCCTGGGAATTTGGAGAGCAGCCCAGGTGCTAATAGGCCCGACCTGAGCTAACCAGGGTCTCTTTGGCTTCAGGTTTTGGGCCCTTCCGGCAGCACCTGGTGAATTCCAGCTGGGAAGCAGTGAAGGTAAACAAACTCCCACCAGGACCGGACCTCACAGCTCAGGGCCCCACTGATTCCTTTTGTGGCTGAGAAACCCCGGGTACAAGGCCCCTTGGTAGCCAGATCCACATCAGAGGGGAGAAGACAAATCCTCAGGACCCTGACAAAAGGACTAACCTTTGGTCCTTGGATTGAGATTCACCTGCCCCCAGCTGGCCGTCTGTCTATGTGGTAAAGAAGAGATGGTGGGGACACTCCTGGGAAGGACAGGGAGAGCCCAAAAGCAGGCTCTGCTGCCCTGAGAGCTAGGTTCTCATGACCACTGCCCCCTTTTGGCCCTGGGGCCGTGGGAAAATCACTTCCCCCAGGCTTAGTTTCCTTATGCATGAAATGAGTGGGTAATAGTGCAGATCTTACAGAGGAGGAGGAAAAGGGACAAGCACGTAAAGCAAGTAAGCATGAAAGTCTGTAAAAACAGCTTTTTATAGTGCCTGGCACAAGGTAAGTAAGTGCTTGATAGTTGTCCTTATTATAAAGGACACACATTTTTTATTATTTAAATTCTATTTAACTAACATATCGTGTATTATTAGCTTCAGAGTTGGAATCCAGTGATTCATCAGTTGCATGTAGCATCCAGTGCTCATTCCATCAAGGACCCTCCTTAATGCCCGTCCCCCTGTTACCCCATCCATCCCCCCACTCACCTCCCCTTCCTCGAACCTCCCTTTGTTCCCTAGAGTTAAGAGTCTCTTATGGTTTGTCTCCCTCTCTGTTCTCATCTTATTTTATTTTTCCTTCCCTTCCCCTATGTTCATTTGTTTTGTTTCTTAAAGTCTACACATGAGTAATAAAGGTGTGTCCTAATAGCGTATGATTTCACTCACAGGAGGACACACCTTTATTTTGAAGGGGGTAGCCAACCAGTAGAAAGCATGTCCTAGGACGGGGGGGTGGGGGGGGTCAGTGTCTCATCACTAGAGGGGACCACCTCTCCTCCTTGAGGCAAATGCCTCCTATCAGTCCCACGTGGTGTCACTTAGCGACTTGGAACACAGCTGGCTGTTGATTCATACTTGACTGTCAATTTCATGCCTCTGTTGGATCAAGTCAAAGGTATGGGCTTGAGTCTATTCTCAGGGCTTCCCAGTGGAGCTGAAAATGTCACAAAGCTACTTGCATCATGAGTTTTCAGTCACTATACCATTGCTTTTCTAGACTATCCGCACAGATGCAGTCACGGAGCTCTTGAGTGAGAATTTATGTTGTTTTATTGTTGCTGCGTTGTTTGTTGTTGTTGTTGTTTTTCCCAGCCAGAAAAAAAAGCCCAGAGAACCCCAGACTCACTGCCAAACATCACTGCTATTCACATCGTACCAGAAAGGCCAGGTCACGGCTTTCATGAGCAACGGGGTGTCTATAGCCTTTTCCTCAAAAAACAGGGCTTTTTCTGCTGAACGCTGGATGGCCCTGAGCCCTGGTATTTCTTTTTGCCATCATGAAAAAAGAAAAGAGCCAGGCTGCCTGCATTTGCCCCCTAGCTCCAACAACTACAATCTCTGGGACCCAAAACAAGTTCCCCAGCTTTTCTCTGCCTCAGTTTCCTTATCTGCAAAGTGGGATGGTTGTCATGACTATGGGAGTTAACACATGTAAAACCCTTGGAACAGGGGTAGCTGGGTGACTCAGTCAGTTAAGCATCTGCCTTCTTCTCAGGTCCTGATCTCAGGGTCCTGGGGTCGAGCCCCACATCGGGCTCCCCACTCAGTGGGGAGTCTGCTACTCTCTCTTTCTCCCTCTATGCCTCTCCCCCACTCATGCTCTGTTTCTCAAATAAATAAAACTTTAAAAAAAAAAAAAAACTATACCCCAAACAAAAACCAAACCCTTGGAATGGGGCAGGGAGCATTGCTGGTGTTCACAGATATTATCCTTATTACCAGGAAGCTATTCTGTCCGTCGGTCTTCTCAGCTGCGGGTCAACAGATTCTGAGTTTGGAGAGTCACACAGGAAATGGAAGGATGGAGAGGATTCTTTGAGAGACTCAAGATTGACTGATAAAGCCAGAAAAGCAGGATAGAAACAGAAGCAGCCTAGGGGTTTCCTGGCAGCGGAATAGGATGGCAAATTAGGTGCTATGAGGGGCCCTTCCACTGTAGATAAACTAGAGAGGACAGAACTTCTGTGTATTGTTGGACATGATGTATGATGCTTTCCAGGAAAGCTTGTGTACATGACATCATGTGCCTATACCCATCACACATAGGAAGGGCTGTCACCTGAAGGAGAGACATAAGAGGCACGTGTGGGCAAACACCATTATCAGTAGTCAGCAGCAAAGTAGCTCGAGATGAAACCAAGACCTGAACTATAAACTAGACCCTTGGAAGGGGGTCCTGTGGTTACTAGGACCCCAGCTCCCAGCAGAAGCCTATGCAAATTCTCTGGAATATTTAAAACCCCAGATTCACCACAAACCAAGACCAACTAAACAGTAGTTTCCATTCAGGCATCACCAAATACCTAAAGAAACAAACAGCTTTGAGGAAAAATCAGCAGACTTAGAATCTCAAGAATGTGAGATACTTAATCATTCTCCTAGACATCATCATAAAATAGCGTTAAGTGTGAAATATTTAGAGAAGTAAAGATGGGATGACAGAAATGAGACTATCAGAGGGGGAAAAGACTATTAAAAGATCAGGTAAGTTGAAAAAGGGAGTAAAAGAACTTACAGAAATTTTAAAAAATTGTTGAGGTGAAGAATTCAACAGATGGCTTATAAGGCAGTTTAAAGTTACGCTAAGTGAAAGATACCAGTCACAAAAGATGACAGGGTAGGATTCCGTTTAGATGAATGTCCAGATGAGGCAAATCTGTTGAGACAAGAGTAGGTTTGCAGTTGCTGAAGGTAGGGGAGGGGAAATTGGAGGAAGTAGGGAATGACTGTTGATGGGTACAGTGTTACTTTAGGGGTGATGAAAATATTCTAAACTTGATCGTTCCACAACTCTGTGAATATACTAAAAATCACTGAATTATAGACTTCATTTTTTAAAATATAGACCTTAAATGGGTGAACTGTGAAATATACACACAAATTTACATACATATGGCAGTTTAGAGAGTGATGAAGAGAAAATTAGTGAACTAGAAGATAGATCTGAAGATATTATTAAAAAGGCAGATTAAAAAAAGGTGGACAAAGAAGCGAAAAAAGAAATTAAAAGGTATGGATAATAAAATGAGATATTCTAACATATGACTAATAAGAGTTCCATGAGGAGAGACTAATGAGAATGGAGGAGAAGCAATATTCAAAGACAATGATTGAGATGATTCCAGAAGTGACAAAAGACATGAATTCACAGAGATAAGAGGTAAAAAATGTACCAAGCGAAGACTAACAAAATCCACACTTAGGCACACAATAAAACCACACAAAACCCAAGACAAAGAGATCTAAAAACTTGCGTGAGAGAAAAGATAGCCAGTTGCAGAAATTGGTTATACAGTGAGACCAAGAGTAAATTTCTCTAAAACAATAGTAAAAGCCAGAGAATAGTGGAGTAATATCTTCAAAGGGCAGGGTGGGTGGGGGGGGAATATCAACCTGAAACTGTTTTTCAAGAAAAAGAATGAAATGAATACATTTTATAAAAATAAGCACCAGGAGGGGTACCCAGCATCCTGTAGCATGGAGCCCTACCCCACCTGGCCACCTCATTAGCATAACAAAGACACTCCAGTCCCTCAGGAAATTCCAGGGGTTTTAAAGCTCTGTGCCTGGAACTAGGGACAAAAACCAGATCCACTCTTTCTTATACCACAGTTCCTTCCATGGGTTTCCGGTTTAGGAAGAGGAGGTGACCTTTAAGTAAAATCACTATAACTCGAAGCAGATTCTGAGAAGCTTGACGCTGTGAGGTACTCTGAAGAGGAAGAGATTCACTTCATTCTGGAGAACATATAGAGGAAAGGAACCTAAAGCAAAATGAGAGGAAACTGCTCCCCACCCCTACTCCAGAGGTCCACTGGGATGGCCATCCTGTGGATGCAGGATGAAGGACAGGCTGATTTCTGCCAAGTGGGAACAAATTCTCAAACCCACTGTGTGTTGGGTACCACACGGGACATTTCAGACAGAAGAGCTTATGGAGTTCTTCCTGCAGGCCAGAGAAATTGATATTTATTCCTATTGTGGAGATGGGGAGATGGATGCACGGGGAGGTTGAGTATCTGGCCCAAGGACATATGCCGTCTAGATTTCAGTCTTAGATGGCCCTGGTGAGCAAAGTCCAGGTTCATCCCACTGCATCTGTCTTCCCTTGTGGGAAAATAACATCAATAATAGCTTATAAACTTCCTAGAACTCAAGAAACATCCAAAACCGCACTACCCAATGACCCTCGGGTGAGCAAAGTGAGGAAACTCACCCAAATGCCTTAGCCCTATGGCCATGTCAACATGGCTGACCGTCCGCTGTGATCTGATCTCTGCACCCTTCCCAGCTCTCCCACCATCATCCGAGACACGGGCAAGGCGACAGGCTGCTCAGTCTCCTAGCTCTTGAGGAGCACCACCACAGTGGTGATGACCAGAACAGAAGCCACCCTAACAGCCAATGAAGAAGGGACCCCAAGTCCCGCCACCCCCCATTTGCCTCCTCTCCACCCGTCCCTGCTCTGGGTCTCTGGTTTCTGTTCTGCTCTTCTTTCTGGCTTTTTTTCTCCAGGGTGCAGTCACCTGTGATGAATTTAGAGGCTCTTTTCACTCTGAATCCGCAGGACCGTTCTCACTTCCCGGGCTGCCCTGGGTCATTCTGTGGCCTCCACTAACATGTCTGCAGACTCTACTCAGTGTTAGACTTCCCCCTTCAGGTCGGGGACCATGCTGGTAGCATCCACTGAAAGTTACCAGCAGACTATCAACAGAACATCCTTTGCAAGGCTAATCATCTAAGCAGCCATACTAAGGCAAAGGGCCAAACTAGTTCATGTACATACATTTGACCCATTATGCAGATATGGAGACTCAGATGGGCAAAATAATGAAAAAAGAACCCCACAGAGGGCCTAGCCTGAAGCATGTGTTCCAATGGCTAGATACATGAATGAATGCTTTGCTTTGCTTGCTTGCTTTCTTTCTTTTTCTTTCTTCCTTCCTTTCTTTTCTTTTTTCCTTTTTCTTTATTCTTTTCTTCCTTCCTCCCTCTCTCCCTCCCTCCCTTCCTTCCTTTCTTTTAAAAAATATTTCATTTATATAGTTGAGAGAGAGTGAGAGAGCATAAGCCAGGGGAAGAGGCAGAGGGAGAAGGAGAAGTAGGCTTCCCACCGAGCAGGGAGTCTGATGTGGGACTTGATCCCAGGACCCTGGGATCATGACCTGAGCCAAAGGCAGATGCTTAACCAATTGAGCCACCCAGACGCCCCTGTGCCATTCTTTTCTATCCCCACGCTCTCTCCTAGCAACGTCAGCCTTGTCAATATCATGGGCAATGTTTAATGAGCACTTACTCCATGGCAGTCCTTGTAAGTGGGCATTATGGAATCAAAAGGAGGAAAAGAGTCTTATTGCACACTTACAGCATCTCACCTCTAAGAGAGGTGCGCTATTAACAAATAGTAACTTGAATGCGGTTCCGGTGGAGTTGCCCTTAAAAGTTTTTATTCACGTAATCTCTACACCCCATAGGGCTTGAGCTCATGAGGTCAAGTGTCACACGCTCCTCGGACAGAGCCAGCCAGGCGCTCCTTGTCAGAGCTGTTCTTGAAGGGGAGAAGAGTGTTTTTAAAAAGAAGGAAAATACAGAAGAATAATATAAATGCTAGGAGTCCACAATGAAAAGAGGCATTTGCTACAAGCTCCCAGAAGGGTGATTTAATGCTGTTTACAACTAGCATGTGCCAAAGTATTTAACATCGCGCTGGCCCTTGGTGGGCGCCCCTCCCTCCCTGCCCATAAGCTTTATCTAGTGACTTATGAATGCAACGGCTGCATCATTATCTCCTGGGCTTTGGACACTTTAATTTTGGAGCCAGGACCACTTCACATTCTTTCAAAAGGAATGATGTCCTTAGCTCTTCTACAAGTGCCTGAGCCTGGAAAGGCAGCAAATAAAACAAAAGTTTGTAAATCACACCATGGATCAGTTGGGCCAAGACATTATGTAACCGCATAGAAGATAAACCCAGCCTGGGTGGCCAGAGGGTCAAGGCTCTTGCCAGATTTCATAAACTTGATACAGAATAATTTCTCTTTACTCCAAAGATGAAGGGGCATCGTGCCTTTATTACATGTTGCTTTAAAAAATCATCATAATAAAGAGTAAAGGGCAGTGCATCAGAAGATCTCAAAAAGCACCTTGCCTAAGGGCACTTTACAGCGAAGGGTGAGTCTTGGGGACAAGCAGAGCACTGTCCGCCTTCCCGAGTAGAAGTCAATTGCTTCTTTGATTCATCTGTATCTTCTCTTGTAGGAAGGCCTCGATTCACTTGTTAGATTGCTGCTTCATAGATTATTATTTTTTTTAAAGATTTTATTTTTTTATTTGAGAGAGAGAGAGCAAGTGTGCAAGTGAGGGGGAGGGGCAGAAGGAGAGGGAAAAGCAGGCTCCCCGATGAGCCGGGAGCCTAATGCGGGGCTCCATCCCAGGAGCCTGGGATCATGACCTGAGCCAAAGGCAGCTGCTTAACTGACTGAGCCACCCAGGCGTCCCTTTTCTCATGATTTCTTACACCTCCTCTCTCCAGGCTGATGACTAGAGAGTGAGCCCATTTTATTGGTAGGGAGAGAAGTAGCTATGTTCCTCCATGCGCTGGCCCCGTGACCTCATGGAACAGGTTGTCCCCGCCATCCCATTTTGCAGCGGCACAAGAAGTCACCAGAATAGGGAGCATATGTGAGCACATGGCAAGGAGTCTGGGTCCTGGACAGAAGCCTATGGCAGTGAGAGCCTCCACAGGAAGCTGGGCTTCAGAGAATCGGCTAAATAAAGGCAAGTAGAGAGAACCCCCACCTGTTGGTGGGTTTTCCATGTTCATGAAGAGTGTCCTCTGTGGTTTCACACATACCTCCCCCCTCCATAAGCACCAGCTCTTATTAAACATCCAGGAAAATGCATTTAGTCGGCTTACTTGGGGGAGAACTTGCCGTTTGCAGGCAAGCGAGTCAAAGGTTTAGTTCTTGCTAAACCCTAAATCTCTTCCCACGTGGACGGGAAGACAAACCCGAGGAACCAGAGTAAGATCTTTCCAAATCACAGTAGCATTTTCCCAGGGCCCGTCTGAGGGGTGCCCGCCCCCTGCTCTCCAGCCAATGCAGAGTCTTCAACTGTCTCCCAGGACCAAAGCAGGGCAGATTCTCCGACTTCTCACCTGTCTGTTTAAATAAACATTTTACTTAAAAACACATTGAGATGAGGGGTGCCCAGGTGGCTCCTTCAGTTAAGCGTCTGTCTTGATCTCAGCTCAGGTCTTCATCTCAGGGTCCTACGTTCAAGCTGCGGGATGAGCTCTATGCTAGGCATGGAGCTGATTTAAAAAAAAAAAAAAAAGAGGGCTGCCTGGGTGGCTCAGTAGGTTAAGTGTCTGCCTTCTGATCAGGTCATGATCCCAGGGTCCTGGGATTGAGTGCCCTGTTGGGTTCCCTTCTTAGTGGGGAGCCTGTTTCTTCCTCTCCCTCTGCCTCCTGCTCGTGCTCTCTCTCTTGTTCTCTATCCCAAATAATTAAAATCTTAAAAAATAAAATAAGAGAGAGGAAAAAAACAGTTTCCATATATTCCACACCTACTTTCCCCTCTTTTTTTTTTTTTTTTAATCTATATATTTGACAGACGGAAATCACAAGTAGGCAGAGAGGCAGACAGAGACAGGGAGAGGAGGAAGCGGGCCCCCGCTGAGTAGAGAACCCAACTCAGGGCTGGATCCCAGAACCCTAGGACCATGACCCAAGCCGAAGGCAGAGGCCCTAACCCACTGAGCCACCCAGGCGCCCCCTACTTTCCCGTCTTATTACCGTCTTACATCTATATGGTACTTTTGTCACAAGGAATGAACCAACATTAATAACATACCAAGGGCCCATCAATATGACGGATCACCACTGATGACCGGGCTTGTCAGGTTTCTCACTGTAAAGTTGCTCCCCGCCCCATCACCCCCTTTCCCTATCACGCTCTTCGGAAGGACAGCACTAAGCCCTGCCCACCAGTGGAGCATAGGGAGTGACGCCCCCTTGAGGGCAGAGTATCTGCAGAAATTACTCGGAAGGCACCTGCAAGCAAGATTTGGTTCTTCCATTCCCCCCACTTATGTACGTACTTACTTCATCACGTCTTCACATCAGTACGGACTCCTGGATATTTATTTTATACTTTGGATTATGGCCTGTATTCACCTCCCTGACAATCCCTGGTCACAGAGGCCCCTTTCCTCCAAAGGAAACGCATGGCTCCATATTTCATTTCCCACCATGTGCTTGGCTGTACTGGGTTCCGCTCAGGCGGACGCTTTTGAAATAACTGCGCTTGTTTTCTATAGAAGTCCGAGCGTGTTCTCCTGTCCCCCTTCACATGCACCCATCATCTTTTATTGATGCAAAAAGCCACTTAAAAAAGAAAAGAAAAAAAAAAAAAGCACTGGGGCATCCTCACATTAGATTAATCTTCCAGTCATTTGCATCTCACCCTTTGCCATAGTTGAGCAGAACTTTTTGCTTTCCTGGTGGTTCACCCAATAATGCTTGGCGTTCCATCTCTGAGGCTGAGATTGGATGAAATGCATCATGTCCTTTCTGGATTACACATTCTGTCGGCATGGAAAACACTCTGGCCTGTTTATCTTGCTTCGTAGAGTCTAGACCAGAACTTTGAGGGGATTAACGCTGTATTTGTGCTGCCCTAGATACGATGAAACTGTATCCTGCTACACACACAGTCCAACACCAGGGGAAAGTGCACAAACAAGCCTGACCTTGGAATCGTGCTGCTTACTCAGCTCTCCCCACCCCCTCGCCCCACCCCCGGCCTCGGATTTGAGGCGCCTTTTCATTCCGGGGAGGGACAGAATTTGGGGAAAAACTAACAAAAAGCTCTTGGACCTACTTTTTTTTCCTTCTCCATCCTCAAAGCCAGTCACATTAGAAAGCACATTACAATTTTTTTTTTTTTTTTAGATTGTATTTATTTATTTGAGAGAAAAAGAGAGGGCACGAGGGGCATAGGGAGAAACAGCTTCCTCCCTGAGCAGGGAGCCCGATGTGGGGCTCGATCCCGGGACTCTGGGATCTTGACCTTAACCAAAGGCAGAGGCTCAGCATCTGAGTCACCCAGGCGCTCCCGCACACTCCAAATCTTAAAAGTAATGTCAGCATTACCCGGGATTCCAAAACCCATCCAGACTTCGTGGGCTTGCAGGCTGAGAGGCAGTTTGAGACGCCCTTAGATCCCAGCTTCCGCACTGACGTCCTAATCGTGAAGGACTATGCCCCTTCCCTTCCAGCCTCAGTAAGGCTCATACCTCTCCAGGGTGCTCCCCACTCTCCCATCCTTGGCAGCGGTGCCCACGTGCACACCGCACCTTCTCTCTGGGCAGGAAGCTGTGCTCAGGCCGTGTCACTTGGCAAACCAGACAGGGACTAATGAATCCAAAGGCTCTATGGCAGTCAAATTTCAGGCACTGGGTCCCCCAATGGTGGGGAAATGTTTGGGGAGCCAGAAGATGCATTTCGGGTATTGGTCCTCAGGCTGCTGGGATCACGTTCTTTTTGGCCACTTGTAAAATTATTCCTATCCTTTAGCTGTCTCGGTAACTGTGTTCCAAGACGTCAAATTTGGAGTCAGAGAGCCAGGGAGAAATTATGGAAGAAGCAGCCATTTAATGGAGGTCAGGTAATCCAGAAGACATAACAGCCCTAAACATTGATGTCCCTAATGGCAGCACTTCCAAAATATATGAAGCAAAAATGAATGAAAGTATAAGGAAACCCCACAATTTTGTCAGTGCTTTTATTTATTTTAAAGATTCTATTTATTTACTTGACAGAGAGAGCACAAACAGGGGAAACGGCAGGCAGAGGGAGAGGGAGATCCGGACATCTGACGCAGGGCTCGATCCCAGGACCCGGGTCATGACCTGAGCTATAGGCAGACGCTTCACCGACTGAGCCACCCAGGCACTCCTTAGACAGAGATTTTATTACCCCTCTCTCAATAAGTGATAGAACACAGAAAATCATCAAATGTACATAAGACTTGAACAGACCATCAGCCAACTTGACCTAAGTGACATTTATAGAACACTCCACCAGGATCCGCAGAATACACACTCTTTCAAGTGTGTATAGAACATTTTTCATATATTTAAGATCCTGGGCCACAAAACAAGTCTGAACAAATTCAAAAGGATCCAAGTCATGCAAAGTATGTTCCCTGGGCACAGTGGATTTAAATTAGAAATCAACAACAGAGTGATGTCTGGAAAATCCCCAAATATTTGGAAACTAAATGCATATCTAAATAAGCCATGGCCCAAATAAATCAAAAGGGATGTTAGAAAGTCTTTGAAAATGAATGAGAATTAAAGAGAGCCTATTAAAACGCGTGGTGTGCTGCGAACGCAGAACTCAGGAGGAAATGTGTAGCACTGAACAATACTAGTAAAGAAGAAAGGTCTCAAATCAGTGACCACAGTTTCTACTGTAAGAAATTAGACGAAGAAGAGCACGTTAAACCCGAACTAAAGAGAAGAACGGAAATAATAAGATCGGAGCAGAAATCAGTGAAACAGAGAACAAAATCCTAACAATGAAAATCAAAGAAATCAAAAACTGGTTCTTCGAGAAAAATCAATAAAATTGATCAATCTGTAGAGACTGACCACGGAAAAAGAGAGAAAAGAGAGAAGGAGGGAAGAAGAGATAGACAGTGATTTCTGTATTAATTTTCAAGTTCATTTACCACTGCTGGGATCCTGTCCTTGCTCTACACTCAGACTGCTCCCATCAGTCACCAAGGCCTTCTTTTTTTTCCTCTTTTGCCAGTTTGCTTGAGTTCTCTGGGATCCTAATCATCTTTGTGGTGGATACCATATGGCTATTATTCCCATTGGACAGGTCGAAGACTGAGGCCCAGGTTGACCAGGTCCTTTTGTCTCCCTGTCTTGGCTTGAAAGGCAGCTCTGAGCGTTCAACCAAATACAATAATAACCTGTAAAGTCTTAGTTCAGCTCACATACATCAAATAAACACTGAATCATGAGCTTCCCTTAGCAAGACCCTCTTCCAACTGGCTTGCCATCCTCCGACCCCCACCTCCAAATAAACCCAGGAGTCACCCTTGTCCCTGCCTCTTCCCTTGTTCCTGGGGAGACATCCAGATTTTCATGGCCCTAGGTCTGCAATACAGCCTTTATATGGGAATAATTGCCATCCATAATGACTTCTCTTTAGGATCCCTCAAATTCTGAGACACTTTCAGTAAGCGAACAGCTCAGACACTGTTCCCTTTTCAGACTCTCCTGCCCTCATCTGAGAAGATGACTTCTAGATCTTGATGCCATAAAACCCTAGAAGACTTTCAGATATGGAAAAGAGTAGGCTTTGTTAAAATCCCCACACAACAGGGGCACCTGTGTGGCTCAGTTGGCTGAGTGACTATCTCTTGACTTAGGCTTAGGTCATGATCTTAGGGTCTTGGGATCAAGCCCCATGTTGGGCCCAATGCTCAGCTGGGAGTCTGCTTGAGGATTCTCTCTTTCTCTCTCTCTCCTTCTACCCTCATCTCACTTGCTCACACACTCTCTCTCTCAGATAAATAAATATATTTTTAAAGCCCCACATAATTGGGCACCTGGGTGGCTCAGTGGTTTAAAGCCACTGAGCCTTCAGCTCAGGTCATGATCCCAGGGTCCTGGGATCAAGCCCTGCATCGGGCTCTCTGCTCAGCAGGGAACCTGCTTCCTCCCTTCTCTCTCTCTGCCTTCCTCTCTGCCTACTTGTGATCTGCCAAATAAATAAATAAAATCTTTAAAAAAAAAAAAAAAAGCCCCACATAACTATTAGCCCTGTCTAAAAGACGGAGGCATCAACCTGAGCCTAGTCACTGGAAATTCAGTCTTTCTTCAGATCGCACTTCTACCCAGGCTAAACAATGTTGGTGGCCAAGTATGATGGTGAGGTCCATAATTTTTTTTTAAACTATGACAAAATATATATAATAGTAGATTTATCATTTACTCCTTTGAAGTGTACAGGTTGATGGCATTAAATAATTCACATCATTATGCAACCATCACCAGCGTCTGTCTCCAGAACGTTCCATCATCCTAAACAAACTCTGTCACCATTAAACCGTAACTCCCCATCTTCCCCTGGTAACCATCATTCCATTTCCCTTCTCTATGAATTTGACTATTCTCATTTACCTCATATAAGTAGAATCATACAGTATCTCTTCATTTGTGTCTGGCTTCTTTCTCTATAAATCTTTATTTCTTCTCACATTTGTTACTAAACTTGGCCACTCCCCCCACCCCCATTACACTGTTCTCAGTATTTGCCTGTCTTCTCCCTTGTCCATCCTGGTCTCCAGTTCATCATGGAGGCCTAGCACAGGCCTAGAACATGGTAGAAGCAAAATTAATATATTTGGAGGAATATCATTTTTAAAGAAATGCTACTTCCTCAAGGAAGCAAGAAACGTACAGTTAACTTTTAACACGTGTTGTTCTTTTTTCCAATTCCAAATGAGTAGTTAGGTAAGACCTTCAAAGACCACAAGGAAGCATGAAGGAAAACAGACTGTAACACACCAACACCACCTAACAAAGTAGTTTAGTGTGTGCCCTCCTAATCTTTATTGCCATGCTCTATATTGGGTACATATAGCTGGGCTTTGATACCACCCCAGGACTTACTGGTGAAAAACAGCCAGCCCTGTGATCTCTCCCAGCACTGTGGGACCACTAGGCTCAGCTGAGCAGTTCTTCTGCTGATCTTACTTGAGTCTCTCATTGGTTGTGTTAAGATGGAGCCTAGGGCAGGATCATGGAAGCATGACCGAGGAGCTGGGACAACAAAGCCTTTGTCCTCCCTACATGAGGTCTCTTCAGACTCTGAAGGTGTAGGTCAGGCCCTGACCCAGCTGAATTCTCAGTTAAAATGAGTCACAAGTCAGTTCAGACTCAGCGGCGGGGCAGGGGGCGGGGCACAGAATTACACCAGCGTGTGAGTATTAGAAAATGTGCTTCATTAGAAACCGTTTTAGTTGGCTCAGGCTACTATGATGAGATACCATGGACTGAGAGCTTAAACAATACACATTTATTCATCATGGTTCTGGAGGCTGGAAGTGTGAGATCAGGGTGCCAACAAGGTTGGGTTTTTGATGAAGCCCTGCTTCCTGGTTATAACCTCACACAGACTTTCTTTCTTGCCCTCAGAGAGTTCTAGTTTCATCCTACCTCTTTAAGGGCCACTAGTCCCATCATGGGGGTCCCACCATCATGACCTCATCTAAACCTAATTGTCCCCCCAAAGCCCCACCTCTAAATATTGTCACATTGGGGATTAGGGTTTCAACATCTGCATTTCGAGGGACACAAACATTCAGTCCATAGTGGGGGCCTTCCTAGAGCTACTGTGTCACATGAAACAATATTCCCCCTCAGAAGAGATGTACCAGTTCCGCCTTCCAGCAACAGGGAATGTGAATGTGGTCATTCCATACACACCCCAACCCAGGGGGCGGGGAGGGGGGGAGATTTTAAAACTTTTCCAAGTCTGATTAGTGTCCCATTGTTCATGTAAATCCTGTTAAACCAGCACTCTTAAATGAAGAGTCAAGCATCAAGGTCAATGAAAGAAGTGGAGAGGTGTCATGAACTCAATCCCTGTGAGTTTCTTGACTGGTCAGTTTGTAGACGCTGAAAATAATCCAGGTAATAATAGATAGCGTCTGTATGTTTGGAAAATTGTCCCAAGTTCTTTACAGTTGTGGATCTCAAGTGGTATGGCTTGTCGCTCGTCATGACCAGTAGATGGGCACAGGCCAAAATATCTCTCACAGTGGATTTAGGAAAATAAACTGAAAATAAAATTAAATGTAAACACCCTCCTTGCTCACCAAGATGACAGAAACTTATGGTTCCTTCTTCAGGGTGTGCCCCACAAGGGGCTGGTCATTCAAACCTTCAGATTTTCGTGATTAGAAACATTGCTTGATAAAATTCTGGAAGTGTTAAGGAGGCAGAATTATTATCGTGTTTTTTCGGATTAATCCTAGAATCCCAGTGAAGAACCCCACCATTGGGGATCTTTGGGGAAACCGTTCGGGGACAGGCCAGTCACTCCCTGCTTGATTCCAGGACATGTGGGACACCCCTGCACGCCAGGTGTTTAGAGCCTCAGCCTCCGTCCCCGTGGCGCTGGCCTTCTGCGGCAGGAAACAGACTAGAAAGAACTCAGATCTAAGCAAGACGATGTCAGTGAATGTAAGGACCCACCAAGCATGAACCCAAGGTGGCCCGGTGGGTGGTGTCCAGTGAGCTCCTCTTGCAGACATGAGCCAGAAGAGCTCTCTGAGTAGGTGACATTTCGTCCAGGTCCTGAGTGATGAGGAGAAGCCACTCAGGGACATCTTCCAGGCAGAGGGGCACCTGCTGGATATCCAGGGGGCATCATCATGGAACCACAGTACCAGAGCCGGGAAAAGAGGCAGAGGGGAAGTTAAGGCAGCCTTCTCTTCACGGACCCAAGTTCCTTTGACTACGAGCTTCCAGCTAAGTAGAAACCAGATGTGCCAGAGGAACATTCTTCTGAGATGAGATTACTTGGGGTTAGTTGTTAAGTGAGGATGCGTTTCCATTCTCTTGCTGAGACAAAGTTCCCAGTGAGCAGCCTCAGGGAGTCTGAAAGCTGACTGATACTCAGGGAGCAATTCGTCCTATAAAATGGCTCTCTTGCCGGGACTATGTGACTGAAGAAGTGCCCCCCTCCCAGCTCTGGCCCCCACGGCGCCCCCGACAGGCATCTAGAGTGGGAATTGCTGCCCTTCCAGCCTGAACAGCTTTCCCAAACACCCTTGACTTTACTGTTATGAGGCATGTTGATGGTCTGGGTAAGACTTGCTTCCTGGTTACTGAGAACACCTGGAGTCTCCATGTCCCCAGAGGGGGGGTACTCAGAAGCCTCAATCTGCCCAGACTCCAGGATGGGAACTGGGACCTCCCAGGAGCTGAGGGGCACGGTTGACAGACCAGGAGGGTGTGGCGTTATTCTTGGGACCAAACCACTGGAGATTCATTCAGCCAAGTCTAATGGCCGTCTCCACTGACCTTCCCTTCTGGCCGACTCCCCACTGCCATTCTTTGGCTAGACGGAGGGGATGATTGCCTCTTGTCCTTTCTCTTCCCCATTCAGTCCTGTCTGGTCATCATGGGCCAAATTTAGCTGAGACACTTCTAAATTAAAATGCAATATCCCTAATATGTAAAGAGTTTCTATGAATAGAAAAAAAATGGTGAATAACGCTATAGAAAAATGGGCCAGAGATGTGAAAGGATGCTTTACAGAGAAAGGAATACAAATGCCTCTCCCCGATGTGATATTATGTTTCAACTTATTCATATGAGAAAAGCAAATTAGAACTATACTAAGATCAGATTGGCAAAAATCCAAATGTGTGACAACTTTTCTGCGAGGCTGTGAGGCTGATGGGTATTGCCAAGCCTTGCCAGTGGAAATGCAACATGGTACAATCTCAATGGAAGGGAATTTAGCAATACATGACAAAGGGACATATGCTTATCGCCTAGAATCGAGCAAATTCCTAGGAAGCTCTCCCAAAGATACTCTGGCAAATACAAGAAAAGACATATGCACAATGATGGAGAAATTATATAATAAGAATGGAGGGGTACTGAATAAATGTTCCATATTTGTTTATGATAATAAAAAGATGGAAGGATAAATCATAAAACTGAAAAACGATTTCCTATGGAGGGGAAGGGGAGAGACTAGATTCCTCTGAGTCAAGCTTGTTTTGTGGATTTAACTTTGGACCCGTGTGGGGTATTTTGCATACTAATAAAACAAAATTATATATTTTTTAAAAAAGCAATCCATAGAAATTAAAAGTAAATTGAGTTAATGAGCCTCGAAGTGTATCCAGTTTGTGACGTGATCACACGTGGTTTTGAAACACAGCAATTTCCTTTAAGGATAGAAACAAAAACAAAACAGGGACACCTGGGTGGCTCAGTTGGTTAAGCCGCTGCCTTTGGCTCAGGTCATGATCCCGGGATCTTGGGATCCAGTCCCACATCAGGCTCCTTGCTCAGTGGGGAGCCTGCTTCTCTCCCTGCCTCTGCCTGCCACTCTGCCTGCTTGTGCTTTCTCTCTCTGACAAATAAATAAATAAAATCTTTAAAAAAATAAATAAAACAAAATAAAAATATCTTCAACTTTATCAGTAATTATATTGTTGGAAGTGGAGTTAGTATTATTACTCTGAGATCACTTTAGATAGAGTGTGGGATAAAGTAAAATATGCACTCGGGGATATTCAAGCTGTTGACCTCCTAGACATGGCCAGCCAGTAGGTTTCCCCAAAATACTGAAAATACCCCACATAGGTCAAATACCCACTCGGGGACAGCATCACTATGAAGAGCCAATGCAAAGACAAAAGTCATGTCTCAGGTTTACAGGTAAGGCCTGTGAAGCTACTAGAGCCCAAGTCATTTGTCCAAGGTCAAGAGCCTGAGCTGGTGCCCTAGGGGGCACGTCTGGAATTGAGCCTGACTCCACCGGGCCGCAAGCCACTTCTCTCAAATCCTACAATGTACAATGTCCTCCACTTTGTACCTACCTGGTCTCTCCGGCCCACCCTCTACTTGCTCTGAGGACATTTACCCTCCGTGGGCATTTCCCATTCATGGTAGAAACAGGGCAACACAATGGTTAGTGGAAGGAAGGGCTCAAAAAATACTGAAAAAGTGAATGAATGAATACATAGAAAATTGTCTTCTTTCCTACTTGAACCAAAAACTAGGAGGAAAAAAGAAAAGAGAAATGATTTTTTTTGAGATTTTTAAAAATTTATTTGACAGAGAGAATGAGAGAGCACAAACAGGGGTTGTGGCAGAGGCAGAGGGAGAATCAGGCTCCGCACTGAACACAAAGCCTGATGTGGGGCTCAATCCCCAGACCCCGAGACCATGACCTGAACCAAAAGCAGACGCTTACTTAACCGACTGAGCCCCCAGATGCCCCAGGAGAAATGATTCTAAAGGAAGAGCCAGGACCCAAGAGATGCTGAGAGGCCTGTGTCAGCTGGTCCCAAGAACACCCTCAGGCTCTACAATACACCTGACTCAAGACTCTGAACATTTTCTGAAAGACTAAAATTGACTAAGGGAAAAGGGCATAAGCAAAGACCAGGAGAGACCAGGCACGAGCTTCTGAATATCATTTCCCAGGGAAGTTCTGGGGGGGTCCAAGTTACTCTCCAGCAGTGACCTATGACAACAAGTGTGCAGTGGTTTCAATCCAGGAAACATCTGAGTCTTGGTTTTTATTGAGGGTTGGGCATATATGCAGGCAGTGCCTCCCTGGTTGACCTCAGCTACTCAGACTCCAGAGCAGAAACAAATCACCCTGTTAGCAGAAACTAATCAAGTTAATACGATGTGACCCATTGCCTCAAGGATACAAAACCACTCCTACTGGGGGGAACATCCTAAGGGCTCAGAGCTCTTCTCCCAGGAGCTAGCCAAGGGCCAATCCTGAGGACAGGTCTTTCTTGGGAATGTGTAGGGTTTGAGCAGTCTGGACCTCCTGAGGCAACCCTTTCCTTTCCGGTCCCTAACCAGAGGTGTGTGGGCCCCCCACCCCTCACCCCAAGGTCTTTCCAATACTTCCTACATCAGCACCAACTCGAGGATCCAAACTCATTTCCATAGTGGGATTCACTGGGCTATAGGATGAAGACGTTAGGCTCTCCATTTCTATGTTTTTTTAAAAATTGTGATGGAAAACATAAAATGTACCATCTGCACCATTTTTAAGCGTATGGTTCAATAGTTTTAAGTATATTCATATTGTTCTGCAACAGAGCTCAAGTCCTCTTGCAAGAGTGAAACTCAATACCTGCTGAAAACAACTGCCCATTGCCCCCTGCCCCCCACCCCAGGGGACCACCATCTTCCTTTCTGTCTCTACCAGTTTGGCTACTTTGGGTCCCAAGTGGAGTCACATGAGATTTGTCCTTTTTTTTTTTTAAGAGATTTTTAAAATTTATTTGATGCAGAGAGAGATCATAAGCAGGCAGAGCAGTAGGCAGAGAGAGAGAGGGAAGCAGGCAGAGCAGTAGGCAGAGAGAGAGAGGGAAGCAGGCTCCCTGATGAGCAGAAAGCCCAATGCGGGGCTTGATCCCAGGACCCTGAGATCATGACTTGAGCCAAAGACAGAGGCCCCACCCGCTGAGCCACCCAGGCACCCCGAGATTTGTCTTTTTGTGACTGGTTTATTTCACGGAGCATCGTGCCTTCAAGATTCATCTAGGTTTGTGGCACATGTCAGAAGTTTCTTCCTTCTTAAGGCCAATTAATATTCCATTGCTGGTATAAGCCTCACTTTTGTTTATCCGTTCACCCATTGATGGACATCTGAGTTACTTCCACCTCTCAGCCCTGGCGAAAGTGCTGCATTGAACCTGGGTGTGCCAATATCTCTTTGAGATCACACTTCCCGTTCTTTTGGATGTATACCCAGAAATAGGATTGCTGGATCATAACGCTGACTCTATTTTTCAAACAAGGAGGGACCGCCATACTGTTGTCCACAGCAGCCGCACCATTTTGTATGCCGACCAGCCGTGCAAAGGGTTACAGTTTCTGCACACATTCACCGACACCTGTTTTTTTCTTCCCTTTCTTCTTTTTTTCCCCCCACAGTGGCCATCCTAACAGGTGTGAATTTTTATGTTTTTAGTCTATGAAAATAATCAAGAAATTAACCTTGACCGATATCTCATAGTTGGGCTGCCGCTGGCCTTGGTGGTATGTGCGCAGGGACGTGAATTGTAACACTGCATGACACTGTGTAAAATGTAGAACAACACATTTTTCAGAGGGACAAAGGAATGTGTCCCTCTTGGGGTGAGGGAAGCTTTTGGTGCTCGAGAAGCCCTCCTTCTCTGATTCACTTTAATTTATTACAATTATTTCAGCCAAGTTAATGGGTTTCAGGATGATATTATCCAGTTTTAATTAAACTAATCTTTAAATTATGATCAAAGAACCCTCACAAATATAATCTGCAAAAACCCACAGATAAAAGATAACATGATTCATGCGAACCCAAGCAAACATGTGAAAGTAACGGGTACTCCTGCTTCTCCAAGGAGCTCTGTACCCACTTCTCCAAGGAGCTCTGTGCCTGCCAAGGTGTTTACATAAAAACAATGACCAGCTGATAAGAAGTTGCTCCTTCCCCCAAAAGAGGAGGAATTAAGAAAACCATTGAAATTATAGACTTATATCTGCTTAGGAATAATGAAGCCTATTGAAAGGTATATCATCTCTTGAGATATCAAGACATCAACTAATTGGAGTGTGTGTGTGTGTGTGCGTGCGCGCACATCTGTGTACACACTAAAATCTTTTATTAATAGGGGCATATGATCAAAATGTTTGGAAACAACTGCTCCATAGAGAGGTTTGGGAATTACGGGGGTCTCTGTTTTTTATTAGTGGCTTTTTCACGCCATGACGCGCCAGTGTGGAGGAGTGATTTGGAGGAGTATGCTAGGACAGTCGTCACATATGGAGAAGGGAATGTGGCATTGTTAAGGAAGAGAGAGTGACCTTTTTTTATTTCTAAAGATTTTTTAAAAATTTATTTGAAAGAGAGAGTGTAGGAGCATGGGGGAGCGGCAGAGGGAGAGGGAAAATCAGGCTCCCTGCTCAGCAGGGAGTGGGACACGGGACTCCAGCCCAGGACCCTGATATCATGACCCGAGCTGAAGACATTTAACTGCTTAAGCACTGAGCCACCCCGGTGCCCAGAGAGTGACCTTTAAACAGAATCCCAAGATTTCTCAAATCACTTATGATTTCCCAAATTATTTAAAGAGTTGACCCCACTGTTGTGCTAACATCACCTTGGTGGCTTCTTCCTGAAATAGCTCCCTTCTAGTAATCGGATCCTCTCTGGGCCTCAGTTTCTTCATCTGTAAAATGGGTGCATTTTTAGCATTTTATCAGAAAGGTTCTGAAGAGGTGGGCATAGTATGTTACACAGCAAGCATTCTCCAGGAGCAGCTACTCTGATTAGTGAGCCATTTTTGTTTTCAAGATTTTAGAACCAGAAAAATAGTATATGCATACCCATTGTAAAAGTCTTAAGCAGACTATGCAAAGATGTAAGAATTGCCCCTACAGATGTCAATTATACTACAATAATAATAATAATAATAGAATCAGTCTCACTCTCCCCTCAAGGGATACTCATTTCAGTATGTTTCCATTTCCATGAATGGCTACAGGAAATAGCCCGAGATCTGGCTTCGTTTTGTTTTTTTGACTTGTTTCTTCTCAGGGGTTTTCAGGTGTCAATAAATTCATTGTAAAGGGAGCGAAAGAGGGAAGAAGAAAGGGAGTGAGAAAGAGAGAGAGAGGGGAGTGTCTGCATACATCTCCAAGCTTCACTCTTGCTTTTCCTAGCAAAATCCTGCTAATCCTCCAAGTCCTGGTGAAAGCCTCTTCCTCCCTGCAGCCCTCTCAGACTGCAACTCTGCGTGTACAGCTTCACCTTTACAGCAACCCATATGAAGTTGGTCCCGATGGGGACCAACTGAGGCTCAGCAAGTTTACAGATGGGGAAACTTAGGCTCAGCAAGTTTCAATGACTTGCCCAAACTCACACAACTGGTAGTGGGAAAGGCAAGGTGTGGGCTCCTTCTCTCTTACCTCCCCCCACCCCCAGGCTTCTGCAGCTCAGGGAGGGCCCAACCCAGCCGTTCCTGCCAGGATCCTGTCATCACCTCCTGTTTCTAGTCTGTGTCTCCTCTAAGAATGTGACCCACCAGGACACACTAAGCCTGGAGCTGAGGACAGCCCTGGTGGCTCCCAGGAGTTTTGCTCAAATGACTGAATGAAGAGACGCATCCTTGCTTGCCGGTCCTAGCCGGGACCTCTCATCTGATAGGGGAAGCAATCACATTTTGGAAAAAAACAGCAACTGTTTTTCCAACACCAGTTGGTGTCCCAGCCTCGGTGGATTTGAAAAAATTCAGAGAGCAACTGGTGTCTTTTTTCCTCTCTTCGGCTCCTTTTGTTAAACTACCATGTGTTCCTGGTGACCAGATTTCAGGCGACGCAGAGACAGGAAGAAGTGGGAGAAGGAGGCAGAAGGCAGGCTCCCTGCTTCCCCAGGACCTCAGCACCTGGTGGGATTTGGGCTTCTTTGAGGGACTATGAGCCCTGCATGGGCACTCGGCATCCTGCTAGGCCTTGTCATTCCTCTGGCTGGCACAGCCCTCGGGATTCCGCTGTGGTAAGCATGGTTATGCCAGGCTCAATCTCTCTCCCCTCCTTGAGCACAAAGCATTGTGCCAATCTGGGAAGCACAAACCCCTGGCTCCCTCCAGGTCTGCACAGAACCTACATTCTCTTTGCTAAAACAACCAGCCCTGCTCGGCAGAGAGAAGGCCTGCCTTCTGCTTAGGCAGAATGTTCGACTCACTGCTTCTGACAGGCCCCAGGCTCATCAAATTCTACTAAATGTCACTTTCAATAAATTCTTGCATGACTTTCCCAATTATAATGATTAATTATAAGCACTGATCCCTCATATAAATCCCTGTGTGCCAGGCACTGTGCTAGGCACTTTTTTGGGTGAATCCTTTTATTTAATATTCGTGAAAACTCTTCAGACTTTTCATTCTCTCCATTTCACAGATGAGAGAACGGAGTCCCACCCAGGCTAGTAACATACCCGAGTTCGCCGGCTGGAAGGTGGCAGAGACAAGTCTCAAACCAGCGTCTTCCTGACCCCAAAGCCCATGCCTTTCGCTGTGGCCCTATAGCTGGGGTCTGGCTCTGTCTGTGTCCCCCTTCCGCCCTGTGCCCTCCTTGTTCTAGACTGAGGCTGGTGAGGGGCTCCAGCTTGCCCTCCTTTTTTGTAAAATGCCTTTGTCTGCCATGGGCCCTGGTAGGTGGCCCAGGACACCAAGTGTGTATGTGTGAGCAGGAGAGAGAGAATGAGAGAATGCCAGAGCAGACTGTCCCCATGAGGTAGTGCCGGGAGACTCTCTTCATAATGTCAAGTTAGAAAAGTTTCCTCAATATCCCGAGTCAGGACTGCAGTCGCAGGCCGCGTGCGAGACGAAGGCCCCAGCAGGTTCCGTTTCTGGTGACAACCCTGTCCCTAGCTGGCAGAGGGCCACCTTCTGGCTGTGTCCTCACGTAGCAAGGAAAGAAAGGCTCTGGTTGTCTCCTTCTCTTCTTATCAGACTTTAATCCCGTCCTGGGGCCCCCACCCTCCTGACCTTATCTGTCACCTCCCGAGGGCCTTGTCTGCAAATACCATCACACTGGGAGAGGTAGGGCCTCAGTCTATGAATGTTGGGGGGGACACATTTCAGTTCATAGGACCCTCTCTTATACCTCTACGGTCCCCTACCAGTGCTGGTGACCTTGGGATGGCCGCAGACTTCCCAAGGTCGCCCAGGGGGCTTGGCCAGGGCCCAGGTGAGGCCTGCAGCCTGGGAAGGTACGGACGCTGTCCCGGCTGTCCTCCCTCCTCTGTCAGCTTGAACTGTCATCCACACCCTCCGCCCCCACCCCCAGGTCGAAAGGCTCCTGGGGACCCAGCTCAGACCCCCGGACTTGCAGCCATACAGTGCGGGTGGCCGCGGTCACCTCCTCCCTGGGGAGGCTCTGCAGCTTGAGAAGAGTCTGGTGGCCAGGCAGACCCGCCAAGCTGCAGGCTCTTCCCTTGTCAGGACAACAGTGGAGAGAGAGAGAAGAAGAGGGTGACGTTCTTGTTAGAAAGAGCATACACCAGGAAGACACTGAAGGCAACGCCTGAACAAGTTCACGTCGACACAGGTCCACAAGCCCTTATGTGCAACTCTCATATCCAAGGGTCTCTAGACACGAAGCTTTTCTTCATTGACTGGTTGGCCACACACGGCCGAGCTGATGGGACGCAGCGCGTGGCACCCGTCCTTATCCAACCCGGAGTCCGTGACCGCGTGCCCCGTGCTGCAGTTTCCATGGGGCTGGCCATGGGGCTGGGCCGTGGCCGCGGACTTCCGCTGGAACCCACGGGGAGGGGTCATGCGAGCACCAGCCTGCGGTCAAGTGCATCTATCTGGGCATCAGGTTGGCCGCTTAAAAGGAAACGCGTGATGAGCAGAAGTGGGATGCTTTAATCTCCTGGGAATTATTTTCCAGATACAGAAAAAAACACAAAGTGGTCAAGTTGGATGTCGAACACTGTCCATCCCACAGTGATTCTGTGGATTCCCAGGACGGCGACAGTTCAGCGTCCTGGCACTTCCTACTCTGGCGAGGATATAATGCCATCACCTTCTGGTCTGAGCACGGCCTCAGACGGTGCCAGGGACTGAGCGTCCTTATAAAATGGGGGTACCTGGACTAGAGGCAGCTGTGCGCAGAGGGAAGACCAGGGGAAGCCCGCAGAGACACCGCGGAGGCCCAGGGCTGCCCGGGACTCCCGGAAGCTGGAAGAAGCAGGCAGGGTCCCCCTCCTACAGGTTCACGGCCCTGCCGACACCTAGATTTGGGGCTCCTTTCCTACAGGTTTGGGTGATAAAATTTGCGGCTGAGCCACCCACTTTGTCATAACGCCATAGGAAACTCATGCAAAGAGTTCCCCAAAGCCAGCCCCTGGCACCCCAGCTGCAGCTGTGGGACCTGCGACATGTCCGGGGGCTTGCTTCCTCTCTCCTCTCCCGTCAGCTGGCGCAGCGTGGGGTGGCAAGAAAAAGCTGAGGTAGGGAAAAAAAAAAAAAAAAAAAAAAAGAGAGGGGGCCCCTTCCGCAGCCTGTTTTGGTCTGGGCTTCTGTGTGCCAACCCAGAACCAGAGCCTCATTCCTCTGCGAAGAGGGGGTGCTGACCAGTCACCACTGGACGGCTGGGTGCTGGGCCTGACTGGGCCTGACCAGGCCTGCCTGGCTCAGGGTAGATGCCCCCATCCCTGGGGCACCGCGTCTTTATAGGCTTTGTGAGAGTAATTACTTGACATTTCCACTGACGGCTGGGCTACAGCAGCTTCTTGGGGGGTCAGCTCTGAAGGCAGATTCCCTGGTAATTCTCTTTGGTTCTGGGGCTCCCCTGCAGGCTTTGCTCAGAGCCAGACCCCATGAGAATCCCATCGAGTAGAAGAAACTAGTTCTTCGCGGATGACTAGGGTCTGAGAAGCAGCCGGGAGCCAAACCACGGCCTCTTCACCCTCCTCACATCAAAGGCCAAGGCCTGAGTGATGCCTGTCTCCCATGCGAGCTTCTAGAGAGGTCCAGCCTCCCTGTTCCTGTCTCACTCATGCCCCATAGGACGGGTCAAAACAGGGACACAGGAGTTGAACTGTCTGGTCCTTAGAATGTCCATCTGGAAGCTCAGCCTCCAGGCCCCTGTCCCAGGTGACCCGGCCCTCCTTCCTGCCTCCCCGCACCGGAGTCAGGCAAATGAAGTCCCCCCTTCAGGCCCCAAATGGGGATGTGATCTTGGCACTTACTTTTGGAAGAGGATAAAGCTTGAGCCGGGTAGAGGAACTGGGTTTCTGAGTGGGTGTCTGGTGGGCCAAGCTGAGTCCTTCAGGACCGCCGAGCTTGTCGAGGCCAGACCTGAGACATCAAAAGTCAGCCAGAAGTGCTCTCCTTCATGAGAGCAGCAGAGGATGATCTGCACTGGGGCCCATCATCCTTGCCTGTCTCCCCTGAAGCCCAGGGCAGGGCCCCAGAATGTCCCGTCTGTGACCTTTGGGCAGGCCTGACAAGCCCAACAGCAACCTCTCTCCAAGGAGACATGCTCCTGGATATCCTAAATTGCCAGCGAAGGGAGGCAGGAAAAAAGAGAGGTGATAATCCGAAACTATCCTGGTGATAAGCCTAGCTCCTGGAGTGGGGAAAGGATACGGCCTGCAGGTTCCTGATTTAACGTTTCCCAACAGTGCATAGCACAGGCCTAAGATCTCACTCCCTGGCTTTCTTCCTTCCAAACTCCTGCCCACGAAGGAGGGTGCTCCCTGACCTTGGGTTTTTCTCCACAGGACTTCTTTCCTATCTCTGCACCCCCACCCACCCCATCCAGATCTCATCTAAACCCATGTTTTTGCAGACCTGACATGCTACTGTCTTCCCAGAATCCTCTCTGTGAGCTCCAAACGCACAGAGCCAAGAAGCCAGGTCCCTCCCCTTCAAACTCAGCAGGTCCAAAGCCAACCTCATGATCCCCACCCCCACCCCCAACCCCCTTCCACCGCCATGCTCTTAGGAAGAGGCTCTGACCCATTAGCTCCTTGTACACAATCCTTGGATGGCTCCCTTTTGCTCTAGCTAAAGTCCAAACTCTAGTGGAGACCCATGTGCAATGCCTCCTGTTACACCATTGATGGTGGTGGCTTACTTGTCAGAATGCCCAGAGGTGCCACAGGCAGTTAATGCTCGGCTCAGAATCCAGGGGAGCTAAACATCCTGTCCTTGGAGATGCAGGACACCTGGAGGAAGGCTTTCCCTGCCCCACACCCACTGCCCAGAGCCAAGTCCCACTAGGTTTCCCAGCGGCTCTGGTCCTCATTCTCCCCTGTGCCTCTGAAGCCCCCTGCCTGGCCTGCTTGTCCCCAGATTCTTCATCTGGCTTGCTCCCATTTGTTCTCGACATCTACCCTGCATCCCTTTTGCAGACCATTGTCTAACTGGCAGGCTGGGTCAGATATGCCGTGGAGGTACCCCTTTTTTGGGGGCCTTGAGGGGCAGGAACTGTGACTCTCCTGCTGGCCCCTCACCAGCACATGAGCTCCTTGAGGGCAGGGTCCAGGCCCACAGAAGACCCTGGGAATAGAGTGAGTGACCCAAGAGTTAGCTTTTCAGGGTTATCCCATTAGGGTGAGTCTACATGCTTCTTCGTGCAGGAGCTGTCCAAGCTGGGCCTGAACAGTGACAAGAACATAGAGCTGCGGATTCTCCAGCTGCCTGTAGATTACAGGGAGGTGAAGCAGAAGGTCACCAGAATCTGGGAAGATCTTAAACCGCAAGTAAACGATGGCTGGGGAGGCAGTGAAGCTGGGGGATTGGGGTCAGAGATGATGACGTGGTGGAGTCCCAGAACCTGTAAACACCTGGACCACCAGGTGTTGTCCCACCAGTAAGGTCCCAGCCAATTTTCTAAGGTTCTGGGTCTATTCATAAAAGTTTAAGCTGAAATAAAGAGTGGATCTTGGAAGAAGATTCTGGAGACAGGGAAGGAGGAAAAATAAATGGAATCTTTATTTTTTGCAGGGACTCATAGATAGTTTCGACCCAACCAATAAGCCCTTGGGTTAGGTCCCAGCCATGGCCATGCAGGGCAGGTTGGCTGTGAGGTGAAGCGAGAGACAAGGACCTTTTGCGCCTAGAAGGGAGGCTGGCAGGTGGCTCATCTGGGGAGGTCCCATCTTCATCACACCCAGCCTTTTTTTATCTGAACAGTCATTATATAAAAAAAATTGGTACAAATGTCCAAAAAATAGAAAGTCCTGATGATGAGGTTAACACAACACACACCACCAAACCATTAAGACAACTGCCCCAGGTGTTTTGATAAAACGCAACAAGGCTATTTTTCAAAGAGGAAAAATAATCAGCTCAAAAAATCCCAACAATATTTTATTACACTGTTCCTTCCTTTACTAGAGTTTCATAAAAGAGAGGGGAAAGGGGAGTTTCCTGGGAAATGGTAAGCTTCCCCTGTGCTAGTCTTAGCTTCCCCCACCCCAGGGAAAAGAAGGGGAAATACATCACCCGTCAAGAATATTTGCCCCTATAAAAGTAGTTAAACTAAATGTCACATGGGTTTCTATCCGGTTGTTTTGCATTCCCGCACATTCATGGTGGGGGGAGGGGGGGAAGAGTCGGCAGGGAAGCCCGGAGGTGTGTGCCAGATCGGCGCTTTGTCATGCTTTGCACCCCGTGCTCTTGCCGGGCTTGGCCCTTCAGCCATAACCGGGGAGCAGAGCAGGCCTCAGTTTCCCTAATCTCTTGGCCGCCGCACGGATGGATGCAGTTCGTTGTGCACGTCGGCATGGACACCTCCGCCAAGGCCATCATTCTGGAGCAGTGCGCCAAGAACCGGAGCTACCAGGACGCCGACATCCGGGGCTTCCGGCCGGCACGCGGCGAGTGCCTTCCGGATGGCCCGGAAGTGATCGCGTCGGAGGTCAGCATGAAGGCAGTGCGCAAGCGCATCGCCGTGGAGGGTGTGGAGGTGATCTTTTCTCGAGATGCCGGCAGGTACCTTCTGTGGGTGTTGGGTAGAGGAGGGGAAACGACCACAGCGCGTCCTCCGACCAGGGTCTCTCCCCGGATGTCCCCCTTCCCCACGGGAAGGCCATCCTGCGGGGTCCAGCTGGGCACTTGCTCACGCGGTGCCACCCCGGGACGGGGGGGTGGGGGGGCTCCTGCAGACCACCGAGCTGTTGTCCCCGCCCCGGGTCTCTGGTCCAAGGCCCCCGACCCCAGCCTTTGGTGCTTGGATAGAGAAGAGATGGGAAGGCATATTTTGAGAGCCACTGACGTTTGTGGATGCTTTGTTTTTCTCTATGGCTGCCCAGGTTGTGAGTTAGCTATGGTGATTTAGCCCCACATAGAGATGAATTTACCTTGGTTCCTCCAAACTCTGACCCGCCGGTAGATAGTTTCTCCACTCCACTCCCCCACCACTCCCCAAGAATGAATAAACAAGTGACTCAGTAGACATGAATGAAAGGGGTTCGGGTGTAAAAGTGTTTTGAACTAGTTGCTTGAAACTCTGGTCCTTCCCAGGCTCTGCTGCTTGCTGATTGTGGGACCGTGAGAACAAGAATCCGTCGCTCCCCGGTTCATTCCCCGCAACTCTTCTTTCTAAGGCAGAAGAACAAAACCTAAATCTCCCTGGGTGGCAGTCTTCGTGCTTTGGGGATGCTGCATTGTCCCTTATGCTCACACTTCCCTGGGATTAGAGGCTGGCTCAGGGAGTAGTAACACGGCATTTCATGTGGTTGCAGATACGTCTGTGATTACACCTATTACCTGTCTTTGCATCATGGAAATGGGTACGCGGCCCTCATCCACGTGCCTCGGTTATCCCTTTGGTTCCCAGCCAGGCTGCTGGGCAAAGCCTTGCAAGTCATCATCCAGGACATGCTGGAGGAGCTGAGAAAGCCTGAGCTTGAAGCCTCGTTCGTAGAAAACTCAACCGTGGCGATTCCAGCCCAGGGGAACCAATTGGGGGACTGCTCCTTTAGAGAAAATTAAATGTTTCAATCCTGTGTGCAGAGTTCAGCTGTGCTTTGAGAGACTTTTAAAAAATGGCTTGTAAAACAGTTTACACGAGGAAAAAAAGCTCTGAATTAGCCCAACGAAATCACAAAGGGTTATTTTATTGTCAGAAGAAAGAAGAACACTCTGAAAGGCAGACATTTCACAAGGGATTAACTAGCTTCAGTTATGGTTTTCATGACAATAAAATGAAATCCTAGTAATTTTTTTTTTTTTTCTTTTAAAAAGACTGCGCAGGGGCCTGTGGAATCCTGCCCAGATTGCTAAGACCGCAGACCTGCTGGGCAGAGCTGCATGTGGTGGGTTGATCTGTGACCAGCTGGCCAGGGGGAAAAACGGGGGCGGGGAGCAGCCGCTTGGTACCCCCTCCCTGGCTTCTACCCTCATGCATCAAGTGCCGTGTGCTGCTTCTGCTCCTTGAATCTCTACAGTTTGGTTTTTCTTTTTCTACTCTTTTTAGTAGTAAAATTGTATTTAATATACAACATAAAATTTACCCTTTTAACCGTTTTTCAGTGTTTATGGACATTCACTTGCACAGACATCACCACTGTCTATCTCTAGAACTTTCTCAGCATCCCAGACTGAAACTCTGTCTCTATTAAACAACATCCCTCCCACTCCCCCTAGCCATTGGCAACCATTATTCCATCCTCCATCTCTGAATTTGGCTACTCCAAGGACCTTGTATAAATGAATCATACTCTTTGTCCTTTTGTGACTGGTTTAGTTCACGGAGCACATCTTGGAGGTTCATCCATGTTGTAGCTTGTGTCAGAATTTCCTTTTTTAGACTGAGTAATATTTCATTTTTGTGCAGACCACATTTTGTTTATCCAGTCATCCTTTGGTGGACACTGGGTTGCTTCCACCTTTTGGTTCTGGATCATAAGGTGTTCCTACATTTATGGTTTTGAGGGTCCGCCATGTTGCTTTCCATGGTGGCTGCACTATTTTATATTCCTAGCAGTCGTGTTTGGTCTTAAAGCAAAGGATAATAGCCAGGTTTGGCTTCTCTGCCAGGTTGGGTGCTATCCTTACCTTTTAGAACCAGAATCTCCCCTTTCCAGCCACCATGTTGCCTTTGGGCAACGCTTCCCTGGCTCTGAGTGCCAAACTGCTCAAAGCAAGGTTTTGCTTGTCTAAAGTTTTCTGGGGGCAAATATCCATTGAGATACATTGGTTTTTGGAGGAAGGGGTTGATGATGAGGTTGATGCCACCCTTTGGAGGAAGATGGCAGTGGCTAAGCTCTGGGAAATTTCTTTTTTTGTTTTTGTTTTTGTTTTTTTAATTTTTATTTATTTATTTTAAAGATTTTACATTCATTTGACAGAGATCACAAGCAGGCAGAGAGGCAGGCAGAGAGAGGAAGGGAAGCAGGCTCCCCGCCAAGCAGAGAGCCCGACGTGGGGCTGGATCCCAGGACTCTGGGATCATGACCTGAGCCGAAGGCAGAGGCTTCAACCCACTGAGCCACCCAGGCGCCCCACCTCTGGGAGATTTCTTACGGTGCTGTGCTCACAGCTTTCACTTTAAGTTTTTTTGTTTGTTTGTTTATTTTGTTTTTAAAGCATTGTTTATTCTGTGTCCAGATTTTTTCACTATAAGGAAAAGCATTTGCCAGTTAACAACAAAGGAACCAGGCAGACTTTGCTTGTTTTATCATTAGCTCTCTAGCATACTTGAGCCTTTGGTACAGACTATACAGGACCCCTTTTGCAAATGAAACTGGCTTAGTTGACATGAAACAGATCAGAGTCCCTTGGAGCAGATCAGAGCTGGCCAAGTGGGATGGGATGGCCTGGCCAGCACGTGCAGGTCCGGCTGCACAGTTATAAATGCAGAGATCCTTCTGTATTTGGAGGCCAACACCTGCTACCGAGAGCCCTGTCCCCCTCCCCCACTGTAGCTTCCCTTTCAGGCCAGGGGCAAGCAGGGGGCCTCAGGACCCTGCTTCAGAGTTATTTCAGATTACTTGGCACCAAACCATACACATTTTATAGACTTTTAGATGTCATCTGGTGAGGAAGCCCAGAGCTCCCTCTTGATGCACGTCTCCGTGGTCTCTCCCTGTGTGACCTCCGGTGTTCATGAGGACGATTCCCAGAGGGCCCGGGTCCCTCCCAGGCTCAGCGGCCGTCCACTCACCCCTGTGGCTATGTCCTGGGGTCTGTTCACCTGTGGCTGGGATGCGGTGGTTCAGAGTCCCTTTGAAAGCTGACCCCGTGTAAACAGGTTGAACCCTGGGTTGGTCACATACTAGTTGGTGGGTCTTGGGCAGGTCTGTGTGTTTGTTCATCTATTAAAAAAGACCAAAAAAAAAAAACCCAAAAAACACTTTCTTTGCCAAGTTGTGAGCACCTGCTGAGAGAAGGGATGTGCGAGGCGGCCAGCGGTGAGCGCACGCTCTACACGCATGCGCCATACCGAGTATGCGCTCCTAGCCGGACCGCCGAGGCCAGGTTACGGAAACGGCCCCGCTGGCTCTGGGGTCTCGGAGCGGCGTGCTGGGGGGAGGCGCTGGCGTTTGTAAGGATTCAGCACCTTCAGCCTGGGAAGAAACTGTGCTGCTCCCGGCAGAGCACGGGTGCAGAGTGCACCGCGGCTGGCCGGAAGCACGGCGTGTACCCACACGGGACACTCCTAGTGCCCACCTCCCCAGCAGCCCACACGCCCGTCGGAAAGGAGCCTGGAGACTGCTCCTGTCATCTAGGGCCAGTCGGTCGAGGTCGAGGGCCGGCCGCTCTGTGACAAGCAGAAACCCCGGGGCCACCCCGAGAACTTGAGAGTCCTTGCTCTTAAAAAGGCCTTTTGTTTTTAGGTCCAAATATATGTGAGACTGACCAGATCTGAAATAACTATAGCCTTTGATTTACTTCTACTGCCTACACCTTGCTGTTTAGCCCTTTATACGGTGGCCTTTGTTTCTGGAGTAGAGTTTCCGGCGATCCAAGTTCAGTGAAATGGTCAGCTTGCATCCTCCCCGCTTCCCCATGTGTCTGCGTGTCTCTGGTCTGATTCCAGAACACTTCCAGCTTGTTTCCTTTGAACATACATTCATACTTCTTACTGTGGCCATTTCTCCCAGCAGTAAAACAATGCCTGGATTGTAGAGGCCTTGGGACAGGCCAAGATCCTCAGTTAGAAAGGAACGTTCTGAACACCTCCCGCGAGCCGTAGCCTGTGCACGCTTGCTTGCTTCTGACCTGCATCCCGAGCAGGTGTGCTGGCTGCAAGGCACCAAAAAGGACAGGGAAATGGGAAGTGTGAGTCCTTTGTCCCAGAGTCACCTACAGCAAACCTGCCCGGGCCTGACTTCTGTCAGTGGAAGATACAGCAGAAGTCTACAGATCAGTCAAAAATGAAGTACAGATTTCTGTATCTTATGTATTCAAATTTTCTTCGAGCTGATTTAATGGAGTGAGAAAGCGAATAGCTTCCCTGTCTTCACCAGCAATTTGCATGCTGAGAAGGTTCAGCTGTCAGAAAGCAAGCAAAGCCTTTCCGCAGAACACCTCCGAGCGACATGTGTGAACACACGGGCCACACGTGGCTCGGCTTCCCTGCCTCAGAAGCCTCCGATTCTTCCAGAAAGGGAGGGGAACCAAATCAGACACCAAAAATGCATACAGAATTCTTTTATTTAACTTAAACCATGTAGTACTTTAACTACTAGAAAAAAGCAGAGTAAGAGAAACTAAAGTTGCCTTAGCTTCAGCCATTCAAAATAGACAAAGTTTTTTTTTCATAATGTAAAGAATCCAGAGTATATCGCAGTAACAGGAATAAATTCTTACAACAGAATATACAAAAACATTTTGAAATTTTTTTCATCTACTGATTTTTTTTTATAAACAAGAATTTTTTTTTTTTTAGGAATAATTTGTACACAGAAAGTCATTTATGTAACAAATTGGCCATGTTATTACCTTTTTTCTTTTTTTTTTTTTTTACTTTTTTAAAAAACTTTTTTTTAAACAAGGAAACTCAGAAAATGCATTATTTGCGATGCATCCATTCCATTGCGCCTTCTGGTTTAATTCTCTTTTTTTGTCCCAGAGGTAGACATACTCTGGCAAACCTCTCACCTCAACCTCACTGGCTTAGAAAGCAGACAGGTGTTTTTGCCAAGCATCTGTTCCACCTGTGGCTGTATATATGCAACGCCAAACATCTCAATGAACAGTTGAACAAAAAAAACCCTAATTGTTTCTGGACCTTTCTCCCATGTAGTGCAAAACATCCAGATGTTTCTACTGATGGAGATTTTGTGGAGAAGTGTAGACATGGCCAATAATCCATTGGGGGCTAGAGGAAATGGAGCCCGACTGAAACATATTTGTATGTGTGTGTGTGTCGTTTTTACTTAAACGGACTTGGTTTGGACTGGAAAAATGTGTCTTCAGTGTTCTGCCGTAAATAAAATAAATAGGGTTTTTTTGTTGTTGTTATAACAAAGCACAAATCACGGTATGAGGCATGTAAGCAAACGGCCTGTGTGCACCAGAATTATCATCGTTCGCATGATAAGTCTGTATGCTGTGATCACTGTGAAACCATCAGCTGTGTCATCCAGGCTTTCCCTCCCCAGGCATTGCAGGACAATGGTGACAATCAGCCGCACCCACCAGATGCGCACTGGGCCATGGCTGCTGCTGGGCTGCAACACCTCTGCTGTGTCCTTGGCCAATGAGGTTCTTTCAGTCTGTTAAAGTAGCTACACTCCAAAGGGAAATGACCAGTAAAAGATGATCCCCTTCCCAACCAGAGGGTTCTGGAAGACCAAGATACTGAAGATACAGAACTACTTCTTAAATCATCATCTTTCCTTTGTTATAAGCTAGGGCACAAAGCATGGAGGAAAAGAGGGTGAACCATGGCCTGGGTCAGGGAGAATCTTTTTTTTTTTTCCTTTTTTTTTTTTTTTTTTGGCATATTGTAAAGCTAGCTAGGAAACAGGTGTCCTAAAAAAATGATCACAAACACACATTTGCACACACAGAGGAAAAAAGTGTCTTTAAATTATTTTCGGCAATTATAAACTACAAACATTTTATAAAATTATTCTATGTTCTTACAAAAATGCAATGAAACATTTAATTAGTTCTTGTAAACCAGATCTTCGTCAACTGACTACCCGTAATCTACTGGACTTGAGAGCCCTATTGAGAACGCTAATGAGTGACTAATTAGAACAATGTTTACCAGAAAGATGTGGACACACACAAACGTGGACATACAGATGAGTGATCATTATGTTCTTGCATAAACAAAATAAAACAAACCCTAAAGTCATGCCCCAGAACTGACAACTGACAGGTGTGGTGCAGTTCGTTCTTGACCGATTTCACTGAACTCTGCGACAACAGTGTCCAAAGGAGGATGTTCGGTTTCTTTGCCGAAACCCAATGCCCACGGGTGACTGTTGAGCCTTGATGTGGTCTGATACCTTCAGAAACCATCAGGTTCAAAACATGGCCCATCCTTCTTCCCAGGCCCATACCCTTCTGCTCGCCAGTCTTTGCTTGGCATCACATCACATCCCCATTACAGTGGTTTCTTACTGCCCCATCATCCCACCGTCAAGGATTGTCCAGTCTGCTTTTTCTCTAAGTGATCAACGAGTCATCTAAGCTGGAGGCCCGAGATGAAACCCTCTGGCCTGTCCAAGGTCTGTATCTTCAGCATCTCTGGCAACAGAGGTTCAATCTAGACAACATCCTCTCTTGAAATTCTCATTTGTACCACCGACTAGTCAGAGGGGAGTAAAAAAGGTTGACTTTCATCACAGGTGCTTAGAGGCTGGATCTGGTCCATATCGCCCAATGCTGCTTAGCCCAGGAAATTAAAAAACAAAAAACAAAAACAAAACCAGCTGACAAACACAAAAGTAACAGTAACAAAAGAACAAACCCCAAACCTTAAATGTATTAGTGGGACCTGCGGGGATGGGCCAGGGCATACTGTGGAGCATTACTGCCAACCGGAGGGTGCCTATGTTTTGGAAGGGAGTTGCTTTTGATGCAGGCCGCCCGAGGGGGACCCAGCAGTGACAGCTGCGGGTCTTGGACCAAGCACCCTAGGCTCCTCACCCATCTGAGCTCGTGTGACCTTGCCACGACAGCAGCGTGCATCACGCCCCGCCACCTGCCCGCAGAGGTGAGCTGCTGACAAGAGGCTTTGGTGGAACAAACTGGCCTAGAGTTCGGCTTCAGACTTGGCTCGTACATATGTTATCCCAACCGGAGCTCATCACCTCCTGCCAAGCATTTTGCCGTCGGGTAGTTCCACAATAAGCACTTTTTAATTAATTAATTAATTTATTTTTCAGATTTTACCAAGCCACGTTTCCTCCCATGGAAATGTTGTCCCAGGTCCTAAGGAACAGGCTGGAAGGAGAGGCCAGCATTGGCCACGAACACGGTCTTCCGTCTTCCACGGAGGAAGCGCGTTCCAATTGTGTGTCAAACGTCATGACATCCCATAGAGGAGAGCTGGGTGGTCTGGGTCTCGCACAGCTGAAGTTCGACAGTGTCTCCAGAATTCACCAGCTCCTGCTGCCTCGGGGAAGGGCCGTGTGTGCTAATGTTTTAATGCTCACATCAATCCAATGATGTGCCTCAGTGGTTCACGTCACTTCAAGCAGTGTGAGCTGCTGTCAGAAGGAGGTTGCATGGAAAAATGCCACAACTCAGCTTGATTAGATTATTTGGAGCATACAAAAGAGAAAAATCAAGAAGAGGTGGGAAAATCAGCATAAAATTAGGCGAGAACTGTGGATAGATGATGCCTTGGGATAGTCAAGGTGGGTGGTTTGGTCCAGTAAAATGACTGCACCATCACACAAGCAAAATTTTCTTTTATTTAAGTGTTTCTGAAGCATTTGTTATGATGGGCACTACACTATTCGTGTTTTCTTTCTACTTAAAGAAAAACCACCTACGTAAAACAAAAACAAAAGGACACCAACAACTCGGACAGTTGAAACAAAACCCTTATAACCAGCTGAATGATCTGTAGAAATCCAGTTGTGGAAACCGGTAGGTATGTGCAAAAGAGGAGCGGCCACTATTCCAAGGGGTCACCTACAGTGTGGAAGAAGAAAACCCTGATCCAACAGTATTTCTCAGTGACCTCACGATGCCAGGGGCCTTGGGAAAAGAGGGTAGTGTTCTCGCAGGGGAAAGGGCACTCCCGAGCCCAGCCGCAGCGCTAGAACTGAAAGGAACCATCCCTGCTTCGGGAAAACCCCCACCACCTTTCCCAGGTCGAGTCACCAGTGCCTGTGAGAGCAGCTGCTGGAATCGGGACACGCGCCCTTCACCCGTGTGAGCAGCAGGAGGATGAAGGCACAGCCCTGGCGGGAGGCGTGCCACCCCAGAAGGAGGCTGGGCGCTGACCACCGGCCCTTTCCAGCCCGAAGGTTTGGTCTCTGTTTTCCCCTGGGGGAAGAGGAGATGAGGGCGAAGCTGCGGAACAGTCTGGGGTGGGGCGGGGGGGCTCCCGTTCTCTGTACATCCTGAATGGGACCGGCTGGCAGGTCAGGAACCTCTACCTTCCCGCACAGGAGGACCGGCAGACCGAGCTCTCGAAAGGGCTGTTGTGGCTGCACCACTGAACTTGACCCAGCGCTGTGAGAGCACGTCCCCACCTCGGGCAGGCCTACCCACGGCGGCCGGAGCAGCGACCCAAATCCAAACATGGCACCTTTCTGGGTGGGACTCTAACCCAGAGACTGCCGGCCTGCCCTCCCCACCACCCCACTCCCCGGGTGCTGCCTGCCCTTCACACCTAGAAGACGAGCGCTCTCCCAGTGACAGAATCTGTCTGTTGTCGGAGCTGCGCGAAGTCCCTTTCAAAGCCGGAGAGCCAGGGGAAGCCAAGCGGCCTCCCCGTGGCTCGGTCTGCTCGTCTCCCAGCAGCGTGCGGGCGCCCCGGGCCGGGAGGAAGGAAACCCTAACACCTCACAACCTCTTAGGAAACCAAGTTGGGAGAAGAAGAACAAAGGCAACACCAAACGAGACATCGCAGGAAAAGGCAAGTGGTCTGACATCTGACACGGGAGGAGAGGCGTGTTAGTGTTGCTTCGACCCCGGGATACGGCCTGGCCTCCCCCTGCCTCGCCTGGTGCGTGTGGCCTGTGGTGTGGATAGAGGTTACTGGTATCAACGGCATATTGTCAGGTGCTGAGAAATGTGAGATGTATTGTTTTGTATATATACACATATAAAAAACAAGAGTGAGGTAGATAAATGTTTGAAAACCAAAACCAAGGAAAAAAAAAAAAAACCCAACAAAAGCAAAAAAAAAAAAACCAAAACCCAAAAACTGTCCTGTCTTACACACACACACACACACAAAAACCCTTTTCTCAGTATTTAAATTCATAATGGGGCTTCTCTACAGTGATTGAAACTGGTATCACAAAATAAATTAAAAGAAAACTCCTACATATAATACCTTCTTAATTAACTTTCTTTTTTCTCATTTTTTTTTTTTTTAAGGGAAAAAACTATGGGACAGAGGCTAGAGAAAATTGTAGGACTGAAGCTACCGACAAGCAGGAAAGCACTACACACTTGCTTTCTCGTGTTTAATCTCCAGTCACAACTAGCAATCATCATATTCGAGCTTTGTGTCTACTCATAATTTAAACATTTCCATCCCAGAAGCAACTCGTGTGCTGTCATCACTCTGGTGAGAAGTGCTAAAAACTAAACAAAACAAGACCCCCGGGCCCCGAGGACTTGGATTCCTGGCCAAGGAAAAGCATGCCAGTGCCAGGGCTCCGGTCCCCTGGGAGCGAGCATGGGGCTCCCCAGCCACCACGGTGGTGCTTGCCTCGACCGGGCCCTCCAGCCGCCAGACCTGGTAGAGGGCTCGCCGCCAACCTGAGGAGGCTGCCCCTGTGGCCCCTTCACCGCCGGTGCCAAGGAGGGGCCTAGGGATTTTCGGGTTCTAGAGACAGGTAAGTCAGTCTGGAGGGTGGCGGCGGGAGCCGCAGAGGGGCCCACTAGACCACGCCCGCTGCACCCTGGGACTCAGCAGCTGTTTCTCGTGGGATGGAAGGATTAAATATCCATAAAAAAAATAGTAACCCAAATGCCTAGTGTCTGCAGTTAAAACTGCTGTTGTACCCAAGAATTAAAAAAATAGATATATGTGTGTCACAACCAAAACAAAGGTGAGGGAAAGAGAAGGTGAGACTTTCCAACAAAGGCGACTAGAAACACTGAACAAGGATGTGTGAAGTATTTAACCTTTTTTTTTTTTTTCTGACCTGAGTTTGTATCGTGTCTTGCACTGTAACAGACCCCAGCGCCGTGTGGGAGCAGGCCGAGGAGCGGGGTGCCGCCCGCTGCCCGCCTGCGTCCCTCGCCAGCCTCGTGCCCACAGAGCCTCCGGGATAGAACATAACTAACGGGTGCGGGGAGCGGGGAGGGGAGGGTGTATTTATAAAAAGGCATCAAACAGTTCATGGCAAATTATGTTATAGAAGTATCAGTTACTGGGAAGAGAGGAAGAAAGTCACGCACGCTAGTACAAAGCATAAGAAGTTTCTTGGAGTGAGCAGAAAGGGAAGAAGGGTAGACCTGAAGGTTTTCATAGATTAAATCCACAAAGATAAAGGACAAAAAAAATAGCAGCTTTTTTTTTTTCTGTACAGACGTATAGATGAATATCTGAACCGTAAAAAAGTTATAAAAGTGACATTAAAGACGATGTGTATGCAAATGTTTCATGGTCTAACATAGAACTGTAAGACCCATGAAGAAGTCCTAGTAACAGAGAAAATATCAACAAAGCTTAGAATGCTTGAATCCATTTACTGCTTTTCTTCTTACTGTTGTGGTGGTGTTTGAATTTCTTTCCTTGCAAACCTGCATGAACAGTTGGGCTGAGTCCCTGGAAACCCCTTCCCATCTGCGTCCTGGGGGGCCGGGAACCGGTGGGGTGGGGGGCGGCCGAGGTGGGGGGACAGGAGACTGGCACGTGGACGACCTTTCCTCAAAGCCTGTCTGCCAGGCTCTCGACAGGGCCTATTTTCTCCAGAATTCCTGGGGGCTAGCAGGTGGGGGGAGGGTGGGGAAGAGGGGTTTCAGCCTCTCCCAGTCTCCACTGAGAGAAAAATCCCATTCTGTCCACTTCCCCCAAATAATAACCTAGTCAAAAAGCAACTGGACCTGTGTGAACGCAGGACTGGAAAAGAACACCAGGGGCGATCAGATGGAGTGTGTCCTCAACGTGGCTCCTAAATGGTGTGACTAGCTACCGTGCTCGCCCCATGCCTCTGGAAACAAGGAAACAGGTGCCGGGATCGGGAGGGAGGAAGTCGAGGGTTTTGGCAGAATCTGGCAGCATTAAAATGGTAACAACCTCGAATGCATGATGGCCCTTTGTCAATTTCATATGTCCCTAAAAAGGTGAAAGATACAGTTAAAAATATTCCGTCTCAACGTGTTTTTTGTTTTTGTTTTTTTTTTATAAAGACCTACGGTGACAGGCAGGTGTGTATGGGGGCGGGGGGGCAATGTGGGGCCACAGGGAGGGACGGCCAGTTCCTCAATCTGATCGAAAGGGTGTCCCAGCTGGGCTTGCGGCAAAGGTTTTTCCATTATGAAGCAGAGAGAAAGAGAAAGGGGAGAGAGAGAGGGAGGGCGGGAGACAGGTCTGAGAGAAGTGAGGAGTGACAGGGAAAGCGTGAGGAGACTCGATTCTCGAGTGTTCTGTTGCTATTAAGTGTTGTCGTTAAGGTTCTTAAAGGCCCATGTCAGTTAAGGGTTTGGGTAGGGAAATAAAAAGCTGCTTGCATATTGAAAAAAGGAACATCCCAAACGTGTTTACTGCAGAGAAGCCGTCTCCCGTGGGCAGCACTGGCAGTTCTGAAGATCCACTGAGGTACAAGAGGCTGTGAATAGATTGTTCGAACTCTCTCCCCCCACCCGCCGCCCGGCGTGTGCACACGTTACTGTTTGCACGGGATCCGGGATCCCAGGATCAGCAGGTCGAAGACTGGGGCAGAGGCAAGGCCCTCTCGTTCTTGCGTCCCCCGTTCATGTGCGCGTAAGGCTGTCTCTCGTCGAAGCTGGCTCGGAGCACCAGCACGCCAGGGCCTGGGCCGTTCTCGGCCTTGTGTCCTGAGTGTCTGTCGGGCAGCGGCAGGGAGGACGAGGAGGCGGAGGGGTCCAGGGGGACGCTCTCCATGTTCTCGGGCTCCAGGTCCAGCTCCTCCGGCTCGGGCGGCTTGTTCTCCTCGCTGTAGTAGAAGGACACCTCCCGGAAGCCGGGCTCCATCTCCTCCTTGACGCTGCTGATGATCTCCAGGAAGGAGGGCCTCATCTTGGGGTTGTACTGCCAGCACATGCGCATCAGCTCGAACCTGAGGTGAGGACACATGGCACATGGGCCCCGCCGCCAACGGGGGCCCCAGCCCAGCCACCTCCCCGGGCCACTCGCCGTGGTCCCCCGGCCACACGCAGAGACCCCGGGGGCGCTGCCGCCTCTCTGAGCCTCTGCCTTTCTCTCTCGATGGCCCGAGGAGCCTTCAGCTTCCCCTGTCCCATGTCCTACCATGGCTTTCGCTTCACCCAGGACCCAGGACCCTTCTCGGGGCAACACCTAAGCGCTCGTTCCCCGAGGAGGACAGATCTAGGTGTTATGGTGACAGTGCTAAGACATAAAAAGAGCGGTGCCTGGGTGGCACAGTGGGTGAAGGGTCTGAGACTCGGTTTCAGCTCAGGTCATGATGTCAGGGCCATAGGCTCGAGCCCCGAGTCGGCCTCTACTGTTCGCAGGGAGTCTACTTCAGATTCTCTCTCCCTCTGGCCCTCCCTTACTCTCTCTCTCTAAAATAAATATTTAAGAAAGAAATAAAAATTTAAAAACCTATACAGAATTCTGTTTAAAGCATCTCTTATAGCCACGGATGGAACATTATTTCCGGAATCAGGGCGCAGGAAACCTCTGGTGTCTCGGTAACAAGGGTTAGAAGCGATCGCAACTATCCCGACAGTGAGCTCTCTCTTAATCCCACCTCTGCTATTTCTAGGTTTCCTTCGGGGGCTGGGGACAGCCAGCAGGGGGCCTGCAGAACAGGCAGTGGGGCAGTGCGGCCACAAGATGGAAGGAGCTTGTGTTCCAAGTTGCCCCGGGGTCCTGTCCAGCGCCACCCAGGCTGCCTGGTGCGCACCCCACCACGCAGAGCCTGCCCTCGGATCCAGGCTGCACTGAACTAAGTGACAGTTCCAGCAAAGACCTGCATCCAGAGCCCAACAAGGCAGGAGGTGCCGGTGGAGGAGGCAGCAGACACGGTGTGACGCCCATGTGGGGACTCACCAGCCGGACCATGACGACATTTGGGTTGCAAACCTCTGCAAAACCCTCAGCGCCACGTGACCACTGGGAGTCTTCCTGGCAATGGGACGGGGCCCCCAGAGAGCCATAGCCTGTGCCCGGAAGGAGACAGGAGGAATGGGGTGGTGGAGCCAGCCGACCTAGGGGACACCTGGGCTTTGACAGTTCAGGATGGCCGGGGGGAGGAGGGGATGCTTCTGATTAACCCACAACCGAGACAGACCCAGCTGAGTAGACCTTGGGAGTGGAAAGGAAGGTGACGGAGCGAAGAACCAGGCCAGACCCAGAGATGGAGGAGGCCACGGTTCCGAGAAGGGCTTGGCCTGTGGCCCTTTCTTGCGTGAGCTGGAAGCAAAAGAACCTTCCCTCCCCACTGGTGTTCTTGCCAGAAAAGTTCTCTGTAAAACTTCTAGCTAAAGAGATGCTTTTCAATAAAGATGGCTCCATGGAACTCCCCATATTTGGGAAGCACGGAGACTCCCAGATTGGCTTCTGGCCTTCCTTCGGGCTGACCATTTGATGGACAGAGCACTTGCTTGTGTCTGGCCCCAGGGAAGAAGCCAGGGGAGAAGCCCGTGGGACCCAGAACCCAGTCTGCAAAGAGAATGCTCCTTAGCTGATGGCCCCAGCTACCTAGAAAGAACTGGGGAAAAGATGTCAAGTCGTTTGGAGGGAAAAGGATGTGTCTTTGAGGGAGGGTGGACATAGGAGAGAGGCTTTCCGCTCATGTTGCTACCTGTTTTTGTAAACCGTGTTTTATTGGACCAGCCACACCTATTTGTTTACATGTGTCTGTGGCTGCTTTCAAGGGACAACTTCTAGTTGAGTAGCTGGAAGAGAGACTGGCCTAGAAGCCCAAAATATTCACCGTGTGGCCCTATACAGAAAACGTCTGCCACCCGTCCTCCGGCAGAAAAATATCTGGAAAAAATGTGAAGCCTGACCTGATTGCCCCCTCCCCACACTACCCCTAACCCCTCGGCCACACCACTCACCGCTTGGCAGGACTGACCCCCCAGTTCATGCGCTCAGTGACACACACGGGGTGGCAGGCAGGGTTGGATACACGTGAGCTGCCTTCCTCCTCCCGAGCCTGGGAAGCAGGCGCCTCAGAATATGTGCCCATTTCGTAGCTGAAGAAGTGGAGGCACCAAGAGATTCCATGATCTGTGCGAGCAGTGAGGGTGAACGGGGTGGGGTGCTCCCCTGGAGAGGAGGGCTGGGCTTTGAGCAACACCCACCTCAGGAAAAGGGGCATTTTCTCAGCCTCAACAAAAGCAACCCTGGTCTTCCCAGGAGACCGGGTGCCTTTCCTCTGGTCACAGGTGCTCTGGGGGATTTGCACTGATAAACAGGGAGCTCCTGCCTTGGGTCCCCTGGCAAGCACGCCCACCTTCCCTGACCAGAGGAAAAGGACCCCCCTCCCCTCGCCCCCCAAATAAGTCAGGCCATAAATACACAGGACCCCTCTCTGTGGCTCGGCTGCAATTTCCTCTCTGGCTGACTGACTTGTCCCTGAATAGAAGCGCAGCAGGCCAGGAACACGTGATGAGCGCTGGCTCAGGGCTGCTGGGGTGGGGGCTGGGGTGTGTGTGTGAGGAGGTGCCACTGGCAGGGGAGTGACTGGAGTGACATCAGCACAAACAAGCCATGTGATGCCTCTCTTAACCCATCCCGGAGTCACAGCCCTTCCAGGGCTGCCCATAAAAGGAAGTCTTTTTCACTCTGTAGGATCCCAGACCTTGTTTACACTATCTCCACAAGAAAACTTTCCAGTAGGCTCTAGAAGGATTTATGGGCTGATAAACCTCTTCTTTAAAAAAGCACATGTTTTACAACTATTTGGCTTTGGTGAGGCCGAGCCGTCCTCTCCCGGATGCCCTCTTCTGGGGGCCGGGGAGGGGTATGTGCGGACCCTTTACCTGGGGCAGGAGGAGATCAAACGGGGCTGCTGGCTGCCCTGCCTGGCGGGGAAGGGTGAAGCCGTGTAAGGGAGCCCAGGGTGGCCCCGGGGGGTGGCGTGAGGGAACAGCGACGACTGGCTCGCTCCCTCCCATCCCGCACACTGAGGGCCCCGGGGTCGCACCCTACTCTCGGCCCTGCAGTGCACACACGCGGCTTGTGAGCACAAGCCAAGCAGTGAGATGCAGCGCGGCCTCCGTCCATGCGGCCACTGTCGCAAAAAAGACCAGATTCCAGAAAGGCCCGGAAGGGCTAGGTGAGCCCCTCCTCCACCTCCTCCTGGCAGCCTGGAACAGCCAGGATTGTCTCGTGAGCCTCTTCTCAGCTGGGGCCAGCAGTGGGACAGCAGGACCGCTGGACCCCCCCCACCCCACCCCACTCTGTCTTCGGGCCGAGATCAAATGCAGGGCCCAGGTACCCCGAGACAGCCCACGGTCAGAAGGCTGCGCAGGCGAGGATGGCCATTCCTGACTGTCCGGATTCTACTCCGGCGCCCGAGTCCCACCAAAGCAGCGTGGATCACCGGCGCCAAGGGAGCCTTAACTGGCAGAGCCTACTGAATCCGTTTCAGGTGGGCTCAAAAGTTCAAATTCTGGCTCACGTGCTGTAGACCGCCCCTGACAACTGTCTGGACATATGACACTGCGGAAGTGTTACTGAAGACCAAACGGCTTCTTGGCCCACGGCTTACGACTCCAAGCGTCCCCTCTGCTCGAGCTCTAGCCTGCGGCATGAGAACCCGGTCCCGCCGCCCCGCTTCCAAGAGCTAGGACCCGGCCTTGCCACCATCTCTGGGGTGTCAGCAGTCCGCATGTAGCCAGAGGGACGCAAGGACATTTGTGGTGTAAGTACAGAGCCGTGAGATGGGCTGTGTCATTGATTTAAAATGCGAACCACCGGCGAACCACGAACCAAAGCTGATCTCGTGCCCCTGGTTAAATTAATTCAAACGGAGTCTCAGCATTAAGACTACCAAGCCTGGATGGGACTCTATGTGGCTTGGACCACTCCGCCTTTCCTCGAAGCCACGGTGCACCTGGCCACTGGGGGACGGGTGTACCGGCCACTGCAGAGCAGTCCACCTCACCTGCCTGCGCGGACACTGAGCTGAGGGCCCCCGGCAGCCTCTGCTTCTCCCCCCCAACCCCTGTTAACACACTGGGGCCCGTTCAGACCCCTGGAGCCACACCATCGAAGGGTCCCTCTCCCACATGGAGGCCCCGCAGGGCTTTGGGGCAATTCCCAAGAGCTCAGTGACTCGACTCTCCTCTCCTCTGGGAGAAACAGGAGTCCGTCCTTGCCATGCCGGTGACCAAAGATGTCCTCTCCCAGAACCCTCCTTCACCCAGGCTCATCGATACGTTCAAGCCCACCAGACACTCCCTATACAAGCAACTTGCCTCCTTTCATTTTGTTATTTTCTTAGAAGGGAGAACAATCCGCCAAGGGGGGGCGGTTCTGGATGGCAAAGCCGGAAATGCCTCGTGAATTAAACATCTAATATCCACCGGCAACCTCTTTGTGTGAGTTTCCTGGTCAGTTCGTGCTGGGAACAGGAAGTGCGCTGCCTTTCCCGCGGCAGGTGGGCTGCTTCCCACGCCTATTAAATTAGTATCAAAACTCCGGTCACCGGGAGGTAGCTCAACTCTAGGAGTCCTACAAGTTTCTCAGCAGCCAACATTTATCCCAAAGAGGAAGCTCGAAAACAATACCTCTCCTCCCACCACCCCCAAACCGCGTGAACGCAATGCACACGTGCTTTCTTGGACTGTCTCTGAGCTTGCTACCACGCCACGGGCTCCAGCCACCGCCTCTGTCCTGCACCAGACACCTGGATGCGAATTCAGTGCGCATCACTCCTTGTGCTCCATGACTTAGATTTCCGCTCTGAAGGAAGACCTTTCTTATAATGCACTGACAAGAATATGGCAGCCACACCGTTCAGAGAGAACAGCCCCCAGTGACCGCCCCCGCCCCCACCGCCGAGCAGGCCCCCTGTAATCTCCAGCCACATCACGGAGGGCTGCCCTCACGATGTTAGGCGGGAAAGGCGACCATGGTTTCTGCTCTGCTCTGGAATCATTTGCTTTAGGGCAGGGGAGGCAAGCTACAGGTGCTTGTGGCCTACTGGCTGGTTTTGTAAGGCCTAGGAGCTAAGAATGGTTTTTTATACTTTTATGTGGTTTAAAAAAAAAATCAAAATAAGAATATTTTGTGACGCGAGGAGTACGGGAAATTCAAACTTCAGTATCTCCAAACCAAACTGTCCGGGAGCACAGCCGTGCCCAGTCGTGTGGCACATGTGACGGCTTTGGCTCTGTGATAGAGGTGAGTGGCTGTCACTGCGACCGTGTGGGCCCCTGGAGCTGGAAAATATTTCCTCTCTATCCTTCCAGAGGAAGCGTTTGCTGAGCCTGCTCAGGGAGAAGTCAGCTGCCTGGCACCTGGCCTCATGGGGTGCCACCTTGCAAGTGGGTCCCAGCCCTGGTCAAGCCCACTGTAGACAGCGGCCTTGGGCGGGAGACTCAGGCTGCAGCTGGCCAGCTTCCGCCTTCAGACACTCTGTGGGATGGCAAATGCTAATCATTGTTTTCAATTCTTAAGTTTGGGATAATGTCCTGCAGTGGAAAACTGGTACGGGTACAGGTCGGGAGAGGGAGCGTTTCTACGCTAGGCAAGAAAATGCACTAAGTGACTTTTTTTTTAAAACTAAGTGACCTTTGAGTCTCTTCTAACTTTGGGTCCTGAAGTCTAAGAGGCTAATTGGGAAGGTTCTTGAGGGACCTGGGAAACCCCGTTGCCTCCCACTCTGTCTCCGCCACCCTTTCCCCACCCCCCACCATTCACACTGCCCACTGAGAAGAGGAGCCTCCCGTCACTGGTGGGCCTACTCTGCACCCCAGGTTGAGGACCATGCGAAGTTCCCATGCTGGGCCCAGGCTCGGATGACCAGTGGGTTCCCCTGTCCCACCACACACACACACACACACACACACACACACACACACACACGAGCAATGCAAGGGTGCTGCTTTCCCTATGGCAGTGGTAGGTCCTCTCTCATACTTCCATGCAAACTGTCCATGGGCTAGAATGGGCTTCAGCTGAACAAACATTCACAAGCAGCAGCTAAAGGGCACAGGGCCCAGCTAATGTGCTCCCCAGCACAGGGATGCCACACTGAGTCACCCCCAGTCCCCAGGCCCTGCAGCTGGGCAGTCAGGGCCATGGGAACAAGGCTTCCCACACCTCCAAGGAGCTAGGGAGTCAGTTTTGGTAGCAACCCAGTCCTTCAGAAAAAAACACAAAAGCTTGGTTTGTTGATGGACAATGGTTTCTGCTTCCCAAGCTGTGGCAGCTGGACCCTAAGATGCTCCCCGAGATTCCTGCCCCTGTAACCCCTCACCTGAGTGCGGGTCGGACCGCGGATGACGACGGGATTTCCCTTGGCTATTTTAGTTTTCTCATCAGCTGACTCTGAGTTAACCACAAGGGAGATTATCTGGGGTAGATGTGGCTTAATCAGGTAAAACAAAAGGTAAAAGCAGTGGAGAGAGGGTTTCCTGGGTCTGAAGAAGTAAGCTGCTCAGGTGGGAGAAGACAGTCTCCAGAGGGTGACAGTCCCGCAGCCACAGGACTGAATCCTGCGGACAACCTGAGGGGCGTGGAGAGGGAGGCCCAGAGCCTGGGACGATGGTGGCCCCAGATTTCAGTCGGCTGAGACTGAGCAGAGGGGCCAACCCACCTGCGTCTGGATTCCTGCCCCAAGGAAACTGCTGAGAGACTCAAATGAGCGAGACTTTCAGGCTGTTGAGGCCAGTTTCCCTGGTTACCTGACAGGTATCTGCCTCATGTTTGCAAACCATCCTGCCGCTCGGAGGCAGCCTGAGACAGTGCTCACGTGAGGCAGATCTAGGGGGTCTTCCACATAGACACAGGCGCAGCCCCGCAGTCCCTCTGGGATCTTTCCTCACGTGAAGCCAAACAAGTCCTGAAAAGCACTTCTGGAAAATCCCTGAACTGGTCCCCAGGTCCGAGGTACTAGTGGTGGTAGCCTACCTTCCATCCACTGGGATCCAGAAGAATCTCCAGGCCCCACCTTCACGTGCGTGTTAAAACCAAGTGCACCATTCTCTACCTGTCCCTGTCCTGCACCCAACGACCCCGCCCTAGGCCACCTTCACAGCCTCCTCTGACTTGTTCCTCCTCCGCCAGACAGTGAGGCCCAGCCGCCTTCCGCAGCCCTGGCCTCCGACAGCTTCTCCTAAGTGCCGAGCAGCGAGGCCCAGGAGGCTCGAGGACGTTCTGCGTTAGGCTCCCCGGGGGTCACTGCCTGAAGCTCCAGGGAGCATGACCCTTGCATGGTTTACGACTTCTGTCTACGCTCAGCAGGGAGGACACCTGAGGGCAGCCCCGCGGCGGAGGCAAGTGCAGGTGCCAGTTCTTGCAGGCCTGCCCACCGCTGCGGGAGGCTCTGGAACGGGGTCAAGAGCGCTCACGGTCATGCAGGTATTCCCCATGACACCCCCTTTTTAAGCTTTGCAGGGAGAAGATGGGTAAGGATTGCTTTGGGCAAATACTCCACAGAGACGTGTGGCTTGAGAGGACCAGTGCCAACTGGTCCATCAGAACCCTAAGGGAGACGGAGGGAAACTGAGGCAGCCCCATGAAGGCACAGGTTCCCACCATCAAGAAGACCCTCTTCGAAACCGCCCCCCGGCCATCATGGCGTCCCGCCGGCCTGAGAGACTGGCTCCCAGAACTGCACCCCCCACCCCAGGTCATGGGTCAGGGAACATGGAGGGGGTGTGGCGGGAGCCCAGGGAGGACATACAGCATGTCGGGACAGTTGTCCGGCTTGTCCAGAAGGCCGCCCTCCATAACGAAGCGAAGGACCTGCTCGTTGGACAAGCCCTGGTAGGGCTGCTCGGCCAGCGTGGCGATCTCCCAGAGCACGACCCCAAAGGACCTGTGGGAGAGAGGGGACAACATGAGGGCTCCGAAAGGGGACCGCTGACCGTGCTGGCCCTGTCCGCCCAGCACCTTCCGGGCCCGGGGGCAGCCACCCGCGCGTCCTGCTGTGGGCCCGGCACTGGCAAGCTGTGCACGTCCGTCTCCCTCAGTTGCTGCTCAAGGCTCCTGCACAGGAGACACAGCCCTGGGGCACAGTGGAGGAAGCCAAAGGGCAGGGGGTTTGCAGGGGCCCCCGAAGGACTAGGAAGCACCTGAGCACTCCTGGGAAGCCCGGACAACCTGAGGTCAGGGCCCCAGCTGTGCAGTGGGCAGGACAGTCTCCCAAACGCACTGTATCCTGTAATCCAAAGCAGATCCCCAGGCCCTGCCGGGACCACGGGGCAGTGGGCTCGAACGCAACCCTAAGGACAGCCAAGCCGGTGAACGAGCTGCCCCGATTTGGGAAGCTGTACCCAAGTAGCTCTCAAGCCTGCCTGCAGAGTAGAGTCTCCTGGAGAGTTTTTAAAACACACGGTGCCTCGGGTCCCTGACCACAGTTCGGATCCCATCGGTCTGGAGTGCTGGAAAACTCACCGGGGATCCCCCAGGGCCAGTGGGGGGCAGTGGGGAGAGAAGCACTGGGGGGCTGTGGGAGCTGCCGGCCTGTGGGGGGCTCAGTCTCATGGCGGGGGTGGGGCCCCCGAGGGAGCGAGGAGGGCGGGACTGGCTGGTTTTGGGGCTCCCGGGCAGCTGGGCGTCCTTAGGCAGAGTTCAGCCAAGTGGCAAAGGGGCCAAGAAGTAATTCAGCAAGGGGAGCAGTGAGCGACTCTGCCAAGCATGCCGTCTGTCTGTTGGTTTAGAAGATCCAATGACCCGAAAACAAATTAAAATACATATACACGCACACCGAAAGGTCAGGCGGGTAGTGTTTAAAGAGGCAATGCTGTAATCTGCAGAGTAAAGGTGCCTTCCCGACACACACGGCCGGCTTGTGCAGCTTCTCCTCCGTCTGTTTGCCTTTACATTCAGTTCATTTTGGTGGAATAAAGCAGGCTCGCCAGCAGCCCATGGCCCGAGGGGCTTCCGATGGGACTCTGTGAGACCAGGGGTGCTGGCAGAGCCGCATGGAACATTCTGGGGCCCGGCGCTTCCCGCTCGGGATCCTGAGCCAGGAGGGGCTCAGACTCTACCACAATTGTGAGCGGAAGGCTTCTGGGCAAATTGCTGTTGAGAGCAGACGTGGGACATGAAGACAGAATCTTAGCAGAGGACGCACCCAACCCAAGGTCCTTTTTAATTTCCAGTGGCCAAGAGTCTTTAATGTTGCGTAAAGGACCTAGAAAAGCCAGAGACCGCAGAGGCCCCGGTGTGGCATTCAGAGGCTCTGCTGGGGCGGCCGGCCAGCTTCTCCATCAGCTTCGGCGGTGCGATCTCCTACTGCAGGGCACCTGGTCCCAGCGGCCCATGCCCCGGGGGCCACCGCTGCCACGCAGGGCAGCCCAAGAAACAGTCAGCTTGCCGTGTTTGCTGACTGCAGGCCGGGGGAGCATCTGTGAGCGTGGCTCCCTCCCGAGACACCTGTGCTCCGCAGGCCACAGCACTCACTGGCTCACTCACCGGCTCCTGTCTGGACCCTTCCAGCCGCTCTGGCTCAAGCTCCCAGTCACAGTCACTTGGCCGTCCATAAACTTCATGTGTCACAACCACAGTCTATCCCACAGCCCTGTTCTTCTGGCCTCACTGGGGCTGTCCACCCTGGGTCCCCTGTCCCTCCACCTCCTTGGAGCCCAGCACCACGCCCCAGGATTCCGTTGGGGCGCCAGCACCTGACTCCAAGCAGCCTCAGGCTTCAGCTGATGGGAACATCTTAAACCACAGTGCCGGGTCCCACTCCTGGGTCCTTCTGCCTTCAGCGGCTCTGCGGGTCTTTGCAGAACCTGAAGGATCAGGCCCAAGCCCCTGACACAGCGCTGGTCTCTCTCTCCCCAACCCCCCTCAGGGGAGTCCCACCGTCCTCCAGAAGCAGCAAGCACGTCCTGCCACCATGGCTTCCCCTGCATTCCCGCTGCCAGGAACCCGCACCCTCACGGCTCCAGCTGGGACAATTCATACTTTAAGGTGCCACACGACCTCATCTCTCCTGGCCAGGCTTCCATGACTCCAGTCCCTCAGGATCACTTCCTCTTCTCCATAAGACTTCGCCCCTCAAGGACAGGAGTCCTTCCCGCCACCGAGCCTTTCCTGGGCCTCACCAGGCCCTCGTGATCACACCCGTGAAGTAACATGGCAGGTAAGAGGCCCGGCTCTCCCCCAGAGGCCTACCCCGAGTGACTCCTCTCTGATGTCAGTGTCACTTGTCAGGCAGGGCCACTTAATCCTGGAGTCTGGTCATCCTTCTCGGGACGTGACCAGCTGCAGGGAGTCTATGGATGGAGGCTGAACCGACTCTACCCAACACCGAGACGCCTCCCTGGCATCCCGGGTTGTCACAGGAGCCATTTAAACATCAGTCAAGCTCCTGTGGGCTTCACGAGGCGTGTAGACATTCCCAAACAGACCTCACCCACGGACGGAGCAACCAAAGCCCCGTGATGTCCCACGGGTTGACCAAGGCCACACAGCCAGTCAGGGACGCTGAGAAAGAGGCAAAACCCATGTGTTTCTCGAAGCAGGTACTTAGCAATGTGGCACTTTTTATGTGAACATAAAACCAAGTCACGAATTCCGTGGACACGGCTCTTCCTGAAACATGGAACAAATGCCTTCGTGTGCTATCTTTTTGAATTATGAGCATTGCTTTCCCCAGAGACAGTGCAGCTTGCTGTGAATCTCACAGGTCAGTTTGCTGTGAATCTCACAGGTCAGTGCTGGCGCTGCCTGGGGTCAGCATTCAGGGACCGCGCCTCTGCATACAAGACCGGATTGTGTCACTGTCCCACCTGCCAGCAGCTCAAGACCTAGAGAGAGATCCATGTTCTCCTCTCAATATTTGAGCCACTAGAGAAGCAGATGATTATAAGTGGGTGCAACCAGCCCTGGATATTTGTGGCTGTTTGGAAACCTTAGTGAGTCAAGAAATGAAGACTGTTGGAGACGGTCCGCATACCCAGGAAGGGAACACACTTGTGTCTCCTGACCCGAAGGAAATGCTGGCAGGGACACAGGGCTAGAGAGGAGCCAACACCGGGTCCAAGGGCCTGGGAATAAAATCTCAAAGGGGCACAAAAAAATGTAGAAATGTCCAAACTGCAGAAAAGAGACCCCTTCCTGTGACTCCGAGGCCCGTCTTATCAGAAACACAGCACGGTGTGCAGCTCTGCCTCAGAGAAGGGCCAACAGGTACCACCAAGAGACTGATCTGAGCCTAACATGAGCAAGACTAGCAAAGAGCAGGGACGTCTTAAGAAGTAAGTGGTCTGTTTCCGTCCCTGGAGACGTGAGCAGAATCTGCTCAACTACTAGCTGTCGGACACCATGGATGGGACCTGGGGGCTGGATGTGACCACACAGATACCCCCCAGGCCTGGGATTCTGGGGTCTCCTTTATAAAGTCAAATAAAATTCTTTGTCTCTCTTTCTAGATTTTCGACTGTTTAGGAATGACTATGCTATTGACTATATTCTAAAATGACTGGGGCGCGTGGGTGGCTCAGTCAGCTAAGAATCTGCCTCTGGGTCAGGTCACAATCCCAGGGTCCTGAGATCGAGTCCCACGTCGGGCTCCCTGCTCAGCGGGGAGTCTGCTTCTCCCTCTCCTTCTGCTACTCCCCCTGCTTGTGCTCTTTCTCTCTCTGTCAAATAAATAAACAAAAACTTAAAAAAAAAAAAAGAATAGGGGCACCTGGGCAGCTCAGTCGTGAAGCGTCTGCCTTCGGCTCAGGTCATGATCCCAGGGTCCTGAGGTCGAGCCTTGTGTCGGGCTCTCTGCTTGGTGGGAAGCCTGCTTCTCCCTCACCCACTCCCCCTGCTTGTGTTCCCTCTCTCACTGTGTCTCTCTCTGCCAAATAAATAAATAAATAAATAAAATCTTAAAAATAAAAATAAAATAAAATAAATAAGAATAAAAACCTTAAAAAAAAGATTTCCGTTCCTTTGACAAGCTTTAAATCCTAGGCACTCTTCACCAACATCTTGGCTGGCCTACCCTACCTACCTGTGTCACCCTTGAAGGCTGTGTTAAAAAAAAAAAAATCTAATGCCTGGACATTGAATGCAACGAATACCAAATACCCACTCTTGTTTATTTAAATATATGATTGGTTCATGATCAATGCCATCAAGTGGGAGAACACGGGCATCAAAAGCTCTCTATGTGTCCTTCTGTTGCTGTTTGTCCCAGTTGTTGCTAACCTGAGTTTGGGCAAAATTTGCCTGGAGATATTAATAACTCCAGTTTTATCGTCCTATTCTGCCCCTTGTTTTCCCTGGCTCTCACAGTTTTCTCTATTTTATCGTACTGTAAGCTGACCTTGGAGCTTTTGGAGGCACAGGGGCTAGAATAATGAGATGCGTGAACAGACCCGGGCCTGTCCCCGCCCCATCATCTTTACATCTAAAAATGACGGTGAGCACTTTGATTTGACAGCAAAGGGATAACTACCCCGGACAGGCTGATTGCAAAACAGATCTCATATGTGAACTCGAGAAGCAACTGTGCTTTGCCGGGTCATATTCAAATGCTATTTCCAATTTGCACCTGTCTTCAAAGGAAGATCCAAGGCCCTTGAACTGTGAAAGGTACATGAGGTTAAAAAAAAAAAAAAAAAAAATGATGTCGGTCACTATTTAAATAGCTCCTGTGTGTGCTCGTCCAGACAAGTGGAGTGAACAACTACCATTTCTATAACACATCAGCATTGGGATCTTCGGAGGGGACAGCCAAGAAACGAGCTGACGTGCTAGAAGGCAGATGTGCCAGGACCTCAGCCTGCCAAGGACCCCAGATGTATTTTAGAACCTGACCTCCTCTCTACAAGGCTGCTGATGAACCACAATAGTAAAACTAAGAGTTGTCTGCACTCCGCAGCTGGTAAGCTTTCTACCCTGAGACACATTGATCTTTAAGGGAGACATTCTGCTTTCCATACCATTCCTGGGTCAACGATAATGGGGCCCACGGAAAAAGGACAGAAGCAGACAGGACCAACAAGAAAACATAGCCGGACTCATACGCTTTTCATCTAAATAAAGAAATGTCTGCAACCTCAAGTTTGAATCAGGTAAGGCAACCACGCACATGCAAAGTATCTGTTGGGAAAGATAAAATGAGAGCAGGCAGGCCGGGGAGAAGGTGAAGTTCTCTGACTGCCGGTGTTCTGTTACTAGGGCTCCTGGCCGCTTAGCGAGCAGCTACGGATCGGAAGAAAGGTTGGTCCTATATATTTTTCAGATCCCACAAATGCCCTTAGCGAGGTTGCCCACAACAGGAACCTTAGACAATGCAGGAGTGTGGCCCACATAACACTTTTGGGCTGAAGCTGGAAATGGGGTAAGAGTGAACAGAAAACAGGAGAAAAATAAAGCCCTTGAGACTGAGCCAATGGGATCTGTGGAGGCTGGAGGGTGCCGGGCTTGTGTTATAGAAAAGTCTCTCATACCAGACGTCAGAGTGAGTGGTGAAGACTCCATCCTTGAGAGACTCGGGGGACATCCAGCGCACAGGCAGCAGCCCCTTTCCTCCTTTCCGGTAATAGTCTGTCTCGTAGATGTCTCTCGTCATACCAAAATCTGTAAGGTGGAGAGAAGGGCTGCAGGTGAGGGTCCCATGCCCACATCCAAGGGGGAGTGCACTTCAAGGAGGCTGGACAATTGTATAAGGCAGACTCAGCAAGGGATAATTGATTAATCACATGCCAAGGAAATACCAAGAAATCTCGGCTTTCAAATAGGTTTCTAATTTGAGTCTCCAAAAAAGTTAATTCCAGAAGTGCTGTGGTGGCTGAGTCGGTTAAGCGACCGACTTTTGATTTCAGCTCAGGTTGTGATCTCAGGGTCATGAGATCGAGCCCCAAGTTGGGCTCCACACTCAGCCGGGAGTCTGCTTGAGATTCCCTCCCTCTCTCTCTCCTTTTGCCCCTCCCCCTGCTCTCTCTCCTTCTCTCTTTCAAATAATCATTTTTAAAAAGTTAACTCCAAATAAATAAATAGTTAATTTCTTTATTTACTTAAAAATGAGAAGCATTTACAAATTATCGAGCCATACAATTTATTAAGAAAATACATACTGTGTAGACCCAAAGGTCACTTTTATGTGGTTTTAAAACCTGGTGAAATAAACAAGGGCGTGTTGACTCTTATTGCCTTGGTAGCACTGCCTACTGCCAGAGGAAATAAGGTAGTTTTGCTGCTTAATATGGGGGAAAATATTGAAATTACAAATCCACGGGGGAAAAAAGTACCCTAAGATGCCGGGGAGAGGCTATTTACTAGGCCCCTGGAGCTATTACTCAATAATGTTTTTCAACATAATACTCCCACTCATTTTTGAAAACTTCTTCCATTTTCCAGTCTCCAGAAGATGTCACGTAATTACACTTGAAGGCAGGCTTGCTTTATAATCCTAAATTATTGCTTCTTTGTCAGATTTTGATTTTCCACTCAATCGTACAACCTTTTCTTACAGGGACTCTTCCGTTCTCCTTCCCAGGAGAAAGGGCTGCTCTCCTTTCTAAAATGTTCATTCATGTCTCTAACTATGCCACAAAGCCGTCAGGCTACAAAGCAAACAACACGGGGAATAAAGTTCCTTGGACGTTAACCAACACAATTTACTTGTACTGAGCTGAGGGCCATCAAACTGCCTCTGGTGAAATTACTTGTCATGTTTGTAATCCAAGAGACACTGGGCATAGGAAAAATAGGGGTTTTGAACCCTAGTGAAGAATAAAAATGAATGCTGAAGTCTTATCTTGGAATTAATCCAGTGACATGCAAATGAGAGGACTTGCCTTTATTTGCACAGAAATGGAAAAAAAAAAAAAAAGGAAATCCCAGAAAAAGAACACAAGTTATTTTTTAACACAAAAGAGAAATTTCAAATTTTAGTGAGAAAAACCACAAGTACCAGGAAAATGTCACTTTAAATGTGCCACCTCGTTAAACGGCAAATATGGTCCTTGTTGATTTGGACTTCTGAAGGCAAGAGGCACAATACTAGCTCTCCCACCGTGATGCGAAGCCAAGAAGAAAGGAGTGTGAACTGAGCTCCTGCATGTAACAGGAAGAGGGTGGGAAGCACAATGCCAATGGCTGGAGGACATAACATCTACAGAGGCCTAGGCATGTGCTTATAGCCACCTGAACCCACTTCTTCCCACCATCTCATCTGCTGTATCAGCATGCCCATCTCAGAGAGACAGAGACTGAGGCTCATAGAACTTCAGGCACTTGCCCCAAGTCTTATCTGTTATTGGCAGAACCAGGATTTAAGCTCAGGCCTTCTACATTCTCTGGTGCTGGGGAACGGGAACTGGCTGGCATCTCTGTGGGAACAATCTGAGTCCTCATGGAGAAGGGAGGGCAATGCAAAAGCAAGGGCAAGTGAGCAGGAAGCACAAAGAAAGTCCAGACAGCAGCCAGAGAGGCTCTTCCTTGGAAACCCGGGAGCATGACAGCCCCTCAGGCTTCAAGGCGCACCAGATGTGCGGAAGCTTCAAAGGTCCAAATCCAGGGACTGGTGGCTCCTGAATGAGTAATTCTGAGGACCAAGGGATGTTTATTCTATGATACCGTTCCACTCATCACCTCTGTGTCCTACAGATGGAAAATCTCATTTGGTAACTATTCTAGAGGCGATACTCACTGTTCACAATTGAAGGGCCCAAACAGTTCATTCAGAATCATTGCTAAAGAAAAAAATTATTGCTAAGACTGTATTTCCAGAATAGACAGTTCAAGAGCTAGACAAAGAGGTGAGTTTTATTTCACTTTATTATCTTTTCCATACTTTGAATGCATCATGCCATTCCCTTTGGGCCTGCAAAGTTTCTGCCGAAAAATCAGCTTATAGTTTTATGGGGTTTCCCTTGTATATAACTGTTTTCTTTTTTCTTGCTGCTTTTAAAATTCTCTTTATCACTACTTTTAGCCATTTTAATTATTATGTATCTTGGCGTGGACCTCCTTGGGTTGATTTTACCAGGGGCTCTCTCTGCTTCCTGGGTCTGTTTCCTTCCGCAGATTGGGGACTTTTTCAGCTATTATTTCTTTATTTAATAAATTTTCTTTCTCTTCTCTTTCTGGCACCCTAAAATGTGAATGCTATTATGTTTGATAGTGTCGGTGACTTCCTTTAACCTATCCTCTAACTTCCTTTAACCTATCTTTTGTTCCCATTCCCTTTGGTTGCTTTTCATGACTCTCCCTTCCAGCTCATGGATCTGTTCTTCTGTCTCCTCTACTACTTATTCCCTCTAGTGTATTTTTAATTTCAGTTACTGAGTTCTTCATCTCTGATTGGTGCTTTGGTATATTTTCTATCGCTTTGTTGAAGGTCTCAAATGAGGACCTCCACTCTTTTCTCAAGTCCAGTGAGTATCGTTATGACCATTACTTTGTATTCTCTATCAGGCATATTGCTTATCTCTGATTTGTTTAGCTCTGTTGTTGTGATTTTGCCCTGTGCTTTCATCTGAGACATATTCCTCTGTCCCCTCACTCTCTGTGTCTGTCTTTATGTGCTAGGACAGTCAGAAAAATCAAAGAGGTTAATTTTAAATAGATTTTGGATATAAAGTGTCCCCTGCAGTTTCTCAGGATAAATATTTGATGTTTTTCTGAACCATCATCATCTCATAGTAGGAAGATAAGGGTCCTGGTAAGAGCAGGTATATTCCTGGGCATTTCTGAGGTTGTATGTGGTTTTCGTTTTGTTTTGTTTTTAGATCAGGATTAAGAGATCAAGGCAAAGCCTACACCTAAAGGTTGAAATAAATTTCTAACTTACACCAGAAGTGCAATCCAACCCCCCCCCCCGCTTTTTTTTTTTTTTTGGTATTTGAGTGGATGGTGGCAACAAGAGGTCTAACCAGCAGGCTGGTTAGCTAAGTATTACAACAGACAGGTCACGAGTTTAGAAGTTGATCAACCTGCACATGAACCCCAATTAGCAGTGATATTCCCTTACCTGAGGGATTGCCACTGCCCTGTCACTGCTCCTATTCTATGTAGGGCCCTCACCATCAGGCGATCTCACCTCTTAGAAAACTCCATGGACTACTGGAAGACAAAGCTCCTTTCAGGCTTAGAATATTAGGGGAAATACTGATAATTTGGATGGCAACTTTTATTCCCAAGTCAAAAATCACCTGAGGATGTCGCCTCAATTATTTGCGTAACTAATGCTTAGAACTGTTCTGCCAAGAAATGCCTCAAGTGCCAGGAGAGGCTACCTCAGGGACCACGGCCTCAGTCCACCCCTGCCCACTACTTGTTCCGCTGTGTCCACATGTGCAGTAGGGATTTGAGCCAACCCGGCCAGATTTTCGATCGACTATCAATTGGAGACAACCACGTTATTCCCAAGAGCAAGACTCTGTACTCATGGGATGCATTGGAAAACCTCTTTGCACATTGGCTAATACCAGCTCAGTTCCTACAACATGAGTGAGTTTAGTTTTTGCTCGGCTCTGGAGAGCTAAGAACACACCTCCGATTTTGACTGTGAAATCTTCGGCCACCATGCAGTTCCGGGCGGCCAGGTCTCTGTGGACAAACTTGTTGGCGTTGAGGTATGCCATGCCGTCTGCAATCTCCCCAGCCATCTGGATCATCTTGCTTAGGCTTGGAGGTGCTAGGACTGGATTATTCTGTTGGAGATTAGGAAAAAAAAAAAAATTCACATGAGAATTTAGGCACTCTTCCCACCCTACATTCTTTCAGGGTGCACAAATCCATCTTGGTTCAACCTGAGCGTCACAGGTCATTCTGCTAAGAAACAGTACTTGCTCAGAAGGAACATATTATTATGGAGACCAGAGCATCTGCTTCGTGGTAAAGTCATGCGCTTGCTCACTGACCACATCACAAAAAGCTGCAGCGAGAAACACCAATTAGCACAACTTGGGACCAGCATTTTCTATTTTGGGTAGCACAAAAGTTATTTAAAGTGAAACTAACAATTTCTGATATTACGAATTCTTGGTTATTCAATTTAAAACACATTTTTTTTTTTAAAGATTTTATTTATTTATGTGACAGAGAGAGACACAGCGAGAAAGAGAACACAAGCACGGGGAGAGGGAGAAGGGAGAAACAGGCTTCCCGCTTAGCAGGGAGCCTGATATGGGGCTCGATCCCAGGACCCTGGGATCTTGACCTGAGCCGAAGGCAGACACTTAACGACTGAGCCACTCAGGCACCCCTCAGTTACTCAGTTTTTATCAGTTCCTATGTTCCTTTATTTCTATAATGAAAGTCCAGGTAAAAGGATGGAGAAGATATTACAAAGGCTATGCGGAAATAAGCAGGTGTGTTACCCAAATGGACACCATATGCCTTTTTTCCCACATAAGCACTGTTATAAAATTACTTGATCTTTCTCTTTCTCTTCAACTTTCTTCTAAAGTACAAAAATAACAAGATTAATGTTTTCACCTTACAATATGGCATTCCTTGGATTATCGTTTTCCGTGGGCACCAAGGAAAACGGGCACTTGCCAATTAATTTAAGTCCAGGTGAAGCTTATTTCAGAGGCGGAAGAATACAAAACAGTGACAAGTAACATGGATAAGAATTTCCTTTTTGCAGAGGAGGGGAATACTGGCTTTAGAATTAAAGAGCAAATAATAATCATAATAAATCCATTTGGAAAAAAAGGTTTATATAAGACATGTGGCCAGGGCGCCTGGGTGGCTCAGAGGGTTAAAGCCTCTGCCTTCTGCTCAGGTCATGATCCCAGGGTCCTGGGATCGAGCCCCACATCAGGCTCTCTGCTCAGCAGGGAGCCTGCTTCCTCCTCTCTCTCTGCCTGCCTCTCTGCCTACTCGTGATCTCTGTCTGTCAAATAAATAAATAAATAAAATCTTAAAAAAAAAAAAAAAAAGACATGTGGCTAAATCTCTCCATCCTCAAAAACAAAATACAAAGCCAATCAGCTTGCGGCAGTTTAGATGCTAACCACCTCTTGCTCGTGCTGGTACAGTAGATTTTACCTCGGTTTCCCTGACTACAGAGAATCTGTTACAACACTGCAAAGCCACATTTCTCCGACAGGTCCCACACGCCACCTCCCCTGCTCAAACCCTGTGGAGCGTGGGCACAGCATGCCTGGGTGGGGTCACTGCTGGGAAGACAAGCTGGGACCACGCATGGAAAGTGCCTGACAGTGCCTGGACCCTGGGCAGTAGTTGGCTTGGCGGCAGTTGGCTTTGTCCAGGGACGTGCTAGTTTCTGTTGAAAGCTGCCTTCTAGAAGCAGGGTAACAATCCTCCAAGTACTTTCCAGTGAGTTCCCTACGCTTGACATACCTTTACCTCCTGAAGAGACTATCAACACGGTCTCTGGTGATTTAAAATACTTATCAGTGAGTTTCCCAGGGAAGTGACATGATGTCCCCAAGGGTAACCCCGAGCCACCACTTTCTTTTACACAGGAACCTTGTTTAGACAAGCTGTTTCTCCCCCTGGACCCACCAGTGCCTTTTTAACCTTTTTGGGCCTCTAGAAATGCATGGTATGCTAGAAAATGTGAAGTTTATGCTCACGATCCTTCAGCTGAGGAGTATTAAGTATGTGTGTTTACTAGACGTGGTCATTCATAATTAATACGAAAAACAGACTCAATGAAAGGAACCTGGTTATAAGTATCAGAAGAGAGGGCTGACACTTTGTCGGCTCACGGTGCCTCAGTGCCGTTCGTTCAGACATTTTAGAGAGCGGAAATCTTTCATTTGCTTAGAGCTACTGAAGACATGTATACACAAACACCCACATTTAGCCAAGTAAATGAGCAAATCTTCACTTGGGGAGAAGATGCCAAGGAGAATATAATGAATCTGCAGGACAAGCAGACGTATTTTTATACTTGACATGAGTTAGGAAGAACAAGTTTAAATCTGACAAATCTTAAAGTGAATTCTAGATCTGAAAAGGACTCGGGTAATCATCTTGTCCAACCCTCTTATTTTACACGTGCGGATGCCGTGGTGCAGGGGCCCGGAGCGGCTGCCTGAGGACGGCAGACAGCTAAGCAGCCAAGCCAGGACTGAGACAACGTGTTCCAAATGTTGATTCTGGGCCTGAAGCCGGGGAGGCAGGGAGTGAGGCTTCTGCACTTTTCAGAGGTGCCTCGAAATGAATCTGGTAAGAACTCTGGTGCCATGCCTCTCTAGCCGCCCGTCTCAGGAAGTGGTTCTCATGCACACTAGCTTGTGAATGAGCAAAGTGAGCCGGGGAAAGGTATTAAGATTTGGAGAGCTGGGGACTCATGCCAGCAGAGCAGGGGAGTATGAGGTGTGCTGTCCATCCCTCAGCCCGCAGGGGCCTGGGCCACACTCGGCCTCGTGACTCTCCCAGAACCACAAGCATCATCTGCTGTGGATAAAGGAAGCCACACGTGAACAGGTGTTCAGAGCTCAAATTAAGGAACTACTACGATGTGGGGGATAATGAAGCTGCAGATTAAAAGAAAACAGAAGATTAAACTCAAGCAGAGAAAGGATGTAGGCATTCAAAAGGGGTAGAGAAAGGGAAGGACCCTGGCAGAGGCAAGCAGGTGCAAAGCCTACTCAACGCCAAGCAAAGTCAGGGTAAAGGTTAGGATTTTAAACTCACGGAGGCAGCCCAATGAAAGGCGGATGTTGTCGGTATTATTTGTAAGTGTTTATCTACGGGGTTATTCTCAGAATTCCTCCCTTTACAGGTCATGCTTCCACATGCTAAAAAGATGGCCTGTGGGTTCCTGCCACAGAAGAGGTGACTAATGAGAAATTGCCCAGGATTTCTGCCAGTGTAGACTGTGAAGCTTGTAAAGCAAATGGAACTTTCGCCTAGACGAAGAGACGGTCCCGCTGAGGCGATTATCACTCTACCTCAGGATCTGGCCTGACCTGCAGGTACAGTGTGAGAAACAGGGCTTCCTAGCCTGGAAGGCGCAGACCAGGCTGGTGTCGGGGGCGGCGGGGTGGGGTGGGGTGGGGGAGGGGCTCGTAAATGAGCCGACCGCTTGGGCACGGAGCTGAGTGGGAAACCATCCCGGCAGGAGTATCGTGTCCACCTGACACAGAACTCTGATAAGCATTGACTCAGACACTGCTTGCCACCACCACTGACCCTGAACCGGGCGTGGCTGGGCCCGGGGTGGACAGCCAACGCCAAGGTGGAAGGGAGATCTGCTCAGAGGACCAGTGAGCAGAGAGGTCAGGGGAGGAGATGGTTCCTCCTGGCCAAGGTCGGCCGGGGGGGGGGGCAGGAAAGGCTTCAGGGAGGCAGCTGCCCTGACATGGGTCTGCGGGGTGGGAATCAGGGGGCGCCGGCAGTGCAAGGGGTAACGAGCGGTGGAGGGAATGCAGCAGCAGATACACAGAGGGGTTAGGTAAGGCGGTATCTGAGGAAGGTCAAGTGCCTCCTGCGAAAGCTCACAGTCTCCCTCTAGTCAGGGAAATCGTTCTCACGAAGGACCAAGCGTACAGCAAGAAAACATTTGATGCTGACAGTCAGTAGATCTAAAGACGCTGTGGCTCCTGGGGGAAGGCAAGGCGTTCGAGAGAGGACGGGTAACGTGAAGTCGGTTAAAACCAAAACTGACCTCTATTTCTGGCCTCAGAGACCGGAGATAGCTTTTGAGATCGCCCCGAGTCATCAGTTCCATGATGACCAGCGTCGGCTGGCCCTGGGACACCACGCCCAGCAACCGCACCTGGGAGGGAGGACAGAAGGGAAGGGCTCAGAGGGTGAGGGTGGCCCACCACGGTCCCCACCCACGCCGCCGGCACTGCAGAGCCCAGATGGGCAGGCCCCGGGGTCCGCCTCCCATGCACAGACATCTAAGGGCCACCGGGAGGTGATGGGGGACTCTGGAAGGTGGTCGGGGAGGAGACACCAAACCCCCAGGGGCAGGGGACTCTTGGGGAGGTTTACCACGTGGTGGCAGTTGAACTCCTTCATCACTGAAGCCTCATTGAGAAATTCAATCCTTTCGCGCATGCTGGCGGCCTCGTTCACTGTTTTAATGGCCACCCTGGTCTCAGGCTCATCTTTAACCACGCCTTTGGCGACTCCTTCGTACACCATCCCAAAGGAGCCCTGCCCCAACTCGCGGCTCATGGTGATCTTCTCTCGAGCGACCTCCCACTCGTCAGGCACGTACACTAGAGAAGAAAAAACCAGAAGGGAGCCAGGTCAGGCGAGGGGCCCCGGAGCAGAAGGTGCTTTTGGGGGAAAACCGAAGAACGCGAGATGCCACTCCCTAAAGCCCACAAAGGACATCAGGGAACCACGACGCGGCTCGTCCTGAAATCTCTGTAAGGCAGCTATATGGTCAAATACAGGTATTTCAAGTCTTCAAGGAGCCCAGAAGAACCACAGAGGAGTCCAATTTGAGATGTGCCAACTGCGGGATTCACAACAGGTACAAAGACTTGGGGGTGCCCCGCAGGCTCAGCGGGGGAGCGTGTGACTCCTGATCTCGGGGTTGTGAATGTAAGCCCCGTGTTGGGTGGAGAGATGACTTAAATAAGTAAAACTTGAAAAAACCAAAAAAGCCCACAAAGACTTAGCACAAAAAATCATGTAAATATTTCAATAGTTTTGGGGCTGATTACATATTAAAATTGATAATACTTTGCATACATTGGGTTAAAGAAAGCCTATTGTTAATACTTATTTCACCTATTTCTTTTATATTTTTTTAATTAATTAATTAATTTTTAAAAAAGATTTTATTTATTTGACAGAGATCACAAGTAGGCAGAGAGGCAGGCAGGTGGCGGGGGTGGGGGGAGTGGGCTCCGTGCTGAGCAGAGAACCCCATGCGGGGCTCAATCCCAGGACCCTGAGATCATGACCTGAACTGAAGGCAGAGGCTTAACCCCCTGAGTCACCCAGGTGCCCCTACTTTTTTTTTTAAATGGCCACTAGAAAAACTTGAGGTTACATGTGGGACTGGCATTATATTTCTACTGGTAGCACTGTTCTTGTCTAGACAAGTATGTCCAGCCTCACCAAAGACCCTGGGGACTCTGTCTATGGGGGTACAGAAGTGGCTGAGCTCTGGCACCAGGGAGTCGTGAGTGGTGAGTTGAGGGGGCAGTGGTGAGTTGGGGGGGCAGTGGTGAGTTGCGGGGGCAGCTGATGAGCAGTGGGGTCTCACCAGGGCTCTGGCCTGAGCTCCGTGAACTCAGGGACCTCCCATAACCGGAGACAGGTAGTGAGGGGCTGGGAGGTGGGACATGCTAAGACTGAGCCTGACTAGGGCTTCTCCAGCCCAGGTTTTCTGTCAGTCTGGTTTAAGGAATTAAATAAGTAATTCCAGGCAGGCAGGAAGGAACGAGAAAGAAAGAGGAAAAGGGAGAAGGGAGGTAAGACAGAAAAGAAATCAAAACAGAAGCTCCATCCCGCAACTGGAAAGGGCAGGATAAAAACTAAATTAGACACCTTGGAGGAGGGTCCCACTGAGCCCACGTTAATCTAGAATTTTCTCTCATACACACTTTTGGTGAATTTCATACTACATGTGTGTTTTGGAATTTCATAAGTGGAAGTCTACCCTCTGTATGGCTTCGGTGCCACATAGCCCCCAGAAGGGGCTGATGCCTGCTTACGAGAGTAAGTCTGCCAGACGAGCAGGTAGGGAAGACTTGTCACAACATCCTTCCTTCCGAAAGTGTAGAGACACTTTGTCCTAAGCCCCACCAGCCCCACAGCCCACAGCTGGTTCTGTGCACAATGTTATCAGCACTTCCCTCGAGGGGGATTTTCGGGGTCCTCAGGAGAACGGTGACATGCAGATTAGCTTCTGGAGAAAGGAGTTTTGAAAGCCCTTGCAAAGGGCAATGTCCTTTTGTTGCCCCTTGAGGAAAGGAGCTATGAGGTGCTTGTGAAAAGCCAAAGAAATTAAGTTCAAATGAGGTGACAGTGTTCCTACCTGTTGGCCAGGGCAACAGGGAGTTTGGGTTTTGTTTATTTTTAAAGAAGAATCAAGGCCTATTATGAAAGTAGTTGTGGGAAGATACACATTTTGAATTCCAATCACCGGTACTGTCTGATATTGTTGTATTAATGTTCTTTCCAAACTCCCCGGATGCTTCGTAGTCAAAGCTACAAATGCCAGTCTCCTGAGCTTTATTTCAAAGCAGAGCAAAGTCTCTGGAAGAGTCTTAGTCCACCTTTACAGAGAGGGAAAGTGGCTTCCCCCATCAATTCCATTAAGGGTGTGATGACTGCTTATCTTATATATATTTTTATAAATCCATCATTCACACAAACAATGCATAAAAGTCCTTTGTTTTTTCTTTTAATGAAGAAAAAGATCCTCCCCACAAGTAACTACTATTTTAAGTTTGGTGTGTATCCTTCCAGAATGTTCTCTATGCATTATATACATACACACATTATATACAGGAGTACAGAGGTGTGTGTATGAATATGTACACACAAATATACATATATATATACCTATTAAAAATAAAGCTTTGTGAGATCTTTATAGATTCAGGAATTATTCAGCACTTGATTCCTACTCCAGGAGGCTGCTTGCTTTTTGTTTTTCATTTTTTTTTTTTTAAAGATTTTATTTATTTATTTATTTGACAGACAGAGATCATAAGTGGGCAGAGAGGCAGGCAGAGAAAGAGGGGGAAGCAGTCTCCCTGCTGAGCAGAGAGCCCGATGCGGGACTCGATCCCAGGACCCTGAGATCATGACCTGAGCTGAAGGCAGAGGCTTAGTCCACTGAGCCACCCAGGTGCCCCTGGGGAGGCTGCTTTTGACTGGCTTTACTGTAAGCAGAACTGAATTAGAAGTTATTAAAGAAATCACAGTGAAACTTTATATAGTGCTTTAGAGTGTCTAAGTGTTTTTCTTATGTTTTCCATTTGTTCAGGACAATCAATCAGCATAACCATGAATCGGTGTCCTATCTCCTCCACATCTACATCTGCTTTCACTTCACCTGAAGCCAAGAGGCAAATATTTTTTCGAAATGCATCTACCCGGTTTCACGCACTTACTCACTTGATAAACCCAACCCGGCTTCTCTTGCCGGTCAGCTTCCCCGCCCGCCCCGAGGACCTCACTGTCCTTTTCCACGGTGACTGCATCACACTGTTGACAAGACCCCAGGGGCTGCGTCACCCTGACTTCTCAACTGCCTCGCGATGTGACCTGGGCAAGCCTCTGCCCTGAACCTCCCTGCCTCACCTCCGCACTGGTGGGCCCAAGAACAGCCACCTAACGCAGATGTAGGGACCAAATGGGGCAGCATTCATAAAAGCCCCCGGCAAAGTGCCAGGTCATGGTGCTACTGTCACTGGACTCCTGGACCAATGCCCTGCGCTGACTGACTTTGAAAGGTCTGGGTTCAAGACCCTGAGGGAGAAGAGACAGCAAACAAGGAAGACAAATACCCACGGGGTACAACTCAGCTTCCAAGTCAAACCTTCTCACTCACTGGACTAAATGGCCCTCATGAATTATGACCCGGGGGTCTGTGAAGGGGCCGTGAGGATAGAAATCCTGCGATCCCGGACAGGAAGGGGGTGAACACAAAAACTCTGAGACAGAAAAATGCAGGGAGGCTGTGAGTGATCAAAGACAGTCCCAGCGATATGAAACTCAAGCTGAAACCAGTTTAAGAGGACTGTTTGGTCAGCTGCGGCATACCCTCCGACTAGATGTCAATAATTAAAAAACGGCTTTTGTCGTTCTAGCATAAAATTTCAGGCAATTAAGTAAATGGACTACCTCGCTGACCAGTCCTCTCTGAAGCTTGTTTTTCTTTGGGGCATTCTGCACGGTCCCAGAATTTTGGACACACTCAGTGAACTTGCTAGAAACTTTGATTTAAAAAAAAAAATGGTGTTAACCAAGATGTATTCTGAGGCCAAAGTTACCTCAAAATAACGCGAACCTCTTTGCCCTACGTTAGCCACACTCCCGAAAGCTCCCCGATCTGGGACGTCCCCAGGCAGGGACCCTGGCTTAGCCACTTACCGTCGGCGGCGCTGAAGTACTCTGGGTTCACAGAAGCATACAGCACTCCATTGCCCAGCCTGCTGTTATTCCTGTCAAAGGGATAAAATTCAGGTTAAAAAACCCCATCTCCGCACGTGTCATCTTGGCGCTCTCAGTTCTCTCTGTCCTGTTTCGTGAGGGGCATCCAGAGGAAGGGGGTGCAGGTAACTCCTGCCTGCCGCTCTCACCTACGCTCTGTCATCGGGCCCCAAAGCCATCTTGCTAACACGTCCTTAAAGCTTTTAAGGAGACACTGGTTTCTTCACTTCATCAGAAACGGGAAGGCCTACTGGCCAGAAGAGGCTGGACACTGGGTTTGGAAAAATCTCTGCATACGTGAGCAGCGGGATCCGTGAGCAAAGGGGTGGACCATACCGGCTGCAAATACGTTTTCTGTTGTTGCTGAGTCCTTACAAAATGTTCTCTTTTTCCTGCAAGGAACCTTTGACGGGAAAATCGGGTCACCCGTTCCGTAAAATATTCCCTGGAGATCCTTAAGACGTTTCCTTGCCCTCGGGGTCCCCTCACCAGACTGAGCAGCCACCTAAGGTGTCCGAGCTTCCCCCGGAGTCACTCACCTTTTCCTGTGGAAGACGTACAGCATTATAACAAGCCCCCCCACTATCAGCAGGACAGCGACGGGCAGAGCGATGATCAGGTGGATGAAGTTTTCGTACGTTACTGCAGAAACAAAGGAAATGACAAAAGTATCACAAGGTGCACAGGCCAGTCGTTTTTTGTTTGCTTTCTTTTGTTTTAGCAGCAAGAATGAGAAAAAAAATCCCCGAAAATTCCTTTACTGCCCTATCGCAGACTAGGAATTCTGAAGGTAAACAGTATCAGATAGAACAGCAAAACACTCTGAGTTATTCGGGGGGAAAGAAAAAAAAAAGATAAGATGAGTACACACAGAGGAGCAATGAGAGTAACTCATTTTTAAAGTACAGTGTACCCTGACATAATAGTTCACGTGGTGGGCTCAGGTAAAGTCATCTTTGTGTGCAATTTAATGACTACTAGTGGACACACACACACACACACATACACACACACTCATGCACATTTGCAAAAATAAAAGGAATGGATTCTTACCTATTTAGAGCCCAAGTGATACTGACCCTTGTATTTAGATCATAAATGTATTATTTAATCTGTTTGGTATGAAGCTGGTGTCCTAGTAAGCTCTGTTGACCTTTATCTGTCTTAAGAAAGTTCCAGAGATGATTTAAAAACACCTAACCGTATGGCACCCCTAGCCAAAGTTGTTCTGAATTCTCCCCAGACATTCAGGTACAGTTACAAGCCTGACTGCCACACCTGCTCATCCTTGTCATCAGCACTCAGGTGACAGGTGGGCACCTGGGACGCTGCTGCGCAGCCTCGAAGACTCTGCTGGATACGGGAAGTCACTGTGTTCCCAGGGAGCACCGACACCGAAAAGGTAGACTGCCCACATTTTGCAAGGATGCCCATGTTGCAAGGACATTGAAAGCAAGGCAGAGGAGAGAAGGGAGTCAGGGAAGCTTTCCAAGCACAGAGGAATGGTTGGAGATGATACTGGGGAGAAGCAGGGTTGGCTCCCAATGGGCCTGTTCAACCCAAGCAGTTCGAACCTCATTCTGCAGATGAAAGGGAGCCAGTGTGAGCTCTTGGGCCCCACACTGAACCGAGCACATTTGTGTATGTTGGGACAGCGGTGCTGGAGGACAGTCTGTGGGGGGGCTGGTGGCATGGAGGAGGCACGGCCACATCTCGGAGGGTGCCAGAGGGCAGGAGAGGATCTGGCTAAGTTCTGCATTACCCAGCCCAGACCTCACAAGGAGACCAGTGCTTCTTGGCTACCAAGGAAGAAGACTCACAGAGATGGACGGTCCTCCCCAGGGTCACACAGGCAGCTGGGAAGCCATGGTCCCGGGACCGTTCCTGCCCCCACAGCTCAGACCTGCCCCCCATGGCAAGCACCCTGCAGGCTGTGAAAGGAGGAAGTGGTGGTGGCAAAAAGGGCTGGATTTCAGGGACACGGAAGAGGTAGAATCAATGGGACTGGGGTTTGAATGGCAAATGGGTGGCTGGAGAGAGAGAGAGAGAGAGAGAAGGATATAAGGTTCCAGGCTTGCATGGGGCATGGATCATGGCGCCACTGACTGACCTTGGGAACAAAGGACAGAGAGCTACTCGGAGGGCAGCAACCATGACTTGGGTTCTGGTACTCATGGGAGTGGGAGGCACTCATGGGACCACCCAAGCAGAGATGTCTATATGGAAACGATGGAACTCACTGGGGACCCAGGGACACCTAGTAAAAGTCACACATCAGTGATTATTTTGCCACTAAAAATCATCACCATTATGACTCTTTATGGATTATTAATGCTATTTTGATTTTTTAAATCAAGGACATTTTCATCAGATCGTTCTCAACATGGATGGATCTCCTGCACTTTCTAATTCCCGAAAACACTCTCAAATTATCACTGCTGTTGGGAAACCAGCCAAGTTTTAGTTTTTCCTCCCAAGGACGACTTCTTACATTCGTATCACTTATCCTACTGGTCAGGTTGTACCGTGTTCTGAGTTTCACATTTCAGTGGGGACATGGAGAAACTGGAACACAGCCGGCGAGGAGCACAATGATGAAATGGCTAGAAAATTGGTCTCTGTGACTGGGCAACAAGAAAAGGCCAAGAGACTGGAGATTATTTAGTCTGAAGAAGGAAAGTCTGAAGAGTCATTTAATAGGATTCAAGCACATGAAGGGTTCCTAAAAGGACAGTGGTTGCCAGAAAGCTTGCAAAGCTTCTGTCTCCTCTGAGGATTAAACAAGAGGAAAAGAGACTGTGCGGTAGCAGGAGAGTCTTGTCCGACATAGGGACAAACAGTAAAGCAGGCATGCAGATTTCATTTTCCTGCAGTACATGCCAACTTCTGCTGGAAGGAGTCCATCAGAGGGGCTCTCAGGGTTCCCAGTGGCATCCCAGCACTGCCAGGGTTAAAGACGGGGTAGCAATGGCAGAGGGGAATGTGTCCTCTCCAAAGAGAAGCCAAGTCAGCTATTTCAAAGACTGTGGCCTGATGCTATGCCGCTAAGCCTAGGCTCTGTTCCTACAGGATTGATGCAGAGGAGAGAAAAAAGAGGAGAAGAGAAAGCCAGCCACAGCTCTGGAGAGGGTTCTAGGCATCACTGGGAAGGTTCTAGCCCTGGATCGGGTGGCAGAGGCTTGCTGGGGAGAGCAGGTTAGTGGGCCCCGTGGAGAATTCAGACTCTTTGAGCTGATGGAATCATCTGCCGAAGCTGTCTGTTTACCCCTAAAACCAGAACTCAGGCACAGTGCCAGGCTCATCAAATGCTACTTCAAGGTCTGCAGTCCTATGCAGGCCGTTCTTCTTTTGATATCTGTACTATTAGGATTTTCAAACACCTGTCTTTGACTCTTAGGTACTAACCAGGTGGATAGCTGGATTGGTTGAATCCTGAATTTTTAAAAACTGAGACGCTAGATCAGGGTAGCCCAAATGCAGACCCCGGGAGGGACCACAGACGTGAGGACCACCCACTGAACCCCAAAGTAGCACCAGTCAGCACGGTGGGCTGCTCTTTCAAGTGGGACAGTGAGGAACAGCGTCTGGCCAAACTGGATCCCATAATCTGAACAGGAAATCATCTGAAAAACTGGGTTCCTAGTAAGAAATGGAAACTCAGGGGCGCCTGGGTGGCTCAGTGGTTTGGGCTGCTGCCTTCGGCTCGGGTCATGATCTCAGGGTCCTGGGATCGAGCCCCGCATTGGGCTCCCTGCTCCGCAGGAAGCCTGCTTCCCTCTCTCTCTCTCTCTCTCTCTGCCTGCCTCTCTGCCTACTTGTGATCTCTGTCTGTCAAATAAATAAATAAAATCTTTAAAAAAAAAAAAAAACCAGAAATGGAAACTCAACGTGGAAATAATGAGGAATATTTGTGTCACCAAATAAAATACTGTGTTTTCTTGGCCCAGCAAGCACAAGGCCCGTGGTGTACTGACACATGTTACAAAACTCAGTTTTCAAATCTGAAAGCCTTGCCTAGTACGGCCTTCTAAAAATTCCGTCTTGTCAACAGCTTGAGCATAAAATCACGCTGTGCACTTTCAATGCGTGCAGGTGCTTTAAAAGTACATCTGTATTTTTTCCGATAGGCAGTGAAGGGGATAAGGCCTTAGTCTGAGACGCTGTCACAAAGACTCTTACCCTGGAACAGGCTGGACCCAATGTCCTCCAGGTTTTGGTCACCCCTTGGGATTCTAAGCCCTGAGTCTGAGTCCTAACCAGTAGCCCAAATCAGATAAGAGTTGGACTGGTCAATTCAGGGCTTTGTAAAATGCTTCCCACATAAAACAAATTGAGAACAAAGGCCTCCTGTTGAGCCCCTGACCCTCAAAAGGGGCTCAAACCCTCTCCCTACCCATCAAATGAGGTGGGAACTCCAAGCAACAGCTCCCCGTGCTCGAGCTCCCAAAGGAGGAGCTGGCAGAAGTGTGACCCTTCTGAAATCCGGCCAACTCCATTCCAGTGGAAAATCAGAAAGGCAGAGAGCACCTCGACAGCTCAGGCTTTCCCATTCCCAGCCCAACCCCCTTTCGTGTTTTCTCGTTACTGCTTCTCCAAGCCTTACTTTTGGCTGGGACATAGAAGAACACCGGGTCTGTCCAGGACCCATTCCCGGAGAGAGAGGTGGCCTGGATCCGGGCCGTGTAGTTCCCCGGGTTGAGCCGGTTAAGCTTGGCGCCCCCATACTTCCTGTACTCCTGTCTTGATACGCACTCCCGCTGGTCCTGGGGGAGACAGAACACAAGTGCCAATTCCCCGCAAGCCTGGGAGAAATGGGTGCCTCTTGCTGCCCCCCCATCCCCCCGCCTCATGCCTGACTCTGATCCCGATTTGCATTAATACAGGGAAGGAAGAGAGTGTTGAATGGCCGTCTTCCAGTAACTGTAAATGCACCCAAGTTCTAACCAAACAGATCTCTGTTTTGGTAATCAAAAAGAGCCCCACAAAGGTGAAAAGTTCTTAAGGACAATCTAGCTTCTGCAGAAAGATCATTTTCTGTAACAAAGTCGTTTCCTACGGGGGAGAACCAGCACCCCTCCTCATCTACTCTGAGTACTGTCCTCAGAGACTGTGGGGCTCATGGAAAGACTGAAGTCCTTACTGACTCAGTTCCTCATTTTCTGGGGTTAAGTCCTCCACTAACCGGGAGGCAGTCTGTTCTGCCTGGCCAGTGTGTGCCATCGGTTGGAATGGGGACCCCGATGTGGACCCCTGAGCCAGTCTTACCTCGACTTGTGATCCGTATTTTATTTCATACATGAGAATCAATCCGTTGGGATTCTCAGGTTCTGGCCACTTGAGAAAGATGGAGTTTTCAGGCCTCGACTCCCAGGTCACGGGCCCAGGAATGTCATCTGCCCCTTCTGCGTGACAGTTGAAACAAGCGAGAAAGTCGGACTCGGGTCCTCCCCCGCTGGGGTGGGCTACCCTGAGCACACCCTCCCCAGTCCGTGTGAGCAGGGCTGAGGACGGGGACCGCACAGACCCCCCCAACAGCCGGCTGCTCACATGCAGCATGGGGTTTGGAAGCCAAGCAGTCTATTGATGGGTCTCAGGCTTGCTCCCCCTTGGCAACCCAACCTCCCCTGCAAAAAAAAGTCTGCTCTGTCAAGTACAGTTGGAAACCCCGGCAGCCTGAGTAACTTATTTCTGGCTTTTGGCTTCTACCCCTCGAGAAGGGAAACTGTGTGATGCCTCAAGCACAAGCAGCATCGAAAAGGCTCCTTGTGAGCGGAGGCGGTGGCCACAAGCCTCCAAGCGGCGACACAGAGCTTTCCAGGTCTGGATCTACATGCATCTACGTGTGGCAAACTCAACCTTGATGTGGGCGTGAAGGACAGCCCGGAGCTGGGCCTCCATCCACCCTTCCTCCAGCCGTGGCTGGCTGAGGCCGGGGGCTCACGCTCTTGCTTTAAGCAGTAAGCCGGGCAGTGACCTGGAGTTTCTGCAAGTTACAGCCAGGGAAGGCTCTTCTGTCTCTCCCAGAAGGTGGGGAAACTGAGGCCAGGGAGTTGGCAGTAGCCCTGAGACATGCCGTGTGTCAGCACCAGAATGGCATCCTGGAGGGCCCTTCTCCTAGACTCCACTTCTGGGCTCCTCTGCGAGCCGCTAACCCTGGGCAGAAAAGAGAATGGGCCGTTCCCCCATCCTTAAACATGGACGGTTGGCAATGTGAACAACAGACAGCTTTTTAACTTCCAAGGGGAAGGTGAAGACCCAAGAGGCAGGACCAATGGCTACTCCAGTAGTTGACCTTGAGGAGCAAAGGTCACCCTGAGTCAAGGCAGCTAACAGATTCCACGGAACCTGATGACTCAGGAGGGACCGGGCAAATTTATGTGTGCACAAACGGGGACTAGGGCCATGGGAAGGTACAATGTGAATGAAGTGGGAGCAGGGGAGTTGACCCTGAAGGGCAGTGCCTGCTCTTGTAGGACTTTGTGCAAAGACTGAGTTGGAAATGATGTCACTATGAAGGGACTCCATTCCCTGGGCTGCTGGTCTACCATGCTGCCTACGAATAACCACGCATTCTCTAATAAGCAAGATGGACACTAAGGGTCATTGCCCTGGATGACAGATTCTGTGTTCATAAAACACAAGCTTCTCCACTGGGCTGTGAGGGAGTCAGGAGAGGGGTTCGCTGGATCACACCCTACCTGCAGGCATGGTTCTTGCAAAAACAAAGTTGGAGGCACTGCAGCCCAGCTTCTCAGCCTCGTGGTTACAGCTGTGGATGTCAATGCGGTACAAAGTGAAAGGCCGCAGGTTGGAGATTACAGTTCTCTCCTTGTTATCCACTCTGCTCTCAAAGAAAGGGTATTCTGTCTCGAGCTCTTCTGGGTCTGTGATATTATAGGTGTCCACCACTGTGGTGTTCCTGCCTCGGCTGGACATGGTGGTGTTGGTGACTTGTGTGACGTCTCTCCGCTTCCTTTCAGGTCTGCAAGGAAGAGAAAAAACTTGGCTTGGAAGTGCCGCTACCTCTTTTGTCCTTTCTATGACTTGGGTGAGAGTAACGGAAAGAAAAGAAAAAATCCCAAGTTTGGATGAAAGGAGCTATTCAGCCCTTTTGGATAAGAACCAACAAATAATACGGGGATTTCCTTCTTCGTTATTTTGCTTTCTCTACTCTGCAAGCTTCAGAATCGGCACACAAACTGCCCCCTGGCCCCCAGAGTGGTGACTCGATTGTATCTAAAGGCAAAGAAATGCCTCAGTCACTTCTGGCTCTGCAGCCTCTTGGCCCTTTGGTCAGAATGTCTGTGCTCCCCTGTCCACCAGCCTTATGGTTGAGCATTGAACGTGACCAACCTGCTGGCCACACGAAGATTTATTAGGGGGTGAGGTGAGAGCTGAGCTGTGTGGTACAGGCCCCAGAGGGTGGCTTCGCTGACCACCTTTTGTGGAAAGAAAGATACCAAGCAGCAAGCATTTATATGGACCCCCATGCCCTTCCCTTTGGGGATCCCTCTGACCCTGTCTTCCTCTGAGACCCCAGTGTCTGGATTTTTCACACTCCTGGAGGTCTTTCCAGTCTGGCTTGCCTCCCACTCAGCAGCGACCTCCTGTGGCCTCTCCCAGGCCCTGCTGTTAACAGGTGTAGAGCCACTCAAGGCCTGGACTAAGGCTCAGAACAACAGCTACAAAAGCAATAGGACAGCAAAAGAGAAATCAAAAGAGAATGTTCGCACCCAAAGGGCAGAAGAGGTGATCCGTGCAGCTGGTGAGGGTGACTGCTCCAATGGCTGCTGCTGTGGGATGTGGAAACAAGGGCTTTGGGCTCCCCTCAGAAACCTTAAAAATAAGCCCCTCGCATTTATAGGAAGCAACAGCAACAGAACGTGAGAGTAAGTACCCAGACAAGGAACAGTCACCCGCAGGCCAACCTCCAGCAACAGCGGGAAGCAGGCTGCTGTTGGTTCTACACTAGGGCTGTCTGTGGGTCTCACTCCTCCCGTGCATAAGCGAAGGGTCCCAGAACAAAGCTCATCTGGGAAAGAAAACCAAGGGCCCAAGGCAAGGAGAAAGATCAGAAAATGGGAATGCTCCTCAGTTCTCACGCAGGGGAGAGGGAGAAGTCCCATAGGGAATCAGGGGACCTGAGAAGCCACTTGGGGCTCAGCTGACACTCAGCAGGTTTCTGGTGGGTCCTGATCTGCCCTGAAGTGAAAAGCTTGGAAGGGAAAAGCAGGGAGCTTGGGGGAAAGGGCTTCTGGCTCCCTAGTCTGCCTGGCCCATGGATTTCCCTGCAGAAAATGCTATCACCGCTTTTGTGCAGTGACCCAGTGGGTCCTAACCTAAAATATCAACCCAAATATGCTCATCCCACCAGAGAGAGAACTGCAGGGTCAGGCCGTGCACTGATGGCCTCACTGTATTCGCTTTCACGATATCGGGGAAGGAAAGATTAGAAGAGGAGGCTGACCATTTCCCATCCCCACACTCTACACACCAACCAATCTTCCCAAAAGGGAGGGACACAAAGAACTACATTTATCGCTGGAGAACCCTTTTCTGACATCTACCAGAACGAATGTCCTGCCTTCTCTTCAAAACCAACACCATCCATAAAACCAACACAACACATCCTCGTGTCTATGAGAGAGAAGTTGGCTTGGGTTTAATCCACTGCAAATTAATACTCTGCCCAAACCCCTCCCATAGCCCATCCCCATTTACCTGGGATTACAGCTGTTACTAGTGACACCAAGTTAGGGGCTGGAGGAGGGAGGCCACACGGGACATTATCAGGAAGACAAGGTATAAGGCAAGCAGAATGGCACACCCATGATTCTTTGTAAACAGCCACATTTCCAAATAGTGTGACCAACAGCAAGGATCACTGTCAGCTTTCCCCACTCCCACTCCATGACCCCACTTACTCTATTGGAAAACCCTGCGGTCTTCAACATCTGTCAACATTTCAGTTACTTAAACTCAACTATGTGATTTAAAAAAAAATAAAGGCCGTGGTCAAAGACATTCACCACCAGATATGGACTCCAGAAAGCAACTTAACAATCTCTAGCTTCCAATCCACTTTAAACCACATGGGACATGCTGGACAACATGTAACATACCCAACCTGACTTGACTGGCTTGTTCTTAGGATCAACGGAAAGAGGGGCACCAGGGTGGCTCAGTCAATGAAGCGTCTGCTTTCGGCTCAGGTCATGATCTCAGGGTCCTGGGACCGAGCCCTGCATCGGGCTCCCTGCTTGGTGGGGAGCCTGCTTCTCCCTCTCCCTCTCCTCCCCACTCATGTTCTCTCTCTTGGAATTTCTGACACTATCTTTCGCTCTCTGAGATAAATTAAATTCTTAAAAAAAAAAAAAAAGAATGAATTGAAAGAAAGAAAAGTCGTCTTTGGATAGTTTAGTTGTAAAACAGAAAACCTTCCTTTATGATTCATTCTGCCAACTAGACATTCCTTCTATCAAAATTTTTGCAAATTGTGTGGACATGAGATTTATATCCTCGGTAGGAGGCATTAAAAAAAAAACAATTCAAAGTGTGTATACATCGTGGCCTCTCACTGTGGGCAAATATAGTATTTATGGTCATCCCATGAAAAGACAAAATAGCAGGTCAGACTTGTCTTAGGACAGACAGTGTCAGGGCCAAATGGGCGGAGGCGAGCATCCATCAGGGGGAGGTTGGCATAGAGGAAACTTATTTTGAATTTGGCAACACGAACACGGGCATTACTAATACCTGTGTCGACCACAGCTCTGCCTTCGCATTGCCCGATCTTGCGTTCCCCACTGACGGGAAAGAAAGGCACTGCTTTGTGGCTGCAGACTGAAAGCTTGTGGCCCTTTGGCAAAACTTCTCCAAAGCCGGGGCTCAAAACCAGAACCTCTAGCGGGCTGGTGAAATGAGACAGCAACGGGGCCCACGGCTTCCGCTAGGGAATAAACAGACAACTCCTGCCCATCTGCTTTGCGTCCGCAGGAAGTGCCAGTAGCTGCGCTTCTGCCGGCACGGGGGTGGGGGTGGGGGGTGGGGGGGAGGCAGCCCACATTGAGCAGCCACGCCACCAAAGGGCAAGGGCCCTAATGTGTGAAAATGTAAAGCTAAGGGCCAAATGGATTGTTCAGTAATTAGGCTGCTAAAGAAGTCACTAAGCCTGATTCCTAGTTTGTAAACCTCTTTGAGCTCCTCCAACACTCTTTTTCTTGGAAGTACATATGACCTGCAGACAATCGGGATGGTACCTGAACGCAGCCGCAGGGGGAGAGGTCTTGGGCAGAGCAGGTCAGGGGGACCCACAAAGGCTCTCCTACCTTCACAGGCCAGGGGTTTCAACTCCTTGAGAGGAGAGGAGGGGCAGAAAGGCAGGAAGCAATGAGAAACTTTGTTCTGAAAAGAATGCCTGCCACTCTAAGTCGTCTTTCTTAACGATTTTTCAAAGTCAAATGGGTATCTTGGAATATTACACAAACATCAGGGAAGTCACTCGACGGGGAAAAAAAAAAATCACTTTAAAAGCCATTTGTAGTTACAATCCAAGTACACCTTTAAGGGCCAGGGCATTACAGAATAAACTGAATTTACAGGCTTCTGGTGCCTCTCACGGTCGGGGGCACGAGGAACAGCGATCACAGAAGACGCTGGGCGGTGGGCTGGTGGCAGGGGTTCCGTGGGGACCGGGAACGCGTAGGTGCAAGTGGATCCAGGTCCTCTGCTCACAACTCAGGCAAGGGCCGGTTTGTAAACACCGCACTGTGATCTCTCAGGAGGAAAAGAGAGACAAGGACCACCACTCTGTTTCCATCTCCTTCCCCAGACATGGCAGGTCTACCCTGCTGGACTCCCCTCCATGCTTTTGTTTTGTGTGTATGTTTGCGTGTGTTTTAAGATTTTATTTATTTATTTGACAGAGAGAGAAAGAGAGATCTCAAGTAGGCAGAGAGGCAGACAGAGGGAGAGGGAGAAGCAGGCTCCCCGCCAAGCAGAGTCCGATGTGGGACTCGATCCCAGGACCCTGAGATCATGACCTGAGGTGAAGGCAGAGACTTAACCCACTGAGCCATCCAGGCACCCCGCATGTTTTTTGTCTTTTAAACCATTTCTTATTGTGGTAAGATAAAATTTTTGAACAAATATTACCCAAATCTTGCCATTTTAGCCATTTTTAAGCGTACTGTTCAGACACTGATTGCATTCATGATTCGGTACAATCATTATTACCACTGTTTCCAGAAGTTTCCATCACCTCAAACAGAAGCTCTTAGACCCATTAATGCCCAATTCCCCATCCCCCTCTCCCCCGGAGCCCCCTGGAAACCTGAATGCACTTTCTGTCACCATGAATTTCCCTCTGGTGAGGCTTTGCAGGTAAGGAATTCTACCATATCTGTTCCTTTCACATCTGGCTTCTTTCACTTAGTGTAATGTTTCAAGGTCAATACCAGCGGTGCCCTTCATCAGAATCGCATTCCTTTTTATGGCTGGATAATATGCCATCGCGAGCCTAGACTGTATTTTGCTTATCTATTCATCCGCTCCTGGGCACGTGGGTTGTTACCAACTTTGGCTGCTGTGACAAGTGCAGCTTTGCACCTCTACCTCCCTCCATTTTTGTCCAAACTTGGCAGACCCGGGGACTGAAGCAGGGCAGCAGAGATTCCTGGGGACAGGGGCTGCATTGCCTCGAAAGGCTGTCCTATCCGCTGCTTCGCAAACCTGCTTGTCGCAGATGTCTGTGGCATCTGGTTGTGTCTGGGAGTTGGGCCACTTTCAAAACTCACTCTGGTTTTCTCCCTCTTGCTTCGCTTCTCCTCTGCCGGGCTTTGAGAGGCTGCACGGAGAAGTGGGATGTGCCAGAAGGGCCCTTGCAGGTCTCCATGGTCCGTTTGCTGGTCTCCATGGGTGGGGGCCTCTCTGAGTTTCACTTCCTGTCCCCGTAGCTGAGAACCCACCTGCCGTCCACGGGATGCCTTGTGGCTGAGGCAGTGGTACTGACGTGCCCGTGGCCCCCAGTGGCACAATCCCCTGGTCTCCCTTTCCTTCAGTGCTTTCTGCCTGCCCCAGGCACCCACTCACCCAAGCTGATGGACTGTTCTTGTTGTTCCCCCCTCGATGGCTACAGGGTTCTGCCCCAAGGCTGCTGACCTCACAGACCCCCTGCGTGGGGAGCGCGCCACAGAGCCTGCCTGAGGAGCGTCAGCCCGCAGACATTTTCAAACGACACCAGGTACCTGGGCACAAAGATGGAGTTGTGCAGGAAGTTCTCAAAGACTTTGCGGTACTCGGCCTCCTCCTTCTCGGCCTGCTTCTCGGCCTCCGTTTTGGGGCAGGCGCAGCAAGGCCCCTTCTCTCCGCCGCACACCTCAGTCTTGGGATTCTCCGTCACCTCCTCAATGTCGATGGTGCCGTCGGCGTACTTCCTGATGGGGATTTTGTCTGCTCGGGAAAGAGAAGCCCGACAAGAGCAGACATGAAGGCTAAGCTGGGTGGGCCAGTGGGCCGGTGGGCAGAAGGGGGCAGCCGTCAGCACGCTTAACGGAGAATGTGGTCGGTCTCCGAGGATGGGCTGGAACTGTCAGGGGCTATGTGGTAGGTTGGAGCACGGATACTCCAGACGGCGGGAGTTTGGTTCCAGGTCCACACCCTCCCCGCCACGGGCAACCCCCACCTTACCTTTGGAGCAGTAATTGTGCCGGTAAAGGTAGCTGTCCTGTGGCTGCCGTTGCCACCTCACAATGTAGTAACTGAGGTTGCCGTTGGGCAGGGACGGCGGGTTCCACTTCACGATGAGCTGGGAAGAGGAGTTGGATGCGGAGAGAACGTCCAGGGGAATGGAAGGAACTGGAAAGGGGAACACAGGCCATTTCAGAAAATGGAACGCACCCTGAATCCAGGCGGCCACTGGATCACTGAATCACTATAAGCCTACAAGAAGCCACAGATTTGACCCGGACATGGAAACGGTGGTGAATGCAGACATACAAACTGTGAAGGGAACCTTCTTTTGAAATCGCATTAAGTGCCTGCATTTCTCTTTGTATTAGCTACTTTCAGATCACCTCTGTGGAAACAGGACGGAGATGCCCGTGGAGAAAGTTACGGGTTACAGGTGGGTGACTTAAAAACTTACAGCTAATTCCAACACCAGTCCAACCACCAGTCTCCAAATTGCTGGACTCCAGCAGTTCTAGCAAGTGGTGGAAAGGACTGATTTGGGTTTCATTTGAGGTTCTGGAGCTCTGATAAAAGTGGCAAGATGCCAAAATGAAAGTGAGAAAGGGGGAGAGTGTGTGTGCACATACGCGTGTGTGCAAGGGGTATGTAAGAGGCATGAAAGACGAGGATCTGCGAGTCTCTCTCTTTTTTTTTTTTTTTTAAATTTATTCATTTGACAGACACAGATCACAAGTAGGCAGAGAGGCAGACAGAGAGAGAGGAAGGGAAGCAGGCTCCCCGCTGAGCAGAGAGCCCGACTCGGGCCTTGATCCCAGGACCCTAAGCCGAAGGCAGAGGCTTTAACCCACTGAGCCACCCAGGCGCCCCAGAGTCTCTTGGTTCAATAACCTCACTTCCGTGGGATAAATGAGATAGGACAAGGAAAAGCAGTCCAAAACCCAAACACACAGAGAGCCCCGACTGCAGGCAATGGCCTCTGTTACCAGCCAAAGAATATTCATTTACAGGCAAAGCATAATAATCTGGTCAAGCTTTATTTGCTACTGCCTCTCAAACCGAAACCCAGAGCTGCCTTATGTATAAAGGGCAAACACATCCCAGGACCGCTGAAATCTTATTTTCCTTGGGTTCCCAAGAAAACACTGATTTTCGGGGGTTTTCCAAACTGCAAGAGACCTCTTTATTGTCTATCACTTAAACAACATGGTCATCCAAGCCACTTTTTAAAATTTCAAAGGGGTGAGGAGCTTAAGGGTACTTTAAGTCCCATAATACCATAGGCAAGGTTCTGAACACCTATACGGAGTGGTGCTTTAGGGAAAAGCTGTGACTAACGCCAGCTTTTTCAGGAAAAACATAACCACTGGATGCTCGACCACTTTCAGGTTTCCAAAGTCAAGTATTTCAAGAATAAACAGCACACCCCAACTGTAAGTGTCACAAAAAAAAAGCAGAGGCAGAGGACCAAGTCTTCCTCTGTCTCTACCACTTGTAAGGCAGGGGTCAAGATGTAGGGAACCGGCCCAGTTCCTCTGGTGCTTAGTTTCCCATCTTTGGGGTAAGGAAATCGGGGTTTCTTAAGACTTTGTCATTTAATAAGGGGCGTTATGGGTGGCTTAGTTGGTTGGGTGGCTGACTCTTGATTTCAGCTTGGGTCATGGTCTTGGGGTCCTGGGACTGAACCCCACATTGGGTTCTGTGTTTGGTGGGGTGTCTGCCTGAGGATCTTCTCTCTCCTCTCTCTCTGTCCCTCCCCCTACTCACTCACTCTCTAAAGTAAGTGAATGGATTAAAAAAAAAAAAAAAGAACTTGTCATAATAAGAAAAAATGTTGTTTTTCCTGAGCTGGGTACAATAAATTACTTCCAAACCTAGAAGAATAACTTGTTTTGTTGCCTTTGAGCCTCTGTTACAGCATCCCACACCCAGAATCAGAAATCTGTGCCAGATTTATTTCTATAAACACTTCAGGGCCCGTGACATGATTGTGACCACTTATGGGATCCTTCAGATGGGGCAGGGGAGGCGGGAGGGGGAATGAGGCACATGTGAGCCAAGGGTTGTCCCCATCAACACTTCTTCCTCACCCTCTCTGCTATTTAAATTTATTTCGTGCTACCTTATGGGTGTTTTATAAAACAGCCACCGTCCAAGGATATTTATCATTGCATTTAGAAATGATGTCCATTTTCCTACCTCTAAGCTGGTTTTCATATACTTGGCTAATAGACACAAACGTTTGCTTTCATTAGTTCCAGATTCTGGAGTTGAGAAAAATGAGGTGGTTTAGAAAATGAAGACAGAGACAGAAGGAGGAACATTTTCACCAGCGAATTTCTGGAATGTCCACAGTATACTGTCTGACGCTTTCCAAATTCCGTCTACCTCCTTGGAACCCTTGCCTCTACAGAATGTAGATGGAAAACCCACGAGCCGCGTGAGGTAACTGGAACACCAAATCAGCATGTGTTCAGTTCCTGGTGGTTCAACTATGAAAATAAAACAGTGGGTTGAATCCTGGCTGGGTCCTCCAAACAAACCACCCCAGCCCGGTAGGAGGACCTGGGCTCACTGGCACAGAGCAGGCAGATGATGGAACATGGGCCAGAAAGACGGCCCGGAAAAGCTTAGGGTCTTGGGACTGGGAAAAAAACAATATGATAGAGCACTAGATATTGATAAGAAACACATACAAGACACAGACTCGTCCAGGATTGAGACATCTTGTAGTAAGCACAGTGAGCTCATGAAAAATATGGGATGGGTGCTGTGGCTACCTGAAGCATTGGTGCGAATGTACAAGATTTCACTCTTGGCCCCACGGATGTGGTCGTTCTCCACCATGGTGAGGGTCACCGCCTTGACATACACCGCGTACTGCGTCCAGGGCTTTAGTCCTTGCAGTAAAATGCCAGGCTCGACATCCTTGTTGGGAGGGAGGTCCACATCTACCATGTTCCAGCTGTTGGAGCCACAGGCATCCTGCCCGTCATACTCCGTGACGTTTTTAAAAGGTCTAGGAAGACAGTAGATCAAACCAGAGGAAGGTTTAGGTCTCTGACATCAAAGCTCACTGAAATCTTCCCCAGGGGCCTAGCATGTCACACTTTCTATAACAGGAATTCTAAATAAAACAGGAAGTCCATTGGATTTGTTGTTTCGAAGAATAAAATAAAATGGACCCTAGGTTCCACATTTACAAACGCACCATAGAACTGTGTACCCTGCCCCAGGAAGAGTAAATTCTGATTGTTACTGGGATGGAAAACACTGCTCCTTAAGCATGCAGGCAAAGGCTCATTTTCTCTCTTCTAATCATGGCATTTTTCACCATTAAGAAAAAACAAGCATAATCATTTCATGCAAATATCAGCTACCAATGAAGAATAAAACTTTGGGGGGAAAAGGACTTTTGCTACAGAAAAAAGAGCTTCTAAAATAGAGATTCCAAAATCTCATTTGCTTACAAACAATTGTGATTGTTTAGTATCTGATATTTAGTTTCTGGATTGTCTCGGAAACTCCTTGGTGAGTTTACCAGCCGACACTGCCAGAGCACTGGGGGAACTATCAAAGAGAAGAGAGTACTTTGCACACATGCTTGGGTGGGGAGGGGTTCTCCAGCTATCAGATGAAAGGTCTGGACAGCCCCTGCGCCCTGGCTTCTGAAACAGACGTTAACCTACCCCTCCCCATCCTCATGACGGAAGACCATGAATGACCCCCATCCATAAACACACTGAACACCTAGTAATCGGGAGACCTGCTTTTTTCACAGCTATGACCCCAGGGGAAAGGGGATCAGATACTGTCTTTGGCGGCTCTGGTTCCAGTGCTGAGGAAGCCAGTCACTGGGGAAGGAGACCTATGGTATCACAGTGAGAGCTGGATAAAGAGGGTGACTAACCTAAGGAGGCTGGTGGTACCACCTGGATAAGGAGGCAAGGGAAGGAAGAGGGAGACCAAAAGAGCTGCCGTCTGGAGGAGCAAGTCACAGCTGCCGAGGCAGGTGAATATCACCAGAAGGCATGAGAAAAGCCCCCAGTAGATTTTGGGATAAATCAGGAAATGTCCAGAACACAGAGGTCAGTCTCTCTCCATTTTCCTTCCCTAGTTCATGACCTAGAGCAGAGGACCAGGTCTTGGGAAGGGCTCATGGAATAACATGATATATCTGTCTGGGGGGTCCCCTCCAGGGGAGCTGAGCATCCCACGGGGTGCTCCTGGAGTATGGGTCAGTGGACACATCCTCTATCCCACTTCGTGAACGCTGGGACTTAACCTGATTCTCTAAAACACAAGCTTTTCTCTTTGCAATTCTTTTATTCAAACCCCTCTAAATGACCCACTGAAAAACAGGAGGCCTCAGGCTAACACAGTGATGGTGTGGTCGTCACCATGGTGATGGATATCCTGTGACAGCTGAGAGGGACCCTGAGGATGAAGCTCCGCTTTCCCCGCCCACAGCCACGCCCACAGTTCCCCACGGAGCGCAGAAACTCACGCTTCCTTGTAGTAGACAGTGAAGCTGATGAGGTCCCTGTAGTCAGGGGGCCGGTAACGGTGCCACGTTATGATGATGCGGTTCTTCCACGTGGTCGTAGAGGTGAAGTGCAGGACGTCGCTTTCACCTGGGGAACAAAGGTACATCTGTGAGTGACAGAGATCAACACCCTTTTCCTCCACCAGAGGAACAAGTCACCTGCCCTGCCCTGTCTCCCCCTTCTCCAAAGCTGGCTGTACAGGCCAAGCCCTTTCTTGGACTTCTCAGTGGCTCTCCTTTCTAAGAATCCAGACATTTTACCACATGGAGCTGCAACAAAGCTCGCACCTTTGTTTCAGCACAACTGGTCACATTTGGACATGAATCTGTGATTCCTAACCTGACAAGGAGGAACTGCTTGATTGAGCAAGTCACCTGGTCTTTCAGTGGACCCCTTAGGCCCCTGGCTCCTGAGGGGACCAAGGAAGGTGAGGATAAACCTTGATCTTCTGTGATATGCTGGCACCCATCCAGGGGTTCTGTGATCCCCCTTGCTCTGTGCAACTGGCAAAGTCACGCCAATGGTCCAGGTGTGCCATGGTGGGGAGGGGGCACTTTTCTGTGTCTAAACTTGGCATCGACCTGGAAGGATACGGACACCCTGGAAGGCCTCCGGCTGGGGCTGACACACTGACAGGAACAATGTCATTGGCCAAGCTGCCTGTGTGCCAGGGGAAGTCGCTGGAGAGCTACAGCGAGGATCTTGCCCTGAGCCCCGACTTGTTCTTCCGTCCAGATTCAAATGACCCTCAAGAACCAGGGCAGAGTTGCTGACTGCTTCCCCTCATGGAGACCAGAAGCTCCCTGACCGACTCCTTGTCCTCCTCTATTTGCCTGAATCCCGAAGCGCACTCAGCGGGTGAAGCAGAGGCTAACGGCGGTAAAACTAAGAAGTCAGTGGGGCAAAACATGCTGGTCTGAGGTTAGAACTAAGCTGTAGCTCCTGCTCATGTGTTATTTAAGGAGAAAACATGATTTTGTTTTCAAAGGAAAGTAACGGCTACTCTATTCACAGGCCTACAGATCAGACCGGCTGACTGGGCCGAGAAAATGCTTGGGAAACGCTCAGACACATTGGCCCTGCCCTGGTCCTAACAGGGGGACCGGTAGGGGCTGCCGAGGGCGGGTGAGGGAGAAGGTGCCAGCTGCCAACACACCAGGCAGCTTCATGGCAGGCCTCTTCCCTCTTCCTCCAGAGCAATCTGGTTGTCTACCAGGTAAATCCAGACACCAGCAAAACGAATCAGTCAAATGCTAATGGTTTCACAACGCCTCCCCTCCCGTGTGTGTGTGTGTGTGTGTGTGTGTGTGTGTGTGTGTGTGTGTGTGTGTGTGTACATGTGAGCAAATTGCCTCTGATCATGTAAATCACTCTTATTTTTTTTCCTAGTACCCTCCCCTTATTAAAAGCTGATGGTGGAGAGAGACAATTTACTTTTATAACCCTCTCCAGCCGAACAGAACCACAACATTTTAAAAAGCGGCTTGATAAACAGGGTTAGAGGAGAGACGTGCTGTTAGATCTCAGATACAAGAGCTGAACGTATATATAACCACGGCAAGGTTATAATTATGCAGTTCTCAATTTAAAAAGCAGCATCCATTCAGCGAGGTGGGCTCTCTCTAGCCTTTTTGTGTTGGGGTGGGAGTGGGGAGGAGGCCAAGGGAGAGACAGGGAACTGGTGGCCACCGTGCTGGGCTTGGAGCTCAGTTCCCTCTGCCCTGAGGTTTCCTCTGCACTGGGGAAGACTGAGCCAACTGTGCTCCCCAGCAATGGAGAGGACTAGCTCCTCCTTGAAAAATGATCTATCTATGCATTAAAAGACATTTAACCCTACATTCTGTAAGCACTTCTTTTTTTTTCTTTCTTAAGGTTTTATTTATTTATTTATTTTGTCAGAGAGAGAGAGAGAGCATAAGCAGGGGAAGGGGCAGAGGGAGAGGGAGAAGCAGGCTCCCCATTGAGCAGGGAGCCCAATTCGGGATTTGATCCCAGGACCCTGGGATCATGACCTGAGCCAGGGGCAGCCGCTAAACCAATGAAGCCACCCAGGGGTCCATGTAGGGCACTTCCGTAAAATACTCCCTTTGAGCAGGAGCCCATTTCTAAATGTTCAGCACACTCCTAGAGAAGCTAAGGGACACTGACAAATAAGAATCTATCATGAATCGGCCTCACTACTAACTCTGAAGATACACATACAGCGGAGCAAAGTGCTGGCTCAGGAGGCCCTGTGTCCACCGCCCCCCCCCCCCCGCCCCAAGTGAGGCAAGTGGGGAAGCCACCCAGGGAGCCGGCCATCGCTGCAGATCAGCAGAGGGGCTGACTTTATCACCGCTGCTCGGGCCACTCACAAGAGGCTCGTTCTCCGTTGTTCCTGGTGTTTATGTCCCCTTTGCTCTGGCGTCCTTTTGTCCCCGTCACTTCCTCCATGCGGTAAATCTCGGACACGCACAATTTGGGATTGAAAGCAAAGTACATCTTCCCAGCTTTGATGGTCAGGTTGCGATGGTCCCAGTCCCACAGCTGCTGCAAGTTCTGGTTGTCGAGGACATAGAAGGAGTAGTTCCTGGAAGCACAGAAATCCCCGTGAATGCTCCAGCCCTTTCCCAGTGCCCCCTCCTGCCCGCCGGCCACCCCCCGCTGGTCCTCCTCTGCACGGGGCTCCGGAACATGCTGCCTTTGCCAAAAAGAGATTTAGTTATTAACAGTGTGTGAGAGTGGACAGTTACTGTTAACAATAGCAACAGCATGACTCAAGGACAGCATATTGAAATCGATAAGACACTAATTAATTTTAGGACCTCTATTACCAACAAATAATGCCTCTCACACCAGAGGATATTACTGGAATCATTCCGGAGAAATGCCTTTGGGTATTTCTCTCAGAGCAGAGTATGTATAACGAACTTGAAATCAGTCCATGGGAGAACAGATATGCTCGGCTACTCAACCGGAACGGCTTACATATTTGCTGGAGAGTCTGCTGTTATCCTTGGGGGTAAATCCCATCTGTGCCATCCGCGGTCTATGGTGGGCTAGGAGACAGACCGGGGCAGGGATACAGACCCGGTGGTGGACCAGCACTGGGCCAGCTCCCTCCTCCAGATTCACCCCACCCTAAAAAGCTTCAACCACAGTCCCTAGAAAAGGTGGGGGAAGAGAGCCCCCTTTGGGCAGTGCCCTTGTGCCCCCTCGCCCTCCCCAATCCAGGCAGCAGTGACTCAGTGACCAACACTCCCAGGTTAGTGTGCACAAGGCTTGTTTTTGGATGGCTGGGCCCCCTACCCAGAGTTTCTCATTAGTAGGGCTGGCTGGGCCAGGAATCTGCATTGCCAACCTGCACCCGCGTGATGCTAGCACGGCTGGTACTGGGATCGCACTTGGAGGGGCACTGGGCTAACAGGTGGTGGGCACCAACAAGGGGCTGTTGGTCAGCAATAAGCTGACCAAGTGAGATACGGTCCTGCCCCTAGGCGGGGAGGACACAGAAGCAGAAGCAGAAGCTCCACCTGTCGACTGAAGGAAAAACAGAAGGATAGCCAGAATCTGCAACAGCAATCTCCGGCTGCCCAGAGAGAAATCCATCCTCCGGGGGTGGGAGCATAGACGGCTACAGCTGCAGGGTCCGGAGAAAGATCCAGGCTGTATACCTCTTTCTCTAGGTAGGCAGGATGATCCTGCCCATCCAAGTCCTCCGTGATAAAAGGTCTACTCCCCACGGACCTTGAATCCTTCCCGTCCCCCTCCTGGTCCCCAGCCTCAGGCTTTCCGGAGCTCACTCAAGCACTCCTAGAACGGAGTCTAGGAATGGGTGGAGCACTCTGAGCTACTGTTAACATCCACTGAACGATCCAACACACAAGCTGCAGAGAAGAGAGGATGGCCCGCTTTCCAAAGCCAGGAGAGCTGGGACAGAAGTCCAGAGCACTCTTCTGTCCCAGAGGCTGTGTCCATGGGGGCCTGATGGGTTTCCTTGCACATATCACACCAGCACCTCTACCCGCTTGGTCAACCCCAGCCTGAGTCTCATTAAGAAGAAAGCAGAAGTTATGGTTCTAATAAGGCCTAGCAGACTTGTGACACCTGCCTGGGAACTCACCAGGGAGTTCAGAGACGAGGGTCCAGGATTGCAAAGGTCATTAATAAGCCACGTAGCCACAGGCTCTTAGTGCTCTCTGTAGCCCTCCAGCCGGTTTCCTTGGAGGGACAGGGGCATGAACACACACTCACAGAACAACAAGGGTTATGAGCACCTGAGCTCCCTGTTTGTCTTACGAGTCTAAAACCCTAATGCCCAAGAGGAGTCACAGAGCTGAGGGGGACGCTGTCCCATCAGCCCGAGCCCAGGCCCTCCAGAGGCACTGGGCCCCGTGCACAGATGTGCAGGGGGTGAGAGTGGGAGCCCTGCCTGCACATGGTTCAGTGGGCAGAGGGAGTCCAAGGGCAGCACCTCTGAAACCACATGAGCCTTCTCACTGACCCACCCTGGCCGGACACATTCAAGGCCACCAAAGCAGGTGGCAAAAACTTGAATCGACAGATACTTTCCTCTCTAGAAGAGCTCACTCCCTGACACATACATCCACTGGAAAAGGAGCCTCAGACACTGTGCACATCCATCTACTTGGGATATGCAACACAAGCCCAGGTATGCAGGTGGGAAACGCTGGGACATGGCAAGGTGAGACCTGCCGTCCCTAGGGAACAGTCGCCACCCACATCTCCTTGCTCTCCCGGTGCCAGGCTGTCGCTGATGCTGGGTGACTGGGTCGTCAGACGACCGAAGGTGGGGTTTGCAGGTAGAAACCAGAGGCCTCCTAGGCAGGCCCATTCTTGTCCACGGATACTTCCAGCTCTCAAGGACACTCTGTAGTGCCAGGACCAAGGTCTGGCTGCTCCCAGTGTCCTCAGCTGGCTCCCAGGGGACGAAACCTCCTTGTCAGTGCAGAAACCTCTAGGCCGGAAGGAAAGGCATTAACCTGGTCAAACCTCTGTCTCTCAACACAGAACGAGGCTTCTTTCTAGTAGACGGATCTCGCCGGCAGGGAACAGAAACCGCGCTGAAAATACCTCCTGAACAAAACATGCTTCTTCCCATGGGAGGAAGCATGAATTATAAATCAGGAGTTTGACAAATGAATGGCGGGCCCACTGAAATTCTGTGTGTGTGATTAATCACTTTGAAAAGGAATATTATCTTTTTACAGTAAACACAAACATTTTTTTACCACGCAGAGAAGGCCTGGAGCCAGGATACCAGTATCAATAAAACCCAGGCGTTATGGAGCCTTTGTGAGCGACAGAAAAACAAAAATAAAACTCTCATCAGAATGATAACCGAGCCATTCATGGGCTGCCTGTCAATGCTGCTCTTGATTTTCCAACCCCAGGTTGGGGCCTAGCTCCCCCCAAATTCCCCTTCCATGATCAGGTGACAATTAAGAGATGGCAAAAGGCAGAGACCTGTCTGAACATTTTACACACACACACACACACACACACACACCCCTTCTCATTGTCTCCTAAAGGAAATGACTATATAAGTCAGTTGCTCAGTAAATGTGATTTCCTAATTGTTCCTAAACGTCCTGCCTTTACATTCAGAAAATATTTTTTAAAAATGAACTTGTTTATTTTTTCTGTAGCTTACACAGATGCCTGGGTTTTACAGATCTTGGTATTCTGACTCGCAGCCTTCTTAGTGTGGCCAAAGATGTTTGTTTCTGTGCTTGGGGTGGGGTGGGGGGGCGTCTGATGGGATGTAGACCGACTGAGGTAGGTTGAAAGCGGTCAGTCATTTCCGTGAGGATATCTGTATGTTATCTGTGTTGATCTTCTGGATGCCTGTTGTACACTATATGCAGAGGTGTTTTACGGATGGCTCCAGGCTTTGGGTTGTCTTACCTCTGATTTATCAACCACCACCCACCTCCCCATCTGCTCTGATGAAGGGCAGGAAGGATGTGGAAGCAGAGGAAAGCGAGAGTGCTGGAGACTGGCACGGTGCACAGAAGATGACCCCGGGGCGGGGGTTGGAGCATCGTTTTTGCAAATCCAAAGATCAGGGTCTGAGTGACATCTCCGCCACTTACTAAATAAAGCAACAACGCTAGACAACATATTTATTTGGCTTCTCCCAGCCCAGGAGCAGTGGTAGTGGAAGGCTAGGAGTCCAGAAGATGGGGTTAGGAAGGGATATCCCAACCCCCTCACCTCACTCCCCTTCAGTCCTTACTGACAAACCGGAAAAAAAAAAAAAAAAAAAAAAAAAAAGATCTGCAAATAACACAACTGATGACTCCCTTTCGCTTCTCAGAGGAGAAAGCATGGACTCTTTCCGGCTGTCTCTAGGGGGCATCAGAAGCCAGCACACAGGGCTCTCTCCAGCATCCTAGCAATCTGCAACAGATCCAGGATTTGGCTTTTTCGCAGATGCTCACACCACGTCCAATCTCCTTCAAATCCAATATTTACACCAGCCTTGGGGGTTCGGCAAGGCTGGGGATTTATATTCAAGTGGCACCGGGTACCAAAGAGAAACTCAGAAAATGTTTCCTCTTTGAGGGTTTTCCAAATAGCTTAACCGAAGTATAATTTACCTAGTAAAAATTGTACCCACCCTAAGGATACAGAGCCATGAGCTTTAGTAAATACATCCAGCTGTCCCATCAGCACCACTATGCAGTTTCTGAACATTTCCACGATGGCAAGGTTCCCTCGCTGCCCATGGTGGTCAGGCTCTACTCCTGCCCCCAGCCCTCGCCAATCTGCTTTCTGTCTCCGTAGTCCTGCTTTTGCTAGAAACTAATGGAATCATACTATGTGCAGCCTTTTGCATTGGCTTTTTTCCATTTAGCTTAATGTTTCTGAGGTTCACCTGTGCTGTTACATCATTGTCATAGTACTATTCCATTGTACCACATTCTGTTGATCCATTCATCTGTTGAGGGATATCTGGATTGTTTCCTGTGGGTTTTTTTTGGGGGGGGGGGAGCAGGAGGGGGCTCGAGTGAATAATATTGTTATGAACATTCACATTCAAGTCTTGCGTGGGCATGTTTTCATTTCTCTTGGGAAGATATTGGGTAGAGCCTGGAAATGCTGAGTCACATGGTTGAGTCTTTTTAAAAGTCCCAGGGAAGTATTAACACACAGCTCTGTTGCAACATAATCTTAGAGTTGCAGGAAGGTAGAATGAAGCACCAAGTGTTGCAAAGTCAAGGGCTGCGGTCATAAGTGTAGAGATGCCCAAATGTACCCAAGAATTTCAAGTCTTAGAACCCTATTACCTTTATCTGCTTTTAGGCTTTTGGGGCAATGATCCTTGGTGGTACCAAAGAATCCGAAATTTTACCTCTTTCTTTATCTAATGCCCTAAGAAGGGTTCACTTCAAGGTTGTTCACCTCAAGGAACTGTCCAGATAACAGAAATATCCGGTTTTCTATTTGAGGGCTTAAAAATGAGTCATTTTCTAGAAATCTTATACATGTGTATTACAAAATCCACTTCCTCCCTAAACAGCAGAAAAACCTGGATTTTCTTAATGTCTAAGGTTATTACTCTAGAAACACATTACATTACACAGACTGAGTGACATCCTCTAGGGAACCCAGATGTCTTAGTTCTTTTTTTTTTTTTTTTAAGATTTTATTTCTTTATTTGACAGAGTTCACAAGTAGGCAGAGAGGCAGGCAGAGAGAGAGGAGGAAGCAGGTTCCCTGCTGAGCAGAAAGCCCGATGCGGGGCTCGATCCCAGGACCCTGGGATTGTGACCTGAGCCGAAGGCAGAGGCTTTAACCCACTGAGCCACCCAGGCGCCCCTGGATGTCTTAGTTCTTATGGACAAACTGATTACCGCCTGATGCCGTCTAGGGCCCATTCTCCAGCCACCGGAACGTTGGAACGTGATTCTGCCTACCTCTTTCACCACCCTGGAAATTCGATTACAAAGTCGGCTTGCTCTGGATATAGACTAGAGCTCTACTCTAGCTATAGTGCTTGAACGTCATGCTCTGGACATGACTCAGGGGTCTGGGCTGCCCAGGGGACTTGGAGGCAGGTCCCAGTTCCCGTTTGAAAAGCCATGGTGGTCAGATGCCAAGGAACCCAGCACTTTGAATTCCCCATCAAACAAAATGCTCTAAGACTTCCATCCTACTGAACCAAATGGAGACACTTACTTACGTTTTCATTGCCTGTAGAAGATCAAGAAAAACAGTATATAAAGGCAATAGTGTGACAATTAAATATCTAGGAAAAAAGGGAAAGAGCTTTGGGGATTCACATACAAGAAGAAGAAATAATGGGACACAGCAGTGGTATTTAATCTTGGCTACACAGTGAAACTACTTCGGATTTTTAAGAAAAATCAGTGATGCCTGGATCCTGCCCCCAGACATTCTGACTGAACTGGGAGTGCATTTTGGGTTATTGGGACTTTTTTTTTTTTTTAACCTGGCCCCACCCAAGATGGTTCTAACTTCAGAGTCTGGGAACCACTGGGATAAAAGTTATCTTGGCTTAAACCAAAGACGCACAGAAATGAAATGTCCAGGTGGCTTTGCTAACACTCCTGCAGCTCAAAGCCTTGACCGCATTCCACTGCCTACCTAAATTATAACCTCCACACCCGGGTGCATAACACCTTACGTAATTCTAATACCACTTACCTCTCCAGCATTATTTGCCAAACAGGTCCCAGGATGCCCCAACTCGCTGATTTTGCTCTTATTGCCCTATCCTGAACTGCCTTCTTCACCCTACGCTTTCTGAGTGCTTCTGGAAACCCTTCAAGGCCCATCTCAAATGCTACCTCTTCTTGAAAGCCTGTGGGGTTTTTTTTTTTTGGTTTGTTTGTTTTGTTTTTTTAAGATTTTATTTATTTGACAGAGAGAGAGAGGGAGAAATCACAAGTAGGCAGAGAGGCAGGCAGAGAGAGAGAGAGAGAGGAGGAAGCAGGCTCCCCACTGAGCAGAGAGCCCGATTCGGGGCTCAATCCCAGGACCCTGAGATCATGACCTGAGTGAGCCGAAGGCAGAGGCTTAACCCACTGAGCCACCCAGGCGCCCCCTGTGGGATCTTCTTAATCAGATTCTCTGCCTCTCTTCATGCCCATGGCACATTCCTTTTCTTTCCTTCGTAGCTCCCTGCAAGTTCTGCTTTGCATTGTTGTTGGCCTGAATCTATCTTATTCCTTTCTTCTCTGCTTCTCTCTGACTTTTCCCTCCTTAAAGGAGTGAGGAGAGCTGGTCAAGGGCTGGGACTTAGTGTCTTTCCTGAGTCTGAGGATGCACAATAAAGAATGGAGTTGTTGCTACTGGTCACCTCCGATCCAAAGAACTGTGGGGTGTCTGTCACAAGTGAGAATGGCCTTTACCTCTTTTAATCCTGGGTAAGGAAGGGAGGTGGGAGAACCCAACTCCCATCCAGACAAGCAAGATTCTTCAGCACCCCAGCTAAACATAGAACATGTGGGAGGGATAGGCTGGCAGGACAGTATCCTCAGAGCTGCAGGGCCCTGATCAGCAGCAGAGTATGAAAACCTAAGGCCCATTTGCCCTCCCTGGTCATCTAAAATGTTCATGGCAGGGCAGGGGCCTGGAGTGTACTTGAGCTTGGAGAAGTTCAAAACACCTGAGCAATGGCAAGCATCCTTAAAGTGTTCCCAATTGGGACATCCGGTTTTATTCAAGCTTCAGATGATGAGAAATGTATCTTAAATATCCGTGCAAATAAAAGTCCAGTCTTAGTTCTCAGCTCCATATATGGGCGTAATACCTTCAGTTAACCCATGGCTAAGAGGTAATCCCATCATGTAATAATTCTTCATAAAAATTAAATTCTTGGGGTGCCTGGGTGGCTCAGTCGAAGCATGGGATTCTTGGTTTCAGCTCAGGTCATGATCTCAGGGTTGCGAGATCGAGCCCTGATATGGGCTCTGGGCTCAATGCGGAGTCTGCTGGAGATTCTCTCCCTTTTCTCTCCCTCCCCCTCTGCTCCTGCCTTCCCCTCTATTTCTCTCAAACAAATAAATAAAATCTTTAAAAAAATTTTAAATTCTCCTTCCAGTTTCCCCTCTATGTCTATCACTTGTTCAGCCTAGAAAAAGAAAAAGAGTATCGTTAAGTAGCAGGAAAAGTTGCAGATCCTGACCTGCCCCCCTCCGAAGTATTTTCCAACACGAGGGATTCCAGAAACAAACCTACCTAGAGAGAGGGGAAAAAAACCATGCTAATATCCACTTTAAAATTTAATACAACAAATGAGAACCAGCATCTCAAAATGCAAAGCCTCAGCATGCCATCCATGTTAAGTGACTTGCGATACTCGGGGACTGGGCATGGTGGCAGCCTCCCCAGATTTGCAAGGAAAAAAAAATTTTCTTCCTAGAGAATCAGTGTTCCCAGTGGGGAGGACAGTGTGCTTTTCAAGGACGGAATGAAGAGCTGCCCTCGCTCTTCAGCTGTATCAGAGGATGAGATTTTAAGGATTTGAGACCGACCAACAAGAGTTAGTCTGAGAAAAGTAGGGAGACTGTAAAGAAACCCTTATGGGGTAACTTTACCCAGTCGGGGAAGATAAATCAGCAAGGACAACCTTTCCCATGACCTTCCCACCTGTTTCTTTCCTAAATTATTTCCCCAAATTCTCTTTGGAAGGAATTCGCTCATTAATGGATGTCTGCTTTTATTTGAAAGCTGAAAGCCAGGCAAGAGCTGTATTTAAAGGGAGCATGAAGAGAAAGGTATATACGCGAGGTACCCAGAGGACAACTGCTGGACAGAAACTATAGCAACAAGCGCCAGCTCTTATCTAGCCTGTGCTGAAAAGCCTCTGGTTAGTTTAAAACCCCTATCGTGAAGTTCATCTCTCCAGAAGGCAATAATTCTACCAGTGTGCAAATCCGACAGGCTCATCAATTAAACAGTTTTCTCCATTAGGATTTCTTTTATAACAAAATGAACTATCCATACTCCTCCAAATCTCTTCCATGCCAATATGCAGTTTACCCCATAACGTGGGGGTTTGGGTGGGGACATTCTGCACAATCGCCAACTGACACAGCATTGTTGACATCCTCCAGATTTAACTAGTAAGAGTCTACTGCTGACCAGAAGTCTTACGTAACAGCTGACTAACGTGTATTTTGTATGTTATATGCATGATATACCGCATTCTTACAATGAAATCAGCTGGAGAAAATATTATTTAAAAAAAAAAATAAGGAAAATACATTTACAGTCCTATACTGTATTTATCCAAACCAAACCAAACCAAACTGTGCCTAAGTAGACCCGCACAATTCAAAACATGTTGTTCAAGGGTCAACTGTATTTTCTTCTCTTTTCTTTCTTTTTAAAAGATTTTATTTATTTACTTATTTGAGAGAGAAGGGGGATGGGGAGGAGCAGAGGGAGAGGGACAAGCAGAACCCATGTTCAGTGAGGAGCCTGATGTGGGGCTTGATCCTATGACCCTGAGATCACAACCTGAGCTGAAATTAAGAGTCAGATGCTCAACTGACTAAATCACCCAGGCACTTCTGTATTTTAAAAGATGGAATGATTTTATATAGTATAGCATTCTGGGGATAAGAGCCATATCAATGATGATTTCACAGAGGGCTAAGGATCTGAGACCCATTCCTGTTGTTCTTGGCACAGAGGGTCCCCCAAAGCACCCCTTTCTGCTCTTTCCACAGTCACATCAGATACACAGCCCTTGACTGACAGGTCACCATGCTGTTTTCCAGAACAGCAATATCCCAAGGATGGAGAATCTTGGCTGCACGGGACTCTGCCCGACGGGGCGGGCCATCATGCAGGGGCAGCGGCCTTCCCTTGGCTTCCTCCTTTCATGTTTGTAATAAGAAAGAGTCCTCACCTTAGTAACGTGGAGTTTTGAAAGCATGCGACTTAGTTTGTAATAGGAGCACGTCAGCCCGTGAAATCTGGCACACTTACCCCTCAAGCTGCTCCTCTCCTAAGATCTGGCGAAGGTTTTTTAGGAAGGACAAGGAGACCAAGGCGTGAGAATGGCGGATCTTCACGTAGCCTGTCACCACCTCAATGAGCCCCATGAAGTTCTCCAGTTCTGAGGCAATGTTATCTGTGAGAGGAGGGGGCCGTGTTAGTGAGCGTTCACGTCGTGTGAGGATGACCCACTCGGTTTCTCGCCAACACATCAGGAGAATGATTCCGTGGCGGGTCTTGGTGCCTCTGAGAGACTCAGGTTGCTGGCACAGGGCCCGCCATTCTTGTCAAAAATGTACCTCCCTGGCCTTGACTTTCAACGACCTCTCCTGGTACAGGGCCCCCCTCTGAGGCAGGGGAAGGATACTTTCTAGAAGGCCGGGTACTGTAGCTCCCAGGCTGATTAACCGAATGTAAAATCATAAATACCAGACTGCCAATTAGCTAAGGCTGACAAATCTAGGGAACGTCTTTTAATACACTCTGTCAACAGACAGCACTGCCTCCACAGTACAAGGGCATGACTGAATAAACAACATTTTCTCGGTCTCATTAGGAACTGCCTTTGCTGCATTTCCAGTTCCTAAGATACAGGGATCTATATTTAAAGAGTCCGTCTTACTAAGACTGGGAGAAAACACACCAAAATATTAACACACCAGGTTATCTGCTGGTGATTTTTCAAAATTCGTTTCTGGGCTTCTGAATTTTCTATAATGCACACATCTGATTCTCATGAGAGGACAGTTTGAGAAATAGTTGCTACTACTATGTGTGTGAAAACAATGTAATCTATACACACTGTATTTTCCATCATCCTATTTAGCCTGTCTTTTCCTCATAGTTAAAAAAAAAGGGGGGGGGGACATCAACTTTGGTTCGACTTATGCCAAAATTACAATAGATACTATAATCAGTTGGGTATGGTCCAACTAATGGGATTTTATTGCACATGATTTGTTGAAGGCTTAATGAGAGGTTCTACTTTGCTTTGAATTGATAAAAATAAAACAATAACGATCTTGGGGGGTTATTATTATTATAGATCTTGTCTTGGAGGGCTGGGGGCTATGCTTACTGTAGAGTTTAATGGTTTTCTAGGAGAAATTCAAGTTAAAAACACTAGAAGTTGCCTGTGGTGGATATTTCAAGAAAAAGACCCCGAACTTTAAATGCAGGGTAGGATGGATGCCTGTCTTGTGTCAAGGCTGGGGATGCCCTTTCCAGTGAGATGTCTTATTCCTCTGTATCCAGGTGATTTCTTCCATTGGACATACACCGGAAGACACATTTCATCACCATGCATGAATATGTACTTATTCTTTCTTAATTCCACCCCTTCATGGATTTAATTCTTACCTTCAGAATATGAAAATTTAAAAGAAAAAAAAAAGATTTAGGTGCTTAAAGGGTATGTTCTAGGAATGAGGGCATCTTTGCAAAAATTAAGAAATCTAGTAAGAACAAAAGGAAGTAAAACCTCATTATTTATTTATTTATTTGGCCCCACAGCCTAACACTAGGCTCAAACTCATGACCTTGAGATCAAGACATGAGCTGAGATCGAGTCGGGACGTTTAACCCGCTGAGCCCCAGGAACAAAACTTTAGAAGTACCATGAGGGTAAGAGAATTCCAGCCACGTGGAAGCAAAGTTATTTCTGTGGTGGAGCGGTGAAAAGGGTTCAGGAAAATGAGGAGAACCAAATGATCCAAAAGGACTGAGCGCAAACGTGTTTCTGCCATCTCTAAGCCGTAAGAGCTCGGCTCGCTCACCGAACAAACAGTATTAAGGAGAAGTAAACCCACAGAATAAATCAATCAGCCATTTCCCACCCCACCCGAATCAACCTGCAAAAATCTATCCACAAAAGGATTTAGGCGGGAAAAAAATCCTTTCAACCTCAAGGTCTTCTTATGATTTTCATTCTAGATTATGAAACTATCATAGATACCTTGACCAAGTGGTGGAGAATTTAAATCTAGGAAGCCATTGTCAGTTAAAGATCAGAAGTGAAAAGATCACAGAATAAGTCCACGAGTAATGTTTTTGCACACATGCAATCACCAGGAATGCCGTCGACTACAAATGACAGTGATCCTACAGGGGTGAGGATCGAAGCTTTAAATACGGGATGACACACCCTAGTATTTTATTTTTATTTTATTTTATTTTTGCTCTCCAAAGTAAATTTGGAGATTAACCACTCTTTGGACTTAATAAAATTTTAAAGGGGTTTCATTAACTTCTTCCCTTTGCACAGTCTCCTCAACACCTCCCAGGTAACCAGACCTCTTTGGGCTTGAAGCCGTGTGGCTCCGGCTCCAGCTGGAGGCTGCTGAATAACACTTTTGCTCCCCCAGCCTCTCCTGGGGCTGGTGTGTGCTGGAATGTGCATCTCCTGCGTGAGATGGGCCTCACGGAAAGATGAGCCATGATCCTGGGCGTGAATAAATGCCCAGCCAAGAGCTGCAAAATAGACTGCCTTTCAATCTGGTTTTTCTTTTTTCTTTTTTTAATCCTTGAGGGAAACTCGAAAAAAGACACAGTGAGCACGAGGCTTATGCCCCATGCTGTTTTTTCCAGGCCCAGGTTTAAGGTGTGAGTCATGGAGGGGATGGTAACAGCAAGTCAACAAAAGAAAACCAAGCGGTCCGGCCACCTCTTTCGGGGGAACGGGATACTTACTGCCTCGGCGGATATTAATGAGCAAATTTCCCTTGAAGATGGTGCATCCTTGGAGCATCTGAGCAGAGGTAACCGAATCAATGGTCTTTGTTTTCTTTTCTTCCTCGCAGACCTTGGGGCAAGGACCTTCACAAGGTATGCAGTACATGCTGGTGAAGATAAAAAATCAACCAAAACCACGGAAAACTGAGTCAGGCTTCTTGAGTTAAGGAAAAAAAAAAATCACGAAGACACTCTTTTATTCTAAGTTATTTGTGCGGTACACATTACCAAAAACAAATGTTGGGAAGGGTTCAAGTGGGCACACCGTATCTCATCCCAAAGCCACCCAGCCTTCAAACTGCAACCAAAAGAAGAAAGTGCCTACAAAGGAAAAGCGTGCCTCTTGTTTCCAGACAAAATATGTGATGCATCCTTGAGGCATGTGTGTATCAGAGGCTGTCGGCTGGGGAGCCAGCTGGTTCCATGTGGGAGAAACAGCCTTGAAGAAAGGACACAGTGGTGGCTCCCGAGGAAAAACGGGGCCGCTCTCTAATGCCGCCTTGCCCGGCACACCCTGGGGGAGAAGCTGGGAGACTGGACAAGGACCGGGAAAGGGACCGTGATGTCTCTGCCACCAGCGGGAGTTTCACTCTCGCAGTCAAGGCATCCCAGCAAAACCTAGCAAGGAATTCCAAAATGCGTGGGGAAGAACACACAGCCCTAATTTTCTTGCTAATGTACAACTGAAATTATTTCTTGACAGTGTTTTTGCAGAAACTCATAAATTGATCGGAATGTTGTTTTCGCGGCATGTGTGCTGAAAGCAAGGAACTTCCGTTACTCTGTAATAAACTCCCGTTTCCAGTGCGATCCCACACATGCTGCAGGACGGCCAGGAGTCAGGGATCAGGGAGCAAGATCGGCATTCTCCTGCTTATCTACCATTCATTTACGAAATTGTGGACACAGCGCTACTCTGGCCGCTGGACTACAGACGTAAGATCAAAGCTAGGCTGATTTCCAAACCAAAGGCTACCACCTTATTGGGTGTGTATGTGTGTGTGTGCATGTAAAATAAATAGGATGGCGTATTGGAGAGCCAGGTGTATTGTCATTATTGTTCTTAAATGATCTTTTAAACTTTGAGAAGATAAATAAAAAACGTTGAAGGAAACAGTGTGAGTGTTAGCTTACATGAACGCTTTTGTGTTGTTTTGTTTTAATGAAACCTTACTGCCTATCTAAGGCAGAGATGCAGGAATTTGTTTTGTTTACAAACTTACAGGTAAACAAAACTTCCCTGCTCTTTTCCTACTTCGTACGGGGAGAATGCTAGGCAAGGTTTCCCAAGGAACTGGGCCAAGCACAGAAGGGGAGATTTCTCTTTTCTAGAACATCATACGCAACCTTCTTATTTCCACTATGGGTAACAGCTTCCTGTCTCCACTTTTTTTGTTGTTTTTTTTTGGTCTTTTATTCTAATTTATCTACACACCATGTAATGCCTCCACCCTCCTTCTTTAAAACAACAACAACAACAACAACAACAACAAAAACCAAAAACTTTCTATCCTGAAACACAGACTCACAAAAAGTTACAAAGCATACTTTCCCCCTGCATATCAGATGGCAACATCTTATATTACTATACATGGAAGATCAAAACCAGGAAATGAACACTGGTACAATGAATGCATAATTCCGTGTCACCTTATATCCCTTTTGTGATCTTTACCCCGTCAAGATTCAGAAGTACTTCAGGAAGATCTCCCACAGAGCTACCTCCTACCCTCACATCCCTAACTCCGGCCTCCTGACTATTAATCTATCCTTCATCCCGGCAGTGTTGTCATTTTGGGCCTGTGATATAAATGGAGTTCTACAGTACAGGACCTTTTGAGATCACCTTCTTCCCCCCCCACCCCACACAGCATAATGTCCTTGAGATCTGTCCCCAGTCGTTGTGTATTTCAACAGTTTGCTCTTTATTTCTGGCTGAATAGTAGTCCACGGCGTGGATGTACCATAGTCTGTCTAACCATTTCTCTATGGTAGAACAACTGAGTTATCTTTTGTCTTTGGCTATTACGCACGGAGCTGCCGTGAACACTTGTGGACGTGTTGTTACGTGGACATACATTTTCATGTCTCTGGGAGGAGTGTCCACGAGTGTGACTTCTGGGTCGTAATGTCAAGTGTATGTTTAGCTTTCCCCGATGTTTTATTCAAACAGCAATTTCTGAACCAAACACCTTTGCTAAAATGTTTAGGAATCATCTAGCCCTTTAAAAAATGTTTTTCTAAGGAAGTGCTCTGATTACGTGTTTATAGAGCAAGCTTCCTTGAATCCATTTGGATACAGGGAGGGTACAAACGGTATTAATAAATATTTTAGGGGCGCCTGGGTGGCTCAGTGGGTTAAAGCCTCTGCCTTCGGCTCAGGTCATGATCCCAGGGTCCTGGGATCGAGCCCCGCATCGGGCTCTCTGCTGAGCAGGGAGCCTGCTTCCTCCTCTCTCTCTCTGCCTGCTTCTCTGCCTCCTTGTGATCTCTGTCTGTCAAATAAATAAATAAAATCTTTAAAAATAAATAAATAAATAAATAAATAAATATTTTAAACTCAGTGTCAAATAGGTCTTAAAGGTTGAGAGGGGTATTTATTCTTTCTTCAGGGTGTTTTGTTTTAAAACAGAAGGGATAGATCTGTAGCTTTGAACAGACTATAAGAATAGGTAGGCAAAAAAACAGCTCAGGTCTTTGAAAATGCACCGCCATGGGAGAAACACCGCTGAAATGCACAGCAGTCCCCTCTTGCTGGCCCCCACTACAACACAGGACAGTGTATCCCCAGGACAAAGATAGTACCAACCCCCATTCATGCACTAGCTGACCCATCTCTGCTCCCGCCCCCAGGAGGAGCCGTGGCTGAGCCTCGTCTGGGTTCCAGTCATGGCCCAGGGTACTGGGAAAGCCCTCGTAAGTTCTAAGGCTACCAATAAACTGTGAGTAAAATGCGGCAGACTTATTCTGGGTGGTATTTGCATACTTTACAGTCCTCTGGGAGTCCTTGGACACTTCGCTTTTACAAAGTATTCGGAATAATTTTTACTATTATAACAGTAAAGACAAGACAGCAGATGGAAAGTTGCTCTGTGTCTAATGATAGGAAAGAATGGGAGTTTCATCTTTGGTTTGAAGATGAAGGAAGCGTTTGGCCCACGGCAACTACTCTTTCCTAAAAGTTCTCTGCTCTACCTAGAGGAGGGAAGAATGACCCCAAACCTCTGGTCTTTCGATTCCAGGGCTTCAGTTCCGTATTTTATAACAACGCCACTACTGCCTTCTCCAAAACATAAACCAACAACAAATTTACAGGAGCCCAGCCCACATACACCAGAGGGATGCTTTTTGCTGTAAAGAACCCCTTTGCTTCCCAAGCAAAGTCTCAATGTTCAGGAAAGAAAACGAGAGAGGCAGAGAAAACTGAGAGACGGGCACGGTTGAGGAAAAGAGGAACAGGTGCTAATGGAAAACAGGTTACTGTAAGCTCCTGGTTACTCTTCACAGTAGCTAGGGCGGGCACAGGATGGAGTTTGTGCTAATAGACCGTCAGGCCTGCCTCAAGGACGCTGTTTGGGGCTGGGCTTGTTTTCTCTCCACCACTCCCCAGGACTTCCCAGAGCTGGTGCTGGGTGGCACCAGGGATAGGACAACCTAAATGTACCGTCCTCTGGGGTCTACCCCACACCTCCTTAGCAGGCAGCCCGGTGAGTGCAGGGAGGGGAGACTGTGACCTCCACGTACCTAGGCCAGCACAGCAAGCCATGTACTTAACTTCAAGTGGCTTGGCAGTACACTTCTAAGACACAATATAAAACAAATGCATTTTATTTTGTGGTTGCGGGGAAGGGGGGAGTTGTTGGGGGGTGGCTGGGAGTATTGGGGGGTATGGGGGGGCTGCATGACTGACCTCTGACTGCCGTTCCGGATGAAGCCAGAGGGGCACTCCTGCATGCACTCGCCGTCGTGGATGACGAACCCCTCCGAGTCGCTGCTCTCGGCATTGGGGATGTTGGCGCAGAAGTCGCGGTCCACGCAGCGCCAGCCCTCGAAGCGGTAGGTGTTGGGCGGGCAGGTGGGCACGCACACGCCGGAGTAGTAGTAATGCTTGCAGGCGACGCAGGCCGTGTCGTTGTCGGGCGCGCTGCAGCTGCCCAAACACTCGGGGTGACAGCACTCGTTGTTCTCGGTGCACGCGCGCTTCCCGCACGCGCTCGGGCACACTGTGGGGGCAGAGGGGACAGCGGGTGAGACTGCGAGGTCGGGTTCGGACTGCCTTGTCGAGGCCTGGCCTGCTTTGTTCTGGGTCACTGGCCACCCTGGACCAGATCGCCCCAGGGACAGTCAACCACCCACTCGCCGCCCGCCCACGCACCCACGATATCCCCACACAGAGCTTCCCAGGGCTCTGTAGCCCGCGGCAGACTTGCAATGGCAGTCTTACAGACCCCAGTCACACTTTCATTAAGGCGTTTTGAGTTGGTCTCTCTTATTTACTCTCTGTGTACTCCTGAGGAGTCATTAGCTCCTCTGACCTTGACCCTCTCTTTTCACATCTATACAATGGGGGTAGTAATATCCATATGCGAGCTTTGCCTGAGGCCAACATGATAATGCAGTAGCCCAATGGGAACAATAAGGCGTATTATTCCTTTTAAAGGCATGATGTATTGTTCCTCTGCATTATGATCATGTTCCATGAAATACTTTGAAAAGCCTTAGTGTGAAGAAATGATTATTTAAAAAATTATTTTATTACATATATTATTACAAGTATTTTTTAAATCATTCAAAAAATCGTTTATTTTAAAAATGATGAAACTGGAATATTAAAGGTGATACTATTTGGGTTTACAAAATGGCTTTAGAAAAAGTTTGTGTCTGTTTCTATGTCAAAGTTCTTGCTCCCCCAAAAATGATGGTATTAACTTATTCCCAGAGCCTAACTTATTATAACACCAAGTCCCTGCGTCTGATTGTTATTCTCAAATAATAAAAAAAAAAGGGTGGGGGCGGTGGAGAGTGTCTCTGAGCCCAGAAGAGTCACTCATAGCATATTGGAAACCATCTCCTTTGAGCCACTCTGCCAAACTTTACTGGAAGCAGTGTCTCAAAAGCAGAGATCCACAATTCATGTCCCAAGTAGATGAGCTGGCATTTATTTCCATAACAACAATGTAATGATCACACTCTGTGGGGCTGTTAGCCTCACTAGCAAATAAAGTATAAATCAAATATGAAATCTGGTTTATATTATATGTTTCCTACTTTTTCTTGAGCTGGGAAACTACACAAAATTATTTAAATATGTATATTATTGAATCTGACATATTATTTAGTGAAGATTCTATTACTGTTTTCCTTATAAACAAAATATGTGCTAAAAAAAATCAGAGATCACAGATAAATGAAAATATATAGGACGTCTAATCCATCTGCCCCAAATACCCCCTTTATCAATACCTTCATGTGGATCACCCCAGGGCCCCTCCCCTTTTTAAAAAGATTTTATTTATTTATTTGTCAGACAGAGATCACAAGTGGGTAGAGAGGCAGGCAGAGAGAGAGGAGGAAGCAGGCTTCCCACCAAGCAGAGAGGCTGATGCAGGGCTCGATCCCAGAACCCTGAGATCATGACCTGAGCCCAAGGCAGAGGCTTAACCCACTGAACCGCCCAGGAACCTGGCCCCAAGTCCCTTTCTATGCATGAGCATGTACATATAAGTATCTATAAAAAGGGAACAAGCCATCCTGAAACCATTTTTTTTTTGTATAATATACCGTGAATTCCATAATCACTTAACAGCTACATTTCATCTCACAGTATAGTGTAAGTTATAACCTGTCTACTACTATGAGACATTTCGTTTACTCCTGACATTTCATTATTACAATGAACACTGCAATCTTCATGAGAAATCTTAATTATTTCCTTAGGATCAATTTCCAGAATTGACCTCACCAGTTCAAACTGTCTTCTGGAAAGTTTTTACCAATTTACACCCCACTAACTACACCCAAGAGTTCCTATTTTACTGTGGAAAGGTGAATTTAAAAACGAACATCAGAACTTGACCATTCAAATGAACACTGTCACCTCTGAAGAAAACAGATATATTCTCATGATACTGTCAAGCTTCTTAAAATAATTTTGCAAGTTTCTCCTTTGCAATTATCCTTTTGCAGAGACCGTAGATTGCTTTCCATTATTTATTCTTTTTATCTACTTTGATAATAGAACCTTGATTTTTAATTGGGCATTTGGCCATCCAGCTAGATATTATATCTCCTAGCCTCTCTCGTAGCTAGAAGTGATGTATGTCCTAGCCAGTGAGATATAAGAAAACTTTTTTGGTTGGTAGTTGCTGGAAGATGCCTTAAAAACAGTGCGTGTGCCCTTCCTCCTTGCCAGCTGGAATGCAGGAGCAATGCATCATGCTTTGGCAGCTATCTTGGTCATGAGGTAGCCCACTAAGAAGATGGAGTAAGATAAATGGATCTTGGTCCGCCAAAAGGCTAACCCTCTACTGCTTACCTCTACACCTGGCTTTCTCTAGAGAGAGAAATAAATTTTTGTCCTATATATGTACCTGCTTTTCATTATACCCAACTGAGACAGACTTTCAGAGCTACTTACAAGCAAAGAAGAAAACCATTCCCGTTGGTTTGTATCACTTCTGTTTACCAGAATTGCCTCAATGACTTCTGGCTATTTCCAGAAACTAAGCTACCCAATAAATAACAAGGAATTAGTATCTCTAAGCACCCCGAAAAAGTAGGTGTTATAGATAGGAGTTGTAAAAATGTGGCGATACATATATTGTCCACCTGGGTGATCATCTTGAGGAGGGTGACACTAATTTGAATTTACAAGTCTAGCGTATTTGTAGTAAAGGTACACAAACACAGACACACACACACACACTCACACACACTCACATGAGCACATTCTCTCCCATCAGATCTCATACCTGAACACATCTAATATTATCAAATAGATTCCGTGACTATTTAATTTCAAATCTATCCCGTATGGAGGTTAACTTCAAGGCTCAAGATCTAAGGAAAAAAATACACTGTGTGTCTTTTAGTTCAGGTTTTTAAAGTAGTAACGGGAACAGAAGTCCATTTACCGCCGGCTGTCGATGCATTTAGCAAGTGTTCATTCAGCAATGTCCCGCACCTGCGTGCCAGACCCTGTCCTCGAGGAATGGGCGATATGCCAGGGATGTACAGGGTCGAGTGCAGGTTCATGGCACGCCCTGGGCATCAGGGATGGTTTTGAAGAGATGCTCAGGCTGGAGATAAAAGGTGAAAGACGAGGAAGAGAAGAATAAAGAAGAACACGGAGGAAATCACACGCAATGTGTGTAAAGGCAATCTAGTCACTGTGGCAGGAGGACTGGGTGCCCGTGAAGATAGCAGGGGGCCAGTCGCCAACTGGTGGGTGATGGGCATCACCAGAGATTTTTGGCAGGGGAAGAGCAACAAAGGCAGCTTTTCATATTGGAAAGGTTGTCTGGGAGCTGCACAGAGGGCAACATGACCAGAAGAGGGATCAGGTAAGAGGGAGAGGAGAGACACAGCCTTGTTATGTGGCCCCAACAAGGTTTCTGTAATATTAACAGACCCGTAGGTTCGTGTGGTTAACATGAAACTGGCTGAAGAACCCTGTGTTCACAGTCTCAAATGCTGGCACAAGCACCCCCTCACTCAGAGCCCTGAAGTCCCCACCACTGGCCACCACCAAGCTTTGTGACTGGAGGAAGGGATAATTGATGAAAAATCTCGCGTTCATCAACAGAAATTAACGGGGGCCAGTATCTGCTCGCCAAGCCCCCTTTCCCTCACTTGTATTTTAAATAACATGCTATATAAAATCGTTAAGTGTCAGGCATTAATATTAAAGAGTACTAAAAACTCAAGAGCATTTAAAAGCATAGAAAAAAAAAATCCCTGTGCTCTTGTTGGGAATCAGCTATGCCCACATGCAAATGTTGGGCATCTCCAGTAGGAGAAAGAAAAAGAAATCCCCCAAACCTGACAAAGTATTTTCCCATTCCGATGGCAACGGCATATCTGGGCAGTGGTCCCCCCGAGACCCTTTCAAAGGCGTGTGTTACGTGGAAAACACGGTCCGTCAGTTCTTACCACAAGCAGCACACAGGCTGGGGAATTAGGGTTTTTGTTTCAGAAAGGAGAGCTCCTTCAGAAGGAATTTCAGCAAAGCTTAAATTAGGTGAAATCTTGTTATTTATAAGCAGAACAATTCCTCTGAAAGGGATCACAGATCAAGGGGTTCCTTTATGGTATGGGATCCAAATGGCATGACACATATCGACGACTCGAGGGGAGTAAGAATGGGGTGTGATGGGGAGGGGAGGAGAAAGGAGAGGTGAATTGTTTGCTGGAGGACAAACTCTGTAAATAAGAGACTGCTCCAGGGACAGAAGACCCCCCTGGCCGCAGCAGAACCCGAGGATTCTGGGAGGCGGGAGAACATGCAGGAAATTCAGGGTTAGAGTCCCGGAGTCAGCCCCAGAAGCCTGCTGTAAATTTTGTCTCATCTCAATGTATATAAATATTATTAGTGTTTAGGACTATTAAGGGATTTCTCAAAAAGCCCCGGGCAGTGCATCTCGCCAGCAGATGGATGGCTGTTCCATACAAATGCCAAAACTTAAAATTTAGTACAGTTACCAAATTTCCAATTACGGAGCTATGGGAGAAAGAAGGGAGCCTCTTCCCCGGCTTCCGTGGAGAAGGAACACACCTAATGTGATTAAAGGCATTTGTACTTTTCAAAATAAAGGGAAAATGGAGGCTGCTATGAACTACAAACATAAAGGGGGAAAGCAAATTTACTGTACCCATGAGAGCTTTCTCCTCATTGGAATTCTTAGAACGATGAGCAATAAAAATCAAACCCGATCTAAGCTGTTGGAAAAGCTAACGGCATGTCCCATATCTACCGCTAAAAGGATTGATTTGGGGTCCCCATCACATAAAAATGAAGGTGCTGGATGTAAAGGCTCATTCTCTTCATTTTCGGGACAGGAAATAAGTTGCACATCAGCCTTGAACTCCCTCCCTCCCCAGTGTCCTTATATTCACTAAGTTTTTTCTGTTTTGTTTTTTTTTTTACATTTATTTTTGTTCTTCCCAGGGAGTTCCTTAACCATCTTTACTCAAGAGCAGCCATTTTTAAAAGCATACAGTTATAAAGTGTTCTCACTGGAAGAGAAGGTGGAGAACTCAACCTCTTCTCAAGAAACAAAAAATGGAAAGGGGGCCACTTAAGTCACCGGTGTATCCTGAATAATTTTGAAAGAATGGAAATAAGTTCATGGATGTTCGAATGAGGTCAAGCTTCTGACTCAAACACAGGCTGGTTTAGAGACATCTTAGTTATTTCTGGGCTACCCTAAGTGACACAGCACTGTTCCATATAAAGAAAGGGATGTCTTTCCTATTTGACACGCATCGTTATGCATGAAGGTGAGTCGCTACTAACTCCAGAAAAGTGTACTTCAGTTCCAAAGTGCATCAGGGACGTAGAGGGACAGAGAAATTTTACAGTTTTCTCGTCCTGCCAAGGGAGGAGGTGACTCCATCTGATAACATGGAGAGTAGACCCCAGCTGGGTCAGCTGAACGCCCAGGTCCACTCAAGTCCATAGGCATGGTCCTGCCGGGAGTACTTAGCCACAGGTGAGGGGATGAGAAAGGCTCCTTTTGATTGTTAAAATATCAGTCTTATAAGCCAGGCTCCAGGCTAGCTCCTACAGACAGGCAAGCATAAGACAGGCAGCACTCCTCCCCGCTGGGGGACTCCCCACCCTGAAAGAAGGCAATGGGAGTACCAAGAGAGGCAAGCAAGGGACCAGTGAGGAGGGCTTTCCAGGAGAAGGAACAGCCAGGCCCAAGCTTGAAAAGCCAGCAGGAGCTAGCAGGTGCATGGGGGTATTGGCAGGGCTGATGGGGAGCACGGGCCAAGCGAACCAGACTCAGGATGAATGGGTGACCGACTGGACTGGAAGAGGTGCGGGACACAGGAAAGATGGTGAGACCAGAGGCAGAGAGATGTGAGAAGGGCCTTTTAATCTAAGAGTGGGAGTTTGGACCACTCTTAAAGAGGAAAGGGATGCTGCTATTGAAGGATTCTAAGCAGGGTGTCCCATGAGCACATATACATTTTAGAAGGATCACTCAGGCTGCTGAGTGGAACACAGAACGGAAGGGTGACCCATGGAGTCAGGGCAGCTGTTTCCGTGAGCCACGATGGTGGTCTAGATCAGGGAGAGCTAGAGATCAGAGATGCAGGAGATGAATGATCTATCTGGAGATGGCCACTGGGAAAAGTGGCCAGCTTTTGTTTTTGGAGGGAGAGAGATTAGTTTGAGATGTGGTGCTTGGTGGACAGCGGATGCTCTCACCCTCTAAAACTGTCTTCGGTCTCTCCTCCCTTTTATCCACATTGCGCATCCTCCTCCCCATACATCCCGCCCGAGCAAAGACCTCTATCAATGGGAACGGAGTGGTGGGGAATATCAAGGTTTCTCCGGCTCAGGGAGAACAGCTATATTTTATCCTAGCGTATTTGTCTGTAGTTCCCTAAACAAGTCAGCTAGCCTGGAAAAGCAGGCTTATGTGAAATAAAACTAAAATGATCCTTGTACAACCACATGTGAGCTACATGCTTACATGTGTGTGTATATATAGCAAAGCACAATTTTCTCAAAGGGAGGACGACCCTTCCTTTGAGAAGAATCAACTGTCAAGTCTCCTGACATCCTGAGAACCGGCTAATGGAAAACTCCAGAGAACCACTACCTAGAAATCCCAGGTGGAGCTTGAAACAACTTCCAGCAAGCTTCTGCCTGAGAAACTGTAGGCTGGTAAACCGAATCAGTTAGTTACCCACGGCAAAAGAAAGTTCAAGTGGGAATCCCGGTGTCTTAAATGTTCCCAAGAGAAAGTCATATTTGCAACAATGTTTCTCTTCTCCATGCCAAAAGAAACGTCCTCCTTGCGCTGGAGAAAATCGCACCATAGTCGCTGCAAGCCAGAGAGACGTTTTCATGGTTAGAATCCTGAAGATCCTTCGCCTTCTCTTTTTGGAACCAAAAGTATTCAGTGCGCCCACTGGGAGGTTATAGTGAGAACTGGGGCTCTGGGAGTGCGCAGAGACAGAGAGAGGCCCGGGGAACAGAACTGGCAGCGAGCGCAGAAAGGCTGGTGGGCAAAAGAGGTGAGCCACAGTTTTTTGAACGTAAGGTAGCCAAAAGCTCTCATTTTCTCCCAAGCGTGTACGAAGGAGTTCCTCTTTGGCAACATGAAGTGGTTTTCAAGACCCAGTTCCCAGTCTGCTTCTTTCCTAACAGGAAGGCCCCTGGACAAAGCATCCTTGAGTTGACTAACATCTGAACGTTCTGAAACACTGAGGTTTGTAGAAGGGGGACAAGAAGTTACGTCCTTCCGCTCCTCACCACTCCCCCCTCCCACGCCTGCAGCTCCCCAGTCAACTGTCTTCTTTAACCTTCTGCTCTTTCCCACGTGTGCCAGCAGAAGCTCTGAGGGCCATTAGATCTGTCCTCAGTTTAGAAGCAACAAGCACTTACATAGTCATGTTCATCCCTGTTATTCAAGCACAGGGTCTTAGGGCGGAAAGGTAGTTTCAAGGTCATGCATATCTCATGCCTATCTCAGATATTTCTCTGCAAAAACCTAGGTGGGCCTTCAAGCAATATCTAAGGGGTTGGTTACCTTAGAGAAAGTGCTACTCCAACTGTCAGGCAGCACCAAGTGTGACCAAGTTGTTCCTTCTACCCAACAAGAATGCATTTTCCTCCCTGACATGCTCCCCAGGCCTCATTCAGCTTGGCTGATACTCAGGGGAAGCAGAGGCTTTCTTCTTTATAGGTCAGACTTTCAAACACACAGGCTCAAAATTCTGAGACAGTTATCCTGGCCTCCCTCCGAGGGCCTTACTCAGTCTTAGCTCATGTAATACCCATGAATACCATTGCTTCTTAACACCTGCCCCCAAACCTACTCTTAACACAGCAGAAGGTTGGGACAGTGTGGCATACGAGATGACTAGGAGACCCGTGGTGGCCGTCCATGACCAAGGCAGTATGCTTGGAGTGATCTCTGCATGGTCTTTAAAAGAACTATTATCATCACACCAAGAAGGCTCATTCCGAGCTTCTCATTGTCGAAGACTCCTCTCTTCTTTTTCACAATAACGGTTTGAGTCTCTCCTGTCTGGATACAACTCTGATCTGAATACAGGTCTCCCTTGTTAACATAAAGTCAGCATTCCTGGGGACATTTTCCATGTGCCCGACAGCCTATTCAGTACCTTATATACGTTAATGCAATCTTCCTAACAATCACACGGGGTATCACCATTCTCATTTGTAAGTGACCAAACGGAGACACAGAGATTTAATCACTGACCAGGGCTATTAACAGTCTAGTTTAATCATTGTTAAGCTATAAATGTGGGCTAGATCTGCCAGATGGGGGTGGACAGCCTCTTCACCCACTCTGTCCCGAGATGGCACGATGTTTCAGCTGGTCTGTGTGGTCTAAAAGGAAAGGGCTAAGGTGTCCTTCTTATGCCCCTTTTCTTTTTAAGCATGCACCCATCAGGAAAAAAAAAAAAATCAATCTCAAGTCCTAGTGCCCTTTTCTTCTCCCTGAGGTATAACAGTCAGAAGGAAGGACAAACTCATGAAACATGACACGGTGGCAAGGAGGCCAGCATCCAGGTGATATTAAGGAGATAATGTGTGCCCACTAAGCCTTCTTTGTTTACTGAGTCATAGCAAGTAGAACCCTCAAGGACATTTCTTCTAGCACAAATTTGTTGTAAGGCTGAGTCCTGTTGGGTTTATCATTAAATGTCACTGCTCAAGTTGCAACACGGAAGCTGCAGCTCCCATTGTGGAAGGCATGGCGTTAGCACACATTCTGGGGGGTCAATGCAATTCCATATACACGACCGTGCTATCGGGAGGCCAGACCAGCAAGACCCAGGGAGACTCCTTGGCTTGCAGAACCTATGTCATCCGAGTAAGTCTTACTCATGAGAGCAGATAACCAGAGTTCATATTCTTCACCAATTCATCTGTCTCAGCAAGACTGAAAATTTGGTGTAGTAATCCAAAGGGGCATGTGCACCCAAATGTTTATAGCAGCAGTGTCCACAATAGCTAAACTATGGAAAGATCCTAGATGTCCATCAACAGATGAATGGAAAAAGAAGATGTGGGATATTATATATAATGGAATACTATACAGCCATCAAAAGAAATGAAATCTTGACATTTGTGACGACATGGATGGAACTAGAAGGTATTATGCTTGGCAAAATAAGTCAATCGGAGAAAGAAAACTATTGTATAGTCTCCCTGATATGAGGAAGTGGAGATGCAATACGGGGGTTTGGGGGTAGGAAAAGAATAAATGAAACAAGATGGGATCGGGAGACATACCATAAGAGACTCTTAATCTCACAAAACAAACTAAGGGTTGCCAGGGGGAGGGGGTTAGGGAGAGGGTGGTGGGGTTATGGACATTGGGGAAGGTATGTGCTATGGTGAGTGCTGGGAAGTGTGTAAACCTGGCAATTCACAGGCCTGTGCTCCTGGGGCTAATAATACATTATATGCTTATAAAAAATTTTAAAAATTATTAAAAAAAGATTAAAAGAAAAGACCGAAAATTTGGTCAGGGAGGAGGAAAAAACAAAACAAAACAACCCAGTTCTGTGCCTTTCTCTCAGGCACATAAACACATAAAATCAAGGCTTACAGAAATAAGAAATAGTCGAGCTCTAAGATTAGACCTCACCTGTCTAGTACACAAGGTAAGCCAAGAGGTCTGGGAAAACACTTCAAACCGGCAACTGAATGCATCTGTGACTATTTCATTAATAAGCAAAAGAAATAATAATCAACAGACAGTTCCCATTGAATCACTGAAGTCTCCAAGATCCAAGAAGTAGTGCTGGGCAGAGCATGGGGATAAATGGGGCGCGGTGGGGGGGGAGAAAACCAAAAGAAGTAAAGTTACAGACAGCATTATTAAGTAAAAATTTCATGTGCTAAATAGTAAGAGTAAAGAAAGGGCAGCCATCGGTTGAAAGATACAATGTGGAATCACAAGGAATAGCAAAGCTAAGTGAGAAGCGGAAGGCAGATCAGAAACCCTCCTCTGGCTGAGCTGGTTTTGGCTACAGTGGGTGGGCTATGTGACTTTTTTCTTCCTTTATGCATTTTTTATAACAGCTTTATTGAGATAGAATTTACACCCAATTCACAAATTCAGGGGTGCCTGGATGGTTCTGTCCACTAAGTGTCTGACTCGTGACTTTGGCTCAGGTTGTGATCTCAGGGTCATGAGCTCGAGGCCCAGCAGCAGGCTCTGTGCTCACTGGGGAATCCTCTGGAGATTCTCTCTGCATCCCCCCCCCCCCAATAAATAAATAAATCTTTAAAAAGATAAACTCCTATTCAAGGCCTACATACAAATTTGGGAGACACAGGTAAGTTCCAATGGGGGACAATTTGAGGAAAAAGGGGATAGATTTCAGGGGGCCAAAAGGTCTGTGGCGAGGGCAGCTGGTACCTGCTTCTTCTTGTGGGAACATCGAGCGTCTGCCTCATACACAACCCACACCCCCGACCTCCATCTTTTTTTTTTTTTTTTTTTTTTTTTTTGCGTCTTTCACTGTCAAATGGGTGATTCCTTGGAGACTCTCCCCAGTGCTGCAACCGCCAGGCGTGAGCCCATAAAGACACCCATCACTTACTACTGCCTGTCACAGATGCTTAAATGGACAGGGTGGAAAAAAATATTCTTTTCACACACTTAAAAATTACTCCAAGTTATTTTAAATTTGGAACTGTTTGTATATTCCTTATAAGTTTATAAAACTCACACTGTCCCTCCATGACTAACTAAAGTGGAATTGAGCGAGTATTCTATATTTATAACTTGTCTGCTTGCTCGTGCTTACAGCCCTATTTCCACTCTGTGTTACTGTACACAGAGTTATGTGAGGTATTGTGGGCTCCTAAACTTTGCTGATTTCCTAACAAGGCAGGCCTGTGTCCCGTAGGGACAAATTGGGGGCTGTTTTGTCCAAGTGGAGGCCGAGCTTGGAGGGAGAGGCCTCCAGCTCTGTGGTTTTGGCTACGGCTCTTAAAACCGGTGTGAGGGCCCATTTCTGGGCAATGGTGTGCCTCACTCGTGTTGACCAAGTATCAATGCTCCTGATAGACTGTTTGTTGCACAAACCCGTGAGGAGCTCCGTGTTAACTGCTATGGCTACACATACCCCTCCTTCCTACTTATTTTCTTGGACACTGTCGGTCCACAAGGTACACTGCTCCAACCCCCCATGCAAAAGCCCCTTTCCACATACACAACCATTTACGTCAACATCATTTAAATGAATTCACTGAGTTCAACCACTTGCAGGGAACAACACTGCAGAGACCAACAGGCCATGTTTTGGGTAAAACTCATCAACAAGTGAACCTTTTAATCAGGACACAGTGATAAACACACCTGTGGAGGTAGATGTCTCCAGTATGTGTGGAACTGCCATGTGTGCAATGCACACCTGTGCACACACATACACATGCACATCATGGTGCAGACTCCTCACGGGTGTGGAGCAAATAAATATGAATGGCTCCTCCCAAGCTGCCCCCTTGGGGGGACACGCACCTAGTTGATGACCTCAGAATTTTGCAAAGCCCTCTCAGCATCCTCTTTTGGAAAATGCTTCTAGAGACCCTAGCACATTCTCTGAGACAGCCTTGAAAGTGCTCCGCTTTGTAAAAGGAAAGAGACAATGGCCCCTAAACCCATTTTCTTTATTTCCTCATGTCAGAAGGGGTAATAGGTTTCTCGTCTCAGGTCTGGGGCTGCCAGTGAGGTTGGGGTTTTTTGTTTTTTTTTTTTCCTCCCTCCTCTCCCATCCCATTTCATGGTCATTTGCACAACCCCTTAAATTAACTTTCAATGTCTTTGGTCCATTTTCTTGGGAGATTAAGTTTTTACTAATTATTTGAATTTGAGCCCTTTAAGATGCATATACTTCTCATTTTATTTTTATTTATTTATTTATTTTCTTACTTTTTTGAGAGAGTACAGGGGGCAGGGATAGGAGGAAAGGGACAGAGAGAGAGAGAGAGAGAGAATCCCAAGCAGGCCTGATGCCCGGCTGGATCCCACAAGCCTGAGACCATGACCTGAGCTGGAATCGAGAGTTGGATACCTAACCGACTGAGCCACCCAGGCGCCCCAAAGATGTATACGCTTTTTATTTATTTATTTATTTTTAAAATTTTATTCATTTATTTGACAGAGAGTGAGAGAGGGAACACAAACAGACGAAGTGGGAGAGGGAGAAGCAGGCTTCCCCCCAGCAGGAAACCCCACATGGGGCTCGATCCCAGGACTCTGGAATCAAGATCTGAGCCGAAGGCAAATGCCTAATGACTGAGCCACCGGAGGCATCCCTGTATATGTTTTTTTAAACACAGTATTGTGTCTTGAAAAACATTTTTAGGGGTGCCTGGGTGGCTCAGTTGGTTAAGTGTCTGCCTTTGGCTCAGGCTGTAACCCCAGGGTCCTGGAATGGAACCCTGTGTCAGGCTCCCTGCTGGGCAGAGAGCCTGCTTCTCCCTCTCTCTCTGCCTGCTGCTCTGCTCTCTATCTCTCTTTCAAATAAATAAATAAAATCTTAAAAAAAAAATGGGGGTGGCTTGAGAGAAAAACGTTCCCTCCTTCTGGAACCGAATCTACCTGAGGAGCATGGGTAATAACAGTAGGCTTTTAATCATTCTACCTCTCCAGCTTCTCTGCTCCTTTCTCCTTTGATCCTTTTACTTCCTGACGGCACACTTGCGGACTTATAAACATCTCTTTCAGACCATATGTTATGCTACAACCACGTCATTCTTTTCCATTATCTAATCTGATTGCTGGCCCTGCTTCCCAAAGTTAAAGTACTTTTACTACTGTGGGAAAACCACAAAAGATTCACTAGACTTCCCAAGTACAGTAAGCTCTGTTATCGGGAAAGAAGGGAACAGGGTGTCCCAGACGAGCATACATTCTGGTTCACAGAATTACCACACAAACCTTCTGAGGACCAGTCCTGGAGAGCTGGCCCACAGAACACCTACATCCACAAAAATCTACCCAACTTTTATTTCATCTAGTCAACGATTCAGAAGTACCCTGGAAAAACATACAAATGTAGAATGTTGGCATGTCCTTGCCAAGATTATTACACACGCACAAAATCTAAAAAAAAAAAAAAACAAACACAAAACAAAAATAAAAACAAAAACACCCAAACCAAAAATACCTGTCATTCCTGCAGAATTCTGTTGGTTTATATTTGATTTTGTTTAGTTTTTAATGGTTGTTGGTGGTGGAGGTGGTGGTGGTTGGCGGAGGCAGCAGTATTGATCAAAATGTTGTTGCCCTTCGGCCCCTGGGTGGCTCACTTGGTTAAGCCACTGCCTTCAGCTCAAGTCCAAGTCTCGGGATGGAGTCCCGCATTGGGCTCCCTGCTCAGCCGGGAGTCTGCTTTTCCCTCTGACCCTCCCCCATCTCGCGCTCTCTCTCTCTCCCATTCTCTCTCTCAAATAAATAAATAAAATCTTAAAAATAAAAATGTTATTGGCCTTCCCGGAAAGAGTTAAAGGTGCTACAATTCCATCTTAGCAATACAAATCCAGTCTTTTTGGAAATTATCATTTTGTCAGTTTCCTGTGGGGAAAAATCTTTTTCTTTTCTTTTCCTTTTTTTTTTTTTTTTTAAAGATTTTATTTATTTATTTGACAGTGAGAGAGGGAACACATGCAGGGGGAGTGGGAGAGGGAGAAACAAGCTTCCCGCCCAGCAGGGAGCCTGATGCAATGTGGGGCTCGATCCTAGTCATGACCTGAGCCAAAGGCAGATGGTTAACAACCAAGCCACCCAGGTGCCCTTCTTTGAAAGAAAGAAAGAAAAAAAAAAGGTTTTATGTATTTATTTGAAAGAGACAGGGAGAGAGAGCAGGAGCAGGGGAGGGGGGTGGACAGAGAGAGAGAGAGAAGCAGATTCCCCACTGATCTCAAAGCCTGAATGTGGGGCTCAATCCCAGGACCCCGAGACCACGACCTGAGCCAAAGGCAGATGCTTAACCCACTGAGCCACCCAGGCCCCCCGAGTGTGCAGGAAAAGAATCTTGACTCTGTACTTTGGGAAGGTTGACTCCAAGCTTAAGATTCCCCTTCCCCCAAAGTAAAAAAAAAAAAATTTTTTTAAACCCTCGTAGTTGAATTTCTTGGTCTATGGTTTTTTAATAAGTGGTCAATAAAATTGGGTTGAACTGAACTGCCCACATAGGCATCTCATGTGTAAAAAGCTAGTTGAAAGAGTGTGTTTCAGTTGTAACTACCCCACAGAGAAGGGCTCCCAGGTACCTTCTGCTTTTTCCAATTAAATAGGAAACCTCAGAGAGCATATTTTTATTTGATCTCTGAACCATTGCATCTCTAGTACCATTTCTGATTTTAGATATTTAGCTTTTTCTCAGAGTACTATCCAAATTGTAAAGTGAATTGTAGCACTGCAGGCCTAACATTACTTAGGGTTCTAAGAAAACTGGAATGTGAAGCAAAATATGGCAAAGCCTACGGTTAGCTCTGTAAAGCAGGGAGCAAAGTTCAGGGGCTTTCCCTTTCTGACACTGCCCATTGTGGGCCTTGAAGCACAGGAAATGACTGTAGGCCAGGCTGAAGGGATGATGGGTGGCAAACCTAGCGAGGGCTGGGGGACAGGTGGGTCTCTCTCCCCTTCCTGTCTGAGCAACCTTCCCCCTACCCCACATCTTTTATCTCTTCACTGCCTCCCAAACACTATATGTTATATACCACACTCGGACTGTTCAGGCTTCCAAGGAATTTTCTTCGAGCGATGGAAGAACTTATCACTTAGGGCTAATATTATATAAAAACGAAACAAAACAAAAAAAAACCCAAGCAGGGCGGCTCTATCGTGTAAAACAGAAATGAGGCTCCAAACTTGGAAACCACGGCCAAGAATCATTCTTTCTTTCCATCCTTGCCCTTAAGACTGAGGCGATATGCACAAGAAGTTCATAAACATAAAGGGGTCCAATCGCTCCCCAGCCCCGGTGAGGATGACTGTGCCCACGAGGCCACATGTTCGGCATACCCCGAGAGGGTATAGGGTTTACTCGTGAAAAAGAAGGGATCGAGAAGATCGGGAAGGATTTAGAACACGTGACTGTGCTGCACAAGTCAACTTTTTAACCCTTTCCCGAAACACTGAAAACCCCAAACTGGCTAAGTTGCTTTAAAAAAGAGAGAGAGAGAAAGAGAGAAAAGAAAAGGAACTTTCTCAAGCACAAAGCTCTTCTTCAAAAATCTATCCCAAGCCCTGGACTTGAATAAACTGAAGACAGGGATCTGAAAATGTTAAAGAGGTCCCAAGTCTTTGTCCTTCGAAGGAATGAGCGCTGCGGCAACTTCCATGAACCTGAGGTTCCAACAACTGCTGTCTACTGAATTCCCTGGGCATCCTCATCCTGAGCAGACAGCCTGGGAGACCAGGGTGGGGAGGCCCCAGGGCCCTGCCGCTAACTGGATCTGGATCCCTCCTCACGGGATCCCTCAGGACCTGTTTGTGGCTTACTCACAGAGAGAACAAGTACTGGCAAGGGACCAAAAAAAAAAAAAAAACCAAAAAAAACCCCCATGTTTTGCAAACAATCAGAGTGACCTGAAGCCCAGGGTAAAGACTGAAGTAAGCATTCTTTTGCTGCAGCTCGAGCCAGGCTCTGTGCAATGCTAGCTAAGTGGAGTGCCCTGCAGGAGGAAAAGGCTTCTTGGTTTCCCATTCCCCCCCCCCCCCCCAGGACCTCTCACCTAAGGCCACACTCCACCCCCAGGCGGAGCTGCCTGACTTTGTTTTGCTTCATTGCCTGGCTGGGAGCATCTCTAAAGGAAGGTGAATGCCCCAAGGAGAGAGTCCTCCCTGGTCTGGAGCTGAAAGCAAACCACAATGGGGCATCTAGTCCAAAGTCTTGTCTTCACTTGGCCCGGGCAGAAAAGGAAATGCAGAGAGCTGAAGCTCTGTCAGTCACAGGACACAGGAGAGCTGGGCCTGGTACCCAGGTCTCCCAAGCCCCGAGCCCAGGGCCCCCACTACACAGTGATGTGCTGTCCCCAGGCCCCCTACTCACCTGCAAAGACAGGCATCTCTCGGACCTCTAAAAACCATATGACCCCTTTCAGGACAATCCACTTAACATCCACTTTGACACAGCTGGCAATTTTTGTTTGTTTGCTTGTTTTAGACTTTTTAATAAAAAAGTCATATCTACACCCAATGTGGGGCTCGAACTCACAACCCCGAGACCAAGAGGCACACCCTTCACCTACTGAGCCAGCCGGATGCACCACGGTTGAAAATTTAGGGATGGATTATTTTCCCCCATTTTCCAATTCTGAATCTGCCTATTCATAAGGTATTTTCCTTCTAAGTGCACCTGTCCCCCACTCCACAAACTTACCTCTCCTGGTCTAAGTAAAGCCTATTAAATGCACGTCTGCCTTAGTTGCACCCCTCTGCCCCCCTTCTAAAGAAAGGTGCCTACATCTCCCCTGGAGTCTCCTCTTTCCTGCCGCAGATGGGCAGACCTGAGCTTCCGAAATTTCCATTCCCAGCCCACCCCAAGCTCCGCAAGCGCACAGCAGAATGTTTGGGACCTGTTGCTTCCCTCCTCCTGCCCTCTCTACAGTGCTTGCCATAATTCCTCCTCCCCAACCCCCATCCTTTGAAATTTCTAAACCCCAGTAGAGGAAGTGCCTCCGGCTCTTAATAAGCTCAGTCATGCTCAAAATATCCGCTTCACCCACGAGGCATTGTAGCCGGCAATTCTGACCGGGGCACACATTTAGGGAAAAGATGATCTTTCTGCAAGACTCAAGATTTAAAATTCCTGAAAAGACCACTCCGACTTATTTTCACTAGTGTGCCTGCGAGCTTGCAACAGGCCACAGGTTGAACAGGACACCTCCCGCAATACCCACCGTTCACCTACACATGTAACAATAGGGGATTAAGAAATCGCCCTTCACGAGGCTGTGACCGCAGAGGGTACATATTGTAACCCTCCTCCCTTGGGACTTGCAAAACTTACAGGAAATCTTCCACCACCTACAGATTTCATCCACTGCCAGCAAAATGAAGTATAAACACTCTATATCAAATTAGCCAGGTGTCTAAGAAAATATAACATTATCCCAACCCAATATTTTCAGATCTTGGCTCGCTTTCAAGTCTCACAGTGCATTCGGGAGCAGAGGTGCAGCAGACACGTGTCTGTGTCCCTTTGTGAGGGGCATGTTTTGCTTTTTTGATTAATCCAAACAATCTGCAATTTGGCACCCGTGTTAAACAAGCCAGGGAAAGAAGACAGGGATCCTATTTCCTTTATCTGGGATTGTCCTCCACATCTTTACGCTGGACAGTGATGGTCATCATGGATAGGGACCGATTTATCTAGAGATAAGTCTTTAATTGGGTCTTAGGCTTTACTAGAGATCATTTTGAAAGAAGTATCAAGGAGAATGAAGAAACAGAATCAACAGGAAAATGTGGAAAACACTAATGAGTTTTAGTTTCCGGGCGGACACAGGAATACAGGTTTCTGAGATATGCAAAAAATCAACAAGCCCTCCAAGCCTATCATTTACCTCCATCCCTCCCACCGCCTTCTGGGTGTGCGTTCCCTGATGCGGCCCCAGGACACCCCTGGCTTACAGTCAAGGAGGAGGGATTCAATGCAAAACGATGGCATACCTCCGCACATAAATAGTCTCAAAACTACATTCACAAGCAAACAAAACGACCAGCCTAGAAGTTATGTGGGCAAAATTTAAAGCTACATTTTAGAAATAGCCTATGTCCATTTATGTGCCAGCGTGGCCACATTTTTAAGGACCCAAGTCATGTCTGTCTGTCTACTTAAAAAAAAAAAAAAGTGGTTTTAGGGAGAATCAAGTGCTTAAAGTCTTGAGATGCTTAAGTTCATCCTTTGTTTTGGGGACATGGCATGAGAGAGCAGGCAGTGTTCACATTAGAGGACACTCCGGGGTGAGACAGAAGTGAGTTGAAGTCCCAGCTCTGCTGTTTATTGACTGCTGTGCGACAAAGGGACTCTGTTTCCTCCGTGTATGTGTAAAAAAGATAACACCACCTCCCGCTATCAGTGCAAGATTATATGTGATCAACCATGTAACTATACGGAATATTTTTCCTGGCATGTCACGGACCCTCTGTAAATATTAGCTATTACAGGGGTGCCTGGGTGGCTCAGTGGGTTAAGACTCTGCCTTGGGCTCAGGTCATGATTTCAGGGTCCTGGGATCAAGCCCCGCATCAGGTTCTCTGCTCAGCAGGGAGCCTGCTTCCCCTTCTCTCTCTGCCTGCCTCTCTGCCTACTTGTGATCTCTCTCTCTCTCTGTGTCAAATAAATAAAGTCTTAGAAAAGATTTCTATTATTATTATTATTTGATCTTTAGACTGGATTTTAAGGTCCTAGGGCTCCAGTCCTGGTTCTGCCAACTGTCTGCCTGCTCAGCAGACATGTGTGTGGGATAAGAGAGATAACTAGTCTCACTCTGTGACCCAGTGGCCTCTATCTAATGCCCCTGGAGGTGCCCTGTGGGCCCTCACATGCTGGGAAAGGCAATGAGGGAGACCAAGAGCCATGCTCCTGATTGGTTTTGCAAATCGGGACACACACAAGACTTCGTTTCAGGGGGAGATTTACGTGGCTAAGAAAGAAAAAGAAAAAACTAACAGGATCCTAAAATATTTCAGATTTCCTCTCTGCCTAAACAAATTAAAGATTATAAATTTCAGATTGGTTTGGCATTTTTTTTTAAGATTTTATTTATTTGACAGAGAGACAATGAGAGAGGGAACACAAGCCAGGGAAGAGAGAGAGTGGGAAGGAGAAGCAGGTTTCCTCCTGAGCAGGGAGCTGGATGCAGGGCTCCATCTCGGGACCCTGGGATCGTGACCTGAGCTGAAAGCAGACGCTTAACGACTGAGCTACCCAGATGCGCCTTGGCTTGGCATTCTAATTCCACTTTTTTAGTGCTGTTCGTAAATACATTTGCTCCAAAATGATCCTCACTTTGTGCAAGGTGGACAGTAACTTCCCCAAGACATCATCAGCTGAAGATTGGTTGTAGTTTTGGTTACGATGGAAGGACCCTCAAGCTACAGGTCGGGGGCTGGAGAGTTTTGGGGACAGCCAGAGGCAGATTACTTTCTAAAGCCTGCCAAGAAAGGCTTCACGGCATGGAAGTTAAACCTTCAACTTCCATCAGGCAGTAAGCTCTTTCTAGATAAGAAAAAGAATTTTCTATGTTTCAAAAGACTTCACTTGGCTCTTCAAAAAGACGTAAAAATTCCCAATACGATTTTCTCCTAAATAACTTTATTCACCTTTTACATGGGTGAGATGAAGATCCTCTGCAGCAAAGATAGACACAAGCCTCCTTCCTCGACGGTACTGAAACAACTGCTTGCAAACCGCAGAGAGGTAAAGAAGCACCTGCCTTGTTCGTTACTGGGCTAAGGGGTCGGGGAGACCAACATGGTGCTGCCAACATTTGGGACAGGTATTACCGGCTGTCATCAATGTTCAGATAAATGGACAGTGCTCCAACAATTCCCAAGGGCTCTGCCACTAGTGTATGCTGTCAAGTTCATAGGCTACTCAAATTTAGGAGTTTACAGGAACCACTCAGAGGCCGGCTTGAGAGGGAAGGAAGACTAATTGCCCTTATGATTTTTCAGGTCGAAGGAAGCTCTTGCAGGATCCACGGGTTAGACCTGTGAGCTGCAACCAAGAACATGCGCAAAGCTGCTTGAAAAACACATTGGCTTTGTGCACAGGCACCCAGGCTGGCTCCTCCGCGTGGAGAGGGGAAGGACAGCCAGCTGGCTAGAGCAGCCGTCAGACTCTCCAGTTCCCACGCCGCCTGCACCTCCCTATCTAGAACCCACTGCTCTTGCTTCACCGAATAATGAGTCCGGGTGCCGGGGTCCCAGGGACGGCCCCTCACCCTGGCCCCACCACTCCAGGCCCCCTGGAATGGGAGGAGGGCTGTGAAGAGGATGCTGACCACCTGGTCCTCTCAGATCTCCTGCTCTGAGCCTGAATCAAGGAAGATGCGCTTGTTCAGCCAGCCAGGAAGGATTGTTGTGAATTCCTGCTGCAGGCACTGCCCAGAGTTCGGAGAAGCCACTATGAGTCTGTATGCCAGGTTACTAAAAAGCTTCAGACGGACTGTGTTAGTTTAGGACATGGTGAGGACAATTTTCCTGAATCATCATGAGAATACACAAACATCCATACACACGCTAAACTGAAACTTTTCATCCTCCTGGCCCCTGAGCCAACCACACTGGCTCCTTTTTCTTTCTGGAAGAAGGTGGACCCTGCCGTGACGCCGAGCCATCGCACATGCTGTTCCTTCTGCCTGGCTTATGCTTCTTCCCACTCTCGATCTGTCTCCCTAGCTCCTAGGACTGGGTGATTGTCTTCAGCCCCCAAAGACCTCTCCTCACCACTGTCTTTGGGTGGGAGCCCTACCTGCTGTCCCATCATTTTATGTCAGGGCGTCCTCTTCATCTCCCTCAAAGCACTGACCACATTCACAGTCAGACTTTTTTTTTTTTTTTTTTTTGGCTGGAGGAAAGGAGGGGCTTAGGGGAGTTACTGTTTCACGGATACAAAGTTTCAGTTGTGCAACATGAAAAGAGTTCGGGAGAGGGATGGTGGTGAGGTTGCAACAATGGGAATGTAAGTAGTGCCACTGAAACCTATAAAAATGGTTAAGATGTTAAATTTTATGATATATGTATTTTACCACAATTTTAAAAAGTAAGACTTGGGGAGCCCGAGTGGCTCAGTCAGTTAAGTGTCTGACTCTTGATCTCAGCTCAGGTCTTGATCTCAAGATTGTGGGTGCAAGCCCTGCATTGGGCTCCCCCCAAAAAATCGTTTAATGCCTCTTTCTCTTTCTTCCACTGGTGCACAATGCACCAAGGCAGGAATCCTCTGTTTTTTTCCCTCACTATGTCCCCAGGGCCATGCCCAGAACCTGGTCCATTGTGGTTCCACAACTCATGGTAAACTCTTCAAGGACAGGGGTACCATTCATTATTTTAGTTTGCCTCACAGCTCCTTCCAGAATGTCTTACAAATTCTGGTGGTATCAGATGCTACTATAACCCTGGACTACTACTTCTGCAAACTTTGCAAAACCAAGACTTTGTGTATCTACATAGGCAGATTTTACTGTCTTTCCTCTTTGCCTTGAGGAAATTCCTGCTGCCAAGAATGCCAGAGGGACCAGATTCCAAGACTAATCATCCTTCTAGCATGGTGTGGTTATCTTGCTGACTTGGCTGTTAGGTCCCATGTCATCCAGGGTTTTTTTGTTTTGTTTTATTTTGTTCTTTTGTTTTTAATTGGACTCTGCCTCAGATTCTCTTTGGCATTAGACAAAGTATAAATTGAAAGCAAATAAGTGAGTAACAGAAGGGAGTTTCCTGTATGATAAGTACTTTCTATGTTCTGATAGTGAATTGTTATTAGATAAATAACAAGATCATGATGATGATGACAAGAGTAATATAAAAAACTACTCTCCTTGCCCCTCCCCAAAAAGGAGGGAAGGAAAAAAAAAAGAGAAAAATCAGAGAAGCTACTTTTGGGTGATATGGAATGAAATGAAGCATAGTCCTCTGACTTCATTGCATGGCTGGTTTTCCCCAAGAATACCCAAAGAAATCATCTGACCCTAATGTCAAGCCCCAGCTTTCTTTCAGGTCATACTTGCTTTTGGGGAGACTAAAAAAACTTTTTTTATGTAACAAGTCTCTCTCTCTCAAGGCTTGGAAAGAAGTAAAAGCTGAAGGTACTAGATGGGAAGAAAAAAAATGAATGTGTGTTATCACTATATTAAGGCATCCACCATATATGGGGCACTCACTGCTACGTGCAATTGGCATGCACTGATTCAATCTCGACAACTCCAAGGAGGAGAGCCTATTTTCCCATCCTCTGAACCAGAGTCTGAGGCACAGAGAGAAGGGCTTGCCCTGAGTCACACGGCTTGAAGGAGGCAGAGGGAGAAATTCCAACCAAGCAAGAGGACTCCAGGGTACATGTTTCCATCCAGTATTGTACCGTGCCTATGCATCTGCCACAGACTTTTCTACCATAATTCTTGTAACCTACCCTCGTAAGTCAGAGAAAGGAATCAGCCGTTTTCACTGATAGGAGATGGAGGACCAAAGAGGCTGTGACTCACCAAGGAGACAGAGGACAAACAGAAGACAAGTACTGGAGGCCAGTAGCTCGATTTTAAGACCCTGAATGAGGCTCATTTCTGTGCCTTAAAGATTGGTCAGGGTCATTCGGCACCATCCCCAAGGACCATAAAGCAATGAATTTGACTATGTAGAAAAGTGGGAACTTCAGTCCTGTGCTTAACCTAACACTAAAATATTTCTCAATTACTTCTACTTTAAATGGCATAATTCACACAAATTAAGAGAGCACAAAATTCGTTCTGCTCCAGAGTGTTTAATAACAATGGCTTTTTAAAAAACACGAAGAGCTCCTCTTTTTTGTAAATTCTTCTGGATTAAATAGTTGTTTATTTAACACCTAGAGGCACCTGTCTGGAAGACACACCAGGTATTGTACATACAGATAATAATTCAAGGTAAAGATTCATGCCCTAAGAGACACACAACAGGAAGCCAAGAATACTGAGTGGACCGTGGAATGGGAGGACGTGTGCAAGGCAGGAGTGCCTGAAAAGGGACTCTTAGAATAGGTAAGGGAGCCCTGGTGTTTCAGGGACTAGGGGGTGAGGGATAGGTTTGCCACATATTTCAACAGAAAACTATAAATTCCCATCTTTTTTAGCACATAACTGAAATTAAAAAAAAAAATGACCTCCGTGCATTTTTGCCTTTAAGGAAGACTTTAATTAAACAAGATAAATTTGTTTAAAACATCACAGGATGAGCTCCAGAAAGAGGCTTCTGTTGCTATCGAAAGTTAATGCCTATGGATCATCTATCGCTAAAGTTGCTTAGAATGGGCTAATTATTCTCCCACCCCCGCCTCCCTTCTCTGTCCTGGCACAAGGAAATTTTAAGCCATCTACAATCCCTCCATTAAATTTAAAAAATAAACAAACAAACCTCCATTGTGAGAGGCGCCATTGGTGAGTGCCTCCTTGTCTTCCCATCACAAAAGGAGAGGAGTGCTAAAGAACAGACTCTCTGGTCAGTTTTTCATGAATTTAAAAAAGTGTAGCAATGCTGCTTGGCCAGACACAGCGAAACACAAAAACCTCAGTCATTTGTTTAAACAAACTCACAAAAACAAAACCACTTCCTCAACATACTCCGTGAATTCTAAAAAGGATCGCAGGTTTAGTATGGTTTTTTAAAACCTTAACTTTCACAAATTAAAAGCAGGATAATAGGATCGAACAAATGGACATCACCCCTCGGTCTTGCTTATCTATTTCTGGCTTCATTCAGCTGCCAAAACCAAACAGCACTTCCTCTCATCCCAACAGGAAAATTTCATGGCTCCTGAAGGTCTGAGTCAGACCAGAAAGCTCATGAATATTCTGATTTTCTGGAGCTGATGCAAGGAAATCACTATAATTGATGACCAGACACCGAGTTACCTACCCAGTGTCTGGTCCCCAAAACTACGCTGAAATAATTTATCGAAAGTTGGATTTCCATTTTCAAAGTTATTAATCATAACGAGGGTCTGTTTCTGAGCTTTAAAATGAGGTTTTATCTTTCCAACCCTCCTCCTTTTCAATAAATTCTCTCCATACCCTGGGATCTCCAGCAATAAACTCCTTTCGCTTTACCGCATTTTAATGAAGGTGAACAGAAAGTAAACCGAGGAGAACCTTAACTTCTCCCGCGAAATGGGAAGAAATGAGAGCGCCGAAGATTTAAATTAGGATCTGCATTTATCGGGTGCCAGGAAATTAAGAGGGTGCGTGTGTCTGCGGGGCGGCGGCGGGGGACGGCGGCACCTTCCCGCGGAAGGCGCGAGCATCCCGGGCGGTTTCCCTGAGGTCCGGGATCCAACAGGAGCACGTAATTGGGCGTTAGCTGGGAACAATAAGATCCAAGTTCAATTTGGGAACGCACGCCCTTCTTCCATATTAGTTTTTCTTTCTTGCAAACCGATTTCGATCTTTTCTTTTCCTTTTCCTCTTCCATTACGCACAGCTCCCAAGTGCAGGAGCAAAGAACGGGGAGGGACCCAAGCAAGTTGTCTACTCCGGCGGCCTCCCGCTGCGGGAAAGCGGCAACAATGCCGCGGAAGTCGGAGGCCGGAGCACCCTCTTCCTACAACTTTAGGACAGCTGGTTTTCCATCGGAACTGAACGATCGCTAAGAACAAACGAGCGTTTGGAGCGAAATGATTTAGAACGGTTTCCTTTCCTGCCGTGAAACGGATCATCGACATTCGGGAAAGGCCAGCCATCCGCGTCCCGAGGGAGGCAGCGTGGCTCCGGCACGGTGGGATCGACTCCCCGAGATGGAAACCACGTTCCCGTAAAGAAACTTGAGCCACCAAGGGGGAGTAGACGACAGGATCGGAAATACAGAACTGCTTTTTGCATTTTTTACGTATCGAGATTAAAGAATTAGAAAGGGGTTTAAAAAAAAAAAAAAAAAACCAAACCAGGAAGCTCATGTCTTCCAAAACCCGAACGCCACACCCGGCCGCTCCCTTTTCCATCCACGCTCGCACATGGTGTCCGGAGACCACGTGAGGCGGCGGCGGGCGTGGCCGGAGCGCGGTCACGTGGCCGGCCAGCCCTCCCCGCGCGCGCGGGCACGCGCCTGCCGAGCCCCGCCTTCCGCCAGGCTGGGCTGGAGCGGGCGCCACGAGGCTCGGCGGCAGCGGCGGCGGCGGCGGCGGTGGCGCCGCTCCGGAATCCGGTCCACGCGAGCACGTGCTCTAACTTTAACGGATGCGCTGGAACTTTTTCCAGCGCTGGGCTTGGGGGCTAGAAATAACACTCAAAGAAATGTTACCTAGCTCGCTTGGCTCTGCCGCCAGCCTGAAAATGTTCCCCAAGGCACTGCCAACACGAAAGCAGCTCGGTACTCGGAATCCCGAGTTCTGGGCAGCCACCCCGTTTAAAACCCGTTAGTATCGCGCATCCGACCTACTCCAAGAACCACCAGTTCGACCGCCAGAATTCCTACGTGGTCTGGTAAATGTCCGTGTCCTGGCCACCTCTGATGAGCATCGACGTAGCGTTTGGGGTGTGTGAGGTTCTTTCTCCTTTTCCTAATGGAACAGTTACATTACAAGCTCCTAAAAGTTGATTCGTGAGGAGTTAGAAACGGCCATGAGGCAGACAAGAGGGCCACAGGAATTCAGCGTACCGAGTGGAGTGTGATCTTGCCTGAGTGTGAGGATAAAATTACACACTGGGGTGAACTGTGGGGTACTTAAAAACGTAACCAATTCACCGTTCTTTCAAAAAGATGGGTGAGCTTTGATGAAATATTATAGCTGAGGAATATAAATAGTTTTTCATCCTTTTAAGGTATAAGGATAAAGGATATTTTTTAAAAAAAAATCACATTGGTAGGATCACAAAGAATAAAATAGCTCAATTTAAAAGAAAAAAAAAAAAACCGTAGCAGTAAAGAGTAAGTTTAATCTTTTGGTGATAAAGAATTCAAAATAATGATTTCTTCACACAACTCTGATTTTGGGCTGCTGAAATTTAATTAAATGGGGAAATGGGGGGGTCCTCCAAACTGTTTGCCATATCGGTAACAGTGAATATTCTAAAAGAAGGAAACAGTATCTTGAGCACTCCTTTCAATTACAGCTTAAAAAGCTCAGAGATAAAATTTCATACTCTTAATTAAAGTTCTTATGGTGGTGTAAGCCTTCTTAGCCTATCCAAAACATTCAGGGCTGTGCTCCCCAGAGTCTTCCAACTGTGTTCTCTCTCTCTCAGTCTTCAAAAGCAAGATACATTTGCAGCCAGGACCAAAACTAATGGGACTTTTTTTTATGGGAGGGGGGAAGGCAGTTGAGCTCTCCTTCCCTCTACTTCACCTCCTCTGAGGGGAAATATGGCACGACATCTTGAATAACATTCATATTTGAGATTTCTCAGGCTTCTACATATTTTTCTGCTTCGTGTCATTCATAATTGTCCTCCCAGAAAAAGTGGAGCTGCCACTGCTATTTAAAAAAGTTTTATGTCCCTCATTTTAAAAATACACAGAGTCCTCCGAGTAGAATTCCAATTACTAAGCGTAGAAAACAGAAATAGAAAAATCGCCATTTGGCAAACACCACAGTAATGGATGTTAAAATTAGGAGGTGAAAGAATAATGAGGAACAGTATGAACAGTATAGTCTCAAGCGTCTACCCCTGAAAGATGCTTCCTAATTACCAAGGTTAAGAGCTATAACAACAGAGGCATCTGCAGAGACCACCTTAGCCAAGTGATCAAAATTCACATCATCAGAGGCGAAACACCTGGGCATCATGTGTCTCCCGACGGGATGCCCTGAGAAGGGTAGGGGGGCACTTCTGTGATAGTCTTGCTAAAACTGTAAGTCCTGCTATAATTAATCACAAGCAAACACAAAGCGAAGGACCATTCTACAAAATAATTGCTCCTTGCTCTTCAAAAATGTGAAGGTGGTAAAAGCTACCACGGAAGACTGAAGAAAGCGTCCTAGATTCAAGGGAGTTTGAGGAGATCAGACAACAAATGTGAGATGGGATCCCCTCCTGGACCTAGGACCAGAAAAAGGACATCAGTGGAATCTGCATCCACTCTCGAAACTCATAGTACTGCGTCAGTGTTAACGTGACCATTTTGATAGACCTATGATGGTTAAACAATCTCTTGACATTTGGGGTGTTCAGAAACTCGTATTTTCTGTAACTTTTTTTTTTTTTAAGTCTGAAATGATTTCAAGAGGTAAAGTTAAAAACTGAAAGTCACTAGAAAGTTCATAATGGAAAAGAAAGGAAGCATAGCATAGCCATCAAGTGAACGGACTCCTAAACTGCCAGGATACATGCCAATCAATCGTTGGTAATCCCCAAATCTCACTCTGAATGAGGGACTTAATTTTGTGTGCTTCCCACTTGAACCAGTTACTATCAACCCTGTCCTCCCGGACTTTGTCCCTGACAGAATTTCATAAATAAGGTAAACCCCTAATTTGGAGGCAAGGCAAGTCTCTATTTTTTATAACTGATTCCCAGAGCAGTGTTTTTGCCAGAGGGTAAATGAGGCTGGTGGAGGACCAGGCGTGCATGCTGAGGGCCCTATCCATTCTGACACACCGCCTAATGTTTCATTTATCTTTGAAATATCCTCCAAACGGGTGGAAGTAGGAAGGAAGATGGTTGAGGAATGCAAAGAGAAACAACAAAATGGACACCAGGATATTACATACGACTCTCCTAGAGCCTTGTAACCACTCTGCCTTGTTGCTTGAAATTGGAGTGAGAAATGTCTTTTTCTGGACTGAACCTATACTCTGTCATCTGCTACAGATAATACGGGCTTCAGCTTTCTTTGTGTTATGCAGAAAAGGGATCAAATTCCTTCAAGAGCAAAAGCTTCACTCCATTGGCCACAACTTCCCAGCACTGCAAGGTACAGTTTCCCGAACCGCCACTATGTGGTAGCGAAGGCAATAGAAAGAGTCTGTCAGGATTGCACTAACATCTCATCGGAAAAGCTTGATCTACTTTTTTTTTCCCCCAGATACTGGTCTCAAATGAAATGATCCTCATTGGGGAATAATAGAAAATTGAGGCCAAAAATGAATGTGCGAAAGCCACCATTTTTTGCTCAGGTATTTCCAGTATTGCAGCGTGTGTAAGAGAAGATGAGAAATTTGCTGTCAGCCCTTTGTAACGACCTGGGCCACAGAGAAGTAATAATACGGAAAATACTGAAAGGCAGGGAAGAAGCTGTCGTGGAGTTAACACCCCCCACCCCGCCCTGGCTTTGCACTGAGAATCGGCAGACCGAATCCATACAAACTCCTTTCCGCAGACAGGGCATTCAGACTCCATGTTGGGTCTGACTCCGCCAAGGTCAGGGGGCCAAGGGAACACTTGGATGCCAGTGGGCTTCATTCCAAGATCCAGGTTCTATTTTATCTCGTGGCCTCCCAAATAAAATTAAAGTTGGCTTTAAGTTGCAGAGCCTGTGACAATGGAGAGGTGTCCAGGGAAGTGGACGGTGGAAAGCTGGTATCCCCTAGAAGGAGGGACTGCTGGAAAGGCCCAAGAGAACTCTTAAAGGGACAACAGAGAGGTTCAGAAGCACTGGAAGTAGAAGGTATGGAGGAGTCTTCCTATCAGGGTCAGCGTGGGCCAAGGAGAAAGACCACAGTGGGAGCTAACAACAGGGGACAGAAGAGCCATACCAAGCTGACTGCGAAAGCCTCTTTGAGCGTATTTATCTCAAAACAGGGGACTCTTCTAAAGTTCCATGTTATTACACTTAGGTGCTGACGACTGGCCTAGGACACGGAAGGGGGGATTGCATGCCTTTTGAAAAAAAATTTTTTTAAAGATTTTTTATTTATTTGACAGACAGAGATCACAAGTAGGCAGAGAGGCAGGCAGAGAGGGCTGGGGGAAGCAGGCTCCCCGTCAAGCAGAGAGCCTGATGCAGGGCTCGATCCCAGGACCCTGGGATCATGACCTGAGCCAAAGGCAGAAGTTTTAACCCACTGAGCCACCCAGGTGCCCCTTGAAAATGTTTTTTGACCATGACAAGAAGCTTCCATGTAGATAAATGGCTTCTACTCATTTTAATTCTTCCAGCAACTGTCCTGCTATAAGAGAGAGAAACAGAGACAGAGACATGGATGCAGTGAGAGAGAGAGGTAAAAGGAAAAAAAATCACGAGAAGGAGAAACACTTCTCACAGATGGACACCGCACCCTTCCAGAACTCAACTGTCCAGTGATACGTGTTTCTGGGGGTACACAGCTGAGGACCGGCGAGAAGCTAGATCTCACAGCCCATTTACTCTTACATACCATCCCAACAGGCTTGGAAATCCATTTTCAAAGGACCCACAGCAAAGAGGAAGCAGCAAATGACCACCTACAGAAGGGCTGATAGAGCTTTCCTGTCTTACTGCAGTAAGTCTATTAAACAGAAATGGGGACATAAAAATGATAAAACTAAACCATCAGAACACAATAAACACAAGAAATCTTCAGTATAGGGCAAACCGCCTCCCACTACGCCTTGAGGCTATCACCATATTATGCATAATACAACAATATATGTTCACTGATGTCCCCAAGTTGGCCAGAAATGATTAAATTATCTTCACCAGAGTAAGAAGCCAAGAAGTACATAATTTATGTTGGAAAGATTTCCAGCATGACAGTGTGCATGACTGTGGGAGTCTCAGCCATCCCTATGGCTTTTACGGTACTTCTTGTCTATTCATTCTTTCATTTGACAGATTATTGACTGAGCACGCTGGAGAGAGCGCTGTGAGTGGCAAGGTTCCTACTCTCATGGGGTTCACCATCTAGGCTGTACCTTTCATGCTCACACGCACATTCCTACCAGGAAAGCTTGCACAAGTGTTTGGACTTCTTGTGGTCAGTGCGACATACTGAGTCTCGAAGTTGTTTTCATTTATTTTTGGATTTGAGCGACTGAAATTGGCCAAAGTCTTGGATTAGGCAGCAATCAAATAGCAGACACTACTTGAAGAAACAAGACCCATGACCAAAGCAGGCAGCTTTGCCTGCACAAAAATCTAACAATACCGAAGGCCAACAGAACTGCAGTCCTGAGTTGGTCAGCTCTTTCTCCTTGTTGAGGCAATTAATCTGGACACACTTGCCTCTTATATTTAGGCTGTAATATCTTATACCTGAATCATTCTACAGTTAATGCATTTGAGAATGGGACACGCATATTTTAAGTAAAGATACTTTTTTTTTTTTAAAAAAGAAAATTCCTAGATAGCTTGATACTGTTTGAAAAATTTACAGGGTCACAAAAACCGTAACTGAATTGGATAACCTAGATACAATAAAATTACTTTTCATTTTCTTATTGTTTTAGGGACCCGTGAGTTTCTTTCCCCTTTTGAGGGCAAATCTTAAAAACTGGAAAAACTTTGTTTGTTGCTCTGTTTAAAGATTTTTTTTTTTTTTAATTTGGGAGAGAGAGAGAAGGAGAGAGAGAATGCCGGGGAGAAGGGCAGAGGGAGAGACAGTCCCAAGCAGATTCTGCACTCAGTGGGGAAACCGAGAAGGGGCTGGATCTCAGGACCTTGAGATGATGACCCAAGCCAAAACCAGGAGCTGGACACCTAATGGACCAGCCCGGTGCCCTTGGAAATTTTTGTCTTAACAAGCTCTTTCTTGGAGGAAAACACGAGACTGAAAATTTTCTCTAATGTCTGGGTGCAAAGGTCATAGATGCACTAGAGAGTCGAAAAGCACACATTTTAGAATTGCGGGTATCTCGGTTCCCGTCTCTCCTACGTCCCAGGTGTGTGTCAACGCGCAGTTTATTTTCTCCGGGCTTCCACTGGCTCAACAGTAAAACGACACTGGTAGAATCGACCCCACTGGCTATGGCCAAAACGAAATGAAATGCCAGCGTGTAGTAAATTCTTAAGAGGTGAACGTGCTGAATTTTCAAACAGACTCCAATATCCCTGCGCTTTGTAACCAGAATGATCGCACAAGGGAGCTCAAACCGGATGTGTTTCTGTATCAGCCATGGGCTTTCCTTTCTCCTTGGAAGAGAGGTTCACCTTCCCCTGAGGCTGGGCTTCCTAGTCAGCTGAAGTTACTAAGGAACAGCAACAAAATAAAAGGGCAGCGCGAAGGCAGGAGTCTGCTCCGGAGACCAGGGGCCGGCTTGCCATCATTTCCTGAAGAAGGGGGTGAGCCTTCTCCGTGGCGTGTTCAAACACCTTCTAGCATAGCTGGTCCCAGATGTCAGATGGGGTTTGGAAAGAGGAAGTTTCAACATCTATGGCCTTGGCAGACACTCACGAGTTGTTCAAAATAAAGCTCTACGAGGAGGATGGGTTAAGATGGAGTGAGCGATTTCCGAGGGCTTGCTGCACTGGTCGGCCGCGTGGCGGTGTGGGGAAGCCAGGGCCCCTAGAGGGCCTTGCCCATGTTTCTGACCATCCTGCAAGGCAGCCTGTGCCTCGGAACCTCACCATGCGCAGAGTCTTTATATCTCCATTAAATGGCTGCGTACTTGGGTGGATTGATGTTATTTCTAAAGTATGCAGTTCCTTTCAAGAGGGGAGCAGGAGGATTAAGTTGGAAATATTTTTCTATTGAGAAGAAAAATTAAATGTAAGTGGAAATGTTTTCATGAAAATGTTTTTATATTTCAACATTTCCCCGAAGCACTCTGATCTCAGTATAACACAGGACTGTGCTAGACTATAAGGAATGAAGACAAAATGAATTTAAATAAAATTGAAACTGACCATCGGGGTTGTGTTCTCCCAACCTGAGGAAACAATAAGGCTGGGTGGGTAGGGAGGGGGAGGGGAGAGGACCATGGAGGAACCAAAAGAAGAAATAAAAATAAACTCCACTAAAATTTTAAACTCAGAGGAGAGTTTCAGTTTTGTTTCAAAATTTCTAAAATCTAGCTTATTTTTACAAAAGCTTTTTGAATGTCCATGAATCAACAGTCACTTGATAGAATCATAAAGACCTTCTTGATTATTTTCTCTCGACCAAGAAACCCACTGGTATTCAGTCATAGAAGACGACTTCCTTGTTTTATAGTTCCTCGGTTATTGGGAGTAGTCAGTACTGGCCAGTTATCAAGGCTAACAGCTCAGATGATGTGTGTAGTTACATAGCTGGTCTGATTGTGTTGCCTCTTTTCAAATTTGCACGCCCCCTTTATTAGCTGTAAATAGGACAGGGAAAATGAAATGCACAGGTCTTAGTTACCCTTATCAAAATAAACACATCCTTCAGGAGGAAAGAGTTTTGTCGGTTAATCTTCTGTCTAGATCTGTAGTGTCTAGTAACCACAAGCCGCAAGTGGCTATTCAAACGTAAACTAATTGAAAATGAAATAAAACCTGAAATTCACCTCCTTGTCCCACTAGCCACATTTCAGGTGCTCCCCTGCCACACATGGCTAAACAACTACTTTCCTGGGCAGGGAAGATACAGAACATTTCCACCATTGCATAAAGTTCTATAGGATAGCTCTGGTTTAGATGAAAGGACAGATCTGTGAGCTTTGGGTATTTACACTGAGTTTTAAAGACGTACACAACATGTTTTACCTGAACTTGGAGGTCACTTTGGGACAGTGTCTTTAAAACACTTTTCCAAAGGCACACAACCATTTTCCCTAAACCACCTCAATGCAAACCACCCAAGGAAAACCCAGTTCATAGTGCCTCTTCTCCATCATCTCCAGCTTGATTTTTCTTTTAAGTAGGCTCCATGCCCAGCGTGGGGCTTGAACTCATGACCCTGAGATCAAGAGTTGGCAAGCTCCACCAACCCTCTCTACCACCCCTCCACCAACTGAGCCAGCCAGGCACCCCCTTCAAGTAATTGAAAGCTTACTTTCGATTGTAAAAAGGCTCTCTTCCCAAATAACAGAAGCTCTCACTCAAAACATGAACAGGATTCCTACTGCCTATAGAGAAAGGAGTTATTTGCAGGCAAAAGGACAAATCATTATTTTTAGATGGAAAGACCTTCCCAAGATACATTTAAATATTAACACACATAGCAGGTGTCAAACATTAAAACACACAGCAGGCTTCCCCCTATATGGCCATCATCACACTTCTATTTATTTAACGTCTACATTCCCTGTCCAAGTGTCAGCCTGATATGAGCAGAAAGCAAGTGTTCTGTTTGCTGTTGTACACCCATTACAAGCACAGTGCCTGGGACAAAACAGATGCTCAGATTTTTGTGGAATGATTGAATGAAACTTAAGAAGAATGGTATTTTGCTAAAGAACAGCAAACATCCTTTTAGAGCCTGGATCCAATTCTTTTATATTTGGACAGCAATCCACCCTTTATTTTCAGATGCAAACTTAAAATAACTCAGCAGACTGATTCATGCAAGCATGCGAGCTACGGTTCAATATCTTCCATACTCAGCCATGGCTCCTTCTAAAAGGCGCAGCAAAAGGCACAAGCACTGAGCATTTCACATATGCCATCTATCTCATCGGCCCCTCACTCTGGTATCTTCTCTGCTGTGAGGAGGAGGAAATCCAGGCTTAGGGAAATTAAAGTGACCTGTCCAAGGTCACAAGAGCTATAGACATAGAGTTATAGACACAGCTTCCCTGGTAACCATTGTGGATTGCTCCCATTGTCATGCCTGGTTGTACAATCAGCTCCTGCTTGGGTCAGGAGATCTACAAGGGTCCCGGGCACTCTTTCAAAGGAAGGGGGGGGGGGGATTCTGTATCTTTGGACCCCCAGAGTTTAGCAGAACATCTGCAACCACGAATACTTGCTGCTAAAGCTCAGTAGTCCTAATGGTTCTGGGGACCCAGTACCAGGGAAGGTGTGTACTAGGGTCAGAGGAGGGGGGCAGAGCTCCGCCCACTCCATCCCTCTCCCAGTGGCGGTGGGGAATCACAGTGACCCTGCCCCCCACACCCCAGTGCCATGCTTTGGCCCCTTCATGCTTGCTTCTGCATGCAGACCAGCTGCATGGCCCTGGGAGAAGCTGGCAGCACTTCAAATGTCACCATTTTTCTTGCTACTCAGAACTTCTGCCCCCGAACCCCATTACTTTAAAAACACACTTGACGAACATTTGGTAAGGATCTGCTGGGCCCCAGGTGTTGGTCCCATAACTCAGGGGCTCAGACTTCCTTGCTTGGCCCCGATTCCCTCAGGTTAGAGGTTCTAGAGGTCTCACCTGTAAGCGTTCATTTTCATTTAAAAAAACAAAGTCACTATCAATAAAGAGCAGGTTCAGAAATTTACACATAGAAAGAGCAATTTTATTTTTAATATTTACAGAGGGTCTGCTGAATGGGGCCCAAAAGGGCCAAGTAGAATAAGAGATGCCTATCCTTATGGAAGAAAGGTAAATGGATGTTAATGGGATTCCCTACTAAGGGACTGTGCATAATTCTCAGTTATCCTCTCACGGGTCCTGTGAAGTGGGTAAAATGTCAATCTATGGCTGATTAAAAAAAAACAACCGTTATAATAACTCACGCTTACTGAGCGCCTGCTCAGCACAGACTCGGGCGGACTCAGCGCCAAGCACAGTTAAGCCTCCCAGCTCCCCCAAGGGAGAGGTATTATCACCCCCTCCTACCAATGAGGAAAGACGGGCTCCGAGGGTCAGTCATGTGTTCAAGGTGCCAGTGTGTCTGGCTCTGTCGTCCAGGCTGCCATTATACAACACGGCTTCTCCCCGGGACCGGGGCACAAGCGGGAAGTAAAGGGTGAGCCTAGGACCACGGAGGACACACCCCAAGAATGCATGTTTCCCACTGGGTCGGGGAGAACAGGGCTCACAAGAAAAGGAGGAGCAGTGCTAGTGGGGGGTGGGTGGGGGCAGCAGGGCATGGGCTCAGGAGGGCCAGTCTGAAGTTGGTTCTAGAAGATAGGGCCCATCTGGCACTAGGGAGGCCAGGTTAAGTTAAGGCCATGTGAAGACCCCACGTAGTCACAGGAGCACAGAGTAGTCTGGTAGATGGCCAACTCATGGGCACATGCTGGGGGCGGGGTGGGGGCTGGAGGCAAAGGCAGGCGGAAGTCAGATGCCAAGAGCTCAAAGCTCAGTCCTATGGGGCCGAAAGTGGGGAACCCCACGCGAGGGTCGGGGGGATGAGAGCCGTGATTTCAGGAGATTCATCGGGTGATTCAAAAACGTGTCTTGAGGCACCGAGGAGCCGAGCAGGCGGGGCTCTTCTGCTCTCCCCACGTAGTTGAACCAGAGAAAGCCACTTGGCTCCCGGACTGGCCTGCCCTGGCATTCTCCAGCAGGGAAACATGCTTTGGTTATTCAGACGTGACTTACTGGCACAGAGAGGCTGTTGGCATGGAAAAATGAGCCGGCTGACCTGGCCAGAAAGGAGCAGGTGACGCAGAAACCCAGCAAAAGATGAGCTCAACATGCTGTGCTGAGAAGGAGGCAGCTTCTGTGAAAGGCCACCGAAGAGCAAGCTGGGAGACAGAGGGCAAGCCAGGGCCCAGCACAGAGGCAGGCACACTTCTTAAGGTTTTCTCCTTGAGTCCTTACAATATCACATGGACACCACTGTTTCTATCTTGTGCGGGGGGCACTGAGGCTCACGGAGGTGAAACCCCCACCCCTACCCCTCCCTAACTGGGGGGCTGGGTGAAGGAGCCAGAGCAGAGGTCAGTCTAGCACACTTCCTTGTAGTGTGGTTCTGCCTGCAATCAAGTGCTTAGCTGATAACTTCACAAGCTGTTATGATGATACTGCAGGGAACCTGATGGCCCTGGGGCCCTCTCCCTCACCTGCTGTCACCTCTTGACTCAGAAGGGCCATTTCTCTCGACTCAAGAAGCGACAGTGGAACCCATTCAAATAACACCATGATTTACATTGATCTGATCATCTTGGGAAAAAATATTCCTAGCCAGGGAGGGAATATAAATGGACAACTGGAGGAGGAAAAGGAGAAATGGAAAGGGAGAGAGAAAGAGAAAGATGAAGAGACAGGGAGAGAGAAACCCAAATCACATGTGGTAGCTAACTTGAAATAGGACATGTTTCCTGGGGCTTAAGTAGGTCTAGAAGCTGCTCTTGCAAATCCTGGCCACCACGTGCCATTCCTTACATTTATGCTTGCAATGGATCTTTTCCCCTTTTCATTCTCCAGAAGCATCTCCAAAGCCCCAGGGCTGAAAAAGTACACAGGCTGCAGGGCTGAGATGGGCCCAAACTCCCTCTCCTCCCCATAGCTGCAGCTCCCAGGAATATTCCTGTATTTCCTATAAATCAAGAAATGGTTCTCTCTCTCTCTCTCGCTCTCGCTCTCGCTCTGACTGTGATGCAGAACACGAAGGAGGTCTAACCTCCGCTCAGCAAACCCAAACCTCAAAATCATCATTTTTTTGTTGACAAGGCTTCCCACAAAATACCCCAAACAAGCCACCTTCACAGATAACTTTTCCCTTCTTTTAAAGAGAAAAGCTAAAGAAGACTAGATGTCACATGCACTAGCAGCTCCTAGAAAAGGGCATTTTCGAACGAATGCCACATGCTGTATTTTGCCATTTTGCCTGCGCTTCCTGCTTGGAGCCTGTGCAACATAACAGAAGAGCCTCAGACACTGGAGCTGCTCCAGGCCACGCAAACTCCGCTCCGCATCTTCCAGGCAGCCCTGTCGCAAATAATTCATGTCCACTACGCCCCTATCACACTGAATACAACCACATTGTGCAGCTGGAAATGGGAAACCTGATTCAGATCACAGAAGAAGGTACAAAAACATTTAGTCCAACACAATGCTGCCTTTTTTTTTTTTTAATGTGTGTGTGTGTGTACACATATCTCAAATCTACCAGTAGGTAAAGGATTCAAGACCCATCTTGGAAGAAAACACAGAATTAAAATAGCATATCATGTGTCCAAAAACAGCAACAACAACAAAAAACCACCCAGTGCTTCCCGAGCTGCGCCTGTTTCGGCTGCAGCGTTTCTAACCACAATCAATGCAGCCCATGCACGCAATTTAAAAAGGCACCACGATCTCCGCAGAAAATGGTGCATGTTGACAAAGCATGACTTGTCCCACATGGACGAGAATAAAAGGAAAACAAGTCTGACCACAACCCAGCCTCCTTTACTCTGTGGACCAGAGGGTGGAAAAGAAAAAGGCCAGAATAAGGGCAGGGAGGCGCAGGCAATGGAGGACAGGGTCCAGGAAGATGCTTCTGCCCTACGGGATTTTGGTAAACAGCAGCCTGTAATGGCCACTGTTAGAGAGAAGGGAAAACAGACATGGAGGGAAACGTGTTTACAACTGCAGCGGCGGCAGGAGGGAGGCGGAGGGAGGGAGGGATTCCCCGACTCTGCGCTCAGCCCGCTCCGCTCCAGTGGGGCCCCAGGGCTGGGTAGTGCTTCGAAGCCCCCCCCCCCCGCCCCGCTTTATTGTGGGGGGGGGGACCGCTTGTTTATGGGGAAGGTTACTCCTCCTCCGCTCTGGTGATCGCGTCCCTAATACTCCTGCTGCATCCTTGCGGGATGCCCGCTTGACTGACAGCTGCCCCAGCCAGTCGCCGCCCAGGCCCCGCAGAAAGGTGGACTTTCCCAACGAGCCGATTGGGCGGCGAGGAGGGCGGGCCCTCGTGATTGGCGTGCTACTCGGAGTAGAAAGTAGTAAACAACCTTGGTCCACCGCGGCGGGGAGGGCGCGGGATGCCAGCTCCCTCGCCCTCAGCCCGAGCTGCGGGCAGCACCCGAGACAAAAGGAACCCGCCGTGGGGAGGCAGACGAGGAGGGGCCGCCCAGAAAAGCAAACGCGAGTGGGCGTCCTTTAGAGCCCCTGGGCGAGAACTGCTGACTTGCAGCTTCGCATCATTTTTGTTCTGTGCAAAACCGTTAAGGGTCTGTTACCGCGATTCTTACTCTCCTTCTTTGGGTTGAAAACTCTCATCGGAAGAGAGCAGAGCGAGAGCCAATTTTGTTGACCCTCCTTCCTGCCAGTCTCCTCCACCCCCCTCCCCCGACATTATTTTTTTAGTTCTGGCTCTTTAGAAGTTGATTTAAATACCTGCACTAAAAATTGTTTCCTCAAGCAATACGACGCGGTTAATGGCACAGAGGTCAATCAGATGCCCTGTTAGACCGAGTCATCGCAAGTTTCTGGAGCTGGCTCACCGGAAGGTGCCTGTGTTCTGCGGCATGTATAAAAAGAAACTTGAGAGGACGGCATTAAGCTCACTTGACAAGAAATAAGCGGTTAACTTGCATTTTCCATGGAGGGTGTAGTTCACCCAGGATACTGCAATCGAAGGTAATTCCCCATCTGGTCTGACTTGAATCACAATCCACTCCTCATTCCGGCCTCCCCATCCTCGGGACCATAGCGTGAAAATCTGCGGCACCCAGCATGGAGGCACTGCTCTCAAGTGTGGCAGCTCCTGGGGCTACCTCCAGGAGGTGCCTCGTGGCCTCTGAGGTCCACACAAACAGCCTCCCCCAGAGAGATTCTAGAGAGGCCCCTCCCTGTGCCGGTGGAGGACGGGGAGGCCAGAGAAGGGCACCAGGGAGCTGGACCAGGAGGGATCTCCAGGACTCTTCACTGATAAGCCATGCTGTCATTGCTGGCCAGATACCAGATGAGCCAAGTCTAAAACATTAAAGAAAAGTACAAAAGAATCCTTGTAGGATGGAGCTTAGGGCAAACTGGTGGGGGGGGGGGTTAGGGGTGGATCCTTTTCTTCACACCAAAACCCACCCTCTTCTCCAGGCTATGGTGTCTGTGTGCTCCAATCATGCCTCACCCCAAACAGTCCCCAGGGAAACCTCTCAGCCCTTCAAGTCACCACTCCTGTAAAAAGCCTACAGAATGGAGTTAGTCCCTTTGGACCTTCCAGCCTGGCCCCCAACCCCATGCGTGCAGCCTCCTTCCTTCCAAGCACCCCTCCTTCCAGCCAATCTGTTCCTGTCCCAGGTTCCTGCACCAGCCACACACACACACCCTTCACTCTGACTGTTCCCTCTGCTTTCTAGGCCTTACCCCTGCCTGCCCGGGAGAGGCCACTGTTCTCCATTGCTTCCCCTGTCCCTGCAGAGCTCCTCTGAACTCTGTAGCATGCCTGTCAACACCACTGAGCTTCCAGCACTCTGTTCGGACTCCGCTTGCGGCCCTGTCCCCGTCAGTAGACCCTGAACTTCCTGAGGTCAAGGGCTGTCTGTGTCATATTTTGACTCGTGTCTCTATTGGAGATACAGGCCCACCATCAACACACCCCAGACATGCCAAACATTTGCATGCGGTCCCCATCCTCTCCCTGTCTCGTCCCTCCCTCCAGCCCCCGCCCCTGGCCAGTTCCTCACGCTCTCCCACTGGCTCCTTGCTAACATGCTCCCCCAAATCCCCAGATCAGAGACCCTGGCTCTGTCCCTGCCCACCCCTCAGAGGCTCTTTCTGCAGACACAGCTGCTCTTAGCTCAGGCTGCTTGCCTTGCCAGTTAGATTCTTTCCTGCCTTTTCTGCTCAGCAAATTCCTCGTCTGCCTAAAAATCACCTCGTACCTTGGGCAGAACTTCCACAAGCTCCACCCTACTCCCTCTTCCCCCAGAGCATTTTGCAGGGTGAGGCCTCTGGGCATTCTCTCCTCCCTAACTAGGGGACTACAACTGGAAAGATCCAGGAGCAGAAAAGCAGATTCACAAATTGGTCCCCCCAGGCAGCTGCAGAGCCAGTGAAGTACGCTCTGGTCTCCAGACAGGACACATGCCTTGTTTCAGGCTTGTCTCCGGCACAGGGCCCGTCCCTGCTCTTTCTTCCTGAAGGTTCCTCTGTGTCCGAGAGTGGCTGGCTGCTTCTCAACCTTCAGGTCCCCGCTCAGATGTCGCCCCACCATGCCCACCTGCTGACCACTATCACACAGATCTGTTTAATTTCTTCATGAGATTTAACTATCATCCTTCTTATGTGATTATCCACTTGTTGGCTTTGTAGTCGGTCTTCTCCCGTCCCCGGCGTACGAGCTCCGGTTAGGACAGGACAGATGTGGTGTGCTGTGCTCACCACATCTTCAGTACCCATACGGAAATGCGTCACCCCTACCAGAAGTTCCAGATTAACTTTCAGCGCAATAAAGGTCAACTGAGAACAAATCACTCAGCACTGTAACCAGATAAAGGGAAGACAAACTTTTGGGGAAGTCTTGCTTTAGTAAATATCCTAAGGCTGACAGTCTGTAAACAGACAACAGAAAGACAGGATGAAGCTCTGTGGCCTCACTTGACCCAAGGAGTTCCAGGTGCTCTGAGCACCCCAGGGTTCCCCACCTGGCACTCCAGGACCCTGTCTGTGCCCAGTGTAACATGTTATGTGCACCATCCCTTATATACTCCCAAATGGATGCAGATTAATGGTGGGAAAGGGTACATTGGTACTGACAAACTTAGTACTTTCAATAATAAGAATTAGCCTTGCACTAAGCCTCTTACCATCAATTAAAACTTTTTGGTATAAGTAATAGCTACATGGCTCAGAAATGAAAAAAGAAGTGTAGCTACAAGTCAGAGCACAGGCTCGTCCTTCTTGGGATTCTTCGCTTTCAGTATTTGCCAAATACAAGTATTTTTATTTCTCTATTTTACACAAATAATAACCTTTTGTACACACTGTTCTGCTTGCTATTTTGTTTACTTACTATACCATGGAGATCTCTGTTTTAACGGCTAAATAATATTCCACCCCAATTTAGTGGTTCCCAAACTTGTCTGTATGTTGGAATCACTTGGGGAACCTAAAAAAGGAAGAAAGAAGAGGAGGAGGAGAAGGAGAAGAAAAAATCTGTGTTCCACCTTCCAATGACTGATTTAATCGGTCTGGGGTGTGACCTGAACTTTGAAATTAAAGAAAAAAAAAACAAAAACACTCCAGATGATTATAGTGAGCACCCGAGCTTGGGAGCCCCTGCCCTCAGCGATCTGTTTCCTTAATGATGGAAATTTGGGTTATTTCCCATCTTTTGCCATATCAAACAGTGCTATAATGAATTATTTCATACAATTGCCATTTTGTATGTGTGCAAGGGTATGTGTTAGGTAAATGCTTTCCCTGAAGTTGCTGAGTCTGAGGATGGGTATCTTGAGAGATACTGTCAAATTCCCTCCAGGATGTGCTACCATTTTGTAGCCCTTTCTGCAACATGGGGTTGTTTTCCCAGGAGTCTGTTATCCGAATGTGTTATCAAACATTTCATTGCCTGCCCCCCGCCCCACAATATGAGAGGTAAAAAAACGTATCTCAGTGTAGTTTTAATTTCCATTTCTTTTACAAGTGAGACTAAACATTTTTCCACATGTTTAATATATATGTGTATTTCCTTCTCTGTGAATTATCTATTCAATGCTTCACCCCCAAATCTGTTGGACTTGTGAGTCCTTTCCTTATCAATTTCTAGGAGCTATAGCGTGTGTGTGTGTGTGTGTGTGTGTGTGTGTGTGTGTGTGTGTGTTTAAAGTAGGAAGACTTGCTCTTTGTCAGTGACAGAAGTTGCATATATGTTCCCAGTTTGGCATTTATCTTTGTTTATGATTTTTGGCTATGCAGAAATTTTTTGTTTTTTAAATAATGTATTCAATTCTTAATGAATATTCTCTTTTCTGGTTTCTGGATTATATGCTGCAACCAAAAAGGCCTTCCCCATCCCAAGGTTATAAAGGAATTCCCTCATATGTTCTTTTAGGATTTTAATGGTTTTGTTGTTTACATTTTTACCTTGGATCCATTTGGAGTTTAACCCGGTATATGGTATGATGGATGGACCTACCTTGATTTCTTTTCCAAATGATTACCCATGCCCCAATGCCAGTAAATGAAGCATTCCTCTTTATCCCACTGCCTTCAGAGGTTACCTTTATCAAATACTAAATTTCCAAACATACTTGTCTCTGTATTTGGACTTTGTGTTCTGTTCCATTGGCCTGTCTCTTCATGCACCTACCTCACTATTTTAGTTAAGACTCTATGGACTAGTTTAATATCTGAGGAGGCTAGAGCTCCCCATTGTACTTTACAGTTTTCTTGCCTACCTTGTTTTTTACATAATAACTTCAGAATTGGTCTAATTGGAAAAAAAGAAAATCCTGATGGCATTTGGATCACATTAAATTTATAAATTAACTTATGAAGAACCAATATCTTGATAATGTTGACTATTTCTGTTTAAAAATATGGTATCTCTTTCCATTTATTCAAGTCAAACTTTGTATTTTTTAATAGGAGTATGTTTTCTTATTAATTCTTAGATACCTTCTCTTTTTGTTTTCAATGGAAATAAGGTCTTTTCTTCTAAAATATCTTCTAACAAGTCACTTGCATACTGTAGGATTGTATTATGGCCAAATGATTTGTTTCTAGCAGAGGACATTCTATTCTGTGCCTTTAGAAAAATACAATGGGATGGGAAACAAAAATCAAAGGTTGAATATTCTTAACAATAAACAGGATAAATTCTTAATCAACCATCAAAGTAGCCCATTTTGAGTTGGCATTGATGACAATGAGCAAGTCAACTGGTGTGGGGCATACTATTGGAATGGTCGATGCACTGGCAAGGAGAAGATGGTATTCCTTAAGCTGTGGACCCTGCAGATTCAGAGGGGTTAGGGGAAATACAGAAAAAAACAAATTAAGGGCTGACCTCACAATCACAAATAGCTGATTCCATGCCTTCCTGAAGGCATGATGATACCTTGGCTAGACTGTCATACAGTAGCAGTGCGTATATTGAAACTAAAAGCCAAGAAGATTGGCACTTGGGTGGGAGCAGGAAAATTGTGGGTAAGGTGCTCTACCTCCCATAAGGTGATTGCCACAAGGCTGTTGGTATTTTCCAAATCAAGAAATAGTTCCCTGTCCCATAGCTAGATGTTTTAAAGAGATGTCCCTTTCAAAAATAACCAGAACATCTACTTTTCAAATCTAGGAGTCCCAACTGGAAACGTCGGGGCTGTGTGGGCACGGAGGTGCACGGCTTGGCTCCCTTTCAGACACGATCCACTGTCCAGCTGTGCTGGGGCCCTAGCTGACAGCCTCCAGCTGTTGACTCTTCCAGGGTCCACTTCAGCTTTTGGCCAGGGTCACACTCTTTTCAGGGCAGCCCCCGGCCAGTCACTGAGCATGACGATGGTCCTAGGGCCCAGTTATATCCATCCAACAGTGGTCTCCTCAATAGGTGTTCTTTGTTCTGAGCTCCTAGAGGGCTGGCAGAACTTCTGTCGGATCAGAATCCTGGGCAGATGCCCCCTTACCTCCGGTGCACACCCACCACATCCTCCTCCTGTCTTCTTTCTGCAAGTGTTGCTCTTTAGTAAATCCTTTGGATTCCTAACATCACCTCCAAGTCTGCAGGAAAATCCAATCTGCAATGGCAGTGCTTAGACTGTTGGGGGCAGGAAGGGGGAGAAGGGAATAAAAATCCCCACATGATGTAGAACCAGATAATTCTAGGCCCAGAAATAGTAAGGCCTCCGATCCCATGTCTCAAATAAATGCACCTCCAAGGTTAGCGTCATCAAATTTTAGAAACCCTCCAACCTTCTATGGCTATAGTCAGCATTTACTGCCTGCTGGGCAGTGACCGAGTTTGTCTGGCTTAATTCATCCTCGCATCCATCTAGGGCAGCAGGTATGATCACTTCCACTTTACAGACAAAGAGCACCTGAAGCAAATAATTGGTAGAACTCGGGTTCAAATGCAGACTGTTTGGTTCCAATGCTTCTCTCTTCCTGATGGTGGTCTGTTGTCCAACAGTCATGGAGCTGATGAAGTTTGGGGCTAGCATGGCACCTCTGGGTGCTTCTGTGCCTATCCTCAGATACTCCCTGCACACAAGAGGCTGTTGCATCCTTGTTTTATGGGCAGATATAAATCGGGTAGTCTAGGGGCATACTCCTGGGTCAAGGCTGCCCTGCGTTTCTGCCAAGCCAAAGCCAGAGCATTCACACATTTAGTTAAACATTTCCTGAGAACGTGTTGGTATCATTTCCTTGGATTGTACTGATGGATTAAACTGTTAAAATTAAGCTTAGATGGGGGGAGCCAAGGTGGTTCTCCAGTGGCTTTCAGACCTCGTTTTCAGGCAGCAGGAGAGGAGCAGAGCAGTGCTGCTCTTGCTGGACTGGGTCTCTGAGTCCAGCAGTCAAGACCACCCTCTTCTCTGCACAAGGACTTCTAGAAACCCTGGCTGTGTGACCCAGAGACTAGACAGCACCTCTGGTGTTCCCCCGTGGTAGCACTGAAGAAACCAACCAGCAGGCCAGCCCAAAGTCAGCCAACTTGTTAGAGGCGCTACTGGGAACAGATCCTAATTTTCGTGTCCTGGAGTTCCTCCTACTGCGGTTTGTTATAAGCACAAAGGTAAAGATTATGCTTAACTACATTACCCTTCAATTCTCTCCAACTTCATTTATTACTTAGCCAAGCGGCACGGTTGTGCCTCCACACTGGCCACTGCCCAGGGAAGCATGAATGCATCAGTGATGCCTTGACAACTTTATCAGCTCGCAGAACCAAGGAATCAGTGGAGGACATTAAAGATGCTGAACAACACAAATTACAAACGGGTCGTCAGCACGTGGGCTCATGCTGCTTTGTACGCATGGCTTAGGGGACTGGTGTAATATTAAATTTTTATAAGCCACTGGAAAGAGCACACTTTGATATTAATGGCAATGAGATGGTGGTGGGGGTGGGGATATACATCACCAAAGGAAGTTTCTTTGGTTGATATCAGAGAAGCTACAGAAAAATTAGCAACACATCTATTAGAAAAAAACAAGATTAAAAGGAAACAGCCACTGATGATAGTCCCTTGACAATAGAAGGAAAATACAGGAAGAAAGAAGGAAGGAAGTGGGGGAGGGGGGAAGAAAGGGAAGGAGAGAGGAAGGAAGGAAAGAAGGAAGGAAGGAAGGAAGGAAGGAAAAAAGAGAAACAGGAAAGGCAACCCAATGACGTTGTGCAATTGTGAGCCTTAATCTAGCTCATACCTCTAAACTTTTATTTTGTAAAGCTGCCAACTCAATTTTATAGTACAGAAATTTCATCGGTTAGGGGACATTTAATATTCACTGTATCTAGTAGGAGAGAAAAAAAATCTTAGGAGAGCTTTTAAAAATACTACTTTGGAACACTTATGGGCAAACAAGAGTTGGAGCATTAATCACTGTAATTTCCCCACCAAGATCACTAGGTGAGGTGTTCAAAAACTGATGGAGGTAAGTGATGATTCAGCTGCAGCAGAAGCACAGTGAGCTGCCAATCAATTGCAAATAGAGTGCTTCACAGGCTTATCTCAACTGGCAGGAAAGGCTGCACATCAGAAGGATGCAGAAAGGGAAGTAGGGAGGAGAATATATAGGGATGGGGAGGTGGACCGACAGACTGACTCAATTTCCATGTTGCACAAACACACAAAGGTCCTTAAAGCTTATCATGTCAGCCCTGATCCTGAATTTGGGTGAATGAAAAGTCAAGTCTGAGGCACAGTTCACAGGGAAGTCAGAATGGGCACTCTGTTCATAACACACGTTGACAAAGCATTAGAAGGGCTTGTATGATGCCTCTTCCTACTCTCAGAGCCCCTTCCATACGGAAGATACCAGGAGCATTTGCAAAGTGTTGGGCACGGCTCAGATATTTCCCAGGTGAACTAGGCAAAAATATTCATGGTAACTTCATCTTCCATGAGGTGATGGATATGTTAATGAGCTTGGGTGTGGATCCCTCCCCAATGTATATGCACATCCAAACATCAACTTGTACCCCTTGAGAAGGTGGTCAATTATTTTCATTTGTCAATTATACCTCAATAAAGTTGGGGGGGAACCCCAGCCCTCCCATCAAATCCATTGATGAACGAGTGTGTGGTGTGCGGAGCGAGTTAGCAGGGGGCCGGCTGATGCCCTCAAGTTTCTCTGCTTATCTCAAAGGGCTGGCTGTAGAATTACTAATATTTTAAACAATGCAAATGTAATTATAGCTGGAGTACATTCTCTACAGAAGGAAGAAAAGATTGACATTTAGAAGCTTCATTAAACTTTTGGCCTTTTCAAGGCTAAATGAATCTTAGGGAAGAAATAAAAAGTTCCCATTGATTGATTTAAAAGCAGATTTCTTGCAATTAACAGATCTAAATCTATGAAAAGGGGAGCATTTAATAGTAATTTCAATAATCTCTCGCTTTCTCTAGATACTTGAAAAAGAGTGCATACCTCTTTCTTTGTAGAATATATGTGTGTGTGTGTGTGTATACATATATATACATATTGCTCAGCAAAACTTAATTTTTTATTTTCTAATATCAAGGAAACGTTAGTTACATGTGTGCAGGTGTGACTAGATGAAGGCAACATATTTACAGAGTGGCATGCCTGTAGGAGGATTTGGTTAAAAAAAAAAAATGTGTTCTTCTATAATGCCTTGCCTTCCCACCGCAATTACTCTTTTGGTCAGCAGAAGAGTTCTAAGAGTACCTTTGGAGAACATCAAAATGTTCAGCACTTAGAATATCCCTTTTCTTCTGCCCCTTATCCCAACATACAAATTGGGATGATTTGTTAAAAAGATGTAACTAAATTATCATATTCTCTTCATCTTCCAAATTTATTTAGACTTGCTATCCTGCTCTATCTCTGGAATTTCCTTTGCTTTTTCTTTTGTCAGTAAACTAAATTACTTCTCCTCCCACATGCATAAAAGCATTAATTTATAAAACACATAGCCATATGTCATATCTCATGTAATTCTATTCTACATTTCACCGCCACCCAGACTTATCTAACATGAACAAATAGATATTATTTACTGTAGTCAGTATGAGAATTATCTAATGCCACTTACATAGCCATAAATTGATTTTTGATTAATGTTTAAGCAAAAAGCAAACAAGCCCATCTGCTCTGAAAACAAACAAACAAAAGGAAGCAGCAGAGAACACAGTTCACAGGAATTTCTTCGATATTAGTATGTTTCAGCTGCTGGTGAGAATCTTTTTTTCCTCCCCCATTGCTATTATGAAAATGTACTGCTGACAAGAATATAATTCTATATCTAGATGTAGTTTCTCCTCTAGCAACTGTTCATTTAATAGACTATTACTTATGGTAAAATAGAAACCAATCCCACTCTGCAGAAAAGCCCAGAAGACCTGTAACCAGCAGTGAATGTCTTCTGGACCACTCAGTGGGAGCAAAGGAAATCTCACGCAAATACATTTCTATTCTGTAGGGGCTGCTCTCCATGGTCAAGTTGAGAATGAAGACCAGCAAGGTATCCTGTCTACACAGGGAAAGCAAGGGCCGGAGGAGGAAGACTTAAAAATATTTTAAACTGTCGACTGGGTATATGAAATTTCCCTTTCAATGCAACCCAGAATTGGCAAGCCTCTAAAACCGAGAAATAAAGAAAAACAAGAAAAAAAAGCCTCCATCCTCTTTATTTCTGGAATCTCCGGGGCACGCTGGCATACAGCACAGCATACCAAAGAATGGGCTGATGGGCAGCTCTACTCCACTTGGAATTTACCCTACTTCCTGCCACACTGGGTGGGAGTTCCGCAAATACCGATGAAATTCCAATATTCAGACTTTTGGGGGAGGGGGAAGATGTGCAAAAAAGACTAAAAAGACTCTAGTTATTAAATTTTGAACTCAAATGAAGAGCAGGTATGTGTCTGGAAATGTGGCTCAGCCAGTTAAAGGATGAAGGGTTGGCTAGGAGCTTTTTCAGCAACCAAAATGACACAAGAGCACATAAATGCGGGGAGCCCCCTGGAAGATACACCTTCCGCAAGAAGGACAAATCCAACTTGTAACTTTCCCAACTGAATCCTAAATCTGGCAATGAGAAGAAAACTTTAAATCCTATTTGCCACGCAACGCACACAACACACTGCTCTTTGTCGGTAGGACATCGACAAAAGAGCACAACCGAGTGTCTGTAGGTTTTCTACAAATGTTTACTCCCAGATGAAGAGAGATACCAGTAAGGCGAACAAGTCATTTTATGACTGTGTTGCAGCTTTGGAAATCTTGGGCTCCCACTTGAATGCTTGCACGAATCCTATCACACCTCCATAAAAATGACTCTGTTACAGGGTTTTATTGTAAGAGTTCATTTCAAAATTGTTCTTTAAAGCATTAAACATACACACACACACACACACACACACACACACACACACACTGGCCTACGGAACAAGGTTCTTTGTCTTTCTTTGCCAAAAGACAGTGTTTCTTGAGGCCTGTTTTTGCCTTCGATGGACAGTTCTGATTTTGGCTTCAGAGAAATAAGTACAGGACTGCCCTGAACTGGAGAGAGAAAAACCTCAAACAAACAATGTTAACATATCAATTACATCAACCTTTTTAAATTACAGCTCTGCGTTTCATTATTCTCCAGGCAAAACGAGTACCTTAAGTTTAGAGCGCCAGGTAAACAAAACCTTTCACTGTCCCTGCTTCCAAAGTTTGTTTTTATAAACATTCCCCCTGTCCCCCAAACCAAACTACAGCAGCACAATGGTCCCATTGTTGAGTACGGCCTTGACCTCTACAGGACAATAGATTGTTTTTTCTCTTAGCCCACTCAGAGAGAAATTAGTTTTAAGAAGGAAGGCTCTTCCTTATTAAAGTATGCAAAACATTAAAAACAAAATTTTAAAAATGAACATACATAATAGCATAGATTTCTAAGCTTAGATTGTTCAAAAGTGGTGGGTACTCGGGTTGCCAGGAAAGCATGTCACCTGCTTCTGCTTCTCTCTAGGGATAGAGATTAAGGGTCTGTTCTGGAATTTTCCAAGGAGGCCATTTTGGGTATCATAACAGGGAACTTTCTAGTCAGGGGAAAAACAAAACAAAACAAAAAACCAATAAAAGCAAAACCAAACACACAGAAAATTGTTTCTAAAGGAGTCATAGGAAGGAGCTTATGTAGAAAAAAGGTGCCCAGAGTCACCCCTTTTTAGGAAGACAGAAAGGACAAAAGTTCTTCTCAGAAAGACAACAGTAGTATAGAAGCTAATAAGCTAGGAAGTCAGTGGAGAAGCCCCTTTAACAGAACCTTGGGAGGAGTGGGTGAACTTTTTTTTTTTTTTTGAGATTTATTTATTTGACAGACAGAGATCACAAGTAGACAGAGAGGTGGGGTTGGGGGCGGGGGGAGTAGGCTCCCTGCTGAGCAGAGAGCATGATGAGGGGCTCAATCCCAGGACCCTGAGATTGGGACCTAAACTGAAGGCAGGTGCTTAACCCACTGAGCCACCCAGGCACCCATGAATTTCTTTTTAAATGTACAAGCCCAGCAGAGGAGTGGTCCCATGTGTTGAGGAAAAGAAGCACCCAGCACCCCAGCCCTGCAGCAGGTGACCAGAACGAACCAGGAAGCCTGTTTCTCAAATGTACCTCTCAAAGGCTTCCACAGGTTTGTCTGTGTCTCTATTTCAAAGACTCTCGACCTGCAGAGGATTGGCTAACATAGGCCATGCAACCAGTCACGACCTACCAACCTGAACACCCCCTGGATGGTGACCTGGGTAAACGCCAAGACTAGAGAAATGGCTTTCTTGGTGGCCTGCAGGAATGCACGTGGTAACTTCCTGTGATGGTAAGACTGATTTTACACACACACACAAAGGCACAAACTCTCTCTTAAAAAAAAAAAAAAAAAAAAAAAAAAACCCTACTGGTAAAGCCAGGCCCCTTCAGTATGTCTTCTCCTTCTACCTTCTTCTTCTTTTTTTTTTTTCTAAAGGTTATGAGTTACTCACTTTTTTCACTGGTTTAGATAATACCAGAAGAAACAGGACACTATAAAAAGCTTATTTTGCTGCCACAGAAAGCAACATTTTAAGACATTTGGGCTTCCTAACAGCACACACTGTGTCCTTCATCAACGGTGGCTCTCACAGTGTACTTTGGGCTCACTGGACACTCCCTTCTGGAACGCCCCGGCTCAGGGGGCTGCAGGGGATTCCCAGCAGCCTGTCTGCCCCAACCGCGCTAGCGAAAATGTCCAGGAAGGACAGAAAAGGAGGCAACGTGCAATTAAAACTCCAAGGGGAGTGATTTACACAGGGAGAGTTACTGACAAGGGCCATGTCGAAGTGGGGCGGAAAAACTGCGATTTCAGGTGGGACCTGAAAAACAGACTTACCTGCAAGACCAATAATATGGTAAAAAGTCTGGGTTATGTCTTTTAAAAAATAATACAGATAAAACAACAAAAGGTCAATGATTTTCTGTCCAAAATGAAATGACCCGGGGACCCTTTGAGCCGAGACATCCACTCACTTGAGGATGTGACGAACATGGCGAGAGAGAGAGCAGCACCACCCCGCAGGGCGGAGAATGGCTCTACAGAAGTGGGATTTGTGGAGATACTCGTCTGAATGCTTCTCCTGGCTACCCAGCAGCACCACGGAGCTGGTCGAGAGATAGCTATTTATTTAGAGAATGGAGGAGGCTGGGGGTCCTCCCACCTGTCACTGATGAGGGGAAAGGAGACTCAGGGGCTGTTGCAGTCCACCTGCCCCCACCATCCCCACCATCCAGGGTACAGCTGTCAATCTAGAAAGGGGGGGGGACACAGTCTCACAACCAAAAAGGGCTGCTTGTGTCGCTGAACATTTCTCCTCCTTCCTCTACATAAAGCTAGTAGGTTATCTGAAGTCTGAGTAGCGTCTGACCCTCACATTTTCCTGTCTGAGGCATCTCAGAGCTGTGAAACCACTTCCAGCCATCGGAGCCATCTGGGGGTGGAGAACTTCTAATAAGAGGCAGTAGAGAACAGGATCTAGGAGTGTAGACTCTGGAGCCAGACTGCTTGGGTTCAAATCCCCGGTCGGCTACTTAGGGGCTGTGCTTCCTTGCTCAAGTTCCTTACCTTCTCTGTGCCTCTGTTTTCTCACCTCTAAAGTGGGGATAATAAGTGTAGCTATGTGAAGACAGAGTGGGCATGTGTAAAGTGCTTAGAATAGTACCAGGCACACAGGACGTGCTGTGTAAGTGTGAGCTATTGTTGCCATTTAAGTGTAAGCTTGCCAGCAGCAGGGATAAGAATCTGGGAAGGCTAGCCAGCTACAGCTTGGCTGGCAGTGCTATCTGTGAAGCCCACTGGACTTGTCACCCCTGAATCGTCCTCTAGTCCTCCTGCCCTTGGGGGCCTTGGCAGGAGTTTGAGGTTGGGTGGGGATGGAGACACCTGAAACTCGCCCAGCAAAAGCAGGAGCCCCATCTCTCCAAAAGACGCTACGGACCAGATTCTTGTATTTTTCCAAGATCAGCTGAGTGGTCAGGAGGAAAGCGGAGGGGCAGGAGAACAGAGCCTCGGGAGGAGGACAAGGGAGACTGAGCTTCTCCCCCAGGAATGCAGCCAGCCAGAGGCTTATTCAAGTTGTCCTAAGTCCCATTTTAAAGGGATACTCTGGGCACTGAGGCCTACAGATGAAAAGAGCTGAGTAAGGCAAGGGTAATACCATGTTCAGATCAGCATGGTCCACTGCCCTTTGGCCTCAGAGTGCTGGAAAGGTCTTGATGGGCAAGCGCAGAAGAAGACCACAAAAGCACAGGCTTCAAACAGCCAGTCAGAAGCCCTGCCCAGCTGCACACAGGCTGCCATCTACCTTCTAAATAGCAAGTTTGGAATTCAAGAAAGCAAACTTAGGCATCCTTACCATTCCCATCCCCTAAATATGCATATTCCAATAAGTCTTAGAATAGATTTAGTTCTTAACACTCCATTTTCAACTGCAAAACCCGAAGTGAGAGGCAGAGAATTTTCAGGGTCATGTAAGAGTTTGCACTGCTTTACAGGCAAGATGCATGGGGCATTTTAACGTCCATCCCTATTGAGGACTCTATTTTGATCCCACGATTTTAGTAGCTGTGCATCAATAATACATCATATCATCACTTGGTAGAACTGAAGCCAACCTATCTCTCTGATCTCCTTGCAGGATATCCTGCTTTAGATAATCTGCGGTAAGCATGGCCAAACAGGATGGTTAATTGAAATCTACAGATAATCTTGGAAATTCCTTTTAGCCAATAATGTCAATTTCTTCTCTTCTTCTAGTCTTTACCGTAGACTTCTGATACAACTCCAGAGGTATATTTCATTCCATTCACTGATCTTAAAACCTTTGGTGAAGACGCTGACATGAACGGAGATGGTCAAATGTGGACAGATGGGAAAGAAAGAGGTCTGGATGATAGCCCAAGGTGGTAGCAATAGAAAGCGAAAAGGCTGAAATCAGAAAATCTAAATTCTTGGGATGTCTGGATGGCGCAGTCGGTTAAGTGTCTCACTCTTGGTTTCGGCTCAGATTGTGATCTCAAGTTAATGAGCTTGAACTCCACGCTGGGCCCCACGTTCAGCCCAGAGTCTGCTGGGGAGTCTCTTTCCCTCTGCTTCTCCACCCCTCTCTTTCTTTCTCTATCTCTCTCAAATAAATAAATCTTTTTAAAAAAATCTAAACTCTAATGAAGGTAGACCCAAAACATGTTCTATAAAATCCTATGAAATAAAGCCTGTTTGTAAAGAAATAGTTTTTAAAAATCAGTATCGGAAAGACTCTCAAGCTCAGAGAACTACTTTGTAAATGGTCTAATAGGTTTGACAATCCAGTGGATCTAAATCAGAACTGTGGTCAAGGCAGTTTGTAGAGTCTCAGTGTCAGGTGAAAAAAGTACTCTTGGCACCCATTTCATTGGTAGCTTTTCAACATTTAAAAGATAGCACCATCCATTCTTTGTAAATCACCTTCAGCCACCCAGAAAGTTATCAAGAGGAAAACTATGGTTAAAGAGTCTATTCAGGGGAGAAGGGCAACTCTTTCTAATAGAAAAATTCCAATAAATAAATAGAAGGAAATAGAAAATTGCCATGAGAATATCATAGCAATAATTATCCCAGGTAAGCAACACCAATGGATGCCAAAATTAGTGAGTAATGAAAAACAGGACATTTGCATAGTCTCCAAGTATCACCCCATACACGAGGTTTTAGTTACAGAGGGGAAAGCAGTGACTACAGTGGACAAACTTGTTAAGGCAGACACCACCTTAACCAAGTGATCAAGGTTACCATCACTAGTAGGAAACACATTAACATCACCCTGATACGAGGCACTGAGGAGGACATAACATCACTCCTGTGGTATCCTTCCCCCAAACACAGATATTGAATCTAATTAGAAGAAAACATCAGAGAAGCTCAAGTTGAAGAGCCTTCTATAAAATAACTGATCAAAAATCTTCAAAAGTGTCAAGGACATGAAAAACAAGGAAAAGTAGAGAAACTGTCACAACTGGAAGAGACCATGCAGATATAGTAAATAAATGAAGTAAATGAAGGATTCCGGGGCTGGAGAAGGATATTCTTACCCAAACTGGTGAGATCTGAATACACTCCATAGTTAATAATATTGTGCCAATATTAATTTCTTGGTTTTGACAATCGGATTATGGTTTGTATGGTGTTAACATTAGGGATAACTGGGCGATGTTTCAGATACACTCTGTGCTGATGTGCAACTTTTGTGTAAATCTAAAACTAATAAAAAGTTAAGGAAAAAAAAAAAAGGAAAGGAAAGAGGAGCTCTTGAGTTTTCCCCTGGAGAGTGGGGGCATCCTCTGGTTTTGGTTCTACCTCTCCAGATTTTCCTCACTTGATAGATTTTATAATCTTTGGTAGCAGTAATATTACACAGCTGAAATTCAAATTGAGGAGAATGAAGGAAGAACATGAACAAAGGAGTCACACTGAAATTAAGGAAAGAGGAATAACTGAGAAATTTTAAAATTCTGAGTACTTTACACCACCCTCACAATTCACATAACCCCCAGCCCCAGCCCTCACCCTTTCCATGGGCAAATCTCCCTCAACAACCGTGTAGTAATTTGGCAAATGTCCAAAACACAAAGTCCTTATTCAGAGCTTGGTTTTGTAGGAAATACAGTTCTGACAAACTTCTGTGTATTACTGAAAGATGCAGAGGCTCCATTAAACAGAAAGAACTGGGAGCCAGTGTTCTTCCCAGACCTCACCGGCACGGAAGGCTGCTGGGAAGGCTCTCATTTTTCACTCCTTCTTGACTTCCTTACAGACTAAGTCAGTATCACTTGTTACCAAGAACTTCAACTTTGCCCCACTCTTTGACCTAGTGTGCCTAAAATTTAACTAACATTAAGCTTAACTAAAACCTTTGCATGAAGAAAAACAGCTTTAAACAACTATGGAAAAACCTACCCTTGTGGAGAGAAACAATGACACCTGAAGGAAATCTCCACTTAAAGCCATGGTTACAATCACTCCATACCACAACTGTTTCTGAAGGTGTAAAATGAAAAAGGATGATGGAAGACAAGTGCTGCCACTTTGCTGATAAGAGTTAATGGCAGGTGGTCCTACCTGTACAGTTGTATCCTCTCAGTGAAGCCTTTAAATCGTGTGTGTGTGTGTGTGTGTGTGTGTGTGTGTCTGTGTGTGTGTGGCATTGTTGTGTTCCTTTATCTCTTGCCCTGGCCACCTAAAAACCTTAGTTACTTCTTCTTTTTTTTTTTTTTTTTTAGATTTTATTTATTTATTTGACAGACAGAGATCACAAGTAGGCAGAGAGGCAGGCAGAGAGAGAGGAGGAAGCAGGCTCCCTGCTGAGGAGAGAGACCGATGTGGGACTCGATCCCAGGACCCTGAGATCATGACCTGAGCCGAAGGCAGCGGCTTAACCCACTGAGCCACCCAGGCGCCCCCCTGAGTTACTTCTGACATAGGATCACATTACTTTTGCTTCAATATAAGCCCATAAGCCAGAGCTCAACATGCTCTCTCTCTCTTTCAAATATTTTACTTATTTATTTGAGAGAGAGAGAGAGAGAGCATGAGCAGAAAGAGGAGCAGGAGAGGGACAAGCAGACTCCTTACTGAGTGCAGAGCCTGATGCGGGCGTCATCTCACGACCCTGAGATCACAACCCAAGCGGAAGTCAAGAGTGGATACATAATTGACTGAGCCACCCACGGGCCCCAACACTCTCCCCCTTAAGAACACAGGCAAACATTGATGTGTACCCCATTGGTTCCCCCCAAAATTCCCAGTCAAAACTGTTGATAACAGAGACAACAGTCTAAGTGCAAGTAAGAATATGCATCCTAGACACAAAGGTTTGATTTGTATTGCTAGGTTTATATCTGCTACACCCCCTTTTTTTAAAAAAAAAAAAAAAAAAAAAGAAGGATTTTATTTACTTGTTTGACAGAGATCACAAGTAGGCAGAGAGGCAGGCAGAGAGAGAGAGAGAGAGGAGGAAGCAGGCTCCCTGCTGAGCAGAGAGCCCGATGTGGGGCTCGATCCCAGGACCCTGAGATCATGACCTGAGCCAAAGGCAGAGGCTTAACCCACTGAGCCACCCAGTGGGACCTGTATTAGCTATTTTTGGACAATGCCCAGAATGTCTTTCTCAATTAAAACCCTTCAAAGTCCAAGAATGTCCTTGATCTAATGCTTGAGCCAGCGGAACCATCCAGAATGGCTTTCCCTGGCTCTTCTAGTGAAACTGCCTTTCAGAGCTGTTACAAGGATCTACAAAAGTAAGGATGCTTAGAAATACCCACTTATCAGTACCTGCTACTTTCAGGTATGTCTGATAACCCCCAGTTCCAATTCAGTCTTTTCAGCCAACTTGTCCCAACTGGAGCCTTACTGACCCAGGTATCAATTCTGGTGGAGCTAAATAGTGAATAAGAAAGAATGAGGCAGGGCGCCTGGGTGGCTCAGTGGGTTGAGCCGCTGCCTTCGGCTCAGGTCATGATCTCAGGGTCCTGGGATCGAGTCCCGCATCGGGCTCTCTGCTCAGCAGGGAGCCTGCTTCCTCCTCTCTCTCTCTCTCTCTGCCTGCCTCTCTGCCTACTTGTGATGTCTCTCTGTCAAATAAATAAATAAAATCTTTAAAAAAAAAAAAAAAAAGAAAGAAAGAATGAGGCAGAATTAAGTTTGAAGGCAAGGGTTTTCATGGGAATCTGATCTTTAGTGACATAACTCACACAATAAAAGTACAGATTATAATGTTGAAGCTGGAGTGTTTAACGCCTTCCACTTTCTTTTTTTTTTTTTAAAAGCCTTTATTTATTTATTTGACAGAGAGAGTGAGCACAGGCAGATAGAGTGGCAGGCAGAGGCACAGGGAGAAGCAGGCTCCCTGCCGAGCAAGGAGTCCGATGTCGGACTCGATCCCAGGAGGCTGGGATCACGACCTGAACCAACTGAGCCACCCAGGCATCCCACGCCTTCCACTTTCTTAAGAATATCTCCTCTCCAAACAGATGACAATGACCCACGGCTAGAGGGACTGATTGCTCCTGATGTTTCTACCATAAACATAGTATGTTTCTATCATAAATGTAATTCCTACTGTGTGCCAGGCACCACAGTAATGCCAGGGATACCAGCATCATAAGTCAGAATGAAACTTCAAAGTCTTAAAAATCCTTTAAAAAGCCTCAGTATAGTCAAAGATCAAGCTGTAAACATATAACTACAACATAAATTGTTACATGCCACAGAGATAAAATGATCGATCTTTGGGGGGTGGTAGAGAAGGATCATAAGGGTAAAGAAGGGTTTTAATTAGGAGGTGGCATTTAGCAAGACTTCATAAACCCAGCAGAGTAGACATCTGGCCATAATAAATCAAACCCCTGTACTCAGGGTCCACACGATTACTCAACAAGGATAATTCATGCAATTACTAGAGTTATCATGATCCAACACATAAGTTCACTTGAGGACCCCAACTATGTAAGCCTGAATAGTTTTTGGCTGCCTCTAGCTAGCACGTTTATGAAAAACAGGTTAAGTTACTGGCTCCAAATTACTTTTTAATGAAAAAAGCAAACAACAAAAAGAAAGCCGAAGCTTTTAAGATTTTCTTCTTTAAAGACTGGAAAATAACTCCCTGTCAAGAGCGTGCATGATTAATGATTTATGTGATATAAGCCTGCATATCTGTGTTCCTGTTACATGCATTTCCTAACACTGTATAATTGCCCTAAAGAGTCTCCTGGAACTGATACGCCCCCTCCCCATTCCTACCTCCTTTGGAAAAAAAAAAAAAAATGCTTGTGTAATTTCTGGAGAATTTTAGACTACCACTACCAACGGGCCACTCAAAAATCGTAAGTATTGTCAAGTCATTCACATGAAACTCTGAAGGTATTACCTTCAAGAGAATAACTCACCTCCACAAAATGGCTGATACAAACATTGTACTTCAGCTGAACACTTGGGAGAAACGCTACAAAGCTATCTTTGAACCCATTCTGCGGCTACACCAAATCAAGTTGACCAGGTCAGAAAGTAGGACCGAATCAACCAGTCAAGTCAACATAACACTCAGAACTGTTGTTTTCATCATGGCATGGGATTCTTTGAGAGACTACAGGCAAGAGTCTAGAACAGGGAGCATCATACAATCAGATACTCTCCAAAGATGGTGTTTCTTAAATTTTCCAAATGGGGAGCAGAGGGGGTTAACCGTTTAAAACTCTTTGTTTGACAGAAGAAGAAAGTGATGTTGATGTAGATTAAATGAGTTAATGTAAGAGCCTGGGTCTGTCTGTTTTTCCAGGATGGTCCACCACATCCTGATATTCTACTGAGTTTCGGGAGAGGGGACCAGTGGACACCTCAACCCAAAGTGACTTCTCTTTGACAGTTCTGAATTAGAGAGAAGGTCTAGAAGTGGTTCTTGCCATCTCTATCAAAAATGGCTAGCATCAGATCCAACCCAAACCTACAGCATGGGTTCAACATTCAGGTCCCCAAGTCAAGGCCACAAATGAATGAAGTCATTACTACAGATGTGGACTGTTTAGGATGTGAAGCAATTAAATTGATAACAGTACTACTTGCAGTAAGCAATTGGTTTCACAAATCTGTGAATAGCAGGGACCAGGTGAATGTGCCTAAAATTTTATAAACCATGGCTTATGTTTTATATCATATATATGTAATATATATACACACACACATATACTGCAGATATATATAATAGACACAGCAAGCAATATATATATAAAATATATATATATATATATATATATATATATATATATACACACAAAGCAAGTAAACAGAGTTTAGGAAGCCAGTTTCCATTTAGCATAAGGTAATTAACTGTGTCTTAAAAAAAGAGAAGAGAAAGGTGCTTCAGGATGCTTTAGGAGGCATCCCACCTAACTCCAGTTTGCTTTTCTGAAGGAAACTGTGAAGCCAAGAAAGGCAACCAAGATTTACATAGTTAATTCACATTCATGGAGACGTGTCAACATATATATGTAAAAGGATTATGCTTAATTTTTCAGGTTCTTTGAATTGGAATAAAATGCCCAGACCATGGCTTAAGGAAATCTAACTTGTGAAACAAGTTAAACATCTCAGAGATAACCCAATAAGACAAAGTTTTATAAACTTACCTTCCTCTCTTCTCTCCCTCATTCAGGCATGTATTTAAATATGTGATGAGCTTCTAGAATGAACTTCTAGAATGGGCCTGTGCCATGTGCCATGCCTGATTGCTGACCCACAAATGAAGCTGGGGTTGGAGTGTTTTAAGATATCTGACCACACTCTTGTATTTTAGGACATAATTCCTGCCCTCTAGGAGTTTACAATTACCTTGAATGTAGAGAAGTGGTACATAATGATAAAATTAAATAGCAGTAGAGTACTAGAAAGCAAAAAAAAAATGTGACTTCTGGGGGTGGAGAGGAAGAGGTATTCCCTGGGGGAAGAAAAGAATCAAGGACCCAGAAACGTGGAAAAGAGGGTGAACACCATTTCTGGCATATAAAAGACAGTGAGATGCCCAGATAGGAACGTGGACGGCATACATGGTCAGGACAAATGGGTAAAGATTTCACGCAAGACAGGAAGCAGGGTGTGGGGTTCTACAGCTGGTCAGGGTGAGCTACATTTATTCATGCCTGTCCAAGGTCCATGCAAAGGAGTATTAAGCTGGCAGGTGGCAAGGCAAGACGGATTTAAGTGGGGAGAAAGTGGATGCAAGAAGTTCATGTGGGATACTAGAAATCCTGGGGTAGGATAAGGGTGGGACAAATGGAAAAGGGAGCTTAGGAAGAACTGGTAGAAGCTGATCATGGATGGCAGAGTTCCAGGTTTTGAGCTTGGGCCAATACATCAGTAGTAGAGTCCAGGAGGGAGGTTGGCTTTGAAAAACCAATGCATTAGGTGTTTCACAGGATGAGTTTGAAACAATGGGGGGGGGGCTTCCAAACGCATGAGTCTGGTAGACCATAGAGACATGGGGAGAACAAAAAGAGAAGGTCCGAGAACCCACCTGTATGGCCATGACACAGCCATGAGGTGATGAGCTCCTGCCACATGCAACAAGGAGCAAGGAAGGCACGAACACTGCTCCAGAAACTTGGAAGAGGACCCAGGTGCACAGGAAAGAGTCTCTATGGAACCAAGACTGGGGCTGAGCTCAAAGAGTCCTTCAGCTTTGCTGAAGGGATGGGGAAAGGGCATTCCAGGCCAGGACACGGTGGGGAAAATGGAACAAGACTTCGAAGGACACGCTACCCTCCTCCTGTTGTCTCCACATCAGAAAACCACGTTTACCATATTTGGTTATTTGATAAGCAGTCAATTAGTTACAACTGTATGGAACGGCCCGCTTACACTCAATTTTACTTTGCTTTTTCTCTCTTGGTTATTTTCATAAATAAATAATTTTCCAATAAAAAACAAGGTACACGGAGAAAAAGTTTGGATTTCACCAAAACACTGTGCTCCAAACACAGCAGTGGTCAATTCTGGTCCATTGGCATTTGTGCATTAAAAAATTTTTCAAGTCGACGAATGCTAATATTAGAGTGGCCCATTATTCAAGGTCATAATTGCTGCATATAAAAAGATGTAGAGTCAGAGACTGTCCGCAAACAGCAGGAGCCCTTGTGGCCTGCCTCTCCCAGGGTCCAAGAGGTACAGTGTTCTCCTGTTCTATTTAGAGCATCATGAATGCTAAATAGAAATATTAAAAAATTATTCCACAAAACAAAGCAAAGCAGGCATCATCCCCCCATAGACCATACCCTGAAGCGGTTCGCCACTCAATTTTGGCTTGTGGATTTATGCTTAAAAGTGGACTCCTTCTTTGCCAGCTATAGCCCCCAAACTGCCTAATTACATATTTGTGTAATATCCACATACAGGGAGGGGGAAAAAAAAAACCCTCAAGTTATTTTTTAAAGTAATAGCCACTATTACTGCAGGAAAATCACAGAGCAATTCTGTCAAATCAGTACTTTGGTTACTTAGCATCGCGTTATCTCAGACATGGATAATGCTAAAGGCGTGCAGGGAAAAGGGCATCAGAACTGATCACAGTAACAACAGGGAGTCTTGCAAAAATGCTCTTCTCTCACGAAGCACATCAAATGTGGCGGGGGGAAAAAAAGGCTCTTTGAGCAGGACTTATTGGTAAAAATGGCTTGTTTGAATGAAGTCTGAACTGGAGATTATTTTTAAATTAATGAAGTTTCTCTACTGCTAAGGACTTATAATAACAAGAAGGACTTATAATAACAAGGAGCAGAGTCCTAAGAAGCCCTCGGGGACTTGTTTTAATGAATAAGAATAATGTGCAATTAGGCCAACAATTGTAACTAAGTGTTTCTGAGGGCTGGAAAGTAGTTGTTCTCAAGTAGTTCAAATATCATCAAGTTCATAGAAAAGATTCTATGGCATTTAACTGAATCGGTCAACTCTGTCATGCGGTGGGATAGTAACATGAAGAAATGCCGTAGTGAGTACATGTCAGGCACTCCCAGGGTTAAAAAAGAAAAACAAACTACAAAAATGGGGCGGGGGGGGTGGGGACAACCAAACACATGCTGAGTCAATATCTTAGGATAAATATGAATTAGAAAAATATTCAATTCAGGATTCCTTTAACTAGTAGGTCCTAGCCATGCCTGTAAGTATTTCTTCACAGATCGTTAATTACTTGGTGCAGCCGATGGGGTACAGGGCCTGCCTGGCCAGAGCACAGGAAGTGAAGCTCAATGGGGTTTTGAAAAGTTTGCATCCTCTTTTCAAAACTTACCAACTCCCCCTTTTCTCCCCACGGTTTCCAGAGGCCACCTCATCACCCCATTTGAATCCAATTAGTCAGAAGGATAAGACATCAGATGCACAAATGAGGCATTTCGCTGTGGCCTGTCTGCCCCAGGGGGCCGACTGCCAGCCTACCCTGTGATCAGTGCTAGTGACCCGACCAAGGTGCTGTGTCTCCCATGGCCATGCCAGAGGGCTCTGGGAGGCTCCTGTTAGCATTCTGGCCAGGGCAGAACAACCTCGGGAGTCAAAGAAAGGTTCCTAACAGCCTCTCCTGAGGCTAAAGGTCTGATGGTAAAAAGTTTAGTTGGTGTAAGTGCATGTTTCATACACCTGAATATTTTAAAACCAACCAAACCATAGCCCTCCCTCCAGGGATTTAACGTGCTAAATGTAGAAGACTGAATGATAGAACATGTACACTGTATTTTTCTTGGGATTCCACACACTGTCCATGTTGCAACTTAAATTAAAGATTTTTGGAAAGCAACATAAAAATGATTTACTTTTCTATAATTGGTTTCCTGAAAGCGAAAGGATATTTATGTGAGCTGGAATGGAAGATACAACTTCTCTAGGTTATCGTTGAGGAGCATTTTCAAAGTATATGGAATGACTACAGCTTAAGTGTATTAAATATTCTAGAGGAAGACATAGTTAGGCTATAAATCCATAGACTCCTCTGGAATCTGTCTTCCTTCTCTCCCAGGTGTAAGGAGATTTTAAGTTCTTAGACCTTAGTGGGAGGAAGATTTAAGGTTCTGGGAATACATTTGTATCTCTTTTAAATTTTCTATTGTTTATCAACGACATACATAAATGTTTTAGGGAAGTGTTCGCTATAACAGTACCCACTTTAGCTCTGTGCACCTGTCTGGCAACCAGTGTGATAAAGACAGAAGGAAGTGCTGTATTTTGTTGCTGACAAGGATAGCTCGAAAGTGCCAGAGTACCTGGATAGGCAGTAAAATACCAAGAGCTGCCCCTGGAGCGGCTTCCTCTATGTGACATGTCTGAAGGGTTTATAATCAGAAGGGCCATACGCCTGCCTAGGCTCACACTCTCTTCCCATCACACTCAACACTCTTCTTAGAAGAAAAGAACGAAGAGATAGTTTATTTTAAAATGCATTCGCTGGGTTACTAAGATTTGAATTTAGGACTGAGAATAAACCATTATCCGTTAGAGAAATGGACTGGTAGAACATTTTTAATCTAACCTTCCCCCCACCCCCGCCCAAAATCAGAGAGGAAATAACGAATGAACATGACAGAGAGGGTCTTACTGTTGGCATTGTCATACCTGTGTTCAGGAGTTTCAGAGTGAAGGGCTCTTGGAAAAAATGCAGAATACAATGTAACAGCATCTGTGGCCATTTTCAGTTTCTGTGCCCCTTGGCAGCTGTGCACATGGGATTTGAATATATATACCTCAAGTCACAATCCATTAAGACCCCCTTAGTCCGGATCGCTTTGTTGCATTTAAGTGATGTTAACATTCTTAATGAACCGAAAAGGAAGCAGTTATGGAAGAAGAGCCTGGGCTAGATTTCCTTCTAATGTTTATAAGGATAGTCTGAGGAAACCCTCCACCTTGGCGCACTGAGGCACTTGCAGACAGTGTGAATTAGTTTAAAAGGCCATTTGCCCCTTCTTTGGTAAATGGGCTTTTAAGCCAACTCTAACTTAGCTGATTTAAATGTGGTCATTTCAGCTGCTAGTAACAATCAGAAGGGAATCCATTCCCATTGTGGTATTCTACAACGGGGATGGGGGTGCTGCACAGACATTTTTCTCTCCTACTTTCCTCTTACCTGCTAAAAGCTGAATGACCAGTCAGGTATTGATTTTTCCCTATTGGTAATAAACTAGCATCCGGCATTCAGGGGAAGGAGAGTGGGGGATGAGGGTTGGAGATGTGATTGGAGGGGGAAAATATAAAAAACAGCCGGGAGATGCATCACCTGGAAATCCAGCACTCCATATGCTTGAGCTAATATTTACTATTTACTGAACTTCTGCAACATGCAGGCGTCCAGACTTGGGGAAGGTATCTGGTGATCTCTGTGATGTCAAGGAGTCAAGTACTACCACTGTGGCCAGCTGTTCTGTGGGCACTGAGGGCGTGCCGGGCACACACAGGCCATCCTACTTCACCCCGCCACATTCCTGGAGGGAATTCATCCCATTGGAAAATTATGGAAGGTGAGGCCGAGGGCCATAAAGGTCAGGTGGCTGGTAATACTGGAGGAGCCGTCCAACTCCCAAACCCACAGAGCTGACCCAACTAGGGCACTAGACAATGCCTTCCAGGCTACGCCAAGCTTGTGAAATTAAAGAAAAGAGCAGCCCAGTGTATGATCACGTCTTGGTGGAGAAACTGAAGACTATAATGACAACAAAGGGCTTAGAAACAAACAAAAAAACAAACAAACAAAAAACATACCTGAGCTAGGGAGTGATGGTTAAGGAAAGAGGGAAGGAAGAAATTCTGATCCAGTGGGAGAGAGCATGAGTGAAGGCATGGGGGGAGACACAAGGACCCAGCATCTTAGCAGAAGCTTCAAGGAAGCTAGTTCAGAGGCTCATGCCTAGGTAAGGACAGGGGAGCTAGGTCTAACAGGACTTCACATCATAGACAATAGCGAGCCCTGGTGAATTATTCTGCGCAGGGGAGTATCTTAACCAGAGCAGCAGTTCAGATAGAAGAGTCTGGCCGTCTGTTACGGGAGGGACGGGAGAGGAGGAGGGGGGCAAGTGAGGACTCTAACTAGGGAGCCCAGCCCAGGTTAGGGTCTCCGCATGGGGACTGAAAGAGGAAGCGGAATGGGAAGCACTTGTGTAGAAGAGGGAAGGGTGTGAAGGGTGCGGGCTGGAAGATTTCTGCCACACTCTGCCTGAAGATGACGAGCCACATGACACGCGTGGGGACGTGAGAATAGAAGCAGGTGGGCGTGCACACGGGCCCGTGCATTTGTTCTCTTCTACGGCAGAGACGCGGGGCTACCTGGGGCTAACGACCCAGCCTGTCCTCTCCTGCAATGGGCTGAGTCAGCCCCGAGCATCGCCACCCCACTCTCCCGCGACCGTCGCTGGTTCGGAATGCGGCACAAGCACATTTCTAATGAGAAGGATTCTTCCCACTTCAGTTCTGTTGGAACCCTATCCTTCACAAATGACTGAGTGATAAAAGATCACCAAGGTCCTGGTGCTCGGTGTTAGGATGTCTCGTCTCTTCTCTCTGTCTCTCTCAGAACATGCCCAAGAGTAATCGTTAACCAAGTTGTTTTTGTTTGTTTGTTTGTTTGTTTGCAGTGGCTGGTTTTTTGTTTTTAAAACTGGGGTGGTCCAGAGTGAGAAGCCTTCGCTGGGAGAGTTTCAACTATTAGATCACAAACCGAAAACATGGGGAGGCTGTGCAAAGACTTCCATAATAAGCAAACCAAACAGTTATTGCCACTAAAGCTCAGGAAACATAACATTGAGCTTCAAAACCACACGTCTGTCCCCCACGCTCCCCACCCGGAAAAGTGCCATAGGGCTCATAGCCTCACAACCCTGACTGGCATCAAACCTGACCCTACCCCAATTTCTCACACAAAAGGAATGTTTCTGGCCATCTCGGTAGGGCAAAAACAAAAAATAAGGTCTGACTCAGCCTGAATGCTTTGCAAAAAGCTACTAACTTAAGATGTGTCCTCCACGAACACCTCGGGGCTGCTGGCCGTTCTCTGCCTCTGTTCTCTGGAAGTCTGCTGTGGGTGATGGGAGCAGGGGTGGCGGGGGTGGTGGAGGGGGCTTCAGCCATTAATTTTGCTCTGTGGGCATTTGAAGTCCTTGCCAGCCATGTGAGGCCAACTGTTCCCATTGGTTCTGGGTGACATCACTTTGTTATTCAACTTTGTTTGCATTTCAGCTTCCCCCCTTGTGGGGGACCTCAAGACCTCACCAAGCCAAGTCATTTCGAAGAGAGAGAGAAGCAGCACGTCTTCGGTAGGCATCAAGTGCCAGACGACCTTTGTTTTCCTTCACCCAGTTTATAACAGAACTGGTAAAATAAAGGTTTCAATCAACACCACAACAGTGCGAAACTTTCTCCAAAGCATGAGGAGGGAGACAGGCAGAGGAGTAAAGGTTGCTGCTGATCTCGGAGTATGTTAAATCTGATCGGCTTAAATAAAAATCCTGACAGTTTGTTTTCAAGCAGGAGAGCTATAAAATGGAAACCACACTCAATTCCACGCCAGAACCTCATTTAAATCATTCACACTTCGGAAACTCAGAGAACAAATTCCTAATTTAGTCAACTACTACCTCTCTTTCTCTATGGGTCCTCTTAATTTATTTCACCTAACCCTGTTATTTTTACATAATGTGACCACCAGGAGCTGGAGCAACTCCTTTCCGATTTTGTAAATTTTGTAAATTAAAGCAGTTTACTCTGAATTCTTCCCATCCTCCACCCAGTGAGTTACCACAGAAGTCACCAAGCGGCAGAGAAAGTTCAAGCACCCCAGCATAACATTATTAACTTTTTGTGTCCGAGGCAAAGAAAAAGCCTCCTTGTAGGATAACGTGTTTAAACAATTAATGGGCTTTACAAACCCATCCCAATACCAATGAAAAGCCCGGTGATTCACCGGTTACACCAGCTTCTAATACCAATGGGTTAAATGTATTTTATTTATTTACTGTTAACGATTTGTTTGTTTATTCCAGAGAGACAGAGAGAGAGGAAGAGTGTGTGCACGACTGAGCAGAGGGGAGGGGCAGTGGGAGAGGAAGTCCTAAGTGGACTCTGCTCTGAGCGCGGAGCTCTCTGGGCATGGACCCCAACAGGGGGCTTGATCCCATGACCCCAGGGAGATCACAACCCAAGCCAAAACCAAGAGTTGGCTGCTCAACCAACTGCACCACCCCTGGTTAAATGCATTTTAAATTCTAAGTAAGGCTCACTGGGATTTGCAAGACAGGAATTTCTATCACTCCAGAACTTTACTATCTCACAGGAAAGGAAGTAACAGTAACCAGGCATACAAAGCCATCTCAGAGCTAAAACATGCCTCTGACTCCAATCTTTTACTTACTTGCTCTCTGCCAGAAACATAAGCGAGACAGGTGAACACACTCTGGAGAACTCCACCTTGGCCTCTGGGCCAAGGGCAGGACCCAGAAGCAGACACAATCATTGCTCTTGGTGAAAATCTCAGGAAGCGGCTCTCTCTCTCTCTCTCTCTCTCAGGGCTGCCTTTTCTGTGGAACATTTAGTAGATAACTACTAAAGGGGGCCTAAATGTTTTATAACAGTCCTTGCAGGGATGAGGGAATCTCTACTTTCGGAAGACCTAACATCTTTTTTTCTTGAATTTTCACCGATCTTTCCATGCCCAAACTTGCTGGTCAATTATTATTTATCATTTACAGAGTAATTCTTATTTGCAACATACTTTGCAAATATTTTTAGCACTTCATAAGCCCTTTGTAAGTACATAATGACCTGTTGAGGGGAAGGGAACTTGGTTGGCATTCAGAATCCACATGTAAACATGTTTGTATTCATGTTGTATTCATATAATGTTGTATACATGTGTGTCTCTCTACATGTTGCTGGGCCAGTTACTAATTCCCTCCCGACCTATGATATTTGAAATCTTGGCCCCTTGGGAATGTAAATCGGTGCAATCACTGTGGAAAACAGGAAGGAGTTTCCTTTAAAAATTAAAAATAAAAATACCACACAATCTAGTCATTCCACTACTGGGTATTTTCCCAAATAAAATGAAAACACTAACTGGAAAAGATACATGCACCCCTATGTTTAATGCAGCATTATTTACAATAGCCAAGATATGGAAGGAACCCAAGCGTCCATCGACAGAGGAATGGATAAAGAAGATGTGGTATATACACAACAGGGCATTACTTCGCCATGAAAACGGATGAGCTCTTGACATTTGTGACAATATGAATGGATCCAGAGGCTATTATACTAAGTGAAATAAGTCAGACAGAGAAAGGCAAGTACCATAGAATTTCACAATATGTGGAATCTGAAAAAACAAAGCAAATGAACAAACAAAACCAACAGACTCTTTTTTTTTAAACATTTTTTTAAGATTTTATTTATTTATTTGACAGAGAGAGAGATCACAAATAGGCAGAGAGACAGACAGAGAAAGAGAGGAGGAGAAGCAGGCTCCCTGCTGAGCAGAGAGCCCAATGCAGGACTCGATCCCAGGACCCTGAGATCATGACCTGAGCCAAAGGCAGAGGCTTAACCCACTGAGCCACCCAGGCGCCCCAAAACCAACAGACTCTTAAATACAGAGAATAAACTGGTGGTTGCAAAGGAAAAGGTAGGTGGGGGGTGGGGATAGATAAAACAGATAAAGGGGATGAAGAGGTATAAACTTTCAGTCATAGGGCACCTGGGTGGCTCAGAGGGTTAAGCCTCTGCCTTCAGCTCAGGTCATGATCCCAGGGTCCTGGGATCGAGCCCCACATCCTGCTCTCTGCTCAGCAGGGAGCCTGCTTCCCCCTCTCTCTCTCTGCCTGCCTCTCTACCTGCTTGTGATCTCTGTCTGTCAAATAAATAAATAAAATCTTAAAACAAAAAACAAAAAACTTTCAGTCATAAAAGAATGAAGTCACAAAGATGAAACGTAGAGTATAGGGGCTACAGTCAATGATACTGTAATGCTGGGGCATCTGGGTGGCTTAGTCACTTAAGAGTCTGCCTTTGGCTCAGACCATGATCTCAGGGTCCTGGGACTGAGTCCCACATCAGGCTCCCTGCTCACAGGAAACCTGCTTCTCACTCTCTTCCCTTCTTGTGCCTTCTCTCTCACTCTCTCTCTAATAAATAAAATCTTAAAAATTAAAAAAAAATAAAGTGCTCACCTTTAAAAAGTAGCATTATAATGTTAACTATACCAGAATTAAAATTCAGAAATAATGTTGTAATAACATTGTATGGTGACAGATAATGACTACACTTACTGTGACAAGCACTGTGTAGAGAATTACTGCCAATCACTGTGCTGTACATCTAAAACTACTATGATATTGTATGTTTACTATGTTTCAATTGAAAAAAAAAAAAAATCTTGGCCCCTTGGCCCCAGGCATCCTACTCCTGAAGTTCCTTGCAGAGATCAAACCAAGCAAATTTGGTTATTCCAAGTAGTTTCAGGTCTAGTTTCATGAATAAATCAGTTGTACTCCCACCCCTAACCAAGGTCAGAGAACGACATCTCATTTCTCTGCCTTGGTTTTATTATCTGTGAAAAAGAAACAATAGTGGATATAAAAATATCTGAAACATTTTAGAGTATTAGTATTAGAGTATTAGGCACATTCAACATCTCTCTTACCCATAACTCAACTAGTTAGCAAGTCCCCCGCTCCCCTTCCACTCCCTCCCAACGTGGTTACAAGCCCTTTCTTGCCAGGAAGGGACTGCAGTGACTACAGATTCATGATTCTGTCTTAGTCATCTAAATTCATTCATAGTCTACTGAATATTAACTGTGTATACTTGTAGCAGGATTAAATATTTAAGTTCTAAGCCCAAAATATATCAGAAACAGCCAACTCTAGAGAGGAGGGCTAGAAACAGTGATGATAAAAGCGGTAAAAACAAAACAAAACAAAAACCATGAGGAATGCAAACAGAACAAACAAACAAACCAAAAAAAAAAAAAAAGAAAAGAAAAGAAAAAACCCCAACCAACAACAACTATAAAAAGCCAACACAGTATCTTAAAAATCAGGCACTCAACACCCATTTCACACATTGCTGCTCCTACCAAAAGCTCTTCTGCACGCTCTTGAGGGCTCGAGAGTTCTTAATAATTTTTATTTTGTTTGTTTTCATTGTATTATTTACTTTTCTTTTTATTTAAAAAAAGTTTTTTTTATTAAGGTATTATTTACTTTTCTATCTTCCAGTTCATCTATTTAACCTTCTTAGAATTTCACGCACCAAGTGATTTTAGCATCAGCCATTATATCAGAAAACACTGGAAACAAACTATTACTCTAGCTGTCGTACCCCAAAAAGAGGGGGAAAGGTGCACTGAACATCTAAACATGTGTTTACATACCAGGTAAAGACCAAACTAGGTGGTGGTGCTCTGTGTGAATGGAGGCTTTACAATACTTAAAGAGAAAAGCCAAGTGATGTGTCAAAAATAAGCATTCCATAACTCAAAGGTACTCATGTCTTTGAGGTCTGTAATTTATTCACATTTTGAGTGGAGATCTAGTGTCAGCAAAATATCACCCAGGTCATTAAATTGATGTTTGGGTCTGAATTATATTTTTAAAGATTTTATTTATTTATTTCACAGAGAGGGAGATCACAAGTAGGCAGAGAGGCAAGCAGAGAGAGAGAGAGAAAGAGGAGGAAGCAGGTTCCCTGCTGAGCAGAGAGCCCAATGCGGGGCTCGATCCCAGGACCCTGAGATCATGACCTGAACCAAAGGCAGAGACTTAACCCACTGAGCCACCCAGGCACCTCTGGGTCTGAATTTTTTTTTATCTGCATTTAATATGTATGTTTTATTTATTTTTTTTAAAGATTCATTTATTCACTTGAGAGAGAGAGAGCACGCAAGCAGGGGTAAAGGGAGAGAATCCTCAACACTACTCTCCCCCACCATCGGAGCCACCCTCTGAGCCCCACTCCTATTTCCAGACTCCCTGCTGAGCAGGGCTTTATCCCATGTTCTAAGATCACGACCTGAGCCAAAACCAAGAGTCGGATGTTCAACCAGCTCACCCACCCAGGTGCCCCTGTACATTTATTTAATTAAGAGTTAATAAAAATATCTAGAATTGTAAGAAGTTTATGCATAGTGTTATAGTTGTAGGTATTTAAGTATCTTTATACCTATGGCACTGAGGGGCAGTGATTATCTTTGTCCTTTAAAAGGGGTCTCAATTACCACAAAGAAAAACACTGCTCTGGAAGTGTCACTGTATTATCTCACCATAGAATAAAGCTACTTTCAGAGTGCTGACCTTGGGTATTCAGAAAAAGAGATTATGTTCCCTATATTGTCTTTAACACAAACAATGCTAAAGGTCCTTAGAAATATTTCCTCTAAAAATGATTTTAATTGTGCTTAAAAAAGTTGATTCCTAGAGCAGCCAGGTAGCTTGGTTGTCATTTACATAATTAAAGTTCTTCCTCGTATTCTTAGAATGTTCTGCTGTTTTGTCATACTTCTGTGATATGAAAGCACCTATGTATGTCTTCTACCGACCAGAGAGGAAAGTTAAAATTACACATGATGCAAGTGGCTTTAGTTGAAGAGGGCCAGACTCTGAAATATCAGCTTGGGGTATGGAACTCGTTACCCGTGAAGAGCTTCAGAAACACTCCAAACAGCATAAAAATCAGGGGACTGACTCTCCAGCTCAATGGTTCTCGTAGTGTGGTCTGTGCGGCCCGTTGGGTGGGTCTCTGAGAGCAAATTATTCTCATCCCACTATGAAGACACTTTTTGCCTTTTCACTCTCATTGTCTCACAAGGGTATATGCAGTGGGTTTTGCAAGTCCCTAAGTATCCCTAGATCTATCCACTACCAAATGCTATCACTCAGATTCTAAGGTTCTGCACAAGGGACAGTTTTGCACTCTTTCCTTCAAGGGCACATCTGGCAACTTCTGGATAAATTTTTGATTGGCATGACTGGGGGGGGTAGGGCAGTTGGGCTACTGCTGTCTAGTAAGTAGAGGCTAGCTAGCCATGTTGCATGGGACAGCCTCAAACCCCACCACCCCCACGCCCCAAAAATACACCCAGGGCTTATCTGAGCCCAAATGTCAATAGTCCTAACATTGAGGACCCAGCTCTGGCCCAAGCCACCGTTCTCTCTCTCCATTGGATTATCCCAACAGCACCGTAACTGTCTCCCTGCTCTTCTATTACTATCCCTTCCCAACTCTGCTCCATTCTCCACAGAGCAGCCAGAGTAATTTCTATAAAACATAAAAATCAGAGCGCACCATCTTCTGGTTCACACTGAGTAAATTCTCACTCTTGCCATGGCCTAGAGGCTCTTCCTGCTCTGGTTCCAGATCTGTCTTATAATTCAGTGCTGTGGACTGAATTGGGCACTGTCCCCTCCACTTCTTAGGTTGAAGACCTAACCCATGTGTGACTGTATTAGAGACAGGGCCTTTGAGAAGGTAATCAGGATCAAATAGGGGCATAAGGGGAAGGCCCTAAGGCACTAGGATTTGTGTCCTTACAAGAAATGCCCGAGCTTGCCTGCTCACTCTGCCACGTGTCAACGCAGTAAGAACGTGGCCATCCACAAGTCAGAAACAGAGTCCTGATCAGAACCCAACCTTGCTGGCACCTGATCCGTCGACTCTCAGCCTCCAGAACTGTAAGAAAATGAATGTACACTGTTTAAAGCCATACCCAAGCTGTGGTATTTTGTTATGAAAGCCCAAGCTGATGGATACACCCGATTTCCCTAACCTGCTGAATCCCCAGCCTCCTGGGCATCAGTCTGTGCCGACCTCACTGTGTTTTGTCCTTGCTCTTCTCCCTGAACTTCCCTGATGGGTAACCATCACTAGCCTATTATTCCCTTTGTTTATTGTCTGACACCCCCACCCCCCGCTTCCGGTAGGGAAGGCAGAAACCTTTTCTGTCTGGTTCACTGCTGTACGGAGACAGGACACAGAGGAAAGGCTTCCTATTTGCCAAATCAGTAAGTGAGTGAATGAATGTGTCTTTGCTGGTCTTCAGTGCAAAGCATGGGGCTTTCTAGCCACTCTCTGAGCTAGTCCGCTTTCAGGAGCCATGCGGCCAAGCGAACGGGCCTGGCCCCGTGACTCATCTCCGCGCCACTTCCCCCCCACCTCTCCAAAGTAAGTCATCATGTATGTGCCAATCTCAGATTCCTCTGGGGACCAAGTGGGACAGGAGAGAATAATTAACTGCAATACCCATAGTGAGGAGTTATTCATACTCTCTCACTCCAGGGAGCATTGAGTCTCAATGTCATGTTGAAACATGGGCCTGGGGAAAAAAAAAATCATCCAGGCACGGAAGAAGCATGAGGGTAGACCCTGATGGTATCTGCAGCTAGAGAGAGGTTGTCACGTCGATTAGAGAACTTCTCAAGGGCCCAACTTCAAACCGCCTGAAGAGACGGAAGGCAAGTCATGGGAGAAGAGGAGGGAAGGAAGGGGGGGTCCACGGGGACAGCCCCGCCAGCTGGGACTGAAGGGGCTTCTTTCTCCCATAATCTCAGGCAGGCAGGTGCTTCTGAATTATCAGAAGGGTGAGGCAGGGTGAGGAATGATTCCGGGAAGGAAAATGTAAAAGGGAAACAGTAGATTCACAAATTCCTGAAGGCCGACTGTGTGCAAGGATTGAGCAGCTCCCAGACTCATTGATGGGAATTTCGTGCAGAGTCTTAAGGAGGGACGAGCTGCTCAGATCACAGACAGGCAGGGTGATCGTCCTGATTAGGGCCACCAGGAAAGACTAGGAAGAAGAGAATGGGATGAAAGCCATTTCAAAGGAGATGCAGTGGGCACAGGTGAGGGGGCTGTAATTGTTAGAGTGTGAGGCACCCCCCCAGGGGGGAGTGACGCTGAACTGCAGGACGAGCAGACCTGGAACTGCTCGGTGTGCAAGGGGGCCATATCAGGCATGTGCCTGAAGTCTGAGAGCACTCAATGTTAAAAGTGGACAGCCATGGGGAGAGGGGTGCCTGCGAGTTTTTTCTCATTTCCCCCTAATAATTAATTAAGAATCGACATAGCAGGTCCAGACTTCAATCACAGTGGAGGCAGGGTGCGGGAAAAAGTACAAGGAAAGCATCCAGAAGTAAGAGGGGACAGGAAGGCTCAAACCCAGGATAAGCTGCCTCATATCAGCCTTGGGCCAAGTAAGGCCATCCCTTCTCCATTCCTGGGACCAAGGCTGGGGATGTTTCAAATCTCTCTGCCCTGAACACCCAGACACCCGGAGTCACATAACATTGTCCCCTACACCCTACGGGCTCTGGAGTGGATGGGACAAGAGGTGAGCCTCCTGCCCTCCCTCCTACATCCCCCCACACCCAACCTCTTCCAAAAACATCAAATATTTTCTTCCATAAATAATTGCAATAGGATGCCGTAGCTTTTCCCAAACAAACAATAGCCTGATTGTGCCCTGTTTGCCAGGGGCCCAGCCCAGCCCAGACAAAGGCCTGCTTTCAGAAGCCGGACCCGTTCTCTGTTACAGAAGGATGGATAGGATTCTCCCCTCCCCATTTCTTCAACAACTTCACTGATTCCATTAGGAAAGGAGCAACAGGAAGAGGCTGTTACCATAAGAAAAAGGAACAACACCCATGAAAGAGAAAAGCCATTGTTCCCCACATTTTCTGTTGCCTTTGACCTTACCCAGAAAGCTCTTCTTTCACCAGAAGAGGGCTGTTTGTTCTAAAATCCAAATGCCACCGTTTGAAGGCTGGCGATTTCCTTTCCACTTTTTATGAAATGTCAACGATGATTTTACACTGTAGTAAGTTTCAACTTTAAAATGTTCCTGTTTTTGTGTTTTTTTGTATTTTACCAGTTACCAGTTTTGGAATTAAACAGAGTTTAAGCGAGTGCCTGTATTTTTGGACTCCTGAGTACTTTTCCTGTTTTTGTTTTTGTTTTGTTTTGTTTTTAAGTGGGAAATAAAGAATAACACATACAGATTCCTAGCTGCCACTTGAAAAATGCATCCTTTGTCTTTAAAAATCAAAGCATATGTATCCTTTCAGAGTTTAAGTTTGATTTTTGCCCCTCAGGTACAAGGAAGCCTCTGAGTCATAAATGCCCATATTTGCCAGTTACAACATTTCCACGAAGGAAATGTAAAGATCTTCTTTGTATTTCCAATGATTCAGATTGACCACTCTCCCAGTGTGAGCCACAGACTTCGGACACAAAAGGGTGACTTCTCTTACTCTTCCAGTTTAAAATGAAACGGGACTTCCAAATGGCTAAGATACTAATAAACTCTCCAAAGGCACCTGGAGAGCACACACATTTTTGTTTCTCCAACCAGGTAAACAGACACTATGAGCCCACAGAGATCAATGCCACATCAAGGCATAAAAGGGACCTTTATCTGCCCAGGAAAAATGAGCTTCTTATATGATTTTCATTCATGCCAGTTAGAGTAACTCAAACTAAAATGTGTCTTAAAGTTTAATCTTGGATTCTCAACAGGATCTAGTGAGGCAAGCAGTCCGCCATCATGTATTTCTTGTGTTCTAAAGCCCCAGCAGGGGTCCCTGGCTTTCTCACCATCTCCTACACCTCAGTTACCTCAAATACCCAAGAAGTGCTTTCATATCTGCTCAGGTTTCAGCACTAGAAGTAAAAAACCTCAATTATAGTTGACCAGAATCTGTTCCGGATCTTTTTTCCAATGGACTGAGTTACGCTGTCAAAAGTCACCATGGTTTTCAGCATGTGGACCCATGATGACGGAGGGGTTTCAGGTATCTTCGACCCAATTCATCAGAGAAGGCAAATAGTGGTACTCAGGCTCCTCTGTACCTTTTCTAAAATCTCAGAGCTCAGACAAAAGGAAAAGAGTTGGGGCCACTCTGCACCCAGCAAGATTGCCCTTACCTCCCTACATTTCTCATTGTGTGACAATCTCAAAGTGTTTTATGATGTAGGGTTTATTGTTATTTAGGTAGGGGGAGGCCAACAGATAAGGGGCCATCATCCACTGGAAAGACAGTTTGTTACCATTCCCAGATGGAGTGTTTGGGCCTGGCCACACACCAGGCAGGACCCATGGAGAAGAAGCAGGGTCCATGAGGAAGCAGAGGGAATGGAGGAAAATGGAAGCAAGAGGTTTGTTGTAGGTTCTGCAGGAAGAAACAGGGTAAGCAGGCTTAGGATTGGGCAGAGATGAGTATTTTTCATGGGCTATGGGAGCTAGCTCTTATTGTTTGGTCCCTGACCCAGGGGTGATTAGGGAAGGGGAACCCCTGAGTGTGAGAGCCCCATCCCAGAGGTGGTGGGACCATATGTTTATATACAAAAGGTATACTCATTTACTAACTCTAGAAGGGGGCTATTCCTGGGAGGGTCAGTCCAGAATCAGTACAGCCCCCAAGATGTCAAAGCACCAGAATTACAAAAGTAAAAAGGCATGATTAATACACAAAGGTAGCACACATCAGGTCAAAATGTCCATGGCCCCAGGTAGTAACCCTCACTCAAGTCAAGGAGCCCGATGAGATCATCTCAATAGAAGCTCTCAATTCACCAGCATGGCTAGAAGTGCCACTTAAGCCACTGCTTTTCAGCTGAAGGTTAGAGCAGCCTAAAAGAAGCGAAGTGGGCCTAGGGACTTAAGGTAATGGAACAATGGTCACTTGTCAACAAGAGTCCATCCCATGATAACATGGGAAGGCAGCTCATTTGGGGTCAACCTGGAGTTAAGCAGTGGTAAAGTCAAGGACAATGCTTCAAAGAAGGACCTAGACAATAAACATATGAAATTCGAAGACAAGTTATTTAGAAAAAAAACAGGATATAAAAAGATGAAATTTGGAAAGAGGGTCCAAATCTTACACAACCAAGTTTTGAAACGCTTTAGTAAGAACAACAACAATGGAAGCGTGATGAGCGGTGGTGACAGGGCTAACGGCTGAAAGGGTCAGAGAGTCCAGAATGCTCCGCTGGCTCATGTCGACAACTCAGCAGCGCAGGAGGCCTCCAAGGGAGTTGACACGGTCTCCAGCTATATCACAAGGGCCACGGCATCCAAAATAAGGGCCGTATGCGGTCCTAGTCTGATTTCTACTGGTTATGACCCTCAAAAGTGACTTTTTAAATTCTCACAGACATGGTTTAGAGAGTTGTGAAACTAAATTTATCCAGTGGAGACTACAAATTCTGAAATTTAAAAAAAAAAAGATAAAATAACGAGAAACGTTTAATCTAGAGGGCTTAATTCAGAGAGTACTAGAAAGATGTCCTCACATTCAAAAGCGCAATTATCTTGAAAATATATGTAACTTATTTTTTTATGGCTCATAAAATACAAACAGAACCAACATATATGAAGTTATAAGGGAGTAAGATTTTGTTTGCTTCTGTAAGGGAATTTTCCAGCCCACTTAAGTTGTCTGAAAACGGAATGAGTTCCCTTGTAAGATGATGAGTTTCTTGGGTATAGAGGTGTATGAGGAGAATCTAGCTCTTCTTTTGCCAAATACACCGGTGTTCAGCAAACTTTTTCTGTAAAAAGATTTGCAAACCATGCTGTCTCTGTCAAACTACTCAGCTCTGCTATTATAATGTGAAAACAGCAGCCATAGACAGACAATATGTAAGCTAATGAATGTGATCATGTTTCAATAAAACTTTATTTAGAAAAACAGGTGTGGTGGGCCAGATTTAGCAGTGTGGGCCATAGTTTGCCAGCCCTTGAATTACATTTCAGAAAATCATTTATAATCTTTGATTTTGCAAGGGCTGCTCACCTATAAGTAGGATATAAAGGGCTGCCTATATAGATAACTGAACATACATGGAAATGTATTGTTTTCCCCAAGATGAATTTAGCCAGAGGCTAAAATAAAAATTTTTGTGTTTTCACCTTAAAATAGCAAGGTTTTGCTTTGGGGGTGGGATGAGGATCCTCACCAAAAACATGTCAGTACTAGCTTACAAACAAGGCACAGTAATTGTAGTCAGGTTCTAACACGAGATTGATATTAATGCAAACATTAAGAAAACCACCAGCATGTTACTAATCCCAGAATGCAGACAGCAGTGCCCCAGTCAGGTTCCCCAGAGATGCAAAGAAAACAACTGCCCACCACCCATGGCATCTAAGGTTGGATATCGGACCCCATCTTCCAAGGCTGGGATGTGCATTAGCCTTTACTCAAACCATAAAAGTGGCTCTTGTGACCTCTCTTCACTTAGTTCATCCGAAATACCCCAAAGCAAGGATCTGTTTTGGGTCAGGATGGAGAACCCCTACCGAGCTCAAGCCAAGCCCTGTGCGGCTGTCCTTCTCCTGCCTAAGGTGCCATGGCAGGGGTGGTGGGTTTTCATTACGTTAACAAAACACACGGGGAATATGATTTTAGCAACTAGGATGGAGAGCAGGAAACCCACTGGAACCACTTCCCTCCAAAGCCATTGTGCCCCAATGCAGGCGCTCACTGGGGCCGTGCAGACACTCCGACGTCTTGGGTAGCACTTTACATTGGAGAATGGAACCAAACAAACATTTTCTTTAAGTATTCCTCAAAACCCAAACTGGTCTCATCTGGGGGTGAATCCAGAAACTCTAAGACTATTTGCACAGGATTTATAATCTGGTGTCTACTCAGTGGTGTTATAAAAACACAGAATGGGGGAAAAAATGTCAGTTAAAGAGTCTGCTAATTCACTGCCAGTTCACTGCGGTGGTTCACATTTCTTGCCCGACAGGCCAGGCATTGCTCCCAATGCCCAAAGCCTTGGCACCAGGCAAGCCTCTCCAGCCGGCAGGAGTGGGGAAGCAGCAGAGCTCACACTGACCTCATGGCTCCTCTCCCAGATTTACCTTAGCAGAAGCTATTCCTTCCAGCGCTTAAGACCCTGAGCTAATAGAGTCTAATCTCAATTACCCTGGAAAGGCGAATCCAAGCTTACAACAGGAGGTCCTCAGGCCTCCCAGCACCCTGACGTGCTGCTTGCTGGCCAGGCCACGGATCCCCGTGCCACCCTGAAGCTTGCTCCACCCCCAATACATGCCGGGGAGTCAGGGTGAGGGTGCCGTGAAATGTCAAAGGGCCTCAGCCAGAATTCTGGAACATGCGTCCTCTTCCGAGTCTTATTTCCCACAACAGAACAGCACTGAAGCCACCCGGCACCTAAAGGAACGGCAACATGCAAAGCAGGTGAACATCCGAACAGCCTCTTCCCTTAACTGCCTGAAAGGAATCGTTCAAGATTCTATTTCCCCTATCCCTGCACAGACTGTAGGTGAAATTCATGTCACAGTCGTCACCATGATCTCCAGCACCAAAAACCATCATGGGCTACAGTGTGTTCTCAATGGATGGATATTAAACTCATCTGCTTTCTAGGCGCCCATGTGTTGTTGGTGACACAGGTATATACAGCAACCCCAGGGGGCTTCTTTAATCATTCTTTTTTTTTTTTTTTAAGTTTTTATTTATTTATTTGGCAGAGAGTGTGTGCACAAGCAGGGGAGCAGCAGAGGGAGAGGGAGAAGCAGGCTCCCTGCTGAGCGAGGAGTCTGACGCGGGGCTCGATCCCAGGATCCCGGGATCATGATGTGAGACGAAAGCAGATGCTTCATCAACTGAGCCACCCCAAGCAACTGCCCCTTCTTTAATCATTCTTATAGTCATTGATCTTTTGATGCAAGATTGCTGTATTGGCAATATTAAAAATCAAAACGCAATGATTACTCACAAATTACTCCAGAGGTAGAAACATATTTTTGAGGGAGGTAAACCTATTGACAAGAAAAGTGGAAGTCTTTCAACTTCAGGTTTCAGAATCAGTGAAAGGCTACTTACTTGTAGCCATTTATTTTGGTAGCTACCCAATAGCCTGATATCTTATTATCACTTTAAAATCACTTTTAATATTAATAGATCTAATACCACCAAATGTGACTTTACCTTTTAAGCTCCTCAAAGGAATACTCCAACATCATTCTTTCTTTCCCATCATGCCAAGCTGCCCTGAATACTTTTAAGATTTTATTTATTTATTTGAAAGAGAGAGAGAGAGAGCAGAAGCAGAAGGAGCAGCAGGCAGAGGGAGAAGCAGGCTTCCTCCGAGCAGGGAACCCTATGTGGGACTCATCCCAGGATCCTGGGATCATGACCTGAGCTGAAGGCAGACATTTAACAGACTGTGTCACCCAGGCGTCCCTGCCCTAAATACTTTTTACTGAACTACTAAACAACAGATATCTGGTATCTCTGTATCACAATTTCTTTACCACACAGACATGATACCTCAACTATCCAAAAGTAGTGTCCATGGGAGCTGTTTGCAAAGAGTTTTCCAATTAGAAGGTAATGGCTATAGTGAGAGATTGTGGATCAAATACACTGATGAAATTTACAAATATCAGTTTGCAAGGAAAGTTACTGTTTCCCTACAGCTGCTACTGTTCCCTTTAGAAAAACAGTGTGTGAAACATAGGGGCTTTCTTTTGTTTGACAGGAAGTTCCACTTGCTAGGATGAAAGGGGAAAAAAAAAAGAAAAAGAAAAAAAGAAAAAAGCAAGGAGAGTGCATGCATTAATTACTGATAATGTTGACAAAAGCAAAGACGGTTTACATGTACCCTTGTGGCCTTTTACGATGGTCCAGGCACCATGAAACCCCTCATGTGAATTAGTTCATTCAGACAAACCATCCCTTAAGGTGTGCCCCCAGTAATGATGCCACCTTACACAAGGGGAAACAGAGGTACAAACCTGAGCCAGTAAGTGGCTGAATCCAGGCAGGATCCCATCTGGCAGTAGGCTGATGCTTTCCGCCCCTACCTGATCTCAGAGAACGGATTCACATCGGAAACTATGCTGAAATCTAAATTTAACTCAAACAAACTCCATAGAACCATTATGCCTCAGGTATCACGAAGGAGTACATTTATTGCACGATGCTGTGCAAGTAAAGTCTCCAGAAAGTCTGCCTGGGTCTTGGATGGTTCACGCAGCCAAAGGAAAGTTTTCTGAGACTAAATAAATAAATAAATAAATAAATAGCTAATAAATAAATAAATCTATCACATGATGTTGTTCATCTGTTAATACATCCTGCACTCATTGCCCTACTTTGAAGAATCTATGCTTTATGATTAGTATGTGTTCTGCTGCTAAAAATGTGACAACTAGGGCACCTGGGTGGCTCAGTTGGTGAAGCAACTGCCTTGGGTTCAGGTCATGATCCCGGAGTCCTGGGATCAAGTTCCGCATTGGGCTCCCTGCTCAGCAGGGTGTCTGCTTCTCCCTCTGACCGTCTCCCTCTCGTGCTCTCTCTGTCTCTCTCTCTCAAATAAACAAATAAAATCTTTGAAAAAAAATGTGACAACAACCTCCAAGTTACTTAGATTTATAAAAATCCCATCAATGCTACAATGAACAGAGCATTTACTGAGCAATGGTGAGCCAGGCACAGGGCAGTGAGCGGAGGAAGGCGGGGTTGGGGATGGTGGCCAGTAAGACAGGTCTGACATCAGTCCCAGAGGACACAGAACATTAGACGTTATACAATCTGCAACCTGCGCAGTATTAATTACAATGTCAGGTCTAGGGTTGGCTGTGCTCTAAAATACTTAGGTCGTATCCTGCAGATGTCTGGGCTATGCAGGTAAATATACATGCGTGCCCATCTCTTACTAGTGCCAGAGAATGGCTTTTTCTGGGTGAAGTACCATTCCTGACTTTCATGTCCAGAACAAGGACCAGGAAAGGGATATCCCTGGGAGTCAGGCTTTCTGTTCACAGTGCTGAATCACTGTGAGAGAACGTCCCTAGGAGTTCTGGTAACACCTACCAGCAGGTGTTTATCCCCATACATGCCAATTATATAGAAAGGCTCCTCTCACTTATCCAGAACTTTTCATTTTTTTGGAAGCTCCTCTCATTTTTTTGGAAGCTAAAGAGTGAGGGAGGCAAGCCGCTTGAAGCCAAAGGCACCAGTAGAGGGGACACACAGTGAGAAGGCTGGCGGCAGGGGTGGGGTGCTGGCCCGAGGCTGGTATCCCTGAGCGGGCCTGGACATGGCACAGACCTTAGCCCACCCCAAGTAGGTTAGCAGATGGACAAGGTATTGCGGCTAAGTTCTCAGCTTCTTAGACACTTCTGTACACCACAGCTGGAAACTTCATTTTTTGCTTCTCCCTCTTCTTCCTGCCTCCCCTTCTCCTGCTGTCGTCCCAAGCTAGCCTCCAACTTTCTCAATACAAGAAGGCAGAGGAAGGGGAGAGACTGTGTTCTAACCTGCAGTGCTCTGGTACTAGCTAGAAAAGCGGTGTGGCCGCCAGAGGAAAGGAGTCTCCTTGGAGAGTTCCCTGAATCACGTGCCCTACACCAGGAGAGCTGGTCAGAGTCAGAGGGAACGCATGCTTCCCTGGAACTTGGGGGTCTGGGGGCAGTGGGGTGGGAAGGGCCAATGGAGGACACAGGACTCTTTCTGCACCTTCTTCTGACACACGAGACGCATCTAGACAGTTGGCCCCACTAAACCGCCAGACTAACCATCCCAGTCTTCCCTACGATGTTCCCGATTAGTTTACCAGAAGCAGAGAACGTTTAAGACAAAGACTCACACAGAAGCTTGAAACAGATAGGATGCAGAGGCTGGATGGGAACATGTGTGGGTCCACATTCATGCCAGCCTCTAACAGACACCCAGGCATGCCCTGCATCCCGCCTGGTCCCCCTGCATGGTCTCCACATCTAACAAATTCTGTCCCACGTCTACTGACAGAAGGGCTACGGGAAGCTCATGCTGGGTGCTCTTCTGGTTGAAAGGAACAAAATCCACTTGTCTGTCCTACTAAGCTGACATGACTCTTAGAAATGGTTTCGGTGACAAAGTCCACCCACCAGAAAGAAAAGGGGATGGTGAGTCCTTTATGTTAATTCACTCACAAAAAATAATAATTTATAGTAACTACGTATCAGAGCTACTTTAGTATTTTAGAGTTTCTTTTAAGGACTAAGATTAAAGGCTTAATTGGCTTAAACAAGTCAACCAAAATAAACACTTCCTTCTGACTCTCCTGGAATTATCATAGGTTGCTACCTAACAGGACAACTAAAACAGACAAGAAAAGCTGTAGGTCGAGGCTGCTGGAGGTGATGGGGGCAGATACAGACTGCCTTGAATCACACACACCATATAAATACACCAGCACCTTCTGGAAAGGACAAATATAAAAGCACATTAAAATGCAGCATGCCATTTGGAAGTCCGGTCTTGTTGCTATGCCCAGTCGCAGGGGTGAATGAGTACACGCTTCAGGGAAAACAATCCTAGAGAAACATTAGCTCTGTGAAAAATGAGGAACATTTCATCCAAAGTGAAAACCCGCTTGCGGGGGGGTGGGGGGCGAGCAAGACCTATCTGAATTTCTTTTACCTTTTCACTTTGCTTGCCAACTCTGGCAGCATTAAGTTAAAATGTGGGGTTATCTTCCAATTAAAATTTAACCTGTCTGTGAGAGGCCTGTCCCTATAAGCCTCCACAAATACGTCAAGATTTAAAATCATGAATCATCTCAATTCAAACCATAAACAAAAAACCATCCAGAAAGAAAACATCCTTGAATATAATGATTATTTCATATTCTGGTGAGGGGTGCCTGGGTGGCTCAGTGGGTTAAATCCTCTGCCTTCACCTCAGGTCATGATCCCAGGGTCCTGGATCTGGATGGAGCCCCGCATCAGGCTCTCTGCTCAGCAGGGAGCCTGCTTCCCTTCCTCTTTCTCTGTCTGCCTCTCTGCCTACTTGTGATCTCTGTCAAATAAATAAATAAAATCTTTAAAAAAAAAAAAAAGGAAAGAAACTATCAAATTCTAGTGAATAATTATCCTATATTCCCTGTATTTACCATTTCTTGTACAAATCCTCTCCAGTTCCCTGTGTCTTCCAACAAACAGATTCGTAAGAATTTTTGGAGTATCTAGAATGGCCTTACTACTCTTCTTCCTAACCCGCTATCACATCTGCACACACTGCATACCACACCACCCCCTTCCCCGACACACACGCACTTTGCTTTTTCAGGGTCATTCCCCTTCTACTGACCCTGGAGTGTATCCCTCGTTCTCCATACTCTTCAAGTTAAATCAACAAGCAAACTACTATCCTTCCTTTAAAAAGAAGAAGCATGTGTTTACTTCTTCCCTTTCATTAGTGTCCCTTAAATTCAGTCCTGATCAGCCCTCAGAAAACTGGCTACATGTAACATTATTCCAAAAATGGAAGATTACCTTGCAAAATGGCATGGTAATGCCTCACCTAGACATTTCACAGCATTTTAGAACTACAGAGAAAAGTTTTTTTTTAAGCCCTCTAAATAAATAATAATGTAATGAATATATAAAACAGACTATTCATTAGTTCTTCTGTCCCATCTAGCTATTACACAAGAGCACTGCTTGGTTAACCCACGGCTATGGAATATAAATACGATACTGAGATCGAGACACTTCTAATTAATTTCAAGTTACTGAATCCAGCTTTAACAGTAACAAAACAAAACAGCAGGAAACCACTTTTTTTCACTGTCTCAAGTCAGCTACAATTAAAAAATCATTAGTTCAGTGTCAACCCAAAATGGAAACAATTACCAATAAAACGTTACATATTACATTTACTTTTCACTTCTAGGTAGCACAGTTCTTGTCTAGGAAACATAAAGAATCATGTGTAAGAAAAGTAAGAAGAAGAAACCAAAATTCTTAGGGGGTCTGACCACAAATATGAGGGAGAAAAATATGATGATATAAACAGAAGTGGCTCAAAATTTAAAAGCATTACAGAGAAATCTTCCCCATTTGGAATTCACGTCCGAGTATGTATTTAGAGTAAAGCTATGTCTCTGACAGACAGGAATCTAGCATCTCAACCATGAAATACTTAGAACCTGATATCAACATAAAAGCAATCTCAAAAGCCCTTTGAGCTTCATGGAAAATCATTTACAAAAATTCAGAGTTATCTATTTTACTGAAAGATAGTTAACTGAAGATCAGAATTCACAGTCCCTGAATACAGGGAGAATACACAAAATGAATCAAATATAAACCTGCACAGATGTCCAAGGCCATTTAGTTTAAGGAAAATCAGAGCCCCACGTGGCAACGGATTCTGCAGTAACAGGTTTCATAATACTGCCTGGGTTACCAAGAAAATGATCCACCAATAAAGCCAGCAAAGGGCTGTTAACCAATAACAACTCAGAGAACAATGTAAATATCTTGCACTCTGAGAAAGTAAGCTTCAGTTACTTGGGAAATCAACTTAGGCTAAAAACTTGTTTCGATGATGCTAGCTGTATAAAACGCACACATAGGTGTCTGCATGTACAGAAAGACTGCAGCTATAATGGATGCATTCTTTAAATGTGAATTTGCACATACCCGTAACTCCTCTGTTTAGGAGCCAAGGTCAAAGCCTGCACACCTTGCTCCACAGAGCTGCTGTTGGTCAAAGCACCTCTGAAACTCTCCTTGACCTTGATGGTGCTGGCTCTCTTGACCTCAGTCTTACAGTCCCCCAGCCCCAAGCCAAACAAAGCAAAGCCAACACCTTCAGCCCTGCTCCATCTTCCCTCTTCCTTCTACTAGCCATCATTCAGAAAGAGGCATCCAGCCCTCCTGCCGCTGCTGAAAGCTTGACCCTTGGGCTCCCAGCTCCTTTTACAGAAATGGTTTTGGACCCAATCACCCAACAACATTTCAACTGCCTAACATAAGGAAATAACTCTTTGAGAATTGATTTGCTCCCTCTTCTGGAGCAGTTCTCTCCTCTTCCTTCTCTTGTTTCTTACCGTGATCTTCTCCACTCCTTTTCCCTCCTTAAGTCTTGAAGACCTCCACGGGACTAGACTATGGGCTTTAGTGACTTGCCATCATGGGCAATCAGACCAGGGCCAGAATCCCATCTTGGAATCTGCCAGCCCCACCCAGCTGCGGCTCAGGAGGACTTTTTTCTAACTAGGGTCCCAGCGGGACTCCAAGGCAGAGGCCATCCCTGCCCCTGGTGTTGGCACAGGCAGTGTGCCTTTACTTTGGACCCTGAGAATGCTGGGCACAGTGATTTCATGGTGGCTACCTGCTAAAACGAGAAACCTGACAATTAAGAACCCAAGACTAGCTCTTTATATCCAGTCCTCAACACAGTCCCTCTCAAACCTTCCTTTGGTGTAATTGCAATGAAATGACCAACAACCCACCCTGCCTTTCCCTTCACAGTGAGAACACAAAGCTCCTATTGCCCATGCCTAATACAGCCCAGGCGGGCGCGCGGTTTGGGGAGAAGCTACGTGGTACTCACAGGACACGCAACACCCACATGGGAAGGAAACCAAGGGACCGGGAAGGTGATTTTGGTTTGCAGGGGTGCATACCCACCAGCACTGGGAAATGACACCAGCACCAAAAAATGGTGCTTTGGGGTCATGGCTGGTTGTGTTTCTATAACACCCACACATCGAGGGCAAAAGAAAGATGTTCAGTGCATCTGGACAGTGTGTGTTTGTGGAATCAGGCCACAAGGGGTCTTAAGGTACCTGGTTGCTGCTAGCAACAGAGGGAGGGGTCCTATGTAAAAGCTGGAGCGAAAAACAAAACAAAACAAAAACAGTTTAATCCCCTCGGAGTCTATTCTCAGGGTCCACCTTGGAGGAGTGTTTAACCCCATCAAAAGTACAGCTTTCAAACAGAATTATGCTCTCTCTACACAGCCCTGAGGCCTCTGGGGTAATTCTCTTCCCCTAAATGTGCTCAGGAACATACACCCAGCATTTCCGATTTGGGGAGTCATTCTGAGGGTGGCTTTGGGTTTTAAGTGGGGGGTGGTTTGCTCTCTGGGCACAAGATGGTCACCAAAGAAGGGCCTCCCCCAGGTCTTAAAGCCCTCTTTGTGGAAAATAAGGCCCTCTGACCAGGCTCACACAGGCAGCTGTAACCATGCCGCCCCCTCTCTGGGTGTTTGTTTTGATAGAACTTTGTTTACGCCCAAGACAATGCCAACTCTCTTGGTTCTGCCCCCAGCAGGAAGTGGTGGGGCGGTGGGGGGGGCGGGGGGGAGGCAGGCAGTGCTGTCACACAGCTTCCAATTCAGGTTTTGGTACATGGACAATGGAGCCCCAAGAGACACCAGCTGGGAGCAGGACAGGGGGGCAGGCACAGGGAGACCTGGGCAGACCCCAGGTGAAAGTAACCCCATCGATCTATCAATTGATCAATCAATCAGCACTACACGATGATGGCTCCCAAGGCTGAAGAGAGGGACCCCACTGGCCTCCTCATAGCAGGGTACAGGCACAGAGACCTAACTAAGGCTCGCAGGGATGACAACGCCTTCTCTTTCTCTCCGTTCACCTCTACTGCCATTTCCCCCAACTAAATGAACGAACACTCAAAAAAAAACAATAAAAAACCCAAACAAAATAACACACACATACACAAACATTCACACACACACATGCTTAATGTTCTAATTTACAGAGAGTTGCGCAGCCGGGGGAAATAGTCTAATTTGAATCACCCAAAGTGAACAATATCCTTTAAAATACAGTCCGGGCTAGATGGCTGGGAGTGAATGAAATCATTACCCAACTGCTGGTGTAACTCAAACCCTCTCCTCCCCCTCTTGGACCTCATTCATAAAAAGCCTGCTTTGCCCCAGCAGCTGCAGGAATCGGAACTGGATCTGCGTCTGTGTTTTCCAAGACAGAGGCAAAACAACAGAGACAAAGAGAATCCCTCAGATAAGACCATGGAGTTTGCCTTTTCTTGGGAAGACCGCTACTGCTTCTCTCCGACTCCAGATCTGCTACCCAGACAGGCAGAGGGCATTCTGCGCAGCTCAGTCGGTAGCCGCTCTAATGCTAACACACCCAGCATGTTATTAAAGGAATTCCCATCTGCTGAGTCATACTCCATATTTTTTACCTCCCTATCATTTTTTTAAGAATGATAAAAAGTGAGAATCAGAAGCTCTTCCTTGTTGGTAAAATGGGGGCTGCCCGTTTATCTAAAGATCACCAAATTCCGGTGGAGGTGGCAAGCAGTTTCTTACAGAGTGGGCGTTTCTCGATTGTCTGTCCTCTTTTAATTTGGTACCACCAGCCTCAAACTTTTTACAGCCACACTAGGAACCCTAGGAGGTAAGACACAACTTTGATTCTTAATATTACTTCGCAAACAAGCCAGCGACCAAGATGCTGCATCTGTGGCTAAGAGTCCCCCCAGGAGTCCAGTCCCTTTTCTGTGCCCTCCCCCAACCCCGCACAGTGGCACCTCACACCTCCCAGGCCCACGGAGGCCAGTGCTTGCAAATGAACCAGCTTTGCTCAAGCACACCCTCCCTTAGGAAAGTCAGACCCCACGATGAAAAACGAGAGGCTAGCAATCAGTTTAGACTCAACGCCCTTCTTAAAAACAAGGTCGAACACAAGAGCAGGATCTAATTTACCAGGAATGGTTTTAATGCAAAGAACTAAATAGGAACAGAGTGCAGGAAGGGAAGACAGAGATCAGACCATTCTTGCTGCCCTAATACCAGAGCTGTCTTCTGGCGAACTGAGAGAGAAATTCACTCCAGACAAGATGATCTCTGCTATTACCTGGTCCCCTCCCGACTCTGGCAAAAACAAATAGGGCTTCGCAATCTCCTATGACCAGGGGTCCGGGGGGGAGTCTGTTACATTTCCAGAAAATACGAATGCTAATATCGCCATCCCTCCCTAATCCCACCCTGCTCCTCAGGCCTGGGGACCAGGATTTCGTGTTCCTACATGCTCTCCAGCCAGGCGCCTGGAGTGTAACAGAAGCCATGGGTGCTCTCCTTAGGTAAACATTCATTTCCACCAAAGTCTCTCCCTGCAAGGCAACCCCTCCCCCAACCTTCGCCCAGGGACTGACAGCCAGAAAAAACAAGAAAATAATTTGGAGATAGCAAATGAATCTTGTGAAATACCTGGTCTGTGATTAAATCACAATAATTCTATAACCTCTTCAAAGGCAAAAATGTCCAGATAACAAGCTGAGAGCAAAATAAACAAGTCTTAGAGAAATTATGCCAAGCTTTATAAAGAGATTACCCACACCTTCTGGAGGCTTCAGCCCAGAATCCACAATAATCTTCTTCTTCTTCTTCTTCTTCTTCTTTTTTTTTTTTTTTAATTGGTCTCAGACCTTCTGGCCACTATGTGAGAACTTCTAGTAGAGACCAACAGGTCTGTGGTTCTCTGCAGGTTTTCTGTGACCACAAACATGCTTTCCGTGTACCCATGATCGATTTGCGGGGGGGCGGTTTATGGGAGGGGGGTGGGTACTTGAGTCATAGAAGAGAAACAGATTTACTGAGATTTTAATACCTAAATTGCCTCTGGCCCAAAATGCTTCTTACACCCTCGGGAAGTGTAACTTCCCGAGAGGAACATTAAAATACATACTAGGACACCCTCATTTAGTGAAGTTTATACCTAACTAAATGTGTGATATTGGGCAAGTTATCTAATCTCGACGTACCTCTGTGTTCTCATGTATGACATGGGTGTTTAACAACAAAACTGGCCCTTGCAGCATTGTTGCAAAGGACTAGTCCACAATAAGCACCCGGTAAATGTTAGTCATTGTTCCTAATGTGGTCACTCGGCCATTCCAACACCTGTCCCATGCCTCTACTGCCTTCCCAACACACAGAGCACAGTCTGAATTCTTCGCCATAGCTCCATTGCCCGTGTGATCTGGCTGGGCCCGTGCTCTGCCTTGCCCCACGACCTGTCTCTTCCTCCTTCCCTGCCACCCCACAGATCGCTGCCCGTTCTGTTGGCACTTCCAGATTCTGACCGCCTCCCCCACCACCGCCCTGGTCTAAGACGCATCTTCTCTGCCCTGGACTGTGGCCACCGTCTCCTCCTACTAGTTTACTTCTATCTGAGCCTTATGGTCTATTCTCAACTCAGCAGCTAGCATGCCATGGCTCAAGTCGCTCCTCTGCTCAGAACCCGGCCAGCTCCTGCTGGAGTCAAAGCCAAAGTCCTTACCATGCTTGGCCTCCGGCCCCCAACTGACCTGCTGCACCATGGCCTTCTGGACTCCTTGCTTTCCTGCCCTACTAGTTTTAGGTCTCTGTCCGAATGCCATCATCTCCGAGCACCCTATATAAAGGAGCACTCCAGCCCCAGAAGAGCACGCCCTCCCCCCATCCACCATCTCCGCTTTAACAAAAGTGCCATGAAGGAGGGACCCTGTTGTGTCCACCACTCTAGTCCCACACCAGCACTGGCATGGGCGAGTGCTCAGGAAAGATATGTGTGGAGTGAATAAATGGCTTTTGCTCCCCGAACCCTAAGATCTTTCCCACCTCGGGACCCTTCCAGCCCACGCTCATCATCTACGGGCTCGCTCCTGGTCTCAGAGCACCGCCCCCTCCTCAGGGATGCCTTTTCTAAGAGCCCAAACCAAAGTCCCTGCCCCCACCCCTTATTCCCTCACTGTCCGTCGTCATCACTTGTATGCTTGTTTGCTGTCTGTTTCTGCCACAAGGATGCTTCTAGCCAAGCAGGGATCTGCGGCTACCTCAGTGCCATGGTGCCCTCAATCTGTCTTTCTGAATGGATGGTGGTGTGTATACCCACACTCTTCGAAAACGAAAAGCACAGATGCAGGAAAGGGGTTGGGGGACATCCACGCTGCAGCTTCTCCTTCAGCGAAGCACCCAGGGCCCCTGAAAACAACCCCCGCGCCCCAATCCGCTTTCCGTGGTGGCTGGTGGGAGCACTCAGGACCTCGAGGCGGCTTCTGCACATGGAAAACAAATCAAAGTTACTAAATAACAGCCCGACATCTGTCACCGCAGATGCGCGACTCTGTGCACAGCTACCAGCGGCTGCGTGGCGCTACCTGTCCAAATACTGGGTGACAGGTGTACCTTCTCGCTGAGTGGGCTTTACAGCGGTCCTCACAGCTGCCTGGGAGACAGCCACTCAGAAACAGGCGACAATCTCAGCCCCGGGGCCCCGCGCCAAGCTCCTAAAGCCTCAGACGCGTTTCTTACGCAGTCGGGATGTCAGGTGATTTCCCTGAAGAGGAAAAATTACCCTCAAGGCCACTGAGAATGCAGGTGTGAGGCTTAATGGTGCTGCTGTCGTGACTGCAGGGAAGCGGGGAACCGCAAAACGTGACTGTGGGCACAGAGCTCTGCCCCAGCACAGGGGAGGGGACAGCGCTGTGAGGAACGCCAGGGACCAACTCAATCAGCCAGGAGAAAAGGTGGAAGCAAGTTCATCCTCCCCCAAGACACCCTGGGACTATGGCTCTGAGAGACAGATACCCTCTCAGGGACTTGTAAGTGAGAGTATTCAAACAAATCCAGTGTGAACGCACATTCAGCAAACATTGACTGAAGCTTTGGTGACTCAGGCTCTGTCTAGGTGCTTAGGAGACAGGCGTAAGGAAAACAAAAAAGATAAGATACCTGCCTTTGCAAAGCTCATCAGTAGGAGGGAGGGGGAGGAGGAAGCGGGGACAGAGAGAGAAAATATACAAAAGACTTAAATTATTAAGCAAGTTGGGCACCTGGGTGGCTCAATGGGTTAAAGCCTCTGCCTTTGGCTCAGGTCATGATCTCACAGTCCTCAGCTCAAGCCCAGCATCCAGCTCTCTGCTCAGCAGGGAGCCTGCTTCCCCCTCTCTCTCTGCCTGGCTCTCTACCTACTTGTGATCTCTCTCTCTCTCTGTCAAATAATTTTTTTTAAAAAAATTATTAAGCAAGTTAAATCATATGTTAGAACACGAGTGGAGAAATCCAGATTGAAATCTGGATTTTAGGGGGGCCTGGGTGGCTCAGTGGGTTAAAGCCTCTGCCTTCGGCTCAGGTCATGATCCCAGTGTCCTGGGATCGAGCCCCACATCGTGCCCTCTGCTCATCAGGGAGCCTGCTTCCCCCTCTCTCTCTGCCTACTTGTGATCTCTGTCTGTCAAATAAATAAATAAAATCTTAAAAAAAAAATCTGGATTTTACCAGTCATGAGATCCCAGTAGCTGAGACCATGGAGTATGGAGAAACCAGAGAAGTTTCTGGTATTGGGTGGACCAAAGTGTTCCCATCAGAATGCAAACGGCAGGACCACGCTATCCTTGTCGCTTTTGCTCTCTGAAGGATTCTCAGCTCAACAAGGGTGCCTGGCACAGGGCAGATGTTCAGCAGGCATTTCTCGAGAAACAAAACGCTTGCCCACCAAGCTCTCACTTCTGCACCACCCCCGGCAGGTGACTCTCTCAATGGCACTGGAATTTTTCCAAAGGTGAGAAGGTGGGCTTGAACAGCAAACCCCAGATCAACCTCTCCCCCCAGCCCACATACACGCTCCCGCAGGCACCTCTGCTGGGCCCTCCTCCTGACTCCCCTGTGGCACACAGAGGTCTACACTGGGGAGTGTCCATGCTCACAAGCATAGGACCCACCATGATGACTGGCCCACAGAGGTCACGCTTCTTGTGGCTGCTCTCCTCCAACAGAGATGCCTCTTGCTCTGCTCGTGGAGCAGGGCCATGCCTGAGCACCGGGCCACCTGCTGGGATAGGCAACAGAGCACGGTCGTCTGTCCACCGGGCAGAGAAGTGTGTAAACCACACATGACAGGCACAGCATCGCCAGTATCATCGGTATTCTAAAGGGGCGTTATAAACCTCAATGCTGATCTGGTTATTTCACTTGTCAAAGGTAACTGAAATAGCTGCTTCACGTTACTGGGAAAAAAACACGGAGAACACAAAAGAGGTTGCCCCAAATATTTGGCACACTCCAGCGAAAGCAACAATTAAAGAGATGGCACAGGCAAAATGGGCTTCTTGAAGTGAGGCCATTTCTTTATATTATGTTAGATCGATTCTAACACAGTAATCTGTGTATCATTAAATGTTTTAGTTATTAATATACATGGTTATGCTTTTTTAAGACATAAAATACAGGACTATTTAACCAGGTTTAGAGGGCAAAGGAAGACTCTTGCAGCATAGGAGTTAAAGGGAGTTTCTATGATTCTTTTTCTCCCCCTTTAAACGTAAACTTACCTTTTAGCTATTTCCTAAATAATTTACAACTGTTATAATATTCAATTCTTTTCCCACTTAACTTTATCTGTGGACCTGAGGGTTCAGTGTTAGTACTTTTCACATAATTCAGTGCTGAACCATCAGCAGACCCAGCTTCCTCCTTAAGGTGACCCCCGGTGAGGTTAAGGTCAAGGAAAGTCTCCTGACTTCTGGCCCAAACTGAAAACAACACTAACATATAAACAATCAGGTCATGGCTTGGAAGTGAAGGGAGAAGGTCAAAGATTACATAGTACAAATGCTGACGCTCACCAAAAAAGGTTGAAGACTCAGGCCAAAGACGGTGAGGGTCAAGAAGCAGGGGAGTCTTGCTGTCTCTTACTGAGAACATCTCGCAGTTTGAGAGTCTGTAATCGATCAAGACCGCTTGGTATTTTAAGTGACTCCCCGCCCACTCCTATAAATGAAGGGCTCTGAAATTTTCCATTTGGAAACTCACGACCTATTTTGTCACAACTCAATGGCAGCCAACATCACTAGAGAAGTTTGCGGTCATTGTACGTAAAGCGCTGTGGAGGACATCCCTTGGGAGATGGAACCTCTCATAGACACCTCAGAGTGCCGCTTGCCTGATGGAGACCGTCTGTTTACGGACTGATTTCCAAGGCCATTTGGCAAATAAAAACAGTAACAGGCCCATCCTGGAGAAGCACGAGGCTCTTCACAGAGCTGTGCGGGGGAGGTATGGCCTTGGTCCTCTGTCTCTGTTCTTTTCCTTCTTACACATAATCCATCTGAACACCAGCGTGGCTAACATCGCCTCTCTGATTCCAAATGTATCCTATAGACCCATCCACTTTTAGGGAAAATCATCTCAGATGACGTCCACCCGAAAAGTACCTCCCAGAGCCATCTAATAGCATCCAAAACCACGGCCATGATGCCCAAACATCAGAAGTCCAAACTGTTTTCTCTAAGTATGCCAGAAAGAAGCACTCAGTATGCGACCTCTGGTAACCCACAGATGTTGAACAATGTCTCAACAGAGATGAACCCAGAGGAGACTCATTCTCACAACAGCATTTCCTTTCTGGACCAGAATGCACAGGATGCTTGTCTCGGCCATTTCATAAACACTGAGATCGGGCAGCTAACTGACCGTCGTCCACCTCGCTCAGTTTTTGAAATTTTGAAAACCAAAATTTCACACCTGAAATCCCTTTCCTTTTTTTGCCTTTTTGCAAAAGCAAAGCTATTAAAGTCCTAGCAAAATATAAATGCATGTATGTCAGGGACACTCCACCTGAAGCGTCCCAAAGATTCAAGGGTGTTTCCTCTTAGAATAGAGCTATATCTTTGTTGAAATAAACGGTCTTAATATAGTCAGGGGCTCCTGGATGGCTCAGTCAGTTCAGCATCTGCCTTCGGCTCAGGTCATGATCCCAGGGTCAAGGGACTGAGTCCAACATCGGGATCCCTGCTCAGTGGGGAGCCTGCTTCTCCCTCTCCCTCTGCAGCTCCCCCTGCTTGTGCTCTCTCTGTCAAATAAATAAATAAAATCTTTTTTTTTTTTATTTAAGAAAAAGGTCTTAATATAGTCTTTTGCCTACAGACCTCTGGATGTAAATTACAGATTGTTATTAACACAGTGAAAGAGATTTAAGGCAAAGGATATTTCTTTCATAAGAATCTCATGCATCAGGATATACAATCTAGGCTATAAATATTTACCGAAGGACAATATGACATATTTATTAATAATTCCATCAAAATAACCACATCTAAACTGTCATTTTAACAGTCTGGCTTCTTGTGTTTCAGCACAGAGGAGCACAGGATACAGCCTCTTTTCTTTCTAAAGAGAAATGTATCGTGATGGCGCCGAAATCAGGAGTAGCTTAAGTCTGTAGAGCTAAGCCTTATGCCTACGGTGATAAGAGTAACAGAAGCATTTGATTACACATAAGCTGGCTTTCCATAAGCCCTGAAAAATGATGAAGCCTCCATTCTCATGACGAATGTTTGAAAATGCTTTTAAGGTGAATTCGTTTATTGACAATACGAGATTTTTTTTTTTTTTAAAGTACTCGTTTTCCCCTCCTAAAAGAAAGACGTTCGGCCGTGTTAATTTTCACATCTGTCAGTGACTGACAACCAGATCTGCTGGGTAAACATTTATTCTTTTTTTGACAAAGAAACTTCACGTAACATTTAGCTGTTAAGGGAATTTTAGGATCGAGGGCAAGAGAATTTGGAGCAACTTCGCAAACAGTAGTAACTAAGAGTGTGCACACCTTAGAGGTTCTCTTGCAGTGGCCCCTGGGGAACAGGCCAGCCTTTGTATCAGCACAGAACAGAAAGGCCAGAGCTTTTCAGGAAGGAAAGGGGGGAAAAAAAATCAATACAGCGATATACAATGGTAGACAAAGCGACACGTGTTTACAGAGTTTTAGCACATAGAAACATCCGGTTCAAAAGCCTGTTGGACTTAAATCTGTAAAGAGACTCTCACAGGAAGCAACCCCCAACAAAATACCAACTCCTATTGAACAACAACAAATTCTGTTGTTTAGACACAGAATATCGGTTCAAAACATCCAGAAGCTAAAGCAAACTTTTCTTAAAGAAAAACACAGTAAATCCAAGGAAAAATATCCAATGGTTAAGAGGAACGATGATTGTTTAAAATTTGGGCCTTCGGAGTTTGGCCTCATACCTGTCTCCACCTAAGGAGGTTAAAATATATATATTTATTTTTTCATATGCATGTGTATATATACATATATATATCTATATATGTATACATATGTATATATATATATGTGTGTGCGTGTGTGTGTGTATACACACACACACACGCACACACACGAATGAATGAATATGAAAGAGCCGAGGATTTGCACCAGCCATAATGATCTTAATACGGTAACCTGCATACTAAGCACCCACCAGAATTTAGCCTCTGATGAAAATGGCCACACGCTGATAGCTTTTACTTTAAAAGCCTCTTTCCAAACAGAACTCAAATCAGAAGACACATTCTGAAATTAGAAAGATTTTGCCAATTTGTCTTCCATGTTTCCAAAGATTGACGCTCGCTCAGAAATCACACTTGAGGGTGCTCCTGTCTCTCAAGATACATGAAAATGTCTCATAAACGCTAAGTTCATATGACGACGGGTATCTGTGTGGGTGCCGGGCGTCTTCGCTCCTTCCTGACGTTGAACGGCTACCATTTGAAGGCTTCGATATCACCTCCAATACATTTAGACTTTCTTTCCTTTTTTTTTTTTTAAGATTTTATTTATTAATTTGACAGACAGAGATCACAAATAGGCAGAGAGGCAGGCAGAGAGAGAGAGAGAGAGAGAGAGAGGGAAGCAGGCTCCCTGCTGAGCAGAGGGCACGATGCGGGGCTCGATCCCAGGACCCTGAGATCATGACCTGAGCTGAAGTCAGAGGCTTTAACCCACTGAGCCACCCAGGCGCCCCACAGTCAGACTTTCTGGAGTCTGCCAGTTAAACACTCATTTGAATCAGCAGATAAATGGGGGTCAGGCACTGAGCAAAGAGAATGGCCAGCCATTTGTATCTTCAACCTTAATGTTAGGCAGGCAATCTGAGTCAAGTCGTCCACAGGAAGGGCATGTGGGGGGTTTTAAGGTAATAGGGAGGACAAAGAGAGGTGTTTCTCATAACTGGTTGGTTGGCCCTATAAAGGGGACAAAAAACTGTATAAACCCTGAGCTGCCCTATCTAACACCTTCCACTTCACCCCCTGCTAGACGAGGATCTATGTCTCTATCATGTACTGGAAGTAATTAGAGCAGCTTCCCTCTGTCAACTTCCCTCTTCCCCTCTTCCGCTTCTCCTCCTCCAAACCATACCACTGAAACTCTCCGTTTGTGTTTGTGTAAAGTAACAAGGACCTTCACTGTGCTACCCTCTCTTTGTGTGTTACTGCCATGCAACACCGTAAATGTGCCTAGCATCAATTGCATCACATGTGCCTTGAATCCGAACTCATTCTAGCACTGTAACTCTATTTACTAAAATACCCCCAATCGTTACTGGTCACACAGCGCTTTCACCAACTTAGAAATTAAAATGGAATCAGATATAATACGTGGTCTTTTGTGACTTGGCTTCTTTGGCCTGGCATACTGTTTCCAAGATGCATCCATACGTTTCACCCTTCATCAGATGGTGAAAGGATTTGCCCATCTGTGATATCAAGGCTTTGAGTTGGAAAACTGTCCTTGTTTCAGACCACAAGTGGTTACATGGTAGGAGGTCAGGGACACGGATATAAATCTGTTTGAACAGTTCACCAGTCTTCTAGGCTTTATCCTTTTACAAGTACAATACTAACAAAAAAGGTGAACCCCCTAGTACGTATAATAGTAAGTAAAAAATAATAAATTAAATTATTAGAGAAAAAATGCAAAACAAGTTAGATGTTGCTTCTGTAAGTCTTTCAAGATACTGAAGTAATATTTGTTGCATTTGATGAACAGCATTACAGCTTAAAACAAAAGCAACCACAGGGCGCCTGGGTGGCTCAGTGGGTTAAGCCGCTGCCTTCGGCTCAGGTCATGATCTCAGGGTCCTGGGATCGAGTCCCGCATTGGGCTCTCTGCTCGGCAGGGAGCCTGCTTCCTTCCCTTCCTCTCTCTCTGCCTGCCTCTCCGCCTATAAATAAATAAAATCTTAAAAAACAAACAAACAAACAAACAAACAAAAGCATCCACACCCACAAGGCCTTCCTGGCACCCTAAGAATATGATTTAGGGATGAAAAGAATGTGCTGTAACATTTATTAGTCAATAGTTCGTTGGACATCGTTAAGTAATTTCTAATCATGAATCCATCATCACTGAACCATTTGAACATGAACTCGCTGCTACAAAACTTTCAGAAAAGTTTTGGGACAAGCTTTAGCCTAATGAAGTCTTAGGAATGGTTTTAGTTTGTACAAGATGAGAGTTTATCTGGTGCGGGCATCAAGAAGATTAAAAAGAAAATGAGGGGTGCCTGGCTGGCTCAGGCGGTAGACCACGTGTGACTCTTAATCTCAGGGCCATGAGTTCAAGTTCAAGCCCCACGTCAGCACATGAAGCCTAGTTAAAAAAAAACTTTTTTTTAAGTTGTAACAAAAAAGAAGAAGAAGAACATGATCTTTGCTTCACATTTACCAATATCATTTTCTGCTTTTGTTTTAAGCATTATAAAGTAAGTGAATTGAATACCCATACTTAGGGTAGTAAGTGAGAACGCCATCATTTGATTTAGCTTGACTACATGATTCAACAAGAAATGGAAAAAAAATGGGTTTTATAAGACAGCAGAAGTTTTAAACTTGATTTTAATGCTGAGAACTATTTTTTCTTCTTATCTCTGCGAGGGGAAGAAGTTAACCCCTTCCCTGCTTCTATATATGCCCTCAGGACAGAAGACTAAAAGGTCTTAAAGTAGGAAGAGACCAGGGAGGCCAGAGGCTTTGCTGGGCCCATAGAAACAGCAAGGCCCAGGGGCTCCAGACTCTAGGAGATGCCTTCTTCCCAGGTCCCTGGGCTCTGGGGCTCCCTCCACCCACAGCACCGTAGCCCCTTTGCGAGGTGCAAAATGAATTTGAGATAAGCTTCTCAGACGTGCCTCCACAGGGAGGCTTGGATGTCTTCCGTCCTGGTCGGTCACACCCCTATGGAGGGGTGTCACCTGGAAGGACAGCAAGGAGAAATGATCCCTGAGGCTCCTTCACCTGCTTCTTTTATTCAGTTATTTTTTTAAGACTTTATTTATTTGAGAGATCGAGTGGGGACAGGAACAGAGGGAGAGGGACAGGCTTCAGGCTTGACAAGCTCAGGCTGAGTGTGAGCCTGATGCAGGGCTCAACCTTATGACCGATCCGATCATGGCCTGAGCTGAAATAAAGAGTCAGTCGCTTAAACGACTGAGCCACTCAGGCGCCCCCTCACCTGCTTCTTTAACGAAAAAACCGACGACCTTTCTAGGCAAGGACACAGGTCACCCAAGTGCCCTCTTCTTGCACCCCCTGGTACTCAGACCCACAGCATCACGGCACCTCCAGCACCCCAAAATGCCAGATAATGCTGGGCCACCTGGAACAGCACCAAGCACCACGCCCGCAGCATTCCCACTACTCCCTGTTCCAGCCCCTTCCCCGAGTGGAACAAAGCCACTGGTTCCGTCACGGAGCATCCTTGGGTTGGGGGAGGGGGCGGGTGGGCCAAAGCCTTAGAACACAAGCCACCGAAACTCAACAGTTAATGTGACTTATCCTCTGGCTAAGTCACAGATATCAAATGTTGGCAGATGGAGCATTCCCAAAGCAAATCTGGTCTATTTTCAGTGTCTGAACTTTCTTTTTTCCCTCTGAGCCCCAGGAGCCCCTTCTCTGACCATCTACCTCCGGAAACTCCACCTCATAAAGTGGACAACCCTCTTAATGCCGTGAAAGAACCCCCCCAGGGTTATCCACCCTGGTCATAGGATCTAAGAACACATGCCCTGTACAGCCTGGTTTATTTTTTCCTTATTAAACTGTAAGATCATCATCTAATTTGTGAGGCCCCTCCCGCATAGAAAAAGTTCAATGGCCTCATTTTAAAGGTCCACTTCGAAAGTCACAGATGTATGTAATTACATTTAAGAAATGGCATGTCGCCTTCTTTGTAAGGAATGAATTTTTAGTATTCAAATGGAAGAAAACCACCTCCTCCAAGGAAAGGACCAGAAGTCAGGAGTAGGGACGTGGTGGGCAGAGGAAGGGAGAACATGAGACATCAATCACAAAATCTGGAATTGTGACATTTGAGTTTTCTGAGAAACACACTATATATGCAATGAAAATGATCATGGTATAAATTAAGACTATGGTTTTTTGCCTTTAAAAAAAAAAAAAAAAGGCTAGCCAGCTGACATCAACCTTATCGCCCCCATGGTTCCAAGTGGAAGAAAGCGTCACAGACGCAATCATACAGGCCTAGAACAATGCGTTCCTGTAAACACTGAGAGGGCTTTTTTTTTCCTTTCAAAGATAAATAAAGAAGGCATAACCTAGAAATAATATAACTACTTACGCACAAAGAAAGAAGTTGGCAGTCGTGATCTGAGTTAGCCTTAAGGGTTTGCTTGTTTGTCTTTCCATTTTACAGAAAGGTAAATGAACAGGAAAAGGAGCTGGAAAAAGTAAGCCATGAGCTCACGTGTTCTCTTCTGTTATCACCGTGGTCTACCTTCAGAGACTTGGAGAGCAAGCAAGCCAGAAAGCAAGCAAGCAAGCAGGCAAGAAGCCATGGTAAAACTAGTTTCTAAGTTAAAAGTTAGAAAAAAATAACATGTAACTGATTACCGAGCACAAAAATTCTTCAACTGCTTTCATTAACTGAAATAGATACTGGAAGTCCCGGCTGAGAAACCACAGAGAATAAGCAGGAAGCCTAGTGCCTTGCCCCAAACCATGAAGCTATCAGGCCAAAAAGGGAGAAGAAGGAAAGAGAAAATGTGTCTTGTGCAAAGATTATGGGAGCTGGTCCTGCACAGCCTCCACCCAGAGCTGAATCACCCGCTGGAGTGCAGGAGAGAGGACAGTCCCCCACTCCCTTCCCCGACTGTTCAGAGCTCAGTGCCAACCGGGGTCATCCTCAGGGAGCCCGAGCAAGGCAGAGCGGTAAACACACAGTTGGAAGAATTACCAAAACTGCAAAGCTGCCATCACTCCATACGTGCAGGCAAGCAACAGACGCCCCTGCATGGGGAGACCTGCATGCGAGAAGCACCTGAGAAATCCTTTCATGGAAGGGATGTTCGGTATATGTAAACAGACACTGGCATCTCTCAGTGGGAGCACGGGGGGTGTGATGGGGCCCAGAGGACAGGAAGAGGGTTCATGATGTAGAAGACAACAGAACTTCCCTCCGACTCACTGCCCCAGCTCCTGATGCTGGGACTGTCTCCTTCCTCCCCCACTCCAGAGAAATGCCTGCATTTCCCAGTCAACACCTTCCACGTCCCAGACACTCCTCTCCTCGGAGCTCTGGGATCAGGGTAGCCACAGCATCCGTGCCCATGAGCAGGTAAGTGGCACAGGGTGCCTGGGTGGCTCAGTGGGTTAAGCATCTGCCTTCGGCTCAGGTTATGATCCAGGGTCCTGGGATGTAGCCCCATGTTGGGTTCCCTGCCAGCGGGGTTGTGCTGCCCCCTCTGCCTCTGCCCCCACGTGTACTCTTTCTTTCTCCCTCCGTCTCTCTCTCTCTCTCTGAAATAAAGAAAATCATAATAAAATAAATAACTCTGGGCGCCTGGATGGTTTGTTTGTTAAGCATCCCACTGCAGCTCGGGTCACGATCCCAGGGTCTAGGGATCGAGTCTGTTTCTCATTCCACCCTTTCCTCCTGCTCTTGCTTTCTCTCTTTCTCTCTCTCTCTCTCTCTCAAATAAACAAATAAAATCTTTAAAACAAATAAATCTACAAGTGGTGCCCAATCTGATGCTTTCAGATGAATGTCTGCCTGTTGGGAAGGTATATCAGACATTTGCTCTGCGTGAAGCCACTCAGGACAGCACAGGCAGGTACAAGTCACCCCAGCATTCTTCACTGACACACAGCAATCCTAAATCTAGTTACCAAAAGGAAAACACCAGATTGGGGGGGGGGGGGGGAATCCCTTGGCCATGGCTGGACTGAGGACCCAGAGGCAAATATGTCATGAAGCCCAGCGTGCAAACTGAGACCACCCCCTCCCACCTCCCTTAGAAAGATGCAGGCCTAAGAATCATTCCCATTTCTCCTTTGCCTCCTTTAGGCCTCCTCAAGTGACACATTCTCAAGCCACAGATGGCCTTTGGGCACTTGCAAAAAAGAACATCTCCCCCACGACCCATTCAAAAACCAGAGATAGACCCTGACCAGAAACTACCAGCTGGGTATTCCAATTCCTTTCTTCAGAGCTGAGGCTTCTGGAAGTTTCCACGGAGTGCTTCTAATGCAGAATTATTCTAGTCAGAAGTACCTGGAGTGAGTGTGTGTGGTCATCTTTCTCAGGATCAATCAGTAAAAGATCCTTAGTATATTCTTTCTAAGGGTTCAAGGGCTCTAGTAAAGGTATGCATGTTGGGGGGTAGGGCTACATAACTTTTCATTTGGATTGGGAAAGGCAAACCACTCTAGCTACATGTTGCACTGGCCTATACTCCCGTGCCTTCTCCTGGATTTAGCCAACCTGAAAGTCTCACCATCTTGAGGTGAGTGGTTTGGGGAGTCACAGTGTTTGTATTTGTCTGAATGTGTTTTATTGGGGAGAGCCATGGGGGCTCTTTCTACCCAAACCCTGAAGACAGCCACCCCAAAAAGTCAGGTTAGCAAGGAGATGTGAGGATGGTGCCTTATTCTGCTCTGCAGGCCAGACAGACTCAGGAGGCGGCAGAAAACAGGGAGACCTGTGTACCCACATCATGCAGGAGTTCCACCACTGAGCCCCCCAGGACAGGGATGCCTTCCCCAGCAACCTCCACCCCCAGGTCCCATGACCAAGTCCGAATGGGTGCTGATGGAACCCAGGCACTCCCTTGGATCTTTCAACTACACTGCAGCCTTAGGGGATGTCATCAACAGCCAGAAATAGTGTCATTTCAATCCGGAACCTGGTCTCTGAGCAATTCTCAAGTGGGTGAGAGAGGGAAGGCATGCCCAAGTCCGGATCAACTCCCCATGACTTAGGAAAAGATTAGGATGGCAACATAGCAAGGCAGAGTGTTCTCATTTCAAAAGTGGCTCAAACTGCCCAGCTCACTAACCTCTGATGGTGCGGGTACTCGCTTGATGGTCTTGGGACTGGGGACATGGCCTGAGAACAATGTCCTCCCCAGACCATTCTAAATAAGCCCTGTGAGGGCCAATATAACACAAAGAAAACCTGAATTTTTTTTTTTTTTTTTTTTTTTGCCCCAACACAAATAAAAGAGAGGGTTTCTCACTGTATTCAAGAGTCAGCATGTAGATCACCCATGTTCACAGGTCCCACATGCTAACACCCCTGTCCTTTCCTGCACTGAGGTCGCTTGCTTTCAAGTGGGTGCTCTGTTCAGAATGGTTGACAGGTTTGTTTGTTTTTCCTTTTTCGTTGTAAAAGGGAAAAAAAAATTAACTCTATGGCTAACAAACCACAGAGTGAGAACTCTTTGCAACAATGATAATTATCCTTGGTCTCTTCAGATGAGCTAAAGAAACCATGTGTCACCTTCAAGATTCCTTCATGATGTTTTCCTTCTCCTGGCCTTCAACAGGTGCGACCCCCAGGTGGCTGCGATGAGCACAACCTATACTGGGGCGGGGGCGGCGGGGGGGCGGGAGTCACTTGCTGAAAAGTCTAACACTCAGCCACAGTCCTCTGCAACTTGCTTTGGCACATACAGCCAAAGCCTACAAACGCTTGGGATTTCCAGGGCAACCACAGACCAGGCAAAGAAAGGGAAGAGCGAGAGAAGCCGGGTCTGCAGGGGAGGTGGCAGCAGCTGGAAGGCTGGGGACACTGAGAAACCACCCATAATTAGATTAGGCAGCCACTGCCAACCCACACTTTCAGTACACCCAGCCCAGCTAGTGGTCATGTAGGTACACTTTATTTTAGAGATCCTCAACATCCACATTCCAGATTCACAATAAAGAGCCATTATTGGGGGGGGGGGCATCTGGGAGGCTCCGTGGGTTAAGCGTCTGCCTTCGGCTTAGGTCACGATCCCAGGGTGCTGGGATCGAGCCCCTCATCGGGCTCCGTGCTCAGCGGAAGCCCGCTTCTCTCTCTCCCACTGCCCCTGCTTGTGCTCTCTCTCTGTCAAATAAATAAAATCTTTAAAAAAAAAAAGACCCATTATTGGGCATCTCACATGGTCAGACCTTCCACCTCTTTCCCCCTCGTGCCTGGGGCACAGATTGTGCCAGAAAGAGCTCCAAGGGAACTCAACATGGGTTACTGATTAACATAAATAGTATAATGTAGCAGGCTGCTTTACCTGCATTATCTAATTCATGACTCAAAATACCTCTAAAGGCACTTATTTATTTCCACTGCACTACTGATCAGGAAACCGTGTAAGTTCTATAAAACTCCTCAGAGCTACAAGGTCTCTTGGATCCCAAGGCCCATTTCCCTAACGGGCTGATCAACACCCCCTCCTGTAATCAGTATTCAAACGTAAAATTCACCACCCTGCCCCTATGAGAACATTATTTTTAATTTTGGATCACCTAGCACTGAAATCAGTGAATTTAGTCTAGTGGCAATATTACCTGATGTTCCCAAATTCAGTGCAAACACACACACACACACACACACACACACACACCCCTTTCATGTGCTATGGTGGCTTAACATCTGACAGAAAGAAGAAGAAACTCACACTTCAAAAAGAATCTCCAAGTACCTGCCTGGGTACATTCGATTCTTGCTAAAAAGTAGATATACAGTGTACTGTTTCTAAAAACAGCCTGGATATAAAAAAATTAGATTCAGTTCCTTGTAACAAGATGTCATGCCGATGAGCTAGAGGTTAATTACCAGAAGACACTAACCAATCAAGGCAGATTTCAGTTGTAAAACTGGGCTTTAAAACTGTAATCATAAAATTACAAGCTAGTAGGAACTAGACACTACTTCCCACGTTTAACCGTTTGCCCCCTTCTAAACACACACACACACGTGTGTGTTCATATTGTTCCAGCTGGACCCATGTCATCAAAGAACTAGACATGTTATAAATGTGCAGTTTGAAATGATAAATGATTAGAATTGTAAGAACTCGGGTAAGGGATGTCCATAAATTAGACACGGGACATGTCTAGTCACATGCCTTAACTGGGGCATTTGATCAAGTAGGAATTACTCCGGCCTCAACTGCTGAGCAGGATCCTCTGTATTTGAGCGGACTCTGATAGGATTCCCCTAGTCTCCTCTGTTTACTGCCCTGAGAAGAATGCCAGATCTCTGTACCACGTATAAACTAATCCCCAAGGTAGAGAAAAACTTCCTACAGTTTAAAAATTGAATTTAACTGCCATATTATCTGTGACAGACCAATCAGAAACTGTATGTGCACGCAGTATATAAATAACTTCTACGTAGGAGTTTTATACAGAGAGGTTTTAAATATATATAAACTCACTTTGTGACAAAAAGTGCTTTCTGGGAAATAGCAGCAGTATGCTCCCCAAAGTTTATCAAGTGGTCCCTAATAAAAATGATAGGAGTTTACATATACTGAATATAGACTAACGCCTCTAGACTAGATTAAAATTAAATGCCGTCGCATGGTGATAAGACAGTTAGTACTATCCACTACTACCCAGTACAGGAAAAAGTTTTAAATAGAAAAGCATTTTACTTTATCTTTAAGAAATAGAAGATTGCATTTCAGCTTTAAGTTAAAAAAAAACGACACATGAAAACCCTTCTAACATCATGAGCAAAGCAAGCAAGTCTCCTATCACCACCCTTACTCAGCCACTGCAATAAGGCAAGAAAAGAGATTAAAAGGCATACAGATGGGAAGGAAAGAAGTGAAACTGTCTTTATTTGCAGAGGGCCTGTTGTTTATGTAGAAAATCATAAGAAATTCTACTCCCCAAAAACCCCTCTTAAAACTACTAAGTGAGTTCAACAAGCTGCATCTTCATATGCCAGCAATGAACAAAAAAATTAAATACTTAGATACAACACCCGGGTTTGCAATTTGAAAACTACAAAACGAGGGACACCTGGGTGGCTCAGTCAGTTGAGCGGCTGCCTTCAGCTCAGGTCATGGTCCCAGGCTCCTTGCTGAGTGGGGAGCCTGCTTCTCTCTCTGTCTCTGCCTGCCATTCTGCCTGCTTGTACTCTCTCTCTCTCTGACAAATAAATAAAATAAAATCTTTTTTTAAAAATGAAAGCAAAAAAAAAAAATGAAAGCTACAAAATGATCATGAAAGAAATAAAAAGGAAACTAAAATAAATGGAGAGACACCATATTCAAAGAATAAAAGACTCAGCGTCATAGAGATATCAGTTCTCCTCCCCCAATTGATCCACAGATTTATTGCCATTCCTAGCAAAATGCCAGTATGATATTTTAATATGTAGACATGTTTATTCCATTATCAAAAGGAAAAGGACTCTAATAGTTAAAACAATTTTGAAAAAGAAGAATGAAGTGGAACGAATCAGTTTACCTGTTTTCAAAATTTACTACACAGCTACATTAATCAAAACTGTGTGATATGGCATATCAATGGAGTAGACCCACACATTTATACATGACTGATTTTTGACAAAGGTGCAAAAACAATTCAAGGGGGGAATGGTAGCTTTTACTAAAAATGATGTTGGAGTAAGTAGACATCCCCAGGCAAAAAACAAAAACAAAAAAACTTCAACCTAAATCTCATACCTTATAAAAAAAAAATTAACTCAAAATGGATCATGGGCTTAAATGTAAAACATAACATTATAAATCTTTTAGAGAAAAAAACAAACCAGGAAAATCTTGGGATCTAGTGCTAGGCCGAGTTGTTAGACTGGACATTGGAAGTGAAACCATAAAAGGAAAATTGGTAAATTTTCTGACTTAAATAAATACAATTTAAATAAAATTCAATAAAAAATTAAAACTTCTGCTCAGCAAAAGACCTCGTTAAGAAGATGAAAAGACAAGCTACATCCTGGGAGAAGATGCTTATAAACCATGTATCCAACAAGGGACTAGTCTCTGGAATACTGAAAGAACACTGAAAACTCAACATTTAAAAAAAAAATCCATTTAGAAAAATCAGCAAAAGACATGAATACATGCTTCACCAATGAAGATATATTGATACACAGAGAGCAAATAAACACATGCAAAGGTGTTCCACATCATCAGCTACCACGTAAAGGCAAATTAAAACCACAATGAGGTATCATTTACATCTATCAAAATAGGCTAAAATAAAACATAGTGATAACACCAAATGCTGGCAAGGATGTGGAGAAGCTGGGTCATTCATACATTGCTGGGGGTTATATAAAATAGAACAACCAATCTGAAAAGCAGTTTGGCAGTTTCTCAAAAAATGAAGCATGTATCTAGTATTTTACCTAGCAACTGCACTCCTGAACAGTTTTCCCAGAGAAATAAAAACATGGTCGCACAAAAACCTGTACATGAATATTTATAGCAACTTTCTAATAGTCAAAAACTGGAAACGATCCAGACGTTCTTCGTGCGGCGAATGGTTAAATAAACAGTGGTACATCCCCACCACGGGATATTACTCGGGAATAAAAAGGAACATGGGATGAATCCGGGGGGAACTTAGATGAATCTATGGGGAATTAGTCTGAGGGGAAAAAAGGAGTCCCCAAAGGTTACATACTGGATAATTCCATTTAAAGAGCATTCTTAAAATGACAATGTTTTAGAGATGGAGAGATTATTTGTAACTAGGATTAAGGAGGGGGCAGAGGAGAGGGGAAGTAGGTATGGCTATAAAAGGGCAATAGGAGAGTCCCTTGTGTGATGAAAATATTCCATATCTTGACTGTAACCATGTCAATATCCTACTTTTGATACTGTAACACAGTTTCACAAAATGTTACTATTGGGGGAAATGTGCACAATGGTCTATTATTTCTTCTAACCACACGTGAATCTATAATTATCTCAAATTTTTAAAAAAGGTTTGATGGAAAAAGGGCTTTCAACAACAGATAAGTTAACTCCCCCTTCTCCAGCAGCCTAGACGGACAAGCAACTTCTCGCAAATCCCGATGTCGGCCATCCAGATGCAGAACATATTCTGCCCGTGCCTTACTACTTCATCAAGAAGTCACAGCTCCAAAGAGGTGAATGTTTAAGTCTCTATTTAGAAATCCCATCTTTAAGTGAAACCGCATTTGTAGCAAAAGGTCTGTTTCTGTTATAATCTCACTTCTGGGATTATATGCTGTGAAAACAATAAAGGAAGAACTCAAAAAAATAAGCAATCCTAGTACTTAGCACCGAAGAATTTCTAAGCCGATTACTAAGCAACTCTCTGAAGAAACAAGCCTGTTTTAAACTAAAAGAATGCACACCCAAGACATGTTTATGGCAGGGTTATTTGTAATGCTAAAAAACTGGGAACAACCAAGGTGCCTAATTTCGAGTGAGTAAAGAAATTCTGCCCATCATTCTAGCATGATGCAATGGTTAAAAACAAAGGGTAAAGGGGTGCCTGGGTGGCTCAGTGGGTTAAGCTTCTGCCTTCGGCTCAGGTCATGATCTCAGGGTCCTGGGATCGAGCCCCGCATCGGGCTCTCTGCTCAGCAGGGAGCCTGCTTCCTCCTCTCTCTCTGCCTGCCTCTCTGCCTGCTTGTGATCTCTGTCTGTCAAATAAATAAATAAAATCTTAAAAAAAAAAAAAAAGGAGGATGGATTTTAAAAAAATAATAAAGGGTAGATCCACACCCACTGACAGTGAGTTATAATCAAGGTACATAATTAAGCTGAAAAAAGGTAAAGATTAATGCAAAGAATGACCCCATTAAAACTGTATAATTTAATACAATAGAATATGGGTGCCTGGGTGGCTCAGTGGGTTAAGCTGCTGCCTTCGGCTCAGGTCATGATCTCGGGGTCCTGGGATCGAGTCCCACATGGGGCTCTCTGCTCAGCGGGGAGCCTGCTTCCTCCTCTCTCTCTCTCTCTCTGCCTGCCTCTCTGACTACTTGTGATCTCTCTCTGTCAAATGAATAAATAAAATCTTTAAAAAACAAAAAAACAATAGAATATGTTATATGTGATATAAATGAGAGAATATTTCAAAAGTTATTTGTGAATAAAGACTTGAGGGGGAGAGGGATGGTGAACCGGGTGGCTGAAGGAGGAATGGCTTTACGCTACACATTTAAAAATGTATTCTCGGGGCGCCTGTGTGGCTCAGTCATTTAGCGTCTGCCTTCGGGTCAGGTCATGATCCCAGGGTCCTGGGTTCAAGCCCCACATCGGGCTCTCTGCTCAGCAGGGTGCCTCCTTCTCCTTCTCCCTCTCCCACTCTTGCTGCTTATGTTCCCTTTCTCGCTGTGTCTCTATCAAATACATAAAATCTTTAAAAAAAATGTATTCTCATTATAAAAAAAATCAATCACAACACACAAATTTAGATTTCTATCAACTATGAATAAAATGGGGTGTATTTTCCACAAAATTCAACAGGGTTAAAAAAAAACCAGTTACTTCCTCTAATATCCTCCCCAAATTCACAGATTCCAGGTTTTATCCAAATCTGTCACTGAATTGTTCCTTCTTTAAAAGGTGAGTAGATCAGGGACTCTAAAAACTCAAGTCTTTCAAGGAATCGTGTATAGTAACAAGAAACGTATTTGCTAAATGAGGTTTGAAAAATGCTGATTAAAACAGACACAGGAAGGGAATATAGTAAAGAGCCTTTGACTTGGCCAGTGCAGGAAAAGATGCTCTGTGAATCTCAGAGTTTGAGAAATGCTGACCTTGTCTCCCATGCCTTTGCCATATCACAAAGCTGTCCGTATTATACATCAAGTCAACAAAGACGAGAAACGGACCCAATACGGTGGCACAATGATAGTGTGGAGCGCTCTCCCAAGTACAAGGCACACGTGATGTGCGTATGCAAATAGAGGAGTTAAAATCTGCAAGGTATGCAAAGTTCCTAGCGGTTTAAATATTTGCTCTACCATCTGGTTTATTCTATTAATTTACCGAGGCAGATTAAATGGGATAACTCATTATTTCTCTTCAAAAAGGAGTTGATAAACAGTAAAAAATACAGCCAAGTATACTTCACAAAAGTCCGGTTAAGTAATCTAAGCTGATAACAGAGAAACTGAGTTCTACATGTCCTAATCAGAGTCTTCACCAGTTCTACGATAGTGCTCCTTAAAAGGTGAAATCTGGGGTGCCTGGGTGGCTTGATTGGTTAAGCATCCAACTCTTGATTTTGGCTCAGGTCATGATCTCAGGGTCCTGGGAATGAGCTCGGTGTCTGCTTGGGATTCTCTCTCTCTCTATCTCTCTCCCCCCTTTGGCCCCTCCCCCCTGCTCATGGGCTCTCTCTCTCTCAAGTAAATAAACCTTTTTTTTTTTTAAGTTAAAAATCTTCTAATGGCTTTAAATGTAACCTGAAGTGCAACATCAGTAATTTTGAGGGGACATTTAATTCTAACAAAAGCCATCAGGCAAACCACCTCCATTTTTTCCTTTTTCCCCCAAATTTTAAAAATGTGCCCCACCTACTGAAGCTTCAAGATAAACTTTAGAATCACTTTATCAAGGTCCAACAAATTGCAGAGGCAAGAAAGTAGTTTTTAAATTACAAATCCAATTGGGAAAGAGTGACATTGGTAATAAATAGTCTAGCTTTCCATCTAGGAAAAAATACATTTCGTTTTATTTCAATCTACTTTTTCTGTGTTTCTCAGTAAGATTACGCAGATTTTCCATAAATACGTCCGCACATTTCGTATTAGAGTTATTCCTTGTTATCTAGATTATATAATTAAAAAGAAACACACTGTTATTAATTCCAAATGCATTAAGCAATTCAATTAAGTCATCCATCTAAACCTTAAGGGGATCCTTCAGGAGCTAACCTGCTCCTGAGTGAATAGTGAGGGATGATTTGTAATTAGCATCTTAATTTCACCTGTAAATAGGAAATTATGAAACTCTTCAAGATACTTAAAAGAGTTCAATCAAGTAGGTTACATATTCACCTTATAGTCTTATTTATTGTATTAATTTACATTGTCCAGAATTATTAAATCAAGAGAATACATTGCAAACACCTAGAATAGCATCTGACATGCAGAGATAGATATTCGATGAACACGGATGCCTGTTGTTGTTACACCGAGGAAAACATCCACTGGCTCCATTCTTGGCCACTAACTTTGAACAGATGGCATTGAAGTGGATGAGGTGTGTCTTTTGCATCGAGCCCTCCGCACCTCCTGTCTAGAGGCTGTCCTCTGGCACAGGACTCCCCAGATGACAGCCCCATAAAGCTGCCTGCAGGTCCCTACAACACCAGGACCTCCCCAAGCCAGAGAGCTCGGTGAGGGTTTTAATGATCACAACAGAACAGGGAACTCCGAGTCCCCACGCAGACTTGCCCACAGAGGCCTGGCAGGAAAATTCCACTGCTCATTAACTCATCTCCGACCTTCCTTTCTTTGCTTGGGCTCGCTCTGTCCATCTTCACCTCTGTTCTGCCCACACATGCAGGACAGGCAGCCCGCTCACGTGTTCCCTCTACTGGAGGGCAGGCTGTGGTCCCAGAGTTGCTGCAGCCCTAGCCCCAGCTCCCTTGAAGGTCATCCTCGTCCATAAAAAAGGCCACCTCATTTGCTGCTATGTTATCACCACGTCTGACTCCCAGAGAAAGGGCTGGTGTTTTTTAATGAGAGTTCTGCCTCAGGAAAGATTCCGAGATGTGTCACTGGAGAGGGCAGAACTTCACACTGGTTATCCCAAGCTTAAAAATCAGTCAAGACGTCTAACGAGCTATGCCCCTTGAGCAACTTACTTTAACCTCTCTGTGGCTCGGTTTCCTCACCTATAAAATGGGCACAGAAGTAATTTACCTAACGAGGTTGAGGATTAAGTAAACTAGTATTTTGGAAGCACTGGGACCTAGCATACAGCAGTCCTTTGTAACTACTTCTTGAGGGGCTGAAATAAAATAAGCAAAAGTCTACCCTAAACTTTAAGAGGTTTTTTTTTTTTTTAAATCAGTCCAAATTCTAGAAAGTGAAATTTTAAAATCAATTTCGTTTTACAAGTCATTACTAAACGTGGGGTGCTTCCACACATTCACTTGTGCTGGATTACATAACAGACAAAAAACTTATTCTCCTGGGAATTTCCAGAACCCTGTAGCACAGCCAAAATACACTGACCTTGAATACATTGTTCTTGAACAAAGTGGATGTACTGAACACTGAATTGATGTTACTACTTCGTACCTAGCACACGGCGCTAAACGCTGTCGTGCTCAATTATCTGACAGTGATGCCAGTACGTAAGAATAATACATAATTTTTAATCTTATTTGAAATGTATTATGCACTGCCGGAGCACTTACACGACACCACTCTTCTGCTCCTCATGGTTCGCTATCTATTCATCAGCAGAAAGACAGCTGGTTTGGGGCTGCTGGTGGGTTTTTCCATTGTTTTCGAAAGACAGAGAGCTGCCCACGTGGTAGCTTAGAGAGATGCTAGTCACTGGATGATCAGTCACTGGAAATCACGCAGAAAAGGTCACCACCAGGGATCTAACACAGGGCTCTGGGAGCGCCCACCGTGGAGCCACTACAAGGCTGTTGCTCGGTCCTGGGAAGGTGGCTTCATACAAAACAAATGTGCAAGGAGGTAGTTATTCAGAAGGGAACAGCCTCACTTGCTTACGCTGTCAAAAGGAGCAGATTCAGGGGTCCAGGGGAGCTGGCCAGAGTCACATGGCCAGAGACCAGTGCGTGTCCACCCAGCCCGGGGCTATCCCCACTCTCCTCCCTTGGAAGGTGTCCCTCCTGTTGTCAAGGAGTCTATGGACTAGAGTCTGAAAGCCTCTGTGCCCACTGGGCTTCTGCACTGTTTGGCTCAGCGTAAATCCCAGCCCCTGTCAGCTTCTCAGTCTTCTCACCTCTGAGGTGGAGGGGTGGGGCCCACGTCTGCCAATAGGAATGCCGGTCACAAGTCATGCATAATAAAACGAGGGACTGTAGATTAAGAAACCAAGTCCATAGCTGAATGTCAAGGATTGTGAGAAAGGAGCAGAAGGTATCCAGCCACTCTCCGTCTTCCAAATAATAAAACTGAAATCAAAGCAGCATCACCAAGTCTTATGGCTTCTGTTTCCCACGGGAGCTAAGATAACTCAAGGTCATGCAGCACGGCTGGGGGAGCAAGGGCCACCGGCGGACGCCTCTCTTCAGGGGCCTGCAGGCAGAGCTGGTCGTGCTGGCCCCTGGTCCCCGCTTATGTTCAGTTCAGGGGTATAATCGCCCGTTTCTGCTCCGTCTGCCTCCCAAAGACCAGTCCAGAACCTGATCTTCTTAAGCTCTGCTTTGTCTCTGCGGCATACTCCACCTGCCACGTAGCAGGTGCTCAATAAACGAAAGTAGCCCTCCCATCCCCAGCCCACCCACAGACCGAAATGAGGATAATAGCATCTACAGGTCTTTATACTACAAGGGTCTATTCTCCTCTCCCCTATTTCCCAGTCCATCCATCTAGACCCTACTGTAACAACCTCCATGTGGGACCCTAACAGCAAACTTGGGCTACTTTCCAGAAAAATAATGCGACAGTTCCAAGCGATGTCCCTCCACCTTCAGGGAGACTTCCTGCAGCTCTGTCTCCCATCTCTGGTCTTCTCTTTTCGTTAGGCTAAAATGCCTTTCTCTCCATGAGCTGTCGGGATATGCTTGCCCTTGCCTCACCGCTGGGATGGCCACGGTGTCCGCCATGACTTTGGCCAACCCCGTCAGTGGATATCACTCCTTAGCTGCTTTACCACTGACGTCAGTCTGGGAGGCTGGAGCAACCTGCGCCCTTGAGATTCCCCTTTCAACACCATTCCTTCCTCGGACAGGACACTAGCCTCCTGATATAGGCCAGAAGGCTAGGTCCTGGGCCAACACTTTATTTCTTAAGGCTGTTCCCTGTGCCCCACCTTCCTGCCACTCCCCCAAACTCCCAGACCCTGAAATGAATTCAAGGCAAGTTCTTCCCACTTTGGGAAATTATACCTAATAGTGCCTACACTTTAAACCTGCAAAGCACACACATCTCCTCTACCAAGTGCCAGGGTCATGTGAATGGGCCCACTGAAAACAAACCACACCAAGCAGCTCGAAGGAACGGCCACACTTGAGACAAGTGCAAAATTCAAATGCAGGCCATGATTAAGCCTTGAGTTTGCTTCCGAAACCCTTGCCGCCCCGCCCCGCCCCCCGCCCGCTGCGGTGACACACGTGGGCCGACACGGCATCTAAGCATACCCCGGGAAGCAGACCGCAGCCCTCCCTGGCGCCCGAGGATTACAGGGCAGGGCTGAACGCAGCGGCAAGAACCGAGAAACAAAGCCTTCTGTGAAACCAGAAACCACACAAGGTCACAGAAACAGCAAGAACTTGTAAATCCCAAAAGCCCTTCGGTAAGGAATTTTCCTAAGCACCTGTATCCAGTGTGGAACCGACGACAGGCCTGACACATACCTCAGGTGACACGAGCACAAGTTCAGCCTCCCCACCAGAAAGACCATTCAAGGTCATGAGCGACCGAGATGTGCTTCCCGTCGCAGGGTTATCTGTGGAGTGACCTCCAGGAACTGAACAAACCACTGCTTGGAAAACTTGCCTGTGAGGAGACAGACAGGGTCCTGGCTCATGAATGTGGCCTCAGGTGAGTGAAGGGAGGTCAGGGCGGATCAGTCCTGATAACAGGTGACTAGACCACACCTGTTCAGAGCCCCGGACTCAACCCAACCCGGGGCAAGGGGCTCGGGGGTGGGTGAGGGCAGCTGAAGAGGCATTTACAGTCACGCTTGCGAAGTCAAGTAGTTAGAAGGCAGCTTTGCTAATAACTAATAAGCCTTAAAAAAAAAAAAAGAAAGAAAGAAAGAAAGAAATACAATCTCTCCTGCCCCTCCTGCCCCTCCTGCCCCTCCCGCCCTCCCTCCAGGAGTTTAAGGAAAATCACCGCAACAAGAAAACCCAAGTCAAAGAGAAAACCCAAGTCGGTCAAAAGTTGCTTAAAGGAAGTGCAATTACGAGTGATTGAGAAAGCCTACCTATGATTAAAGCCAGAAAGAAGGCTGTGTACTTGGCAAATGGTTGGCAATGTATTTAAGCAAATACTCCCTCAACCCTCCGGGGCATCCTTCCCTCCACAACACACCTCCCTAATTTGCAGATCTGCTCAACAGGCCAGCGATTCTCAAAGTGCGCTCCAGGACCCGTGGCGGAGGGGTCATGGGAAAACTTGTTAGAAGACCTGCTGAGTCAAAAGCCGTGAAGGTAGGGCCAGTCAGGTGAGTTTTAACAAGCCCCCCGGGGGTTCCAGTCCCACAACCACACGTAGGGCAACTGCTGATCCCTGGCCCAGCCTCCACTCACAGCCTCAGACCCGGGGCAGAAGACCCTACCCCAAGGGCTCATCCACACGCGGGGCCTTGGGACAGGCCATAGGTGGCGTGACCGTGATGGCAGCCGTGACAGGAGTCCCACACCTGTTGAGGTCAGCAGTCTCTGAACTTGTTTGCACATGGTTCTCTCCGGGGAGCTTTGAAAATACGGATGCCCTCCCTGCTGGCTGACGGTCAGGGCCATGCAAATCAAAGCCACAAGGAGACATCATCACCTCACACCTGTCCAAATGGCGAGGATCCAAAGGAGAGAGGACAGTAAGTGTTGTGGGGATGTGGGGAAAAGGCAAACCGCATGCACAGTGGGTGGGAATGCAAATCGGTGCAGCCACCTGGAAAGCAGTACCCAGACTCCTCAGAAATTAACAACAGAACCACCCTCTGCTTCAGCAATCCCACTGCTGGGTATACGCCCAAAAGAAATGAAATCATTATCAGGAAGAGATAGCCGCACTCTTATGTTCGCTGCAGCATTGTCCGCAACAGACAAGTGGCAGGAACAACCTAAGTGTCCACTAATGAATGAATGGATAAAGAAAATATGATAAGCGTATGTGTGTATACGTACACACACACGTGTGCATACACACACACACACACACACACACACACAAATAACAATGGAATATTATTCAGCCATGAAAAAAGAAGGAAATCCTGCCATTTATGGCAACATGGATAAATCTGGAGGTCATCATGTTAAGTAGGCCAGACAAAGACTGCACGGCATCACTTACATAGAGAATCTCAATACAATGTCAAACTCAAGAAACAGTAGAATGGTCTGTTTTCCTTATAAGGAATCTGGGGCTAAGACAGGTTAATATTGTACTCAGAGTCATAGAGCCCCCAAATGGAGCCAGAACTCACAACCAGGGCTCCCTACCTGGTGTGTGAGCTTGGCCCCAAGTTCCCTGAGCTACAAAGTAAGCAAGTGAGACCCCACTTCCTACCCCTGATCTAAGACCCTATGACCAGCTAGTACATTTCTTCCTGTTTTTAAAAAAAAAATTAAGTTAATTGTGATGAAATATACATAAAATTTACCATCTCAACCATTTTTAAGTGTACAGTTTACCAGCATGAAGTGCATTCACATAGTTGAACAACCATAGTCAATCATCATTCATTCATCTCCAGAACCCTTTTCATCACCTTGTAAAACCAAACCTCTGTGTCTATTAAACACGAGCTCTCCATTCCCCTCCCCCAGCCCCTGGCAATCACCACTCTCCTTTCTGTCTATGAATCTGATTACCGTAGGTGCCTCATATAAATGGAATCAAACACTATTTGTCCTTTGGTGACTCGCTTACTTCCCTTAGCATAATGTCCTCTAGGTTCACCTATGTCCTGGCAGGTGTTGGAATTCTCTTCCTGTTTTAGGCTGAAAAATAGTCTATGTTTCTTCTTAAAGAAACAATTATCAATTTAAAAACTAAAGTCTATCATCAAGCTCTCCAATTCCCATTCCTGGGACTACATGCACCAGTTCTGTGATCTGTGGTAAAGGAATCCCTCAACCCTTTGTGGGGGAAATGTGCAAGATGTTCTCAATTTTCAATCACTGCATTGTATCTTGGACCAGGGGAATGCATTTTTGCAGCCTGAATCATGAGGGATTCAAGATGGTATTGTAGCCAGTCTCACTTAATATGCAACATTTCTAAGCACAGAAGAACTTAATCTGATTTGAGAGGGCTGAAGAAGGGCTCAGAAAACTGGAGTGAGTGGCCCTCCACTTTTAAGATCCTCTCCTTTTTATCATAGTATTACATCTAACCCATAGCCTAGTTCCTCACCTATTTCCAAATTGTGGCAGTTGACCAGCAATCAACTCCAAAGAATAAAAAGAATTGATTAAAACTGATAATAAAATAAAGGGGATTTGCTCAAAATTGAAACATAAAGAAACAGGGTGGGTTTCAGGCACAGTTTGCTCTGGGTTTCTACTCTGTGTTTCCGTGATTCTCCCTGTCCTGTCTCCTCACTGGCTTTGTCTTCAGGCTGGCATCCTTCATGATCATAAGATGGTTTTCGCACCAACTGGAGCGATGTGCAACCTTACACTCTCTTTCAGAACTTCTCTTGGGGTACTGACTTTATCCCTTATGATCAAGTAAGAGTTCACAGGTGCTTTGATCTTCCCTAACTATGTGTATTTTTATAACACTGAACTTCCAAGCCAACAGCCACCATATTTATCTTTTAACAAATGACAATCAGTCTAAGCCCTGAGTTTTGTACAGTCCCCAACATTCTCTGGATGGGAATCCATCTGGGGGAGGGCGTGGAGACATTATGAAACAGGAACTGCTTATCTAGCATGGCAACTACAACAATAAGAAGAAGTATTTGGCCACTGTAGCCAGGGAAGAAGACGCTCAAAATTCCCCACTGGAAATGGTTTTCTAACTCTCTTATCTATACTCAGCCAGCAGTGGTCTGAGGTAAGGATCATAACCAGGATTCAACTTCAGAAAGACACATGTAAATGGTCTCTATAAACTTAAATGTTTGGGGCACCTGGGTGGTGCAATTGGTTGAATGCCTAACTCTTGGTTTTGGCTCAGGTCTTGATCTCAGGGTCCTGGGATCAAACCCCACATGGGGCTCTGTGTTCAGCATGGAGTCTGCTTGAGATTTTCTCTCTCCCTCTCCATCTGCCCTTCCTACTCTTGCTCTCTCTCTCTCTCTTTCTCTAAAATAAATCAATATTTTTTTTAGAAATGTTAACCAGTGATTTGAATCAGGGAGTAGTAACGATGACCTCAGCCTGAGGAGAAGGGGAATGACTCTCCCCACTGGCCTTCCATATCCCCCCAGCTCAAAAGGTAGTGTAGGTAAGATCTTTACTTATCTGTCCTGAAGAAGTGACTACAGATCATGGCTGCTACTCCCATTCCACACTCCTCCTCCCGTGTGGACCAAAGTTTAAAAAAAAAAAAAAAAAAAGTATAACAAAAATATCAGTCACTTTCAAAAAGTTCCTTTTTCCAGGGACAAGAAAGTATTAATAAATCAACAAAGAAATAGTCACGAATCCACATTAGGAATTTTTAATGCAATGGGTATAATATTTATCTCTTACATTTTTTAAGTCAGAAAACTTACCATCCAACACCTGTTTCATGTTTTCAGAAAATTTCAAATTATTCCACAAATGTCATGGGGTCCTACCTTAAAGGAAAAAAATCATGCTTTCGGTTCAATGGAAATTCTGTTTATTCACAGTTCGGGGATCTCACTGGAGAAGCCCTCAGTGCGTGTGTATAAAGAACATAAGCAACGTACTCATTTTTAAAGAACTCAGCTGTGCAAAGGTCTTTCTTCACCTAAGTGGCTATGAACGCACCACTAGAGGGGAGACATTTAAGTTATTCCCAGGCTGTTGAAATACTAAAAGCCTTCCTGCCTACTTAACCAAAAAATTGCAAGGGGACCTGGTGGGCTTAGTTGGTGGCACATGTGACTCTTGATCACAGGGTGGTGAGTTCGAGCCCCACAGTGCGGGTGGAGTTTACTTTACAAAAAATAAATTTAAGGGCGCCTGGATGGCTCAGTCGTTGAGGGGCTGCCTTCGGCTCGGGTCATGATCCAAGGGTCCTGGGATCAGGGCCCACGTCCGGCTCCCTGCTCTGCGGGAAGCCTGCTTCTCCCTCTCCTGCTCCCCCTGCTTGTGTTCCCTCTCTGTGTGTCTCTCTCTGTCAAATAAATAAAATCTTTAAAAAAAAATTTTAATTTAAAATTGTAGGCAGGGTGGGGGAGAAAGGAGGAGGGAGGGAGGAAAGTAAGCTTGAGTCTCAGTAACCTCATAAGTAGGCTGCTGGTAAATACTTCGGGCTTTGTAAACAATTGCCAATAACCAAATAATGCCCACTTAAGCCTGCCCTTAAATTTTTTTCCTGTCCCTTATCACTGAAAATGTTCACTCTGAAACAAAAACCTTATCTCTTGCACACTGCCTGTTCACAGATGAGCTGCTGCAGGGAAACCTAAGCCCCACTGGGAGATCTGTTCTCTCCAAGATGCCTGTGGGGCTCACCGAAGATCTCTGCTCTGCGGGCAGATTCTGGCGTAATCAACGGCCTCACCTTCCACAACACTGTCTCCTGGGTATCGCTCCATATGAAACGTAGCTTACTGGTCAAAGCTGTGGCCTTGTCCCTCCTCCTTGGTGAACACACATGCCTGTGTAAGCACATACACCTGCACAAGAGTTCACTCCCTTCACAGGAATCAGGGAACCCCTAGGAAACCAGATAGTAAGGAAAAGGAGGAAGAGGGAAAGATGGGCAAACAGAAGGGAGGGGGATTGGAAGCAGCGTGCAGGAAAAGGAACCCAGAAATCCTAATTCACATTGTTCTCCAGAAAACTGCATGTCGGCTGTCCCACCACGTGTTAGAAAGAGAAGAGGACGATCTAGATGCGAGTGAGCTTTCCGGTCTCCATCCCGGGCACGTGGACCAAGGATGTATAGATGGTTGGAGTACACAGAAACAGCAAGGCGACCACCAACTCCCCCCACTCAGAGGGTCCCACCAGGTCCAAGCCCAGCCCCCACCAACAGTCCCCACTCAGAGCTTCATCCATGGGTTGAAGTCATTCTCCAACTTGAGCTGCTCAAACACAGTGCCGTGCAACTAGTAAGACAGCATCAGGACCCTCTTGTTGACTAGGGATTTCTACACATTTAGGGGGCAGAAAGCTCTTTGAGAGTTTAGTGATGATTTAGAGACCCTCTTCCCCAAAACAATGCATATCAGTTTTGATCCCTATTGAGGGGCTCATGGGCTCCCCATACTCTGAAGCTGTGACTCACCTCCCCAGTTCAAAGGTCCTCAGGGTAAAAATGAATGCCCAACCCATCTCTTTCCCCAACTTGTGACTCCTAACAGAGGGTCACTGGGTCAGTCTGAGGGCTCTCATTACCACCTCCAGATCTCGAAGTCACAGTGACATGGTGGTGATCCAGGATTCCACATCATAGATGAATTCCAATTTAGATGCTCACCAGGGTGCAGAACCAGGGTAGCTCTTGGAGACAAGGGGCTTGAGAAGCATCTAATGGGCACTTAACATCCAGAGATCTCCAGAGAACAAGGAATGAACCCAAAGACCCCAGCAAAGCTGAGACAACACACAGGCATAACCTGCGACGGAAGGAGAAGGACCATCTCAGCTCCCACGGTACAGGAATTTTGTCTGGAAACCCCTTGGCTCATGTGCCATGACATGTAAGTTAAAAACAAACAAACGAACAAAACAACAACAACAAAACCCCACAGTAATGGCTTCTGAGCATCAAAGTCATGCTGCTGGCTACTTGCAGGAACGTGGGAGAGAATCATAAACTCCCAAGCAAAATAAGACCGAGAAAATAACCATGTCGACAATGTCTAATGAAAGTGCCAATAAGCCGCCTTCGTCTCCTGATCTAATTAAACCTTTTCCACAAACGCCAGCAATCAATAAAGAATTATTTCTTATTCAATTTGGACTTCAGTATTAATTCCTAGTAGCGCAACACTCTGGGATCCTGAGAGCATCTGAGAAGTTCTGATCTATTTCTTCCAAGTGCAGAAGGAAGGGCTGATGCCAGGGCATCTCCTTACCCTCCCTGCTCATTTATGCAGCGCCTGTTGCTAGAGGGAGGGCTTCAAAGGCCCCCAGGAGCGCGCCTGGGCATATGGCTCCCGGACTCTTCCCAGAAAAAGAACAGAAGGAAGTCAGCAGAAAAGGTGAGAATAAGAGTTCGCTTCCATTCATTTTCTGACACCTTGTACTTGTCAGAGCAAAAATAGGCAGATCTGGCAACACTTTTAAAAGCTTGAAGTGATTTAAACAACACGACGCACAGCGCATCCCTTCATGGACCAGTCAGGAGATGCGCGCCGTGAGCGCAGAGATGGGCTACTTCTGGACACTGCTCGCTCCTGACAAAAATAGGAATTCTTTGTTTCACATTTTTCACAAAACTAAGCCGAATATGTATTTACACACATAAAAATGTGACTGATTCTTTTGATACAGAAATCTGTGTCAGAGGAGCTAAAACAACGGGTGACATCAAATAAACTATTTTTTGCAAAAGATATCAAAGCAGATTCACATTTCCACTAAATTTATTAATAGGTAAGCTCTGAGGGGCCAGAGTTGTGGCACTCTTTCCTTTTAAATCTGAGACCTCTGAGGGTGCCTGGGGGGCTCAGTTCGTTGAGCATCCGACTCTCAAAACTCAGCTCAGGTCTTAATCTCAGGGTCATAAGTTCAAGCCCCACGCTGGGCTCCATGCTGGACGTGTAGCCTACTTAAAAAAAAAAAAAAAATCTGATACCTCTGGAACAATACCACAATGTAGAAAGGGCATCTGATGAATATTTTCTTTGGAGAGACTACCTATTGACTGAAATCAGTTACTAAAATCAATCAATTAATCAATCAATCATCTCAGTGCAGCTGAAGGTGTCAGGAGACATCGTAGGTCCCAAGGTTGGTATGTATGAGAAGAGAAGCTGTGGGTTTTCACTGGGCAACCAGGGGGACAAAGAGGCCACCATCTCCTCCAACAGTTTTGTTTCTCTAACAAAAGTTTGTCTTATCCATCAACCTGAATTTCTACCTCATTGCTAAAAGGCACACGCCACTCGGCTACAGTCTGCAGACATAGGAACTCCGGGAATTTCTATGATTTAGCAACATTCTCAGGAAAACATCACCCCCACACAAACACACAAATATTCAAACAATGCTAAGGATCTGACTTGGGAGATAGGACGGGCACAGTGCTTGCCTCTTCCCGATCAACCGCGCCCACCGGAGGTGGCTTCCCCAACCAGCCAGCGACGCCGGCTGCCTAGGCAAAACCAAATGGTTTTAGATGGAAAGTTCCGTTCGCGTTCACTACCCCTCTTCATCCTATTTTAAGTAAGAACCATATGTTTTAATCCATTAAATTCCATCATGTCTAAAAACATTTATCTTGGTAAAAACCTACCTCCAAGATCCTTGCACTTGCAAACTGTTGAATACCGACAACAAACACTATTTCCTGCGTTATGTGAAACATTTATAAAACTTTTCCACTACACGTTTATCTTCAAACAGCTTTTAGAGGGGAAAAATGACCTTACTTTTGGTCCCGATTTTTCTAAATTCTGTGGAGAGGTAGGAGACAACACAAACCCATCCAACCAGATGATGGTGGTTCTATCTCATGGACCAAGGCACTCTTTCCTACTGATGGCTATAGCAACCCTGGCAAGAGTGGCACTCTTAGACAGATCCGCGGCATGGAATTATAGCCTACCTGGAAGAGAAAAAATGGAGCAGAAAAATCCATGCTCAGCAAAGATTCCATCCATCGGAGCTATTCAATATAACACTATTAAGATCATTCACCCCCAGTACGCTTATCAAGAGATTACATGAAGCACCTAATGCATGCATGTAAAAATGAGCTATTTCCAAAGAATGATCCAGAGAACACAAAACAAATACAGATGGGAAAATTAATGATCCCCAGTGACCACTCCAAAACACATATCTGGGTTTCTAAGAGCTCAGAGAGCACCACTGGGAGGGTAGCCAACTACGTGGGGAGGGTTCAGGGTTGAAGGCATCCCTGGGGGAAGCCCATTCCGACATCACACAGTGCCAGATGATGTGGCTGGCTGGATGTGTTAGAGTTCTTCTACAAACAGAATTATCCATTTGTTACTTGCTTAAGTAATCTCCTATTGCTATTTTCACAGAAATTTTAATAAGTTAATTAATTCAATACAGAATTATAGGTATAAGATGATCATGACAAAATAATTCAGAAAAAATCAGTAGGCTTGTTTCCTACCACCCACAGGAACTGTATCAACTTTGGCAAAGGTTGACACTGTGAAATTTTTTAAAAGTGGACTAAAAAGTGGACACGGGCATATCAAGACGGGTCCTTGAGGACCCACAGAGAGTTATATGATCAAGAAATGAGTAATTCAGTCACCAAGTACTCAAATCCTACAGATGTATTAAGAGTATATCTTAAGATAGGGTGCCTGCCTGGCTCAGTCAGTAGAGCATCTAACCTGATCTCAGGGTTGTGAGTTCAAGTCCCACACTGGGTATAGGGATCGCATAAATAAATAAAACTTAAAAAAAGAAATAATATACCTTAAGCTGTCTTAAGAATGACCCTAAAAAAACAAAAACAAACAAACAAACAAAAAAAAACCCACCACAAAAAGAACGATCCTTGAAGTACAGAATATAATGATTTATTATCTTTCAACAGATTAAAGATCTCATATTAACCATTCAGAATACTGAAATTTTCAGAACACCCACTTTGTCCTTATTTTGCTGAAGTACATAAGCGCACTATGCAGAAAAGTGAGGAAAAGTGGGTGTGGGAATCGAAAGAAGTGTGGTTTCACAATCTGCACAGTTTGGTGGGAGGGTACAAAGATTTCCAGGGATTTGGAAAGCCTGATGGAATTCAGCTCCTCACTTGCGTGCCGGTCAGTCTAATAGTACTGAGTTTATTTAAGGCTCAGAAATAATGAACTGGAGAAATTCTGGTTCAGTGGAAAATGCTTCTGGGGTACCCATATGACCGAAGAATACAGGACGCTTGCATGACCCTGTGCCCACCTATGGTTCAGCCTCACTCCCTCCATGTGCAGCTCCCAGACCTATACCCTACCCGGGGCTCTGCTCTTCCCCCTGCCCCAGCCCGGTCCCCCAGCTCTGCCAATGCCACCCCAGATAATTAGAAGCCTTCTCCATGTGCATGCCACCAGGACATCCACCACGAGCAGCTCAGCACCAGCCTGGAAGTCTGTCCCAATTCTGACAGAATTGTCCCAAAAGTCATCTCCCCCGGCCCCGCCCCCACTGGACTGTGAACTAGAAGATGGTCTCTGGGGGTGATGCCAGGTGCATGGCTGGTCCCCAATACATGTTGGCTGAGAAATGAGCTGTGAGATCCTGGGGAAATTTTTCTGCAATGCTACACTATTGTAAAGAATGTAGCCATTCTAAGTTAATGTAAGGTTAGCTTGAACTATAGAGATAAAAGTTACCTCGTAACTGTTAGAGATCATCTGTTTAAAGTGCTCTCACTTCTACTGTTCAGACACATTCTAACTAACCATCTCTAAAAAGTGTTGGCATGACTGTTCAGTTTCTGAGAGGGAGAAAGACAGAGAGAGATAATGTACTCACTGTGTGTCCAGCCCAGGATAAAGACTGAGATGTTGAGTCCTGAGTTTATGCAATAAAAAGCAACTCTTGTGGATAAACACAAACGTGGTATATCCATACAATGGAATATTATTAGACTGTAGAAAAGAACGAAGGGCTGATACATGCTTCACCATGAATGAGTCAGTTCATATGAAGTGTCTGGAATGAGTATATCCATAGAGACAGAAAGCAGACTGATGGCTGCCAGAGGCTGAGAAGAATGGGCAACACCGAGCGGGGAGCAACTACTGAATGGAAACAGGGTTTCCTTTTGGAGTGATGACAATGTTTTAGAAAGAAATGTCGGCTGCACAGCACTGTGAATGCACCAAATGTTGCGGCACTGTTCACTTCATGTCCTTAATGATATGTGAATTTTATCTCAATAAAAAAAATAATAAACTTGCTTTTTTTTAAAAAGCAAATCTTTCATCATTCACATCAGAAAAAAAGTCTTCCAACATACTCTCAGTGGCTCTGAAAACACACAGGCACCTCCTCGGTGGAGATATGGATTTGTAAACAGCATAAGAAATTATCATTCAAACAGTGTCGTTAAGAACATATACGGGAAATTGTTTCAATTAAGTTCAGTATCCTCTGTTATTCTATTATCTCTAAAAACTCTTCACAATATTTATAAAGTGCCCCCTTTCCTGTGCTGAAAGCCTCTATTTGGAATGAGATCTAATTTCCCTTATTTGGTAAAAGTCCCCAGAATTCTCCTGTATGTAATGCCTTTGCAGCAAACACCACACCAACATTCTATGTGTTACTCATAAAGGCTGATGATTTCAGCATCTGAATAATTTATTTTTTGCTTACAAAACTTCTCTTTTTTCTTCTGTGATGATAAAGGTAGTGTAACAAAATTTTTTTCAGAGAAAAAGCTTATTTGTGACTATTCCTCCATTCTGTTATAAATTATAACACTCTTGGTGGCTTTTTCTGATTAATAAGGAGAAAAGTTACATACCAGTTCAGACACAAAAGCCTCATGCGATTAAAAGCTCTACTTCGACACGAAAGGCTGATTCCGTAGTGAAGTAGACCGAAGGAAGAAAAGTTGTTAAATATGCAAACTGAGCATCTATTTATTGCTAATACGGCAGCCACGAGAGCAAATCAGATGCAATGCCAAGGGTTCCCATCAACAGTATTTTCTCCGGGGGCGCCTGGGTGGCTCAGTCAGCTGGGTGGCCAAGTTGATTTTGGCTCAGGTCACGGTCTGGGAGTCGGGGAACTGAACCCTGTATGTCTTTGGGCTCGTGCTCCGTGTGGAGTCTGCTTGTCCCTCCCTCAGATCACATGCTCTCTCCCCACCCCCTCTAATAAATAAATAAATAATCCTAAAAACAAAAACAAAACAGTATTTTCCCCAGGATAATCAAAAAGCTGAAACATGCACCCTACCGAGCACACACACAAAGCCAGGCCCACTCCTGAGCACCCAGGATGGGAACAAATGCCCTAAAACCACATATACTCTCTCTGAGAACCACTCGCCTGAACAGGGTCATACTCGGCATCACAGCTGCAGGGCGCTGACAGAAGTGTACAGCCATCCCATATGCATCCCATGACTGAAAGTGTCTCCCACATTCGCTGTAATGTTATTCACAACAGCCAGGATATGGACAACTGAAATGCCTGTTGAAGGATGAATGGATCAAGGCCACGCGTGTGCACGCACACACACGCACACAAAAAACCCCCAAATATTATTCAGTCATAAAAATGAAGGAAATCCTGCCATTTTTGACAACCTGGATGAACCTGGAAAACATGAGACCAAGTGAAATAAGCCAGACAGAGAAAGATAAATACTGCATGATCTCACTTATTTTTTTTAAATTAAAGATTTTATTTATTTATTTGAGAGAGAGAGGAAGTCAGCACAGCAGGGGGAGGGGGAGGCAGAAGGAGAGGGAGAAGCAGGCTCCTCGCTGAGCAAGGAGCCCGATGCGGAGCTCGATCCCAGGACCCTGGGATCATGACCAGAGCTGAAGGCAGAGGCTCACTGACGAAGCCACCCAGGCTCCCCGTGAACTCCCTTACATGTGGAATCTAAAAAGTCAAACCTGTACAACCAGAGGGTAGAAAGGTGTTGCCAGGGGCTGGGAGTCAGGAAAAGGGGAAATTCTGCTCAAAAGGTACAAACTTGCAATTACAAGGTGAACACACTATTAGGGTCTAATGTACAGCATGGAGACTATAGTTAATACTCTATCATATACTTGAAATTTGCTTAAAAGGTAGATGGGAAGTGTTCTCAATGTATACACGGGAACGGCAACAATGTGCGGTGATGGATGTGTTCATTAATTCAACCGTGGCCATCACGTCACCATGTATACGTGTATTAAATCATCGCATTGGGCACCCTAAAAAACTTGGTTGTGCTGACCGTTGCATAATTCTGAATATACTAACAGCCACTGAATTGTACACTTTAAATGGGTGAACTGTATGGTATGTGAATAGTATCTTAATAAAGCTGTTACCAAAAATAATAATAATAATAATGGCACTGTATGCCATTTACAGGTACACAGGCCTGACCAACCACCTGCAGAGGAAGGTCAACAGTCCTCACCTAGTCAGGTGGCCTCTAAGGGACTCTTTGGCCCAAGCATTCAAAACAAAGGCATAAAAAAGGTTAAACCACTCACCCCAGTTTTAACAAGAGAATCCGTGCCAGGATTTAAGGTTACGACTTGGATGAGACTAAGATCCAGAGGTTTCTAAAGGGAACCCATACCGGTCTCAGGGTCAGGACCATTAACAAGCTTTAGAATGCTTCACACATAGGGGAAAGGTGGGTGGGGGCCAGGGGCAGGCCAACTGCTTCACACCAGGATGACAATGGACATAAGGCTTTGTTCTTTAAAAAAAAAAAAATCCCAAACAAGAATCCCAACCTTGTTAGTTACACAATGTCAACTGTGCTAAAAACAAGAAAACGAGCATGGCCTGGGGATGGATTCCTTGCTTTCCAAGATTTGTTTGTGACCCCTAATTCACAGGCTAGAGCACAATACTCCAAATTAACAAAATGGCAGAGGGAAGAATCTAAATCCATTGAGAAAAACGAAGCTAGAATGAAAATATATCTCCCTGGCTGGACTATGTAAGCTGAACACCATAGAAGATGTCCACAGTAAATAAGAAAAGCGTCTCCACACCCCATTTTGCACATTACAATGGTTTTCATTTCCTCACAAGTGTTTACTTTTTTCTTTTAAATTTAGCTTTAAATTTAAACTTTAAATTTAAAAATATCTGAATGCACGTGATCTCCCAAACAGAGAAATTAACCTTAGGATGGAAATGCATTTTTGAAAGATGCACTTTTTTTTTTAAATTTATAACTTTTTTTTTTGACTAGGTATTCACACAGTTTGAGAACCAAAACGCTATCAATAGGTACATATTTAGGAAGTAATCCTTTTCAGTAGTTTCTTATATGTGCTTCCATTTCTTGACGCCAGTGTCATAGTCACTGCACATGTACAAGAGTGACTGCTGTCATCAGACCAAGCCAGCTGCATCATCGCTAGAGGTGGGGAAAGGCACTGTGGTCCCCGTGTGGAAAGTCAGCCGTACACATCACCCATGCTCCGAAACTGGGAATAAATGTCAGGAAGGCGAGACTGGCTGATAAAACAGGTAAAGAATAAAACTGTGTGCAGTGAAGGCGTAAGTGTTGTCTGTTTCTCCCCCTAGACGATGAGCTCCCTGAAAGCAGGAACAAGGGTGAGTTCATCATGGTACCACCCCCCCCAACCCCTGCCCACACAGAGCATGAGGACTGGCGTATGACAGGTGTCCAATAAATGTTACAGGAGTGGATCTACCAATATATATTCCATCCTAAGGAGTTAGGGATTGAAGGGGACCTGAAAGAAAGGAAGGATATGGAGATACCCATAGAAGGCTTTTCTGGCAAGAACAATGGCTCATGCTTGGGTCAGAGGGGTGAGGGACTATTGCGTGGGAAGGCCACTCAAGCGTCTGCCTCAAAGAGCCCAGCAGAAAGGACAAGTCCCCACAAAGCTGTATGCAGGACAAGGGCATGTCTGGCCTCCATACCCTTGGCTCTGGCCAATGCACCCTGGCTGGTCTCAGACAAGCTCTGGAATCAAGTCCTGAGGGCTTCACCCCTGGCTGAGTCGGTCTCTGTGAAATGTTAGAGGAAGTCATTTCCTTACCTGCTCTGGATGTTCTTCCCTCCATATCCATTCCCCTTCCTGCCTCTTTAAGACTTCATAGCCAAACCCCCCACACACACATGGCTCTGGAATGTGCTCTTCCTCCCTCCTGACTCTGTCCCTGAAACTGATCCGGGACCCAGCAGAAACTGGAAAGCCACGCGGTGACAGAGCACCCTGATTCCCATGGGTGACAATGGCATGTCTCCATGAGACCTCAAGCCATCTGAGCCAAGGACAGTCCATAACAGATGTGCAAACACCCAAGTGTTCTGCTGCGCCCTTGCAGACAAGCCCGTGGGAGAACATTCTGGAACTCAGAGCTAGGGCTGCCTTGAACACAGAGCTTCTGAATCCCCGCAGCAGAGCTGGTCCCCAGCCACTGGTCAGATGGCACCTAGACCTAGACTTCACCAAGAGGATAGCTTGACTCTATGCTAAACTTGTCTCTAGTTTATTTGATATTTGGCACGAAGAGGCTATTCAGAGTATAAGTCACTTTAAAGAGTTTTAATTAATTAGAAATCAAAAAGCCAATGATACCAGCCAAGAGGAGAGTTGAGCAACAGTCTCCTCCCGCTTTTCATCACTTGCGATGCTCTTTTTGGCCTGTCTCAAATGGTGGGTCATCACCGGGAAACCAAAGAAACACAACTTCTTACATAACACCCTCCAAGCCGGGCAGAGACTGGGAGTTCCCAAAAACAGAATCTCCCATCTTGCCAAAAAAAGAAGAGATCCTAAAACCTCCTGCATGGCAGTGGAGAGCTGGAGAAGACACACTGCAGGCATCGCAAGCTGGAGACGGGCTGGCCTCCCTGCTTGTCCAAGGGCGGCCCAGCAGACGCCCACTGCAGAAGCCGGCTTGCACCCATCCACACTGACGCGCGCTCAGCTCGGCTGGAGGCGCACAAGGACCCGTGTAAATGGTCAAAGTGTTCGCGTCTCACAGTAAATAATGGCACTTGTATTACAGCTATCGTTATAAAAATCTGTAACACTTCAAGAGACCATTATGGGGCTATTAAAAAGATATTGCATTCAGTTTTCAAGATGACTTAGGCAGAATGCCATTGCTGTGGTAATTACTTTATTTATCACTATGTAAACGGACCTTACTGCTTCATTAAAAAAGAGAAAAATGATGGTGTTCCCTCGCACTAACCAGGCAAAAGTGGCAGCGAAGGCAGCAGCCCCGTCGGCAAACATTGGTGGACGGAGATAGGAAGCGAGTCTCTGAGGGGCAGTGCGACAGGCGGTTGACCCATCTGAGATGTGAAAAGCTTAGCACCTTTAAGGAACCTCACAAGGGACACCGTGGTTGAGCCTCACACGACGAGGGCAGACACCCGTGTTCACAGACTTGAATACATAGGCCTGATACGCAAGAATATTCTAAACATAATATGTACCCAAGGAATGCAAAAAAAGATACCTTGAAAATATTCAACTTGACCTGACATATTGCCCCGGACCCCTACCAGACATAAAGATAATAAAAAGTTTAAAAAAAAAAAAATTCAGTATGGAAGGGGTTAAGTAATCTGAGCTACATGCATAGCAACAATTTCCAGGTTCTTGCTTGTGTTGCCAATTTTGCAAGGACGTGTAACTCTTTCTGTAGCACCTCTGCAGTAACAGGAGTTCATCCAACAGACCACAGAGGAGGCCCTTCTTCTGGGATGCAAGGGAAGGTATTTCCCACGTCATCCCACCAACGTTGGACCAAACCGTGCCGGTACTTGGGCGCTTAAATCCTAAGATACTGAAAAATGGGGGAAACACACTTAATTCCAAAGACAAGACTGGCATGAAGATGAAGAATGAGCACACATAGTTTTAACCTAATGCTGCAGTCCTTTCTGGGGCGCCCAATGCCACTTTCTATAAATAGCCCACGCATATAAGCCATAAACACCTGCACAGAGATGCCGATACTAACACTCTCAAATTTGGGCCAAGCGGGTTAGGCATTTTGCCTCAAGGTTTTCAGCTGTGAAGAGAAGCAATGCCACCTTTCGCTGCATGTGTGTGTGTGTGTGTGTGTGTGTGTCTACACGCTTCAGCCATATAATTAATGTTATTAACAAAGATTATTCCATTGCTAGGATGTATTATTCTCTGAATCGAGTGATGCAGGGGAGAAGATGCTGGGGGTGGGGAAGAAGGGTAAGAAGTAGAGTCCTTTCGGTAACAGAACCGTACTCTGTATTGTGTTTCCTTTAAGGAATTATCCTCATTTCCACAATTAAATTAAGGGCAATCCCGCTCCATGGATGCATCCTTGTTCTCAGAGGTGTTTCCGAGTGCACATCTGTTTCCTACTTTCATCCCAAAGCACAGCAAGTAAAAATCTATTCTAACATGTTCTTTGTGGGGAAGATGGTGGCCTGAGTGAACCCTCCTGATCCTCCCTCCCTTTCCAGTCCGCTCTTGGAAGGAGCAAGGACAACTATCCAAAAAGCCTGCAGGTGTTAGGGGCTTCGGAGGCCCTGGGATCCCTAGTGTCTGCAGGAGAGACAGCAGGCATGGTTCTCCACGGTCTTTGTAGCTGAGGGCCCACAGGAAGAGAAGAAGCCTGGTGATCCTGCTCAAGCCACTGACCCAGCTAAAACCCAAGGGAGGGGGCTTCAAGGGAAGGTGGCGCTGTTCCAGGCTGGTGGCCAGGGCTGGCTGGGGACAGAGCACTGGCGCAGCGGGGGATCTCTTTTCTCACTGCTGTCATCTACCACCTGCCACTACCTTTGAGACACCAAGCTGGAAGCTGTACGGCTCCTGAGAGTAGCCATAAGCAAGCAAAGAAAAACCATGACCCACTGAGAAGGACACAGGAGCCCCAGGGAGGGTGACCAAGCCGAACTTCAAACAGCACCTACAGAAGTAAAACCAATCAGGCAGAAGAGAATGTTAATTAATGTAACATAATGAGAACGTAATGAGAACATACGTGGAGATGCAAGTGAAGCATAACAGCTTTGTGATTCAAAATAAAAAACCATTTAAAAAACCTAAAAAAAAAATAACAGGAAAGCATAAAGTCTCCATTAAGCGAGGTGAATAAATTGTGAAGATCTGCTATATAACACTGTCCTTATAGTCAACCATACTGTATGATACACTTAAAAACTCGCTAAGAGGGTAGATCTCATGGAAAGTGTTAGCACAACAAAATAAAATTTTAAAAATAAAAAATAAAATTCACAGAAAGTATCTATTGCTCTAGAGTATGAAATTAATGTTTTGGAGGATGAAGGAGAAGAAATGCACGGGTGCCTGGGTGGCTCAGCTGGAAGAACACGTGACTTTTTTTTTTTTTTTAAAGATTTTATTTATTTGACAGACAGAGATCACAAGTAGGCAGAGAAGCAGGCACAGAGAAGGAGGAAGCAGGCTCCCTGCTGAGCAGAAGGTCTGATTCGGGGCTCGATCCCAGGACCCTGATCATGACCTGAGCCAAAGGCAGAGGCTTTAACCCACTGAGCCACCCAGGTGCCCCAGCATGTGACTCTTGATTTCAGGGTCATGAGTTCGAGCCTCACATTGGATGTAAAGGTTACTTAACTATAAAATCTTAAGGAGAAGAAGAAGAAATGCACGTAATTCAAGAGTAAGGAATAGGAATATGGAATTCATGAGTCCGAAGATACGAAGCTTGGAGGACAGATCAAGGAGATACAGAGAGCTACACGCATTACAGGAGCTGGGCAAATGGGTATCCTGGTGGATGAACCAGTGATTGGATACTGGTGTGCTAGGAGAGAAAGTGTTACTTGCAACACTTAGTCACTGTTGGAACTGAAAAGAACGTAACTTTCAAGTTAACAAGGGAACTGTTAAATTAACACGGGGATTGAGAAACCCAAAACAAAGTAATAATATAAGGGACAACCACTGAGTAAGGTGAAAGCAATCAAGCAACATGTCTCAGTGATTACAATAGAAATGGACAAGGCAACATGTCCCCATGAAAAGACAAAACTGTCTAATACTGGATTTTAAAAGTCCAGCTCTGTTTAACAACAACAACAAAAAAGGGACCTACCTAAAACAAAGTGACAAGGTTTACAAATGAAGAGCTGAACAAAGGTATATCAAGCAAGTATAAATAAAAAGCCAGTAAGGGTGGCAATACTGAAATCAAAGGAAAATTCAAGGCCATCAGCCAGACAGTGAGATATTATATAAGGACAAATATGCAACCTGAGGCAAATGTAAGAATTATAGATCTTTATGCATCAAACAAAATGGCAGGTGAACTCATTAAGCAAAAGCTGTAAGAAACAGTCAAGTTAAAAAATTATAAAAGATAGTTGAACCTACCATTCAAGTTGACAGTTAATAACAAACAAGGATTTGGAGGCTCTAGTTGAATAGAATATCATCAGGAAGTTTGATTCACTCAATATAAAAAAATGGAACTCTGTGCTCTACAGAGGGTATGGTTTTTCAATGTCCACGGAACAATTAAAAATTGATCATATACTTAGACACAAGTAAACTTTAATGAATCCCTTCAGATGGAGATTTCAGAGCTACATCACAGATCATAACAAAATATCAAAAGAAGCATAAGGTTTAGGGATGTGCTTTGAAATAATCTCAGAGTCAAAAGGCAAATATTTTAATTACAAGCCATCTAGAAAATAACAAAATGATTAATTCTCCAAAACCAAAGGCACATAGCTAAAGCTGTTCCCAAAGAAAAGTAGTAGCCTGAAATGCTCTTACTTTAAGACTAAAAGGAAAATGAGATAGGCATTCAACTTAATAAGAACTAAGTCAAAAGAACAGTAAAAGTGAATTAATGAAGATTAATACTGAAATTAAAGTTAAAAGATGAATAAGAAATTGATACACGCAGTTCTTTTTTTTTTTTTATACACCCAGTTCTTTCAAGAAAATAAAATATATAAGCTTCTAACAAGCTTGATTAAGGAAAAAAAAGGACAAAAGCAAAAATATGCATGAGTAATGAGGAATAAGTTATTACAAGGAATACCAAAAAAAATTTATAACAATCTTATGTATAACTCTATTCACTAAACTTCAATTTGAGGTAAACTAATTCCCCTAGCAATTAGAAATTATCAAAATCCAGAGAAAAGGTAAAAGAACTGAACAGAACAATTTTAATTTATCCTGGAAAACTAAAGAATGTGCTTTAAAAGATTTCAGGGGAGAGTGGGGGAAGATACCAAACTCAGGTGGTTTTCCAGTTGATTTTTCATTAATATTTAAGAAATAGTTATTTCTTATATTGTGTTAAATGCTTCCAGACTCTAGAAAATGATGAGGTATCTCTTAAATCATTTTCAAAACATAATCGTAATATCAATATAGGATAGAACTCAAATAAGGAAAAACATCCAGACCCATCTCAAAACTGTAGTCATAGAAATTAAATAAAATATTAGCGAATCAAATTTAGCAACATATCTAAAGGATACCACACTGTAACAAATTCGGGTTTCTTCCAGGAATGCAAAGATGATTCAGTATTGGGAAATCTAATCAATGTAATTTATTACACCACAAAATAAAGGCAAAAGCTTTCAATTACATCATGCCCCAAAGGCATTTAATAAAATCCATCAACCTCTTTCAATAAAAATTAAAACATGAACAGATACACACAACTTAAGAAAGATGAATTATATTTTCCAAAACCTAACAAGCATATTCAATACTTACAACACTGTAATATTTTTATTAAAATCGGAAGAAAGATAGCAATGTTCTTTTCCACAGAAACAAACGTACCGGCAAACAAACAAGGATGGATATCTATATATATATACAAGTGAATTTACTGTAATCCTGTTTTAGTAGCAAAACAAAGCACAGGAAAACAAACAAACCCAAAGCAACAGGACTATTTGTCGACACAAGATGACTGGCTCAATCATAACACATCCATATTGTAAACTGTTAAAAGCTTAACTCTTATTGCCATATATGCAATATATGCAATAAAATGATATCCATACTTGAACAAAATGCTACATACAGAACACTCCATACAGAATATTCCATGTTAACAGCATGATCCCATTTTTAGGAACACCCCAAATTATATTATACATACGTACAGAGGTTTATGCTCTAAGAGAAAGAACGCAGTAGAGATTTTTCTATATGTATCTTTTATTTTTTATTTGCATCACTGTTTACTTGTTTACATTTTGTGAGAGAAACTTTTAAAGGGGTCCAGAAATATATATCCATTTTGACAGTACAAAGCACCTGCCAGGCGCACAGAATTTAGAAAAGAGATCTGCATATCGCAGCTTCTTGGAAGGTCAGAAGGGCCTTTCAGCAGGCCGCCTCAGATCAAGCTAGGTTTGAGTCCCAGCTTCACTTAGGAGCAAGTTTCTAAGTTTGAGTCTACTTCATCATCTGTAAAATGGGTACAGTTTCCCCCTCCCTTCATTGGCTCATCAAGAGGATTAAACTGTAGGTACATGACCTGCAAAGCTAGTCATTACTAGTGTCCTTTTATTACTTCTATCCTCTCAAAAACGAAGACAGAACGAAGTAACAAAACTTGCCTCCCCGTGGGTTTCCCAGGGCTGCCTGGCAGTCTCTAAGTCCATGGCTTCTGCTACTTCCAACTACAGCCAAACGTGTGTGAATTCCTTTCCAGTGTTACAAGTGCCGCCAGCGTAAGTGAGTCAAAGGTGACTGAAAATGTCAGCAGTCCTCACCTGTCACATTGGGAGTCGGTAACAACCACGACATCAGCCTTGAACGTCTCAACTGGTATTTAAAAAGCGGCAACTTCTCTCCAATATTCACAGGCAGACTGCTGGCAGAGGCCAGGGATTTCCTGGAGAAGAGTGCGTAAGACTCTTCTGGACAATAAGAAAAGGACAAAGGAGGCAGTGGTCGAGCCTTCCCCTTGCAACTCGCAGGGGCTGCTGCCGTTGGCTGGGAGAGGGGTGAGCGGAGCCTTCCAAATTCCAGGGGGACACGGAGAAGGAAAACATCAAGGAGGGTCAAAGCTACGGCTTCCAAGCTGCCTGGATTAATGAAGGGCCATGAAAGGCAGAAAAGAAAAAAAAAAAAAAAAACAGAAAAAGGGAATTTGGAGACCTCGTCATCTCCCTGTGTTGACACAGGATCCATTTTTTGTAAGACAGTCCTGGTTAAGTACAAAATACAGAAAAGAGGGCAACAAGGCAGGGAGTTAAATGGTGTGCTGAAAATACATTTAGATTTTCTAAAAAAGAAACACGGGGCTTCTCTGATAAATAAGGTGGCAGGAACACTACAAAGTCAAGGAGCAGATAGGGTCCCAACACAGAACGGAGAACGGCACAGAAGCTTTTTGCAACACAGTCACAGCCAAGAGCGAAAAGGAGAAACATCTCGGCTAAAACTGAAAGTATCTGTTCTCTATTACAGAGAGAAACTCACATCTTTGTATCTCAGATTCTCCAAGACACTTGTTCCATGATCCAAGTAATACGAAAAGGAAATAAAACCATCTGTAAGAAACACCGATTCAACATGGTTTTACTAACGGGGAATTCTCCACAACCTCCTCCCTGATGATAAGTTAAAAACTAAACAAAATGATTCAAAAGACACAATCTCATTAACTTTATAAATACGCTTCGCAAAAAGGTCTCCATGTACCTTTAAGAATTTATATCAAACTTTATCTGATTCTCGAGCCCCAAACATAGTCTTCATCTCATCTGAGTAACTGTTTTACTACTATTTTAGGTTTTTCTTCTTGAGTACTTGATACAAATTGAAATGATACATTTTCATTAAAAGTTAATTATGTATTATTTATAATAACTCAAAGTACCTTTAGTATCACATATATCACAAGGTTGAGCTATATCACTCACATGTAAAATACAGCTAGAGGATAAAACTTAGATATCATTAAATTAATAAACACTCCATTCCTTAAAAATGGGTTTACATCAAAACGACTCCACAGGTGGCAGGACCCATTAGCTACGATGGCCATATGTCCTGAGTTTTCAGTTACCTATCCTGATTTTTATTTAAAATGACTTGGTTTGGGGTTCAGAAAACAGTCATAAGCAGCTCAGTGGGTTAAATCCTCTGCCTTTGGCTCAGGTCATGAACCCAGGGTCCTGGGATCGAGCCCCGCATCGGGCTCTCTGCTCAGTAGGGAGCCTGCTTCCCCCCGCCCCCACCCCATGCCTGCCTCTCTGCCTGCTTGTGATCTCTGTCTGTCAAATAAATAAATAAAATCTTTGGGAAAAAAAAGAGTCACAAATGCCAAAAGTCCACAAGTGAGTGTTTTGTTAAGAGCGTCGTCTTGTTACGGGCTAATATAAAGGGGAGGGAGATCTGGAAGGGCAAATACTCAGGCCACGTGTCTGGACAGTTGTCTCAATGGGTTTCGAGACCACCTCAATTCAGGACCCAAAGAACTAAGTCGGTACAAACTGTGTATGTTGGACTCCTGAGAAGACCTAGCCCGATGCTCTAATTCCCATGTAAACAAACACTAACATGGGCTGACAAAATAAATGTATAACATAAGTAGTAAGGAGTTTATATTATACACATTGATTATAAAGAGGATTGACTTAGGCTGGGGAGGGCATGAGGATAAGAGACGCCCACCCAAATCACAGCATATATCAAAACAGTAGCGTTATTCTCTCTCCTTGTGGTTTTCTTATTCGTGGCAAATTTCTCATAAAGTGATCATGAAGATCTCGAACACAGGACTTAGGCGCTCCAGCCCAAGTATGAATGGGAATAAGTTGTCCAGGAAGCAATTTGGCCATATGGATCAAGAGCCTCAAATTCATACCTTTCCTCAGAAATCCTCTTTCAGGGGAATACATCCTAAGAATTAATTTGAAGTAAAGAACAAAACTTAAGGCGCAACAACATTCATTGCAGCCTTACCTACAATCTCGAAAAATTATGAAGAATTGAAACCAACGCAAATGCCCAACACGGGGGAATGTGTACCATAGCGTCTCCATCCCATGTAACTTTACGTAACCTTTAAAAATAAGGCTGAGAATGGGTTTGTGGCCATTCAGAATGCCAGGAAATAAACATAGTACTGTAAGAGGCTGGATTACACTAACATACACTTTAAAATCTAGCAGAAAAGGGGTTCTGGGGTAGCTAAGTTAAGCGTCTGCCTTCAGCTCAGGTCATGATCTCAGTGTCCTAGGATCGAGTCCTGCATCAGACTCCTTGCTCAGCAGGGAGTCTGCTTCTCCCTCTCCCTCTGCCCCTCCAACCCCACCTCACACCCCCCAACCCGTTCATGCTAGCTCTCTCTCTCTCAAAAATAAATAAAATCTTTTAAAAAAACCTAGCATAAAGTACACTCATCTACTCTCAGTGATGGACTTATAGGAGACTTGACTTTTCTGAGTTTTAGGGTTTTTTTTTTTCCAAACTCTTTAGCTCAGGGACAAACTTTTGTTCCTAGAAGCTGAGTAGATTTAGGCAATTAAAAAAAAACAAAAAAACAAAAAACAGAACAAAATAAAAACAAGACAGATAGAAAGAATACCAGAGTAAGCTCAAAAAGACTAGGATTGTAGTCCCAGCTTTACCCTTGGACAAACTGTTAAAGACCTCGGAGCATCAAGCTTTTATACCTGGAAGATGACTGGATTAGATAGTTCCAGCGTCCTTCTCAAGCCAAGTGCGACTGGTCAGGGAGGCCAGCCCCCTGCCTGCAACCCTCAAAGCCTCAGTGCACAGGGACACAGTGAGACCTGTAAAGCCGGCCTCCCGGGGGGAAGCACAGGTGCTCCAGCATCCCCAGATAAGGCTTCCTCTCCCCAGCCTGCCCAGTCCCAGCCTGCACTGCAGGAAGACGGGTGCCTCAGGTCAAAGGTTGAGGAATGCCAAGAGGGAAGGATGAAGACTTCTGCTGGAGTCCAAGTGGTATTACTGCAGGCGAGCAATTCATTTTCACTGCTTCGTATCTCTTAAGGTTAAGGAATGGGGAGGAGAAAGAATGGCCCCTCTTGGTTGATATCCAGCAAGTATCTTTATTCACTAAGAAACTAGAAGAATAAAATATCCAAATGAGAAGAGTTTTTCCCTCTCTTTTAAGCAGAAAATCAAAAGCTTGAAAATATCTATTTACTTTTTTAAGGATTTTATTTATTTATTTGACAGAGAGAGAGCAATCACAAGTAGACATAGAGGCAGGCAGAAGAGGGGGTAAGAAGCCTCCCTGCCAGGCAGAGAGCCAGATGCGGGGCTCAATCCCAGGACCCTGAGATCATGACCTGAGCGGAAGGCAGAGGCTTAACCCACTACTGAGCCACCCCTAAAAATATCTATTTTAAAAATCTAAAATAATCAAAATGATTTTTCCCAGGTGACACGGTGAACATCACAGTGAACCAGTCTATCCAGAAAAATGAGAAGAGTTGCCGCACGCTGTCACTTGCCTGGGCCAGGCTAGTCACAGCCAAATCTAATCTCATAGGCAAAATACGGTATGATAGGATTACATAATTAATTTTCCTGTTAGGCATAATTGTTACTGACTTTATGTCATTACAGTGTCAGCTCATCTGGTAGATGATTGCGATCACATTCTAATTACAAAAACACGCAAACAATTTGTAACCGTTCATTATTAAATAACGAGAGAGGCCACAGTTGCTGATGGGAACTTCGAAAACTGAGAAGACCAAGCCAAACTGGGAAAGAGATACTTAAGAAATTAATAAATTAATCCTGATGAAATTTCTCCCTTGTTTTACTGGAAAACTAGCTCTCAGATTACCTGCTAGACATATTTTCCAAGAGCTACATTGTTTAACTTGATTAAATGTCAGAGTGACCCAAATCACTTTGTGTCACCAAGAACAAACAGAAATATAAATATTGAAGATACAGTTTAAACTTCTGCCTCTGCACACACCGAAAGACAGAAGTCCCCATTGGCTAACTACAACAAAGCAAGTACAAAAACCCGGAGTTTTTAAAAATAGGTGAATTAAATGGTATTTACATAATAAAAGGATTTATTCTGTGGCTCCCACTAGTAGGTACTTGTAGAAGTTTATAAAGCTTGAACAAGGGGAGTGGTCACGAGAAGAAAGACCCTTATGCTCAAGGGTCAGGACCTCACGTGGGTGGGTTGTAAAGCAACCTAAAAATCAAACAGAAGCATTTCTGAAATCAGCTTTTAGGTTGCTGGCTCCCAGGGTGAATCACTTGTTACTCAAAAAAATGTGAGCCTGGAGTATCTGAGCCAGTTAGACAGGTGGTGTCAGTCCTATCTTATGGGTGAAGGAGAGTTTCAGAGAAGCGGTAAATAATCTATTAAATTATACTGCCTCGACCCTAATCTTACCTAAACTCAATTTTTTAAAGCTAAGAGAGAGAGAAAGAAATAAGCAATGGTATCTTCAGAAACAACAAATACTGGTTGAATAATGAACCAACCGGAACTACTTAACGAATGCACATTTGGGGTCTCACTGGGAAAAAAAAGAAAAAGATGCATCCAAAAGGTTTTGTCCCACCCCACCTGGCAGAGGAGAGCCCTTCTAGACAACCCGACCCCCCACCACACGCAATATGTGAGTGCACCAGCCCAGCCTAAAATGTGACATAAACAGCATCTCTCTCTGCTCTTAATTCTAATAACTCCCGGAATAACCGTTGTAGCTGCTGAAAATCAAGTCTTAGAAGTAAAGCAAGGAGGGCTTCAAGAATAAAAGCAATTAACGAAACGTCTGCAGGAAAGAGGCCAAAATACGGATTGCCAATGGACTAATCTACTTACACAGCAAAAAGTTTTAAAACACTCTGAATGCTGAAAAAAGGCAAGCAAGCCCTACAAGTGAGTATTAGGAGTCATAAATGGGATTTGCTTTAGATCCCACAGCTTCTCCAGGTTTTACAATGAAAGTGAATAGGAAAAGGCGATTTGTCCACACATTTTCCTTTTACAATAATCCTGAGGCGTGTACCTGATGGGTAAAGAAAGGACAAATTATACATGCAGAAGTATAAATGTAAAAGCATACTCTGGCCGTATAGGAATTATTCCCCGTCAGCAGTAAGCAAAGTCAGAAATAAAAAAATAAGGGAGGGGGTATTTTTAGTTTTAGAACGATTCAACAGACAAACATTTATCTCCTCCAGAGGGATTTCAAAAATTTTTGACCTAACTAATCCCCTCTCCACCCCACACAGGAATACATATACACACACACACGTGCATACAGGCACGCACGTGCATACACACGCACACACACACAGTGAACCATTCTGCTACTAAAGCTAGTATTAGGGGTCATATTTTTAAAAGTCCATAATGAGCCATTTTTCCAACAAACTAGCGATACTCACTCGTGTGTGCTACAACACAGCTAACCCAAATTTGATATTACTGTCTCTCTCTTAACTTTGAGAGAGACAACAGAACCTTTCAGACTTTCCCAAAAGTCCCAACCACAGAGTGATAATCCACCAGTCAATTCACTATCCAGAGGGTATGGTTCGGGGTAGCTTTTTCTTTTTTTTTTAAATTTTGAAACCTCTTCTAATCATTACCAACCCCCCTCCGGGACTACACAACACAGCTCTCATGCTCACACGTCTCATATTTCATCGTCAGAAAGAATCTGAGATGCAAAATCACCCATACTCAACTAACTGACATAGCACCCCAAATTGCTTACTCTGTTTACAACCTAATAGGAAAAGGGTGCCAATAAATGGAATTATAAACAGCTATAATTTGAAAGGTAGATTGCCGGAGTCACCAGCATGAATTTACTTTATTTCCTTAACATTTGGCTTTAGACAGTTAAATAGTGGATAGCTTGAGAAATTAATCAGAATGACCCAGGACCCTGGTGAATTAAAAGTTCATCTATCAAGACAGCGTAGGATCAATGCACAAGTGGATAAGACAGCAGGTAAGAACACTGCCACTCCGAAGGCATGTTCAAAGGGTTTCCTCACCAGTTCTAATTAGGGAAAAATCAAAACCATTCAAGTACCAAAAGAGGTTCAAAGAACTAACAAGACACACCCATTTAGCCCTTTGAATTCATTACTGCATGCACCTAAGGGCCTCTGCTCTCAAAAACAAAACAGAACAGAAATAAGTTCTTTAAAATAAGGGAGAGTATCTGATCAGCAGAACTTGTGACTTAATAATGACAAGGACGAGGAGACCAAAAGAGAAAGACAGGCATGCTGTGTGGAGATACCCCCTTCTACAGACCAAGACACTACACAGGCATCTCCTCTACTGATGAGTGGGATGTTAGAAAGACAGAGACTGTGGGAGAAATCCACGCAACTGCCAGGGTGATTTCTGTGAAGCATCCCAGGGCAGCTGCCTGAATGGCCTGCATGTTACACAAAAAGATCTACGCAAGGGGGACGGACTTGCACCTGTCACTTGGTCTTCCTGTAAGACGGAATGCCATCCTAGATCAGCCTAGAGGGAGATCCAAAGCACAACGGGAGAGAGCCCAGCAGTGCTGCTTTTAGCTTTTCAAGTTTTAATCTGTAGGGGCGCCTGGGTGGTTCAGTCATTAAGCATCTGCCCCCGGCGCAGGTCATGGTCCCAGGGTCCTGGGATCGAGCCCAGTGTCTGGCTCCCCGCTCTGCGGAAAGCCTGCTTCTCCTCTCCCACTCCCCCTGCTTGGGTTCCCTCTCTCTCTGTCAAATAAATAAATAAAAATCTTGAAAAGTTTTGATCTGTAATATAAGCACAAGACTTAAGATAAAAAAATGATGCAAAAATGTAAACCATAGGCATGGCCCTCCTATCCCTGTCCCCATCCAGTTTGTTCTCCACCTGCCCCCGTACGTCATCACGCCAACCAGTTTCTTGGTTTTCCTTCTGGGGCGACTACACGGACATCAACGAAAGCAAAGACACCGTCTTGTTTACTTTTCTTAATTTCACAAAAAAGAAGCATTTCTTGCCTTTTTCACTTCTATCCTGGAGACCTTCACACAGAACACGGAGCACCCTCACGCTTCGGAAAGCTAAGGTACTCCATTTTGTGTGTAACTCTTCCTTTACCAACCAGTCCCCCCACTGAAGGACACCAGGGTTGTTCCCGTCTATCACTATCACAAACAGTGCTGCAGTTACTATGAGCACAGGTGTCCTCCAACGACAAATTCCCAGAAGTGATTTGAGGGCAAAGATTACTCACATTCACATGACTCTCATGGATCCTCCCCCTCAAAGCTGCCTTCCACAAAGGCGGCGCCATTTTGCCTTCTCCACAGCACTGCCCGAAGAGTTCTAGTTTCTCCACAGCCTTGACAATGGAGATGGCTGGACTCACTTGTCAGTTTCAGAACAGCTTTCACCCTCAAAGCGGGAAAGGAAGGGAAAACAAAAGTTTCTCCAAAGAGGAATTTGAACAGGCGCCAGGAGTTGCAGCCCGACATCTTCCTCAGAAGCATCTGCGATTCCTCGAAGATGTTTTTCTCCCCTTCTTTTATCCTCAGGATATTGTCACAAAACCAGAGAGGAGCACGGGGCTCCTGCCCTACCGAGGGCCCCCACGCGGGCCAGTTTCCGAAGTCCTCCCATTTCAAGTGAGATGAGAGAGAGGGGAGTGGGGGCCCAGGAGGGAGGGAAGGACAGGTCCAGCTCTGCCACGGAGGAGTTCCGCAAAGGCCCCTGCCTGGGGGTCTCTGCCTCTCCCAGCTCCCTCCCTGGGAACTGGACATGTCACTGATCATTCCAGGGACCCCTAGGGCAGCCAACGCGGGGGGAGGGGTGCAAAAGCTTAGTGCCACAAGTGGCCCTCCAAGAAAGAATAAGCAGTACCATTTTAGAACAAATGTGTGGCCATCATTTCGTGATGCCCAGAGTGTAACGAGGTGTAAATTAACCCTGTAATTTAGCAGAAAGCTCAATGCACTGAATCAATACGCAGAATCTGTTTTACTTGAAGAGTGCTTAGCTTTCCCCTCCCTACCCTAGTTAATATTTCTAGAAAAAGAGCTAATCATTAAAATAAATGCAACCATCCCCGAAAGCAGTGAGTTCATGTTAAATTCTACTGGGTAAAAAAAGTCCTTACACAGCTACACCCCGGCCTCTGGGTCAGAGTACAAGCCGCCGTTCCACTCCAGCTGGGCTCAGGGAAGGGGACTGCCTGGGCCATCGCCTCTTGCTAGCCGTCTCCGCTGGGGGCCTGGGGGCTGTTTCTTACCCCTCCAGGGTTTCGTGTCCTCCTCTACAAGAAGGTAATGGCAGCGTCTACACACAGGACTTTGCAAGGATGAAATGAGGAAACATATACAAAGCCCACAGTGAATACCATAATAGGACATAAAAGGGGAAGCCGTTTACATTGTCATCCCATTTAAGGGACCCTCTGTCCTTTCTCTTAATTACAGGGCACACCTTCATCTGTGCTTGGGAGCCGCCGCAAGTCTCTGGAGCAGTACTGGGCTTTCCCCCTCCGCTCCCCACTCCACCCTCCCCTCCTGGCAGAGTCCCTCCGCTGGCCCCTATTGTCTGTGACAAAACAGTCTGCACTGGAAGCCTCCCCCTCCCCAGCTGCCATCCTCTCCTCCCAGGCACAGCCACACTTCTCTGTGTCCTCACAAGTCCTCCCCCGCAGTCCTGCCCGCTCTCCAAAGCTGCTGCGGCTGGCCTCACCCCTGCACTGACTCAGCTCTCAGGTGCGGTCCTCAAGGGCCTCCCGGTTGCAAGACCCGGTAAACATCTTCGTTTCCCTTCCTCATTTGCTCTTAGTGTCCACTGGCTCCCCTGACCAGCCACCTTCTCCTAAAACCCAGTCCCCTGGAATCTTGAACGCCACACTCCCTGGCTTTCCTCCTTGCACTCGGACCACTTGGGTCTTTGGAGACCCCTGCGTTCCTAGAGACCCCTGGTTCCTCCACTGGCCCTTGAATGCTGCCATTCTAGGATCTGTCCCTGGCCTAACCTTCTTGCCCTGAACCCCCTGGGATGCTGGACTGTTTCTGCCTTCAAGGACCACCTCCACACAGACAACCTCCCAAGCCAGCTGCCTGCCCAGACCTCCCTCTGAGCACCAGTCCTCACTTCCAAAGGCCTCTATGACTCAGAGGCGCCCAGACTCATCATCTCTAAAAAAACAAATTCGGGCTCACCGTCTTTGTCTCTGGTCTCCCTCCAGCATTCCCTCCCCACAGCATGAGAAGCCCAGATATGACCCTGGACATCTTGCCCACCTGCTCCTCAACACAAATCTGGGCAATGTCGCCTCCTCATCTCTCTCCAGTCAACTTCTCAGTATGTCTACTAGTCCAAGTGGGCTTCATGCTTGACCTCGCTCACTTCGACAGAGGTGTAATCGGCCTCCTTTCTTATCTGTCTTCACATTGTGGCCACAGTGATTTTTTTTAATGCCAACATGACATTTTCTCTCTCTCTCTCTTTCTCTCACACCCACACAAACACACACACGCGTGCGCACACACACACAGACACACAGACACACATCCTATCCGTTCAATATTCTACACTGATTTTCCATTGCTCTTATTAAAACCCAACCCTCATGATGGCTTCTGGGCCCTGCCATGGCCTGGCCTCTCATTCTCACCACAGGCCCTTTACACATCATTTCCTTTCCCTGCTGGTCTCATAGCATTACACCTGGCCCTTGTGGCAGGCATCACGGATGCAAGGATCCCTTTGTTTGTAGCCAGTGTGATTCATGTGTCTCCTGAGAGTCCATCCACAGGGGCAAGCGCCAGTGTATGCAAACGACTCCTTGGTGCCCAGTGAGCACTCAATATGTATTTATATAATGAATGAACCAATGAAAGAAGACATGAATGAGTCACTGGCCCGCCCTCCTCCAGATGACATGAAAATCCCACTGACCTCAAAGGTATCTTGTAAGAACTTGATGTATCTGTGTCATGGAAATACTGTTTACTGTGTTTGTGCTAATAAATCTTATCAACAACAAATTATAAAAACAGCCAAGCATTTCCATCTTACCTCCTTTAATGTTAACATCCATCTAATTAGTACTTTATTTTCAAAAGGCAGACACAGAAGCGCTAGTCTCTTGAAAGAAGGGGCAATAAAAAAAAAAATCTGAAAATGACCTATTTACTATGAAATCATGATTAACTTAACACATGTCCCCTTAAGGGATTTGTTATGAGGGCAATTATTATACCGGTGAGCCAATTTTTACAACAAGTGAAAATAATATTATTTAGAAACAAACCCAAATGATCAGTGTCTGTAGTTTTAAAATAAGGGGAAAAAATATTTTTTTTTCAATTTGAACTTCAGAAAACCTGATGCTAATATCACAACGCAGGAGTTCTGGCTGGGAGTTGCTCAGATCAAGCCACGTCAGCCTGGAGTTAACTCTAGAAAATTATTTGAATCCCTTCAGAAATTGTTGCAAACACCTTCACGGTGTCAGAACTCCCCAGCCCACACAGATTCCCACGAGCTGGTCCCACGTGTTCCCTCAAGCATTTTTACAGCTCAGCCAGACCAAACTATTCACCACTCCTGCCTGCTTTCACGGTGACCAAGAGCAGCACGAGCTTGGTTGGGTTTATTTTCAAAATTTCACCGAATTCCTCATTTATCCACAAACGGATCTGTTTTTAGACCTGGCTCCCTGATGTCCATTCTCCAGGCCCGGGCTAATTTTAAACTGATATTTAACAGGATATGCATGTGGGAGGGCTGGATACACTCCTCGGAAGAAACTCTGATCTTGAAAGAGACTTTGTCCCACCCAGCTGAATGGGGGGTAAACCATTTCAGGAACCAGCTAAGGAAGGAGGTGCTGTAGCCTGGCTTACCAGGAACAGAATGATTCTGAAACGGCTGAGTTCCCTCCTTCATACCAGCTCAGCTATTGTCTCCCCCGTCCCCACCACTGTCACTGGATACTCCTCAGAGCCAACCATCAACTAAGCCTCTCAATCCTTTCAAAGGTACTAGAAGTCTTCCGTGAATATGCATACATACACATACACACTTACATACATGTGCATATATAACATATATATTATAAACATAAACAATGGACATTAAATGAATAAGTATATACAATTATATTATTAACCACATAAAAATTCACACGTAGGAAGAGAACAAGAGAGATATGCCTTTTTTGTTTAAAGATCTTATTTATTTGAGAGAAAGAGAGCACACGAGCAGAGGGAGGGGCAGAGGGAGAGGGAGAAGCAGGCTCCCCGCTGAGCAGAGAGCCCAATGCGGGGCTCTATCCCAGGACCCCGAGATCATGACTGAGCTAAAGGCAGACAGCCACTCAAGTGCCCCAGAGAGATGCCTTTTAACCTACTTACTGAAAGTTTCACACCAAGACCTGGTTTTATATCTTGAAGACAAGCTTTCACAGCATCTCCTGGGAAAATCCAACAATTCTGAGGAATCCTCTCGATTAAGCAGAACGACTCTCCAGAAAGGGGAGAGAGAGAGTACCAGAAGGCAGTGAGGGGCTAGCAGCGGCTGGCAGGTATGCAAGCGCACATCTGCTCTCCAACACGTGGAAATGCGACCCGTGAAGCCCCCTTCATTGGCCTGGAAAGGACTTGGCAATTTATTCTCATGTGGGGAGGTTTTTGCTAAGAGTCTGCTGTTTTCTGATGTGACCCTCTGGGTGCCTGGTGAAAGGCAATGCGGAGTCTCCCTCTGGTGCAGAAGGAAATGAGCAAGACCGGAGTGTGAACCTCACCCAGGAAGGAAGGATTTTACCTAATCCTGGAGGAAAGTCCCATATCCACGTAGCATCTACAAGTTTTAGGAAATGATATAAACTGAAAAGCCAACAGTTTGTCATAGTGCAGATTTCTGTTGACCCCGGAATGCTCAGGAAAAAGAACATGTTTGAGCCATATCAAAAGACTTCCAGGGGAGACACCCTTGAAGGAAAGGGATACGAACATGTCAACACAGCAGTTTCTATGAACAACTTTCCCGAGAGATAATCCAGAAATGTGAAGTCAGGCTGAAATATACAGAACATAAAACTCTTCAGAAAAAAAAAAAAATCTCAAAGCATTATTAAATACCATTCTTTGCTATTTCTACTCAGTAGAAGGATTTTTTTGGACCACAGATACATTCGACTGAGATCTGCTGACCAGAAAGACCTCTTCTTGTAGGCTACGAAGTGGGGTTTCCTGAGACCATTAAATTTCACTCCATCACTTTAAAGAGCCAACCCAGATTCACACAGGAAATGGTGGGGCAGAAGGGAGAAAGAGGCACGTGGGGATGCCAAGGGATGGAGAGAGGACTCCCTAAATCAACCACTTTTTATTTTTTTTCTTTTAAAAGATTTTATTTATTTATTTGGCAGACAGAGATCACAAGTAGGCAGAGAGAGAGAGAGAGAGGAGGAAGAAGGCTCCCTGCTGAGCAGAGAGCCCAATGCAGGGCTCAATCCCAGGACCCTGGGATAAAGACCTCAGCGGAAGGCAGAGGCTTAACCCACTGAGCCACCCAGGCGCCCCTCAACCACTTTTTAAACCGTGTGAATTTTACAGTGTTCTCACATGTGCAGCCATCATGCATAGACTAGAGCTGGGACGTTTTAATGCCCTCTGTCATCCTGTGTTCAAGACCCTACCAACCAAAAATCTTTGCCCTTACAGAGATGGCAAGCCACATATTTACTGTAACTAAAATATCTCAAAATAAATTATTTCCCTTTGTTGTACTTTTTTCCTCAAAAAGAGAAATTCTGCTTCTCTTGGACACATCGATTTCTTATGTCACATATGACCAACCACAAAAGCCTTTTCGAGTTTACAGTATGATTTGGCAAGCAAGGCTGCAGGGAATTCTGAAACTCGGGTTTTGATGGGTGTGCTTCAAGACTGTGTTTTGGCTTTGTGTGGCTTTCTTGTTTTTTGTTCCTTCTTCTCCTTCTTTTTTTTTTTTTTTTTTTTTTAAAGATTTATTTATTTATTTATTTATTTGACAGACAGAGATCACAAGTAGGCAGAGAGGCAGGCGGAGAAAGAGGAGGAAGCAGGTTTCCTGCTGAACAGAGAGCCTGATTCGGGGCTCCATCCCAGGACCCTGAGACCATGACCTGAGTGGAAGGCAGAGGCTTTAACCCCCTGAGCCACCCAGGTGCCCCTTTTGTTTCTTCTTCTTAAAAGCTTCAGATTCTTGGCCTGTTAAATGCTTTTTTAGCCTTCATTTAGTCTCGGCCCCATTTATCATCTCGTCAACCACAGCAATGGTGTTCTCTGAGGGGGTGAAAAAAACTGGAAAGGGGAGTTCAAAAAGCCACAGGCATCCCATGGTGAATTAAAGGCATGCACCAGGTGTGGTAAATCAGGGCCAAGCATCACACGTGCAACAAACGGAGGAATGGGAAGACATTTTGGAGCATCAAGGACTAATCAAAACTTAACATTTAGCCCTCATGCTTTCACTTTCCAAAGCAAAGAATGGGGGCAAAATATTTTAAGTTGAAAGTGACTCTATGCGAGGGTCCTCTCAGGTTCCTTCCCTAGGCTTGAGTTATCTCGTAGAACCCTTAAACCTCGTCCCTTGTAAACACACATGGCAGAGGGACCAGGACACATGCTGGACCCAGTCACGAGATTCCCATCCCCTCCTTCAGAGCAAGTCTCCAGCCGTAAGGTTAATATTTTCTTTGAGCAAAGGGGCCATTTTTCACAGACTATTTTTCTACTTTCATCACAAGTTCATGCAGGTAGCATAAGTTCAAAGGCAAATTTTTAAGGGAGGCTCTGATGAAGCCAAAAAAGTGCCACTTGGTATCAGAAGACAGAAGGTCACAAATCAATGTGCAATTCTGTTGATAATAAAATATCCACAGTTACACTCTGATGCGTAAAAAGCGCCAAAGTGCCACTTTGAGGAAAGGGGTGAAAAACTACCATGAGAGCTGCTGGAAAGGGCGAGAGGAGCACAAAGGCAGAAGATTCTCTCTCACACTAGACCTTCAACAGGTTCCCAGACACTCGGTGCACGAGCCATCCTTTCACAAAACCAAGAACGGCCAAGATCAGCCACCACCCTTTCCTGGCTGTTCTGCAGTTCCTGAGTCAAGCATGAATCAGGTTGATTTTGTCTAAAATGCACAAAGAGTACAGCTCCCCGATATGTAGTGACCACATGCAAACAGTGAGCACATTGTTCCCACAAACTTAGAACTACTTTTTTTTTTTTCAAGCAATGTAAACTTTGAAGTTTTTAAGTAGGACAAAAGGTCATCCGAACCTTGTTCTTATTTTGTTTTCTGTTTCAGGATATAAGAGTATACATCCTAGGTGGGGGAGAAGGGTGTGAGGGTTCACATTTAGCCACCATTTATCCACTTAACCATGGATTTTTTTTTTTTTTTTTAATCAACTTAAGAAGCTTCAGCAAAAGCACTTGATGTTCAGTTGTCCGGAATGTAAACCGGAGTTCGTTATGCTGACCTAAATGGCAGCTGGGTGGTTCAAATGAGTATGCCTGGAAAATTGTAACATGGGATGGTAGGCGTCATTAGGTATTCAAGTACAAGTCCGAATTTCCAGTAATTCTGGCCATTTATAACCTTAATAGGGAAATTCACCTGAAAATACAACTGAGGATTATCCATCCAAATCTTCAAAATCACTGGGGGTTGGGCGGGGGGGTGGCTTGGTCTCAAAAGGACACAAGTGCCTGATAATATACAAGTCAGGACTAAAATGCTATGGCATGGCATTCTAGCTCGGATATCAACACTGGAACTTAAAGCCAATGACCGTACACATTCATCAATACCTCCTCTTTGGTATTTATCAGGCCTGAGTCATGTACAAGGCAAGGAGGTTCAGCTTTATGGTGTCCAGGAACAAAGGTGGACCCTCACCCACATCAAGCAAGGACATCCACCCCAGACACACAGCATCTGAGACAAGGGCTCAGCTGTGAGCAGTACAAAAGCCTAATTCTGAATAGGATACCACATCCTACTGGTCATTCTAAATCTTAGTCATTTAGAAGAAAGCTCTTCCTCAGCTGGCTTCCCAACAGGACCAAACTGAGGAATAAATCATGTTCTGCTCAAGTAAAGGCTATCAGCCGCCTCTCATTTTTCATCGTAGGGCTCCCGCGAACAAATGCAGATATGCGTTGGGGGACCGTCACAGGATTTTAATCCAGGCACACCACGAGCATGACCAACCAGCACGGGAAAGCCCCCAAGGACAACTGCAACCAGAGGAAGCAGCCTGCCTGGAGGTATCATCCAAATCGGAGCGACAGACCTTCGTAAACAAGGCTGTAGGAGCGTAGCTCAGGATGGGGAAACACTTGTGCTCCTATGACAGCCATCCAGACCCTGAGTGGGTCTTTCCTTGGTGATGCAGCACAAACAGCACAAATCCTCAAGGGCTGACCGAGGGCCAGAGAAAAGGCTAGAGAAGTTTCCAGAACCTCCCACTCTTTCCCCACCCACACTCTCCCTCTCCTCCTCCGGCTTCATCCTGCCGCTCTTGGATCAACAGTGATCGACCTGGATCTTGACAGGCTCAGACTGCTTTAAAAGTATACGATGACAGGGGCGCCTGGGTGGCTCAGTCTGTAAAGTGCTGACTCTGGATTTCAGCTCATGTCATGATCTCAGGGCTGTGGGATCAAGCCCCACGTTGCGCTCTGCACTCAGGGTGGAGTCTGCCTTTCCCTTCCCTTCCACTCTTCCTCATACTCGCTCTCTCTTGTTCTCTCTCGCTCTCTAAAGTAAATAGATTTTATTTATTAATCTTATTTATTAATTTTATTCATATATATGAATATATATATCTTAAGATTTTATTTATTTACCATATATCATATATAACATATCATATCATATATATCATATATATATCATATATCATATAGATATAGATATAGATATAGATATAGATATAGATGATGGCAAAAAGTTTTTCTAAAACCTACTTTTCTTCCTCCTAGGATACTGGTGAGGATGAAAAAAGAGTAAGGAAGGAGACAAGATGAACCCTTCAAATTCCTCTTTTAAATGACTTGTTTTTGAAAAATTCCTGTTGAAAAATTTACCAGAGGATAATCTGGAATTTGCCAGATCGCAACATCAGAAGTTCTGTGCCTCAGCCCGCCCTTTTGGATGAGTCCCTCCCAAAAGAGTATTTCTAGGTCCTATCCCTCACTCCCTACTCTCTCCCCAGAGAGAGAGAGAAAGAGACAGACAGGTCATGTTCTTGGCAGGACAGATCCTCTCTGGGTTCCTAATCTCTGTGCTGAAAGACACTAAGGAACCAACTGGTGGCCAAATGTCACCAGCCCAAAGCTGCCACACCGTGTCCCAGAGAGAATGCCACACGGCAGCTCCCAAGATGATGGACGGGCCGCAGCGGCTTGTGGGCTGTGCCCACTCCCACCGTTGACCACTGAGCAAGTCACAGGAAAGCTGGAGACAATTAAAGAGAAGGGATCACGGCAGGTACCACGCGTGTAGGCAAGTGGCTGGGCCCACCACGTCCCCGCAGACAATGTACCCCTCCCAGAACACCGCCTCTCCAAAATGCTGTCTTCAGCAGCAGCTGGTTGGTTCCAGCAAAGTGACCGACCTTCAAACTGTCTGGTGTTACGGGTCTTGGTAATTCCTAGATGCTTTTACAACAGGAGGGAAGGCTTTACTATTTAGGAAGGTGAGATGACTTGTTTTTCTCTTTAAAACTAGCCCCCACTGATTAGGAAAACATATGCAGCCCCCTTACAGATTTTTAAAAGAGGGAGCACCTTCTGTCGTGTGCTCTATGTCACCAACAGTGACCAGACTGCCCCGCGAAGAGACAGCACCCAACACTGACTGCCCACCGCCCAGTCAGATTTAAAGAGAAGAAAGTATTAAGTGTTTCTCACCAAAAGCTGTTTATCTGGGGGGTTGTAAAAGAACCCACTGGGTTTTTTATTATCCAAGCTTTCGGGACAGTTTGAGTTCAACACACACAATGTTTCATTCATGCTGTTAAATGGATAATATTAACCTTTCTTGCTGAGACGCATTAAAAATGCTGGCTTTTCAGAGCAAATGTAATTAGTTCACATTAGTAACTTCACCAGTGGCAGTGACAGGAGCAAAGTGAACTAACAGGATATAGATTAATGCAATCAAAATATCATCTCCTATCATCTCCACTCGTTAGGCAGCTGGCTGCACTTCCTCTGTTGGTTGGATTTTTTTTTCTTTTTAATAAAAACGATAGATCAATGAAATGGATGAGTAACTACTTGCAATGCCCCCTCAGGGAAGTGCTGTACAGGAAACCCTTTTGGTGAGCGATCCCAAAAGTTTTTAATTTGATGTCCCTGTTCGATACAATTGTGACAACAGAGCACAGGCGCAGGCTCTTTTTCCGGGCAGAGATAAGTAACTCTCTGAGAGAAAAACCCAGAAGTGGTGTGTTTGTCCTCCACGCTATTCAGACGCTGAAATGTATGTCTGCAAACATCCTACTGGCCATCCACGGTCAGCGAGTGCGGTCTCTCAACCCTCCTCCTTCTGAGCAGAATATCCACATTTTCCTCGGGTGGACCGCCCTGTCCTCTTCCTCCTTGAGGTTCGGGGACCTGTGGTCCAGGCTGGCTCACAGAAGCATCCTTTCTTTGGAAGCCACTGGTGGGGGGCAGGCATAGTTTATAGCACACATAGACATAAGGAAACAAAGCTGTGGCATTAGACCGGACACTGTCTCTTCCGGTCTGAATCCAAAGCTGGGGGATACAGCGTTGAAGCTGCTGATAACCCTTCCACTGCCCCAAGGACCCCAAGAATGAGGCCCATGAGCTGCCAGCTGAGTTGTGAAATCACGCCCTCCCCCCACCAGTGGGACTCTCGAAGCCTTCCCCAGTCCAAGACTTTTCCATTAAGTAAGATGGGTTGTTGTTTGGCTTACTTTGTCTTGTTTTGCATTAAACCAGTTGAAATGGTTCCCTACCCCCAATCCTACCCCCAATCCCACCCCTGGCCTTTGGAAATGTAAGTGAAGATACAGCACACAACTCATTTCCCTTAAGGCCCACGAGGCCCCTCCTGGATTTCAAGGAATGGAATATGACTGGGCCAGAGTGGTCATCTCCCTTCATGCTGGGTGACAGCACTCCAGGAGCCCCTCTGAGCTCCCAAAGTTGGGAACCCACAGTGCCTACAGTTATAATCCGATCAGCACTGTCACTAGAACATTCCAAGGTCTCATGCATCACTAGGAAGCAGAGACGAGAAGAAAGGATATTGTTACCGATACTTTTCTTTTTTTAAAATGCAGGAAATTAAAAGTAGAATTAAACAGCCCTTCCTCAGGGCCAGGTTTTACATTTAGGCTGTAGAGAATTGTTTTTGTTTTTGTTTTGTTTTGTTTTTTAAGTTTAACCTGCAAATGCGTCCCTGCGTGGATGGAAAATACCAAATTCAGAACAACATCATTAAAAAGTAAACAATACAAAAATTGCATTTCAAAGAAAGTGATTCATAGCGTCCCAAAAGTCCTTTTCAAGTGGGAAGGCACCATCTTCATTTAGTTCTTCTCCAAACTCAGGGAGGCATTCAAAGGTTACACAATCAGCCTCCTGGCATCATTAAAGTACAAAGTGCAGTTAATATTTAGAAGGGTGATCACCAATTAGTCCAAAACATGCACTGATTTATCAAGCTCACACCTCCGTTTAAGTTTTAAGTTGCTTTGTTAGCGCCTGACTAAGCTGGAAGTGACACAGGTCTGGGATCAGTTACTTTACTGCAAAGTTAATGTCACTCTTACGAAGGCTCCCCGGATACAAATTCCACAAGCCATTCTGGGGACAGTGAGAAAACTCGAAACACGCTACTTTTTTCTCCACGTGTTTCCATTTCAAGGAGGGGAGAAAAGCATGATGAGAAATATTGAGATTTGATTGAGGCTGACCTACTTGGAAATAAAAAAGGATGCATTTATAGCTGAGTATTTTAAAAATTAAAAAAAAAAAAAGGTTGAATACAAAAACGGCATGACCTGTAACTTTAGGTTAATGCATCTGAGTGCAAGGACTAGGGGAGAACACCTGTTATTATGCCCAGTTGCCAAGCCTGCATGATCTTCACATCAAGTAAGGCCATTATGGGGAAATTTCCAAAGAAATTACAGGACAACAAAAACTTGGAAAGAGTAGTACAGTTTATAGGAATTGGACATACATGCCTTTGCGCCTAAGGATTGCAACATGCACAGCCAGCATCTGAGGGTCCCACAAGGCGGGCTGATGTTCCCTGCTGCTTGGGGAAACTATTCTACCACCATTGTGCCGTGTTTGTAAAAGACTTTCGAGATATGTAATATCAGCCCCCATTATGGTCTTGCCTGTTAGCAGGTCAAGTGTACTAAATTATCTAGGCTTAAGACTTGCAAGAATGGCAAAGGAAGAGATGATTAGAGGTAAATGAGACAAATCCCTAGGCTTTGCCTCCCCCAGGTACCTCTCAGAGCATTGTTTGAGGCCCCTATCATGGTGATTTGGGAAACAGAAATAGCTTGCCAGGATTTTATTACGACGATCCGTCCGATTTTATTAAGATGAGATAGCGTGGGGTGGAGGGGGGTGTCCATCACTTCTCATCTTTATCAGGTGCTTATGCTGCAAATGGCTTGTACTGAGAATAAGAGTAGAGATTTTGGAGAATTCTTCTTTCAAATGATAGCGCTGGAGGAAGGCAATGGCAGGGCAAGCCTGACTTCTCCAAGGGCCCAGTGGCCTTGGGCCAGTTTGCTTACTCGCGATCCTCTGGCCTCCTCTAGACCACATGCCAGTGAAACAGACCTTCTCTGAGGAAGACTCTGAGCCTCTCAAGACAGTCTCCTTCCCTGGGGCCTCAGAGGTGCCCTTGGACCCAGTCTTCTGCACAAGGGAGGTTCACACTGAAGCTTTCCTCCACGCAATACACCAGGTGCTCGATGACACACATACCCTTCCATTGGGCAGCTACTCCTTATCTAAAGTGTTCAAAAAGACCAAGATTTATCCAAAAGACTGGGCCCCAGCAGTTCTCTTCTTCCCACCCCCCACAACCCCTCCAAAGTACTGGGAGGACTCCCAAAAGAGGTATCCAGCGCTGTTTCCAGCCGGGTCCGTGTTTCCAGAAACCTCCTAGACCAGCTCCACGTGCTCAGGCCACAAGCACCTCAAGTTCAACATGTTGAATCTATAAACATTCTTCTTCCTCTCCCCACCAAATTCCTGTCCTGTTTTTTTCCCCATCGTAGGTAATGGCATCCATGATCCATCAGCCTCGCCCACAGGTCCTCAGTGATCCTTAACATCTTTGCTTCTTTTCTACCTCCTCCCTCACCTTCTTCCGTCGCCGTGCCCTACTAACCCTATCTCCGAAAGGTCTCTGGCACCTTTTTCTATACTCACTCTCCACCTACCGGCGCCGCCAACTTCTCTCTCTCCCTCCCCAAATGACTGTCGGAGAATCTTTATGGAGCACAGATCTGCTCATAGCTAGCCCCTGCTTCACGGCCACCGCCTGTGAAGTCAGGTCCAATCTCCAGAGGCAGGCAGCCTCACCAGCCCCACACAACCGGGTTTTTGCCAGACTCTCTCCCTCACTTGTTGAGGCAATCTGCTCATCCTGATTTATTCTTATACTGCCTTTATTCACCCCAGACCCCAAGCTCTGCTGCCTGGAGAGCTTCTCTGCATCTGCTGAGGTCCTGCTCCACCATAAGCCTTTCCCTGACACCCTCCACACCAACATGTCCCCTTCCAGACACCCATGACGCTGTAACCACAGCCTGAATACAACCCACTCCACACTCCTGTGTAGGTTATTTGCCTGTTCATGTCCCCCAAACCCAACCCAGGTGAGGCTCCTCCTGGACAGCTGCTGAGGCTCCCTTGTCTTCAGATCCCTCCACAGGAGCTGAGCATGGTGCCTGGCAGAGGGCGGCAACCTGCAAATGTCAGCCTGGCTGACTGGGCCCAGAACCAAGAAGGAACTCTGAGAGGAACACCATGCCTATGAGATAAACACAGCAGGTCTAATGCTATGCACTTGGCCAAGGGAAGCTGGACCTCCCCCAATGCCAGTGACCCCAGTCAACAAGTAGAACCAAACAACACAACCGTGCAGAAACACACAGTCCACTGTCGCTGCTGACCACGTTTTCCAACGGGCTGCTCTGCATCCCCGCCCAAATGGTTAATGGCTATTCGTGAGTCTCCGACCTGCATGCCTCTAAGGAGAGAAGGAACCAACACAGACTCTCACCCTGGTGCTCAGAAGATAAAGGGGAGGCACAAAACTGAATGGTCCACAGTACCTTACGGGAAATGGGACATGATTTGTGCCGACTCACAGTCCCCACTCCCTGAAGAGGCGCCCTCCCCACCCCCGACGCCAGGGAAGGAGAGGCACAAAATTCCAGCCCCAGAACCCAAGGTCACTGGATGTAGCTTGAACAAACGAATCTATGGAAACAGTTATCAGTGATGATTAATCTTTCATCATGACCCAGCTTTTGAAAAATTCACTGGGAGCAACAAACAATAGGCAAAATAACAAGTCAAATGAGGGGAGAAAAAAAAATCGAACCTTTTTAAATGCCATTCATTCTTAAGGGTTAATGATTACGCAGATACATGACTGACTTGTGTAGAAAACAAAGAGGCAGCCAAGCAGCTAGCCCCTAATAAGTATTCAGGCCTCGACTAAAATATTCCTTCAGTTGGTATAAACTATAATGTGGAGGAAAGGATTCACACATCCCATGACATCTATTTTTACAACACACAGCCCAGAGTTAGCCATATCACTTTTAATGACTTGAGATTCCAGAAGAATTATCACTATGGTAACATTTCAAAATGGCTGTCAAAGTTACCAGGCACCAGTCCACAACAGTTTGGATCTAGTAGGGTGTTTAGAACAGACCAAGTTGTTTTCAAAATTCATCTAATGATTCCGCATGCCCAACAACGCCTGCCTAGAACTTGGCTAATGGGGTTATTTACGAGTGTGTCTTAATAGGAAGAATGCCCCGTAGATAATAAGCACTCAAATATTATCTGCTGTCACTCCGTCCGATGCCTTTCGTACAAAATAATTCACCAGTGATTACACCGATGTGATCAAACTCTTTAAATTTTTTTGTGTGGATCAAAGTATGAGGAGGAGGAACAGGGAGGTAGAAAATTTGCCATTATTTCTGTTACTTTAATCACCGGCCTTTTGTAAATTATTTTACAGAATAGGAACTGACATAAATTATACAAGATAAAATAGATTCCAAATATTCAAAAGTGCTTGTGGTTAGACAACAAAATACATCCTACGATTAGGAACATATACTTAAATTCTTAAAATCCTCCCATCCTCAAGGGGTAGCCTTAAAAGAAACAAGTAATGCCCTTTACTTCTCATTTTCGTAAGAAAACAGAAGGCTGACCTCAAAGGCCCCATTCCACCTGTACTGGCTGCAAGCTTCTCCCCTCAGAGTGAACAAACTCAAAGCCAGAACCAGAAAAGACCTTAATAATGTGCTTTTAAAACTACTAGTCGCCCTCCGTCGGTTCTCAAAATCTATTTGAATGCATCTCCTAACGTTTGAATAAAAGACAGTCTAAGGGTACTAGGAAGGAAAGTTAGGAAGGAGTAAGTGAGCATTATGTTACAGGTCATACACAAAGTATGGGACATTAATTAAGTATAATTAAGTATAAGAACATTTATTTCAGTCATATACTTATTTTATCCTGGGGTCCTGATGTAGATCTATGTCTTACTGTGGTCTGGTCAAAGCATTCGGAAACCCCTGATGGGGTGTACCTTTATTTCCAAGAGAGATGAGTTTACCTGCCCCAGGTTAATGCCTAGGAAGCAGTGGTATGCTAACATTAGAATTGGAGTCCTCGTTTTTAAACATTCTCTCCCTTATGTAATCTTGCCTCTTTTCATCAATAAAACATTCAACACAAGAAGCCAGTAGAATGAATTTACAAATAACCATATTTGAGAAATTAAGGGAGCCGCTGACAGAAATTCTGTTCTTAACTGGGCTGTTCAGACCAGATACCCTTTAAATGGGCCCTGTGATCCCATAAACTTCTAATTACAAAATCCTGGACCTGCAGAAACAGGGTGTTACAAGTGAGAACTGTTCTTTCCAAGGGTTACGCAGGGAAAACCTTATCCAAGTTTGCCAGAAGCACACACGACACTTCCAAGGCCATTTACCAAGGACACACACACACACACACACACACACACACACACACACACACACTGTGTCCCAAGGGCATTCTAAACCAAGGCCCTTGCCAGGGCCTACTGTTTGAGCTCTCATGGAGATGGAGAATCCCAGGCTTCAATCCCTAAGAAAGCCCATTTCTCACTGGGAAAGGCAAGGAGGCCCCCAGTTAATGTCTCCAGGGAGCTGGGGAGTTCACCGAGACCTCACACAGAGCCTGTTTTCATAGAAGGACAGTCAGATGTAGAAAAGTCTGTCTTACGAAAACACATTAGAGGTTTTTTTGTTTGTTTGTTTTTAATGCAAAGCAGTGTAATAAAAGGTATAGAGAAGGGACCCCACCCTATTGTCTGAATAATACCAGTTGATCTCCGAAAAGAATAAAAGCAAAGCAAGCACGTGGTCAGAAAATCCAAACAGGGCAAAAAATGTACAAGACGAGCAGTGAGGGTCACCCAGAATCTCCAGTCACTTTCCATAGAAAAAAATACGTGTTTCTCACATTCTGGGATTCCCTTCTGGAAACTTTTTAATGACTGTACCAGCATTTACCAGAATATATTTACCACCAGAAAAAAACAAAAACAAAATACGCGCTTTTTAAAGTCAGACCTGAAGGATTACGCTACGCACAGGGGTCTGCGTGTTTTTTCACTTAATTTCTATAAGCATGTGTAGATTTAATTTTTTTTTCTCCAGGAGGAACTGCTCTGTGAGTCAGCGTAGATTGGGCTGGTTCAAGGACGAGGTGAGTTCGGGGTCTTCCTCCAGTGCCATCTTGGACTGGAACTCTTCTGAAGATCTGACTTTTTTCAGAACAGCTGTTCTGAAAGTGAGAATTCTACTCTTTAGAAACATATGAATCAGGAGCCAGTTTGATGTGCGATATTCTTTGTGCCTACTTTGCCATCCTACAAGGACTATTTAACAATTATACCCTCGGGAACAAAAATATTAAACTGCCTCAGTCTCTCGCCTGAAGAGCTGTCCTGTGTCAGGCCCTGTGTTGAGCCCTTTCCTTTTCTCCTCAGGACAGCCCTGGAAGGGAGCTAGCCCCGCCTTACAGAAGTGCCTTAGAAAGATAAGCTCCTGAGCAAGGTGTCAGAGGCAGGAAGTGACAGAGCCAAGACTTTAAGCCAGATCTGTCTGATTCTCAGATCTCTTACTAGAAGAGCCGTTCTTGACATAGGGTGAAGGTGTTGGCTTCCCAACCAGAGAAAAGGAAGCCACCTACAAAACTGCACGAAGAAAAGGCCATTACCCACTCCCTGGGGTCTCAGCCAGCAGTTGGCTTTGGGAGAGAGGGCAGAATGGGCTCAACCATGTTAGCATAGGAAGAGCTAGGAGCTACCTTTGTTCTGTTGTCCCCAAACAGGGGTCTGGAGCAAAGTTGTGGAGGAGCTACTCTGGCCTCTCCAGGAGAAGGAAGACTGCCCAGGCTGAAGCCAGCCGACCTCACCCTTTGCTCCCGACCCCAAGTCCAGCCAGCCTTTCCCAGACAGACAAAAGGACTGGTAATCAGCAGAGGCAACCATAGGCAGGCTTTCTCCCCGGAAACGTCACTGTTCACTAAAATGTCTATCTTGAATAACTGTGGGTATGTCTACAGATCCGGGAATGTGCAAAAACAAAAATACTTAAGAAGTATTTGAAAAGTGAGTAGAAACAGTCATCTTCAGTGAGTGCAGTGGCTACCTCCTGTTCCTTTTTTCTATGACGGGAAAAGAAGAGGGGGCTTTATTTTGCCTCGGCAGGGCCTCCAGGAGACCTTTTCCGGCCCAGCCGGCATTCCTTTGGGGTGACAGAGTGCCCGGCTGCGGTTTCCCCATCCTCCCGCAGCCCCGCAAGCGTGGTGACTAAGCCCACAGGAATCTGGCCCGTGCCCGACCCACCCAGAGGACAGCGAGGACAGGCAGCAGGAGGAAGCCCCGTGGCTGCCCGGGGCCCTTCCCCGGAAAGAAAACCCCAGCTCTGCCCTTAAGCTCCAGGTGCAACTTGGAGGGCTTGCTGCCTTGCTGCTACTGCGGAAGGAAAAGAGGCCACCTGAGCACAGGTGACAGCCCTCTGCTCTCCACAGGCTTTGCAGAGCACCCCAGATGCACCCCAGCCTGACTTAGCTAAGGGATGGCAAAGCCAGGCGGCAGGCTACACCTTTCTCTCTGAGAAAAACTCCATGTAAATGCTGGTTGTTTGCCTGAGGGAGGCAGCATTAAACTCTGGACAGGCAACCCCCAGTTCAGTTTGCCCAATAAATAAAAGAAAACAAGAAAAAAAAATAAATGTAAGGTTGCATGGCCAACTGATTTTTCAGGAGCCTCATTCATGGTCAAATCAGCATTTTGAGATCTGATTTCGATAAATCATTTCCTGACACTTTATATTTTACTCCCCATATGACTGTTATTTTGTGTGTGTGTGTGTATATATAGAATAAAAAGTTTCCTGTAAACCGCATCCCTTTCTTCCTTTACCACAATCTTCCATTCATCAGAGATGAAGCACCGCTCACCCCTCTCCCACCATTTAAAGATATTTTTGTAAGTTTAAAGAAGGATTTAAATAAAAAAAAATCTGGTTAAAAATCAGTTTTAAAAAAAGGTGCTTGATCACTGATCAGCATCCAGGCTGGATTCCCCACATGAAAATAATCCATCAACATAAAAATGAATCCTGCCTAAGAGACAGGGGCTCTTAAAGACGGAGACAAAGGCACTACAACTCAGAAGCAAGTTGTTTCATAATTAAGCATCTGTAATTTGACCATTATGTCACTCCACTTTCATCTTTCCTTTATCGGAGAAGTCATAAATTTTCTGATCATGTATTTGAGAGAGAAAGAGCATGAGCTGGGGGAGCAGCCGGCAGAGGGAGAGGGAGAAGGAGGCTCCCCGCTGAACTGAGAGCCCCATGCAGGACTCGATCCCAGGACCCTGAGCCAAAGGGAGACGCTCAATCGACTGAGCCACCCAAGTTTTCTGATCATGTAAAGAAGGGGGGTGGTCTAGGGAGGAAGAAGGGAGAAGCAGGGCCGGGGGCCACGCTACAGAACCCTAGTCACTAGGCAGACAGGCACGAAAGCCCCTGGGCTATCAAGAACTCATCACACACGGTGCCTGGCCTTGGCCAGTGTATGGTAGACCATCCAGTCATTGTTGGGGGAATGTTCACTGGATGGTTCAGGAATAGGGGGCTTGGAGGGCGGGGGGGGGGGCGCTCTCTAGGAAATGGCAGAGGGGCAGGGGGCAACAGGGAGAGTTAGGAAGGAGCTACGGAATCAAAGAAAAGCAAGTCTGGATTCAGGTTGGCTGCTTAGCTTTGCACGACATCTTAACACATGTTACGTCGGGTTTGCTGGTGGCCTCAGTTTTCTCTACCCACAAAACAAGGAATGGCAGTATCCACCCTATGGGTGGACGCAGATTAAATGAGAATACTCATAAGATGTCTGGGACATGCTAACTGCTCATCATGAATGCCATTCATGACGGCAAACACACTGCTTCCTAAGAGACTGTTAACTGCCACAGGGATCCAGAGGGCAACTAAAGTCCCTTCCTCCACAGAGATCTCGTAGCTGACTCCTCTCCACCCAGAGCCCACATCCCGATGCCCAAAAGGGGCCTGGCAGCGCAGGTTAGCTCAGCAGCAACCTCAGAAGTCCAGCTCACTGGGGGCCGCACTGAAGCACCGTCAGAGAAACGGGCTCTCATCTGCAAAACCTCCAAATGCACAGGAATCTTCTAAAAGGTTCTGAAGAGCTTTAACACCGATTAGCAAAATCGCCCTTTTGTCAACATGGTTACTATGGCCTAGGATTGCTATTCAGAGAACACTGAGTCACGTAAAGACACCGGACAAGAAGACAAAGATTCTGGCCTAATAAGATGCTGTAACCTCGTTTCTACCGTCAGATGAATAGGTTTGTTTTGGCGTGGTTCACGGTGTCACCAGTGTGGCTTAAGGCACTCACCCCCTCTCCAAGAGCCCTGGAGGGTAGAAGAGAGAGCAGAACAAAGGGGATGGTGGCAGGGGAAGGAGAGAGTGTGCCTAGATGGAGACATGGATGGGACATGTCCCAGGTTCTGATGTGGCTGGACCCTCAGAGTCCTGGGCGTGGCCTTGGCTCAATGTTCCCATCCTTTTCCAAGTTAGCTTCCCTCTAACTCACTGTGAATTTTCGGGGTGGGAGGGAGGCGGTTAAGAGAGCGTGTGAAGTTATTTTCTAGAAAGTTCTCATGGAATGAAAAGTTCTAATTGAACTTGTATATATTCCAGGGCCTAAGCCTTTGCTTATGTTTTAAGGGCAGCGCACTCCTGAATAACCAAATCCGTAGATCTGGGACAGACAGCAACTTAGGACTCTGCTGTGCGTGACAAGGCATGAGACCAGGTCACTCAGCCTCCTGCAGCTTTCTTTGTCCACTGCAGGAAAAAAACCCTCTTCTCACTTGCTAAGCCGGAGCCTGTTCCACGAGGGGGCAAAGCACCCCAGGGTCATCGCAGTCCTGTCTGCTCTCCCTGCCGGCCCCCTCCCACCTAGAAGACCCACCCTTGGTCAAGGATACCTTATGATACACAAGACCATGGCAAGGCTGTGTCGATTACAGAGGTCTTGGCTTAACTGGAATACAAGTACAGGGACTATTAACTGAAATATGTGGGCCCAGGAGTAGTTCACGGTGATTCCCGTAATGTCGGTAAAAATAGCAGGTGCATGAAAGCACCTGCTGGAGATCCTGGAAGAAGGGATTCCTGAACTCAGTCAGGGAGCCAACTAAATGATTTTCCTTCCCTTTCTAAGAGCCATGGACACAGAGCGTTTCCTCCATCTGGCTTCCTCATCCCCCAAGAGCAGTCCCTGGAAGCCATATGTGGACGCCAAGCTAAGCGCATGATACCCCCCTCACCGACCCACCTGGACAGACGACCCCTCTCCTCCAGGAAACTCATGTCTGGGGCCCACACAGAAAATGGCCTTAATACAGAAATCCAGAGAGTTGAGTCTCCTTAAAAAAAAAAAAAAAATCGGTCTTATAAGCTCATAGGTTTTGGCTCACAGGTGTTGCGAATGGAATCATTTGGTTGGGGAAGGGGGGAGATGACCCAGGACACAAAAGTTAATGGTTACCTGCTGTGGTCTGCTTTGGTCTGTTAGTTCAAATGTTACCTCATTTGCAATAGCCATAAATAACTAAATAAAATCCTAGAAGAAATGGAAATTTGTTTCTTTCCATTTTCTTAAAATATTAATCACCGCTACAATTAACTGTGGATTGGCCTCAACTGCTCCAAGGCTCTTTTGACCTGCTAATTAAATTTGCCCTCGCTACCATCATAAAAAGTCTAGGAAACTTTGGGTTTCTGAGCATACTACAGAGGATGAGAGAATCACAGCCACTGAGTTCCAATTGCCCGCTCCACTTAATAAACAAAAAACGTTAACAACATACATTTTACAAAATCTAAGTGGCTTCCGAAGGTAGACATTGTGAGTCTCCCCAGAACACAACGGAGGCTTCAGACAAGAGTTTAATGAGCTGTTAACCGCTATCTTCTGGGCCTGGCGAGCTTAGCTTCTCCCCCTCCTACAGAGGTTGTACAAAAAGCAGTAAGCATCACAGTCCGTGCTAAACGGAGCTACACACTTAAGCATCTTCCCCTTTACGGTCTGTAATCCAAGCCGCTCTATTGGCAGGCAGAAGAATCCTGGCTAGCGTCAAAACTCCCTCATCTTTCCATTACTCCAAATGACAACCCTTCCCCACTACTGTCTTTGCATTAAGTACCAGGAGCTGAAAGACGCAATCAATTTAATACTTCTTTCTGCCCATTTACATTGCTGATTCGTTGCAGCAGTTCCTCTTTGCCACAAATCCTTCCTTTGCCCATTCATGTCTGCATACTTAACATAGATCTAATATTTCCTTAGGCCAAAGATCACACACTGAGTTCTTCTTTGACTGGAAGACAGAAGAGATATGGAGAGAGGATGTCTGGAATCCCTTCATTCTCACAGACAGCCCCAGAGAACAATTCTCAATAAATTGTCAAAAGCTTGGATCGGAATCCCCTATGTTTCAGATCCAAAGTGGGGGGGAAGTACAGGAGAAGCCACCACAATGTACCGAGCCCATCCTGGTTTCAGACACTATCAGTCCCTTTCCTGATTTTAGATCATAAAATTTGCTCGGGGGCCCTGTGATGGAGCAGGGGGTCTAAACCAGACACGACCCCAAGACCACATTTCATAATCACGTCATACTCACGACATGAGTAACGAACCAAAAGTCCACCACGCAGAAACCAACTCAAGTCCTTTGAGAGCAAGAATCGCATCTTCTACTTGTTACCTCCTATGGCACTTGGTAGACATGTCCCAAATTCCACTTAGAATCTTCCCACCCAGACAGGCAGGCAGAAACCCAGGAGTGCTGACTCCCAGCTCCTATCCTGTTCCCCCAAGCCTGAACACTTGGGAAATGCTAAGCCCTCAGAGAGAGAATCTTTCCCCCACCCCCTTTTAAAAAAATCAGATATAAAGTGGAAACCACCAGCTTCCCACCACCACCCCTGCCTCACCCATCAGAAACTTAAGGGACAGAGCTTCTGGATAGAGCTCCAAAGCACCCCCCACCCAGAACCATAGCTATGGGCACTCACTGGATAGAAAGGACACCTAAAACAAACAGGCTTTGAGCAGGTCGGGGGTGCAGAAGAGGGGCTGCTGGCTGGGACCTCAACTACCACTCTAATTTCTGTTTTTATGAAATAATGTGCTCTACATTCCAAATGCCTTGCAAAGTTTTGGAGTGTAACCCATTCGCAAGGTGAGGGCCCTCTATACAATGCCAGGCAAATAATACTGAGCAAGTATAGACATCCTTACAGAAAAATCTCCATTTCCCATAAGGCAAATATTCTTTCCAGCAAAGCCCCAAATATGGAACTCTCCTCCCTCTCTGCTCTTAGCACTCTTGGCCTCTCCTCTTTTGGCCAAAATTCTGGGGTACCTCATTACACGGCATAAACTGTCTCCTTCCTGGGGAAGGTCATGTGCTTTATCTTATCTCATAACAAAATCAGAAGTTTCTTTCACACTGCCTAGCACGGAACTTGCACTAAATAGACCCATCAACAGAAACAATGGAAACTTTGGCCAAGGAACAACTGAAACCTGCACAGACACATCAAGACCTAACTCAGATGTCACTCACAGGTCAAACCTCTTTGCCACCATCCCTTGTCACGGGAATGATATGTATGTAATATATTCTCTTTCCCTTCATTAAGGACCCCGGATTTCTATTAACGAGAATGGTGAAGGAGGAACAGGAGACCCCAGGTAATTCACAGCTCAGCAGAGGTCATGGACTCACGCAAACCATGTGCGTGTACACACACTACCCCACCCCCACTCCCTCGATTGCTCTTAAACTCTATGGATAGTTGGTTTTTTCATTCCAGACAGAACTGCTTTGGCCACCCAAAAATATAATATTGATCCCTTTATAAAATTCCTGGACTAGAGTGATACAAGCTCAGTGCCCAAAGTGCAAGACTGAACAGACACACGCTCTCATACCTGCACTGCCCCAAGCAGACTCCCCAGTTTACGCTGCCCTCACAACCCAGCCTCCCCATCTTCACGAGAGCCAAACTACTCCGGTGCCACCCAGGATCAAGACTCCGTGGGAGATGGACTCGTACAGAGTATCTTTTCCATGGGACTCCCTCTGGCTATGAGGATAGCGAACCGAAACCTATAAACAGGGCTCAAGTCCTAACCTACAAGTTGTTTATCATCTATTTTCTGAAAGACACAAATGGCGAGTAAGCAAGGTTTTCTAAAACAATGGTACAGAGGGAAGCGATCACTGACCAAAAAACATGGCAATGGCCCGATACCAGCCCACAAATGAGCTTACAGGTACCCGAGCCCTCCATAAGGGGGATATGGGGAGGTCTCATGGAAGAGTGGTCTTGAGCAGAGCTTCGAGGAGCAGGAGGACAATGGTTAGGGAGAAACCACCAAGAGCATGGCAATGTTTGCTCCAGCTGAAACTCCCTGTGTAGACGTTCCAAAGCCAGAGTTCCCAGCACCAAAATGCTCAGCAAGACACACCCAACTCTCCAACTACTGAGAAAGTATTTTAATTTCACTTGGATCATTCCAGAAGAGCTCGTGAGTCCAAAGCAAGTCAGCAGTATCATGGTAGACATCAGTCACTTGCCATGATAGCAGGAAACTCTTGCTGGGCTATCAGTTTGCTCAGATTCTGGAAGAGGGAAGGCTTACTTTAGTTGAAAAGAATGATTTAGATGAATTTAAATTCATTCAACTTAATCGTGTTACATTGGTATTTCTCAAAGTACTTATGAATAATTCACTTTGGTAACAGCAAAAGCCAGACCAGAATAAGTCACTTCAAAGATACAAGACTTAACATAAATCCTACTGATTTTCCTACCCTCAACGCCTTCTCTAACCACTTTTATTTCTTTCTACCCTATCGCGGAGATGCTTCGCCAGCCTCCTATCCTACATCTGCTACCAGCTCATCAGAGCTTGTGAATCACAACCACCTCCTGGGACCCCACAGCCTTCTACTCTCTAGTCCTGTCCCTAGGGGTGGGGCCCATTCAAAGACCAGGTCAACTGCTTTATGCCTCTGCAAGTCAAGACTGGCTATTTCCATTTCTCTAGCAGTGGTGACTGACAACCAGGGCCAATGGACCCACTGTAGGTTCCCAGCACCCTACTCTGCAACAATGAATCTCAGAGCTGGAAGGAAACTCAGGGCACACTTGGTTCAACAGATGAGGAGACCAAGGAACGGGGTGGCTAAGTGCCTGGCTTTCAGCCTCTGGGCTAAGGTGTAGTGCTTTCTGCATGCTTTCTGCAAACCCATGCTCTCTGCAATAAATGATGATGCTCATGTGTACGCAATTTTCCTGCAAACTCCGCTTGATCGTGAGGCTGGGCTGTCCTCTTCGCCTTCTCGCCACTCAATTAGCCAGTCACCTGCCTCTCCAGCCTGACTTCAGAGAGAAAGCACTGACCAGAGCTTTTTTGCATTTATTTTGATCCGGTGGTGGCATCAGAGACCAGAGTTACAGGAGTGTGAAGAGCTGATATAGGAGAGAGGGTTCATGCCTCACATCTGTGGAAAACACATAACGTAGTGGGGCTTGTTTATCCACACAGACTCCGAGCTGGCTCATACGCAATGAGTCACAAAAACCGTGCACCTTTTATCGCAGAGCTGGAGTGGGGTCTGAACACCACTGCGATCACCATTTCTCTCTAACAACCACTGAAATGCCTTCTCTGGCGGCTCTTCATCCGTACTCTGAGGCTTTCCATGAACGTGGTGCCTGCCAGATAAAGCTGCCTGGCAAGATCTGGAAGAATGGCAGAAACCTCCCTGTGGGACCAGACCAAGTTGAGGGTCTGAAGTCCTCCAACCCTGCAGGGCTAACCTGAAATTCAAGGCATCTTCCTGGGGCATGGGAACGGGCAGGAGGTACAGCAAGGCATGGAGAGTGATCACAGCGTGGCCGTCTGTAAATCCACCTCCACATCAATCTCACGCCACAACCTTCTCTTGAAACAGTAGTGTGTTAAGTTGGCTTTGCCTGTTGTAGCAATTGTCCAGCAATAAAATCCTCCTGACTTAAGCACCCCCAAGACATTCACCCTCCTAATCACCATCTCTGGCACCCCGTGATTTTTCCAAGGAGAGTTTTGTTTTTGGTTTTTTTTTTCCCCCACAACAAACAAGAAATATTTCTGAGCTAAAGAAGCATTCTTCCAAGAAAATTATACATTCTCAGAATTCCATTCATAAACGACTACGATGTCAAGGTCCTTCAAGTCTCGACTACCTGTGAGGCTAAAAAGAGGGCCAGAGAGGAGATAGCAATTGGGGAAGAAGCGGGCAAGAAACCCAATGATCTCAGAGGACAACACCATGCCACCGGGGCCACACCACCTTGCTGCTGTGACCAGGACCATGCATGAAATTACAAAGAGGAAGTAAAGGGTATTCAATGCTGCATTCGGGCTTCTCTGTCTTTCCTTGTAGGTAGGAGAGAGGACAAGGTACATTTTCCATGACTTTGCTTAAAACCCATTCCAGGGGTGCCTGGGTGGCTCAGTGGGTTAAAGCCTCTGCCTTCAGCTCAGGTCATCATCTCAGGGAACTGGGAATGAGTCCCGCATCAGGCTCTCTCCTCGGCGGTGAGCCTGCTTCCCCCTCTTCTCCCTCTCTGCCTGCTTGTGATCTCTGTCTGTCAAATAAATAAAATCTTAAAAAACAACAAGAACATTCCAAAGCTTCTTTGACACAGTTACTTAAAACCCTTTAATGGAACGACCTATGTATTATCAAAGAATCCAATCATGTCAAGTTCACTGAGGAAGAGAACAAGAAAACTTATCCCTACATCCTATTTGAGGGATAGTCTAGGAACCTACTAATATCATCTACTCGGCAAAGCCTAAGAGGCCATTCAGAGGTTAAGGAATCAGAACGGAATCGTCATACACCTCCAGGAACAAAACTCATCTCTTCTGGACCTAGGGATCTGCCTAGTTTCCATCTGTCTCCATCATTACCACTAATACCTTCTGTGGGGGCCATGGGGGTTCCTAACTCAAACACTATGGCTCCCAGGAAGTATTTCTAATAACATCAGCCTTCATCTTGCCCTTTTTTGTATCACAGACTATTTGCTCCCCAATCTTCCTTTATTGTTTTCCCATTCCTTTTTGCAACTAAGCCCAACTCCCTGGTCTCAGCAGCTGCTAAAAACCATCCAAACACTTTGCATCCACCCGGAAATCCAGAATGGCAGCCTCAGTTCACAGATCTGCTGCCAAGGGCAGATGTACGCACATCGCAGCTGGACCATCCTCCCCACGGGCCCCTGGGCACAGCGGGCTTGGGCCCAGGGGCTGCAGAGCTGGTCTTGCACGCAGGACAGCGGGGCCTGCCTGCACGGCTCCGGCAGCGACAACGTCACACGCCTCACCCAAGTCCCCTCTTTAGAACTTGCAAAAACAAAAGTGGAGGCAGCTACACGCTGGGTCAGTCTGCACAGCCTTTGTACGCAAGGCGATGAGTAGCAAGTGACACAGAGTCCCCAAACACGCCGCCTCTGTTCCCCTCCCACGTGGATTCCGCGAAAAATGGCACGGAGAAAGGAGAGAGGACCGGGTGGATGTTTGTGACCGAGGCAAAGAAACAAAAAGTGACTTCTGTCCAATAATGAGATGAAACAGAAGCCGGGCTTCCGGGAGAGGGCCTGACATTCCTGCACAGCATTTTCCCACCCACCTGATCCCCTCGAACGGAAGGAAGATCTAAGGGAGGACAGAGAGAGCCAGTGTTTGTTTCCTGCACCGGGGGCGAGAGCAGGGAAACGAAACAAAACAAAACAGCCGAAACGGGGGAGAGGCTGGGAGGCTGGGTGGGAGCATAAAGTGGTAGCAAGTACACACACACACACACACACACACACACACCCTCGGCTAGCATTACCCACCAGAAGACAATAAACAGGCACATGCTTCAGCCTGGAGCAGACGCTTGGCTACCTTTACTACGTGAGCCCGGAAGTTGCCCCAAATAAAAATGCAAATCCTTGTTATCGTTACCAAAAACTGAGCCCACTGTATAACCACCTTACTGCTCTCTGCAAAAAACACATTAAAAAAAAAAAAAAAAAAAGATAAGGGACCTCTGGGTGGCTCAGTTGGTTAAGCCATGCCTTCAGCTCAGGTCATGATTCCAGGGTCCTGGGATCGAGTCCCACATAGGGCTCCTTGCTCAGCAGGGAGCCTGCTTCTCTCTCTGCTTCTGCCTGCCACTCTGCCTGCTGGTGCGCGCGCGCTGCCTCTCTCTCTGATAAATAAATAAAATCTTTAAAAAATAAGATAATATTTAATGGTAGTATCAAACAAGAATCTTATTGTTGACATTTCTTAAATTCTTCCCAACACCAAGCTTGCAAGCAGAATCAATTCACGGGATTTGATAACCGAATAAATAGCATTTACATGGAACTACAGAGGCCCCACAGGCATCCTGATAGAGACATATGGACCTCACTGGATGTTCTTTAAAGATACGGCTTATCTGGACAGACACAAGAATTTGAACAATTTGGATTAAATTAGCAAGAACCACTCCTACACTATACCATGCTATTTATGATAATTGAATTTTTGCAATTTAGAAAAAGCAATAGAGAAAGACCATATAAGATATGGCAGTAAACATACGTGGTCAATCCAGTTTAAGGCTCAGAATTCTAGATAGTCTCTGAAGGCAGCTCTGAGATACTTTAATTTTCGAAAGACTAGCAATGGCTATCATTTCCCAAAAAACTACTATGTGCTCGGCGGTCTGTCTGGGGCAGTCTGTCAAGTTCTGTATCTGCCCATCCCTGTTTCACAGATGGAAGAGGAGGTCTGGCGGTCCCATTCCAGCACCTAGGAACACAGGAGGCTGATGAATGGAATCCTCTTGATTCATCGACTGTTCTTAAACCTTTGTCATATGATGACGCTTGTCTATATGTGTAGTGTGTATGCACGTGTGTATACGTATCTATGTATGTATACATATAAATAAGATAAGTACCCCTAGGTGGCTCAGTCAGTTAAGCATCTGCCTTCAATTCAGGTCATGATCCCGGGGTCCTGGGATCAAGTCCCACATCAGCCTCCTTGCTCAGCAAGAAGCCTGCTTCTCCCTCTGCCTGCTGCTCCCCCTGCTTGTGTTCTCCTCTCTCTCATACACACAAATAAATAAAAATCTTTACAAAAATAAAATAAAATAAACAGATCCTGTTTTGTACAAAATTAGATCTTCTTGCAAATATCAATGTTCGTATGTCCACGGGGGGACAATCACAGGGGCAAGGCCAACTAACCGTGCCCGAAGTCGAGTCAGAGGGTGGCAGGCATGTGATGGCAGCTGCGGTCTGCACGGAATCCACACCACTGTCAAGGGTAGATACCCTGGGACTCTCAGGAGTGAGGCCCCAGCCAGCCCCGTGACATCCTAAGAACTGAGGAACCGTGGCTGAGAGAATACCGCAGGAGCACACTCTTCCCTGGAGGGCCACGCTTCCTGCCAGTGACTCTCCCTACGCCACCGGCCCCAGAAGCCCTCATCACTCCCTGGCCCGAGATGACAACCACCTCCACCAACCTCTGGGACCTGCTGGGCTCCCGTGCCCGCTCCTTGTGTCGTTCAGGCGGTTTCAGGGCTCGGAGGGGAGCTACGTTTCCAAGACAGAGAAGACAGGCCAGACACAGAATAGAACCCAGAATGGTCTAGATTTTAGATTTTGACCAGGCGCTGGCTCCTTCTTCCAAAAGGAAGATTTCTAAATTGCTTCAACTCAGATTCCCAAGTTATGCATGGTGATAAACAGATGCCTGCTCTGCTTAATATCTTCACCGTGACCATCGGGAAGATTACATCTCCTGCTACCTGCATTCCTAGAACACCATGGCCATCTCTCACTTGCTCCTTGTCAGGGGAGCATTCTATCATGGGAGGGTGCTAGGGGACCCCACTTCCCACAGCCTGAGTCCCAGGAGTCACACGATAGACTAAAAGGAGGTATGTTTCCATTTCATGGCTTCCCACTCACTGGGGGCCAAACCTAACTTTTGAACCATCCCGTGCACTCGAGTTGAGCAATGCAATCTAGGACACGGTTAGCCACGGGCCCACACGATACATGTCATTCCCACTCTAATCAAGAATACACACAAGACAGGGTGCCTGGGTGGCTCAGTCCATTAAGCACCTGCCTTCGGCTCAGGTCATGACCCCAGGGTCCTGGGATCGAGCCCCACATCGGGCTCCCTGCTCAGTAGGGAGCCTTCTTCTCCCTCTCCCTCTGCCTGCTGCTCCTCCTGCTTGTGTGCTCTCGCTCTCTCTGTCAAATAAATAAATATTTTTTAAAAAGAAAATACACAAGAAAAGCAATGTAGAAATAATAATGTGACAGAGGAAGTGTTTTAGGAGTAGGAAGAAATCAGGACAATCTTAAAAGTGGGCTCAACTGGTGAGATCTGAAGGGAGTCCAGATAGTTCCCGATATATAGAATTGCAAAAATCACCCAAGGAGATTTATTCCGAAAAGCCTTTTGCTCTTGAAGCTGAGATCTTTATTAAAAACAAAATAAAATAAAAACCAAACTTCTGAAGGGAGCCCAGGAAAGCGACACCCTAATTAGGGGACAGTTAGCCAAGAGCAAAGCCTTTCCGTAACCAGGCCCAAGAGCCAGGATACGGGGATGGGCTACGAGGGGTTGCAGAGAGCCATGGACACAAACTGCTTCACCATCTTGGTAAAAAGGGTCGACAGTCAGGGAGAACAGAATGTGATCTCCATGCCTGACTATAAAAGGCAGAGAAACGAGGCCCAGGGGCATGTGACCCCCTTCTAAATAAAGATCACCCCCACACCGGAGCAGCTGACCAGAGCAGGGGCCTTCCAGGGGAAGAGACAAGCTCCTACAGACAACACAACCCAGAGCCTGCTCAACGGACTGCCTTCCCGTCCACGATCTGCAGGGCTGTCTAGGCTCCAGCGGGCAATGCAGACCCCCTCCTCATTCAGAGGGGACAGTCTGAGGGCTGTAGCATGCAAGAACCCTGTGGCCGACCACACAGCATTTCACAGAAAGAAATACCCCTCACGAGAAGCTTAAAACTTGAAGGGGGTTGGGGGGAGAGGAGGAGGAAAAATTAAGAAGAAATAATGCACATCGCACGCATGAGGGCTCAGGGCAGAGACACTGTGCCCCTCACCTCACCCCAATCCAGCAGGTGATTTACAGACACGTAAACCAGCCCCCCACTTGGACCCGGCAGGCCAGAGGTACCCATCTATAAGAAAATGAGGAAGAAATCCAGAAGAAAATGAAGAAGGGGAACCCCTCCGCTGCACACACCATACCGCCCTGTGAGATGTATCATAAACAGAAACACGAGAACCCGTAAAGAGGGGAAAAAATGTAGAATTGTCTTTTTTATGCTCCCTGCCTTCACTTGAAGTCCCAGATCTCATCCGTGAGATGGCCGTTGAAATGTTTTCCTTTTGTCAAAAAAGGCAGCCACTTACTGCCTTCTCCTGCAAGGGCTCCAATCTGCTATTTTCCTAGTTTCTCCTCTGGAAGGCGGTGGGAAATGCAGCCAGACTCCGGGACCGCTGTTGCCGGTCAATGCCCTTTTAACTGAAATAAGGCTGCACCACCAGCAAAGCCAGTCTGCACCACAGCCAGGCTTGCCACCTTCATGCATTTTCTGCCAAAGACCAGGCCTTCCCGTGGGCAACACAGTGATCTGAGCAGACCCTAAACTATCTGTTCTGTTGGGTTAAGAAGTACTCGGAGATGTTAAGTTTAGCAGGAAGTTTTAGACTTTTGTGTGTGTATGTTTGCTTTGGTGAGGGCATCTCTAGATCTGCAATCAAGTACCAGAAAGCCCCAAGGGCAAGCGAACAGCAGACACCACTGAGGCAATGCACGGGGCAGGAAGAGAACCACGTCTTCCGAGAGGATCTGCCCCCTCTTCCCTCCTTGCACAGGTCAGCTTTCAGCGTACGACTACCGTCCAAAGTAACAAACGGTGCCGCAGGCCAAGCCTTGACTTTGAAGAGGATTCCTGTATTTCTCCACCATCTTTGGCCTTGGATCCTTCTGACAAGGGCGGGCGAGAAAGGAGCTACGACCGTCCATGGCTGACCCTCCCTGCTGGTGAAGAGCTGGAGAAGAGTTCTGGTGACCTCGCTCCTGGGGAGCAAGGACCGACTGCGAAAATGACACAAGAAACATCCGCATTTCGCAATCCTTGAATCTTTTGGCTTGCCGGGGACTGTCAACACACACTATGTCTGCTCAAGGTGGGAAACAGATCTTCCTGAGCATAAATCTTTCACAAAGCAGGTGCCACGCTCGCCCCTGGGGTGACAGCCATACTCTCCACGACTGCGAGGACACGCCCAGAATTTATTCGGCGATGCAGAAAGGGCTGCTGCCAGGCTTCTCTGTGGCGAGACAGCCCACCGGAGTCTGCAGAGTCCCGAAGTCCTCCGCCAACGGGCATGGAGTCTGCCTAAAGCACACCGCCACGGGCCAGGGATACTGCCGGCAGAAGGCAGGGAGGTGGCTTGTTGGGGGCATGGCCCCGTTTCACAAGCACTCACGGGCTCCCACTATAGGATTTCAGGTGGGGGTGGGGTGGGCTATTGGTCAGAGTGTCGGTTAGGGAGCTCCCTGGGCCCAGGCACCAGCACGGGGAGGCTGGAGAGAGGCCGGGTCACGGAAGGGCAGGGGATAGCAGATTCGGGAAACATGTACGATGGAAAGGGCTTGTCCTTCAACTGGAGGAGGGAGCCTCCAGAGGACACCTATGTTTCTGACATGGGAGCGGGGAGCCCAAGAATGCTGCCCGTGCAGAAAGACAACAGGTAGAGGTAAGGAGACTGAGAAGCCCAGCAGACATGGAGTCACCCGCAGCTGTCTGGACAGGAATGGATCTGTGGGTCCGGGGCTCACAAAGAGGTCTAGGCTACAGATGGTATTTGCAGACGAGGTGCAGACGGAAGGGTGCTGAAGCGTCAGATGGGACATCCTGGGGGAACAAGGACAGTGAAAAGGGGCCTAGGATGGAAGTCCGGAGACCACTAGTCATCAGAGCCTCAACCAAGGGAAAGGAGCCCACCAAGAACCAGCTGTAGAGACAGAGGAGAAGCGCGGTCAGAAGGCAGGGGAGGAGGACTCACCAGTGCTGAACATCAAGGGCACAGTCCCATTTCTACTGAAAGGAAAATGCCATACACAACTTTTTTAAGGGCTGGTCACTTTTTTTTTTTTTTAAAGCACACAAGCAGGCAGAGAGGCAGGCAGAGGTGGAGAGAGAGGCAGAGAGAGAGGCAGGCTCCCCGCCGAGCAAGGAGCCCGATGCAGGACTTGATCCCAGAACCCCGGGACCATGACCTGAGCCGAAGGCAGCGGCTTAACCCACTGAGCCACCCAGGCGTCCCAGGGTTGGTCACTTTTTAGGAGTAACTCAAGCCTCAATAAAACCACCCCTCCAGGGGCCCCTGGGTGGCTCAGTGGGTGAACCACCTGCCTTTGGCTCAAGTCATAATCCCAGAGGGAGTCCTGGGATCCAGCCCCACGTCGGGATCCTGGCTCTGGAGTGAGTCTGCTTCTCCCTCTCTCTCTGTCCCTCCGCCCTGCTCAGGCTATCTCAAAGAAATAAATAAAACCACCCCTCCAAATCATAAGACAACAGAGAAAAACAGAAGGGTACAGGGAACCCATAAAGTTGTCATTTCCTTAATGGGGCTGTCCATGAAGCTGCCACAGTCATGAGAGAAAAGAAGGAGTTGAAGGGACAGCGTCAAGTAGAAACTGCGTATCGGCACTCCATAATTGAGTGTTTCTCCGTGATGTCAAAAATTTCACACACATCCTTGATTCGACGTAGCTCTCCAGATGCTCTTCCTCCCTCCGTAGGCAGCCCTGTGAAGAACAGCTCAATGGGATTCGGCCACACTTCATCGTTTTCAATGGCCACCTTAACGCTCATGTTGACTTCCCGGCAGATGACACGCTGTCCAGACTCAGTGCCCTCCACCTGGCTCCTTGAACGGTTCGTCAGCATCCTGCTGGAGAGGGGTAGGAATCCCACAGCACCGCAGTGCTCAGCCACAGACACGATGGGGAGGGATGGGGGTGGGGGAGGAGAACGCATGGCCATAGGGGGCGGACTCTGAAGAGAATGGAAGCCCCACCTGTCATGTCAATGCTCTAGTAACCATGTGAAAAGCTACAGAAACAGGTGAAATTAATTTAATAACATAGTTTACTTAACCTATAGGTCCAAAATATTATCATTTCGACACAGAGTCAATACATTACGAGCTACTAAGGCGATAACCTTACTCCTTCTCCCCTTATACTACGTCTTTGAAACCCAGTGTATTTTAGGCTTCAAGCCAGTCTCCGTTCGCACCGGAGGACATTCAAGCATGCAATCAGCCACATGTGGCTAGTGGCTGTCGCACCGCACAGCACAGGTCTCAAGGGACTCCACGCAAAGGGAGAGTTCCAGTTCAATGGGAAAATCTCAGGGAAATCTGCCTATGCTGGAGTTTTCCTCAAAGCCCAAGATGGAGGGAAGACAGTTTCCTCGAATGCTATTCAGGATTTTCAATAAATATACCCTCCTAAAATCTCAGAAACACGTCAGCCAGACTGAGACAACTGGCAGGGGAGAAGGCTGCAGGGTGTGGCCTTGGGCAAGCAGGGGTCCAGCCAACAGGCCTGTCGGCATCAGCCCTACCAGCACCAAGGCCCAGTATCTAACCTCATTGGTTTTTTTGGTATTTTTCCTTTTTTTTTTTAATACTTTTTTTTTTTTCATAATCCCTATGAGAAAGGCAGGATCTCTCCAGATTGAAAAAACAAACAACAACAACAACAACAACAAATGAGGGGCCAGGCCACTTAAATTACTTGCTACCAGACCTGGACCCAGAAACCACCCCTGCTCCCGGCTTCTTCAACAACCTGCTGGTCAGAAACAGCGTTAAGTCCACAGCAACCCCAGAGTAGATACCAAATAGGTCACTGAACAAGCGCCCACCTAATGACTTTTTTAAATAACATCTCCCTTTTGTAGAGAGCTGATGAGTTTCCAAAGCAGTTTTGTGCACATGTTTGGCTGTCACTAAGGAATAACACAAGACTGCCCTAAGAAATGTTCTGACGATGCCCAACTACAGCCCAGAAGGACTGGCTGGTCCAAGGTCCCCTCGGCCCCTTAGACGGCATCCAACCCCTTCCCACCACACAGGATGCCTCCCCTGAAGACACCGTTTTCTTTTAAAACAAAATTTTAAAAGGTCAAGACTCCTTAAAAAGGCGTTTTTGCTGTTTTCTCAAAGCCAGTGGGTAACCTAAGGGTCGGGTACAGTTTTAATCAATCACAAATGGGACGTCAGCGCCCTACCTTCCTCCAACCCCAGCCAACAAGGACTCTTCAAGAAGCCTGATGGCGTCCTCGGCCATCCAACGTCCTGGTTACAGTCAACGAGACTCCTCCCTTATTTATCAGATGTTCATGGACACACAGGTGGATTGATAGCGTAAACGTGTGTGCTGGGCCAAAGAAACCTTCCCTTTCCCGGCTTCCACCCTGGCTGGACTGGGAACAAAAAGAACAGCTACCTGTGGGGTCTGGCCTTTGATTTGTTTATTTTATACACTTCATGGTTTAGGCAAGCCTACCAGTTTGGGATTCCTTGGCTCTTCGTGACCAGCTAGAACACATGAGCTCCTCGGTCTTTAACTGGGCCAACCATTAAATAATAGCTATTTATAGCTACCACACTGACTTCCACACCAGGGAGAGGAACCTTCTCAGCCAACATACCTGAACATTGCTGAAAGCAACGCGGCAAAGGCCCAGACTTGCCTTCTAATAGCAAACAACCTGGGTCTCCAGGTAATTGATCACAATAACTCAAGAGTCCGGTTATACTTGAGAGAAGAATAAAGCATGTTCCTGATAAAGAAGCGGCTTCAAAATATCACCCCCGGAACCTGGAGTGCCATGAACACATTTCAAAATTCTTTCACTAGGCGATTTCAGAAGATCTGCACAACTCTTTGGGGAGGAAAAGAAAAATGGAAGCCCAGGGCATAGGAGGGCACCCACTACACAGTTCCTTGCAAGTACGACCTGAATCTGGGATTCCAGGGGACTGGTCCAGGGCTCTCCCACCTCGGTGAGGTGCTCCGCCATAAACAGGCACACCTAAGCCTCGTGACCGTCCCTGGGGACCAAGCATGGGGCGCAAGTCCCCACTTTCACAAGAGGTGAATTGAATTTTGACCTTCCCTTTATTCAACCATTATTCCAAGTAGAGTCCTCCTAAGGAAGTCCTGCCACAACCAAATCTGTCTTTTCCCACAAAGGATGAACCCAGTTGATGCATAAGCAGTCCCTGACTACTGGGGCCTGGGGACCTCTGATGCATAAGCAGTCCCTGACTACTGGGGCCTGGGGACCTCTGAAGCATACCAGGTCACCTTTCTCACTAGAATCCAAAGCTCAAGGTCAGCACGCTTCTGGCCCCGAAGGTGCTGGATTATTTCTAGGACACGACTGGGATGCTCTTGACGGCAGCCATGACGGGGTCCTGCATTGCCCAAGTTCTCGAGTTCTCGGATGCAAAAGGAAGCCAGCCAAGACCCCTGCCTGCACCCAGCAGGCGGCCTCCTCCTCAGTGTGACACACCCACGCCCTCCGCCCTCCCTGCAGAACCCCCAGAGGAAGCCGCCAGCGCTCCGAAGAGGGGGGAGACGAGGGAGAGCAGGAGGGGGAAAGAGAAGCAGAGGGAAAGCCGCAGCGGCGTGCCCTTACTTTTCTGGCAGCGGTTGGTGGTCCAGCAGCGATAGTTGTACTCGTTGTTGATGGTCGTCTTCTCGCACAAGGGCTTCTCCTCCATCGTCCCCGGACACAGGTCCCCGCACTCCTTCGGGGGCTTGTTCCCCACGATGTAGTTATTGGACACGGCATCCAGGATCAGGGACCAGTCCACCGTGGAGAGGTAACAGAGGTCGGCATTCTTCTCAATCCTGATGGCCCCCCGGGTGATGTTCCTCAGATTGTAAAGTCCGATATCCTTGAGATTGGTCATCTCAAAGATGACCAGGGCATAGTTGTAGAAGAGTTTCCAGCCGCGGATGACCGTGAGGTTGGGGAAGAGGTCCCCGAGGCTCTCGAGGCCGGCCACGCGGAACAGCAGCAGGTACTCGGTGATGACCGTGAGCTTGGGGAAACGGTAGCTGCGGTAGTCCTCTGCCTTGGAGATGAGCAGGATGTGGAGGTAGCCTTCGATCACCGTGCAGTTCTCCAGGCGCTTTAGCTGCTGATAGTCATTGCGGATGTCAATGCCCGGCCCGCAGACTGAGGGGAGACAAGAGGGCAAGGGCGGGACATGTCTGAGTTACAAGGAAATCATTTTCTGAACTATTTCCCAACCCACGATGTGGCCCTTTTTTCAGGACACCTAAATTATGACAATTAAGGTGAGGAGACCCATTCTTCGCCAGGGACTAACGTTAGGTATGGGGTACCTGCGGCCATTCACGGCGCGTCTGCACTGGGCCAGATGTCGTGCAACATCCTCAGGGACCGTGGCGAGGGTCATCCCCACCCTGCTTATGTATAAACCACAGCTTAGAGCCCAGGGTCACACAGAAGCACAGACGAGAGTCAAGGTCGCACAGTCAAAGCTCTGCACCTGCCAGGCTGCACACCCCCACCCCTCTGCTTCCTGCATGGCCCCGGTGCCCAAAGTCTGAACAAACAGCTCAGCAGCCACAGAACAACAACCTACTGCTGCAGCCAGCCACAAGGACCCCAAGCAATGAAGTCTGCACGGGAGAACAGTCACTGTGACCTACAAAGCAAGGACCGAAAGAAGCAAGTTCTCACATTTCTTGCTACCATCTGACACGGGTCAGGTGGCCTTGCGTTCTTCCCCAGTACTGTATGAATATAGATACAAAGCCTAACCCAACAGAGAGGCAGGAACGTGTGATTTCTATGGATAAAAGAGGTATGCCATCCCTATTTCAAAAAAATTATTTTATTAAGCAAGAAAACAAGCTTCCTATAGAGAGGTTTGGTAAAAGATGGCAGAAAGACAGTAAAAATCATCCGTATCTCCACATCCAAAGATAATCACTATTACCAGTGCCTATACCAGTGATCCTTTCTCCAGAAGTATTTTAATTAAAGTAAAGGCAATCAGAAAAGATTTCCTTCCTGCACTTAATATGAACATTTCACCAAGTCAATAGATGTCCTTCTATGTTACCACTTGAAGGAGACAGTAATTCTAGGGTACAAATATGCACCATGAGTTATTTTATTTTTTTTACTTATTCATTTGAGAGAGAAAGAGAAAGAGCATGGGCAGAGGGAGAAGCAGAGGGAGAGGGGAAAGCAGATCATCTCCAGCTGATTTCACACTGAGCCCAGAGTCTGATGTGGGGCTCGATGGCAAGACCCCAAGATCATGACCCGAGCCGAGACCAAGAGTCAGATGCTCAACAACTGAGCCACCCAGACACCCCTGATTCTTTTATTTTTCTTAAACCAACCCCCTATCTTTGGATATTTAGTTTATCTCCAGTTTTTCACATCATAAACACCACTCCAGTGAATATTCTCGGCAAATGTCCAAGACTATTTTCTTGGGATAAATCCCTAGGTGTAGAACTGCTGGACCAAGACATCTGCAGATCTGAAGAGCTTTTGATACAACAGCCTTGATACTGGAGACTTTATTTTTAAAATACTAGACACGTACACAGACCCACAGACACAAACCTTGGTTAATATCCTTTCTTACAATTTAATAATCCCAAGCCTTCCATTAAAGCTTCTCAGACGGAGTCAAGTTTTCTGATGGATGTAATTCATTAATTTTTGGAGCACTCAACACGTAGGACGCTGTAAGAGAGTCAAAGAAGCCGTGTCTGCCCTCTGAGGAGGCTCACGGTGAAGGACACAAGCTAAGACCCATGACAAACAATTGTCATATGAGGCAGAAGGTAGTCAGTGGTGTACACAGTGCAAATCCACTGTAGATGGGAATGGAACTAAGCAGGACAGATGGGGTAGCCTTGGAGCTTCCTGTAAAGAAGGTCCTTTCTACTGGAGTGCCCAGGAAAGCTCTGGCTCCTATAGGATTTAAAAACTGAGTATTAAGGGGCAACCTGGGTGGCTCAGTCAATTAAGTGTCTGCCTTCGGCTCAGGTCATGATCCCAGGGTCCTAGGATCGAGCCCCATATTGGGTTCCCTGGTTGGTGGGGAGTCTGTTTCTCCCTCTGACCCTCCTCCGTCTCGTGCTTGCTCTCTCTCTCAAATAAATAAATAAAAACCACTACAAAAAAAATAAAACTGGGTATCAACATTCCAGAGGCCAGAGAAAAGGGAGAACAAGATACACTCAAGGGCCAGCGACGCTGATGGCTAGGGGTGTAGAGAAGAGCAGAAAAAATGAGTTCGGTAGAATCCAAGTCATAAAAGGTCACAGGTGGGGGATGGAAACTTTCATCTCAGGAATGAGGCCCCTCTCAAGACTCCTGAGTGAAAGAGAAGTCCAAAGGAGGCCTTTTTTGGGAAGAATATTCTGGTATAAGACAGTACAAGACAGAATCGAAGTGGAGCAGGTGAGGGAAAAGGGGAGAGAGGTCCAGCGGGGCTTAGAGCCATAGACACAAATTGGACAGAGACTGGCAGGCAGGGAATGGGGTCCAGGAGACCCAAGAGCTGAGGAGTGGGCAGCTCTAGCTTGAGAACCTAGAACCTCACACCTCACTTGGTCCAACTGCCTTCTTTCACTGATGAGAAAATGAAGCCTCTACAACAGAGAAGAGAATGGGAGAACCAGCACTCTGAGAACGTCTGAGAACATTCCATGCCGGACAAAGGCTATGAAGAAAGCTTTGTTTCATCTTGTTTTACCTCATGGGAGCCTTTCAGTAGCATCCCACACTACATAGTATCATCGCCACTTTGAAGATGAGGAAGCAGATCTGGAGAAGTGGAACTTGACCCATGGTTTCTGGATTACCCCAGCTCTCAGCATCCTCACCAACGGGTCACCCCCAAACCACTCTGACGAAGCTTCTGCCCCAATCATGATACTGAAGCACTCTTTGCAGAGCCCCTGATGACGTTATCAAAGCCAATGACTGGTCCCTGTCCTCCTGTGACTTGACCCTTTCAGCCACTTGACATCGCCTCCTTCCCAAGGGCTCTCTGATTCCACACACTCCTTCACCCCTCTTCTCCCACCTGACCTCTAAATGCTGCTCTCTGGCCTTAGCCTCCCCTTCTCTGTCCTCTCACGTGGACGGTGGCCTCCTGTGCCACCCACACACTGCTTGTCAACTGCATACCGTTGGGGCAGCTACAGAGTTGACACCCATCTGCCTACTCAACGTCTCCATTTAGGTGTCTAATAACTCTTTCCCTTCCCCCCAAAAAATCCGCCTCCGGCGCTCTCATAGCTCAGTGGGTGGCATTCCCATTCTCTGACTTGCACGTGTCGAAAATGAAAGGGTCATTCCTGATTCTTGTCTCCCCTCACGCTGCACATGCCCAGTCCTCTTGGGCCTTGTGCTAACTGCAGTGCCAGACAGAGAGACATACACTTTATGTTCTTACATACACGTAGAATCGAAAAAAGCCAAATGCGTAGAAAAGATGAGCTAGAATGGTAGTTTGTCAGGGGCTAGGAGGTGGGGGGAATAAGGAGCTGCTGGTCAAAGGGTACAGACTCTTAGCTCAAAGATAAATACGATCTAGGGCTCGCCTGGCACAGCGTGGAGACTAGAACTGACAATACGGTATTCTTGGAAGTTGTTAGAGGAGTTGATCTTAAATGTTATCTCCACACGCACACACAAATTAAATTACACTGATGTAAGAGGATGGAGGTGTTTACTAACTTTATCATGGTAATCATTTTGTAATGTATACACGTATCTAATTATCACATTGTACACCTTAAACTTACATTAATGCCAGTAATATCTCAGAGAAGCTGAAAAAAACAGCCCTCTTGGCACCAGGTCCCAAGCCTATGGGGAACTGGGGCATTGCGCCCACCATGACGCCCTACTTCTTCAGGCCACTGTTCCTCGTCCGCCCTGTTCATGTCCCTCCTAATGCATGTCTGCTCTCTTCGGGCCCTCTTCTCACCCCAGGGTCTCTCCCTCTGATCTCTCCCCCTGCAGTGGCGGCTCCAGGAGGAGAGGGAGTTACTGTCCATCCCCCCCCCCCCTGTGATGCCCCCAGGGCCTGAAGCAGTACTTGGTGCCTGGTGTTCACACCATTAATTCACATGTGGAATGAATACATTGTTCCACATCTGCCTCTCCCCACTGTTCTAACCTTGATCTGAGCCACTGTCATCTCCAGCCTCGTCTAGAGCAACACCTTCCCCAGGGTCCAGCCTCCGTCCCCCCGTCCGTCGCTGATCCAGCACCACTGCACAGGGGCTCATCCCTGTCGACTTCTACCTCAGCTGCTGGAATGGTCTTGCTTCACACGCTGTGGCACCAAGCTCCGTCCTCCTCATCCCCTGCTGACTGGGGTGCTTCTCCAGTCACACGGATGCCCCCCACCCCATTCTCATCCTGTGGCTCTCTATTCTCACGTCATCTCATCAGAGCTTTGAGGGTCCCCCTCAACTGCCTCCTCCCCATTTCCCTATAGTTACCATTTTTATAGCACTTTTCATGTGTGACAAGAGTTGGGACCTGAAAGGACGTATTAGGTTGAGTGATCACTGTCTAGGACCCTCACTGAAATTAGAGGCTCTATACTGTTTGCGTTCTGCCTGTCTCCCTGTCTCCCAACATCCGGGCATACAGCAGCTTCCAGGAAGACAGGCTGCCCAACCGGGGCCATGAGGAACCTAAAGTGGAACAGAAAGCCTCTCGGGTATTTGCCACCAAAGTACCCTCAAAACCAGGGAATACCACCCAACAATAGCTTCAGGTCAGGGACTCATCATGGAAGTCTTTTTTTTTTTTTTTTTGCTTTTATGCTATTTGTGTTTTCCTAAGCCCAACCTAAAGTTCTGTAGTCCTTCTGTGTCATCATCAAGTAAGTGTATTAGTTAGCTCTTAAATGATGAACGTACGTACGTGTAGAGGAGTGCTTGGAGGGCATCTAGCATTGCCTCCAGTGTGTGTCTGATCATACTGTACGGTGTTAGGCAACTGTTTGTTTGCTATCCTTTCCCACGGACCAGAAAATTCAGTACCGGCAAAAGAGCATGAAGACTCCTAACCAAAGTTTGCCAACCTTTCATACTGTCATCAAAACAGACCCTAGGAAAGAATCGGCTTCCCTCTGCCTCCCGTTCCCTGCCTGTGTAGACCACTCAGTTAACAAGCCACATGACAGAGCTGGAATGGACAGATTCTTCAAGTGAAAGAACCGTCTCCCCATGGGACACTCTCCCCCCACTGGCAGAAGAAAAGAAGAAAAAAAAAAAGGAGGAAGAAACTAACCACTTGCTCCTAAAGAGAAGACAAGCCCAAGCCACAATGTTCGAGGCAGGTCCCGGCCACCAGCTGTTTTGGATTCTGTTCGTGATACTGTCAGCCTTTGGGGTATTTTGTGATAGGAACAGAAAAAGGAAAACCCAGCTGGACCAGGAATGATAACACAGCCTTCAAAAGGCACAAGCCACAAACAGGAAAGAGAATACAACATGCTTCATTGGTGCCGTGAAATGATACAAGCACCGAAGGAGTAAATATTCCACGCAGCACATGAGAGAGAGACACACCCTTGCTACTACTCACTGATGATTAAAAGGAAATTGCAAAACACTGTTTCTCCCTTTTCAAAGCAACAGATAACCCAAAACTCGACTTGAAGGAAGGCACTGGAATGGGAGCTCTCAGGCCAGCCCTCAAAAAATCATCGAAGCTTATGGAGATGAAGGCAAACAGGAAGCAGAGGGAAAGAACACACTGGAAGGTAGGGCCAGCAGGCCTGGGCAGCAGGCCCAAAGCCAGCGACCAGGAACGGCAAAACGAAACAGATGGAAGACCGCCAGTGCGGAGCAGAGGGCCCAGGAAGGGATGTGCATGGGAGGCGCAGGGTGGCCTGGTACCCAAGCCAGGCCCCCTTGGAGGCAGGTAGGCAGGTGAGGGCCTGGGAGGTAGAATCACTTCCCCCAAAATAAGATTTTTTTTTAAGATTTTATTTATTTATTTGACAGACAGAGATCACAAGGAGGCAGAGAGGGAGGCAGAGAGAGAGGGGGGAAGCAGGCTCCCTGCTCAGCAGAGAGTCCGATGCGGGGCTCCATCCCAGGACCCTGAGATCATGACCCGAGCCAAAGGCAGAGGCTTTAACCCACTGAGCCACCCAGGTGCCCCTAAAATAAGATTTTTAAAATTAAGTCTTTCAGTTGAAAGGACACTGCTCCCAATAAATTCCTACATATTTTTTTAAAACATAAAGGTAGAATTTCTGCTCTAGGGACTTAAGTGAATGGAAAAAACAAACTATACATATTTGGGAAATAAAATCCTAAGATCTGCTACTATGAGAAGGGTTAATAACAAGCAGTTACCTGAGAAAACCCCCAAAAGAGAAGCTGCGTATCTAAGGATATGGAAAAGCTATAGAAGGAATTCAGTAACGGCTTCCGTATATGCTCTACGCTAAACACAGTCTTGTGTCCTGAAAAGGAGAAACGGGATGGGTCCGAGTCCTCAGGGCCATTTACAGGCTCCTGCCCCCAAGAAGTGAGGTACCCTTCCAAAGCCTGAAAAATGAGCTGTTCACACAGGTACCCTAAGGAAGCTGTCTAAAAGATCAGAGGTGTGCTTTTGTGTTCCTGTGGCCAGCACTGAGCTTTAAGCAATGTTACTACATAAATTAAACATTCCTTAAAAACATTCAACCATTCCATTGCCCCGAACTAAATATTAACAACACACAACAAAGGGGGAAATGAACAAATTTGTTAATTAGCCTCTGACACCCAATTCCATGAAAGATGATCAGAGGTAGTTACCTAATAAAAAATGTTTTTAAATCTAATCAACTCTTCTTGAAAATATGGGGCAGTCTTAACTCACAGATGGAAATAACAGACATTGGGAAGCATCATTAGCATTTTACTACAGGTCTGTAGGCAGAGAGTAAAACGTTAGTCAACCAGTTGTCACCTCTGGTTCTTGGTGGTAAAGTTCAATACAACATGACCATTCCCTTCCCCCACCCCGACACTGGCCCTCTATACAAGTTCTTTACGTTCCATAAAATGAATTCTTTGGAACCAGTAAGTTAGCACTCTAAAACCCTGGACTCTGTGAAAGCCACGCTCGTTTAAGAGGTTAGGAGAGGATTCATGTGTATTCATGTGAGTCCAAAATTCATGTGAATTTTGGACAAGCAGACAGAGCAACCACCTCTCTCCTCAGCCAGGGCCAAATTAAGTGAGGTAAAAGTTTTAACAGGTCAATGAAAAGGGCTGCAGGACTACAAAGACGGGGGCCCACAACTCCCCATCTCTAGGGAGGTCAGGAAGCCATCTCAGAGGAGGGAATCCCTGAGGATGGTCTGAAAAAACAAGCAGGGTCTTGCCAGGAAAGGCAAGGGGGCAGGGTGTCAGGCGGCGGGAGGGGCTGTCCACCTCTGGCTGCTGGATCCGCAGCCCCTAGTCCCTGGGCACACAGGGAAGGGGAGGCATGGCTTTGTCCCTGCCCACTCCTTCCCTGCCCGCAAGGAACCAAAAAATCAGAAATGCGGGGGGGGGGGGGGGGGGGGAGGACAATGTTGTGATAACAAACACTATGGATATTCCAGAGTTTGTTAGAGTAGAATTTTCTATGTAAGTGTAAATAGACACAATTCATGTTAAGCCTTTTTTATCTTCATGTGTCAAGGAGAATGTGTTTACATTGTACATGTAATTGATATGTTACTAGCCAGGCAAGCAGTCCCTACCACCTGACAAACCCTCCACAGCTAAGGACAGTCCTAAGAATGCAAGGGATTGCATGGTGCAGGTGACTTTCCAAACAGAAATTAAAAATTAAGTGTATTTTTCAAGGCGCAAATTGTCCTCCACTGGCCCGTGGAAGAGCCATCTCTATCACACATATAAACATCATCTAAAAACCCATTCACACATAAGATGTAGCCCTGAAGGCTCCAGAGCGCTAACAGAGCGCGCTACAATGTGGCAAAGAATTCATAAAGCGGGCTGAGATGTTTACATCCTGCCTCTCCAATGAAGAAATGGAAACTTCACTGGGAAATACTTCAAAGACTGGAGGGAACATAAGCCCCAGTGTCCCCAACACATAAAGCATCTGGAACTTCAGAGATGGGTACAGAACGAAGCCGTCTTTGCTCCGATGGAAGAACACCTATTTTCCTGGGTCTTCATGAAAACAACTTTGCTTGCTCTCATGGTGATTCCAAACTCCTTTCTGATCTTAAACTATCGAAAGTCCAATATTCTAAGTCTCTATATTTTAAATCATCTTTATTTATAAGAGCCCTGAATCCTTTTTAACTATTCCCAGTCCCAATGGTTGGTTCCTTTTTAAAAAATATTCTACTTAGGGGCACCTGGGTGGCTCAGAGGGTTAAGCCTCTACCTTCGGCTCAGGTCATGATCTCAGGGTCCTGGAATCAAGCCCCACATTGGGCCCTCTGTTCACCAGGGGGGCTACTTCCCTGCCCCCCCCCAACCCTGCCTGCCTCTCTACCTGCTTGTAATCTCTCTGTGTCAAATAAATAAAATCTTTAAAAAAATATTTATTCATATGAGAAAGAGAGAGAGAGAGAGTGGAGGGTTGAAGGGGTGTAGGGAGAGGGAGAAGCAGACTACCTGCTGAGTAGGGACTCTGAGATCCCAGGACTCTGAGATCATGATCTAAGCAGAAGGCAGATGCTTAACCAACTGAGCCCCCCAGGTCCCCCAGCTGGTTGCCTTTTTTTTTTTTTTTAAGATTTTATTTATTTATTTGACAGACAGAAATCACAAGCACGTGGAGAGGCAGGCAGAGAGAGAAGGAAGGGAAGCAGGCTCTCCATTGAGCAGAGAGCCCGATGCGGGGCTTGATGCGGGGCTCGATCCTAGGACCCTGGGATCATGACCTGAGCTGAGGGCTGGTTGCCTTTTTGATGAAAGGGCACACAAGGACTAGACTCCCTTGGTTATACCTCCCACCCACTACCAGCCACTCAGCCCCCCATGGGCCCAGTGGGAGCTGCATCAGGCTTTGCTGCCAGGCCTCCCAGGGAAGCACCACCACCAGGCAGGCAAGTGCAGGCCAGGCTGCACCCTGAACCACCAAACAGGGAATCTGTGCAGCCAGTGGATGGCGCTATGGGTCCCGGTGGGCTAGAGGAGGGGAGCTACAGAGCCAGGAGGAGGCAAGTCCAGAAGCTGCAGCCTGACCTGGAAAATACAGGCTCCTCCTGCCGCCTTCTCCCCTCTCTCTTGACTTTGGGTTTTCTGCTCAGAACCAGGCTAACCTTCCAAATAAAAGTCAGCCCTGTGGCCCCCATCCTATCTCACCGGCTTTTATAGAACGCGTTACATCATTCCAGTTCACATCCTCATTTCAAAAATATTATAAAATGTTCCAGTTACCTCGAGTGACCCATACTCTTGCAATTAGCCCGTTATCTACACAAACTCATTACCCGGGTACGAGTCCCCCTCCCCTGCTCCCCCTGCACCAGGCTGCACGTCTTCACGGATCTGGTGTCTCTGGAAAGGTCTGTCTCTGGAACTGTTGAGGACTTTTAGTTGATTTGGGGCTTTTGTCAGAGGGGAGGGGACGCCCTGCCACTTGGCATGAGGTCAGCCGTTTCCCTGCTCTGTGCCTCAGTTTCCCCACAATTCAGATGCAGGTTTGGGACTATATTTATTTAGTCCTCCCACAAATACTGATAAAACACCTACAGCATGCAGATATATACTTCCCCGGGGCTCAGAAGTCAGCAGGGAACAAAATCAACATATTATTCCTGCCCTCCTGGAGTGGCTTGTCCTGGCGGGGCCCTAAAACCAGCACACCCCATGTCTCTAACACAGACTCCCAGGTTCACCTGCCGCCACACGAATGGAGTCAGCACCACAGGCCTGATGCACACTCAGCTGCTCCTGCTGCATGTCCCAAGAGTCAACACATCCCTACAGCAAAGAGCCATCACAGGAAACATGACAGGACACCGGATCTCTGATGCCCAGAGACAGCTGTCCTGAGACAAGCAAGTCTCACCAAAAGGAACACACACCAGGAGCTGCTGATGGCAGCTGGGGCCACGTGGAACTGGGGGAGGGGGCGGCAGAGACTGAAGCAGCGGAGAAGAAAGGGGAGGGAGCGGTCCGAGGAGAGCAGGAAGAGAACCAAAGCCTGGCCTCTGGAGAAGGACAAAGGGAACAGCGCCTGGAACAGAAGGTGCTAAAGAAACCAACGGGGAAAACCCCAGACAGATGCATGGCCTCAGCCCTCACAAAGAGACAGAACGACCATGGAGGAGCCTGGGCATGAATACCATAAAAATAAGGACTTTGGGGGTGGTCATCCTGGTAGTGGTCAGTAACTAAACAAAAATAGAGAGGACTGCACACCCATGTCCATAGCGGCATCATTCCCAAGGGCCGAAAGGAGGAAGCAACTCAAGTGTCCACTGATGGATGGACGGAAACACAAAATGTGGTCTATTCATACCAGGAATATTATTTGGTCTTAAAAAGGAAGGGACTTCAGACACCTGCTACAGCACAAAGGAACCTGGAGGACCCCTTGCTGAGTGAAATTAGCCAGGACAGAAGTATAAATATTGTATGATTCCACTAGCTACAGTGGTCCGATTCACAGAGATGGAAAGCAGAATGGCACGTGCAGGGCGTGAGAAGCAGGGAGGGGGAGTTGTTGGTTAACGGGTGCAGGGTCTCCTCTTTTCCAGATGAAGAGAGTTCTGGAGATTGGCTGTGCCACAATGCGAATGCACTTAACAGGACTGTACACTGAAAACTGGTTAAGATGGTGAATTTCATGTTATGTGTATTTGACCACACTTTTTTTTCTTTCAAGAAGAAGGGAAAGCTTTCACTGTATTTTATTCTGCCCCTTCAGTGGGTCACACAACAGTAAACGGAGAGCTAAAGACAGGCCGTGCTGCCCATCCACCAGCGAGGCCCAAGGAGAGCCCAGCAGGAACGAAAGCAGGCTCCTGGACAGGCGGGGCATTCAGAACACTGCCTCCAGGCCAGGCATGGCTGTGGGGTGGCACCCAGCCAGACCTCGGGGCACAAAGAGCAGGTCTCAGCAAGAGTCCCGCACAGACTCCCCAGGGAAAATGGCTCTGAGCACTTGCGGCAGGTGTAAGTGGTCACACAGATGGACGCCCGTGTGCCCCTCCCTAGGGAGTGCAGAAGCTAAAACCCCCATGCAAGTCACCACCTCTTCAAATGAGCCTGTGGCTGACCCTCATGATCTGATAGAACCCAAAGGCAGAATCGCCCTTGCTCCATTTGCTCCATCTTCTAGCTCTGGGTGTCGGCAAGTTGTATCTTATGGCCAGATACGGCTGTACCTCCACACAGCTCTTTGCCTTGTAAGATGCGGTAGAGGAAGCATGACAAGGGGGAATCACACTCCAGCCTGTCCACGCCACCCCCTCCCATTATCACTCCCACTCTTGTGAAGGTCTTTGTACCCTCTATCATATCTGCATTTATTACTCGGCTCCAACACCTCCAGAGAGGTATTTTTTCCACTCTGTTCTTACCCAGGCATCTGGAGGCCGATGCATCCCTGACTCCTTCACTGAGGTATGCTGTAATTTCTACCAAGACCATGTACCCTCTGCATTTGGGTTTTCTCCATCCATGCCTCGGGGGTGTCCACCCACCAGCCTGGTCAGTGGCCCATTGAGGCCACTCTCGCTGTCCTGGCAGGAGAGGATATCCTGAACCATGCCCTCCCAGACCTCCTCCCAAAAGATCAGTTAAACCTCTCGCTCAATCCCACCCTGCTCTAGCTAATAGCCCAAAACCCAAGCGACCCAGTAGCAACATTCCCTACTGCACTCCAGCAGTCTTATCAACCAAAGTCAGAATAAAAGAAACACACTGCTGTAGTATGAAGCCATGGGTCATAAGCCTTAAGCCATCCTAACCCACAAGGACTTGTGATTTTTTTGGATTTTTTTTCCCTTAGGATTTTTTTTTTTTAATTGGTAGATCGTGGGGACACTAGACTTGATCTACAGTGCCTTGTTAAAATCTCATCACACCCTTGATGAGCTACATTAGACAAGCTGGGTAAACGTGCAGTTCACCCTCCCAGGCGCTGATGAATGAATGGCCCAAAGAAGGTCTCTAGTGGAAGGTCACAAGGCTCTTTCTGCGTCCTGTATGTTTCAACATTTTTATCAATTACTTGAACGACAGCACAGATAAAATGTTTATCTAATTCAAGGATGCCAAGTTTCTAGGAGAGATGGCAAATACATTGGATGACAGAGTCAAGAGCTAAAAAGATCAACAGATTGGAATTGCAATCGAGAGGAAATAATGTTATTTGGACACTTGGGTGCAAAAAAAAGAAATGCACAAATGTAGGAGGTGTGAAAAAGACTCGGGAGATTTAATTGGATATAATTTCTGCATGTGATGATGGGGCGTTGTAGCTGCCAAAAAAAAAAAAAAAGAAAGAAAGAAAGAAAAAGTCAGGTGATCTTAGACTGTACTAAGGGAGACTTAGCAGAGAGTAAGGGGCCAGAGGAGAGCTCCCCCAAACTGGGTTTCTGTCTCCATAGTTGAAAAGAGATGAGACCAAAGGGGACAATATCCACGGGACACCAGGAAGGAGCAGGCACCAGAAATTCCTCTCCTGGCTGCAGGGTCCTATGTGACCCTGATGCGGGAGGGGAACACAGAACTCGGACCCCCACAGGGGAACAGATGTGGGCTCCACAGGAGAACACACAGTGGGATTTACTTGAAGACAGGCAGAGCTGCCTAAAGAGGTAATAAAGGTCTATGGAGATCTCATAAGCCTGACTGCATTTACTGCTAACTCTGCAGCTGTATCGTCTGCCCTGTTTACAGCTGAGGACACCAAGACTAAACAACCAAATGACCCACGAGGGTCACTCTGTTACGGGAGGAGCAGGGCAGAACTGGGGCTTAAATCTTGATTTCCTCCCACCACCCTGGAGCAGAGAATTCCTCTTCGGAGGCCCTTCGAGGTGGCAAGGATGCCACCACAGCCATGTGCACGGGTGTGAGAGAGCCCCTCTCCACACACACGCACCCCAGGACCCTCTAACCATCATCGGCACCCCTTTAACGGCTCTCAGGGTAGACACTCCTGTCAAGCCCGGAGCTCTGACCCGTCACAGGAAAAGAGCCTTACAAGTATCCCCATCAACATATCCAGGGACAAGACGGTGACTGAGGAGGTTAACTGTCCGTGGTTCCGACCTCATGTTCCACCGAAAAGCATAAACTATCGCCATAAGCTAACTCCACTGCAGAATGTCAAATTCTTTTTTTGTTGTTGTTCACAAACCACGGGGAAAAAATAGACCAAAGACATAATCTCACCCAAGTACAAGAACTCTTCCTGTCCATGTGATAGTGTCCTCAGTGGATGGAGACGGAGCTCGCAAATCTGGAACCCGGGATTTCAACTCGACCAGACAACTGCTCCTCATCGCTCTCCGCGCCCCCACGAAATCACAGACCCGCCTTTATCTCGACACTCAAATAGTTATCTTTCCACACCTTGCTCTTTGTAACAATTCTACTCAGAAACGGGTCAAACTTTCCTCCACAAGTCACAGAGAAGGCAGCCCCCTCGACCTGAGCACCCCCGTTCTTTATTTGATGCTGAAATTCAGATCACACAACGTTAAGAGAGCTACCAGCCCAACCGAAAAATCTCTGTTCTTCCAGAGCCATTGAGAAGTTTTTTTTTTTTCTTTACGCATTCAGGTAGGGAACAATGGAACTCTCGACTATATGGAGAACTTGGACAAGCATGAGCAACTCTTGCCTTTAAACCACGCAGTGAGCAGTGAGAGGCACCGTCTCCCTTCATCAGCATCAGCATCAGCATCCCCCTCCTCCCGCCTTCCATTCAAGCAGGCTCAGGGGTGCCGGGGCCAGGGCCCTGCAGCCGGAGGCCCTGAGGCAAGGGGGTGAAGCCATGCAGCCGTCCCCACTCACTCCAGCAAGGTGGCAGGTGCTCGCAAAGCCACCCAGTGGTACATCCAGGGCCCTGGAGCCTGCCCAAGGCTCCTTCTCATTAGTGAAGGGGTGACATGCACGCCCACTTGACGGACTGTCATAGAGGATGAATGAGCCTGGCATAGAATGACACTCCTCTGAGTAGCCCCCTGATACCCAATTCGGTTTCCCTGCACCCTCACACCCCAGCCTGTTACTGGGCTAATTTGCTTAAAAGGTACATCCACAGAGACAAGAACAATTATGAATTTTAGCTTGCAGAATTAAACTAATGGAAGCGTGGCAGTTCAGCACGACGGCGTAAATGCCAGCGCTCCTCGGTCCAGGGTAGCAGACACAATTCGGATGGGAGCCGGAGAGAACACAGGTGCGGAGGAGAAGCCCCGCCCTTGGCACCTTCCCTTAGAGAGGCCACAGTTTCTCCCATCTTCCCTCTTCGGGGTAACACGGGGTGCAGCCTTTATGATTTCTACCATAGACAGCCAGGAAACGCAGAAAACCATCCTTGCAGGAACAAACAGGCCCTGGGGAGGCAGAGCCAGCCCCACACGTGGCGCTCGGACAAGGCTGGCCTCTGTGGTCCACACGTGGGGGGAGAAGCCAGCCCCAGAGAGCCCCCCCGACCAGGTCAGCAACATCCTTCGTGTTCTGCAGCTGGAGGCAAGGGCCACTGGACAGTAGCTGTGCTCGGGAGCCGGGCAGACCAGCCTTCCCGGGGCCCTGCCGAGTACACAATTCCAGTGGAGCTGTCTGCAAAGGAGGAAAAAAATCTGAACCAAAGCCTCAAGTCCCTGCAGAAGAGTGATAAAGCCTGTCCCCCCACATGCAGGGTGACACTACTAACAGGCAGGGATAATGCTCTCCAGCCCAGGCCCAGCACCTCTCACGCCAGCTGCCTTCCACTCCTTCTGGACCCGGCCTCATGGGTCTCCCAGTCCTAGCCCCGCTGCTGGACATCCGATGGAGGGGCACTGAGGAGCAGGTGCTCACATGGCATCAAGCGACTCCGCTGGAGGGGAGGGAGTGGGCTTGCACATGCTCCACTGCCCCTCCCTGCTCACTATGGAGATCAGTGCCTTGGGCAAAGGAGACAGGAGCTAAACCCCTGGCTAAGTGTAATAACCCTGGACACGAAGGACTCCAGGTTCTCATGTGGCTTGACCACTCCCGCATCCCACCAAGGCTAGCATCTACTGAGAGCTTTCTGTATTTAAATCCTGGTGCCTATGCCCAAGGAGAATTTTTTTTTTAAGATTTTATTTATTCAATTGAGACAGAGACATACGGAGAGAGAGACAGAGAGTGCGCTTGAGCAGGGGGAGAGGTGAAGGGAGAGGGAGAAGCAGACTCCCTGCTGAGCCAGGAGCCCACCGCAGGGCTCGATCCCAGGACCTAGAGATCATGACCTGTACCAAAGGCAGACACTTAACCAACTAACACCCAGAGCCCCTAGGAGACTATCTTAGGTGGATGCCGTGGGGAAAAGAGATTTTTAAATGAAGGCTCTGATTCCTCGGGAACAGATCACGACTTTTTTTTTCCTCTCAGAGTTTTGTACTAAATAAATGCTCAGCAAATGTTACTGCGGGGTCTAGTCCTTGTGCTCACCGACATTCTGGTTTTCCAAGGCATCATCAACACGCTTCCTGTGATTAATGTGAACTAAAACATTTTTAAATTCTCAGATTAGCAAAAAGTTGCAAATCTAATAACACCAAGCTTGGGGGAGACATGAGGCAATGTGTCAATGGCACATTTACGACCATTCTGGGAAGGCAACGTCAACACAAAAATCCCATCCGAATGCCCAAAGCCTGGGACCCAGTCCCTAGTTTCTCGGGACCACCCCGCCCATAGCTGGGGCAAATGGACAGAAAGTATTCCCTGGAATCTTATTTATAAAATCAAAAACTGGGACACAACTTGTATGTCCATCTTTCACAGAAACTACAAGTCCTCCTTACAGCGATCAATCCAGAGCAAGTGGAAAGAACAGAGAGTATCGATACGTAGCTGATTTTTAAAAAGCCCTTTCTAGGAGAGAAGCCCGGTGAATGCTACATCAGCCGGGGCGGGGGGGGGGGGGGGGCAGTGGGGGTAGGGTGTCAGAGATAATATCCCTGGGGCTCAGACACACTGACAGCGTGTTCCCTGGACAGGCTGGAGCAGAAAAGCTCTTTACCTCCGGGGTCTTCCCACCCCAAACCCATGAACCCCGTTTCCACAGGAAAACCATCAGACAAACCCAAATGAAGGGACAATCCCCATACACCTGCCCAGTGCTCCTCAGAGCAGTCACAGCCACCAAGGAAAGTCTGAGAAACCGTCACAGACCAGAGGAACTGATGGAGACACACAGACTAAACGCAATGCAAGGTCCTGCGTGGGATGCCGGGACAAGAGAAGAATTACTGGGCAAACCCTGGCGAGATCCGAGTCCAGTACCGAGTGTAGGTAATGAACAGTAATGCAGTGATGCTGGCTACGCGCAACATTAGAGGGGAAGCTGTGAAGGGGTGGGCAGGAACTCCGTAGTGTCGCGGCAGCTCATCTGTAAATCTAAAACTATTCTAACAGAAAAGAGTATTTAAAAGGAACAGGGCTCAGGACAATTAGGGATCATATTTATGTTTTTGTTTTTGCCATTTTTTTTTTTTTTTAAACTATCTAGGGGCACCTGCGTGGCTGAATTTGTTAAGTGTCTCACTTGACTTCGGCTCAGGTCATGATCTCAAAGTTGTGAGATCAAGCCCCACATCTGGCTCTACACTGAACATGGAGTCTGCTTGGGATTCTCTCTCTCTCCCTCTCCCTCTGCAGCTTCCCCCCTCCCCCCCAAACCACAAACCGCTGTCTGTATCACTCTGCAGGTGCTTCCCGTTCTCACCTACCAACCCCCTCCCCAGTTTATACCAGTGTCTACATACACACACAGGAGAAAACACCTGGAGGGCCACTCGCTGAGCGGTCAGGGGTGGTTACCTCCAGGGGCAGGGAGAGGACAGACCGGTTACAGTCGTCACCTTCCCCTCTGCGATGTGCCATTTTCATTTTGCAAGGAGCATATATTCATGGATTACTTCTACACCCAAAGCCATTTTAAAAACAAAGTATCACTCCGCTACAGGAAGACGTCCAAGACACAGTGGATCGAAAAACCACAAATTGCACGTTAAAAGGACCGAGGACACGACATTTTGCTGTGCGTGGTGAGTATCTGCAAAGCTCACCTGTGGGAAGTAGATGGAGGGAACAAGAGTCTGAAGAGAGAGGAGCAGGAGGGGGCTCGGGGCGCTTGCACCGTCCCTTCTGGTTAAGGGTTTTACGGAAAGCATGTCATTTTTGTTATAATCAGCATCAAAACGACAATAAACGCTCGCAGGTTACTCCTTCCTTGCTGTATCTCCTTGGCCCTAAACCACACCCAAAGAAGCAGACAAGCGTTTTGTCGTCCTGCTTCCAGGGCCATGCGCCCATAACTCCCCACCATGGCCCACAGCCCCCCCACCCCACACACACACTCACAGGTCCGCTAGACCACTGGAAACAGAATCCTTCTCTCCAACAGGGTCTGCAGGGTACTGATGCTGCTCTCCACTACAGCGCCCGGTGAGCTCCAGGAACGTGGGAACAGATACCCACGATGGCAGGCAAGTATGGCAGGATCCTAACGTGTCTTCTGAACCATCTCCCCAGAAAAGAGATGATAACATCATTCCCACACCTACTGATGCCGCACAATGGGACACAGTCGGCACAATATGGTCTTAACACACCCAGGTACCACTGTGTGTAGTGAGCAAGAGCATCGTGATGAACACGGGCCAGGGCTGAAATCCACAAACCCAACCCCTGCACTCACGCCTGAAACATGAGTCCAGGTTCGGCTTGCCGGAGAACGCCCAGGGAAGCCTGGTGGGCAGCGACCTACTACTCCTTTAAATACCAAGCAAGCAGGCAGGCAGAGACCCTCGACCACTAGGCCCTGTGCCCTCCCTAACAGCCTCTGTCTCTCGCCACAAGCTGCAGAACACGTGGCCTCTGCTGCAGTCCCATGAGCAAAAACCCCCAGGTGGGTGGACCCACGTCATCCGTCTCTACACACACTCCTGTCATGGCACAGGGGCCGGCGGTCTTGAGTTTTACTTTCAGCTGAGCGATCGTGACTTCCACCTTCCGCTGGAGGCCATGGTTGGCAAAGCTAAAGTCTGAAGGCCAAACGAGACTGAGAGCTGTCCTTTGAACTTTTCTTGGTCTGAATTTAACCATTACGCAACGGCCACTTTGGGATGTGGTGGCATCTATTCCAAGCCCTCATTGTCACTGCCACCACTCCTTCCCTGGTTACTACACAGCACACACCTGGCTGGGGGCTCAACCCCCACGTCTAACCCTTTATAATCTACTCTCTACCCTGATTCCAAGGCAGTCTTCCTAAACTACAAATCTGATGGTGCCCATTTCCTCACTTCAAGTTCTCCAAAGGCTCCCTGCACCTTCCAGGTAAAATCAAACCTCCTTAGAATGGCCTGTAAGACCCTTTGTGATCTGACCCATGCCAACACCACCAGTCTCAGTTTCTGGTATGAACCCACCTTAGTTTCCCAGTATCTGAGACACCAGGCGCACAGGCTTCTCAGTAGCTCCTTCCACCAAAACACCCATCTTCTCTATGTCAGTCAGCCTTCAGCTCAGGTTGTGATCTCAGGGTTCTGGGATTGAGGCCCGCGTCAGGCCTCCTGCTCAGGGAGGAGTTTGCTTGTCCCTCTCCCTCTGCCCCTCCCCCCGCCCCATAAAACCTTTTAAAAAATCACCTTGGTGCCATCTCCCTCCTCTACTCTCTGCCCTGCACCAGACGGCACTTATCTTCCCCCTTGTGTCTGGGCCCTCACTAACTAACCTACTGGACTGTGAGCCCCTGGGCAGCAAGGACTGCATTGCATCTGTTTTTGATCTTTCACAAGGCCTCCCCAGCACAGGCCTGCAGAATAGTAGGTGCCTAGTAAACACGGGGCAAATGAATGACCAGTACGAAATCAGCTACTAACAGTCATTCATACCTTCTCGCTCCTTTCCTCCGCTAAAAACCTTCAGGCTTTCAGTCCACGTGTGCCCGTGAAAAGTCCAACACTTCACTGAAATTGGCTTAAACTCTAAAATGCCCCCATTGAAAATAAGCTCCCTTCTCCTACCCATTAGGATGGCTACTACCAATCCGCTGCACAAACAGATCAAACATGGACGAGGATGTGCTGAAGCTGGACCCCGCGCGCAGGGCTAGTGGGAACGTAAAACAGCACCGCAGTGGTACAAAACAGTATCGTGGCTCCTCGAAAACCCTACACAGAATCACCACGCGATGCAGCAATTCCCCATCTGGGTACACACCCCAAGAACCGAGAGCAGGGACTCACGAAGATATCGGAACGCCCGCATGCATACCAGCATTTTGCACAGTCGCCAAAAGATGGAAGCGACCACGTGCCCACGGGCAGATGAATGGATATACAAAGTGCTGTTTATCCAAATAACGGAATATGACTCAGCCTTGAAAAGAAAGGAAATTCTGACATAGGCTACAACGTGGGTGGGCCTTGCAAACATCGTGTAAGTGAATGAGCCAGACACAAAAGGACAAATGGTGCTCGATGCCACTTCTCTCGGGTCCCCAGAGCAGTCAAATTCGTAGAGACGGAGGGTCAAATGGGGGTTAGCAAGGACTGGGAGCAGGAAAAGGGTGCAGAGATGGGAAGATGCTGTTTGTTAAACTGGGACGGTTTTAGTTTTGCAACATTAAAGAGTTCTGGAAATAGACGGCAGGGATGGATGCACAACAGGGTGAAAATACTGAATGTCGTTGAACTGTACACTTAAAAATGGTTACCGTGGTCAATTTTATGTATATTTTATGTTACGTATATATAAATTTTACATTACGTGCACCATCAAAGCTGGGGATGGGGGGAGTGCATTGGCTCCCGTCTGACACTGTTCCAAGCAAAGTTCAAAGTAGCTTCGGGTACTGAATGCTGATCCACCACCCGAAGAAGCTATAGCCCAAAGGCTCTCAGTGATAAGGCTGCACAGGGTACAGGAAAGGGACCCTGCTTGCCAGCCCTGAATCAGACCTGCAACACCAGGAGCACACTGGTCTCTTGCATACCCTTCTCCCACCTTCAACAGTCATTTGGGGGTACCCCTTGGGGGCTCAGCTCTCAAGAGCCATCTCACAGAGACCCCAGGCAGGCAATTGGCAAATACACACGAGGTCTGAGGCGGTCAGGGCTGCCTCTGGAGGTCCAGGAAAGAGGATGTGTCTGAGCCACTGGAACGATGCCAAAGGGCAAAGAGTTGGAAGAGGAAGACCTTCCCAGCAGGGCATGCAGGAGGAGAACACTGCAGGAAGCTGCGGACGGGAAACCCCTGCAAAGCTGATGCCTGAGCCCCCTACGCTAACCAACTCAAGCAGGAATTAGGGTCTGTGCTCTTTTAAGTTGCGGCCCCAGTGAGGACCCACAGTGGGCCGTTCCCAGGGATCTGCGCAACACAACACACCACTGTTGGGCTCTCTTATTCCCGCCGTCCACCATTTCCATTCGGTTCCCAGAAATCACAGTGATGTTGATGATGAATCCAAACACAGAATCATTCTTCTTACAAGCAGAGAGCCCCAACTGCAAAGTTAAATGGAATTCTGAAATGGCTAGGAACCAATCTTCGGATTTTCAATCTAGTGAAATTCGACTGTCCAGGATCCATCGGATGGAATGGCAAAGAAACAGATGAATTAAAATAACCTAAACTGGTTTCCTTTCAACTTTGTAATATGATTTGGGACTGTGTAACTGACTTTCCTCATTACACTTGGCCTAAGATAGCATTAAAATGAATTTGCAATTTCCAGATTATGTTAACAAATGGCACCCAATTATGGGTAGAGTGGCAGGGCAAAATCAAAGCTATGAACGATGAATGCAGGGACAATCTCTGGTTTAGAGGATAAGAAGAGAAAGAAAAAGTGTAGAGCGTAGAGTAGGGGACCCAACTCTTCATGAGGTTTCCCAAACATCCTGAAGCCCAGGGAGACTCCATAATTTACCTGAAATTGATCACTAAATATTAATGTGGGGGGGAATGCAAGCCCAGATTTACCAAGCCCAAACCCTATGCAAGCCCTCCTAGAACACAGAGGGTCTCCCTATAAGCACAAGTCTATCTCTGCTCCCTAAAATGCAGCATCCCAAGGGCGGAATTTTGCTCCTTAAAAAAAAAAAAAAAAAGAAAGAAAGAAAGCTCCCTGCTCTCATCTGGATAAGCTTTAGTTATGTTTGTAAAACATTCAGAAAAGGCCATAAAAAGATCTTCACCAAGGGCTGTGCTAAGTATTAAGTATTATTCAATAAACCACAGCTTGGAGGCTGCCAGCTGACGTCTAGCTATAACCTGGAAAGAACACTGGCTGAATACATCTTTTTTTTCTTCCTGTTTAAATTTCTAGGTATCGTTTACGTTCATCTGCAACCCCCTCTCCCCCATTAAAAAGCATAAAACAAAACAGCAGACTTACAGTGGATACAACCAGAGTAGGTGGAATATTATGATAAACAAGGATGACAATAAAGCATTTTTCCAGCTGTGATAAACATATTTAAGATCTATCATAGAGGCTGCTGGAGTTACAACTGAAAACGATCAAAATTACAAGTTGTTTATAACACAGAATTTATGTCTTCAAAGCTTTTATGTTTTAGGCAGAACTTGTCTCACTAGGAGATCATTCCCTCATTTTTTTTTTTTTTCCAAATTTGAACTTTTTTCTCCCCCCGAAATTGTGACTTTCTAAGGTTGTCAACACATCCAAAGTGATTTAACGACTAAAGACACGGCTCGGAGTGGCCGCATCGGCCTCAGGACTGGTCCCAGGGATCCACACTGGCCTAGTGGTCACAACACTCTCATTTTATTACATCTCAGTATTTTGAACTAGCAGTTCAATGAACAGCTATCTCAAGTCCCAGAGATCAGAAGTAACAGAGTAAAAGGAATCGGGAATTATGTCCAGATTTTTAAATATCGATGCCTTCATGCTATTCTTGGCCTCTGAAACCATTTGGCGTCTACACAGAGGCGTCCTTTCCTTACTTTAAACACACACACGTTAAACAATAAACCTTGCCATCCAACTATGACTGATGAAATGTGCTTATGAAATGGGCTTGTCAGATGCACTTCTGTATGAGGCTACCCACTAGACTGCAATTCATAACGTCCCTAACATCCTAAACACTTCAAGAGACAACGATTTTCTCCACAAATGAAACGGTTGTGTGTAAAACTAAGCTGAGCTAAGATTACCTCATCCCTTGAAAACCAACGGCAGTAAACAAGTTGTAACCCAGCTGGGCAGTGCCCACACGAGGACACATACTTTGCAGAGCCCAGGGGACTTGCCAGCAACCTCCCTGCCTTCTGAGCAGGAAGAGCCCCCAAATCTGGGACTCTGGGGGAGAGTCAACAGAAGTGGGTGACATTGGATTGTGAAAGGCGTGGTCTCCTAAATGAACACTTTACTTTCTGAATCTTAAAATAAACAGCCTCACTGCTTGAAGAACCACGGAGGTGCAGACTTGAAAAGGCACTTCGTCTCCTTGGAGCACCCAAACTAGTCAGATGTCCCCTAAAACCCTTGGAATGTCAACCTAATTCCACCTGTTTTAATGAACACCTACTGTGTGCCCAATACTTCCTCAGACTCTAGGGAGACAGAAAACATGCCCCCATATAGGATCCCTGTAACAATGGGGGAAGAGAAAGATAAACCAGTCATCCTAGTACCAAGAGGTCAGTATAGCTTGCTGCACACTAGGTACACTGGTGGGTAAGGAGATCACAGAGATGAAACGGTGACCAGCTCTTGGGACAGAAGTGCTGCCCAGAGGCTACTCGGAGTAAAATGCACAGGAAGAAAAGTTAAATATAACCACTTACTTCATCTGAGACCCAAATAAGACATTAAATATAAATTTTAAAAGCAACCCGGAGAAAGATATTAGTTTCTGTGTCCCTAAGGAAAATGTAAAAATGTAGACAAGGTCTCCAATTAAACTTCCAACATCTCTGAATCAACTGTTTAAAGGAAAAGACTTCTCTTACAATTACATTTGACACTTTTCCCCCATGAAGAGCACAGAGAGGCTTCTTCAATGTGAAGGCTGGTCTTTCTGGGCCCTGAAGGGAACACTAGCTCATCTAACAGGAAGACCCTGAGCAAACCTAAGGGAGGCATTTCTCCTGGAATGCTCCCAGTCCCTTCTGGAAAACAGTTCAGGTCACCTTTGTAGAGGAAAAAGCCCTAGCATTATTATTTGGGAGATGAAATTTCCTCAAAAGTATGCTGTATCAGATCACCACAAACACTTTCTAGAACCAAATGACAGTGGCAAGGCCTCACAGGTTTCCAGATGCAGGCCTGGTCCCATGTCCACCCTGTGGCTCCCCCTACCCCTGGACAAAGACTCTGGGCCCAAGGACCTCCTATGGGCAGCCAACTCCTTCCTTGTCACTCTCTAACTTATGTGGAAAATCACCCAGCTCCAAGGAAAAAATACAAGGATGCCATCAGAATTCTGAATTGATTTCACATGATGCAATATAAATCGTGGCATTTCTCCTCCCTCACTCCACTCCTGCTGAATAATGACAATCTCCTCGTGGTCTCGTATACCAACCACTAATTCAGATGACATCAGAGAAAGACCCTAACTTCAAGGATTGGCTTGACAGAGGTCTAAATCAAGAGACACGAACAGAATTTCAAATTGAACCGAGCCAGTCTGAGCTTTACTGATACACAGGGTGAGACTCCACTGAGCCAAAGGCTGTGTCACAGCATCACCAAGAAGAGCCCTAAGGTTGGAGCAAGAGACCTTGAGGAGACCCAAGCCACCCCTCCCATGGGATATTACCCCGCTGATGCTTCCGCCTCTGCAGCCAGGAACTCCCTGAAGGCCATCCAAGCCAACTTCCGGGGTCCTCCAAATAGCCAGCCAATTACAATACTACCTCGACGTGGAGGTCGATGCAGGGGCTACCCTTTGGGATGAACCCAAGAGAGCAAGCATCATCCTCTCCGTAAAGCCCTGAAGGTCCATGCAATACCCACCGCACAGACTGCCATCAATGGAAACCTCCCTGTAACTCTATTAAGTGTGCAAAGTCACAGGTACAGAAGCAAAAAGTAAAGAACTGGGTGTGCATCATGTGCTGGGTTCATGTGCCAGGTAGGTACATGAAAACAAGAGAGGCTCAGCACCTGCCCTTGAGGAACTCCTGAGCTATCAGCAAAGCCCACGGGTCAGGAGACAGAATCCTAATAGAAGCAAAGTGCCAGTAAAGCTTAAAGAAGGAAGTAATTAATTCTGGTTCTTTGGAGGGAAAGGGAGGTGGGAAGCACAAAACAAAGAAAATTCTGGCAGGTCTAATCAAGAATAAAAGGGGAAAGCAACTAAAAATAGAAATAAGAAAACAAATACAAGAGGAAAACATAAGAGGAAATAACACCATCAAGAAAACTCCAGATAAGTGAGCTACAGTTTTTAAATGTGATGAAAGTGATGTGTTAGAAACGTGTAACTTCCCAAAACTGACTCAAAAGACCAGAAACCAGAGAAATGCCGATACCCATGAGAGAATTTTTTTTTTTAATTCTCACGGAACTATCCATTTTTAAAAGCGTCAGCCTCCAACTGCTTAGCAAGTGAGCTGTTTCAAACCTTCAAAGACAGTGTATTGCCACACTATATAATCTGCTACAGAGAAGAAAGTTAAGTCATTAATTCGTTTCACCAAGTTAACATAAACCTGATAGCAAAATCAGGAAAAGAGAGTATATAAAGAGAACCATAAAATTATCTCACTTAAATTTAGAGATGAAAAATTCTAAATGTAATGTTAGCAAACCAAACTTAATTAGGAATCTAAATGGTCGCCCACAACCACCAAAAAACGATCTATCCCAGGAACTGAGGAATTACCTCCAGGTAATACTATTCCCGCATCACATGACTAAGTGTAACACCAACATCTGAACCTGAACAGATGCTAAAATGACATCTAATGACATGCAACACCCGTCCCTAAGACGTCCCCCATGCAAACCAGACAGATAATTCTTCAACATGATGAAACCCTCTCTTAAACCAGAAGAGATCATACATATTGGGGAGTATCAGAGGCATTACCATTATTATAAGCCAAAACACACACATACTCCCCCTAGTCAGCATTTAATACTATTCTGGATGTACCAGTCAAAACAGGACCCTGCAGTCAGTGCTGCCTGAATGACCCAAGCCCCATGCCAGGCCCACCAGCCACCTTCTACTCAGGGGGCAGCCAGCTGACTCCGTTCTGGCCATGAGGGGGAGGGGCGGTTGGCTCAGCAGGGCTTGCTGACAAGTCATTCAGGCCCTTTGCCCTTTGCCTATCACTTTCCTCTTTCTTCCTGCCTGAAACAGGATGTGATGCCTGGAGGCACTGGGGTCATCTTGTGACATGAAGACAAATCCATGTGGATGGACGGAGAAACAGAAGCCAGGAGTCTGGTCTTCCATGTTCTCTTTGAGCACACTGCAATGGCCACAAATTGCTTCCCTGTAAAGTTCCCGAACTGGAGAAAAGTAAGTCCAGCCCTGACTGCTTCCATTTTTATTAGGCAGGTTTCCTGTTATTTGTATTCATTTGTATTCCTAGAGGACTCCTATCTGAAACAGAGTTACAAGGCATAAGTACTAGGAAAATGTTAACAAAATTATCCTCATTGGGTATCAACCATTCCCCGCATCGAAAAATCGGGAGAATTAACTGGAAAAAAACAACCAGTAAGCGCAATCAATGAATTGCGTAGATACAAGATAAATATACAAAATAGCAAAGATTTCCTCAAACACAAGCAATAACCAGTTGAAAGGTATAATGGTGAGTAAAGATTCCTTCCACGTTAGGAACAAAAGTGTTAATTACCTAGGGATAACCCAAAAGGAAAAGCAGAAGTCTTCTATGACCTTCTATAATTTCTTAATTTTATAAATAGGTGTTGAGTAAATGCAGAGCCATGAAATGTCCTTGAATGAGAAGTCCAAATATTTGGAAATGTTATTTTCCCCAAACTGATTTATCATCACAACCAAAATCTAACAAATTTCTCCTTTTTTAGGAGGGTGGTGGAGACGATGCTTGCAAAAACAAAACAAAGCAACACACACACACACACACAATGCTTCATCCTTAAGAAAGCATCTTCAAAAATTTTTAAGTTACTGAGTATTCTTCCTGGAAGATATGTGTAATTAAGCTGTAACATATAAGATTACCACAACCAGCAGACAGATTACTGGGGAAAGACAGCTTTAAAACAGATCCTGTAACATAAAATATAGTCCAATGAGGAAAAAATAAAATATTACCATGTTGGGAAAACTGAATAATCAACAAGTGGAGGTAGTTCACCTTATTTAAATACAAAATAAGTCCTCGAAGTATTAAACAATTAAATGAAAAAAAAATTAAAAGAAATTTTTTTCCTTTTTTTTGAATATAAAGAACTGGCATGATTAAATTTGACAGTTTTGACATGAACGTGAACTATCACAACAAAAGGGTTAAAGATCATAATGAAGAGGCCGCTATTCCATATTAAAATGAGACACTAGGTATCTCAACAAGCAAATAAACAAACAACAAACCAGGGGGACGATCCACCATAGAAGAGCATATGGGCAGCGGGAAGGTGGGGAGACACACATCTTTATAACAGAAGGGTCTACACAAATCTAGACAAATACATTGATAATTAACCCAAGTGGAAAAAAAAATGGGAAAAAAAGGAAAATGAAGAGCCCATCAATAATTTTTTAAAAAAGGAAATTAAAACAGTGAGACAAAAATTTTTAAATGCTAAATCTGCAAGACTCAATTTAGCATCCAACATTGGTGAAGAGTATGGGCGGCAGACATTCCTGCCAGGAGCTTAAACTGGAGTTTTCTGGAAAGCGATTTGGCAATATTTACTTAGGATCGAACGTATGCACACTTTAAAAATTCCTAGTATTCCATACTTTCAACTTTTAAGAAATTAACCTAAAGAAATAGAATAGCAACAGTACACCATGATTTCATCACATCACTTTTAATGGCAAAAAAATTGTAAAAATGCTTAAATTTAGCTGTTATATATTAATCATTTCATTAAAGACCATATTCCAGATGATAAAAATATAAAGTGGGGAAAATGAAGATAAAAAACTGTGTATATAGTATAATATAATATAATATCCATTTTATTTTTAAAAATATATAGATATACACATAAGTTTAAGGTAAAAGACTTCGGGAAATTACAACAAAATATTAACGACGACTACCTCTGGATTGATCGACTAAAGATTATTTTTATTTTCCTCTTTACCTCAAGATAGTTTCAGATTTTCCCCTAATAACCATGTATTTCTATTATAATTTAAAGAAAGCAATGAGGGCAATAATTATAGGATAAGGTAGCAGGCAAATTTGTCCTCTAATTAAAGGTTCATTTTTCATCAAAGTGACAGGCTATCTCTGAACAGGTCAAATATGTGAAATGGTTACATCGCCATATAGACACATGATAGTTGAATCAAATTCTCAGAACTACCTGAACCCTCTCTTAGAGGACCCATATGTGGGAAGCAGTGGGCTCTCCTGGGAGCATAATCACTAGAAGGAGGCAGGAAAGCTTTGCTTGGATTACAATCTTGACCAAGACCTTAAAACTCTCTGGACTTTCATTTCTTTAATGTACATATATAGAAAACCCATTATGTGCCAGGTACCATGAATCCACATGAACGTGGCTCTTGCATTCGTGGAATTTACGGCTTCCCTTTCCAAAATTTTACATTAAAGCAAGAACGACCCCTGCTTTGCCCTTTTGGCATGGGTGAGTATGATCTGATAACCAATTCCGTTCCAGTACAAGGATCAGATTCGTTTTACAGCAATTTTTTAAAAGTGTGTCCAAAATCCATTCTCCCCAAAATCTAAGAACTTAATATTATGACTTTTAAACATACAGACTTGCTAGAACCTATCAAAAGCATTAATATTTTGACCCTTCAGAGACCACCACCGACTCGTTCTGCCAATTAAACCTGTCAAAGCTCCCAAGATAGCCTTCATGAGACAAGAGAAACATGTTCTACAGTTTTCACAAATATTTTTGGAGGAACAGCAACCACAATGGAAAGCTCACTGCATGAGGAGAAAACGGAGCTCACTGACTGCCGGAGAGGAAAAGATGGTGGCTTCAAGCACACAAAATTCAAAACCAATCAGCAGAGCCTGATGCAAAGGGGGTGCTTATCAGGAATGTGCACATCACCTATTTCACAGAATGAACAGGGGCCTCAAACAGCAGTGGCCCATTTGCTAATTTAGAGCCCCCAGCTCCCAAGCGCTCTGCACCGTCAGCAGGAACTGGAAAGATTTCTTCAACAGCCCAACCTGAGGCAGGAGGGTCCGACTGTGATTGCAGAGCCATGAACCCCGCCTGGAAGAATCCAGTGGTCACCATCTAGTTCGTTACAAACACAGGTGTTCCCAAAGATGATATGTAAGGTTCTTCTGCTAGGAAAGAAGGAAGGAGGGGAGAGAGGAAGGAAGGAAGGAAGGAAGGACGGACGGATGGACGGATGGAAAGAGAGAGAGAGAAAGAAAGAAGGAAAGAAAAGAAGGAGGAAGGGAGGAAAGAAGGATGAAAGGAAGGAAAAGGAAAGAAAAGGAAGAAAAAAGAGAAAGAAAAGAAAAAAAAACCTAAAAAGTTACACCCAGGAATTTGAGGGTTCCCCCCAATTTTTACTGTTAAGAGAACCCCCACAAAACTATAGCTAAGAGAGCTGTTGTTCCCCCACTGGATGGGCAGTTAAGGAAAGACAAAACAAAAAGCTGTGTTTCCTATTTATGACTCCTAGAAAGAATGTCCGTGGAAGACAGGCTGTTCCACCAGTATATCAATTAACCACAATGGGTAAAACCATGTGTCCTCCAAATGGGCCCAAAAAGAATCCAGGAGAAGGTAGGCAATAGTGCCTTAATGCACCCCTAGCTAACAACCCAGCCCAGCATCTCCAAAGAATGATTACTGGGTTATACGGTAGAAGCTGGACATTAGGATTTCCACCCAGAAATATTTGTGTTAATCCTCATAAAGCCCCAGACCAAGTATCACTAGATATCCTGCTGCAACTTCTCAGGCACCTGGATTGGGGGGGGGGGGGCCCGAGGGAGGCGGAGGGAATCTGTTCACCACAGATGAAATGATTCTGAGACCAGAATTAGTCAACTCAATCAGGACCACGTCAGTGGCCAAAACATCATCCCTTCTAGCTGAAAGGTTTTTGGATTTCTGAAAATGTTTTGACTTTTATGACAAAATAGACCAGATTTTTCAAATTTTCAAATTTATTCAAAGAAGGAATAAAAGTCAGAGCCCAGGAGCATTTGGACTTGAGACACTTTTGCTGATCTACATTTTTATTTAACAGGAAGGGTTTGTTGGGGAAACATGAAGTCTGACATTCCATCATTTTCTTGATGACTTTGGATCTTTCTCCCTTGTTGCAGGAACCCTAAATAGTCCCACTTCTTTTAGAGTCACAAGGTGTAATCTGTACCTGAGTAGGTTTTTAAAAAGAAATAAATAAATAAACATTACCGTGAAGGAAACAATTGGTGTTGTTGAAAATGTGTATGGGTCCAGGCTAAGTCACTGTTCCATGGATTACATTCATAGACATGCCAGAAAGCTAAGAAAGAACCCAAAATTTAGCCTGCACCCTCCTGTGCTGATTAAACTGAAGTTCTTTTAACTTATCGCCTTCATACAGATACAGCCCTATCCAAACAAAAGAGCTCAAGAATTCTTTTGAAAGAGCCCAAACAAGAGTTTAAACTTGCAAAGCTATTTTTCAGAGCTCGATAGTACAACAACAGGAAGTAGAACTTCTGGGATGAGGATTTTGCTATTTATTTTTTCTTTCAATGGCTGCTTTTAGCTGAGGGAGAGAAAGTCTACAAGGCATTACAAATCCTGGAAGCTATGAATCAGGAAGTGGGAACTGGTTGGTGCTAAAATGGCCAGTCTGAAAATCCTGGCTCTTTTATGTAGTCAAGTCTCCAAGGCCAGGAATTTCAGAAATCTTAGGCATTTTTGCATTATTTTCTGAATCTTGAAAGAGCTGAGACTTGAGAGAGAAAGGCCAGAGAAAATTAACCAGTAAGTAAGCCCCTAGCCTCTGGCTTCATGCCCCAACCACCACGCATACCTTGCCCCCATAATTAAAGGCTCAGTGGGAACACGCTGTCTATAAATGGGGTTTTGTTTAAGATGCAGCTAAGGGGTGGGGGGAGTGAGAGACTCATGGTTTTGCACAGACAGAGCCTGCCCCCACGCCTCAGCCTCCTCATTCCTGCCCCATAGTGAACCTTCGGAAGGCTCGGGATGGTAAATGGCTCTCATCTCAAAACAGCCGCCAGATGATTAAAAATAATGGTCACTTTTGTTTTCGGGGGAGAGACACCACCGGATGGATCCTGCTACATCTCAGTAAAATCCAAAGGTCCATGGAACAAAACTACATGAGTGTGTTCAGCCCTGAAGATTGGAGGGGATGCTGCTCTCGTTTTAGATCACCTGTTTCTAACGGGAGCTCGAGGAACAGCATGGAGCTCGCTTTCTACAAAGGCTGCGTTTGCATCAACCTGAGACACTCCGCGAATGTCCGCGCGGGAGTTTTATTACGCTGATCAAGGGAGACGCGAACACCGCCGTCCTTCTTCCAAAAGTAATAACAACTCAATCAGAAACTCATTCCTGTTCCAAAGTCCTAACAATCTGAACAGCAGAAAGCTAGCAGAGCTTGTAAAATATTCCCAATTATTTTCTATAGATATCAAACAGCACCTCTACCAGCAAATTATATTAGATGACAGGTTTTTAAAAATGTTCATCTAGGTGGAAAGCAATGAGAAAAAAGAAGGAAATAAAGTCATTTCCACTTGCTTCTGTCAGATACTATCATTTGGGAGGGCTTATTTTTTTTTTCTCCCAGACATCCCCATAAGTAAATGCGACACAATCAAGCAAGAAAATACAAACTGGAATGTGCAGAATGAGGACCTGCACAGATACACCAGGAAGGGACCATGGAGGACCCCCGGACCCCTCATGTCCTCCACCCGTTCACCACAACCTCCCCAAAAAGACTCTGGGTTATTTCACGAAGACCGCTAGCCTCCAGTTTATAGGATTTTAATATAGAATCAATAAGAGAACCAATCTTTTTAATAAACTGTTTTTGCCCTCAGGAACAACCATATCCCTTAACCTGGCCCCTGATGACCCCCCAAATCGCTCCCAATTTACCACCCCCATCCCCTTCCCCATTACTACCTTGATAAACCTTCCTCTTCCTCTTCTGCCTTCTTCAAGCCCTGACCTCAAGTCCTGACCTCAGCCTACCCCCACAGGCAGGAAAATCCTTCTGGTCCTCCAACCACCTCCTCCATGAAGCCCCCAGGATCCCTTCGGTGTTGGGATCTCTTCCCCACCTTCCACAGCCCTTCCCCAGGGCGTTCATTCTGTTCTCATTCGTAAAAGGGTCCTCACCCCAGCAGGCATGCGCTCCTTACCTTCCCAACTAAACCAGCTCTTTTTAAGGCGGGGGCTGCATTGGATGCCCGTGGCTACCTCCAGCAGGTCCCTGAACATCCAGGCTCTCCAACCTGTCTCTCTCTTCAGCTCCTACAAAACCAGATTCTCCCTACCTAGGTCAGCTCACTCGGCCTCTCTCGGGCCCCTGACCTGCACCTCTACCTCGTCTGCTCTGTGGCACAAGCAACACCAAATCCTCCTCCTCTCTTGCTCATGGCAGCCCAGTCCCAGTGGTATCATCAGCCCGTGCTCCCACAGGCACCCTGGGCAGTACCAGTGGACATGACCCACCACCCCTGCCGGGAGCCAGAGCACCCCTCTCTGCCCTGGGCAGCTTCCTCCCCAGGCAGCCAACCTCCACGCTGTCCCCTGCAGTCTGCATGCCTCCCTGGCAAGGCTGCTGAGGGGGCTGAAGAACGGTGGATGTGAGTGCCTTCCCGCTGCCCTCCAGAGAGTTGGGGTGGAGTTCCCGGACCCCAGAAAAAGAAGGGGGCCGCAGAGTTCCCGCTGCTGTCCGGCGCCCATCACACTCCACCCAAACACCTCCCCCTCAAACTTTCTCAGCTGAGAAGAATCCACAGGACCAGCCGCGCACACGTGACCCTCAGGACAACTTGGGGACCCAGACTAGGAAAAGGTGGCAAATCAGACACTCTATTCAGAGCCCAGGGCGGTAAAAAATAAATGTGTAAATAAAGGATCATGACTTCCTCGCAGTTAATTGACACACATTCACTGAATATTCAGACGGTAGTGGAGGTGAAGTTCAGGGAGGAAAGAAGCAGGGAAAACATCCCGTGGGCTTAGGGCCCCTTTATTTGATCCCGCCCCGTTTTCAGGCAGAGGAGGCTCCCAGAAGTGCATTCAAAATGCTCCTTGCAGGTCCCAGGCCAGCAGGTAAAAGGGGCTAACATGCCCTAAGGAAACCCAGCCTGTGGGCAGCAACCCACACACAGGGATCCTCGTGGGTAGAAGCCTTAAGACGGTCTTTATCCGTCTCTAAACTGCTTGCGGGATTAACAAGAAGGCTCGATCGATACTGATTTTACTGCCATGGGAGTGACTCACCATTAAATCCTACCCAGCTTAAAACTCAGCTGTGAACAGAAACAAAACAACATAATAGCAGGGTCTGATTTAAAATAGCAAGTATGACTTGTAAACAGTTAATGCTTATAAACAATTAACAATCACCTCCCCAGCCTTCTGCATTTGCCGCCAAAGGAAGCTCCCACCAAGCTCGCTGAAGTGGGCGACTGTCCTCCCCGACCCGTCCCGCCCCCCCAACCCACAGACCCTGGGGGCGTCGAGAGGAGCGCCTCTGAGCTGGATTCCATACATCCAACAGGCCTGTGCGCACTAAGGGACGGAGCTTTCCAAAACCCAAAGCTAAGCTCTCCTGCAGTATCGTTCTCCTCCGTGCGGCTACTGCGGAGTTTAAAAGCAGCAACTTCTTTGTCCAAAAGTGGGGAAAATGGGGTCATTTCCTGTGAGATTTCCCAGTAATTGTATTCCTCTCCAGCGGTATTCACTTGAAGAAAAGCACCAAGCTACACAGAAGACAAACCACACATTTCAAGCACTTGACTGGAGCCTCGGAAGGCCAGTGTGCTTAGTGCCATTCCGAAAACACCCGCTCTCAGGTACCAGACTCCGCAGAATTGTTCAAAATTGATCTGTAACCAATGCTCAAAATTGCCCGAGAATTTATAGGTAAACAGAGTCCTGGTCTTAAGAAGTCTCAGCCACAGCTCATTCCTCCGCCATTAAACCACAGCCCCAACCCCCAACAGGATGGGAGTAGAAGGTGGGGTCTTGGTGAGGTGATTAGGATTAGATGAGGTCCTGAGGATGGGCCCCTATGATGAGGCGAGTGTCCTCAGAAGAAGAGAAAGACACCAGGACTCTCCATCTCCCTACCCCCACCACCTCGACCTCCCTCCCTGTCTACCACATGACCCTACAACGAAACGGCCATCTGTACAACAGGAAGGGGGCCCTCATCAGACACAGCATCTGCCAACACCTTGGTCTTGGACTTCCAGCCTCCAGACCTGGGAGAAATAAATGTCTGCTCTTTAAGCCATCTAGTCTGCAGTAATTTATTATGGCAGCCCAAGCGGACACAGACCTCCCCACAGCTCTGGAAGGGGATGTGCCACCAACCTGGGGTAAAGGCACCCCCCCTCTTGTCATGTGACAGCACTGCCCCTTGAGGGAAAGAGCGCTCACATGGGCTTCGCAGGCTTGTTTCCGAGATGCAAGGAAAATGCCAGTCCAATGTCCGGACCCGGATGAGCCATGGCGGCCAGCATCCTCCCTCCCACAGGGCCCAGTCCAAGAGGCTGCTCCACTGAGTGGAGGGAGAGAACTCCTCTTGTAGCCAGACAAGCTCAGAGACCTCCCAGTCTTGCTGGAATGGAGCAGGTCCAGGCCTGAGCCCTGACTCCTGGTTAAAGCAGAGGCTGATAACTCAGTACAAAGAACCAGCCCCAAAAGCATCTGCTGGAATGGCGGGCGGCCAGACAGACCTCACCTTCGACACGCACCACACACCCTGTGCCATTCAGCAACATGCCCCTTGGAGCCTCAGTTTCTCCCTCCGCAAGGCCAAGGCTCTGGCTTTTCCTTCTTTTGAGATGCTCCCATTTTTGCCCAAGGAGGTCAATCCCTGTTCTTGGGGGCTTCCTATGTAATGGGAGAGTCAGTGCCCAGTTAAAAAATGGAGCTGTCAAAACAAATGAAAAACTTCCAGCGTAATCAGTGAGGGAACCAAATATCTAAACAGATCTCTCTTCTGGTAAAAATAAGGAAATGAAAAGCAGTTACGCGTCACATGGCTGATTAGCAATAAATTTCACTTGTGACTTGACGGCACCAAAGTCTGACTCCTGACTTACTTTCCCTGAAAGGAAAACATTATCTGCGATACTCTCTCATTATGAAAAACAAACCCATCCCTGGTGACTCAGCCCAAGTAGACTTTTTTTTTTTTTTTTTTTTTTTGATGAAGCCTTCCCTGACCTCACACATTCTCTACTGTGTTCCCATAACACCTGCAACAGCCCCGGCTTGCCCCCTCCCCCAGGGCCATCCCGGGCAGGAGCTAGTATTCTCAAATCCGTCCCCTCTGCCCCAAACACACTGTTTCACATGGTGTATGCCCACAACGGAATCAATCAAGAAATAAGGTGTTTTTTCTATTGTAGTAAAATAAATGCAACATAAAATTTACCATTTTGACCATTTTTAAATGCACGAGTCAGTGCCTAAAAGTACATTCACACCATTGCATGACAACTACCACCACCCCCATCCACCACACAACTCTTCATCAAAATTAAAACTCTTGGGGTGCCTGGGTGGCTCAGTGGGTTCAAGCCTCTGCCTTCAGCTCAGGTCATGGTCTCAGGGTCCCAGGATCAGGCCCCACATCAGGCTCTCTGCTCAGCAGGGAGCCTGCTTCCTCCTCTCTCTCTGCTTACCTTTCTGCCTACTTGTGATCTCTATTAAATAAATAAATAATCTTTAAAAAAACAAAAAAACAAAAAACTAAAACTCTAAACCCATCAGAAACTAAGTTCCCATTTGCTGCTCCCCTCGGTCCCTGGCAACAGCCATTCTACTGTCTGTCTCTATAAATCCCACGACCCCAGGCACCTCATATGAGTGGAATGATATGGTACTCGACTTTTCATGACTAGCTCATTCACTTAGCAGGATGTCCTCAAACTTCATCCAAGCTATAGCCTGTGTCTGAAGCTCCTTCCTTTTTAAGGCTGCATAATATTCCATTGCGTGTACACACCACATTCTGTTTAACCATTCAAGCACTGACAGACATTTGGGTCCCTTCCACCTTTTGGCCACTGCAAATTGTTATCTGCTGCTGTGAACATGGATATGCAACCATGTGTTCAGCTCTATGCTTTCAATTCTTCGGGGTATATACTAAAGTAAGGTTGCTGGATAAGACTACAATTCCACATTTAATTTTCTGAGGAACCGCCATAAGGTTTTCCAGTGATTACAGCCTTTCCATGCCCAGCAGCAAAGCACAAGGGTTCCCATTTCTTCACATCCCTGCCAACACTTGCTATTTTCAATTTTTGGGGAATCGTTGACCTAATGTGTGAAGTGGTCTTTCACTGCGGCTTTGATTTGCATTTCCCTAATGACAAAGTAATGTTGAGCATCTTTTCATGCGCTTATAAGCAGTAAGTTTTAAACCAAAGGAATTAACTGCTCTTCCCCAGAGAGCTCTTCTCACAAAAGCAAAACACCGTCACTTACCTTGAGTTCATAAGGTTGATTAAGTGGTTTGGATTCACAATACATTTCCCTTGGAAATATCACCATTAGGTGATGCCCCCCTACCAAGACCCCCCAAGAACTCTTGAAAGAGGACTATGCCTGAATCCCAATCCTGGGAAGAGGAGACCCTGTAAGACGCAAGGGTGTGGAGCAAGAGGGCAGTTCCGGCGCACTGTCCCAGAGGAAGGTTCTCCAGCAAAACATTTCCCAGCCGGGGGCCGTTTCTTCTCTTTATTCTTTTCCTATTTTTTTTTTTTTAAAGAGAGAGAGAGCACATGAGCAAGTGAGCGGGAGGAGGGGCAGAGGGAGAGAGAGAATCTTAAGCAGACTCCATGCTCAACATGGAGCCCGACACAGGGCTCGATCTGAGACCTGAGATGATGACCTGAGCTGAAATCAAGAGCTGGATGCTTAACCAACTGAGCCACCCAGGCACCCCACCAGGTGCCATTTCTGCAGCTGGCTTCCCACCCCCTGATTAAAGCTTCCTCTGGAAGTCCCCGGCCCCAGACTCTGGGGACTCCCATCTCTGCAAGCAGCCTTCGACCAATAAGGAGCACAGATTCTCAATTTTCTCCAATTTCAATCTAAAATATTTTAATTCATTTTTCTGGATAGGTACAATCGTGCTTTTCAGACCCCATGCCCTAAATTTTGCCCGGGGATGGCACTTCTGGCCCCAACTACTCATGCCCTTGACCAGGCAGATCTGGTTCTTTCCTAGAAGGCCACTGGCTCCCTAGTTACCTGGCTGTCCCTGAGGCAGGAAGAGTGCTGGGAAGTACCAGTCACACTACCATGTGAATGACTCGTTTCTATCATTAGGCCCAACACATGGGCTTTTGGGGGATCCAAATTATCCCTCTCCTGGAGGAGAATGTTTCATGCTCTTCCACAGAAGCAGAGGGGTACCAGGAAGGGCAAGAAACTCAAGGGAGGGAGGCACATTTCCCAGAGACAGAGAGGTTAGACAGCATACTTCTGAAACGCCTCCAGATGTAACAAAACTAATGTGAAGGTCAGAAAAGGCAAACACAGTTAAGAGCAAAACACAGAAATCAGACAGACCCAGGAGGGCATGGATTTTGAATAAACAACATCCAATGTGTAAATCCTCCACCCTTAATGACAGTAACTCCTAGTGGTCATGGTAGACGTGCCGTTCTAAGGGACTGATATGTATTCATTTATGAACACTTGTAACCATCCTCTGAGATGGGCGTCCTTATCATCTCCCATTTTACAGATGAGAAAGCTGAGGCAGAGATGGCAAACCAGGTGTCCCGGAACAACACAGCTGCAGACTCCTTTGGAGAGGTTCCGGGCTCTAATTCAAAACTCCAAATGGAACCTGGACTATCCACCACGACTAGGGCAGACAGCATCTGGAGATGGCAGAAGGCCCGCTTTCTAGATGAAGAAAACACAGACCAGTTGAGATACTTGGCTCTACTTGCTCAAACAGGCAGAAGATGATTTAAAATTCAGAATTCACTATCCTGATAGCAGAAAAGTAACGCACAATCCCCCGGGCCACATGATGTCACCCTCCCAGGAAGCCTCTTGCTTTACTGCGTTTTGCCATGTTATTTGTCCAGTGAAAACAGTTTTGGCCACAGAACAAGCAGCACGAATCTCCACGCACCAAGTGTGGGCTAAGGGCCGGCGATTGCTTCTCATCGAGAACTACAATGTGCCCAGTCGAGTTAAAAACATAAATCAACAGGAATTAAAAAGCACCAGTAGCAAAGCCCAGACCTGGACACAAAGTTGGCATCCTCCTTCAAACAAATCAACAAATCATTCCTCATTTCTCTCAGCCTGGGCGGTGGGGGTTGGAAACAGAACACGCAAGATCTGCCAGCACTGCGGGGGGTCGGGGTGAGGGCAGGTGGGTGGGGACGGGGGGTGGGGGTAGAGGCCCCTCCCCGTCTCAGGTCCACCAGACCGAGCACAGATGGGGACGAGGGCCCTCTCTCACCTGGCTTCCCTTAGAAAGTCAGAAAGCAGGGGCCTTGGTAGTGAACATGAGAGGGCTAACCTGGAAAGGTTTCCCTTTGAGAGGAGTCTGGTAGGACTCTCACAGTTGCAGCACTGGTCCTTGACCTTACCAGGTACCCCTGAGGCCCCTGATGAAGGTAAGGCCTCCTCCACGGGAGCTTTTCTGAAGTCCAGGGAGGCAGTTTCCAAAGGGCTAGGCTGTGTCAACTGCCTCACTGGAGGCTGCTCCTCCGGAGGTCTCCCTCACTGGAGACTGCTCCTCCGGGGGTCTCCCTCACTAGAGGTTGCTTCTCCGGGGGTCTCCCTCACTGGAGGCTGCTCCTCCCAGGGTCTCCCTCACTGGAGGCTGCTCCTCCGGGGGTCTCCCTCACTGAAGGCTGCCCCTCCCGGGGTCTCCCTCACTGGAGGCTGCTTCTCCAGGGGTCTCTCCTCACTGGAGGCTGCTCCTCTGGGGGTCTCTCCTCACTGGAGGCTGCTTCTCTGGGGGTCTCTCCTCACTGGAGGCTGCTCCTCTGGGGGTCTCTCCTCACTGGAGGCTGCTTCTCTGGGGGTCTCTCCTCACTGGAGGCTGCTCCTCTGGGGGTCTCTCCTCACTGGAGGTTGCTCCTCCGGGGGTCTCCCTTACTGGAGGCTGCTCCTCCTGGGGTCTCCCTCACTGGAGGTTGCTTCTCCGGGGGTCTCCCTCACTGAAGCTGCTCCTCCCAGGGTCTCCCTCACTGGAGGCTGCTCCTCCGGGGGTCTCCCTCACTGGAGGCTGCTCCTCCGGGGGTCTCCCTCACTGGAGGCTGCTCCTCCCAGGGTCTCCCTCACTGGAGGCTGCTCCTCCCGGGGTCTCCCTCACTGGAGGCTGCTTCTCCGGGGGTCTCTCCTCACTGGAGGCTGCTCCTCTGGGGGTCTCTCCTCACTGGAGGCTACTCCTCCAGGGGTCTCCCTCATGTACACCCTCACTGGTCCCCACCAACCCTGACCCATCAAGAGGCCAGAGCAGCCTCCCCAGCACCTTTTCACCAGTCTGCTCCACTGCTCAAAAGGTTTCAAAATCCCCCACTCTCTACCCATCACTGAGTCTCTTCTCAGGTGCCCATGGTTCTAAGGACTGGGTCCACCCCCTCAGCGTGCACCGCCACCACAGCCCCCACAGGCCCTGCCCTCCAAGGGTGCTATCTCCTGGAATCCTGAGTCAGACTCCCTGAAGCCCTCTCAGGTTCCTCAGCAGGTCAACGACCCCATCCCAATAGCTCACACACTTCTCCACGGCCTTCATCAGCTGCCATAATTAAGCAGTGAACACATGTGCCTGGGACCGTTCACCAGAATCTGATGGTCCCTAACTGGAGAGTAAGCCCTTGAGGAGAGAGAAAGTAGTACACGTTTTCCATATGCTCTCAGAGGAGCTGAGGTCACTGGAGGCCTTGATGTCGAAAAAACAGGGCTTTGTAACCTCCCCATGGCTCACCTTGTACCTCTCCCCTTTAATTTTTCTTTTTTTAAAGATTATTTGAGAGCACGTGCAAGCGGGTACAGGGGGAGGAACAGAGGGAGAGGGACAGAGTCCGTACTGAGAGCGGAGCCCAGTGCGGGGCTCAGTCCCTCGACCCTGAGATTCATGACCTGAGCGGAAGCCAAGAACCACATGCTTAACCCACTGAGCCATATCGGCGCCCCCACCCCTGCCACCCTCCTCTTTAGATGGAACATAACCTTGAATGTAAGGATCCATGGGAGCCAGTTGGGTTGACTTAAAGACAACTTCTCTTGTAGCTCAGAGATGCAGCCTGTTAGTGGTTCCAGAGGCTGAACTGAGGCTAAAGTGAATGAATTAAAAACTGCACAGGGGGGCGTCTGGGTAGCTCAGTGGGTTAAGCCTCTGCCTTCAGCTCAGGTCATGATCTCAGGGTCTTGGATCGAGCCCCGCATTGGGCTCTCTGCTCAGCAGGGAGCCCACTTCCTCCTCTCTCTCTGCCTGCCTCTCTGCCTACTTGTGATCTCTGTTTCTCTCTGTCAAATAAATAAATAAAATCTTAAAAAACAAACAAACAAACAAAAACTGACGGGACAGAAGGGAAAGGAGGTCCAGCCTTGAGTAATGGTGCTTGGGGCACTCGGGAGACCAGAGAAAGGCCAGCGGGGGCCGCCATGGCATATGGAAATGACAGATAAAAACATGCCTTTGTGGGATGTTTTCGAGCTGCTGGTTCTGCTGGGCATCTCAGCTATGTTAGTGCTGATCCTCATAGCATCCCGAACCTCCCAAGCTACAGAGGCGAACACAGACGCCCGTAGCTCCCTTCCCCAGATGCCTCCCTGCATCAGAGATAGCAAAGCAGAGAGGTGTGTCTGGAGACGGGGCTTCAAAGGCAGTGCTCCGGACACACAAACCCCACTGACACGGGCAGATGAAAGGGAGGCGCTGTACCAGCTTGTCCAGCTGAGCTCACATTCACCCTGTTGAACATTCACATGGCAATTTTACAAGACACTTTTTTTTTTTACAAGGTATGCTTGAAATTAACATGCCAGGTTCAAATGATTATGTTTACATTTTCCGTAAGAAATATCCCGCCTCACCGGTCTCCTCGGGAGCATGAAGTTGTTAAGGATAATTTCTTAGGTGTTAATTAGTTTCAGGAGTCCTCTTCACGCCATCCTAGACAAGGAAACTTCCGGGGCCGGGGGTCAGGGAGCTGACTGCACCTTCACCGGTCCCACAGTGGGGTCAATCAAAGGCCTTGGCCAAAAGCCCAAAAGGAGAAGGCGCCCTCGAGGGATGAGGGGCCCTTATGATCAGCTGCCATCCCTATCAGGATCCAAGGCAAAAGCTTACTGGCCTCACCAAGAAATCAATGCAAGAAATAGAAGCAAATATCTGTTCGCAGTATTTCTGCTGGTTCCAACCAGACCTTCCAAAGAACTCCAGCTCTTTCTGCCTTGTGTCTTGGGATCTGAAGGCTAGAAAGGTCATGAGAATTGCCCCCAGCCTGCCCGGTGATTCAGGATAGTGAGAACAAGCAGCTGCAGAGGCGGCCCAAGACTCCACCCAGGTCCTCCACATCAGGCCAGGTCTGGACCACAATACCGCTGAGCCCAGCTGGACTGCCTGCCTTCAGTCCAGGCACCCAGCACCACCAGGGTGGCCCGCAACCAGCAACTGGTGGCAATGAATGATTCACTAAATCCTATGTGCAGGGAACTCAGGGAACAAGGCCTCCCTCCACAGGGATGGGGCAGCCTTGCCACAGGGCTGGACTAGCAAATAGCCTTTCCAGGAATTTTAAGATTTTTGTTCACCTCCGTATGCAAAAAGCCTGATGAAAGAAAGATTCTATTTTATTTTTTTAAGATTTAGTTATTTTTATTTGAGAGAGAAAGTGAGCGAGCAGGAGGGAGGGGGAGAGCCAATCTCAAGCAGACTCTGTGCTGAGCGCAGAGCCTGATGTGGGGCTCGATCTCACCCCCCTGAGATCATGAAACCAAGAGTTGGATGCTCAACTGACTGAGCCATCCAGGTGCCCTGAAAGAATGAGTTTAAAGATAATTTCATTGCTTTCAAGTTCTACATAGTAAGGACTAGCATGATAAAATGTCTCTGTTGGCAGAGCTATAATGAAAAGATGACGATGAATTTGTTGTAAAAGAGTCCTTCCAAGTGAATGAGAGGGGGAGGTGGGCGAGGGTTTACCCTCCCAAGAAGTTTCTGTTTGAGGTCTTCCTATGTGCCAGGCACTGGGCCATTTCCAGGAATTCAAAGATGACCGAGGTACCATCTTTCCCATTCCCGGCCACTGGGAGAAGCAGTATGGGGGCCATGTGCTAACAGAGCTACAGTCTCACGGGACCCCCTGGCATGTACAATCCAGGCCATCAGAGAGGGTGAAATTGTAGCTAGTGCTTCACAAAGTTTTCCAGAGGGCAAAGTGGTAACATAGTTGTTTTAAGCAAAGGGGATTCCACCTGCCAAGGCAAAGAGACCTCAGTGTGTACAGCCTGTTTGAAAAAGAGATGAAGGAGTGGTTGGAAACATGAAACATCTGAAACAATGGCACATGGCAATCCTCTCTGAGAGCCCAAGAAATGATTTCCAAATTAAAAATAATAAAAAGCAATCATGGGGAAACACATCTAAAACGTTCAGGGGTAAAGGGGGAATAACCACGTATACACTAAGTGTCATCTCAACTAAATAAGTGAGAAAGTGGATTCTGAAAATACCCCCAAAAGCATGAAACCAAATACAGAAAAATACCTAACAAACTATATATGATGTAAGACCTAATACCGGTGACCAAGTGTCTGTTCCCCATTAGGAATTCTGACTGGTGAACATCCTAACAGACATAAAATTGCCCAAGGCAACACCTGTAAGAATGATAGTGTTACCACATATTTCAATAGCGCACTGGGAAGTAAATCTTGCTTTATTTATTCTTGCATTAGTAGGGTGTTTTTTTTAACCCTCTAATTGTGAAAGAAATATTTTAGAACTTTTTATTTATTAAAGTCCTGTAGAAACATCTTCAACCCTGAATTGTGAAATGTACGCTAGATACAACAATTCTGCCAAAACTGTTTACATCACTTAGGAAGACCCTAATTGTAGCTCATTCTTAAAAGAGTCAGCTGACACCATTCAGCAATCTTAGTCCAAAACCAGATCCCAGTGATTTCTAGAGAAGCCTGCAGTCCCCACATTTTCCTGCAATCGGTTCCCAGGAACCAAGCCAGAAGGCGAAATCTAAGGGATGGGGGATGATGGGGGTGGTGTCTGGAGGGAGGAGGTCATTGCTATCTCCATCCTTGGGGCCACAGCTCACTTAAATCAGTCACCAAACAGGCTGAATTTCCTTTCTGACCACTAGGTGTCGCCTACGCATTAGTGAGGTGGGCAAAACACACGGGACACTTCAAAGGCACTGGTAGAAATGGACAACTGGCAGAATTACGGGAGGGGGGTGGGGAGCATAATGAAAAGATCCTTGAAGTCAAAGGTGAACTACAGCGGTTTAGCACCATTGGCTAAAAAAGGTAAAATCGTACCACTGAGCTTTAATGAGCCAAATGCATCTTGTCAAGCACTTTAACAAAATTAAGTTTTATTGTAGAACATTTATTAAGCCTCTACTCCAGGTCAGGCTTTATATCCATCACATATAAATGACAAGGGCAGTCCAGTATCTAGTATGTCCTATATTTCCGGCACTATCCAAACAACACCTGTGTTTAAGAATGTCCCATCCAAAAGAGCAGTAACAAGGTGAAGTTTGAGGGGCTGAGTACATGTCAGCCTCTGTTCTAAGTCCTTGACGCAGGTCACTTAATTTTTATAAAAAATGAATTAAGTAGGTTCTACTAAAATGACCGTTTCACAGACAAGAAAACTGAGACACAGGAAAATTAAGGAATTGGCCTGGGATCTTAGCTACTGAGGAGCTGAGATTTCATGCAGGCTCACTGGCTTCCCTGCTCCCTACAGCCTCATACAATGACCACAGCTCAGGTGCAAGACAAAACACATCGCCACTGTTAACCAGCACAGTAGTGGTTACGAACTCAAAAGGAGTAAGGGGAGAGTTAGGTCTACAGAAGTGACTGTAATCTGGAAAGCTTCAAGAAAGAAGCAGACTCTGAGTTAGAAATGAAAAGACGTCATCTCAGATCTATCAAAACCACAGAACGGTATTAGGGGAAATGAACTCCACCTTTAGATAGCTAACACCAATGGGACGCCTGGGTGGCTCAGTTGGCTAAGTGTCTGCCTTCGGCTCAAATCATGATCCCGGGGTCCTGGGATCAAGTCCCATGTTGGGCTCCCTGCTCTGTAGGAAGTCTGCTTCTCCCTCTCCCTACACCCACCCCCTCACATGCTCGCAATCTCTTTAGATAGCTACCATCCTGTCCCTATTTTAGAGATCTGAAACCTAGAGGTTTCTAAAAATAAAAAACTCCATCCCCCCAATTTTTCTGACTTTAGTTTTCCATATATACTAGAAAATGTTTTTATGTTGTTGTTTAATGAGAAAAGGAGAAAACCTCCCCAGTTATTTTAAGTGTCTACATTTCTGTTGAGACTCAGAAAAAAAACTTAAATAACTTGTTCAGAGCCAAATACCTAACTGGCAGCAAAGGAGAAACGAGGACCAGGTGACTCTGCTGTGCTCTAGAGTTGCCCCTCCCACTCTTCAGTATGGGGAGGAAGGGGGGATAGCAGAGCAACAAAAAAGGAAAAACATTCCAGACCATGAACACAGCAGGAACAAAACCACAGAGATGGGAATGGCACTGTTCATTAACCACAGAGCTGAAGCGTGGGTGCTGGGGAGTGCTGGGAATTAACATAGGATCCCTATAGCAGAGTCTGACTAAGGATGTATCACAGCCCAGTATGAGGAGCCCTGCACTTGATTCTTGAACTACAATGCAGCACCACAAAAGGCACATGCAGAAGATTTGAGGTTGGCCAATCCAGCAAACCAGGGAGAGAGCCCAGGAGTCAAAGTGGCCAAAGCAGCTCAGAGGGCCCCTGAGCATCTCCTCAGAGAGATGACGCAGGCCTGGCCTGGACCAGAGTGGAGCCAGAATCAGGAGCAAATCTGAATGATTTCAAGGGACTCAGTGAGGCAGAAAGGAAACAGTCAATTAACCAGTCTCCCCAGAAAAGAATGGGTTGTCGAACTAAAATTTAACTAGACATTCCATCCCGAGCCGACATCCGTTGCTGGAAATCTTACTGAGGTGCATGTTAGAAAGCAAATCCCAAATCTATCTCCCAACCATGTAAAGCGATGATATCAAATGAATTTTCTATAACCAAACGATACCATGTTGCGACCTAACGTATTTCGTGAACTCATTATCCACAGAAATCAGACAACAGAGAAAAGGAACGCTGAACAGAGGCTCTTCCTCTGTCACTGGTCTCTTTCTTCATTTGTTTTCATGGCACTCTGTGCTTCTCCTTCAAATCCTGCGTATGTGAGCTTGTATATTATCCCACAATTACAAGACCCAGACAAAAAAGAGGCAGAGAATAAATTCAAAACAACACAGATAAATCTGAGCCCATCTGATGATTTTACAATCTAAATAAAGCTAATGATTTAGAGACCTGTTTGCCAGGTGGCTTATGGACCTCACACCTTGGCTTTCTCTAGGCTTCCTACTTTTTTCCAGGAAGTTATTAAAAGTCACTCAGATACTTCAAATTTGGGGGAAACGGTTGTGCAGAAACTCATCTCTCCCTAATTACCATCAGACTTCTGTTCCTTAACTATTCACTAGAGCTATTAACTAAAATTTGCCTAACCCAAATTGGTGCTGTCTCATTTACTTAGTCAAGTATGTATTTCCAATGATCAGTTTGAGAGAGACAAACCACCCACTGATTGTATTTTTACCGGAGAGGACAAGCTGAAAGTATGCATCCAAAATATCTCAGGAAAATTTAAAAGTTCTGCTCTATAAAACATTTATGCTTTAAGACTGTCAAAATATATTTGTGTTTCCATGTCAAGAGTAATTTAAACAGCAGTACGCATACACCTGAACTGCCAAACTGACAAATAATCCCAAAGCCGGTTTAAAGAAAGTTAGTGCCAGGTTAAAATGATAGTAGGCATACAGAGTATACAAGACAGAAACAATAACATATTTAAAGCTGTCAGAATTTGAATGGATGGATGGAAACACACGCACACACACAATTTTGAACAGCATTTTTATTATATAATTATTACTGAAGTAGATGCCTGTCTTGTTAAGGGGGCTAAAGAGTGAGGAGTGAGAGAAAAGAATCAAGTTTGGAGGTGCCTGGGTGGCTCAGTGGGTTAAGCCGCTGCCTTCAGCTCAGGTCATGATCTCAGGGTCCTGGGATGGAGCCCTCATTGGGCTCTCTGCTCAGCAGGGGGCCTGTTTCTCCCTCCCCGCCTGCCTGCCTCTCTGCCTACTTGTGCTCTCTCTGTCAAATAAATAAATAAAATCTTTAAAAAAAAAAAAAAGAATAAAGTCTCAACCATCCCCCCCACCCCTGCCCACCACCAAGAACCTTCTGGACCAGGAATAGAATAGTTCTGAAGTCTTTAAATATATATTTTTTTAAATCCAGACTATTATAATGTAAGCAATTTAAGGAAGGCATGGCTCTCAGAGCAGTATTTGGCGGCACCAGCCACATGCATCCCCAAGAGGCTAAGCCACCAAACTATTTCAAATAAGAAAGTATGAGCAGCAAGACCATCAGCCACCCTACATGGGCAAAGTCACTCAGCTCCACAGACGTATCCACAGCAACTTACACCATAAGCCAGCACCAGCACTACCCAAAGAGAGGATAAAGAGAATAAAGTCAGTCCCCACGTCCCTACTTACTTTTCCCAGGCATAAATAACAGCAACAGTACACTTTAAAAGTTACTATAATCATAGGTATCCATCCCTCGTCATAAAAGAAACTACTTTGTTATGTTCCAGTAAGATCCGAATAGCAACCTGTAAGTTAAAAAATTCTTCTAGTCAGAGCAAAAAAAAAAAAAGAAAAAGAAAAAGAAAATGAAAGCCTTGCTTACTAGTTTCTTTAGGGTTCTAAGTAAACACAGTGAGTGATTTCTATGGTTTGACTCTACCTTGAAAAGTGTATGTAAAATATTTTATGGTATCAGAATGAATTTCTAAACTTAAAGACCTGAGTCCCATAAGTGTTGTGTGTTTTTACTGAAAAAGCTGAGGGAGGGGAATAAAAACTATTTCTCAATTCAAGAAATATCAATATTTCCTTAAGATTTTTGAAATGAATCAATTTCATAAGCCATAAGTGAAATTGGAATAACTGGAAAAAAAAAAAAAGTAAGGAAATCTTCAAAACTGATAGCTGGGATTTCACAACACGAGTAAAACGGACGCTTTCAAAGTTGAAAACAATCTAGTCTTCGGAAGTTCAAAAGTCTCAGAATCAAAGATATTGTTACTATTTTGAGTCCAGAAAAGGCCATCGCAATTTAACAAAAGAAACAAACTTCATCTTGCCAAGGGAATATGCATCTATCGCCATAACAACTTAACTTGTTTTTCAAGATCCTTTGTTTACTAATCATTTTATACCAAACATATGCCCTTTTCTCAGAACAAATCAGTTTTTTACCGGTTCTTGGAGGTGGGAGGGGGAGGGTAATACATATCTCAGTTTTAATCTTTCCAAATACTGAAAATTAGTTATGCTCCCCAAATGTCAACAAGTCTCAATGTGCACAAACATCAGGACTGTTGCACGTACCACACCCCGCCCACCCCAAGTTTAAGCCAGATCATCTCTTTACAAGTAACAGGAAAACCTCCTCTTGATAATCTGAGGCCAAACACTATATTTTCAAGGGTTGGCCGGGGGCGGGGGGGTCAGAGGGCTTCATTCACTATTCACTTTGTTGTCTTTAGGGTGTTCAAAATTTTCCTGCCGAACATCTCAGAGAAATCTAGAAACCATATCCCAAGCGTGTGTGCAACCATTATTTATTTAGCACAATCGAGAGGAGGGCATCTCTTGGACTCAGATAGCACCGGTCACAGGTTGGCTAAGAAAAGCTATTCAAAGCAAGTTGGCTGGCAGGCACACACGCCCCTTCGTGGATTTTTTTTTAATAAGTTTTGAAAACAAATCGCAATAAATCACAACACAGAGAGAAACATGGCTTCTACTTTTTAGGATTAAAAAATTTTTTTTTCAAGATTTAATTGCCTCCTCAATCTTCTTCTCACCTCTTCACACCCTTAAAAACAGCAAGTTCTTTTAAATCATAAAGCCTTACAATTTAGAAAGTGTCCTGATAATTTCCAGAAAGCTAAGCAATGTGTAAATCCAGAATGGTTTTGAAGTAAGTTTCATCTTTCTTACAACTCAAAACATGCTGTGCAACATTCATGTACACACCTGTAACTCCTAAAGTGTTGGCAAAAGGTAAAGGCAACACTCCATACTTTTAATCACAATTGTCATAACCAATGTTCTCGAAAAGCAGAGAGGCTGAGCAAAGATGGGTAAATGTGTCCTATGTGTCATGGCCCGCTGTGCCACTGCAGTAGGGGTAGTATGTTAAGGTGGCAAAAATGGTACAATACAGGCCTTGAGAAGATTCAGCAACACTGGTTAACTTCATATTTGAAGCCTATAGAAATGTTTTTAAAGAGCCTTTAAAATGCTGTTTGCTGTCTAATTGATTTGAAAACAGCCTATCCTGTGTCGTGTCTAAAAAAGATCTGAATATCCAAGCAACTTTGTTTCATGCAGGAGCTTATAAAATGCCCCAAGGACAAAAGCAAAGTCCTATCTGCCTACACACTGCCTAGCACAGGGTCCAACTTTCATACAGAAGGTGCCCAATAAGTGCTGGCTGGATTCAGCTGCTTCTCGCAGCACATTCTCACGAAACAAATGAAGCCAGACTTTAAAGGAAGCTACTGTCCCTTGGGGTCTCCCCTTGGCAAAACTCTAAGGCAACAAGTGAAAATGATACAGCTGATTTTCATTAGGGCCCTGATCTTGCAACAATAAGGACAGGAAACATTTTTATTAGTAAACTAAGTCTTAGACAAAGACCAAAAACAAATGTAAACAACAATTATTCTCTATGCCTTTTCCTGTTAAAAGGCCAAGGTAAACCTGGAAAAAGGCATAACAGTTAAAAAACAAAAATGCCTCTGCTATATTTGTAAACCTTTTGTTCCATGAGAAATCTGAAATGTAAAACAATTGCTGTATGCCTGCAACCACCGCTATCTCTTACAAAGATGGTGTCTCCTGCTCAGGTTCTAGAGCTCTTTAAAAAAAAAATAAAATGAGCATCAAAGAAAAAAACCACCACATTCATCCTCAGTCTTTACTACCAGAGTAGTTAATCTATGAAAGTGGAAAGTCTTTCCTACCTTAAAACATACATTATTTTTTCTTTGTTAGAAAACACATGTGAGAAAACTGGAAATAACAAAAAAAAACATCCAGACTCGGCTCCTAAACTTTAATCTTGGAAAAACCAACTTCACTTCAGATGCAGTGAAGGATTTTACTGTCCAAATCTGACTTTCCCTGGCATTGGTCTTTTTGGTTTTTTTGTTTGTTTGTTTGTTTTAATCCAACCCCCTAATCCCTCACTTCAGCTATGTGGAACCAAGATTTTTTTTTCCCCCTTGTCCATTTCTCCTGTGACGTTTAATCCCTGCTGCTCAACACAGAACCTCCACCTTGAATTTGTTGTACTGCTTGCTTCTAGGCATGGATCTGAAGAACTCCACAAATGAAGAAGAGACAGACACCAACCTGCCAGACAAATTTACTAATTTTAATCTAATCTCTATGTTCAAAGGAACAGAATGCATTCTTGCCAACCTTCACATAGCTCTTACCAAAAAACACAACAGGTTTACTGGGATGTAATTCGCATGCCATAGAAGTCACTAATTTAAAGCATACAATTCAATGGTTTTTAGTACCTTTGGAGTTGTACAGCCATCACCACAATCTAATTTTAGAACATTTTCATCACCCCCCCCAAAAGAAACCCCATACCCATTAACAGTCACTCCCTGTTCCCTCCTCCCCACCCCCCTTCACAACCACTAATCTGCTTTCAGTCTCTACAGATTTGCTTATTCTGGACTTCGTATAAATGGAATCATACAATATGTGGTCTTTTGTGACTGACTCCTTTCACTCAGAACTTTGTTTTTAAGGTTCTTCCAGTCAACCTTAGCATACTTCTTAAGGCTGGATTTTTCTAATCCTTCTGACAAATCAAACATATAACCTTTTAAACTTCAAATCCTGACCCACACCCCATCCCTCCTCAAAAGTACCATTTACTTGCTAGTTCCCTCTAGGGAGTCTAAACTATAATTTGCTATTTAGGTTCTTTCCCAACTTCTTATTCTGGGCTCTTCCTCTGGTAATAAAACGCCAACTTCTTTAAACACCAACCTTTCACATACCTATATTTCTCTGACAATAGGACATGGCTGTGCCTGGGGCAGAAAGATGACTGAGTCCTTTTAATGAGATGGCCACAGTATGTTTGAAGTGCATATGGGTTTTGAAAAAGAAGAGGAAGGAGAAGGGAGAAGCCCTAAGATGATCTATCACTCATAACTTCCATGAACCCCTTATTTAGATGCTCTGTTCACATACTGATACAAGCACATATGAAGTTCATCTGCCTCAACAGCTCCTAAATAGTCTAAAATTTAAAAGAAAATCACCCTACTGCTGTAGGTTTCAGTGTTCAAAGAGTAAACACTAATCCTTAAATATGCCAACACAATAGGAACCAACCCCATCCAATTTTTATCGCTATACTAGAGAGCCAAAAGAACTACCCATCTCTGATTGGATTCAGTAGTTTTCATCAGAATTAAGTCTTCTAGCACTTTTCTAACAAAGAAAAAGAACACATACATGTTAACACTGAGTTTATCGTTTTCTCCTGAAAACTTCAGAGCTGTGGGAAGGAGCAGACGGGGAGTGAGGACTTCCACAAACCAAATCAGGAGTCAGGGTGCCTTCTGGCGATCCGTCAGTTTTTCAGGAACCAACAATTTTGGAGGGATCCCTGAGAAAAACTTTGGTCTCTCGGTATCATGAAAAATGTCCCTTCTCCTCCTGTTTTCTCAAGAAAGAGCTGCCTTTCAGAAAGTATTTTTCATGAAGATCGCTCCAAACAACAAGCCATCCTATTTTAAAATGCCCGACTCCTTCCTCAAGAAGCAAGGCCATCACCGCCGTGGTGAATTTCAGAACTTACTAACGTTAAATAATAAAACTAGAGGCATAACACACTTCAGTAGTATGCCATAAAAAATGGATTGGCTCTCCTGTGTCTTCTAAATTGCATTTTAACTTTTAGAGGCTAGGAAACCCTCTTTTGTCGTCGTCGTCCCCCCCCACCCCCCGCCCCATACCATCTGTAATCCTTAGAAGGGAGCCGAAAACCTTTCGTCCAATCCAGTGAGCTGGAAGTTTAGAAAACAAAGAGCAGGAGAGCTCAGATTTGTGGAAGGTCCGGCCTCAATCTGCGACTTACTCCGTGTAGTAAACACTAATTCTTTTAAAAATCTGCTCTTACTCCATCATGAACTCATTTCTTACAAGACACTTAAGAAGGGTTTGTTTACACAGTCTTTCCGAATCGCCCCTGTGATGGGGCCAGATCGCCCCCCACCCCGCGCCGCCTCCCGACTCTCCCCCCCCCCCCACTCCTCAAGGCTCAGTCGTGATACTTTTTTTTTCAAAGTTAATTGGCACCACCTGCATACCCTCGGCAAACATTACTCACCAACACGCCCTCACTGTTCCCAGCCCCAGTTCTCCGACTGCATTTAAACTTTAATCGTGTTCAAATTACCCTACCATCGTGAATGTGCCAGTAAAGTATGCTTCGGTTTTTTGAGGATGTGAACCCACCTCCCTGTCCTCCCTCCATACACCGTGGGGCCCTAAATCCTCCCGCCCTCCCTCCTCGCGCTTCCCTACCCCTACCCGACGCTACCAAAACAAAAGCTATCAGATTGCAAGCGATAGCGAGCGCGGAGCGATACTGCTTATTAACTTTGTGCAAAGGGAGTGCGGGATGTGGGGGAGGTAGAGTCACCCAACTCTGGCCACAAACCCAAGGCGAGGGCTCTGCGCTCGCAAAACAAAACACCCTCCCGCCCACCGCCCCCGCTGCCGCAGACCCTGGCGCTCCTCAAACCGCGGCGCACGACACCTCTCGCCAGGGCCAGGCGCCTAGGTGTCCCCAAGCGGCCGTGTGGCGACAGCTAGAGCCCGCGTTGCGAGCACGTGTGTGGACATGCACGTCGACTCGGACCACACACCTACTCCTGCACAGTCGGACGCTGCCGGACCACCCCCTAACCCCGCCAGGAGGAGAGGCATCTACAGGCGGACTGCAACTGGGTTGAAGAAAGTCCCAGAACCCTCTAAACTAGTGGCCCAGACGCGTTCCCGGGAAAAGCCTGACTGCTGTAGAGCCCCCGACCTTGCAGCTTTCCAGGGGCGGGGGCTGCTAAGCCGGAACGCTCCCCTAACCCCAGAGCAGAGCAGCCGCGGGAAGCCCAAGCTGGGGGGTGGAGGGGGAAGATCCGGCGAAAGTGACGGGAAAGGAAAGGCCAGTATCCCAAAACGCCCGAGGGGCCAAGCGCGTTGGCGACACGAGGCCGCGCCGGGAGGTTTGGAAACGTGTCCTGGGGCTACGGGGCCTCTCCTCGGGCGCCTTGTCCTGGAACGCCACGGCCGGTGGGCTCCCCGATCCCCGCCCCCGGGCACCGTATCTGCCCTAACAGCCAGGGACCCGCGCGGCCGCGGGAGCTGTCACCGCCGTCTGAGCGCCGCGCGGGGGCCAGCTTTCCGTGCGGAGTGGCCCGCGCGCCCGGAGGGGGGTGAGGTGTGGGTGGCGGGGCCCGGCCCGGCGCGAACTTCCCCGACGGATCCCAGCGCGGGCACGGCCGCGGGGGAACAAGCACTGCCCGACACAACCGGTCCGCGGGGCAGGACTCTCGGGACAGCGAAAGAGAAAGCCCCCGGGGCCCTTCCCGCAAGAGGGTGCGCCGAGCCGGGGCCCCGGGGCCGCTCCAACCTTCCGGCCGAGCCCCTCCGCATCCCGCCCCGCCGCTCCCGAGCCCGGGGGCCCGACAGCTGCGGCGATGGCAACTCGGGTTTCGCAAACAGGGCGCAGCCCCTCGGAGGAAAAGTTCCCGCAGTGGCCGCGGGCGGCGGGCACATACTCACTTTCTCCACTCGTCGGCCAGAGCGAGAGCGCGGCGGAGAAAAACAGGAGCCCCCACAGCGAGGTCGGGGACCCTCCTCCGGAGCCAGACTTCATTCCTTTTATTTGGGACGAAATTCCCGTCTCACAAAAAAAAAAAAAAAAAAAAAAAAGGAAAAAGAAAAGAAAAAGGAAAGAAGAAAGAAAAAGAAAACGGGAAAGAAAAAGTCTCAAACTCAGTCTTCGCCGCCTCCGAAAACAGGGCGACGGAAACAATACTCCAAAGGCGGCGCCGGCCGGGGACCCTCCGGGTGCGCGGGGCAGGCGGGCGGCGGCGCGGGGCGGCCCCTCAGCGCCGGCAGCCTCGGCCCAGGGCTCGGCGGAGTCGGGAACCCGAGGCGCGCCGGGGCGGGCTGTCGGCGTCGTCGGCCTCCATTTTCAAACCCAGAGAGGCAGGAGGGGGGAAAAACTGCACAGAAAGGGGGCAAAGCCCAAATTCGTCTCAGCGAAGAAAAACAAACGCGACCCCAGGTAGAGGGGGAGGCTGTCCGACACCCGAGCCTCCGCGGCTGGAGGGCGCGACGCAGTTCGCAAGATTGCCCCGAAGTCCGGGTCGCGGGCGAGGCCGGCCAGGGGCAGAAATGCGGAGTAAAAATGAATGAGCGGCTCCCCCTCCTCCTCCTCCGGGCTCCGCTCGCCGCCGCCTCCTCCCTCAGCGCCGCCGCCGCCGCCGCCGCCGCGAGCTCCTTCCCAAATCCAGAACACACACAAAGCGGCGGGCCGGCCGCGCCGCGCTCAGCACTCCCGCCGCGCCGCCCGGGCTCCGCGCCGGCCCCCGCCCGGCCCCCGCCCGCCGCCGCCGGCTCCGCGCGCGGGGGCTCCGGCTCGCTGAAGGTCAAAGCCGAGGCGCGCAACGCGCCGTGGAGCTCCCCTCGCGCGGGAGGGGCGTGGAGGGCCCGGGGAGCGGGGCCGAGGGTCTGCAAGCGCCGGGCACGGGCGCGCCGGGGGCAGGCTCGCTGGCGGCGTCCCTCTCGCTCGCTCGCCTCTCTTGAGTTCGCCTGGTGCGCTCGCTCCTCCTCGGGTTTTTTCCCTTTTTTTTTTTTTTTTTTTTTTTTTCCGCTCAGCAGAGTTAATGCTGGTAAACAAGAGCCTCAGCCTCACCGCGCCGCTGCCGCCGCCGCTGCCACACACTGGGGGCTCGCGCGCGCGCGAGCTCTCGGAGCCGCGCACACGCGCCCGCGCGCACACTGGAGCGGCCACAGCCGCAGCCGCGGCGCGCCGAGGGCCCGGCCCAGGCCGGCGCGCGCCAAGAGACGGAGCTCGGGATTCCAGGGACGTGCGGAGCGGAGCCCGGGCGTGGGGTGCGAGGCTGCGAGGCACCGCCCCCGCCCCCCGCCCGCGCAGGCACACGCGCGCGCGCGCCCACACGCTCTCGCCCCCACCCGCACTGCGCCGGCCACCCTGCACGCGCCCTCCCCTCCCGCAAGACTCCAAAAACAATGCCCCCGGCGCCGGCCCGGGGCTCGGAGGAGGAGAAGGCTGGGGAGGAGAGGGGAGGAGAGGGGAAGAGAGGGGAAGAGCGGGGAGGAGGGGGTGAGGGCGGAGGGGGCGGGGTGAGCGGGCAGTGCGGGGCCGGAGAGGTTCATTGAAAAACAACAGCACGGCTGGAAAGCGCGTTTCCTCGGTTCTTGAAAAGCTTCATTGTTTCTTGCAGCTGTTGCAAAATAAATAAATAAGTGCGTGCATGCGGCATTTTTTTCTCAGCGTGCTGGAAAACCCGAATGTGGCGGGAGGGGCACACCTGGGAGAAAGGAGACCCCCAAGCTACTAAGGCGGGCACTTTCACGCAAGGCTGGGACGGCCGCGGCCTCGCGACCAGGGAGCCCGGAGTTCTGGGGCTTGCGGGGAGCTGAAGGGGAAGGGCGCGGCCCGCGTGGCTTGGCTCAGGGGCGCGAGGGGGAGACCGCCCGCCGCCCGCCGCGGGCCGCGAGCCGGGGAAGGGGGGCCCAGACAGGCTGCCCCGCGTGCCCAGGGCGCGTCCCCGCGGCGGCCGCCAGGGGGCGCGGCTGGCGCCGGGGAAGGCCGGCCGACGGAGTGTCGCCTCCCTCCGGGAGAGGAAATGTGGGGGCCCGGGCAGGGGGCTTGCCAGGCTGGGTCGCTCTGACCGGGCCTCCACGACCCGCGGCCCGCCCTGGGCGCTCCTCGCGGCCTCACGAGGCTCGGGGCCCCACCACGTGGGCGGCTGCGGGGAGCAGCCGAAGCGCGTGCACAGTGCTGGGCTGCGGGGCAAGGGAGGCTGAGGCTGGGGGGGGGTGAAGGGGGGGGCGTGTCCGAAGGGCTCCTGAGGATTGGGTGGGGGGCCGGGGCCGGGTCTTGTATGGGTCTGAAGGCTGGTGTCTGCATCCCGGAACGTGCCGCACACACCCGCGACCAGTGGTCACTGCGGAAACCCATCCGCACCTGCCGGGTGTCCTCCCGAGCACGTCTCTCAGTTTCGTTTGCTACGTAAGTGACTAGAAACCAGCACCAATTCCAGGTCTCCTTGGTGGTTTTCTTGAATGTGACCGAGGAGCGGTTTCCCCAAAGCGAGACTGCCCTAGGACTGCCATCTAATGAGTAAATGCTGCGGAGACCAGGTTCTCAAAGGAGAAACAGCCCAGCAATGGCTGGAGAAAGGAGTTTTAAATACGTGGACTTTTAAAAATAGTGATTGGACCACGTGTCGTCTGTAATGTGGTCCGGTTTCATGACTCAGGCTAATTGATGTCAATAATAAATAAAAAAGAAGATGGCTAATAAAAGAGTTGTGAATGTCTAGATCGAGTGCAAGTGTTTGTCTCATAAACAATCAGGCTGTCTGGTAAGAGGGGAACTGTTCTAAAGGAAAGGTAGGTTTCTTTTTTTACTCTAATTGTAAAAGATTTCCGCGTTACATTATGCATCCCATCGTTCGTAAATAATTTTTTTAATTAAGAACTGAAAACAAGTCAGAAGCTATCACGGTGGAAACCCAGCCCTTTCCCTCCCTATATTTATTTCCTAGATCATTTTTCCCCTTGGAAATTTTTAGCTCAATTCAGTGAGTCAGTGTATAGAAGGGAAATAAATCTTTTTTTTTTTCTTTTTTAGTTAAGAGAGTCATTCATATGGGATTTGTTTGTGTTTAACTGGAATTCAGCTTAATTTTCAAATACAATGTTCCAGTTGTAGATGTTTCTGGACATTAGCAAAGGAAGAAACATATTAGAATCTTTGAAAAGAAACTCAATTTAGCATGTATCATTTAAAAATAATGTACTATATGTGAATAATTAAAATTTAGGTTACTAATTTTTAAAATATTTTTTCAGCGAGTTCCCTGCATGAGCTTGATCTTGATGCCTACAGATCCCTTCTGCAGCTAAATGTAAAGGAATATCAAAATTACATTCTCATCATATTTAGTGTTCAGAATTTTTAATACATACTTGTAAATTAAGACAAAAGTTTAGAGCCGATTTTTAAAAGGTGAATGCTAATATAAGCAGCTTTACTACAGAATATATTCCAAGGTTAGTAATAAAAATGCCCATCGAGTTGTCCCTGAGAACATAAGGAGGTTTATGGAATAAAAAGAAATGTAAGATTATTTATATTGTAGATCTTTTTTAACCAAAATTATTTTTCATTTGTGAATTTTTTAAATGTTTGTGTTTTCCTAAAGTAATAGGAAATAAATAAGATTAAGTTATTTTAGACAGTGAAGTTAGATGCTTACTATTATAGAGCTTAATATTGAAAAGAGAATGAAAATTTAGATTGCTTTTCAGCTCTAACTTGCTCACCTAGACAAACAAGGTGATTTGTGTTTTCTTCAAGCATTACATCCTGCATATCAAAGTCAAACTTATTTTTTCAACCTTGGAAATAAAATCATGTAGTAAAACATTAATTGGAGTCTGCTTTATAATAGCACCAACAATGCATTGCACATTTTGCTTTATGCAATTTTCCCCAGGTGTCTTATAAATTTCCCTTCATTTGGAAATGAAACTGGTTGCTCACTTTCACTTTTTAAAAACTGTTTACTTGAAAAGTTTTATTTCAAAATATTCTGCTCAATGTACCAGATGCCCCCAAAATGCAATATGTACCAAGTGAAAATGTGAGAAACAGCACAGATGACAATTGATAAGTATTCTAAGTATACAATACAGTGTGGTATATTTCCAGAAAGGAAAGTCATTCAAAGCAAAAGTGAATAAACCACAGCCACACACACATGGGCAAAACTTTGAAACACAATTTTTAATTAAAAAAAGAATGCAAGTTTTGAAAAATAGCACATGACACCATTTTGATAAAGCTCTTAAAAGGACAACAAAAAACATGCGGCAATTTTTTAAGTAAGATAATTACACAGTAAAGTATTTTTGTTTTGTTTTACTTTTATTTTGGCAAGAGGATTAATAAAGAACACAAAACATAGGATCCTGGTTACCTGTAGGACGGAGTGGGGGAAACCTCATAGGCACATGCAATGTTCTCAGAACTATGTTCATTCTCAGATTGGGTGGTAAATTTGCAAATTTCCACTTTATAATTATGCTTTATAACTAACACATATATTACACATATTTTTATATGTATAAAATACAAAAGAAGATGATAAAAATACGGGAATCACAAAAGAGATCATCCCAGTTTTCCAATATGACTCTTTCAAATTCCAAGTTGTTTGTAAAAACAACTCAGAAGAATTAAAGAACCATTAAAATGATCTAGTTAATCAAGGTCTTATCCTTAAGTATATTTTTCAAAAGAATGTTTACCTATAACCTATCAGTGCAATTCAGGACAAAAACAAGTCTTGAAATAAAAAATGTAGAAGAGCTCACGGGTAACTAGGTTTATTAATTAAGAGTGCATTAGTGCATTACGTAAATTGTCCGGCAGTTTCCTGTAGGGTTAAACACACACCTAACTTATGATCCAGCAATTCTACCCCTAGCTATTGAACCAAGAGATGCGAAAATAGATCCTCAATAGACCTCTATGGGAATGTTGGTGGCTACTTTATTCGTAATAGCAACAAACTGGAAACAACCCAAAAGTACATCAAAGGAGAATGGATAAACATATCATGATACATTCATTCAATCCAATATTGCTTAACAATTAAAAGGAACAAATTCTTAATACATACAAAAACACAGATGAGCTTCAAAAGCATAATTCATAAGCCAGGCACAGAAGACTACCTACCGCATTAGTTCAGATAAGTTCAACAGCAGGCAAAACTGATCTATGAGATAAAAAATCAGAATCATAGTTGCCTTCAGTGGGAGGCAGCAGGGTTGTAGATGATAAGGAAGATGCATAAAGAACTTTGGAAGGTTCTGGCAATGCTCTGTGTCTTGATTGGGGTATTGGCCATGATAGAGCATGTGTTCATCAAAAAGAGACCAGACAAAAAAAAAAAAAAAGACCAGACAGGGACGCCTGGGTGGCTCAGTGAGTTAAGCCGCTGCCTTCGGCTCAGGTCATGGTCTCAGGGTCCTGGGATCGAGTCCCGCGTCGGGTTCTCTGCTCAGCAGGGAGCCTGCTTCTGCTTCCCTCTCTCTCTCTCTGCCTGCCTCTCCGCCTACTTGTGGTCCCTCTCTGTCAAATAAATAAATAAAATCTTTAAAAAAAAAAAAAAAGACACCAGACTATAACCTTAAGATGGTTGCATTTCATTGTGTGCAATTATATCAGAATTTTAAAAGTTTTAAGGAATATATTGTACAATTTAGAAATTTTGTAGCTGTTCTAAAAAAATTTTGCACAATGATTTCCATTTTTGCTATTATGTGAGTTAGCAGAGATGCTCATCTCCAGCCTTCATGCCCACAGCTGTCTCTACAGAAATACACTTTTCAGAGGTCCATCTGCGTAAGGTCCCTATGTAGGCAAAATAAAGGGTCTCCACAAAGCAATTCAGGGGCAGGAAAGATACTAGTGATCTCTACTTGCTTCTACTTGCCCTGCACGGCCAAGGCAATGTGAGTCCCAGTCCCTTTGAAATCTGTCTACACTCAACTTGAGGTTTTCTATTTTAGATTTGCACAGATAGTCAGCTCACAGGGCCATAAATGCTACACTCCTCCATGATACTTTAAAAGCAATGTGGAGGTTTCAGAAAGAATTTGGACAGAGACAGCTGGGACATCTTTTTCTGACAGCATCCAGAAACACATTTCGGTAGAATATCAATAAGGGAAGTTCCTATGCCAGGCGTGATAGGCATCCTTGGAATCACCATAGATTCAAGGTAGAAGCTGGAAGGTTTCTGTCCCTGCACCAGCACCCCAAGCATACCCTTCTACAGACTGGCACTGACCTATCCCCAAGCTGATGGTAGACATGTTCAATTCCCCAGGTGGTAGTCTTGGAAATATTTTCCAGCAGCACCAGGAGCACTGTAATGGCCCCATCTTTTTCACCTGTCATTTGCTGGGGTTGGTCTCTGAAATGGATGCACCATCTTTACTCTTCCAGTTAATTAACACATACCAGTAGGAAGACTCCCTGCCTGGCAGAGAACATAAAAGATGCTCCTTTGGTTTTGAAATGCATCATGGAAGTACCTGAAAAGTAGGACTAAATCAAAGTTTCTGTTCCTTCTGATTAATGCCACGAGCTCTGAGATGTTTTATCAGTAGCATGCCAGGAGGAGAAAAGCTTCTCTGTCTGCCCGGCCCTACTCTCTAGTGCTCTGTGACTGTACCTATCGCTTAGCCTCTGTGTTTTCTCCTCTGTGAAAGGATCATGTGGGAATAGATCTTTTGCTTCTGCAGTGCCATGATATCTCCCTTTGGCTTTTAATTGAGAGTGTGTCTTGGTATCACTCTACTTTAACTGTGTGGTATCTTACACTTTAACTTTGTGTCGCTTACCCTTGCTTTCTCTGCAAAGTAATGAATAGTTGATAAATCAATGCATAGGCAAGAAAAGCCAGACTCAGGGAATAATTGCTTTCTAATTTGCTTTATTAACGCATATTTTTCACACATTAGAGTTTCTTTCTTTTTTGGGGGGGTAAAGATTTTATTCATTTGTTTATAAGAGGAGGGGGGAGCAGAAGGAGAGAGAATCTCAAGCAGACTCCACACACTGAGCACAGAGCCTGGTGCCAAGGATGTCAGGACCCTGAGATTATGACCTGAGCTGAAATCGAGAGTCCTCTGTTCTGAGCCATCCAGGTGCCCCCACACACGTTAGAGTTTCTTAGAATAGAACACATTTTTCTAGCACTTCAAAATTCTCATAAATATTCTTCTAAGAATATGGTATGGAGAGACAAACAGATACATCACCACGGCAGGTAGAAGTGCCCAGAGGTGATTCACAAAAGGAATATTTCCCAGATGATAACAGGAAATGTTGCTGCAGAATGTCCTTTTTGGGATATTAGGTTCCAGTGAAAACCTCATTTTATAAGATATATTTGTACATTTCTTCAGGTTTTTGCTTTGTTTTGTTTTTGTTCATTTGTTTCGGGGTTTTGTTGTTGTTGTTGTTGTGTTTTGTGTGTGTGTGTTTTGGGGTTTTTTTTGTTTTTTTGTTTGTTTTTGTAAACAACATCAAGGTTATCTGGCTCCTTACTTAGCAGCAAATTCTGCTTCTGGCCTCAAGGACACACTGCAAATAAGTAAGATCTTAAAGTTATGCAGATGACTGTGCTCCGCAGTGTGGGGACCATCTCAGGAGAAATCAAGTTGTTTACATTTGTCTTTGGAGGACCACTCATCAACAATAGACCTGAAGACTGACACAGGGGCAGGAGTAAGAAAGGGCTAGTTGCTCTATCCCATGAGAGATGATTAAGACATATAGACATTAAGAGAAGTCTTATATGACTTCTGGTTTTATATAACAGGAAAATGATTATTAGACTTGACCCAGGTAAATCCAATGTGCAGACCTAGACTACCGGGAAGGAAAACAGATTTCAGTTCTTTTGGAGAATGATTCTTCCTTTTCAATAGAAACAAACAACCAGCATTTTCTTGCAACTTCCCTCTGCTTGGAGCACTGCCTTGGATGGGAAAGAACTCTGTATTATCAGGATGTTCATATAGAGACTGGATGACGCCTGCTGGGGAAATTGTCCTAGATGAGAATGACAGGTGACCTCTGAGGTCTCTGGATATTTAAATTATGTTTCTATGTTTGGATCATTGTGTCTGATGACCACTGAAGGAGCCTAGCTTTGCTTTAAATGAATAGGGTTGAGCTTCAAATTTGAAGGTGTAATAATTTAATATGACACTGAATGTATCTTGTATTACAGAAACCCTGTTGCAATAGCTCCCAAAAGAGGTCCAAGGCCCAGGTTCAACATACTGAAAAGTCAAGTTAGGAGGTTGGGGATTGCTTTCAAACCAGCCAGACTGTGGGAGATAGCCAAGCCAGGTATGGCCCAGAAGAAGGTTAAGATAGTGGTGTGTTAGCGTGCTATTGTCAGATGTTTGACATAAGGTTGGGGGAGGGGGAGCCGGTTTTGTAGAGCTTGTCAATTTCCTCTGTGCAATTCTTCCCCCTTGGCTGATTTAAGGTACGGATATGAGGTCACTGAGTGCAGAGCTGGGAGGACATGTGCACCTAGATTCTGTGAGACTCTATGATCCTGTTCCAGTAATCACTGGGTTAAGATACCTGAGAACCTGTTGCTATCTTTGTAACAAGTTAACTATGTGTTCAGTAAGAAACTTATAAGCAACACAATACAAAAATGGCAATAGCTATAAACAGGAAATTCAGAATAAACCAGAATAGCCAATAAGCATGAAAAATATACTCTGTAACCTGGTTGGCTGAATTAAGAATTGAACAATACCAACTGTTCACAGGGATGAATGGGGGAATTGGATTTTTGTTCACTGTTCCTTGGAAAATAAATTAGTGAATCCATTTTGGAGAGCAATGTGGCAATATCCATAAGCTTAAAGACGTATCTATCCCACAACCCAGCAATTCTATTGATAAGAAGTAGACCCTAAAATCTCTTGACATTTACACCAGAAGACACATATGAGAATGTTAATGGGAACATTGCTTTCAATCATAAAAAACTAGAAACAATCTAATTGTCCCTCAGTGGAAGGATGAATAATGGTGTATTATTCATACAATAAGATACTATACAGAGGTTAAGATCAATGATCTAAATCTAAGTAAATCAACAGAGATAAATTTAACAGCTAATATTGTGTAAAAGAGCAATTTACAAAAGTTACATAACTCCATGTTACTGTTTATGTAACTATTAATACAAAACAATAGTATGCACTGTTAATAGAAATATAAATATGTAGTGTAAATATAAAACACGCATGGAATTAATAAACAACAACTTTAGACAGTATCTCTGAGAATGAGAGGAGAAGAAAGGAATAGAATTATTTTAACTGTATTGGTAGTACTTTGCTTCTTGAAAAGATGAAAGAAATTTGAAACAGAGCAAAATATTAGTATCTTTTCAACTTGGAAAATGGGTACATGTGTGTCTGTTCAATTCTTTTCTGTACTTTTCTGTATGTTTGAGCTATTTTATAATTTTTGTCCTTTTTTTAAATATTTTATTTATTTATTTGACAGACAGAGATCACAAGTAGGCAGAGAGGCAGGCAGAGAGAGAGGAGGAAGCAGGCTCCCTGCTGAGCAGAGAGCCCGATGTGGGGCTCGATCCCAGGACCCCGAGATCATGACCTGAGCCGAAGGCAGAGGCTTAATCCAGTGAGCAACCAAGTTGCCCCAATTTTTTGTCTTTTTTTAAATAATTATTTTTATTTTAGAACAGTTTTAGATATAAAGATTAATGCAGAGATAGCACAGAGATTTCCTGTATACCCCAAGCCCAGTTTCCTCTATTATTAACATCTTATGTTAATAAGACACATTTGTCACAATTAATGAGCCAATATTGACATATTATTATGATTCACTGAAGTCCATACTTTATTTAGATTTTCTCAGTTTTCCCCGAATGTCTATTTCCTGTTCGGCATTCCATCAAGGGTCCCACATCACATTTAGTTATCATAGGTCCTTGGACTTCTCTTGGTCTTGATAGCTTCTTAGACTTCCCTTGTTTCTGATGACCTTGATAGCTTTGAGAAGTACGGCTCAGATATTCTATAGAATGTCTCTCAACTGGAATTTGGTGTTTTTTTTCTCATGATTAGACTGGACTCATGTGTTTTGGGGACGAAAACCATGTAGGGAAAGAGCTATTCTCCTCAAATCTTATCAAGGATACATACTGACTTATCCCTGGTGATGTCGCCTGTGACCACCCGGCTGAGGTCATGTTTATCAGATTGTTCCACTGACTCTCTACTGTTACAGATTTTCTACTTTCCCCCTCTCTCTCCATAATATCCTCTTTTTTTTTTTTTTTTGCTTTTTCTAACATTTTATTATGAAAATGTTCAAATATAGAAAAAGTTGAAAGAAATTGTAGTGATCTCACATGCAACAATATACAACCTAGATTCTACAATTAATACTTTTATTGTACTTGTTTCATCAGGTTATTCATGTATCCATCCTTTATATTATCAAACCATCATTTTTTTAAAGATTTTTATTTATTTATTTGACAGAGATCACAAGTAGGCAGAGAAACAGGCAGAGAGAGAGAGGAGGAAGCAGGCTCCCCACTGAGCAGAGAGCCCAACGTGGGGCTCAATCCCAGGACCCCGGGATCATGACCCGAGCCGAAGGCAGAGGCCCTAACCCACTGAGTCACCCAGGCGCCCCCATCATATTTTTTTTAAGTAACATATAATGTATTATTAGCCCCAGGAGTACAGGTCTGTGAATCATGAGGCTTACACACTTCACAGCACTCACCATAACACATACCCTCCCAAATGTCCATCACCCCACCACCCTATCTCTTTCCACCCCAGCAGCCCTCAGTTAGTTTCATGAGATTAAGAGTCTCTTACGGGTTGTCTCCCCTCCCCATCCCATCTTGTTTCATTTTTTCCTTCCCTACCCTCCACAACTCCCCACCCTGCCTCTCAAACTCCTCATATCAGAGAGATCATAAGATAATTGTCTCTCTCTGATTGACTTATTTTGCTCAGCATAATACCCTCTAGTTCCATCCAAGTCGTTGCAAATGGCAAGATTTCAGTTTTTGATGGCTGCAAAGTATTCCATGGTAGATATATACCACATCTTCTTTATCCATTCATCTGTCAGTGGACATCTTGACTCTTTCCATAGTTTGGCTATTGTGGGCATTGCTGCTATAAACATTCGGGTGCACGTGCCCCTTCGGATCACTACATTTGCATCTTTAGGTAAATACCCAGTAGTGTGATTGCTGGGTCATAAGGTAACTCTATTTTCAACTTTTTGAGGAACCTCCATACTGTTTTCCAGAGTGACTGCACCAGCTTGCATTCCCACCCACAGTGTAGGAGGGTCCCCCTTTCTCCACACCCTCGCCAACATCTGTCATTTCCAGACTTGTTAATTTTAGCCATTCTGACTGGTGTGAGGTGGTATTTCATTATGGTTTTGATTTGTGTTTCCCTGATGCCCAGTGATGTGGAGCACTTTTTCATGGGTCTGTTGGCCATCTGGATGTCTTCTTTGCAGAAATGTCTGTTCATGTCTTCTGTCCATTTCTTGATTGGATTCTTTGTTCCTTGGGTGTTGAGTTTGATAAGTTCTTTATAGATTTTGGATACTAGTTCCATACTATCCTCTTTGAAAGAAAATCACTATGCTTAAGGAGGAAGGAGTTACCCTCCCACTTTAGGGTGACGTATCTGCATAAGTTGTTGGGAGTTCTACTGCATGGGGGGATTTGTCTGTTCTCCCCATTTATTTATTTCCTGAATCATTATTTCTTTTTTTTTTTTTTAAGATTTTATTTATTTATTTGACAGACAGAGATCACAAGCAGGCAGAGAGGCAGGCAGAGAGAGAGGAAAGGAAGCAGGCTCCCTGCTCAGCAGAGAGCCCGATGTGGGATTCGATCCCAGGACCCTGGGATCATGACCTGAGCTGAAGGCAGAGGCTTAACCCACTGAGCCACCCAGGCGCCCCCCTGAATCATTATTTCTTTCAGTATAGACTCATATATGTTTTTCATATTTGGGGTTATAATCCAATACCACTTGGTTTTGTTCAACTTGTCCCAGCTTTGGCTGTTGGGAACTCCTTTGATATATCCCCTCGGTCCCTTTGCCATATCCCCCATTATTCAGTTTTTTTGGTTCTCAGGGGTCTTTCTCCCCAGTCTTCCTTATTTTCTGGCATTGTAAGATATTCCAGGTTTATCTTATTTATCTCCTGCCCCAATCCTAGAATCAGTCATTTTCCCAAGAGCTCTCATTCCTTCTAATGGAGAATTCTATTAGAAACCAACATCTGGGTGCTAGACATGCTTGTTGCCTCTAAGACTTCTTAGCTGGCAGAACAAGGAAACGTGTGTATACTAATGTGTATTTACACATATCTGTATGTACATTAAAGTAAATATAAACTCGGGCCAGAGGCTCATACCCAGCCCCCAGCTCTAACCCATTAGCACATGGCTCATTCTAACTTTCTCCCCTTGTTCCCACTCCAACAATGAGAAACCCTACTCTCACCATCTGCCATCCATTGACTTATTGAGCCATTGATAATTTTTTTAAAGAAAAAGGGGAACTATAGGGAAATGCTCCAACTTATTACATGGTGCAGACCAAAGGTACAGACTATTCACAGAGGAGCTGTTTGCCAGGAGAGGGTATTTCATGTCGTGATTCATTTATAGCCCAGACCTTCCTCTGGTGCCTTGTACGCTTCCAGGGGGCTCTCATGGAAACACAGGCAAAATGCCCTTTCAAAATAAGTCCTGAAGCCCGTATGGGAAAAATGAATACCACCAAACCACACCTGAAAGGGCTTTTGGAGAAATTAGCCAAAAGGGAGAGTCAGGGGATACAAGCTAAGGAGAAAATCAAGATCGGAAGCATTCAGTTTCAGCAGCAGTTCCTAATCTCCTTTGTGTAATGGACCCTTTCAAGACTCAGAAGAAGGCCTTGGACCCTCAACCCAGGAAAGTGTTCACATAGATCAAGCAGCATGAAAAGAAGCGTCCCATGGTGGGGGAAACCTCACCTCTAAGCCCGTTCTTGGACCTCAGGTTAGGAGAACCTTGTGTATATAGTATGAAGGTCAAGATTGCCTGTTTGCTTGTCTGTCAGTGGGGAGCTATGGAGGGAGCAAGCAGGCTCAGGGTAAAGGCTGCGTTGTTAAAGGGCGGCTGTTTTCAGGATAGCCAAAGCTCCTGCCTTCCAGGTGTGGCCCGAGGATCTGTCATTGACAGCTGCCAGTTCACTTTTATAATTACCTCCCATTTACAGTGAGTAGCAAACGATGCTGGTTTTCTATTTATGGAAATAACAAATATTTGTTTCTTCTAAAGTCAATCTAAGTGTTTTCTTTCTTTAAATCAGGTTAAAAAAATATATGAAGTGATGCTCTGGGACAGTAGGGAGCTGAGGTCCTGAAAATAGGTGCAAAGACGGCTGACTTGAGTATAATGAAAAGTTCATGTGCTTTGGAGCCCAAAGGGTCTGGATTCAACAAACCAACTGCCTGCTCCATGATCTCGGGCAAGTGAAATTTTTCCCATCTGTAGAATGGCAATGACAGGAGCTCCTGGGTGGTGCAGTCTGAGTGTCTGACTCTTGCTTTCAGCCTGGGCCATGATCTCCAGGTTCGAGCCCCATATCGAGCCCCATATTGTGCTCCACGCTGACTGGGGAGTCTGCTTGGGATTCTCTCTCTCCCTCTTCCTCTGTCCCTCCCCACCCTTGCTCGCTCTTTCTCTCAATGAACAAATAAATAAATAATCTTTAAAAAAAAAAAAAAAGAAAAAGAAAAAGAAAAAGAAAGAATGGCAATAATAGATTTGGCATGCCGAGCGGTTTCTTGTACTACTCATATCACAATCAGGGGAGGTGCTTGTAAAACAGAACTTTCCAGACTGCCACCTTCAACGTTTTTATCATATGCAATCCTAAAGGGGTGAAAGCCTAGAAATCTGCATTTTAACAAGGGCTTCCCCCAATGATTTTTATGATGTTTTGGGGCTTTGGAGAGAGTAAAATGAACTAAAATAGGTTTTATAGCTGTTGGTTCTCTGGAGCAGGAAGGACACTTTTGCTTTGGAGAGCCCAGCATCTGAACATCATCACTTTTAGAAGGGAATTCCACGGGTCCTGCCTAGGAATGTCATGGATGGCTGTGCAGGTTGTACACTGCACACAAGTCTAGTGGTCAGCACCTCAGAATCGTGTGGAGCAAAAACTGCAGGGTCATACATGCCCTCCTTCTTCGAAGGAGCTCAGCTGATCTAGATGCCCTTGGTTCTTTCTCCATTTTTGAGCCTGTTTTCCTAGTCGTCCTTATAATCTTCAGCTACACAGCAGCCTTCCAGTGAATTCCTTCACTGATCAGTGAGCCTGGAATTGGATTTTGTTTTTTGCAATCAAGACACTTGACAGAGTGAGTGACCAATGACTGATTAGTTTCCTTCCATCAGGGAGGGTTCCTCAGTAGCATTCCTAGGATTTGGGAAGAGTGTCCTAGTGCCCCTCCCTGGTACAGAAGTTAAGTAGGTAAAGATATGACCAGTTCCCCCATCCAAGCTCTGTTCTGCTTCAAGCTGTTTTGCAGATTGGATTTTGGCTCAATAGTTCATTTGGAAAGAGTAATTCTACTACTTAAAAAAAAAAAAAAGTTTGAAAACCACTGCCTGATAGCAGACGGTATGGTGCAGACAGCAAAGAGGGGGAGAGTGAGGGCAAAGGAGGTAGGAGCCTGAGGGAGTCCTGGGGTCTGTAGGTCTCCCTAAAGGAAGAGCAGCCAAGGCCCCCATTTCAGAAGTAAAAAAAAATTGCTGGTAGGTGCTAAGTCCCACAACCTGAGTAGGAGAAATTTCAGAGATCTCTCAAAATTGTCCTCCTCCACACATGGGAAGATGAACAGTGTCCACTTATGAGAAGAAAAAGGGGGTGCCGGTGTGACAGGATCACCACATCACCACATGACCTCAGGTGGAGGGACTAGGAGGAACACCTGAAGAATCTCCAAAGACCACAGCCAAGAAAAAGGCACCAAGGTCAAAGGCACCAAAGGGAAAAGAGTGCATGGTACTTTCCTTTGCCGAGGTCACTGGAGGATGGGTGTGAGGGTGAAGAAAGATAAAGGGGTTTGGACATTTCCCAAAGGAACCGGAGCTCTTCCCCCAAATCTGCAGCACTTGGAACATTAAAAATAGAGATGTTTCCTTGCTCTCCTAAAATTTGACATTTGCAACAGAGGTATTAAATTTTCATTGCACATTTCCTCTGGTTCACAACTAAGACAGTAGCAAAATTTTCTCCAACAAAAGATGATATGTTGAATATTCTTACAAATATCATCCCATTCACCTGCTTATCACGGATCAGCTGCCACTGGGCTGCTGCTGGCTTTTTGCTTTTTAACAGGGCATAGACACAGAGGGCTGTGTTTGACTCACTTTTATGGCTGTATGTCAGGCTCTTCTCTTATTTTACTAATTTGTTCTCTTTTATCCCCATTCTCCACTCCCGACCCCCTCCTTAACCCTCATCATTATCATAAAGGTAGGCAGGTAGTTTTAAAATTTTGTATGTAATGTAAAAGCCAGATTACAGAGAAAGGACACACAACAATATAAGAGTACAGCCCCCTTTGGGGGGGTCATCTGTTGAAAGTTGTGGCCCCTCTCCCTGGAAAAATCTGCCTCTATTCAAACATATAACTTTTGCAACTTCTAGGGTTCAGGGACCCCTAAGGCCCTCCATGGATATTCTTTGAACCCCAAGTTTATTACCCTTGTGTTATAAGAACATCGTGAGAAAGAACAAAGTGCCTGGAATTCAGACCCTTTACAATAGACTGTACCTTTTATTATTTTCAAAATTATAAAAATAAGTTGTAGTGGGATAAACATATTGCAATAAAATAGAAACGCTATGTTAACAAATGGACAATGTTTATTTCTTTTTATGTTCCAAGCAACATAACTATTGCTTGGATACAGATTCTTCTGGAAGAGGAAGAAAAGAACTTACCTTTGTTGGGTGCTTACTTTTGGTTGGGTGTCATGTCGGAAGTACGAATTCCTTCCCCTAACCCACAGAGGCGGTCATTATTTTCATGGTCGTTTTCACAGATGGAGAAACTTGAAGTGTAAGGAGAGGACAAAGGAGGGAACAATGTGGTACGACTTGTAATGTTAAGTGTTAAAAATTCTGCCTCAAATACAGACACGGAGAACATTTTTTAAAATACAAAAATGTATTTTTTGTATTTTTGATGACTCAGTCAGTTGGGTGACCAACTCTTTTATTTATTTATTTATTTATTTATTTGGTAAGATTTTATTTATTTATTTGACACAGAGAGACACAGCAAGAGAGGGAACACCAGCAGGGGGACTGGGAGAGGGAGAAGCAAGCTTCCCCCTGAGCAGGGATCCCAATGCGGGGTTCAAACGTAGGACCCTGGGATCATGACCTGAACCGTAGGCAGACACTTAATGACTGAGCCACTGAGGCACCCCCAGGTGACCAACTCTTGATTTCAGCTCAGGACATGGGACCAAGCCCCACCTGGGGCTCTGCACTGAATGTAGATAGAGCCTGCTTAAGATTTTCTCTCTCCCTCTCCCTCCCCCTGCCCCTTCTCTCACCCTGCTCCCTGCCTTTCTCTCTTTCTCTCTCTAAAAAAGTCAGTTAAGTGTCTGACTCTTGGTTTTGGCTCAGGTCATGATTTGGGGGTCGTGAGATGGAGCCCCACAATGGGCTCTGCCCTTATCTCGGAATCTGCTTGAAATTCTCTCTTCCTCTGCCCCTCCCCATCCCCCCTCAAATAAATAAACAAATAAATCTTTTTTTTAAAGTCAAATACAGTATTTTAAAAAATGAATTTATTGAGCAAAATGGAATTCGTGTTTTTTCCACAGAGGAACTCAAATTCTGTCTTACTAAACTAACATTTAAAATCAGTGGAGTGAATGTTTCCTGTGCCACCTATGATTATACCATTGGGTTCCTTTGTCTCATTTTCTTGGGTTTTCATTTGGAAAGGTGCTTTTTAAAATGTCCGAGTGTATCTACAATATGTCATACCTTAAAGGAACATGCCCCCCACCCCGCCCCCCACACCTTGAACACTACTCACTCATTCACTCCACAAAACCTGCATCTCTCAGGAAGGAGCCGCCCTGGTTCCCAGACGTGGAATCAGCTTTTCTTTCTCCATGCCCTCCTACCCTTTCTTTGCCATCTGCGCCATTGCAAATGGTTTGTAGGCAGTTTGTGTCACCTTTTTTTTTTTTAAACCAGTGATACTTAGGGTATGTATGCACACAGGAAACATTCAGTACATGTCTGCTAAACTGAGTTAAACTCCTACCTTTTTAATTGGGAACCTTTTAATTTTTATTTAAAGATTTTATTTATTTATTTATTTATTTGAGAGTAAGAGAGTGAAAGAGACAGAGCATGAGCAAGAGGAGGGGTAGAGGGAGAAGCAGCTCCTCATTGAACAGGGAGCCGGATGCAGGACTTGATCTCAGGACCCTGAGATCATGACCTGAGCTGGAGGCCAACACTTAATCGACTAAGCCACCCAGGCATCCCTAATTGGGAACATTTTTAATCTAGAGATGTAAGAAGAAAAGTTTTGAAGAGACACATTATCCCTGTGCCAGAATTTGCAGCAAATAATAACATTTTCTCATTTTTGCTTTAGATCTTTGTTCGCTTTAAAGAAATAAAATTTACAGATGGTTTTACTCTGGTTTCATTTGCCTCGGGCCCACTGCAGAGAAAACTATGATCATTATTTTGGCATGTATCCATATCCTGATCTATATTTTTATACTTTTACTGCACATACTTCTTAGTATTAGTTTACATGATTTAACAACTTTACATATTCTGAACCTCACTGGTTAAACTTAATATGTGTTTTCGAGATCTATTCATGTGGATACTATAGATCTTGTGTATGTCTTCATTATGTAATATTCCATAATTTGAATATACCATGTTTTACTTGCGCATTCCCAAGAGAGAAGTTTTCAGAGGCTTCCTGTCCAACTCTTCGCTATGACAGACAATGCTATAATGAGTATCTTTTTTGCAACCTGGGTAACTTTTTGTACGAATGACCTAATACCCCATTGGTAGATGGGGGAAACAATGTTGGAAGAACAATGGAAGTCATTTTGGCTCATGTGTGATTTTTCCCAATATGTTACTGTTTTGAAGCAATTAGAAGAGAAAGTCTTAGCAATGAATACAAACCTGAGCTGAAAATCTACAAATGTATCTTTCTTCAGAGCAAACAGCAACTGGTTTAAATGGTTTAAAAGACCATTATGCTTTCCACAGATACACATAGCCAGGTAACGCTTGAGAGTGCTGGTGAAAAAAAGGAAAAAATTGGATCCCTTCCCCCTGTATTAAAATAATGGAAAAAGGAGACAACTATCCTGAGGGACATATTTTTAATTTTATGAAAATTTATACGAAAGTCCACATCTATCTGTCCAGGAAGGACCCCCCAAAAATAGGCATTTGGGGCTTTCAGGTGGAATGTCAACAGTGGATTCACGGTTACTGGGTTTTTGTCATGATTTTAAAAACATTTTTGTTATTGTTACTTCTTGGGTGACAAAAATTCCACAGGTTTTGAGCGATCTTCCCCAGCTCTATTTTCCCCATAAGACTGGCTATTCTTAGTTGGAGGGATTTGCATTTATTTCCTTCAGTGCATGTTTAAGAGTTTCTCTAGAGTAATAACCTAGCAGCGGAATTGCTGGGTCACAGTACATTTTCAAACTATTCTAGATTTTTCCAAATTACTTTTCAAAGTGGCTTCACCAATTTACACTCCCATCAGGAGAGTCCTTATTTTCTTTGCCTCCATGCTATTATTACCTGATGTTGTTAGACTTTATTTTTACCGATATCATGAGTGTAAAATGCCTTTTCACGGTTGTTTTCATTTGCATCCCCCTAGCTGCTAGTGGAACTGAGCATATTTTTATTTGCTTATTGGCCATCCCAGTTTCCTCTTCTGGGCATTACCAGTTCAACACTTTGTCAATTTTGAAGCTGAATTGTTTGTCTTTTTCTTATTGATTTACAGGAATTCTTTATGCATTCTTGATATAAATCCTTTGCCTATTAAGTTTCTACTTTTATGTTCCGCTTCTGATGTCCCCATTCTCTGTGTAAGTCTTTTTTATATGTCTGATCCACTATAAAATATACTGGATTGGATTTTTTTTTTCTGGAATATATCCTAGGTACCTGTGGTTTTGGATTATACAATCAGGTTGTACAACCGGAAATGTTGGAAACTCAAATGTTTATAAAGATGTTTGTTTTCCTGTCCATACTTTATCCCTTCTCCTATCCCTTTTCATTGCATGAATGAGTTTTCAAAGCAGACCAGAAGAGAGATCCCCTGTCCTGGAAACTGTTGGTGAGATTTCTTTCTTTTGCCAGGTTAATATGAAAAGATTTTTGTGGAAAAAACTCAGGAAGGTTAAACTTCATATTTGAATTGGATCTTTTGTAGATGTCTTAAGCCCATGAGAAAACAATATGCTTTATTAAGTCCCATGATTCTATTTTTCAAAATATTCAAGTCATACACAATGATGCTTTTCTGACAAGTTACCTAAGAAAAATTTTCCTTAAACTAAACAGAACTGAAATTCAGACTAAATTTTTGAAAGTGACATTCTGATTAAAAAAAGAAAGAAAGATACCTAACTCAAAAAAAAAAAAAAAAAAAAAAAAAAGCAGGGAGTTTGCCTGGAATTGAAAATTCAGTGTGTGGAAATGTGAGGAAAAGATCTAAGTGTTGGCAAAAGATCGCAATAAAGTAAATGATGTGGTTTTCTCAGGGGTGATTTTGCAACTTGAAACATTCCAAAAAGAGTTACTGATCACAAAGTTTCTTTTAGCTTCTGGCCTCGAAATACTTGGCATACATGGAGCTCTTACGGATATTTGGATAAATTAAATTTATATTGACATTTTCTAAGAGTTGGCCTAGGTTTCTAGCTGGTGTGGGCACATGTCAAACATGGAACATTTGGAGGTGTTCAATTTTATAGTAGGTCCCTATCAATATCACAGTGTCCCTTCTTGCTCTATATTCCTTAAAGCGGAATCACACCAAGGTTGAAAACATGTCTTTATTTTCTAACAACAACAACAACAAGAAGAAAAATAAGCAGATTCCTCAAAATTTAATCAGAGGGTTATCAAATGACCTAGCAACTTCATTCCTGGGTATATACATCCAAAGAATTGAGAACAGGGACTTAAACAGATATTTGTACCCCAGTACTCATAGAAACACTATTCTCAACAGCCAAAAGGTGAAAACAATCCAAGAGTCCATCAACAGATGAATGGATAAGCAAAATGTAGTATATTCATACAATGAATTATTATTTAACCTTTAAAGGCAAAGAAAGTCTGACATAGGCTATAATATGGATGACCCTTGGAAACGCTGAGTTAAATGAAATAAATCAGATACAAAAGGAAACATATTGTATAGTTTTACTTATACAAAATATCTAGAATAGACAAATTTGTAAAGACAGAAAATAAATCAGAGGTAACCAGGGGGTGGGAGGAGACGGGGTGGGAAGTTACTGCCTTATGGATGCTGAGTTTCTGTTTGGGGAAGATGAAGAAGTTTTGAGAATAGCGGTCATGGTTACACAACCTTGTGGATGTAATTGACATCCCTGAATTATACTCTTAAAGTGATTAAAATGGTAAAACTTATGTTGTTTGTATTTTAAACATAATTAAAAAAAAACTTTAAAAAGGAAGTTTCTTCAAGCCCTTTCCTCACTAAAGCAACCAATGCTTAATAATGAAGGCTCGGGAAACCTATAAGGTAAAATATAACTAAAGCCACCCTTTTTCTCACCGTGCAGTGATGATACGTAACTAACGAGCTGTGCTTTTTCTTTCTTTCTGGTCATGGGTCCATAAATATGCAGATACACACCCAGGATCATCTTATAGGGTAGCCCACTCTTCTCACCGAATGTTCTAACAATCAGTAGAATCCAGCATCATCTGTGAACCCTAACCTAGCTAAACCAATCAACAATGGTTGGATACCTAAACTGTTTTCAATATTTTCACAATTTTCAATAAATTTGTCATGGACCTCCTCCTATCTACTACCTTTTGTGGACATTTCATTATTTCTTAGGATACATTCCTCAAAGCACAACGACTGGGTCTGAGAATACGAACTTTTAAAAAACCGTCCTTATGGCACTTGTATTCTTTTTTTTTTTTTAATTTACTTTCTTTTCAATGTAACAGAATTTATTGTTTATGCACCACACCCAGTGCTCCATGCAATCTGTGCCCTCCATAATATCCACCACCAGGCTCACCCAACCTCCGACCCTCCACCCCTTCAAAACCCTCAGATTGTTTTTCAGAGTCCATAGTCTCTCATGGTACATCTCCCCCTCCAATTTCCCTCCAATTTCTCCCCATGTCATGGGGAAATGGAGAGGAGATGGCACTTATATTCTTGAGTTACCTTGCAGGAGGTTTGGGGAATTTATATCTGCCACAGCCCAAGTAGGAGATTTTGTCACATGGTCACCAACACTGAGTGTTACATTTTAACGAAAGTCTCTTCAAAATGAATGAGAATAACTTCCATAGAAATGTAATGATACGGCCCTAATGGTGAGATTGGTGTAGAATTTCTACAGATTAAACAGGGATGGAAGCAACTGCTAGAGAACTGCACATTAGAATGATTGGCCATTCTCTGCCACTTGGAGGTGGCTGGAAACATCCTTAGGGTTCTCCTTGCCTGGGGACTTGGATCTTCCTGCCTGCCCCCTTTTCAGGCCCCTCCAATCATGCCTAGGAGCTCAAGGTCTAGCTAGCTACTTGTCTTTGCTGCTGCCATTACCTTTATCAGGAAAGACTTCTCTCACCCATTTCCTCGAGAGCAGACCCACTCATTCTTTGAGACCCATCTCTAACAAACCTCTGAGGGCCAGAGGTGGAACGGTCTCTGGACTGAGGAATGGGGAAGGGCAAAAACCATAGGAGCAAACGCAACCCACAGAAAGACGGGAAGTGGTGAGGTGGCTTTGAGGGGAAGGCCACTGAACGCCAGCAGAAACAAATGGTGGGAAGCAAGGGGGCAGGATTCTGGGCTCTGGGTGGGAGGCAAGCAGGGAGCAAAGGGGGAGAGGGCTGCTGCAAGTTGGCATTTTGTGCCTACTGTCTTGGGAGTGGGGGCACGGGAGGCAGGGCAGGATGGACAGACAACCCTGCTGCCTGGAACATGGACAGACAACCCTGCTGCCTGAGAGTTCAATTCTTTTTTTTTTCTTTTTTAAAGATTTTATTTATTTATTTATTTGACAGACAGAGATCACAAGTAGGCAGAGAGGGAAGCAGGGGGTTGGGGGGGAAGAAGGCTCCCCGCCGTGCAGAGAGCCCGATGTGGGGCTCAATCCTGGGACCCTGGGATCATGACCTGAGCTGAAGGCAGAAGCTTTAACCCACTGAGCCACCCAGGCACCCCGAGAGTTCAATTCTTGAACAGCACTCAGATTCTAAAATATAAGAAATATTGCCTTCGGGTATGGGAAAGTAGTAACTTGAATTTGTGTCACACAGTAACCTTTACGTATGTTACCTAATTTTAAAAATTGGGTTGAGTCTCAGAACTAACGTGTAGCATTGGTAGTGCATTCACTGTCATCGTTTGTAACTGGTTATTTATGTGCTGACTCTGAGGTTCAGGAAAGCTGGACAAAGCAGCAACTTACACCCAAGACTTCTGGCCCCACATCTTGAGCACTCTCCAAGACACCCTAAGCTGCTCTTTCAAAAATCTGGCCATCTTCCGTCATTCTGCAACTTTTCTAATGTAAAAATGTGATGTCAGTCTGCAAAGTTTCCAAAGTCCTGACTACAAGAGGGCGTACATTCAAATGACCCTTTCAAAAGGGATGTAAGAAAGGACTTTGTTTTCCCTTTCTGAAAGTAAGAGGTTAAAAAGCACAGAGATGCTTGATGAAAAGTGTGAATGGCGTCTTAATAATAAATGGCTTAAGAGATATTTGCATAGCAAAGGTTTAGGATAAAATTTCCTAAAGAGTACATATACTTCATTTATACGCATTCCTTTATTTTTTATCTTCCCTGGTTTTTATCTTACCTTATTAATTAATCAGCAATTAATTCTATTACTTTCTAGTTATCTTGGTATTTTTGTTTGGTTTGATTATTTTCATCAATAGAGGTTTATACGGGAACAACACATCATAGAGAAATGAAACTCACATGGTCTTTTTCCTCAAAAACTCCTTTGAGCAAGCAAGACTTACAGACCAAAGACCCCTACCCATTCCCACATGTTCCTGAAATGAAAAGCACGCTCGCGCACGCACACACACACACACACACACAATCAGTAAAAGGAGGAATGGTGCTGGTTTTGATTGAAATACTATTTGTTTTACTTCTTAAACAAAGTATCATAAAGATATTTAGCTAAAAATCATATTAATTGATATCAGAAGCAACAATAGAGTTACAGGCACATTGTAAACACCAATAAGTTGAAAGAGACTTGGTTTCAGATTGCTCAAATAACCCACAATTCTTTGAGCATTTTTGCTCAGGGAAAAAGATCCTCGGGAAATGAATGAGAAAAGTGGCAGAGATCCCAGATCTGAAATAATTTTCTTTTGCTCTGTCCCCCCACCAAGTGGGGTGAATGTACTTTTGAGTTCAGTAGGTGGTCTTGCTAAGGTATGATTTGAGAAATGCATACCAAAAGCACATGATTCCTACACTAGTTAGAGTTTAAGGAGACATCCTTACCTTTTCTAATTTCCACCTAGATTTTACTTTTATTTATTAATGAAACAACTTAAAAACAATATTCATATTCTTTGGTTAAATCATTTCACTATTTATATTATGTTAAGCTTTTCTCTGATTTTTATCTGTATGTTAACGGATTTCACATCACCTTTATTCATAGTTTTATATATTTTCATATACTTTTATATTCCACTTTTTTCACTTTTTTTAAAAAAGATTTTATTTATTTATTGGACAGAGATCACAAGTAGGCAGATATGCAGAGACAGAGGGGGAAGTAGGCTCCCCACCGAGCAGAGAGCCCAATGCGGGGCTCGAGCCCAGGACCCTGTTATCACGACCCAAGCGGAAGGCAGAGGCTTTAACCCACTGAGCCACCCAGGCACCCCTCATTTTTTTCACTTTTAATTGTCTTGTGCACATTTCTCAATGTATCAGCCATCACCATTACACTTCTTCTTTTTTTTTTCCTGGAAAGGAATAGCCTTCAAATATTCTTTAGTGAAATAATTCTCCTATCAAAAAAATCCTTTATGGTTTGGTGGGATACCCTCCTAACCTAGGTCTAACCGCTTGCATAGGAAAGGGGATTGTAAATGTTGAAATGAACAATCCCTCTCCTATGCAATTAAATTGTCTCCAGTGTTCGAAAATTTAAACAACGCTATGGTAAGTATCTTCATATATAACATCTTTAAAAATTCATTGTATTAGGAAAACTTCTAGGAGGTACATTTTTCTGAGTGAAACATTCTTTTGTTTGTGATGTGCCTTCTCCGATTACTTTCCAGAAGAAACTAACCAGTTTTTATTGCCATTGACAAACAAATGTCCTCTGTCTCCCCAAAGTGCAGCTAGCAATGGATATTGTCATTTGCTTTACTTTCACTTAATTTACTGGGTGTGAAATGATAACACATTGATTCAACTTGAATTTCTTTAAATTTTAGAATAGGTGGTTCGTTCATCACATGTTTTATTTTGTTTAGACTATTTCCTTTTCTTTTAACATTTGTCTCTTGAGCACTGGCATTTGGTTCTATTCTAAGGAGTTTATATAAATCCTACAACTATTTTAGATAATAAGCATTTGCCTATCATTCAGTTCAAATATTTTTCGTCATCTCATATGACTTTTAGAAATTGAATTTTAGGAATCTACTTTTTTGGTTGCTTAAATAATCAAAGTTATTTTCATACGTAGTTCTATTCTGCTTTCTCCTTCTTTCCCTGTAATAATAATAATTATTATGAATTTACCATTGAATGCACTCACTATTTATTATGGTAGTAGATTTGAGGTCTGGGTCTAAGTTAATTTTTTCTTCATTTTGATTTTTAATTATCCCCAAAGTGTTCATTAAGTAATTACTACCTCTTCATTTGTTTTGTTAATATTTTTCATTTACCAGGTTCATACATATGATGGGCTACTCCTGCATTTGCTCTTGTGTTTAAATTTGTTTCTGTTTTTTAACAACAATCGTAATGATCTTTATTTTCTTATTTAAACTATTCTGTGTGTTCTGAAATTTTTAATAAGCATGTATTTTATTTTATTTGCATTAGGTATTTTTTGATGATGAAACAGCTGTAACAATTATATTTATCATTCATACATATTTATTTTTGACTCACAGCATTGGAACAATTTTTCTCAGATTTTTATAAGTATTTTTAGAATTTTAATTGAAAATAAATGAGATACAACAATTAAAATGCATTCTTTTTTTATATTCAATCACCTGATGTAGTACAGTTATCTTTTTACATCTCCTTTTAAAATTAAGCATTTTCTAGTTTTCTTTGCACATCCTGAATTAAAGTAATTTTGGAATATTATATATTTTTGTTAGTATTATGAATGGAACTCTCTCAAACTACTTGCTATTTGCTGATCTTTATTAGAAGTGCTCTGGCATTGTGTGGATTTAGCCCTAGCTGGATACTTTCATGAATTTTATTTTTATTTCTAAACTTTAGGTTGGAATCTTTAATTTCTTCAGGTTCAATTTAAAATAATAATATTTTTTAGAATTTTATAATATTGATTCTCTAGTACATTTTTGAAGCATTGTTAGGAGGACAAGAGTCTCCAAAGATTTGTTAAATAATTTTAACAAAAATCATCTGTATTCTTTGTTTTTAAATAGAATGCTTTAGAAGTTTCTCTGTTACAGACTGGTAGGTTTTATCATGTTAAAGAAGTATTTTCTATTTTGGTTTTTAAGTTTTTACCAGAAAAGAGCACTGAATTTTATTGAATATTTTAATCTTATATTAAGGCCATATATGTTTTATTCCTAAAGTTTTTCAAATTGTGTATTTTATTCATAACTTTACTGTATTAAACTGGACATATTTCTATAATACAGCCTATCTGTTCCTAGTAAAACTACTCTAGAAATAGGGTCATGTTCTATTTACAGATATTCTCACATTTATAAGAGCTTCGTTTAGAAATAGATTTCCTTTGTAATGTTACCAGGTTGAAGAACAGAATCGGTTTTTTGTTTTTGTTTTGTTTCTGTCTGCTAAAAGAAACTAAGAAATATTTAACCAAAAAAGTGTATGCGTTGCAATTAGTTTTTAATTTGAAATTTTTGAAATTTTTTTTCAGTTAACTCATTGTGTCTTTGTAGCAAGAAAAGCAGTTTCTTGGCTAACCTTAATTTCTTCCTTAGTTATTGATCTGTTCACATTCTCAGCCTTTTATTATAACATTTAAAATTCTGTAACTCTGGTGAAATCATTCATTTTAGTTGAATGTCCAAATGCATCATTATTATAAATGGGCAACATATTCCCTAATGAATATTCCCTCTTTTTAGTGTTTAAAATTTTTTCTGATTTCTAAAAATTGTTTTCACTGAATTTACTAGTGAATTTATTGTTTTTCTGTCTTTTCAGAGTAAGAGATCTCGGCTTTAGTATTTCAGAGAATAGTTCTTGTCTTATTTGTTTAATTCTGCATGTATTTTTTTTTTTCTGGGAGGTTTTTCTCAGTTGTTTTTCTAGAAATATATTTCTAGTTTTTGAAAATTTGCTTTTCTTATTAATAAAGACATATGAAACAGTAAGTTTTCTTGAAACATATCTTTGCTTTAAGCTCAAGAATGTGATAGACATTTCATTTGTTTTCCATATTTTAGAATGATTTGTTATTACATTTCAAATTTCTTCCCTGATGAGGTGATAGACTCTTTGTTTCATTGGCATTTGGTTGTTTTTCTTTTATTGAAATTTTGTTAATTTTTATTAATTTTTGTTAATTTTTTTCCATGAAAGCTTTCTATAGTCGATGTTTTCCCTTTAAAGTCACACCATAAAATTGCTCATTCAACTTTATTAATTGCGATGTTATAAGTTCTTATTTCTTTTTCCCTACTTCATTTCATTGTTGTAGTGGAATAAGAATTTGTTTCTCCCGATTTCTTCTTATAATCCTAAATTTCTTTCATGTACTTTGTTGCAATGCATTTTAGTCCATATATATCTAACACTTTTGGATTCACTGATCATTTTGCCTTTGATTCTCACATTATAAACCCACTTTTATTGCTTCACGCTTTTTGTTTTCTGCTTTAATATCATAATATGTTTGATTGATATTTTCTGACCCAGTCTATTATTTTTACTCTTTCTTCATCTTCTCTTTTAAGGAGAATCTTCTTGATTTTTTTTTTTAACTACAACCTGAAACTTTTTTTTCTGCATAGGGAAATATAAATCCATTGGTGTATACTCTTACAATTGTCATATTTAGACCATCGTGACCATATTTTATTTTGATTACTCTACAATTTGTGTTATAGTTCTTTATCGTTTGTTTGTTTCTTCACTTGGGAGTCATATTTAAACTGCTTTGACCTCACTTGATCCTAAAAAGAAACAGAAAACAAATATTTATATTTTTATAAAGATACAGTAGTAACTGTTGAGAACAACGTGATACTTGGAATTTTGCACCCTTGATTTTGTATGGTATTTTTCCATCATCGATGTGCTTGTTTATTGCCATACCTCCAGAAGTGCTGTTTGGAAGCAAGGTGTTCACTGAAGGAGTTTATGTAGGGTTTTCTGCTATTGAATCTGGTGGATAATCTCTGAGGCTCTCCTTTCTCCGTCTTCCTTCTTTTAAAGAAGACTTTAGACAGTTTCCACTGCCTTTGGGAAGCTTCCAGTCTCAACTGCTTCGTTTGATCCTCATCTAAAACACTTTTTAAAAGAAGAAAAAGCACCACTCTTCATTACATCTTAAATGAGAACATGAATAGAACAGACAAAGTCACGTCCGCGTCTTGGATCCACCTCACACTGGACATTGAGACAACGTGGTTGCATTCTCTGTTCTCGACTGGGGAATGTTCGAGTCACTAGCTGGCTGCCTTGCTGGGCTTGTCAGACTCCGTGGGCCCTTGCTGGGAGGAGCGTGGAGTTTAGAATTCAAAATTTAGCTCTGTTCCCAAGTTGCAACATCTTCTAAAAATTGAGATGCTCTGAAGATTCCTGAGATAGTCAAAGGGCCCATCTCTGGCTCTCTGGCGATCGCTCTGTTGTCCCAGAGCCCCGTTCATTTATTTATATATCGATTGAACTAATTCTTTCTTTATTTATAGCTTCTCTGTTATGTAACTGCCCCACACAGCTGAGATTCTTTTTTGGAGTGAGATGTGGAATAGTTTAAATACCTATGAAATCAAGTGTATACTCAGCACTGTTTCCGTTTCCAGCCTGAGCTCTTCAATCAGTTCTGGAAATTCTATTTGCTCAGAGTTTAGATGAGCGTCTGGGGGCCCTCACTAATTTTTTGTTCCCGAGGAGGAATACTATCAGCAATGGTAACGTTTATCGACCTTTTGCCACACGCTGCCTCACTGTCCGTTTTAGAAAACCCTCATTTCAGCTGGGAGTCCCGGGAGGACTGAATCTTTTTTCTTCTTTTAATTTTACACTTGACTTTCCAGTTTATCTTTTATCTTAAGGACTCAAGATTCTGGAGTGTTCTCTCTCCCGTCCCCCCTCACCTGCTTCTAGTTTTTTCTAGATTTTTCTGTTTAAAGAAGTCACTAGATGTCTGTTTTTAAAGCTGCAACAGATTAGGTGGTTGTTCTCTCCCATCCTTCTTTATTTGAGAGAGAAATATTATCTATATTCCAATTGTGATTCTTGTACTTGTTCTTTTTAGGAGAAGGCGCAGGAGTTTGAATGGTTTTCTTGTTATGAATGGTGTATAGTGAATAGGGTTTTTACTTTTAAAAATGTTTATTCTTCTTGCCTTTTACCTAGCCTCTTTTTTTTTCTTTTAAAAGATTTCCTTTCTTTCTCTCTTACTTTGTTTCTTTGTTTCTTTCTTTCTTTGACAGAGAGAGAGCAGGAGTGGAGAGAGGGGCAGAGGAGGAGGGAAAAGCAGGCTCCCCACTACGCGGGGTACGGGGCTCCATCCCAGGACTCCGGGATCATGATGTGACCTGAAGGCGACACTTCGACTGAGCGACCGAGGTGCCCCTCTTTTATGTAGTTTCTAAGAAGGCTCATCTCTTTCTCTCTCAAGCTTTTACCTGTTCGCTAAAAGATTTCTGATGTTTTCATGGGTATCTCAATAGTCTTAACAGAGAGGAGTTACTTTGCAGAAACCCTCTCTCCATCATTTATTCGGAACATCGTTCTTACCCCGTGACTTGACTTTACCAAACAACCTGGGGGGAATGCAAGTTACCTTGTGAAACAAGCATACATACTGTCCACTACCATAATTGGCTTTAATAACAAAACAGAACTAACTATTCTTAACTATTGGAAAAGGAGACAAACATGAGAACTTATCTCATTCTTTGACTCCTGTGATCTCACAGTTAAAAAGCTTCCTTGTCTTAGACATCTTTTGATTCCTGCAGTTTGACCTTTTATTGCTAATCACTTAAATACAAGCCTGCTTCTCAACGACCTCCTGCCATCTGGGTATATAATTCCCTTTCTCACAGAGCTTCTTGGAACTTGGCAATACAGGTATGTTTTCTATGGGGTCAGGGGAGATCATTCTTTAAAAAGAAAAAATTATTTATTCATTTAACAGAGAGAGATCATGATCATTTAACAGAGAGAGAAGCAGACTCCCTGCTGAGCAGGAAGCCAGAGGCAGGACTCGATCACCAGGACCCTGGGATCATGACCTGAGCTAAAGGTAGATGCTTCACCAACTGAGCCACACAGGTAGCCCTGGAAAAATTGTTCTTAGAGACTGGAACGGCTTCAACACCACCACCACCACCACCACCACCACCACCAGCCTCTTGCCCAGACCTTTCACCTGTTTGACCTTCAGCTGCTTAAACTTCCCAGGAACACATCTTGAAGTCAACTCTTAACATGCACACAGCGTGCAACAGATGCCCGTGCTTTGTGTTACTGTTTGCTCTTACAGAACCGCACCCATCATCGCCCCAACCCCCAGAGTGCCCACAAATCTGAGTAATTTATCTTTGTGCATTTTTCTTTTAAAAGCCTAAGATGAAACTGCTGGGGCAGGCATGGAGAGGAAGGGTTTCTCTCATTCTTGCACTCAGAAAGGAAGCTGGTCCCCTTCAGGAGAACTGTAATTGATAATTTGCAGTTGACACACAAAACACCGCGTTAGCTCGCGCTGGAAACGGGAAGCTGGATGCCACGGCTAAATATTGCTAGCATTACTATTTGTATCCCGGCAATAAATAGTGTTATTACTGTAAAGCTGAGCAAGCATGACATTTCTGACTGCCTCTCCTTTTAAATGGAGAATCTATAAATAGTGCCTGTGTAGCATTTAAACATTTCAAAGCATCACGTTTTTGTTAATACAAATGTGTGATCAGAGCCATTCCCTCCCATAAATATTTTTCCACACAATCTGAGCATCAACAGCCACACACTTTTCCCATCACCCACTGAATGTAAGACACTTTGTAAAATGCTGGGTATTCTGGGTGGAAACACGGTTACTAGTTAAGAAGACGGGAAGGCACAATGTACCATTTAAACATCTCCTTCCACATCTTCCCAAAGATTCAGCAAAAAACAAATCGGTGTGGCCCCAAGCGGATGGCCTTTGTACCAAAAGATGTTTCATTAAAAAAGCATTTTTTTTTTTCAGTAAGTAAGTTCATTGAGTGTGACCAAGGCACAGCATGAGTTGGAGGCTGGGCGTTCAAAAGGGAACAAATCAGAGAGAGTCCCAAACCTTAAGGAAACTTGTAGTTTTTCGTCTTAATTGAACACACAGTGTGAGTTTCCTAGGGCTGTTGTCACAAATCACTGCAGACTTGGTGACTTCAAACAACAAAAATGTATTCTCTTACAGTTCCAGAAGCACCAAGTCTGAAGCCAGGATCTCTGGGTCATGACCAAGGTGTCCGTAGGGCCACGCTCTCTCTGAAGACTCTTTGGAGGCAACTGTTCCTTGCCTCTCCCGGCTTCTGGGGACCACCACCATCCAGAACCTGTGGCCGCACCCCCAGTCCCTTGTTTCCTCCTCTTTCATCTGTGTCACATCTCCCTCAGCCTGCTGTGTCTAAGGACTCTTGTGATTGCTTTTAGGACCCACCCAGATAGTCTCCCATTTCAAACATCCTCGGTTTAGTTGCATCTACAAAGACCTTTTTACTATACAGGTTACCAGCCATTAGGACCGGATAGCTTATTCAGCCTACTGCAGGTACAGACAGCTCTGAGATATCCTATGGTGTAATAACAGATTTTCTGCCTTGACCGTGATACCCTTTGAGAGACACCTGCCACACCCCAGAGAACCCTGCTCATCAGAACCCACTGAGGAGAAATGCTGGTCGAGGGGCTGTCTGTTTGCAAAGGAAGGGGATTGTTGTCCTGGTGGGTTCTTTCTGAATTTTCCCTCCCCAGTGATGTTCTGGAAACTCTCCCCAGCTGACCTTGACTAGGTATCAAGTGTGTTTTCAAGGAAAAAGAGAGCATTTTCTGAACATGGAAAGGCCATGGCTCCGCATGCAGGGTTTCCATTCTCCTTTGTCTCTGGGTTGTGACAGCTTCCAGAATGTTCCCCATCTTCCCTTCGAAAAGCAGGGCAAGATGGAGGCATTTCACAAAGAACTTTCTTAGAAATTAAGAGAAAACAAAGGCGGTGCAGACAAGAGACACAACAAAAGCTGGTTCACAAAGCACTGGTCCCTAGTTAGTTGACTCTCATGTGGCTCTGTCGCCTGATGCTTGCTGTCACTGGTGATTTCCAGCAGGTAGCCTCCTGGCTTTTTCTGTCCCATGCCCAACCTCACCTTCATTTTTCCTATGTTAAGTTTCTGACACTCTGTAGAGTCTTCCTACAAAGGAACCTCCACTCCAGGTCTGGAAAGAAGAAATCTCATTTTCTGTGCTTTTAGTCATCCTGCTAAAATGTGACTGGCATGGACTGTGTGTCAGGCAGGCAAAGTGACTACCCAGTTTCACACCTGGTGCCTCGAACCTGGCTTCCAGACCTTCCAATAGAAAGAAGGAAACCCTGAGTTAACGCTTTCTTCATGAGCCTGAACTAAAGGAAAGCTTTCTGGAACTCCCAGCCCTCACAAGTTTCACCAGCCGAGAAGTCATCTGACAACATAACTGGGATCAAGAGCTGTAGAATTTCTAAAAATAAGGCTTTGGACATTCCACGTGGAATCAAAAATTTCTGTGGAGTTCATCAAAGACTTATTAAGAAAGAAGGAAAGCCCCCTTGGGGTGCTATGGAGGCTTCAAGGAGATTTCTGTGAGAACATATGTAAAGGGTCGCATTCTAGCTTGAAGCCTGAAGTCCGAATGTTCCAGTGACAGGTCTCAAAGGGGTGCGACCCTTTCAGATGTAAATCAGCTGATGTAAATCCCTCTTATGTCTGCAAGCTCCTCCTTAATGAGGGGCTTATAATTTGTCATACTGACGTATTCTTAAGGCATTGGTACTATTATATCATTGAAATTATTTTACATAATCTATAACCAATGATATGTCAATTATACAGCTCAGTGATGATATTGATGCAATACTGATAATTTATAATATTGTTAAAAGGGTCCAGGCACCATCCAGAGTTATAGCAGCAGACAGTGAATTCCTGTCTTTGTGAAGCTGACATGTGAAAATGAGAGACCAACAGCAACCATATAAATAAACAATTTGGCACCTTCTTCCTCCTCCTCCAAGCCCAATAAATCCTCACTCTACATCCCCCTGAGCCAGGAGGAGTACCATGAACGTGGCAACTAGGGAGAAGAGAACCTGGGATGGTAGCTTCTGCATTTCGCTTTGTCCCAGCTCATGGAACCCTCCCACTGACCCTGAGAGAAAACTACACCCCGATGTGTTATTCGTATTTCACAGGTAAAGACTCAAGGCCCAAGCTTGCTCCACATTGCACAGAACTTGCACCTGAACTTGGGTCCTCTTTTAATTTGGTGCTGTCGCCACTGCATTTGGCTAGAAAGAAAGAGATGGCACGATCCTGGCGGGACTGAGACTCAGCCACAGGAACTGAATGCCTACATCAAAAGAAAATGCTTCTGCACGGAATTCATTTTCCTGAGGTGCTTTTTGCTGGGGTGGGAGCTGGGGATCTCATCCTATAGGCTCTGCGCTCTGCCCTCCGTGTACGACCTTTAGAGTAGGTTCTCAGTAAAAATGGGTGCTCAGTCCCCCTGATCTGATTGTGACTCTGCAGGAGTCAAGGCAGAGCCACAGCCATTCTCAGAACGGACAGCGGAGATTTTTCCATTCATGTCTCAAGATGCCTTGGGCAGTCACACTGGTGGGCAGGGAGCATGTTAACCTCTATTGACTTAGCTAGGTATAATTCTCCTTGAAATGGGGACCTGGTCATTGTTAACAGGGCAACAGTCAAGGGGTACTTAAAACAATTTTTTTTTTGAGTCTATAGGAAATATTGACAGATAAAAAGCTCCCACACTTTCTTTCTCCTTCATCAATCAATCAATAACAAAAGAATCGATGATAGTAGTCAATACAGTGATTTCAGGCCACTTTCTCTATAACTCAAGGATCATTGCTAAATTTTTCATGCTATCAGATTAAATGGGTGGTTTTGGCCCTTGCTCCTTCCCCCACACCTCCTGGTCTAGCAGGGGAAATTTTTGAGGAGGCATAAAGTATGAAAGGGAAAGTGAATTTTGGATTTCTGAGTCCAGCCACGTGAAGTTCAAGCATATGTTCAGTAGGAACCTCTGTCTAACAAAGAGGAGCATGTCCCCTGACATCCCCCGCCCCTCTTATGCCCTGGAGAGAAGCCTAGACAGAGGCCCATGTGAGCATGCTTATGTTTCCACCTAGCCTGGACCAAGGATCTGGTCTCACCCAGGTTCAAAAAAGGTCCAGGTAAGCAGACTGAGCAGGCTGGGAGCTGAGATTAGGGTCCCAGGACTTGGAAGGGACACTGAAGACCAAGATTACCAGGAATTGGGCAGGACTCCTTGCTAGGGAACTGAGTTGCCATAAGAAACAATCAAATAATTTCTGTTTGCTCTATAATCAATATGACACACCCGCAGAACTATCCTGATCAATGACAAAATGTCTCTCCCCGCTTCCTCCCTCTTGCTGTGCCCTTTCTTCTCCACTGATTTGCTTTTAAAAACTTATTATTTTTGTAAAATGATACTGGCTCACAGTAAAATATTCAAACAACCCATTAAAGTGCAAAGGGGAAAAAAACCCTTGAAGTGTTCAAAATGTAACCACCTGAGAGGTTGTAACTGTTAACCTTTTTGTAGCAATGTGTGTGAGAGAGAGATTTCTAAGGCTTTCATCGGAGTATGGAGCATTGCACTTGGAGTAAAGCGCACAGATCCTCGGAGTACAGCACGCTGAACACCCCTCAGTAACTAGCACCGCGCTCTTCCCCCTTCCAGCCATACTCACCCCCACGCAGGAGGGCTGCCTGATTTCCCACCTCTGAGAACACTTTGACTGATATCCTTGCAGCCTTTTATTAAAGAGCACTGATCCTAAACACAAACCTTAGGACTACCATATCCCCCTAAATCTGAATTGCAAAAACAGTCCCGCATACCACGACTTAATTGACATTCCCCATCTGTGCTGATGCATTCTGCAAACTCGCCCAGGCCCACGGGCTCCAGAGTGCCGGCCCGCAGTCTGGCGGCCTCTTGGCAGCTGGGCAGCTTTATTAGAGGGGACACCTGGACTCCTGCTCCGGTGAGGTTGATTTAATTGGTCCAGGTGGCGCCTGGGCATTGGGAAATATACATATATTTATTTTATCTCCCCAGGTGGTCCTAACATGCCACCAAAGGGAGGACCTCTATTTTAGGACCCCCTTTCACCATACCATGCACAGCAAGTAGGGTTCTGTGGGACTGTCCCAACCCACCTGACCCCACTGGCCTTTGTGAGACCAGTCATAGAGCATCATGCCTTCATCACCAATAAGAAGACTGGGGGCACCTGGGTGGCTCAGTCGGTTGGGCATCTGTCTTCAGCTTGGGTTGTGATCTCAGTCTCCAGGGATCGAGCCCCACATCAGGCTCCCTGCTCAGCGGGGAGTCTGCTTCTCCCTCTGCTCCTTCCATCCATACTCATGCTCTCTCTCTCTCTCTCTCTCAAATAAATAAAAAAAGAAGAAGTAGAATGGGGTTCAAAGAGGTTCTGTGCCCAGATTGCATGACAGGGGCAGAAGGTGCTCAGGCTGGATAGAGCCCAGGTCACGGGCATGAGCTAAGTTCTCATGGAGCAGGGACAGTCCCAGGCCTGAGGAAGTGTCCCCTTGCCCCCTTACCCCAAGTCATCTGGAATGGAGAGGGGCTCAGCTGATGGGTCAGGTCATGTCCCAACTTCTTCAGATTCACAGATAGGGATCCAAGGAGGCTTGGCCATCCACAGATACACTCTGGAAGAACTGGCCCGAGGCTGGAAGGGAAATCCATTTTCATCAGGAGGGCAGACACAGGTGGAGAGGGCACCGTGACCATATTTCTTAATTTAAAAAAAAAAAGTTATCTTTAAAATTTTCAAATAAACAGAAAAAGAGAGTGGAATATATTGCTTATTTTAATAATTAAGATTTTAAACTGACAACAGTTTTTAAAAGGTGCCAGAAGGGTGTTTCTAAACCATTAGTGACTGAAATTAAGGGAGATGTTTCCGGTTTCCCCCTGAATTTTATCTTCCATATCTAGAGACTTCTAGAATGAAAGATCGGCGAAGGCAGGGATTTCTGTCTGTGTAGCTCTCTGCTGCTTCCCGGGGGCCTGGAACGGTGTTTGGCACACAGTGGCCACAGCCGAGGCTGCCCTGAGTAGACGTATGAGCTGAACATGCGTGCTTTTGGGTTGGGGGTGGGGGGAACTGTTATAAATGGTTATATAAAAATAGATTCATGGAGAACAGTGTCCTCCTTTTGTTCTGCCGGTGGGATGCTGAGCGAGGGATGAAATGGCAACCAGTATTCTCTGTGGTCATGTCTAATTTTTTCCATGATGTAAAATTAAAGAGCAAATGAGTCAAAAAAAGGAAACTGTAAGAACACTTGAAGGATAGGTGATAAACCCAGAAAAAGCACCATACATCTCCACCACTGCAGGTCTTCAGTTACAAATGATGCGTACTTGGAAATAACATGCAGCTGATTCATGACGGAGAATAGAAAATCCAACACCAAGGGGCAAGGGCTGGGTTCTGCGAGTTTATATATTCTACAAACAGGGGGAAGGGTGGGGGTAGAAAGCCCTCCTGGGGCTGTGGCCTCAAGATCACTTCTGTTTGCTCAACTGTTTGTCACCCATGGTGGCAACAGAGGGGTGATCTTTCCAGCAGAGTAGAAAATGTGGGTCAACCAGGTCTGAATGGGAGACACGAATGACCTGAGCCCCAGACATTTGACCTAACCTGAGCTTGTCCTGGAGAGAAGAGCTGGACTAGATCGCAGATTCACCCCAAGGGCTCGACATTTCTGGAAAGAGTCACTTGTGCAGGCTTCTGAGGCACTCTAAACTTGCTTGACTTTCTTGCAGGCAATACTGACTTGTAGAATTCATTCCTGGAACACTTCTGCAAGTAGTTGAGAACCTAGGAAAATGATGTCCTATCCTCTCTGAGGATATAAACACCCCCAAGTTACATCCTTGTGGGCAGACGTGGAGGCATGGATGCATCCTCCTCTCCTGGGCGAGGCAGAATCTGAACCCAGGCCGAGAGGGTTTTGCTCTGGATCACACAGGGTGGCCCCCATATTTCAGAATCCTTGCTTTGGGCTCTTATGCAACCAGATCAACCAACATCTGACAAATTCCAAGTGCATGTGACACCAGACACACTCTTAGGAGGTCTTTACAAATCAAATATCCTAGACACCCTCAGCTTTCCCATCCATATAATTTTTCAGCATTTATAAAAGTCGCTGCCAAACCATAAGATATATCCTCCCTTCTCAGAGAGCCTTGGGCTTACTACAAATAAGAACACCAATAACTAACATTTATAAAATGTGTACATATTTCAAAAAGCCTTCAATAGAATGTTTCACTAGCCCTGCGATGGGAAAAAAAAGATAATAATTTCTGTCCCTTTTTCGGATGAGTATATTGGGGCTGGAAATTTGCTTGACCAGCCTAAAGCTCTCCTGCCTCCAGAGCTGATCATTGGGCGGTTGTAGGAATCCATCCCAATCTAGCATCTTACCTACTCCAGTACATAATAGGATCTCACTAAGAGCATTGGGCAAGAATCAGGCCATGGGTTAAATCGGGGTCACTTTGGGAGAGTCCTGTTTTCTCATTCACAGAATTAGGTTAGATCAGATGATCTCTGGATCCCCTAAGTCCTAGCACATTTTTATTCTGTGCTCATCTCAAAGGCTGCACCAAGAGGTCAGGCCCATGGTCAGGGACCAGGCTCTTCTGCCGAGGTAGATCCCAGAGAAGGCAAAGAGGGGGAAGAGGCCAGGGTAGTCTCTAGAGGAGAAGAGATTTAAACAGGGCATAGGAATCGGGGTCAGAGACATGTTTTCAGTCTCAATCAGCCTCTACCTCTTCATTCAACTTTCTCTCTGTGGTGATGAGAAAACCCTTAGGCCACCACTCTGAAAATCCAGAGAGTTCCCTCAATTACAGAAGGAAGCAATTCTTTCCTCTGGTGATGAATGAATGAGGAAGAAGAAAGATTCTCCTCTTGAAATCTTTTGCACTTCAAAGGGGGTCCTTCCCCACCCCGGCTAGCTCACCCTTCTGATCTAGGGTGGAAGGGTGGCCTTTCCTGATACTAACATTGAGGGAAGTAGAAAGGTTTCATTCCTAACTGTTGTCATTTTTTTTTTCAAATGTTAACGTCAAAACACGCATATATTTTTAATAGGGATAGAAATAGCCCACAGGTGTACTAAGATGTGTTATAAACAAAATGACAAATTAAGGTGTTCAGCACAGAGTTATAGAATGTGACCATGGAATTTTATATGTTAAATGTATTTTTTAAACTATAATTCACATGCTGTCAAATTCACCCATTTTAAGTGTGCAGTTCAATGGGGTCAGTATATTGACAGAGTTGAGCAAGCACACAGCGTCATCTAATTTCAAACATGACCATCATCATCAAAGACATCTTGTACCCCTTAGCAGTCCCTCCCACATCCTCTCTCCTAGCCCTAGTTATACACTAATCTACTGCCCATCTTTCTAGATTTGCCTGTTCCAGACATTTTATGTAAATGGAATCATATAACAAATGTTCTTTTGTGAATGGCTCCTTTCACTTGGCAAAATGTTTTCAAGGTTTATCCATGTTGTAGCGTAGATCAGTATTCCATTCCTTTTATGGCTGAATAATATTCCATTGTACGGATATACTGCATTTAATGATCCATTCATGAGTTCGTAAAACTTTGGGTTGTTTCCACTTTTTTGGCTTTTATGAGTAATACCACCATGAACATTAGTTTATAAACTTTTTGTGTGGATGTAGATTTCACTTTTCACTTCTCTTGAGTAGATGCCTAGGAGTAGAATTGCCGGGTCGTTTGGTAGATCTGTGTTTGACATTTTTGAGGAATTGCCAAACTGTTTTGCAAAATGGCTGAACCATTCTCCACTCTCACCATCCAGGTATGATTGCTCCAATTTTTCTACCCCCTCACTGTGAGTTGCTACTGTTTGTCTTTTTTATTATAACCATCCAGGAGAATATGACGGGGCACCTCGTGGTGGTTTTGATTTGCTTTTCCCTGACAGCTAATTATGTTGATCATCTTGTCATGCACTTATCAACCGTCGTATCTCCTTGGTTCTTAGGAGAACTATCTCCTCAACCCCTTTGGCCATTTTAAAACTGGGTTAGGGTGCCTGGGTGGCTCAGTCAGCTAAGTATCTGACTCTTGATTTTAGCTCAGGTCATGACCTTAGGGTCTTGAGATGAACCGACCTGGCAGTGGAGTCGGCTTGGGATTCTCTCTCCCTCATTGCCCCTCCCAAAATCACTCATTGGCACATATGTACGCTCTCTCTAAAAATAAAATAAAATAAAAATAAATAAAATTGGGCGATATGTCTTTTTGTTATTGCGTTATAAGGATTCTTTATGTATTCTGGATATCAGTCCCATAGAAAACACAGGATTTGCAAATATTTTCTCCCATTCTGTTAGCTGTCTTTCAACTTTCTTAACAACACAGTATTTGAAATAAAGGGAAATGCAAGACTGAAACCATTCAAGATTATCTAGACCTGCCTGTAATGTCTGCATGGCTCACTTGCTACTTCAGGGGGATTTCTGGCTGCTGTTTTCAGTGTGCTGCTGTGATAGTTATGAAGGCGAAGGTTTTTGTAAGGAAACTAAAATATATATGAAAGGACTAATTTGTATGCTCCCCTGAGTGTTTACTGAGGTTTTCCTTGGCCCGTGCTATTTCCCATTGCAAAATGTAGCCATGTTCCTGAGACAATTGTTTTCAAGGAAATCTTGTTGCAGTTTGAAAAGAAATTAAATAATGGATTATATGTTTACTATAGACACACCGTGGAGGCTTGCCATATGCAGGATTTCAGGCTATGGGCATACCAGGAAAGGGCTTCAATGGGGAGAAAGTGAGAGTGAGAACGATTAACCGATTAACCGAAAGCAGGCTGGAGGCCAGGAGAGAAGACTGGAGGCCTCCTTACAGGGGAGCCCAAAGAGCACATTCTTTGGGGAGTGACCACGCACAGGAGCAAGTCAGCAGCCTTGAGGATGGAATCCTTGATGATACGGTGTGTGTGCGCGCGCAAGCGCGTGCATGTGTTTGCGCGCACGCATGCGCACAGATGAGCCGAGGAAGGGGAGAGAAAAAGGGAGAGCAGGATGAGGAGGAGGAGGAAGAGGAAGGGAAAGAGAAGAAGAGGAGGCATTATTCCCCACTGAAAAAATTTTGCAGCCTTTTAAAACCTCTTCAGTGAGCCTAGTCTTGGTAAACATACCTGTATGCCCAATTCTTTCCAGCTCAAGGAATATAGGGCCCCGCTTGTTCTCGGAATTGTATTTAACATTTTTTTTTTTTTTTTTTTTAAACAGGAGGCCTCAGCTCTGCCCTCCTACTTAAAGCTCTCTCCTGCACATGTGTGTGAATTGTATGCATCCTAGGTACTCAGTTACTTGTAAAAGGTCCTGATCCCTCTGGAAATTAAATTCCATTCCAGTTTTTTGAACTTCACATATTTAGCTCATGACTTAGGGGCCCTCAAAATGTTAAATCTAAAACTTGGTGTGGATTGTCATTAAAAACTCGGGACTTGGTCGGAAAGCCCCATTCCTGCAGAGCAGCAAGAGGAGAATGCAGTTGCAATGCCTGCGGGCTGTCCATCCCTAGCTATAAATAGGAATGGTTTATTTTACGGTGCTCTAGCTGCTAGGCACAAAAGACTTGCCAGCGTCTATGCAATCTGTATTTACACCAGTCATGTACCCCACATTCTTCTCTTGATAGCCTGCTGGTAAGTGCAATCATTTTAATTAATTATTATTATAAATGTCTTTGATCTCAGTGGCATGGACATAACATCCATACTCTTCTCCCAGTGTGGATGAAGGGAGAGGCCCCAGCTTTGCCCAATGCTGCTACCAGCCCAAGAGTTTCCACACATCCCCTTTAGAAGGCAGGTGGTTTTTCAAAGAGTGAAGCTGTTTGCTTTACATGTTCTGAGCTGGGATTTGAAGCCAGTAGATCCTGATTCAGAAGCCAAGTAGCTTTTGGTTTTAAATTAAAAGTATACAATTTTGGGAAGCAGATGATTTGTCTTTGTCATCCAAAGCCAAAGTCTTCTTTCCCAGGGATGGGTTTGCAGGGATGTAGAACCAGATAAGCTGGGCTTGAACTCTGGTTCTACTTCCTGGTTCTGTGACCTTAGGCAACGATTTAACCTCACTGTCCCCATCTGTAAAATGGGCATGGTGATGATGAAGACACAAAGTGTGGTTGTCAGGATCCGATAAAATAAGCACGGTAAGCCCTTAATTAATATTAGCCGCTATCCCTAAGATTCGTATATTCAACCATAGCTGGGAAGTCAAGTTAAAGGAATGCTTCTCCTGGAGTAGAATAAAATAAATCAGTTTGGAAAGCAGTGCCCACCCCCCACATTTTTTAATGTAATGGGTGGGTTTATCTCACAGTCAGGAATAGCAGTCAGCATCAACAAATGATTCTAGAACCCTACTGTGGTGCCAAGTTCTGAACTGGATTCTGGAGATTTAATAGTGAACAGAACAGGGACACCTGGGTGGCACAGTCAGTTAAGCATCTGCCTTTGGCTCAGGTCATGATCCCAGGGTCCTGGGATCAAGCCTTATGTCTGGCTCCCTGGTCAGCAGGGAGTCTGCTTGTCAATCTCCCTCTGCTCCTCCCCACCATGCTCATTCTTCCTCAAACAAATAAATAAAATCTTAAGAAAAGAGTATAATGGTGGGTGCCTGGGTTACTCAGTGGGTTGAGCCTCTGTCTTCGGCTAGGATCATGATCTCAGGGTCCTGGGATCGAGTCCTGAATTGGGCTTTCTGCTGAGCAGGGAGCCTGTTCTCCCCGCCCCCCGCCTACCTGTGACCTCTCTCTGGAAAATAAATAAATATATTTTTTTAAAAGTATAATGGTGAATAGAACAGGCACACTTCCCCATTCTTCATACCGTGGAACTCATATTCTGGTGGGAAACGCTAATTATGGAATGCACAACCATGTTGGGGACATGCAGGGGACTCTGGGCAATACAACAGAAGCCAACGCTTTTTCATAAAACCAATCTTGTCTAAAGTTTTTTTAAAGTCTAAAATTTACCCTGAAGTATGGTTTCTCTTTTACCTGAGAAATTCATGCTTTATGGCATGATGTTGCATATTTTAATAAATCTCTTCATCCAACCTGTGCTATTACATGTATGCTAAAAACCTGTATGTTTCCATACATTTCTACAAAAACCTTGTTGACAAATCCTGCCTAATGTTAGTTCCAGTTACAAATGGTAAATTCGATTCAGTATTTTTCACACATCAGATATTTAAGTAGTTTCAAAAAAGAAATATCTTAAAATGCCAACTGGAATCTTGTTGGAGAAAAATGTCATCTTTGTGAGAAGGTAGAATATAGCAGGGGATAGAAGATGTTAGGATTTACTTTAAATGTTTGTTTGGTTTTTAATAGGGCTCTTAGAAAGTCCAGAGGGCCCTAACTTCTCCTTTGGGATGTGATTAGATTCCCAGAAGGCATCCTGGAGCATTTCTCTGGACGCTTATGGTCTCTCTGTCCTCCATGATTTGACCCCAGAGGGCTCAGAACAGTGGGTTCTTGGACCACATGTGTCACAGGTTCTTGGCTCCAGGATACTTTTTTGGGGATGAAAGCTGCTAAGAAAGTGAAACTGATCAAACTGGATGTGGCTAAGGGACCCCTCAGCCAAGCATAGTGGCTCAGGACTTGGGCTGACAGCTCCCGAAAGGGAGGGTCCCTTGTCCAGAAGATGGGTGATGGTTTGGTTAGGGGAAAGACATGGGACAGGAGACCATGAGCCAGGTGACAGCAGTGCCAGAGGCATAAAACTGCAGGTCCATCCCTAATATCTTGCTAACAACAAAGACTTCAGGAACCTTCCAAGTAGCAGGAACGAAACAGCAGAAACGACAGACAGACAAACAAAGGAACAAACAGATCACTTACAGCTTAACCTTCTGGAGAGGGAAGACTCCTTCTTACCCAGGTCTGGACTTTTTTAAGACCTGGAGAAAGTTTTGGAGAGAAAGGGGTATGCAGTGCCTTGCGTCCTGGGGTCCCTCTGTGACGCATTTAGTCACACTGAACTTCAGTGTTCACTTTTACTAAGTTTAACAACCCAAGCATCATGGCAAAAAATGCCCTAAGTGTGTGACCCAGCTCCGGACAGAATTCAACGAAGTGAAAAGAAATACTGTATTGTTTTTATTACCTTTAAATATTTCCCTCTCACCATCAAAAGTTCCCTTTCAAATATGCCCAATGCATACTTGCGCACGTACACACACACACACACACACACACACACACACACATCCCTCTGGAAGTGGCAGGAGACAAATACTTCAAGTTCTCTGGCATTTGAGCTGGGTCTCACTAGCCCTCAAACAGACACACAGCTCTTCACATCCCCTTTGAAGTTTAATTGCACAGCTCCCTTCTTTACCCAGATACCGTTGTGATAAACATCTTGCATTCCCCGCCACGCCTCCTCTACCCCAGCCTTATGTAATCCACTGGCACACAGGCTTTCTCAATGTGTCTGTTTGTATCATTTAGATTTTAGGTCCATCTGGTAATGACTGTATCTTTTCTGTACACAATGTATTCAGTTACTGTTAAACAATAATAGTTATTTAATAACAGCAATGTGTGTGCCTCCGGGACCCAGGACTAATTTGAGGGCAGTGGGAGCTGAAGGAAGAGGGTTGGAACACTTCTCAAAGGGCTTTGGGTTTCTTCCAGGCACCAGAGTGGAGGATATCTATGCCTTTTCCAGTGGTACTTATCCTGGAGCTCCAGAAGAAAACAAAATGACCTCAGGCTCCTTTTTGGAAAGGAGATTTGTCATTGAAGTGCCAGAAAAGACGGAGTTTCTTCAGTGCTGGGTACTGCTGGGCAAGCCCTTGGGTTGGTGATGGACGCTCCAACAGCATGGAGAAGGACTAAGGAGGGTGTCTGGAGGTGATTTTCATTTTCATTTCTACCTCTGTCGAGCTGGTATCTCCATGGCTCAAATGATGAAAGATTTGCTTTTCTTTCCTTGATGCATGAGGGAGGGAGGCAGCCAGCTCATTCGCTCTGCCCATGAGCGAATTTTCAAGGATCCCCTGCAGTATCAGCCCCTTCAAAACCATCCCCAAATAGTCACCTTAACTGCCCCTCAAAGTGTGGTCCATGACCACTGGCATCGGCTTCTCCTGGAAGTCTATTAGAACCTTTATACAGAATCTTCAGTGCCAGACCAGAACTGGCATTCTAACAAGATCCCAGGCATGCATGTGTACATGAGAATCAGAGAAGCGGTCCTCTGAGTCAGGTCTTGTCCCTTGGCCGCATGTCTGCGTCACCTGGGAGCTTTTCAGAAGGTCCCAGGCCCCCCGCCCAGCTCTGGTGTCTCCGTGTAGTTTACAGACTGTTGATTCGTACAGGTAAGGGCTCTGGAGACAGAGTGCCTCCGTTATACTTCTGCAAGCCTCTTCGTAGCTGTGTGAGATTCGGGACAGCTCTGTGCTGGCTTCTTGGTCTGTGAAATTGGGGTAATTATAATTGTAGCTATTTCATGAGATTATTGTGACAATTAGAAGAGGTGGTGTTCATAGACTGTGAATTACAGTGAGTCCTCAATAAACAATGCCTATTGTGATCTGAACAGGATTTCAGACAAATTCCCTGGAGCCCTCTTCCCACCCAGAGTGCTGGCCTCAACCCTTTCCGTGTGGAGGTTACAGAAGTTTTAGGTGATTCACTGGATTTGCAGATTTCCTTGAGCTTACCAGCCACTATCTCTAAGTCTTCCTTGGTAAGCTCAGTGAATTCCGATTGCCTGATGGCTGATGCCAGGGATGCACTTCTTAAAATAAATCCACTTAAAAAGGACCCAAATTTTATAGCAAATAATGGGAGGAACAAGTTCAATTGGAACTTAATATCAAGGACACGAACCGAAATGTAACCCAAATTAATCAGCTAGGTAATACTGACAATCAAGGGCAGATTTTCAGAACAAAACATGACTCAGCTATCATTTTTGGTGGTCGGGGTTTGCCAACACTGTTCCAAAATGAGAGGTTAATGCGATTTTTTTCCCCCTCACAATTCGTACTTTTCACTCCGTGGCCAATTTGTTTTTGTGTGCCTTGTATTGTTAGGTATTTGCTGCATTGTCATCGCTGCAGAGGGACTGACCTGAAAAAAAATTGATGTGATAGGCGTGGGTCAGTGCTCTTCTTACACCTGGAAGGATGCTCAATTGAGAAAAAATATCTGTGATTGACTCATGAGTCAGTCTTCCGTGTTGTGATGACTTTTACTTCTCTGTGCAACCTTGTAACGGTTAGTCCTTGGATATAAATATTCAGATAGAAGGACCCTTAATCTCTGAATCTGAGTTTTTTTTAAATATACAAATTTGCTAAATCTTTTAAAATGACATTGCATTTCTCGGAAACGTCACCTTCACCTCCTTCCAAAGAATTCATTTATATTTTCTAAGAATGTTAGCTCTGAAAGCAACCTTGAACATTATGTGTTTCAATTTCCTTCTGTTCCAAAAAGGAAGAACTAAGACCTGGAGAGGGGGACACTTTCCCAGGACCACTGGATTGACATGACCAGAAGCCAATGTTTTGTTCCACATGGATGGATGGATTTAATTAGGTCTCCACAGCCCGAGATGACTGAATGTTTGTGTTTTCTGTGTCATCAAAATGCTTAGCCCCAAATGCCCAAAATCTTATTGGAATTAACCTCTCTCTCTCTTTGTTTTGTTTTCTTGCACAATTTTGTGAATATGAAGAACTGAAAACAGGACGGGGAAATAAAACATAACTTTCAATGGTCTGGCCCCTTTCTTGTGAAGCCCAAGGGGGTTGGCAGGGAGACCTGGGGTAGGGGAGGAGGAGGATAATCAAATCAGAGTGACTTTAAGGAGAAGCTGACAATAAGACGGCCGTGGTGGAATCCAAGGCTGGGGAAGGCAGATCCTGGATCTGGTGTTGGATTGGAGAGTCCGCGCTGGCTGCAGCCAGTTATGGAAAACTCCTCTGCTATCTAGCTCATTGGACCTGCGCCTCTCCGCATCTGCCAAACACAGGAGGGGTGGGCAAGCGAGGGAAAGGGTAAGAGGCTTTTTAATGAAATAGGGGAACCAGTGGTGGGTCTTGTCCCACAGGGAGGTGTGCCTATTACTACTGGTTGACCCACCTTGACTACCACATTTTTTTTGGTGAATTTATTTATTTATTTGAGAGAGAGAGAGAGAGAGAGAGAGATCACAAGTAGGCAGAGAGGCAGGTGGCAGGGGAGGGAAACAGGATCCCTGCTGAGCAGAGAGCCTGACTTGGGCTTTGATCCCAGGACCCTGAGATCATGACTTGAGCTGAAAGCAGAGGCTTAACCCACTGAGTCACCCAGGTGCCCCAACCGCCACATTTCTCATGGAACCTGGGGACCTACAAACGTGCCAGGAGGTACCAGAGCCTGGGGAATAGAAAACGTCTTTGGCTCTGATCTCTGGGCAGTGCTGGGTGGGAATCACCAACACAGGAGAGCGTGAACCTCCCCCCACCCCATTTTAAATAGCATCAGGAAGAGTTTCTTTTAAATAGTTCTTTTTTACCTCCCCCAAACTCTGAGTGCAGGCAAGCCGATAATAAGGGAAAGCTTCAAAGTTATTTTATATAATGTGTGCCAAATTCCCCCTGGAACTATTCAGTAGCTTAAAGATCCTGATTCACCCTGGCTTTCTCGGGGGGCCACTCTGCTAAGTCTCCCTATCAAGGTGTATACAGTGCCTTCTCTCAACAGATAAGGACATTATTATTTCTTGTATCAACCCGTCCACAGGATCTTGGAGACTCTCTCACTCAATAGCTCATCCCCGACAACAAAAGGCAGTCCTGTTTCCTAGGCTTCATCTCTGACAAGGTAGAGGAGGTGGCATCTTCCCTGAAGAAACCTGTTGCATTAGTGGCTATGGAGATGCGTGGGCTAAACAGATTTGAAGGGGAAAAGATAAAGGGAAACCGGCATGCCTTCTGTGAGATCCAAGCAGGGGAAAGTAGAAACAAACATGAGTAAATGACAGGGAAAACCAACCCAGAGCTAAGAGTAGGACAGGTTCTGGCATAAGAAGAGATGAATTAGAAAAACTATTCCGTGTGTTAATGGCCAAAGTATTTGACTTTAGAAATGGCAAGAGTTCTTTCTTTCTAGAGCAGTTGTTAACAGCTTCCCTTGTGAGAACAGCTGGCTTGGAGAATCCCAACATTGTTGTAAAGCGTAGCAAGAAGGAACTAAGGGCTTCACAGCTAAGGCTGCCCAGAGCCCTTCCAAATGATTGTTCTCTTGCACCCATTCCACAGCTTGGGACAAAGGCAAGAGGCAAGAGCTACTTAAGTTGGGCACAGAGGTGCACAGCCATTCATGGACCATACTGGAAGGACAGAGAGCTGGAACACAAATTTCCGGCACTCACAAGGATAGGAGGAGAGCGCCATGCATGCAACGGCAGGGGCGGGGTGGGGGGGTGGATTTTTCTTCTGGTCCTATCAAAACACAAAACACCTGCTGTGGAAAGAAGAAAGTCCACAGGGGAGACAAATATTTGAGATAATGTATATTTTTCAAAGTTTCATCTTTTTATACATGGTAACATACAGAATGGAGTGAGAACTCCATTCTGGAGCATCTGAAAAGGTTTCTCTGAACATCGATTGGGACCAAGGGAAGTGTAGCATCACCTGAGGCTTCTGAACATTTGGTAGGTTTTCAGAGTTTGGGTTTGTTGGACTTGTTTTGTCCCCTAATTTAAAGGCTTATTCGAACCCATCCAGTGTGTCCTCCTGATGCATGAAAAGTGCAGGACATGTGGGAATTGTGTGTTCTCCCAGCACATATGTCCTGCAGATATTTTATTTTATTTTTTTAAAAATGATTTTACTTCCTTATCTGAGGGGGAGAAGGACAGTGAGAGAGCACAAGCAGGCAGAGAGGGAGAGGAAAAGCAAGCCTCCCACTGAGCAGGGAGCCTGATGCAGGGCTCGATCCCAGGACCCCAGGATCATGACCAGAGCTGAAAGCAGACGCTTACCGACTCGGCCACCCAGGCGCCCCACATCTTGCAGATATTTTTATACAGGGAGGCAGCACATTGTTTTCGTTCAGGTGAGAAGGCACAATCCTAAACTGGTAAAACTTTTCAAATTAAAATTTTATTTTGAAATAATTGTAGACTTATATGCATTTGTAAGAAATAGTACGGAGAAATTTCAGGTACCCTTTGCCCTGTTCCTCCCATGGTAACATCTTGCAAACTTCTAGTGCAATTTGCAACCAAGATATTGACATTGATTGAATGCACACATCTTGTGCAGATTTCCCCTGTTTTACTTGGACTCACCTGTATGTATGTGTTTAATTCTATACAATTTTATCATGTGCATAGGTTCAAGTATCCATTACCTCAGTCAAGATACAGAACATTTCCATCCCTCTAAGGATCTCTCAATTGTCCTGCTATAGCTGTATTCATTTCTCTCCTGCCCTTCCCTTCTGCTCAACCCCTGGGAACTACCCATCTCTTCTCCATCTCCATAAGTTTGCCATTCCAAGAATATGACAGGAATGGAATGAGATAAAATATAAGCTTTTGAGATTGGCTTTCCCACTAAGTGCAATTTCCTCGAGCTCCAACCAAGTTATTGTATGTACCCATAGTTCCTTCCTTTTTATTTCTGAGTACATGCTATAGATATGTCCTGGTTTGAAATTCCATTTATACATAAGCTGAGCAATTGAATGTAAAAGAAAATTTTTGCTGGGGCACCTGCGTGGTGAACTCAGTTGAACATCCAGCTCTTAGTTTCAGCTCAGGTTGTGATCTCGTGGTGGTAAGAATGAGCCCCTTGGGCTCCACGCTCAGCGAGGAATCTGCTTGGGATTCTCTCTCTTTCTCCCTCTGCACCCGCCGCCTCACCCCCTGGCTCTCCCTCTGTCCCTGTCTCTCCCCCTCTCTAAAAGTAAATAAATAGATCTTAAAGAAAAAAAAAAAACTTTGCCTTTAAGATTTATGTCTGTGTGTGTGTGTGTGTGTGTGTGTGTGTGTGTGTTTTCAGATTTATGGTTTGGAGGAAGATTTTCTGAATCATGGCTGGGTGGTACTCTTCCTGATCACAAACTAAAACTAGTATCAGGTATCATGAGAAAAAGAGATTGTCTTTGTGCCAGATGAATATTGTGCAGTATTTACACGGGTACTTAACACGAACATTTTTTTTTTTTTTGCCTTTGAAAAGATTTTATGTTTTATATGTACTCTTTTTTTAAAAATATCTAAGTTTTTTTTAAAGGTTTTATTTATTTATTTGACAGACAGAGATCACAAGTAGGCAGAGAAGCAGGCAGAGAGAGAGGAGGAACCAGGCTCCCTACCGAGCAGAGAGCCCGATGCGGGGCTGGATCCCAGGACTCTGGGATCACAACCTGAGCCAAAGGCAGAGGCTTTAACCCACTGAGCCACCCAGGCACCCCTTTATATGTACTCTTGATTTTGGAGGTTTCTTTCCGGTCAGGAAGTAGGATATCCTAACCCTAATTCTTTAGCTGCCCTGTGCAATGTGTCCAGCCAGCCTTCCAACAGAGTTTTAAATGATTATGCTTAATAATTATCCTAAAAGAACATAGCTTTTAAATCAACAGAACACCTCTTTTTCTAAGTGGTGTAGGCTTTTTCAGCTTGTATGCAAATGGAATAAATGAACTAAATAATTTGTTTTAATGGGGACAACATTTTTTCCTTTCATTAAAAAGAATTCTAAATAATCAAGAGTCATTTACATAATATAATCCTACCTCAAGTTTTCCTATTTTCACTAATCTGAAATGACATAATTATCCATTTTTGGACAATTGCAACCATTTTTTTTTGTGCTAGATCTAAAAGAGAGGCTATGGGAATAAAAAATAATTCTGATTTTAAATTCCTCTTAATATTTCTGTACAGAATTCTTAAAAATTCAGAACATTTTATATAGCCCTTTGGTAACTTCTTTTATTCTTCTTCAGAGATTAATTTTAAAAATTTTCTTTAAGTTTTCAAACTTGACTGAAATGTTTCATAATGTAAAGTGTGGTATACATTCCAGCTGTCTTAATATCTTCTGTAGTTAAAAATCGCTAGGAATTCTATCACTTTTGTTTTTTGAAGCAGAAAGTTCAGGAGTTAAGTTTTTAGAGGCTGTGTCCACTGCCTTCCAGGAGCCAATTAGAACTTCCTGTTGAGAAAAGAAGGTCAATGGTAAAACTTATCTAAAGCAGCCTTTGGAAAGCACTGTTTCTCATCACACGTCTGAATATCAGGACAGAAAATCCATCCTCCCAGACGAAAAGACAAAATCAATATAAAACATAAACACACAACAACCAGACACAAAAACAACTGAATGCTACCCCCTTCTGTTTCCGCAAGGGTTTCCTCTGAATTTGCAAATCAAAGCAGCTCAGAACCTTCGAGAGGAGTTTGATTAAGTATCTGGATGTGGGTAATTTCTTAATCTATATGTAAAATATTTCATCTGCCACACAGAACATAATTCTTCTATCTTCAGGGAACTCACCTAACCCTTAGTCTGCCCTACCTGTGTGGAGTAGTTGGCAATCACACATACCTGGGTGTCACAGTCAATTTTTAAAAAGTATTAACTTCAAGTTTAACATATCCGGACTACATTAAACTCTGAGTTAAAACAAAAACAAAACAAACAAACAAAAAAAACCCAAGTGTTTCGATGTTAATTTTTTCAGAAACAAATAAGTTTTTCTAGAGATATGAAAAAATATACTCCAAACTGGGTTACATCGGGGGGGAACAGAACTGGGTGGAGGGACACTTTGATTTTCTCATTTTCTACTCATTTAAGATGATTTGCTTCTATATTAAAAAAACATTAGCGTGTCTGTTTTTATAACAAAATCCTTTTCTTTGTTAATTTGTTTTCCATTTCTGTACCAACCTGCTTCTGAGAAAGCTTCAAGATGAAACATCAAAGCATTAAAACCACAGGACACAGATAACCTGAAGGAAACAGAAGGTTGAGATGTTCAATGCTGATTATAGTCAAATAGGCAATGACTGGCTAGGAGCTCCAGGAGAACTCCAGGATAACAGAAAAAGGAATTCATGTCCGTGCTGTGGGACTACAGAATGGTGTTTTTCTGTTTTGTTTTGCTGTGTTTTGGTTTTTTTTTTTTTTCAAGAAGAGAGTTTACACATTAATCCACTTCTATAAAAAATTTTTTCCTACAACTGAATTCAAGCAGTAATTGATCACTTGGGTATTGGCAAAAGGGTGAGTGGGTAGAGAATATTTTCAGTATCATTTCATGAGAGAAATTCTGTTCAAATAGATCATTCTCAGAATCTCTTTCTATGGAAATCTTTAAATGGTAATTGAATAAAGGTATTTCTTTCTCTCTCCCTCTCTCTTTTTGAGATTTATTTATTTGAGAGAGAGGATGAGCAGGGCAGAGGGAGAGAGAATCTTAAGTAGACTTGCAGACTCCCCACTGAGCACAGAGCCTGACTCGGGTCTTAATCCCAGGACCCTGAGATCATGACCTGAGCTGAAATTGAGAGTCGGATGTTTAGTGCACTTAGCTACCCAGGCACCATGAATGAGATTCTATAGTCATGATGATAAGGACACAGAGAAAAAGGCATCAATCTGTATAAAACCATTGCAAGCCCTTGTCGTTTCATTTAGTTGGAATTTATACAATTTTAAACCCTAAGAGAGATACCGATTTGCCTTCCATCGTATTTCAGGTGTAGCTGCCCCATGCGCTGTGTTCCAGATTCATGGTCCACGGTTCCATTTCTTTTTCTTTTTTTTTCCATGAAAGTGTGGAGAAGAGAAAGGGATGGAAATAACAAAAATCGAAAAAGAAAAAAAAAATCCCTACAGTCACTTTTGTAAAAAGAGAGTAAGAAGAATAAAAACCCCCAATCAGTTTTCAGGGTTGTTTTTTTTTTTTCTCCCATCATTTTCCCGAATTTATTTTGAAGTCATTATAATCCCAGGGTACATGCAATTTTGTTTTCCTTTTTCCACTGACTTTATCAGGAGTATTTTTCTATGTTGCTAAGAGTCCTTTTACACTTTGCAGATGTCTTCTTATGTTTTCCATATATGTCATTGTTGCCCTAAAACTGGAATGATGCAACAATTTAAGGGCTCCTCATACGTACTGACAGGTTGATTTTCGAAATGGATCCTTTCCAAAGTTAAGTATACGGATTTTGTATTTTGAAATGTTTGTTCTGGAAAGTGCCCCACTCCAACTTGGTTTAAACTAAATTTCTTTGGTTATTAGAGGGATGAGCAAACATGCAATGTTTGCACAGACATTTCTATATTTTCAACTAGAAATGTATCTTTTCTTTGTCAAAGAAAATACATAAAGTAGTGCCCATTTTATCTGTTGGGGATTCATGCCGCTGTTAACAATTTGTCTATGCTCATTATACAGTGACGATATTAACTCTTGCCACACTGCTTGGTCCCATGCTCCAAATGTTTCACTCGGCTTATTTGTTTGTTTTTAAAAGTGGCCAAGTTTATGGGGTGCCTGGGTGGCTCAGTGGGTTAAAGCCTCTGCTTTCGGCTCAGGTCATGATCCCAGGCTCCTGGGATTGAGCCCCACATCGGACTCTCTGCTTGGCGGGGAGCCTGCTTCCCCCTTTCCCTCTGCCTGCCTCTCTCCCTCTGCCTGCCTCTCTGCCTACTTTTGATCTCTGTCAAAAAAATAAATTAAAAAACTTAAAAATAAATAAAATATATATATATAAATATATAAATATATATAAAATATAAAATATATATAAAATTTTTTTTTTAAGTGGCCAAGTTTGAATTTCCAGGCAGCTGCCCCTCGTCACAAAGCATTCTCTACTTCCCAGCAGGTGAATGCTCAGAAAATGCAAGCCGATTGCTATGTTAGCCTAACTAAAACATAATTAGGAAGATAAATTTGCTGCCACCTCTAACACACACACATCACATGCCACTTGTGAGTTAATGTCAACTCTGAAGGACTTGGATTTCCTTGAGAGAGACAGGATGAGAAGAGGTTCTGAAGACTGAGTGTGAGGTGGTTCAGTCTTCTTTTCTGTAAAATGGGTGGAGTTGTAGTCTCAGGAGAAAATAACTGATTGGGAAATAGTTTGAAGATGTCCCGAAATGTCACACGGAAAGCAATGACATGAGCGGTACTACCAGCTCTTCTCAGTGGGCAAGACATGCTTCTAGAAAGCCAGTGTTTAGCGTCAGTGAGCTAAAGGGCTCACAGACTTCATCTGGCCCCGTCTCATCACTCTGATTTCGTTTTGTTTACAGTCAGGACAATAGATACACATGAAGAAGAATGCAATTTCCCCTACAGAATGTCCGTTTTTTTCAGATGAAAAATATTAGTTGTGGGAACGGCGTAAGATGTAGATAACGAAAACAGGTATTATCACTTAAATATAGCATCTACTTACTTCTCTTTCCTTTTCCTTCTTTCTTTAGAAGCTAAAATTCACAAGAAACAACAAATATTGGCAAGGAAGTGGAGAGAGTGGAACACTTTTACGCTGTTGGTGGGAATGCAAACTGGTGTGGCCATTCTGGAAAATAATATGGAAGTTCCTCAAGAACTTAAAAATAGAGCTACCCTACAACCCAGCAATTGCACTACTGGGTACAATTGCACTACCTCAAAGATACAAAGGTAGGGATCGGAAGGGGCACCTGCACCCCAATGTTTAGAACAGCAATGTCCACAGTAGCCAAACTATGGAAAGAGACCAGATGTCCCTTGACAGATAAATGGATAAAAAAGATGTGAGGGGGGGAAAATATATATATATATATATACATATATATATATACACACACACACATACATACATACCTATAATGGAATCTTACTCAAACATCAGAAAGGATGAAATCTTACCATTTATATCGACATGGATGGAACCATGGAGGGGATTATGCTGAGCGAAATAAGTCAATCAGAGAAAGATAATTATCATATGGTTTCACTCATATGTGGAATATAAGAAACAGGCTAAAAGATCATAGGGGAAGGGAGGGAAAACGGAATAGAAAGGGAGACAAACCATGAGAGACTCTTAACTACAAGAAATAAATGAAGGGTCGCTGGAGTGGGGAGGTGAGTGGGGGATGGGGTAACTGGGTGATGGGCATTAAGGAGGACACCTGACGTGATGAGCACTGGGTATCATGTAAGACTGATGAATTCCTGAACTCTCCATCTGCAACTAATGATATACTATATGTGGTCTAATTGAACTTAAATTTAAAAAAGAAGTGTATATCGAAATTTATGCTCTAAACACATGGGGTGGGAAATCTGTGAAGTTAGGTTTTGCAGAGAGAAACGTGACAAGCCCGTACATCTTTATGTGTTTGGTGAAGAATTTTTCTCACTTGTAAGAGCTTCCCATCGGTGTCTAACTTTACAAGGCATGATTTGCTTGTCACGTATTATCGAAAAGTTGGTCTGTCCTTGGCTAGCATTTAAAGACTCTGAAACACAACGCAAAATGAAATAAATAAAACAAAACCCCGGAGAGTAAAGGCCAGAAGGAATCCTCTGAGAAGGAAAAAAGAAGCTGCCACACACCAAAGTCAGTTTTCTCTCTGCAAACACTTTGCCTTAATGCTTGTGCATGCATGTGGGGGCTGGGAAAATGGTGAACCTCTGACGGGCTCTGGGCCAAGCATCGTCAAGGAGGCAGGATCTTCTTTCCCAGGCACCTGCATGCTTTATCCATTCACATAGGTTCATTTCTGGTTTCTTGGGCAAGTTCTAATCTGTGTAATTCCTTCACAGGTTTTGTCCACAGACATTTATTATTAGCCATCTGGCTCTCTGGGTAGAAACGGGGCTGCCCAGATATCAGGTTTGCAGCCTGACTTTTGGGAAGCCGCACTTGCGCCCGAAAGCCACACAAGCCAACTGTGGGGTTTGCCCCACAAATCCGTGGGGGTGAACACCAGAATGTGGCGACCCTCTCTCCCCTTCTCCGTGAGACTCTCCCCACTTTCTGGCAGTCACTTTTGAAAAAAAAATCATCTGAGAAAAATATATATCATGAAAATTATAGACAGGGACATAATAAAGAAAAAATTAGTATCCTTAGAGGCATTGATTTATAATGCACTGCCTATGATGCTGATGTTGGAGTTTTCCTACATCACGGATGTTTGAGGATCTCATTTTAGACCCCTATCAAAGTTAAATATATAATTCAATCCTTGATTTGAATTAAAAATAGCAGCTCACATATTTCCGAGCACTGACTACGGTTAAATACGCCACATGTACTATCTCATTTAATTATTTTATCGTTAAAAATGGCTGACTTCTGTTTTAGTTTTTCCAAAATAATAATGGCTTTTTAAAGTTTAATACTGACTAACGGTGTCGCCTGTGTACACAGCGTGTAAGTAGCTGAGCTTGAAACGGAACAGTTTCTATGATACAACAGCTTCTTCCCAGCGGGGACTTGGACAGAAGAAATCTTTACAGAATAATAATAATAATAAAAGACACATTTTCATTTCATCAAAACCAAATGAAAGAAGAAGAAGAAAGAAAAAATCAAATGGGAGAGGTCTTGTTTTGTCACGTGGGAAACTGCAGCATTTTTTCCCTCGTAATTATTTTGGACTTAGAGATTTCTCTTAAAGGCACAATAATTCCAGAGCTGGGGAAAAAAAATCACTTTCCTCTTTTTGTGCAATGTCACTAATTTGTCACTCTAGTAGCGTTTAGTTGAAGTCAGGAGGGAAAGTTTACTGTGTCAGAATAATCACAGTTAGCTCTGGTAGTCCGTAGTCCTTAATGACACACTAGGCATCACACAGTAATAAATTTTTTTTTTTTTTTAAACGGAGCCAAGTATATGGAAACTAGCTATTAATCTGCTATGGCATGGTTTAGCTAATGTAACTTGTTATTCCATTAATATTGTGTCATTAGCTGCCAGGGAAAGGTACAAGAATTATGATGTGCTGCCTTGTAAATTACTTTTGAAGAAGAGAGAGGGAAAGCATGAAAGAGAGAGAAAGAGAATATGCTATCTAATCTTGTATCATTCATTAAAGCCCTTGAGAATAGATATATAATATATATATATACATACAATGAACAAAAAGGGAACTTTATTTATAATTTGAAGAGAATGAGGAAATGTAACAATAAGCAATTCTGTTTTTAAAATATGGCTAAAAATATTCCTTCCAATGAAGGTTAAGAATTTTTTTTAACGCACCTCTCCCCGACTATAGGCTATTTTAACTCTTTTCAAACGCCTAAATTTAGAAAAATTCCATATAGGCTTGATTTGTCTCTGTGACACAGACTTCGTTGCTATGACAGCAACATGATACAATTATTTATTGCCATGACAATCTGCCGTAGGTTTTAAAAATACGTTATCTATTTTTATTAGTGTTGTCAATTGTGCGGGGAAGGGATACCACCACTCCACATAATCGAGAGAGGCAGTAATGCAGGGAACAAGTGGAAATCATTTTGCTGGAGAGGCAGAGCGCAGAACAAGCCAAATTCCTTGGAATCCTCAGTGACACGCATATCCTCCACTAACAACAGCATCTTGGCCAGCTGTCTGGCTGCAGGGAGCATTCTGGCAGGGGATGTGGGTTCCATGTATGCTTTCCATGTGGCTTCCGCTCTGCCACGTTGGGTCAACATCAGACAGGAGCAGAAGCACAGAAAGCCCTGCGGATAAGGAATTCGCATTCTTCATGCCTTTTCAGGAGGAGAGAGCTGTGTGCGCTTAGTGACCAAGCTTATGGGATTTTCCCGCTCTGCAAAGGGGACTGGGACTGTTCATGGGTTACTGAGTGGGGTGAACGGTGCTGGGTCTGGCTCCTAGTCCCACTTTCCCCCTTCCTGTCCTCTCTCTTGTTATCCCTCACCTGGCAGTCTTGCAAATAATAATAATAATAATAATAATAATAATAATAATAATAGGAAGAGTACTCCTTTTGGTGCCCAGTGAGTGTGTTATCCAGGAAAGGAGTATGGTCCTATTTGCCTCTTAATCCATAACTCAATCGTCAGGAACCTACCAGCTAATTAAGTCATCCTGGAAAGTTAGTTTTGGTTGCTACATATACAGGTTTTCTTATCACTTGGTAAGAAGAAGTCCATCACCTCTGTGTGGTCAGAATGTTGATTCAATATTTAATGTATGTTGCATGTAACATGAAGTCCTTTAGGGCTCTCAGGGCACCGATCACGGGCTCTGTCTGGGACGAGGTCCGGGCTGGCCTCCACTTCTTGGATCCCACTTCATAATGAAATGTCTGGGGGGGAGTTATAATGTCTTAGCTACAGTTGGCATGGCAAAGATTTTGGGGGTGTGTGTGTGTGTGTGTGCGTGCGCATGCATGCGTGCTCAGTGAGTATTTTATCAAAAAGACCAGTATGGTATTCATAAAGTAAAACAAACCATCTATCACCAACCAGCTAGTTCTGTTGTCCTGGAAATTTGTCTTTTGCTGCCATTTGTAAAAATGAAGCTGATTCATATAAATCAATAAAAAAAGGACAACTTTGGGGACGCCTGAGTGGCTCAGTCGGTTAAGCCACTGCCTTCCACTCAGGTCATGATCTCGGGGTCCTGGAATAAAATCCCGCATCGGGCTCCTTGTCCAGCAGGGAGCCTGCTTCTCTCTCTGCCTCTGCCTGCGACTCTGCCTGCTTGTACTCTCTCTCTGACAATAAATAAATAAATAAAATCTTAAAAAAAAAAAAAAGAAAAGAAAAAGACAACTTTGGCTGCAGTAATCATGAAGTGCTCCTCTTTTTCCCAAACACCACATACACACATGCATACACACACACACACACACACACACATTTTCAGTGAAGATATATTTTAAAAATTCAAACACACTAGCAATCAAATAGACAAGTTAAAGTAACAGTAATTTTTTTTTTCTTCAAGTGTGTTGCTTTAATAATATCAAATGCTGGTGAAGACTTTGGGGTTTTAGATTATTGAAAACCTTCTAGAAAGTATTTGTAAATTATTTACTAAAAGCTTTTAAAAACATGGGGCACCTGGGTGGCTCAGTCAGTTTAGCATCTGCCTTCAGCCCAGGTCATGATCCCGGTGTCCTGGGATCAAGCCCCGCATTGGGATCCCTGCTCACTGGGCAAGGAGCCAGCTTCCCCCTCTCCCTTTGCCTGCTGTTCCCCCTGCTTGTGCGTGCTCTCTCCCCCTCTCTCATTGTCAAATAAATAAATAAATTTTTAAATTTTAAAAAGCTTTAAAAACACATCTTTTGTTCTAGAAATCCTTCTTTCAGGATGTATCCTGAGGATTTGGAAAGATTTGCTCAAAGTTGTTTACACAAATTTAACCAAATACTGAATTAAGTAAGCTATGACACAGTCGTTGGATTGTCTACCATGTAGATATTAATACTATGGTTAAAATATATATTTTTAAAAATTTGTTTATTTATTTATTTGAGAGGGAGCATGAATGGGAGGGGCAGAGGGAGACAGAATTTCAAGGTGACTCCATGCTGAGCCCAGACCCTGATTTAGGGCTTGATCTCATGTCCCTGAGATCATAACTTGAGCCAAAACCAAGAGTCGGATGCTTAACAGACTGCCACCCGGACACCCCTAGAGTATATTTAATGATATGAAATACCACCCATAATGCCCATGAGAAGAGCAGGTTACAAATCCTATTGATGACAACCATGAAAATGAAAATCATCTTATATGCTTAGAAAACAGCCCTACATGCACATGTTCACAATAGACTATCCTGGGAGGTGGGGTTATGGTCATTTTTATTTTATAATTTTTAACTTTCTGGGTTTTTTTTTCCTAAATATTCTTCAATTACATAATTTACCTTTGTGGATATTGAGTTGATTGTGATCAACCTGCAGGCCATATTACAGAGATCAAGCTGAGCTGATCCCTTTACAAGGGATAAACAGAGAGAAGCACCAGGTCATCCTCTGTTTGTCCTTATTTCAGACAAAAATACAGTAACTGCGAAATATTTGTATTTCTGTAATAGTTCCCAGTAAGGGAGGTGGGAAACTTGGAAGCGGTTGGATGCCTGCCAATGACCTCAATCCTGGCTGGATTTTATGAATAATGATGGGTAAGCAAACTGAGCTGGACAGAAATATTTTGGGTCAAATTTGTGTTTTTGGGGGCGCCTGGGTGGCTCAGTGGGTTAAACCTCTGCCTTCAGCTCAGGTCATGATCCCAGGGTCCTGGGATCGAGCCCCACATCGGGCTCTCTGCTCGGCGGGGACCTGCTTCCCTCTCTCTCTCTCTGTGCCTGCCTCTCTGCCTACTTGTGATCTCTGTCTGTCAAATAAATAAATAAATAATCTTTTTAAAAAATTTGTGTTTTTGTATTTATTTTTAATATGAAAAAGGAACATTTTCAAAACCTTTCCTGGTTCACATTGTGTGAGGAGATTAATAGGAACACCTTTGCTTTCATGCATTCATACATACATTGTCCCCTATGATTATTTATAGTGGGACAAGCCTGAAATTTAAATTCCATTGTTAGCATTTTCCTTTTTTAATTTTTTTAAAGATTTTTGTTTATTTATTTGACAGAGAGAGAGGGAGAAAGCACACAAGCAGGGGGAGCTTCAGGCAGAGGGAGAGAGAGAAGCAGGCTTCCCGCTGAGCAGGGAGCCTGATGTGGGACTGGAGACCTATGTGAGACTGGAGCCTGATTTGGGACTCGATCTCAGGACCCTGGGATAATGACATGAGCCGAAGGCAGATGCTCAATGGACTGAGCCACCCAGGTGCTCCCATTTTTAGCATTTTCAACAAAAAGAGACTTAAAAAAAAAAGATTTTATTTATTTATTTGAGAAAGTGAGTGAGCAAAAAAGAGCACAAGCAGGGAGAGAGAGAGAGAGGGAGAAGCAGGCTCCCTGCTGAGCAGAGAGCCTGAGGTGAGCTTCCATCCGAGGTCTGGAATCATGACCTGAGCTGAAATCAGACATTTAACCAACTCAGCCACCAAGGCACCCCCAAAAGAGGCTTTTTTTATACAGAAAATAATTCCATATTCTAGCTCATAAGTTGGCAATAGACATTGAGAGATGGAATGGTATTGGAAGAAACCAAACCTCCTTTTCATGTAAAATTACTAAAGAATAAACCAACAGTGGATTCTATGAATTGGAAAAAAAAAAAAAAAAAGAGGATTATTGCTTCTGGAAAATTATTCCTAAGAACTCTTGATTTTAAATTTTGAAAAATTGAGCTGCTCAAGGCCAAAATTACCACATCTTTGTTCTAGAGAAGAAAAAAAATTACATTTAAACAAAAATATGATTTTTATTAAAATGTTATAATAAAAGTAATAAATATATAGAAGTTTGTTTTCCCAAGGTTTTTCCTCTCCCTACCTTGAGTTGATATAAGTTATATATTTAATAACGTCAAAGCCTCAGTAAAACGCTGTGACAGTCATGGTCATAATGATGATGGTGATGACAAAGGCAACGGTGAATGCCTAATATTTACAACAAATGTCGTAGGTTTGAAAGCACCTTTGGACACAGCATCCCTTCCCTTTCTGCACCGATCCTAATAACTACCCTTTGAAGTATTTCTTTCCCCATTTGACCTTTTTGAAAATTTTTTAAAAGATTTTTTAAATTATTTGACAGAGAGAGCACATAAATGGGTAGAGAGAGAGGGAGAAACAGACTCACTGCTGAGCAGGGAGCCTGACACAGGGCTCGATCCCAGGACCCTGAGATCATGACCGGAGCCAGAGGCAGACACTGAACCGACTGAACCACCCAGCTGCTCCTCTCTCCCCATCTTAGTGAGCAGTCCCATTGTTTACACATTGCTGGAACTACTCTGGGTCCTAAAAGATTCAGGTTATTTAAAAACATTCCTTTGATGTAGCTAATTTTCACACATGAATATATAGTATTTCAGGAACACTTACAGTAAAATTTATGAAAACCAAGAGCTTAGTACATGAAAGAGAAAATATATTTTTAATAAAGTCCCAAAGAAGTATTATTTCTTTTAAAGCAATGAAGTAGAAAAAACTTCTTTGCAGTGTAACACATTATGGATATGACATGAAGATTTTTGATAAACCATCTTTTGAAAAAGAGATATGTAGAAACAACTAATATCTAGAAAACATGTCAAGACAAGACCTCACCAGCTTCACAATGTAGGTCACCTGTTGAACTTGAGAAACTGGCATAAATAATCAGAGACTCCAAGTAATAAAGCAGCAGAATACTTAATGTTGATAAGGAGAGCAGGCATGTTTACATATTAATTTATGAATTCATTCTACAGATTTATACTCAGGATTTATTATGTGCCAGGCACTGTGCAGAGCACAGGAAAATAGGGGCTATAACTGGGAACGATACCAGAAGTGGTCCCTATCCTCACGGAACTTAAGGTCTGGAGGGAGGTAGGTGTCAGTCAAATTTTTACCATGATGAATGTATAACTACAGACCATAGTCAGAGCTGTCAAGAAAAATTCTGCGGTGCTTTGACAACATTACTAGGATAACCCCATCTAGTTTTGGGGTTCAAGAAAGACATCATGGGAGAGATTCCGATTCTGAAGCTGTATAAGGAAGGGTTGTCTTCTCGAAAAAAAGCACACAATTATAAATATGAAGTTAGGTTTAAAGGAGAATATTTACTTAGAAAGAAAAATAAATGATGACAAATTACAAAATTTTTAAGGTGCGAATACTATAATACAAAACCTCCTCTTCCCCTGAACCCATAATATTTTCATTAATTAACTTTCTGACATACCTAGGTGACATCTTTCGTCTGCATACTCTTTAATCGCCCCTTCGTATGGTAACAGATTGTGATGTGTTTCCTATGTAGACTACAGAAAGATAATGCAGTCATTACTCCAACCGTAGTTGATGAAAATTTACTTTTTATTATCGCTAGTTGTGCAATGTTTCCTTCAGCTTTACAACTCATTTTCATTGAAGTCATGTGCAGCATGAGGATTGTGGTAGATCTGGGAAAAGCTCCATTAAGTTTTATGTATGATCTGTAAGATTTGGGAGAATTTTCCACAGACTAGCTTCCTGTGCACTTCAGAATTTCTGTGCGTTTCAGACCTTGCTTCTCTTGGACTACCTACAGACATCAGGTGCTATAGGAGACCTTTATATCATGTATGACCTCTGGCTTTGTTCCTTCCAGCTTCTGTCTGGAGGGTCAGTCAGCAGAATGGGAAGTCAAAGTATTTCTGGAAGCCTTTGCTGTACTTACCGGTGGCTCCTCTATGCATGGAAATAACTGAAAACTGGATATACACATAGGTCCCACTAAACCCAGACCAAAGGGCTACCCTCCTCTGCTTTGCCCTTCCCATTCCAATGCTAACATCAGGAAAAGTGGGAGGGAGGCAGAGTCCGAGTGGAGAGAGGCAGGGGTCTTAACCAGTGGTGGTTTAACTCTTGTTTTGTAAACTTTACAGAAATAATGTGAACATGTGACCACAAGGTAGGGCCTTGGAAGGGGTTGCTGCAATTGATAGCTCTTGAAACTAAAGCTTCAAGGCCCATGTTTTGGATTTTCTGAGGAAACGATTTGGGGACTGAGGTGTAATGGGTAGGGTTTGGCAATGGAATGACTCTTGCTGCCTGGTTGAGGCGGCACGGAAGTAGGCAGGACCTCATGTGCTTAAGATAGGTCCTGGTATTCTTTTTTTTTTTTTTTTTTTTTTTAAAGATTTTATTTATTTGTCAGAGAGAGGGAGAGAGAGCGAGCACAGGCAGACAGAATGGCAGGCAGAGGCAGGCTCCCCGCCGAGCAAGGAGCCCGATGTGGGACTTGATCCCAGGACTCTGGGATCATGACCTGAGCCAAAGGCAGCTGCTTAACCAACTGAGCCACCCAGGCGTCCCAGGTCCTGGTATTCTTGAAGCCCATTTAGACATGTTCTTCCCAAAGACCCTTCGAGGTTTCAAACTATGTCTTGAGTAGCTCAAGGAGATCAGCTGGGTATATTCCATCTCTGCAGAAGAATGTGTTTGAAGAAAGTGTTACACACCTCCCCCATTCTCCCTCCCTTTCTCCCTCCCCCCATCCTTACCATGAGTCAGTATTCAAATGTCCTGAGTTTTTTTTCCCCAGTGACCTGGTCTGAATCAAGACCCAAGTAATAGCCACACATTGCATGAGGTGCTGAGTCTCTTTTAATCTAGAAGTTCCTCTTCTCTCTGTTGTTTTTAATGGCTACTTATCTGTGGCAATTATACTTCCTGTGTACTTCTTGTCCCATCTCTTATGTCTTGTTACCCCTTTTTGATACTAAGATTGATCAGTGGGGCCAGGTACTGCCATCTCAATCGATCATTACAAATTTCCTCATCAGCATTTCTCTTTGTAGATTTAGAAGCCATTGATCCATTACCTAGATCCACAATTTCACTAGGGGATTCCAATTCCATCAGTCTTTCTGCATATTAGCTAGAATATATCTGCAAATAAGGCACCATCACAAACTATGTAGTAGCTTTGAAATAAATTTTATAAAAGAAAGGTAGTATAAAATGCATTATTCCTTGCCTTAATCATGTTTCAGAGTCATAAGCTGGGTTCCAGCAAAATCCAGTGGTGATCCGTGATTTTTAAAAATATTACCACTTATTTGGTGTTTTCCCATTCGTTGCAGCTTTATTCTTACGATTGTTCAAATTTTCCCAACATGGGCCAGTGGGAGATTCTTCAAGATGATTCCTGAACTCTTTTAACATGATCCTAATAGACTTTGATGGATTCTTGACTCTCTAGAACAAATTCCAGGTTCTTCTGATGACTTTCCTGCCCTAGACCTGGAACAGACCAATTCTCCAGTGATTTGTTTCCTTTTAGCGGGCAGTGGTATTTAGAGACCAAAATATGGTGTTGGGGGACACTGATTTTTTTCAAGCATTCCGATTTCCCCTTCTCCTCTTCCTCCTCCCTCTCCCCCTCCTCTTCTCTCCTCCTCATTCTCTTCCTTCTTCTTCTTTTCTTCTTCTCCTTCTCCTTTTCTTCCTCTCCCTCTCCTACTCCTCCTCCTTCTTTTTCTCCTTCTCCTTCTCCTTCTTCTTCTTCTCCTAATAGAATATCTCAGATTCTTGATTTGTCTGATTGCTTCCTCATGCTGTCACTGGACTTGAAATTGTTTCTCTATTTACCATATTTTCTGTTATCTGGGAGTTAAGTCTACAGGTTTGATCATATTTAGGTTAGGGATTTTTAATTTTTTTAAAATTTTTTGGTAAGAAACTCTTAAGCATTTGCTTTTTTCAAATTGCATCATACCGGAGAGCAGGCATGTCATGTCAGGTTATTCCATTGTTATTGATATCAAGCTTGATTATTCATTAAGATGCTCACCTCCAGAACTCTCATTATGAAGATACCTTTTTTCCTTTGGAGTTAACAAGTATCCCATAGAGTAATGCTTTAATATCATGCAAATATTCCATCCCCTGCAACATTTCCCCTATAGTTTTACCAGCCATTGAAGACCCTTGCCTGAATCAGTTGCTATATTGGGGTTTGTACAATGGTGATTTTCTAATTTTGCACCTCTATATTAGCTGACATTTTTATTGAGAGAAGAGCTTCAACTTTTTTTTCCCCATGTTCATTGACTTCTTTTCTAATGATTATGTAGTCATTCAACATGTTATATTTAACCACAGTCATTATTATTTTGATGTAAAAAGTGTCCTAAATTTGGCCAGCAGGAATTTATTCAGGTTTCTCTTGTGTCTTTTTCACATGACTGCATCAATCTTTGAGTATTGCAGTAAACCTAAAATCAGCCATTTCTTTTAGGAGCACATGTTCCTAAAGTGAGGAATGGTTTTAGAGAACACAGTCTGGGCACTAGGGGTGCTCTTGCTATGGGCTTATCATTGCTTCCAGGACTTTTCCAATTGCAAACACATTTTTTTTTTCCTTCTAAATAGTAGGAATGTTGATGGCTTATTTTTTCCTGTTTTAGTTTCTTGTATTTTCTACAATTCTAGAAAGAAACATGTCCTTTTTTTAATGCAGGTAAAGTATACATAATGCATAACTTACCATTTTAACATTGTATTTTTAAATGTACAGATCAGTGGCATTTATTACATTCACACTGGTATGCAACCAGCTACACAGTCAATATGATGTGTTTCACAGTCTCTTGAAGTAATTTTTTTTTAAGATTTTCTTTTATTGATTTGACAGAAAGAGAGAGATTGCACAGGCAGGGGGTGTGGCTGGCAGAGGAAGAGGGAGAAGTAGGCTCCCCACTGAGCAGGGAGCCTGATGTAGGACATGATCCCAGGACTGGGATCATGACCTGAGCTGAAGGCAGGTGCTTAACCGACTGAGCCAACCGGGTGCCCCAATTTTTGTCTTTGGATGGTTATGCCACCAACACAAAGTTATACAAGTCATTTCCACTTGTTTTCAATTTTGTGGGGCTGATTTTCACCATCTTGATTTAAATTTGTTTTTGAATCATGTAAAATAAAAACAGGACTCTGAAGTCATAATTCTGTCAGGGTACATTCATAGTTACACTTTGACCATCTTTATTCCCTTTTTTTCTACAGGAAACCATTTTAATTTTTACTTTAACTTTCTATTGTTTCTTCTTGAAAATTATGCAATTACACATACATTTTTATCCCCTTACCTTTTTATTACACAAAAGGTAACATTGTAAGGTAACATTCCTTAACCACTGTTCTCCTTTCGCTTAACAATATATCCTAAAGGGAACCTTATATGTTTATACAGAGATCTCCCTCATTCCTCTTTACTACAGCCTAGTATTTGGAAATCATTGTGTATCATAGTTTATTTGACTAGTTCCCATTGGTGGACATTTTGTTGTTTATGGAGCCATTTTAAATGTTGCTCTAAATCAAACAGGACAACCTGTGAGAATAGCACCATGCCTACAGACAGAGAGAGAGGGAGAAAATGGAGGTGGTGGACAGCCAAATGGGAAGTGGTTACCAAAGAATATGCATTGCCTATTTATTGGGATCTTCAGTGGAGGTTCCCAGTGTAGGGAATCTTCAAAAGCCCATGAAAATGCCCATGAGAAAGTTAGCTTCAAGTATCTTCTAGACCCAGAGAGCTCAAACCACCCAATAAAGGAAAGACTCTTACCCCTTCATTTCTCTTCCCTCCATCTTGTTTAGCCAATATGAGAGGGACGATGGGAAGACAGGCAGAGGTGAAACGGGTCCCCTTCTTTTGTCTTCCAAGTCTTCCTTAGCATGACCTTCTGGTTGACTATCGAAACTGCAATACTTAATTGGTATTATTAATAAAAAAATAGTTCTATTAAAAACTATTTCAAATACAATCATTACTTTAAAATTAGATATCTATATTTATACATTAAAGAAAAACATAAGACTCTTTTATGTTGTCTATCTGAACATTAAAAATAGGCAGAATAGGGGCACCTGGGTGGCTCAGTGAGTTAAAGCCTCTGCCTTCAGCTCAGGTCATGATCCCAGGGTCCTGGGATCGAGCCCCACATCTGGCTCTCTGCGCCACGGAGAGCCTGCTTCCTCCTCTCTCTCTGCCTGCCTCTCTGTCTACTTGTGCTCTCTGTCTGTCAGATGAATAAATAAAATCTTTTAAAAAAATAGTCAGAATAATTCATCTTTGTGCATATTCACATATTTTATCAGTTTTATCAGCCTTGTTTTAATAGCATGTATTTTTTAATATAGTTTTTTTTCATAAAACTGACTGGAGCCATCCTCAAACATGCACTGTAGTATCCATTTATTGTAAATAATAAGTTTGAAATTGGTGTCATCTTTAATTGGGCTTTCTCTAATAGACCATAATAATTTTAATGATAAAACACTCTCTCCACAGGTAACTGGTAACCTCAGAGCAAATTCTGTGAAGCATTCTATTTTTTCAGGATTCAAAATGTGTGAATACTTTAGCCAAAATATTTTCACAGCTATTGTCATTTTGCATTCATCCAGAGAAACTTTCTTTGACAAATATTTGCACAAGACAAAAATAATCAAATAAATTATTTTTACTTACATTTGTTTTTAATGCTTCATCAACTTTAAGTGCTGCAAATTTAGGTCTTTTCGATTTTACTCCATTTGGTTACCGAACACAATACCAAACTTCTGCTAGAAAATAGGAGCCCTCCCCAAATCATGCACAACATCTATATGTTGAATGTGTTTGGTTCCTCTTTGTTTTTTAAAAACTGGGGGAAAGGGGGCACCTGGAAGGCTCAGGTCATGATTTCAGGGTCCTGGGATCAAGCCCTGCATCTGGCTCTCTGCTCTGCAGGGAGCCTGCTTCCCTTTCTCTCTCTGCCGGCCTTTCTGTCTACTTGTGAGCTCTCTCTCTCTGTCAGATAAATAAAATCTTAAAGAAAAAAAAAGATTTTAAAAATTTGGGAAAAAATTCACCGTTTAAAAATACACAATTCAAGGGCACCTGGGTGTCACAGTGAGTGGGTTAAAGCTGCTGCCTTCAGCTCAGGTCATGATCTCAGGGTCCTGGGATCAAGCCCCGCATCGGGCTCTCTGCTCAGCAGGGAGCCTGCTTTCCCCTCTCTCTCTGCCTGCCTCTCTGCCTACTTGTGATCTCTGTCTGTCAAATAAATAAATAAAATCTTTAAATTTTTTTTAAAAAATACACAATTCAATGACATTTACTCCTTTTACAGTGTTGTGCATCCATCACCTCTATCTAGTCCTAAAACATTTTTAATTACCTCAAAAAGTCACACTTATTCTCTTTAAGCAGTCATTGCCCCCTTCCCCGAGCCCCTGGCAGCCATTGATCTACTTCTGGTCTCTACAGATTTACCGGTTCTGGAATACGAAGTATTGGAATGGAATCATACTATATGTGAGCTTTGTTTCTGGTTTCTTTCACTGAGCATAATGTCTTCAGTGTTCATCCTTCTAGCATGTAGGCACTTCTCTCTTTCCTTATGGCTGAATACTATTCCACTGTATGGATATACAATGTTTTGTGTGTCCATTCATTTGTTGATGGGCACTTGGGTTGTTTCTACCTTTTGGCTATTCTGAATACTGCTGATATGAATATTTCTGTACAACTGTTTGTTTGAATACTTGTTTTCAGTTCTTTTGTGTATTTACTTAGGAAGTGGAATTTCTGAGTCAACTGATAATTCTGTATTTAATTGTTTGAGGAACTACTAAACTGTTTTCCACAGTGACTCTACTGTTTTAGTCACCAAAAATGTACAAAGGTTCCGATTTCTCCACATCTTCCCTGACACTTGCTATTTTCCATTTATTTATTTGTTACAATTATAGCCATCTTAGTGGGTGTGATGTTACATCTCATTTTGACTCCTGTATTTTGTGGAGAAAAAAAGTAATATTTTCCTGCTTCAAGCATTGTTTTTGATCATCGTAGCTGACTAAAACGCTTTCAAAAGCTTTTTTTTTTTTTTTTTTTTTTTTTTTTTTTTTGCTCCATTCCTGGAATACTTGTTTGAATATTTCCAACTGATTTGTTGGCATCGTTGGTTTGGAACAAAATACAACCGAAATGCAATCAACATTTGGATGATTCATCTTTGGGAAAGTTTAATTTCATTATAGGTTTGGTTGATTATAAAATATTACTTCAAAGGCTCTAACATGTCTAAAATTTTACCCATGACTATTGCAAGAACGAAACAAACAAACCCTAAACACATGCTACCATACTGAATTGCTTTTGTACTCGGCATCATCTCAGTTGCAAAAATTTTGTAGTTCAATTTGTAAGAGAGAGAGAGCTAGCTAGCTAGCTAGATAGATATCCAACACTTCTGTTTTGAGAATAAAATGTCTCAGCCTGTTTAGATGAGTTATAAATTATCTAGGCACCACAATCATTTTCAATACATTTCATCTCCATCAAGTTCAAACTCATGTTTTCACTTCAGTTCTATGCTCTACAAAATTTGTAACTCTATTATCACTGTAAAGACAAATAGTTTTATCTTCAATGTCAAACTTCTTATTAAGATTTATAGAAGTATCCATGTAATGTCAGATCTTTCACTGTTGACAGGATATGCTGTCAAAGACCGAACTTTAATTCCATAAGTTAGAGACAAAAAAATTAAATTTTATTAGAGTTAACTGGCATTCTGTTTGAAGGATCTGATGTCATTGGTATAAATTAGGGATCACTTGACTGTTTGCAAAACTTCTGCTGCTACTAAACACACATTAACAGCTGTGGTTTCACTTTTTACACATGCACAAGAAAATGGAGAATCGAAAATATGCAAAATTAATTTATAAGAAAAATGATTGATCTAAATGAAAATTCATGCTTTATAGAATGATACGTAAAATTATGTCTGCAGTTGCATGCATTGAATGTAATGGATATTAGTGCTTTTTCAGCAGATTGGTGTCTTTGTTTTTTCCTGTGGTCAATAATATTGTTGCAGCTCCCCCATGGATGACAAATGTCAACAACTATTTTGTGCAAGTTATATATTCATCATCTAATTTCTGAAGGAATGAAAATTCAATACTTACACACCATTAAACATTCACTTACATTGTTTTTGAGGTCACTGTTGTTGAAAAGGTTTATCACACATAAAAAGCATTATCAGTTAATAGTAGTTATAGATGTATACAGTATAATAAGGAACAATGCCACCATAGCACAAACTTCCAGATTATTCTCTGAATGCTCTCCAACAGGATCACAGTCTCTATTTCTGGCACATATTTCTTCTCTCACACCCAGCCTATTATTTTCCGCATTATGCTGACTCTGCCCAGGGAAGACTGGAAACTTTGTGACTTAGCATCCACCATGGTATAGCTTGCTGGTATACCAAGTAGCTGGTTGACCCAACAGCATTGACTGTTTTCCCATCACAGTTTGAGAATGAAAGGAGCCTCCTGTCCCCAGAGGCTTATGGAGGCTTATGTGTGTGCACATTATTCCATCAGCTACCACCTTGCATGCTGTCCCTAAAAAAAAAAAAAAAAAAAAAAAAAAAAAAAAAATGGTGTTAGTTAATGCTGAGTCTGGGAAGGGCTGGGAAAGAGTTTCACTCAACTTTCAGTTTTCACAGGGTGTTGAAGTGAGAATTCTGTTCACTGTGCATGAGTTATGCATGCTTCTAGTAGGACCCCGGAAGAATGGAAAAGTCCCAAATGGAGATCTATCAAAGCAATACCAGCTTTTTAAAATGCAACTATTTTTAACTCTTTGTTAAAAATGAGAAATCCAGGACAGATACTAAAAAAGACAGGATGCCAGGACGTAGGCATGAACCAGGACTGTTCTAGATAACCCCTGAAGTGTGGTCACTCCCTTAGCTGCCTGAAGGGGAGAAGTCTCAGCTTTGAATGAGCATTAAAATAGTGACTAACATCCTGGCCTGGATGCTTCCGATTGTAACTTAAAGTGACTCTAGGTTTATCTATTTTTAAAGAAAATTATGGGACCAGCCACTGGAAAATCTGGAAGGGTTATTGAGAGAAAACCGAACAGGGCACCAACACTTACCCACCTGTAATGGAATTCCAGTGAATGACCAAGGAATCAAAAGGAACTTCCTTCCCTAGGGGTTTCTGAAACTGACCAGCACCCATATGACACAGGGGAGAGCATGGGATCAGAATGATTATATTTATTTTAAATAAAATTGCTCACACATATTCTCCCCTCCCCCACTTTTTCATTTTGCTAGGCAGGAGCACCAGGCAGATGTTTATTTCTACTTTTCAATTGTTTTTACCCCTATTGTGTTCAACTTAAAGAAATCCCTGTCTCCTCTTGGTGTGGAATTGGAATGATGTAGGACTTACTATTTTTAAATTCTGGTATAATTACCATATAGTTTTATGTTAGTTTCAGGTACACTATGTAGTGATTCAGTAATTCTATACATTACTCAGTGCTTATCATGGTAAGTGCATTCTTAATTGCTATCACCTACTTCTACCCCCACGCTCCCACCATTCTGGTAACCACCAGTTTATTCTCTAGAGTCAAGAGTCTGTTTTTTGGCTTGTCTTTATTTTTTCTTTGTTCATTTGTTTTGTTATTCTTTTATTATCAATCAACCAATCAATTAATATTAACTGATAATTAATTAAATTGGAATTTAAGTAAATGTAAATTAATTAATCAAAAATATTAATGTCATTAATTAATATTATTATTCTCTAGAATTTTGTTAAATTCTACATATGAGTAAAATCATGATACTCATCTCTGACTGACTGATTTCACCTAATATTATACTCTCTAGCTCCATCCATGTCATTGTTATTTTTTTTAATCACTGAGCAATATTTCACTGTGTGTGTGTGTGTGTGTATATTATACATATATATGTATATCATGTCTTCTTTATGCATTCATTTATCGATGGATACTGGGGTTGCTTCCATAACTTGGCTACTGCAATTAATGTTGCCATAAGCACTGAAATGCATATGTTAGTGTTTGAATTAGTGTTTTTGTATTCTTTGAGTAAATATCCACTAGTGGAATTACTGGATCATATGGTAATTCTATTTTTAATTTTTTGAGGAATGTCCACATTGGTTTTCACAGTGACTGCACCAGTTTACGTTCCCACCAACAGGGCAAGAGGGCTCCTTTTTCTCCACATCCTCACCAACACTTACTCTTTCTTGTGTTTTTGATTTTAACCATTCTGACAGGTATGAGGTGGTATTTCATTGTGGTTTTGATTTGCATTTCCCTGATGATGAGGGCTGTTGAGCTTCTTTCCATGCATCTGTTGGCCATCTGTGTGTCTTCCTTAGAGAAATGTCTGTTCATGTCTTCTGCCCATTTTTTAATTGGATGACTTGTATGTGGGGTGTTGAGTTGTAGAAATTCTTTATATAGTTTAGATACTAACCCTTCATCAGATATGTCACTTGCAAATATCATCTCCCATTCTATAGTTTGTCTTAGTTTTTTGGGTGTTTCCCTTTCTGTGCAGAAGCTTTTTATTTTGATAGTCCCAAAAGTTTATTTTTGCTTTTGTTTCCCTTGCCTCAGGAGACGTAACTAATAAAATATTGCTACAGCCAATGTCAGAGAAATTACTGCCTGTGTTCTATTCTAGGATTTTTATGGTTTCCAGTCTCACATTTATGTCCTTAATCCATTTTGAATTTACTTTTGTGAATGGTGTAAGGGAGTGGTCCAGACTGATTTTTTTGCATGGAGCTGTCCAAGTTTCCCAACACCATTTGTTGAGGAGACTCTCTTTTTCCCATTGCATACTCTTCCCTTCTTTGTTGGGGAATAATTGACCATAAAATTTTGTGCTAATTTCTGGGCTCTCTATTCTGTTCTATTGAACTCTTTGTTTCTGTGCCAGTACCATACTGTTTTGATTAATACAGCTTTGTAGAATATTGTGAAATCTGGGATTATGATATCTCCAGTTTTGTTATTCTTTTTTTCAAGATTGTTTTGACTATTTGGGGTCATTTGTGGTTCCATTCAAATTTTAGGATTGTTTGTTCCAGTTCTGTGAAAAATGCTGTTGGTATTTGGATAAGAATCGCATTTAATCTGTAGATTGCTTCGGGTGTATGGACATTTTAACTATATAGGTTCTTCCAATCCATGAGCATGGAGTATCTTTCTATTTGTTAATATCATCTTCAGTTTCTTTCATCAGGGCTTTCTAATTTTCAGAGTACAAGTCTTTCATCTCCTTGGTTAAGTTTATTCCTTGGTATTTTATTCTTTTTGGTACATTGTAAAATGGTATTGTTTTCTTAATTTCTCTTTCTGCTACCTCATTATTGGTATATAGAAATGCAACAGATTTCTGTATATTGATTTTGTAGACTGTGAACTTACTGAATTCACTTATCAGTTCTAGCAGGTTATTTTTTCAAGGTGTCTTTAGGGGTTTCTATATATAGTATCATGTCATCTGCAAAAAGTGAAAGTTTTACTTTTTCTTTAGCAATTCGAGTGTCTTTTATTTCTTTTTGTTGTCTGATTGCTGTGGCTGGGACTTCCAGTACTATGTTGAATAAAAGTGGTGATAGTGGACATCCTTGTCTTGTTCTTGAGCTTAGGGGAAGAGCTCTTGTTTTTTCACCATTGAACATGCAGCTAGCTGTGAGTTTCTCATATATGGCTGAGTTATGTTGAAGTATGTTCCCTCCAGACCTACTTTCCTGAGGGTTTTTTATTTATTTATTTATTTATTTTTTTTTTAAAGATTTTATTTATTTGACAGAGAGAGATCACAAGTAGGCAGAGAGGCAGGCAGAGAGAGAGAGAGAGAGGAGGAAGCAGGCTCCCTGCTAAGCAGAGAGCCCGATGTGGGACTCGATCCCAGGACCCTGAGATCATGACCTGAGCCGAAGGCAGCGGCTTAACCCACTGAGCCACCCAGGCGCCCCTCCTGAGGGTTTTTTAAATCATGCATGGATGTTGTACTTTGTCAAATGCTTATTCTGCATCCATTGTAAAGATCATATGGTTTTAATCCTCTCTTATTGATGTGATACACCACATTGATTGATTTGTAAATAATTGAACCACTCTTGCAATCCAAGAATAAATCCCATTTGATCACAGCGAATGATTTTTTTTAAACATATTGTTGGATTCAGTCTGATAATACTTTGTTGAGGATTCTTGCATTTATGTTCATCAGAGGTATTAGCCTACAGTTCTCTTTTTGGTATGTCTTTATCTGGTTTTAGTATCGGGGTGGTGTTGGCCTCAAAATGAATTTGGAAGTTTTCCTTCCTCTTTCATTTTTTGAAATAGTTTGAGAAGAATAGGTATTAATTCTTTATGGTAGAATTCTCCTGTGTAATTATCTGGTCCTGGACTTTTGTCAGTTGGGAGTTTTTTGATTACTGATTCAGTTTCATTGCTGGTAATCAGTCTGTTCAAATTTTCTGTTTCTTCCTGATCCAGTTTTTGAGGTTATATGTTTCTAAGATTTATCCATTACTTCTAGGTTGTCCAATTTGTTGGCATATAATTTTTATAATATTCTCTTATAATCCTTTGTATTTCTGTAATGTCAGTTACTTCTCCTTTTACATTTCTGATTTTTTTTATATGAGTCCTCTTTCTTTTTTGTTTGATGAGTCTGGTTTATCAATTTTGTTGATCTTTTTTTAAAAAAAAGATTTTATTTATTTTTTTGACAGGGAGAGAGATCACAAGTAGACAGAGAGGCAGAAAGAGAGAGGGGGAAGCAGGCTACCCGCTGTTCAGAGAGTCTGATGTGGGGCTCTATCCCAGAACCCTGAGATCATGACCTGAGCTGAGGCTTAACCCATTGAGCCACGCAGGCACCCCAATTTTGTTGATCTTTTCAAAGAACCAGTTCCTGGGTTCATTGACCTGTTCTACTGGGGCTTTTTGTTTTGTTTCCTATTTTATTTATTTCTGCTCTCATCTTTACTATTTCCTTCCTTCTGCTGGTTTGGGGTTTTGGTGTTATTGTTCATTTTCTAGCTCCATTAAGTATAGGGTTAGGTCGCTTATTTGAGATTCTTCTTGTTTCTTGTGGTAGACTTGTTATTGCTATAAACTTCCCTCTTAGAAGAGCTGCACCTAAAAGATTTTGGACCATCGTGTTTTTATTTTCATTGGTTTCCATGGATTTTTTTTTAAATCTCCTCTTTGATTTCTTGGTTGACCCATTCGTTATTTAGTAGCATGTTATTTAACCTCTATGTATTTGTGTTCTTTTCAGATATTTTCTTGTGGTTGATGTATAGTTTCATAGTGTGGCAGTTGGAAAAGATGTATGGCATGACTTTGATCTTTCTGAATTTGTTGAAACTCGTTTTGTGGCTTAATATGTGATCTATTCTGAAGGATGTTCCATGTGCACTTGACAAGAATGTGTATTCTGCTTTTTTAGGATGGAATGTTCTGAATATATCTGTTAGATCCATCTGGTCCAATGTGTCATTCAAAGCCACTCTTTCCTTGTTGAGTTTTTTGTTTGGATGATGTATCTATTGATGTAAGTGGGGTGTCAAAGTCCCCTACTATTATTGTATTACTGTGGATTACATCCTTTCTGTTTGTTATTAGCTGTTTTATTTATCTGAGTACTCCCATGTTCGGTGCAAAAATATTTACAGTTGCTTTATCTTCTGTTTGGATTGTTCCCTTTATAATTGTATATGTCCTTCTTTGTTTCTTGTTAGTCTTTGTTTTAAAGTCTATTTTGTCCTATACAAGTATTGCTACTCCAGCTTTCTTTTCACTTCCATTTGCATGATAGTTTTTCCATTCCTTCACTTTCAAACTGCATGTGTCTTTAGGTCTGAAATGAGTCTTTTGTAGGCAGCATATAGATGAGTTATAGCATTCTGTCACCCTGTGTTTTTTGATTGGAGCATTTCGTCCATTTACAGTCAAGGTGATTATTTTATTTTATTTATTTTTTAAAGATTTATTTATTTATTTATTTATTTGCGAGAGAGTGAGGTAGGGAGGAGCAGAGGGAGAGGGAAAGAGAAACTTAAGCAGGCTCTGTGCTCAATCTCACAACCCTGAGAGCATGACCTGAGCCAAAACCAAGAGTCTGATGTCTAATCGACTGTACCACCCAGGCATCCCACCTTCAAAGTGATTACTGATAGGTATGTACTTATTGCCATTTTGTTACTTGTTTTATGGCGCTTTTGTAGTTCTTTTCTTTTCCTTTCTTCTCTCATTCTCTTCTCTCCTGGTTTGTTGGCTTTCTTTCATGATATGCTTGGATTCCTTTCTCTTAATTTTTTGACTATCATCACTGGTTTTTTATTTATGGCTACCAGCAGGTTTGGTATATAACATCTTCTGCATGTAGCAGTCTATATTAAGTTGATGGTTGCTTAAGTCTGGACCCATTTTTTACTCCTCTTTTGCCTATGTTTCTGGCTTATGGTATCATAATTCATATCCTTTTGTGAATCTATTGACTGCTTTTATAGATACACTTATTTTTATTGCTTTTGGGCTTCCTATTTTTCTTACTCTTTATTTATGGTCTTTCCCTTTCACTCAGAGTCCCCTTTAACATATCTTGGAAGCCTGGTTTAGTGGTCATGAATTCCCTTAACTTTTGTTTTTCTGGGAGACTGTTTCACTTTTTGTCTATTCTGAATGATAACCTTGCTGGATAGAGTATTCTTGGCTAAAAGTTTTTGCTTTTTTTGGTTTGTTTTTGGGGGTTTGTTTGTTTTGTTTTTCCCTTTCGGTACTTCGAATATTTCATGCTACTCTCTTCTGGCCTGCAAAGTTTCTACTGAAAAATCAGCTGATAGCCTTCTTGGGTTTCCTTTGTATGAAACTGTTTTCTTTTCTATTTTGCTTTTATTATTTTTTAATAGATTTTTGTTGTTGTTGTTTTTAAGTAATCTTTACACCCAACATGCAGCTCAAACTCACAACCCTGAGATCAAGAGTTGCATACTTCACTGAGCCAGCCAGGCACGCCTCTTGCTGCTTTTAAAATTCTCTCTTTATCACTACTTTTTGCCATTTTAGTTATTACATGTCGTGGTGTAGACCTCCTTGGCTTGATTTTACTCCTGGATCTGGGTTTAGGTCTCCTTTCCCAGATTTGGGAAGTTTTCAGCTATTATTTTTTCAAACAAATTTTCTGCCTCCTCCCCAGCCACTCTCTTCTTCTTGGAACCCTATGATGCAAATGTTATTATGCTTGGTGGAGTTACCGAGTTCCCTAAATATTTATTTTTTTATTATTTTTTTTTTCTCTCTCCTGCTCAGCTTGATTGCTTTCCATTACTCTGTTCTCTAGGTGCTGATCCATTCTTCTGCTTCCTCTAGTCTACTATTCACCAACGCCCCCCACCCCAACCCCGTGTATTTTTTATTTCAGTTACTGAGTTCTTCATCTCTATCTCTCTCTCTTTTTAAGTTTCTTCTTTTTTAAGGGTCTCACTGAGGTCCTCCACCCTTTTCTCAAGTCCAGTGAGTGTCTTTATGATCATTACTTTGCATTCTCTATCAGGCATATTACTGATTTCTGTTCATTTGGTGATTTTGCTCTATTCTTTCATTTGGGATATATTCCTCTGTCTCCTCAATTTCTCCACTCTCTGTCTTTTTCTATGTGTTAGGAAAGTCAGCTACATCAGCTTTCAAAGTGGTGGTTATATAGAGAGAAGTTCCTATAGGGCTCTGGAGTGCAGTGTCCCCAGTTCACTGGAACCTAGCACTGCAGGGGTGTCTCCTATGTGTATTGCATTTGCCCTGTGATTGTGGCTGAGCTGTGCTTGCTTTCAGTCCCATCATCTATAGTGGCTCTCTTTGTCTGTTGTGGGCAGAGTTTGGTCTGTGTGTTTATTAATGGGTCAGTGTGGGTCTGTCTTGGGCTTGAGCTGAGTCAGACAACACATTTTCCAGAGATGCAGTAGCACTGAACTGCAGGGCATTTTCCTTATTTTGTCTCCTGAGAAGCTTTTGTTGGTGGTCAACCAGATGTCTTTCTCCAGCTGGAGTCAAAATCTGATGGTATGTGTGGTTATCTTCCCCTCTCCCCAGATCAGGAGCTAGTTTGTAGTGGTCCTGGCTCCCTCTTGGGTGCTGCTTGCACACTTCCAGACTTGTTGCACTGCTTTGGATGGGCTCCAACCATGGACATATTGGAGGCTGTAGGTCTGTAGGAGAACATGAGGGCGGAGTGCCTGGTGTTAGCAGTAACTGTGCAGGTCTCCTAAGGGAGGGGACCTGCCGCAGAGGCCTGGCTGGAGGGGTTCCTCTAGTGTATCTGCAGGGGATCATGAGGTGGGCTGTGCTGTTAGCAAGTTAGGTAGAGAATGCTGGTGCCACGCTGGTTCCTGCAGTTGTCTGTGTCTCTAGGCTGGACGGTGGAGGAGGGACATGACATCTGCCAGTTCCTTTGTTCTTGGAGAAGTCTTCCAAAGATCCCTGCCCCTCCAGAACATGCTCTGAGATTCGTAAACGGTCTCCCTCCCGTACGTATGTCCCAGGTGTTTTTCAAACTGCTGTTCCTATACTGTGCCTCTGTGGGGCTATTTGTTGTACTGTCTCTTTAAGGGTGGTGACTCAGTTCCCTCTTGCTCTCCAGGCTCTCCCAGAGCTGAGCCCACTAATTTTTAAAGTTCTGTGTTTTAAGCCCCACTGATTATAAGAACTGATGAAATTTGGGCTCTCTGATTTTCAAAGCCAAATGTCATGGGGTCCCCGGTGTGAGGGTCTCTTTCTCGCCCCTCTCTGCACCCAAGGCATCCCTCCCTCCCACAGACAGTCCTGTGTGTCCATTTAATTCCCAGTGAGGCCTCCACATTTCTTACCCTCTTCAATGTGGCCTCTTCTCTACATTTAGCTGTGGAGTGTTCTGCCAGTTTGGGGGTCATTTTCTGGGTTATTTAAACTGATGTAGGTGTGTTCCTGCTGTATCTGCGAGATGAGGTGAGCTTAGGAACTTCCTGCTCCACCATCTTCCCAAGGAGTCTGGGAATTATTTTTTAATGAGGCTCATTTTTTCACATTATGCAAGAAGCTTGTCACTGAGCCACTACTGTTCTTGAAAATAGGGCCTTTAATACCTTCGAAGGCTACACATGTACTCCAGCTACGATGATAAAAATACAAATAATAATGGCTGACATGTTAACAACTTAGAAGGTGCCAACCTGTGTGCTGGGCGCCTTGTCTGGGTTATTTCATTTAAACCTCACAACAAAAGTCTAAGGCAGTGTTAGTATGACTTTATGGGTAAGGAAATTGAGACCCAGGAAGGACGTTAAAACCAAAATTTTCAAACACGTAGATAGTTAGGATGTGTTAAATTCTTCTTGGTGTCTAACGCACTCAGCGGAGTTTCAGACCGTAGTCTGTTTGGTTGTACAACCCAAGCGGAACACAGTGCCCTACCTTACTTCCCAGCCAGGCTCAGGGAGAAAACAGAGATACGAAACAGTCACAAACATAAGACAGACTGAAATAAAGTCGAACACAAAGAGGTCAAAACATCTGGCCTAGGTATAGAAACATTAGAAATCAGCACATGGCTCCTTGGAAATGTGTGCGGCGGCTGCCCATCCCCTTCGTGGAATATTCTGGCAAGAACCTGGGTTTGTGTTTCGTCTCAGAGGTGGCTGCCTGTCTGCGGTTACACCACGGCTCATTGACCTGGGCTCTGAGCAGTTCTTTTTGATTCCAGGATGAAAGGAGCCATTTGAATGGAACTTTCATTCACTCCTGGGTCTGCCTGCCCATCAAGTCTGAGGGCATGTCTGCAAAGGGCCCCTCTGTACCAAGGGGAGCCATGGCTAGCACCAGCGCCCTATGTGTAAACCCCCTTCCTTCTCCACTGATTCCTCTCTTCCTCCTTTCGCAAGTCTATGTTTAGACTATCATTTCCTACCCTCTCAACTAACATTGTTTAGAAATCCCATACTTTTACCAATTTATCATAGTTTTCATCCTTGAAAAGAAATGGTTAACAGGCATGTCCAAATATTTCATTTTTTTTTTTAAGCTTTATGGCTACTAAAAAGCCAATCGGTTTTCTTTAAAAAGTATGAACGTAATCATTCATTTCCAGAGGGACAACATTTCTCTGAGGGACAGAATAAAACACCCCGTGCCAAAACATCTTACCAAAATGGTAGCACATTGAAAACCATGCAATGGGGGTGCCTGGGTGGCTCCATGGGTTAAAGTCTCTGCCTTCAGCTCAGGTCATGATCCCAGGGTCCTGGGATCGAGCCCCGCATCAGACTCCTTGCTCAGCAGGGAGCCTGCTTCTCCCTCTGCCTGCTGCTCCCCCTGCTTGTGCTCTCTCTGTTAATCTCTCTGACAAATAAATAAATAAAATCTAAAAAAAAAATGCAACGTCTACAGTAGCAAATAAATATCAAATCAAAAGACAGTTATCAAAGGTAAAATGTGATTGTTTATAAGCCCATTACATAAAAATTAATTATATTGATTTATTTCTACACTGTAAGTTCATTGAATCCTTCAACATAGATACCTTTGTTGAGAACAGGAAAGTTTCAAGGAAATGTATTCCCTAACCTAGTAAAGGAGAGAGTGTTGTGTGATACTGTCCATGAGGGAAACCCTCTGAGCAAGGCGTCAGGATATTTTGTGTGAGTTAAAATAGGTAATTAGCAGGTAGGAAATGTTGAAACGAGCCATCCGAGCAATCACTTGCCCCTGAAAAGGCGGAGGCCCCGGGTACAGGCACCCCCATGCATGTGTGCGTGCCACTGCCTGCCAGGGTTGGGGACTGTGCCAGGGGCAGAACTTCTGATGCCCCATCTCAGGTGGAGCTCCCTTTGCCACTCCTGGTGCTGGAGAGAAGCTTGCCCTTGGCAAAGACGGTGGGGTGGCTCAGTGATAATCTGTCGGGAAGAAGCCATACTGAGAGCTGACGGCTGATGGGTCCTGAGTTCTTACCCTGCATGTTCCATCCTGGGCTCACACATTCCTGCAAGGAAGGTGTGACCATCCTCCTATCTCAGGCAGGAAAACCTCCCGGAGAGACACTCAGTGATTTCCCAGAGTTACACAGATGGGAAAGGGCTGAACTGGACCGTCATCTTTCGGCACGATTCTGGGCTAGGCTTCGTGCTTCCAGGCTCTGGGGTTCAGTGAGTAACAGTAACAACTCACCAAGCCTGCAGCCCAGCCCTGTCGGGTAGATAGTCTTATCAGTCCCACTGAACAGAGAAGGTTGTTGAGAACCAGGAAACAGGGAACAGGGCCAGCCCTGCACAGCTGGTAAATCTGGGGCTGGGCCACCCTTTTTCTGGCCTCCGCAATCCATGCTCTTCTTTAACCACTGCACCATACTACCTCCTGGTGCCTAACTTCCCTTCTTTGGCACCCTTCTGGGCTGGGTTTGGGAGCACTGGGGCACAGCACATAGGCACAGACTTCTCTTCTCATACTGCGCCCTCCTCTGTCGGCATCAGGTGGGCTCTGCCAAGCTGGTCCTCGGCTGCATATGCTGGCCAAAAGAGCTGGGGCAAGGACCTGGAGGTGTGGGCGGGACAGCACTGGTCCATGGTCTAGGACACCCGAGAAAGGGTGAGTAGCACCTGGGCTAGGAAAGCACATGCCAAAGGGAGTACTGAGCCATTGTGACTGAGGAAACCAAATGAGGAAAACAATATTCGAAATGCTCTTTTGGAGATCCAAAATATCTTTGTTTTATAAACTGTACTTGCTCAATGTGTTAGGAACTTGGAGTTGTAAGTGATGTAGATCCACCTCAAAAAAGGTTAAACACCAACAGAGAATTTCCCTCAACTAAAACGTTCAGGACTGTTACTGACTCCAAGCTCAGCTTCATCCCAGGGCACAAATGGTGATTTTGGATCCTTCTGCCTCCCTGTCTCCATTCTTCCTTCTGGTGCCATAGCTCCCTTGTCTCCTCCTCCACACGGGCTCCCTACTATGGCCGGGTAAGATGATCTGGTCCTCATGGCCCACATGGCCCAGCTTAACAGTTCTGGTAGAAACCCAACCTCTTTTCAAATTAATGTGTAGCCGGTCCCCGGAGGAATTCTCTTTGCCCTTGTTTGAGTCACGTTTTCACCCAAATCACTGTATCTGGACTAAGTGGTCCTAGACTTGGCCAAGACTGGGCCATATGTCTACTTCTGACCAATCTGCAAGTCTGCCCTGAGTCATGCCCATTTCTCTGAAGGGAAATGAGAGTCTGACAACTGACAGGCCAGCGGGACCACAAGCATGAGGGGAGGAGGGCTCTTCCCCTGAGCAAGGGATGCCGGGTAGACACAAACAGTGTGACCCCAACACTTAGAGCTCCCAATCTCAGGAGGTTATGAGAGAAATCATCTCCGAGGCAGCTACCCATGCCTCGGGTCAAGTCAAGTCAATGCATATAAGTAATAAAAACTTCAGCACGAGTTCTTAAATACGCTCAAGGAGCACATATCAGAATCTATCCATCTAAGCCTTGGACTCTAAGGTAAAGACCTTTCAAGAGTGTTCAGAATTTTAAAATAAATCCTAAAAGGGAAAGAATAAAAACTAGACAGAGACGTCAGAAGTCTCGTTCCCTGGCTCTGGGGAGGCATGATTCGTGCCGTTGGGTCTCTGGGGGCTGTCCACCCTCCAGGCTCCCCCCACTTCTTCTTCTCCCCACCCCCAGCCTCAGCTCCACAGTAGGGCACGGGGTCAGAGCCAGGCCCACCTGTGCCTCTGGGGCCGAGTTAAGGACTTCTGCTTCCAGGTCTTTCGTCTGCTTCTCCCAGGCACTAAATTCACATCTTTTTATTCCCCCTTTTCCAAATAAGGCAGCAGACTCTCCTCCCCCACAAAGCAAATAGAAACCAGCACATTCTAGGAAGGCCCTCCCTGTCCGATGTTTGTGCCCATGCCCTTACTAAATATTCCCGCTTCCAACGGCTGCCCGCCTCTCCTTAATGACTGCTCTATTTCAGCCACCGGCCCTCCGTAAATCCTTCCGGGCGTTCTACTCCAAACAGGCCCCTTCTCACGCGGGGGCTGGCCTCCTTACCCTCCTTACCAGCCGGGTAAACACCCTCCAGCTCCCCGGGGAGGCTCGGACGTGCCCGGCCTGGCCTGGGCATTTATGATCACTGCAGCCAGCCACTGGGGCTGGGGTGGGGGAGGCTGTCTCCTGCCCAGGGCTGCGAGAGGAGCGGGGCAGCACCATCCAAATGGTAAGAGTGCCCCAGGCAGGCTTGTAATGAGGTGTTTATGGTGCAGAGACGCCCCCCCTCCCCCACGGCAAACCCGGGCAGAAGGTGTGGCCCGAAACATTTCTGAGGTATTAATGTATGTTTCCTCGCTGTGTTTTCTCCCTCCACCCCATTTCCAAGCGAGTAATCAGGGCCTCTGGAAGTCTCACCTCAGGGATTTTTGCTCCATTAAAAGCGCAAAGCATGTGTGTCTGGGGAAAGGGAGCCCGTCTTGAGACACGTTTGGCTCGCTGGACGGATTTTGCTGGAGGTCCCAAAGCAGAAGGGGAAAGAGGAGAGTGTCTGTGAAGTCAAGGAAAGGTTCTTGGGAGCCTCAGGACAGCTGGGTCTCCTTGGCTGAGTTCCTAGACTGGCCAAGGCTACCGAACTGAAAGGTACCCCCCAGGGAAGATGCCTCTTGAGCAATGCCAGCACGATGTTAGCTCAAGGGGCAAGAGGAGAGTTGCTCTCCCACCATGCCCCTGGGGCCCTGTGGGTCTCACTGGTCCCTGTAAGGTGACAGGAGGGAGCTCCAATTCTGAGCTGGCTGAAATGTCCCTTCAGTCGCACCAGTGGGGGCTTCAAATTTGTCTGTACATTTATTTAAAGATGCGGTAGGCAGCCCGGGGGCCGCTCCAAAGATGTCCTGATCCCAATCCTCAGAACTGGGGGATAGGCTACCTTCCCTGGTGAAAGAGAAGGAAGGAGGCAGATGGAAATAAGACTGTCCATCAGCTGACCTTGAGATAGGGAGATGGTCCTGGAATCTGCCGGTGATGAGCACAGTGTACTCCTAAGTACCCTTCAAAATGGGAGATGCAGTCAGAAGAAAAGAACCATCAGGAGATCTGAAGGTGTTATGGCTCCATGGAACGAAGATGGCCACAAGCCAAGGCATGTGAGTAGCCTCTAGAAGACTCTAGAAGCTGGAGAAGGCAAACGGAGGACTCCAGTCCTACGGTCTCCAGAGGAAACACAGCTCCACCAACCCCTCAATTGTTGCCCAGTGAGACCTAGCTTGCATTTCTAATCTATAAAATTGTAAGATAATGAGTCTGTTGTTTTAAGCCACTAGGTTTGTAGTGACTTGTTATCACAACCGTAGAAAACACACACAAAGGACCATAAACGGAGCTGGTATTTCTTATGCACTGGTGTCTTGACTCACACACACACACACCCCACTTTGCAGCTTCTCCCCTCCTTTGCTATGACTCCTGAGGTTACTCCTGTCTCTCTCAGGGGCCCCACCAAAATTCAGTCCCATGTACCTCAATTCTGCAATCGTCCTCTGTGCGTTGTGTGCAGAAAGCTATGACCATGCACTGGGAATGGAAGCAAGGACATGACCACTGCCCTCAGGAATGGGGAGCCAGAGGAGAGCTAGGCACATGTGACTGATCCAGGCATGAGGCAGGCTGTGGCATGCGTAGTTCCAGAAGTATGAACCAAGTGCTCCACGTGTACTGGAAAGAATGAGATAAGTATCAGCTGGGAAAATCTGAATTACTCATCTCCTTTGAAGAAAAAGCCAAAGGCAGGATTGGAGTCAAGGAGGGATGAGAACTACCTGGGCATCCGAACCTTTGTTATATATACCTTGCCCGTGACAGACATCACTAATCGATTACTAATCCCCACCCCCCACCCCCCGCCCCGCTTTTTCTTCCCCCTGCAGAGCTTATAATTTTCTCGAAGTTTTGTGTTCCTGGCAGGAAGCAGCCACTGAATGGATTTGGCACTTGTAAAACCTATTTGCCACGTTGGTAATTAAGGCATTTATTCCTCTGAGATGGTGTCAGGCAAGTGATGTAGAAACGTTTGAACTTCAATTGCTCCTTCCCTCTTTATTGCTGCCTGAAGTTGCCCTGTTTGAGCTATCAGTACTCTTTTGTCATCCTTAGTCATCCAGGATTTTCTGGTTATCTATAGGGTTTTCACCCCTAAAACACCTCTGACCTGTAATGTAATCCCTCAGGGCCAAGACCATAGAGACCATTCCTCCCAGGGCAATTGTGAAAGGATCCGATGACCTCTGTCTGGACCTCATGCTCCAAGCTGAGGGCAACAAAGACTGGTGTGAAGTATAAGGAAGAAGGCTCAGGAACTAAATTTTCAAAAGATGAGTTTCCAAAAGTGAAACTGTCTTGTCTACACACGTGTGCCCAGGGGCGATGGCAAAGTGGGCTTGGGCTGCCAACAGAGGAAATATGACCCAGCATCCTAAAAATCCACAAAGGTAGAATGGGCAGTGAGCAGAGTGGACGGCGGAGGCTGGCACTCTATCTTCAACATTTTCATTGTTAAGTTTATGCAATCCCACTTCTTAAAAATCCAATCCTCCTAGAAAAAGTCTATCCATAGAATGAATGTTTGTCATTAAGGATCTTTTCCCACTGTAAATACAAATGGAGTCATGACCATGTACCGTGCGTAATGTCCTCGTCTTCGCTTGCTAATCTGTCCGTGATGGCACATTTGGGAGCAGGAGCCAGACAGGGCTCTGGAGCCAGGTATCCTGGGATGAAATCCCTGCTGGGCATTACCTCTTGAGTGACCCTGGGAAGCTCCTTAACTTCCCTATGCCCCCCTATAAATGGAGAGATACTTCCAGAAATACTACCGAAAAGACTACATATTCCTTTACAGAATTCTTATTTGGGGTCAAAATATAGGATCGCATCTTTGTTTGTATGATGTTTTTTAAAAAATCTGTGCTATCCAATACATGTTACTGTCTCAGTTTGGCCCAGGTTCAGAAGAGATGCCAGTCACTGTGGTTCTATGGCCCCTCTTGAGGATCCCATATTTTCCCAGTCCTCCCTCCCGGGGCTGGATTACTGACTCCCACAGCTACCATCTCCAGTGCCCAAGGAAAATCCCCTCACTGGTAAACTCAGCAGCTTCTGTAATTTCCCCAGCCCAGGAGGCCCCAGCTCTCCTAAACATCACTAACCACCCTCCCCACCCCACCCCCAAAGACAGCTGGTCAGACCCTCAATCAGGCATGACCAGTCCACCAATAACTTCTATTCTGTCACCCATCATCCACATCACGACCTGTTCTTATAGGTCCACCTTCTCTGCTACACTCTGCTACATCTAAAAAGCAGGGACTCTGGCTTATCTTTATCATGCAAGGGAAAATGCTTGGTCTTGGGAACAGAAGAAACATTCGAGGAAGCACTGAGTGAGTGAGTGAGTAAAGGAGTGAAGGAGTGGGTGTGAATAGGTATCTCAGACTTCACATGTTCAAAACAGAACTCTCAATTCCCCACACTCTCCACACCTGCTCTATCTCCCTACCCCAGTCCCCTCTCCATCCAGCTGTCCAAGTCAAGAACGCTGGCATCATGTTTGCTCTGCCCCCTCTTTGCCCACCCCCACCATCACTGCATCCCAGAGCTTGAACTCCAAAACATGTCCCCAATTCCCCCCATTGCAGCCACCTGCCCTCATGTCCATCCAGTCCAGAGTCATGGTCATCTCTCACTTGTATCAGGCAACACCTTCCCAACCTCTCTCCCTACCTCTGCCCTTGCCCAGCCCCAGTCTGGACTTGACTCAGCAGCCAATGGGATTTTCCTGCAGAGCAAAGGGTGTCATGCTACTCGATGGTTTCAGAGCCCTCCCGTAGCTTTCCATGGTTCTCTCAATAGAGTCCAGATGCCTTGCCACGGGCTACCAGTGTGTTCATCTGCCTCCTGCCTGGTCACCACCATGATCCACACCACTCTTTGCCTGGATCAGGCTTCTGCACACCTCTAGCCACCTGGCTGTGCTTTGAGCATTGCCAATCCATGTCCACTCTTGGGTGCTTTCTCTGGGACCATCCTCCTCCTGATAGAAGCTTCCCCTGTCTCTTCATCTGGGGCTCAGCGTAAATTTCACCTCCTCCAAAAGTCCTCCCTGATGACCCTTCTAAGAAGACCCTCTCCAAGTCCTCTCCAGCAAGTCATCCCGTTTAATTTACTTCACTTACTACTTTGAAGTTATCCTGTCTCTGGTCTTTTTCTTGCCCCACCAGAATGTCAGCCCTCGAAAGCAGAGCCCTCTCTTGTCTTGTCCATTGCCGAATGAATCCCTTGTGTCCAGCCTGGCAGGGCATGGCACACAGTAGGTGCTCAAACAATGTTTGTGGGAGGAAGGAATGCATGGTAGCGCCTTTCGACCATTTTTTCCCAGAGAGGTTGCGTCTCGATTTCAATGATCTGCTCTATCAGCGCTCTTTGCTGGAAGAAAAGTTGAATTTGAAGAATATTTGATACGATGGGTTTTTAAAGCTTGTGGTTTCTATCTATGCAAGTGACAGAAAGATTGGGGGAGGTTTGAACAGTGGAAAAGCCTTTTTGAGAGATGGAAATGTGTTAGAGCCACAGTCCAATCCAAAACCCACTTTGAATCCTTAATGCTTTGAGACAATTAAGGGAGCAAAAAGTGCCTACATAATTCTCATTTTTAAAACAGCAGTCTTAGGATTCCTAGCTTTGATGGTATTCGCAACTAATTAAGAAATCTTGACATTACTCAAGATAGATATAATGGAAATGGAGTCTCAGAGACTTTAGATATCTATAATAAGCTTCAAATCAAGTACTAGGAAAAGATTTTCCTGATCGAACAGTCGTCCTGAGGAAAACCAAGACATTCAAAACAAAGTGTCCTGAAACCATCCGATGGGGTTTTATTGCCTCTAAAAAGAATCATCTGTCTGCTTTTACGTTTGGAATTACTCACAGCCCTGCCCCCAAAATATGGTTATTGTATCAAGGGAGGCTGGGGCCCCCCTTGGGTTTGTAAATTGCTCATCTGCACTTGAAAAATTCCATCCAAGGAGTGGCAATTGGGGTTAGTACATCAATACCGTTGAGACACTCTCAGTGGGAAAAACCAGGGGGTGGTCTTAAAAAGTGATATGTTACATAATAGAAAGTGTGCATTCGAGTACCATCTCCTCCAGTATTTGGAACATAGTGGCTCAGAACGGGGGAGGGTTGGACATGCAAAGGGAGCACAGTCCTTGAGGGGGTGTGAGACTGGTGAGCAGTTGAAAAAAAAAAAAAAACCCTGGATAATTTTTGTATACCCACCTGGGGAATCATGACTCCCGCCCCCAATGCAGCCCCTTGAAATCGCTACACTTGTTGTTTTATTGAACTTACACTTGAAAAAGTGGATCTGACCAAAAGCAAATCAGTCATTCCCTGGTGCTAGGGGTGGGAGGGAATGGACTATAAATGGGTGCTGGGGGAACTTTCTGGTACAGTGGAAGTCTTCCAAAACTGAATAATAGTTGCACAATTATATAAATTTACTAAAACTTATCAAGCTGTACACTTAAAATGGGTGAGTTTTAAGGTATATAAATTAACCCTCCACAAAGCTGCTCGAAAATGTACCAACCCAAATGGAATGTATAGATGTAATATTTGGGACGGAGTGCCCAAACCAAGCTCCCCTTCTCCATCCCACTTCTCCAGCATTCTCCATGTTGCGTCTGCCAGGTGGCTGGGTGTCCGCCATCTTGGGCCACTTCTCTTACAACCTACAATGGACCTGTTCTACCTCCCTCGTATCTTTTAAATCTGCTTGTGTCTCCCCATCCGTGATGCCACTGCCTAGTTCAGGCTGTCATAGTTTCTCCTGAAAGGCTATCATCTCTTCATGATGCCGCTGACCTCACCTCCCAGTGCATCTAACCCTCTACCTGAAGGATGAATTCCTTCAATAGCTCCCCACGGTCCTTAGGATAACGCTCCAGCCTCTCAGTAGGGCACAGCTTAGAAGACCTCCCACGACCTAGTATCTGTTTATTTCTCCAGCCTTATCTCTTGGCAAACCAAACTCTAAGCCAAATTGACCTACTTATCTTTATCTATTCCCTGAAACAAGATAAGCTTTCTTTCCCTCCTTTGCTCACAAAGCCTTCTCTCCACCCACAATTACCACTCTGGCAGAGGCAGCTGGTTGCTTCCCAATACCTCCCCTTCTTCCTTTCTAACAACTCTAACTTCACTTGGGCATCCTGCCATAGAATTAAAGGCCTTGTTCTCTAGCATCTCTTGCAGCTATGTGGAACACTGTGATAAACTTTGATTCTCCTCAAGGAGAAGGCCTTCCTTCCTTCCCTTCCACTTTTTTGCTGTTGCCTGAAATGAAGATGTCATGGCTGGAGCTTCTGCAGCCATTCTGGACCAAGAGACCATAATAATAAGCAGCAATAAGCTAGAAGGACCTTGGGTTGAGAACTCCATACCACCTCTGGCTTTTGTTTATGGGTGAGAGATAAACTTCTGCCCATTCTAACTGTGATTTTCTTTAAATCTTTGTTATTTGTAGACAAACAAGGTCTTAACATATACAGCAGACGCTTTCAAGCACCATCTTGACTAACTGACCCATTTTTCTGTCCATCAACCTCTTTTTTTTCTAGTAACACTCAGACAAGGTGCCACCTCCTCTGGGAAGCCATCCCAGCCTCCCAAATGCAGGTCAGATGCCCTTCCTCAGGCTTCCAGAGCCCGTGGCATTGCTTCCCACCGTGGCACTGTTATGGATCAAATCTGTTTACATTTTGCCACCATTGCCAGATTCCCTGAAGGAGCACAGGGCCTGACACACGGGTTCTCAGTAAGCTTGTTGCATTAAAAAAAAAAAAAAAAAATTAACACCTAAGTAACCCAAGAGAAACAACAATGCTACAACTTTGAAAGGGAGCCAAGTGGGTGATCACTGTAGTTTCATATCAACTCCACCCTCTTGGATGCATTCGTAAATGACAGGTCTGAAAAGACTACACGTATTAATAATTGTCACAAAAACAATCCAAACTTCACTTGCAAATATTAAGAAATATGAATTGTGCTCTTGAATTTGTAAAAGGTTAGATAAATCAAAATCCTTATTTCAAAGAGCCTAAGGACAGGCTGCAAAATTTATAGACCGAAGAGGAAAATATCAGGATGAAAAGAGAAAAGAAGTGACCGCTTTAGGACAATAACTTGAGAAAACTCAGAATGGATATTCAGACAAGCTTATGGATTTAAAATAGATCCTTATCTAGTTACAGACACCACCTACCCGAAGACACACACTAGGCACACAAACCGGTGTGCCCGGCGGGATTTTTAGAACAACTTGTTGATTTCATAACCCAACCAACTATGGGAACCGAAGTGGGAACTCACCATCTTAAAGGCCAAGGAAACCCAAGTTGGGGTGGGGGAGCGAAAAGAATTAAAAATAAGAGCAATGATGACATTGTACTGAAGGCCAAATTAGAGTCAGTCTGGAGAGTGGAGGAAAGGAAACAATGTGGAAAAAGCACCAATTCTAAGAATTAAAATTGCCGGCTCAGAACTTGCTCTGTGTCACTATAAAAGCTTTGGAAGTCTCAGCTGTCCCAGCAGTGCTCACGGGTAACAGTGATCTCAGTTAGAAGTGCCTGTCGATACCAACTTGCAGTCGGATTATGTGGGAAAGAGGTTTTTCTTCCTTACAGAATGTCAGCCTCAATGTCAAGGACATGAGTGGATGCCTCACATGTACGCATATGCTGTGATATTTTAATGCGCCTAAACTCCTACAAAATCTAGAAGGCTTTGCAGCAGGGAACCGAACCCCAGGGAGGCTATTAGCAATTTAACATCTCATTTCTTGAGGGAATGTGAACGCCACATACTTCTGTACCCACGATGGCACTCTGGGCCACATTGGGCTCTGTGTATCCAATTAGTCACCCGGATTGACTGCTTTTCCTCCCTCCCCCAACCCTTTCCGATCTGTGACTGTGAGCGGCAGGGGGTCTCTCCCAGTGCTTGGTAAAAGCAGGTGCAAAGGTGTGACTGGAAAGCCTGTCTCCTAATAATACAGAGAAAGGGATTGAGGCACTAATCTCACATGTTCAGGAATTCAGAGTGGGCAATATTAAGCTCTAGCCTTAAGTTTCAAAGATTCCTTAGTCCTAGGAATATTTCCCTAAGGTGGGACAATGGTAAGAGTCACTTAGCTAACACTTGCTGCCGGTCCCCAACAATTGAAGACATCAGTTTTAAAAAGCAGGGAGAGATGGAGGAAGCCACATCAGGGTATGTATTTCACAAAAGCTCTAGAGGGGTGTCTTGAATCCTCCCGATTCTTGGGCTGTGACTGTTACTACTGCCAGGCTCATGTACAACCAGAAAGTCCAACACACTTGAACCACTTGCACTAATTAGGAAAAAATGCTTCAGCATCAGAGAAATGATTGAGGTTAAGTACCATATGCACATTTTTTTTTTTTAAAGAAACATTCCCTACAGGAGCATCTGGGTGGCTCAGTCAGTTAAGTATCTGCCTTGGGCTCATGTCATGACTTCAGGGTCCTGGGGTTGAGCCCCCCCCCCAACTTTGCTCAGTGGGGAGTCTTCTTCTCCCTCTGCCTCTCCCTCCATCCCCCTGCTGTGCTCTCTCACTTTGTCCCTCTGTCAAATAAATAAAACCTTTACAAAGAAAGAAACATTCCCTACACAGTGAAAAAGTTAGTTTGGATTAGAAGTCAGGGGTCTTGAGTTTTGAGTCCTAGCTCACCTGCTAATTAGCTAATTAGCACAGTGGCCTTGATCACAAAAAAAAGCATAATAGAACACAGGTGCAAGCCCGATCCGAATTATGCAAGTTTTAAACATTATATAGAATTTTCACAATGCTGCAGCCATTGTGAAATTGGCCTTTTTGTTCCAGATGAGGAAAGAGAACCGTGCAATTGCACAGCTAACCAGTGGTGGAGTTGGGGATTGAATATACCAGGATAGTTACACCTGCACGGGGAATGCAGGCCTTCCCAGCGCTCTACACCAGCCCACCAACTTTGCTGACCTTGGGTTCTCACCTGTTAGGTGAGGTTTTGACTTGGCCAGTCTCTGAGGTCAACTCCCGCTGTAAAACACTTGATTTCCAAATTCTTGGAATGAAGCAACTTCCCATTGCTAATTTGTGGGGCTCCTGAAAAGTTGTTTCAGATGTTATGATTTACAACGAACATAACTGTTGTTTGTAAATACACGCTTCTGAGATGCCAGAGTCCTCGAGAGGAGGCTGGTCTTCCTAACATCTTGCTCACACTATTAATCTGGTTGGTGAAACTTTTTCAGTGGAGGGGGAAAAAAAAAAAACACCACCACCATAAATTGTAGCCCCGCCTTGGCTGTAAGAGTGGTTCAACAAGCAGGGGCATCTCTTTGTAATTTGTAGAAATGCAAATTTCTACACCCTGCTCCAGACCTAATGAGCAGGACTCTGGGAGTGGGGCTCAGATGCAGAGTTTTTTTTTTTTTTTCTTTTTTAAAGATTTTATTTATTTATTTATTTGACAGAGAACACAAGTAGGCAGAGAGGCAGGCAGAGAGAGAGAGAGAAGCAGGCTCTGCACTGAGCAGAGAGCCCGATGCGGGGCTCAATCCCAGGACCCTGGGATCACGACCCGGGCTGAAGGCAGAGGCCTTAACCCGCTGAGCCACCCAGGCGCCCCCAGATGCTGAGTTTTGACAACCCCTCCCCACCCAGGGTCTTCCAATGCAAAAAAGTCGGGAGGCCTGGTGGCTGGTCTAGGATCGCTCATTTTCCACTTGAGTTGGTGAGATGCTCCTGCGTGTTGATTTGCAGGCTGGGCATACGTTGGTTTAAAAATTAAATACCAGTTTTCAAATAATAGTGCCTTTCTGGATGCCATCCCTTAGGGGAGGACGGGAAAGGAAGGGAAATTCTGGTAGACTTGGGGAGGCAGAAGGGTGGGGCTTGAGCAGTGAGGGACGCGGGAGGAGGGGGACTGGAAGCTGCCCGGCCTCACACTCCATCTGGTTGGAAACATCGCGCAGTGCCCCGAGCCGCAGGAGCCAGAGCCAATTACAAGTTTATATAATAGAATAAGTCTCCCCGGCCTCCCCGCCTCCCGGCCTCCGCCCCGCCCCTGCCGGCCTGGGGATGGGGGAGGGATCCAGGATGGAGGAGGTCTCTTCTGGGTTTACCACTGGGGGGGCCCGGGGCCCTGCGTGAGAATCTTCCCCGGGACCCGCTTTTGTGCTCTGGAAACGTCGGCGGCCTCGCGGACCTTCCTGGGAATCGGAGGAGGGCAGGGCGGGGAGGCGGAGCCCGCCCCCATCGGGCGCCCCCGAGCTAAAAAAGGACGTGTCTGGGTCGCGGCCTCCGCGCGGCCTCTCCGCGGCACGGTGCGAACCCGCTGGCGCTTACGTAACCGCTGCCCTGCACCGGGGACCGGGTGCCGCACTGAGTCACGGACAGCCGGGCGAGGGGTGAGGGGAGAGGGCCCGCCGCGCCCCGCCCACGTGACCCATCAGATGACGCGTTCTAAGTTTGCACGCGCTCATTTACCGGCAGGCTCAAGGCTTCTAATCTGCATCCACGATTAGTCATCCCCGAGTGACATCTGATATATGCGCAGGGCTCGCTCTGGGGACAGGGCAGCGTGGCGGCGGATGATGGAGGGGAGGAAAGACCGCTCCAGCCGCCTCCGATTCTTGCTGGAACCCGAGTTCATGCTGAGTCAAGGAAACCCCGAAAAGTGCCAGGAAAGACAAGTCCCTTTGTCTAGGCAAATCTTACATTCTTGGGGCTGGGAGCAGGGAGGCCAGGAAGGGGGAGGGGAGAGTGTTCGACGGGTGACTGGTAGGCCACAGGCCCTTGAACCACGCTTCGGATTTGGGGTATTGCTTTTAGAGGTGAAGTGTGCTCCTTTTCACGGGAATTACCCTTCACAGTTTCTCCCGTTTGGAGGGGGGCCAGCCCTGCCTCTCTCCCACCCAGGCTTTCAGAATCCCAGTGATGCCCATGAATGTTGGAGAACACAGGTGTCTTGGCTGCGGACTGATGCATCCCACGGTCAACACTAGGTGGGCTCCTACTACACCAGGTTTGGCGGAATGCAGAGTCATGGTCTTTGACCTTTGGAAAATCCGGTGTCAAGATTTGCCCAAAGCCTAAATTCTAGAGTCATCCCAGTAGAAATCAGCTGGGGGCTCAATCAGACTCCTGACCATACCTTGAGCAAGTCCTTGCTTTGCAAGCATGCTCACTCCAGCAAAGGCACAACTTAATTGCGAGGAAGGAAGAGGGGGAAAAAAAAAAAGAAAAGAAAGGAGACAAGGTGTTTCTTAACAGTTACAAAGTCGGGGAAAGGCCAACTTGTTGCTTTCACTGGCAACAGTTAACTCCAAAAGCAATTTCCTCACTTAAAAGAAAAACAAACCGAGCCGGGTGGTAGGTAGGCTTTTGAAAGGAGGAGCAGAGAGTTCGGTTTGGGGAAACCTGGCTTTGTTTACCTGCAGGGCCTTGTTAAGACACATTTGCCTTGAGATAAAAGGTTTTCTTTTGGGACAATCCCAAACTGACTTTGCCTGATTCAATTAAGCAAGGCCTAATGAAAGAGAATTCCAGCTTGGAGAGCCACATCATCTCACCAGGTGAGTTGTAAATACATTCTGACCAGGTTTAAGAGGCGAGCTCTTGAAAATTTAATCTATTTTAAAAATGCATATCCTTGCCACAAATTTTACAAATTGCTTTGAAGAAGATCGCTGTGCTGATTACATGCTGAGATAATTATTCTGTATCACCACTTAGGGAACAAGATTTTTTGATAAAGACTACACAGTGTCAGTCTTTGTTAATGACTTGGGAGGGGAAGGAGAGAATTCTCTACAGCTGGGTCTGGCTTCATTCTCTTGCCTGGGTTCTAAGAACACCTTTCTTTCAGACTTGGGGCAGTGGGAAGCTGGTAGAGGCTTGGTTCATGAGTTTTGAACCCTGTGGAGGAAGCTTTGCTCACCAGTCAAGTCCCTAGTCCCTGCTTGAAGGTGAGAATTGTGATCCAAACCTTTACCCGCTAGACTCCGAGATCAGGCTTGTCAGCTGTGAGCAGTACCCTACTTGTGCTGTACCCCGCTTTCCCTCCTCAAGGAGGGAAATCAGGGATAGAGAGCTGAGGGATCCCAGCAGTTAGGCAGCCTATGCCAGTGTGCTGGTTGATGGGTACTGATGTGGGGAGCCCTAGCTTGTCCCTCTGTTTTGGATAACATGCAGTCCAGGACCCACATATTTAGGTGTTCTGCCCCTCCCCACATCCTGTGCACAGCAGCTGTGGCTAATTTCTCACAGTCCTCTGTCCCACTGAGCCTGGATATGACCTCAGAATCCTTCTTAGCACAGCATTGCTGATCCTTTCCCTTGGCCGTTCTTTCGATAACTTAATAAATACTTATTAGCTTATCTTTCGATAGTTATCTTTTGATAACTTAATAAATACTTATTAGCAACCTATTATGCCAGCCACTGATTTGATTTAAAAACTAAGATAGATGTAGATAGATAAATAACTAGAGGGATGGAGAGTAAAAGCAATGCTATATGCTATAAAATAAATGGGACAGTGGTTAGTGACTGATTAGTGATTGGGAGGGGGAACTTCCCTCCCAATATTCCCTCCCAAGATATGATAGTCAGGGAGAGCTTTTTTGAGGAGATAACATGAGAATTAGTTATTTCAAGAGCAGGAGGGAAAGCTAGACAAAAGAACAGTGGGTGCAAAGGCCCTGAGGCAGGAATGATCTAGTATGGTCCAGGAGCTAGCCAAGGAGAGGAACCCAATGAATTGCCCTGGAAGCGGGTCCATGGCATTTGAAGAATTGTCTGTTTGTGATCCCTAGTCCTTGGTGATTGAGTTGAAGTGTGAGTTTGACCCACAGCTGTGTAGACTTGGCTATTCCTTACTGGTGAAGTTACAGTTGGATGGCATTTCATGGGCGACTTGAGTTTCAGTAGTATGGGTGTGTGGAAGCAATATGGGATCATGGCTACAAGAGTAGGCTCTCCTGTTATAAGATTCTGGTTCAGATTCCAGCTCCTCCTGGAGATGCTCTGACCACAGAAAAATTATTTCACATTTTCTAAATCTCACTTTTGGCTAAGACACCAAAGAGTTAATCCACCCAATTTAGCAATTTACCAATACCTTGGATTGAAGAGTATTTTTTTCTGAATATTTTAAATGAATATGAAGAATATTATTCAAAAATACATACCCTTATTTTACATCCAAAATATTTAGGAATATATTCAAGGACATATGTAGCTCATCAATATATCCTTCATAAATATTACTGTTTAATAACCAAATAGAGAAAGGCATATTAGAAAATAATCCCCTCCCCTACAAGACTATTTTCAGCAATAATCATATAATGAAACAAATAACAAAAATGGCCAGAAAGGAAATGCGGATACTTTCCTCATATTGAAAATTTCTTTAGGGCACCTGGCTGGCTCAGTCGGAAGAGTGCGCAACTCTTAATCTCAGGGTCATGAGTCTGAGCCCCACATTGGGTGTAGAGATTACTTAAATAAATAAAAAACAAGTCTCCTCACACTGAAGATTTGTTTGCACAATCTTGCAAAAAGAAGAAAAACATATTATTGTGCTATTACTCGTTTTATATCTATTTATAAAGATTAAACTTTGATCCTTAGGTCACGGTCTCCTATAATATTATTTTGTGTAAATAATTATTCAGTAACTCATAAGTGAATTTTAATAAAACCAAACTGTAAAAGGTCCGATCTGGGCAAGTACCTTATGGGACCACTGTCGTCATAATTTATTTTATGGATTTGTTCTTGAGTTTGAAGCAAACAACCATTGGAAAAGTACACGTTTCAATACTGAATTCAGTAAAATAGTTCATGTACGAACTATTGCACTCACCAATGAAGATTTCCCTTCTTGTTTTCGCGGTTTTAAATTTTAAAACAAACACTTGTGTAGTTACACAGACTGGCAGAAGTAAGGACCTCCAGTTCCGTGTCCGTCTTTATAATCCGTGTGCTATCAGTGTTTACTTTGAATCTACTGTTGAAAGACAGGTGTTTGTAGTAGCAAAGGGCTGGAAACACCAGCTGAGCCATGTCTCACTGTTACGTTACAATGACAAATTTATCTCAAAAGAAACCCTTGTAGCTGAGTTCATCTGCGGGGGACGGGCTGTAATTGGGAATTCTCTGAATTAACTTCCATGTAGAATACAATGTTTATTAAACGAATAAGAATGTGTTCGTTTGAAGCTTGCACCCATTATCTCTAAACTCAACAGTAATCTCCACGATTCTTTTAGAATGTAGACCCAAAAGCCTTTTGTGGAGGGGGAATGTATTTTATCACGGACATCATTTAGAACTGCCAGGATATGGCATTGTAAAGAAAAGATCAGCTTTTAGTTGGTTTTATTATTGCCTTTAAATTCTCTACAATGTACCCTTCCCACCACCTTGCCCTCAGCACACCACTGTGTTTAATAACGAGTGATATAATTACTCCTTATAATTATGATCCCTGTCACAACAGGTATCACAAGTCCTCAGAAGTAGTGGGTATCTGATCCAAAAAGATTTCACTGAAGAAGGGATCTTTAAAATATACATACATTGTGTATAATCCACAAACCACAAAATTCACCCTTGAAAGTGTACGATTTGGTGGTTTTAGTATTTGCACAGCGTTTCAGAACTATCATCTCTAATTTGGGAACATTTTCATCAACCCTAAAAGAAACCTCATGGTCATGAGTAGTCCCTTTGGGTTCCCCACTCTCCCAGCTCCTGGCAACCACGGACTTGCTTTGTGTGACCAGCTCTTGAGCGGAGCCCTGGTGGATGAGTAGACGTCGGTGTGTCCAGCAGCAAGGAGAGAGGAGCGGAGCATATCTGGAACGCAACAATTAGGGAGGGGACCGTAGGTCCGACACAGTCATTTCCGCCTGGTGCCCGTTCAGAAGACGCCGAGTGAAGGAATGAGCAAATTCATCTTCTCTTACCTTTTAAAACATCATAAAGGATTGTCTTCCTTTAAATATTTATAGCATGAAGTCAGACACGTGAGAGACATATAGGTATGCTCCCACAGTTATGGTGCAATCTTCCTGTTTGTTTTGCAGAAATCTGTTTGGACTTTTATACGAAGCAAACAGCTGAACTAAACTTGGAAATCAGCTGTAATTTATTTTCTTGGGAAACACTAACCCCAGACTTGTTAGAATTTCTTGTTGAGGTTTGACAGCATGGAGGATGGAAGTCAGACTAAGGATTTGGGGTTGGTGGAGATTGAAAACAAATTCTTTGTCATTTGAATTTCTTTCTGTTGACTTAAAAAAAACATTTCCTCAACTGAAATGTACTAGGGATGCCTGGGTGGCTCAGTTGGTTAAGCAGCTGCCTTTGGCTAGGGTCATGATCCCGGGGTCCTGGGATGGGGTCCTACATCAGGTTTCTTGCTCAACAAGGAGCCTGCTTCTCTCCCTCTGCTGCCACTCTGCCTGCTTGTGCTCTCTCTGACATAAATAAATAAATAAATAAAATCTAAAAAAAAAAAAAAAAAAAAAGAAATGTAGTAAATCCACTTGGTTCTCCTGGAAGGGTTGGGATAGACCTCATTTAGGGGGTCAGACCCAGACCAAAGGTCTCAGTCCTCCTGTTTCTAACTATTCCATCCCGTGTCCCCTACGATCACCTTTATTAGTTTCCCGTGTAGACTGCCAGTCTTGCTTATGCAAATATATGCAATCTTGTTTTTCCCCTTTCTTTTAAGCAAGGTAGCATATTGTTCCAGAAGTTGTTTTCTCCACTTACCATACTATGGAGAATTGAATATAAAAAGCCCTTCCTTTTTTTTAAAGAGTCTATTTTTAAGCCATCTCTGCACCCAACGTGGGACTTGAACCTACAACCCCAAGGTCAAGAGAGTCACACGCTTCACTGACAGCTTGCCAGGTGCCCCTGGTGTTTTGTTTTGTTTTTTTGTTTTGTTTTTGCTTGCTTGTTTGTTTGTTTAAATAGCTCTATGATAATCCATGGTTTAACCCCTTTGCTATTGATGGACCCCTGAAATATTTGTCCTTTTTTTTTCCTTGCATACGCTGTTATAGTGATGAACCTTGTTCTCCCATACTTACAAGATGTGCAACTGTGGGGAGGTTCCCAGAGCTAGGATTGCTGGGCAGTGGCAGAGCATTAATCATTTTGATAGGCTTTTGGGTACCAGATCCCCCCCTTATGAGTTGACCCATTTTGCATTTTACCCACAGCCTCGCCAGCAGGGTAGGTTCTCAAACTCGCAGGATTTTCCCACACTGATGGGTGAAACTTCCTACATCTGTATAGTTTTCATTAGCATCCTTTTCATTAAACATCTTTCATAAATGCTTTAAGGGTCATTTTTTGTCTGTGTGTGTGCATGTTCATGGTGATCTCTCTTTAAATCTTTTGCTTATTTTCTATTATATTTTTGGTTTTTTCATATTCTCAATCTCTAGGACCCCTGTACCTAAGAGGGAGGTATGAGTTGCAGATATTTTTCCCCCATTTGTTGTTTATCTCTTTGCTGTGCTATTTTTTCCTCCCCAGGTGCTTTTTATACTTATATAATAATTTTGTAACAGCTCTGGTTCTTTAAATCATAGGCAGGCCTTTTCTACACCAAGGTTTCAAAGGAAAAATTTTTTTTTAATTTTCTTCTTAGACTTTTATGATTTCATTTTTCACATTTTAATTTTGATCCACTTGGAGCTTATCCTATGCAATAGGAAGTAGGGACCCTGCTACACTTTTTTTGGAGGCTTATCCATTTATCTTAATACCATTTATTAAAATCTTAACATTACCTCCACAGCCATGAGATGCCCCTGTTATCAGAAATCAAATTCCTGTATGTCTCTGGGTCTGTTTCTGGATTTTCTATGCTTCCATTAGTATGTCTGGCTATCCAGCCATTCCCACACTATTTTAATTATTGAGGCTTTGCAGTATGTTTGATCTGGAGAGTTTCTATTCTCATCACACAAACCGTTTTCACAGTTTTTCTGCACAGGCTAACTTATTTGCTTTTCCCATCTAAATGTTAGAATCAGCTTGTCTAACGGCAGGATAAAGGAGTAGTTATCTTTTTCAGGCTTATATTAAATTTCTACTGGTTTTTTATTGATTCATTTCCCCCCCCAACTGCAGCTGTCTACACACTGAGGCTCTTTGTTTGCTCTGTTGATCCTTTTTTCCAGACCAAATCCATTCCTTGAGCCAGGTCTATATGAGCACCGTCCCCCACCCTCCATATTCTGTTCCAATATATCTGCCCAGCCTGTGGACACAGCCACTGTTCCTGCCGTGTTCCCGGCATCCCCTCCATCGCTGGCCACCTTTGGGCCTTTCCAATGTTGGGGAGTCAGACTCGGGGAAAGAAAATGAGAAAGGGGAGCTTCCTAATTGGCTTAGACTAGAAGGTTCTACTTCACAGATTTTTCCGCCTGCTAAACCCACCTTCCACCTGAATCAGGAAACAGAGCAAAGAGGCTCCTGGGAAGTTGGGAAGGCCAGTATCTCCTCCACATCACCAGTAAGACTGGGGAAAAAATGTTTCCCCCCTTTCTTAATAGAGCAATGATGATATATGATTTCAGGATGATTAGAAGAACTTAAACGGGGAATATGTGAAACCAGAATTATTATAAGGCCCTTGTGACAACGGGAATCTCAGATAGCTGTGGTTTTTTTTGTTGTTGTTTTTGATGTTACTCTTCTTTTTCCCTTTTTAGATACCTGCTTAGGCTCTGGACAAGATGACTCCCCAGGGATGGTGGCAGCTGGAAATCCAGGTAAGGAGCCCTTGATTGCAGACTTTGTTTGGGTTTTCTTTGATTTGTCATGCATAGTCACTGCCCCAACAAGCAATTCTCATAAGCCTTTGCAGGCAGGAGCTGGTTACCTTCACCTCTCCATCCCCCAAACTAGCAGAGCGCTCAGGGCTCAACCAGTCCCTCCTTTGATTGATCTGTAGACGTCAATGCATTTTAGGCAGGCATTTGCTTGAATTAGAAAGAATCCCGTCAGTAATCCTGTTTATGAGAGTCCCTGTGGTCTGTTACTTGCTGACTTAGTTCAGAAACTTCTGCTAAAAACATGTCCTGCGCCTGCAGCTATCAATTAGCTCATGTTCTGGCAGATTCTCCGATGTCTGTGACATCACCTCCACCTGACGGCAATGCCTTCTCTTTAGAGAGATTGCCACATCCCTCCACCTCCCCTCAAATCCTGTTTTCGGAATTGTGTGATGCTTGAGTCCTTCCTGGGAGTGGTCGGCTCCGAGAATTTGGGCCAGCTGCCAAAGCCTTTCTGCCTGATGGGGCAGGGATCCATGGGCGCCAGGAACGTGGGACAGGTGTTTTGCTCTCACCTAGGGAGACCGGATGTTCTGTGGCAGGGAAGACATCATAATCACCGCTTGTAATTTCAGTGTTCTGAAATTCACATGGCTTCAAAGTCCCACCAGCCTGGTGCTCAGGGCACCTCTTCCCCTCCAGGAAATGGGGGGATGCTCGAGGGTGAGCAGGACAAGGTAAACAGGTAAAGAGGCCAGCCACATGGCTCTCTTTTGCCTTTTGCAGGCAAGAGGATGAAACAGCTGACATCTGTTTAGGGCGTGGGAATCCCACTATACTGGAAGCCTCTGATAAAGTAAACCAAAACATTTCATTAAAATTCATTTCCTTTTCTCACATCTTACTGAAAACAGAAAAATATTTCAACCTTGGCATAGCCACTGAATTATTCATCTGAAAATTAAAAACAAAAAAACAAATCAAAACTTTGACGCAACACAGACTGGATCCCCTTGCCCTTTGCTCCTTGCCATCCCCTTCCTCTGAAACGAGGCTGGGGTCCTGGTTTCGCACTGTGACCAGTGCCAAGGAGGGGGGCATAGTCTTTCTTGTCCTCTCATGGGAGCGATGCCTGAACATGGATCCCAGTCACCAAGGATGACTCCCATGTGGCCGTGAACCCTGGACCTGTGGAATTTGCAGGGTGGGGCATGGGGAGCCCAGACAGGGCCACACCAGGGAGGTGCAGGCACTAGCTCAGAGAATGCCTCTCGTCGCTCTCTGAAGGAGGCCCGGAGGAAAGCTTGGGGCTTGCCCATAATTCCCCTGCCAGCTGACAGCTCCCAGACAGGACTTCTCTGCTGCCTTTGACCTCTGTTCTCCCTGGAGGCTAAGGCTGAGAGAGAAACCTCTGTACCTGGGCTGCTCACTCCTATAGCACAGGGAGTGGGGCAGTTAGGGACCGACAATGGTCCTCCGCAGGCCCTCTCTTGGGTTATCCATTTGGGACTTCTCTTCCATGTCAAGGTTGCCTTTGCTGTTCATTTTAGTGAGATAGCATTTACCAGCCAGTCTGAGGGAGGAGACTTTTGACTGCGTTTCCCCCCCAGGTGGCATCATTGTCCTCTGCCTTCCTCGGATCTCTGTCAGCACCCCTAAATACCCCACCTTCCACTGCCCTCCCCCGGAAGCAGGGAGCTTCCTTCATGAGCCCTGGGTCTATGGTGACCATGTCTTCTGAACCCCAACTAACACACATGGGTATGAGAACTCTTGGGGTTCTCAGGGAAGTGAATGTTTGAAAATGGGGCTGTCCCAGGAGGCTGGTGGCTCTGTGCCCCATGCTTGGGTGGCCCGGGAGCCTTCCAGCAATGGACTTCCTTTCTGGATATGGGTCAGACTAGTTATATGGCTTGTCATCCTGTTTAGTTTTCTAAGTTTCTGTCTCATGAGATTCTCTTATTTCAGTTAGCAGAAAATATTTTGGAAATAAGGGTCAAGACTTCTTCCACTGATGGTCCAGACACACCAGAAGTTCTGAGTTAACCAGACGGTTGTGATGCAGAAAGCCATAAGCACACAGCCTCAAGAGGAGGGGTGCTGTTTCTGGCAAATATACCACCCCTCCCTGCAAAGAGAAATGGTCCAGTTATGCAGTGGGACTGTCAACATTAATCAGATGATCCAGTAAGTACTCAACTCAGTTTCATTTTATGGCACAAATAAAGCCAAAGGGGAGGCGAGAGTTTCTAGCTTCCCCTAAAATGCTCACTCACTGGCTGTAAACAGTCTTATGGGTAGAGGATTCTTCAAGCGAATGTGTGATCCACGCCATGGGTGTTGGCAGCCGTGACCAGGGTTTCAGAGGGAGAGAGCTGGGGCCGCAGGGGGAAGCAGATGGGCAGATGGAGGCAGGGGAGCAGGGGTGAGCCTGGAACCAGGAAAGCAGAGGTGGGGGTGGAGCTGAGGGCAGGGCTCAGCTGAGGATGCTGGGTCTGGAGGCTTGGAGCAAAGCTTGACTTTGAGACTTGACAGTAAGCTGGAGGCACAGAGCGGGTATGTTCGCTTGCTCAGGCCACCATGACACAGTGCCGTAGCTCAGGGCCTGGGGGTCGGGGCTTGACCAACAGACAATTATTGTTACACGGTTCTGGAGGCTAGAAGTCCAAGATCGAGGTGTTGGGTGGTTTGGTTCCTCCTAAGGGCCTTGAAGGGCATCTGTTCCAGGCTCAGCCCCTCCTCCAACTTCTGGTGGTTTTCCTACCATCTTTGGTGCTCCTTGGCTTGTAGACACATCCCCCTCATCTCTGCCTTCACGTTCACGTGGCACTCTCCCTATGTCTCAATTTCCCTTTTTTCTAAGGACACAAGTCATATTGGAGTAGGGTCCCACCTGGTACAGTCCAAGGTGGGACCCTGCTCCAGTAGGACCTCCTCTTAACTAATTACATCTGCAAAGACCCTATTTCCCATTAAGGTCACATTCATAGGTACTGGGGTTAAGACTTCACCGTGTGAGGGGACACAGTTCAACCTGTAGCACTAGGTGTAGAGGAGGGAAACAAGCATGAATGGGGCCTTGGGTAGGGTCTCAGGCAGGAATAAGGAACATGGAGGTTCTTTGGGGGCTGGAGGATCAAGGAAACAAAAGAGTGATTGAGTTATGGATGAAGGCAGAGCCTATCCTCAGTCCCGGAGGTGGCTTAAAGGTTCAGGCATACTCCAGGACAGGTGGTGCTCATTTGCATGGAGAGAACTCCAGCCAGGGAGGAGTAGCCCCGGCCCAGGAGGAGTAGCCCCGGCCCAGGAGGAGTAGCCCCAGCCAGGGAGGAGTAGCCCCAGTCAGGGAGGAGTAGCCCTCAGGGCTGCCCCCAACTGGGGACCCAGCCATGCCTCACTCCACAGTCCTGGCTACAGACTTTGTCTCGGGTCCCTACTGTTGTGGAAACCCCGGGGTTCTCTTTGCTCCCTGGAAACTTAGTGGCTGTGCAAAATGAATCTTTATCCAGGCTCTTGGTGAGCCTTGTTTCCCAATGTCCATTCTCCTGTTGCTCCATAACAGTAAAGTCCCTGATTTTTACCCAGGCGTCTGAGCCTCTGGAATAAAAACTACATTTTCCAGCCTCCCTTGTAGCTTTGTCCCCATGTGACTAATTTCTGACCAATGGGAAACCAGCAGAGATCTCAGGGCAAATTTTATGCTTTGGTGAAACTTTTGCTTCAGGAATCCCTCCTTTCTTCTCTTTCTTTTCTTTCCCCTCTTCTCCCTCTCCCTCTCCCCTTCCCATAGCTCTCAATTATTAAGCCCTGAGTTTGAGCCTTTAAGCATTTTCAGGTATCAAGTCCTTTGTTTCTCACCATCTTATGAAGTCAGTGTTCTTGTCTCTGTTTTATAGATGAGGAAATTAAGGTGCATATCTGATTCATGCCCTTATTTCTCTGTTTTACTTTGTTCCTTTCTTTGGCTGATAGATTTAAAAAAAAAAAAATCCAAACTGCCCCAAGAGATTAGTTACTTAGGGAGTGATGACTTCTACTAAGGGTTTAGCTCCCTGGCTCTTCAGATAGGAAGCTAGATTGCAGCAGAGCTGGTCACTTTTTGATCAAGGGCCAGACCCTAAAGGTGATGTACCCAGGTGGAAGGAACCACAAGGATCCTGGGTGCCTGTAGCAAGGACTGCTTACCAGAGTGACTTGTTCTTCTTGAGCACTCCCTTGTAGCTTAGAATAGCTTCCAGCCAGGGGCACCTGGGTGGCTCAGTTGGTTAAGCATCCAACTCTTGATTTTGGCTCAGGTCATGATCTCAGTGTCGTGGGATTGAGCCCCATGTTGCTCTCCATGCTCAAAGGGAAGTCCGCTTGAGATTCTCTCTCTCCCTTTCCCCCTTACCCCTCAAAAATAATTTTTTTAAAAAGAGTAATTTCCAGCCAATGGAATTTGAATGGAATTCTGGATATGGCCTATTAGAGTCCATGCTCCCCACTCTGTGCTCTTTCCCCATCATCTGGCCATCTGTAGAGGAACGGTAGAACCACAAGATGGAAGGAACCCATATCGACGATCCTCTGAATACATTCCTTGAATAGATTTGTTTGTTTGTTTGTTTGTTTATTTGAGCCAACAAGAGTCTAGACCCACATGGAGGAAGGATGCCTGGTGACCAGGAACACTTTTGTTGGATTGTTAAATCACCAGGGAAATAGTTTTCATTGTGTTAAGACATTCACATCTAGGTCTTGCTTGTCACTGCAGCCAGTAGTGACTCTAAGATAGTCCTTAAGACCATTGTGGAACAAATTGGCCATATCAACCCACATGGGAAGGTCTATAGGAGAAAGATGCAAACCACATTCTTGCACTTGATGTGATTTCTATAATTTCTGTAATCCTGGTGTGCTAATTGAGATGGTCTGATAACGTAGGTTAATCTAACCTTGTAAGGGAGTGTGATCATTACCGTGGTCCCTCTAGATGTTCTCTGTGTTTGCTTTGTGCCCCCTGCTTTGTTCCAGTGTGTGTCTGACTGTGACCCTTGAGGTTTCCAACAATTTTATTTTTGTCAACTTTGAAATTCAGAGCCTCCAAAATACCACTTACCCCAAGGATGACCTTTGGCGCCTCCAGCCAAGGTTACTTCAGGTAACCAGCCCTCTTCCTAGAAGGGCTGGGCACCTAGACATGAAAAAATCCACACTAACCTGACAGATGACTCAATTAGCAAATGGGTGATGACTTACATTCAGTATCTATGATAGCAACCTTTCAGCTTGTGATCTTCCCAGTAGATTTTTTAAGAACTTAATCTCTGCAACTTTTTAGAACTCACTTGGCACATTTAGATTAAAAACAAACAAACAAACTAAAACACAGAAACTGATCTGTTTTACCAAGTCTTCAACATTCCAGATGGCTCAAAGGTGGTCTTGGCAATTGTAGCATGACTAGGACACTTGGCATGAGCCAAGGTATTGATTACATCCAGGCCTTAAAAATCCCAGCTTCCAAGAGTATAGAAAGGACTTTGGTGGTAGTAGCTTGGACTGAGCATTCCAGTGGCGTTACAACCCTGCAGTTAACACTTCATGCCATGGAGACAACTGTTAACCATCTCCTGTCTTCTGGACTGCCGCCACATTTAGACCTTACCCCTTGAGAAGTCTTTCTTCATGCATAAGTGGGAATAAATGCTTATGACTCTAGAAACCTCCCAGAAACCAGACATCATGGAACCCTGGAAGGGCTCTGAGTGTCCTTTTGTTCTCCAGGCCAGCCACTAGGGGGTTCATGAAGAGGTTTCGGACTGACTCAAGTTTGAATCTCAACTTTGTGAAGCTACTAGATATGGGAGTTTTTCCAAGTTGGTTCATTTCCCTGACACTTGGTTTCCTCATCTGCGAAACGGGGCATGTTCCTATCTTAAGAGGACTAGACATCTCAAATGTAAACCCTCTGTAAATGTAGTTATTTTGGGGAATGATGGAAGTCTTTTTGACCCAGAGTTCCGACTGTCTGGATGCTGCTCGGTCTTTATTCTCCTTCCCCCCTCTGGAAGCATGGGTCCCCCAGGGTCCCAGTCCTGCTACTTAATGAGTCATGTGGCTTGGCTGATTAATTGAATTTCTTTGAACTGTTTGCTCATCTTTAGCATGGGTATAGTAATAGTACCAGCCCCAAAGCAGTGTTGTAAGAATTAAGGGAGTTAAAATATGTGAGACACATAGAGCAGAGCTGGGCACATGGGAGTATCCATTAAGTTATTGTTATAGGAAGGGATTACTTATTGGTCATGTTGTCTTACCTTTGGGAATGAAAGCTCTTTGGGGCTTGAAGCCTTGTCTCTCTACCAACCACCCACAGCTATTTACTGTTAAATCTTGTCCTTTGGATGCTTAGTCCCTTCCTGTGGACTCACTGGTTGGCTGTTATTGCTGGGAAAGGGCAGGCTCTGAGCAATCTCTGGAGTGGTGAACCTTTGGCCACCCACTCAGCCTCTGAGCCATACATCCCATCTCTGAAGCAGATGGAGCCCTATAGCTGTGTCTGTAATCCTGGTCCATTTTGTTACCAGAAAGAAATGTTATTTCAAGTATAGAGAATGGTCTGTTCTTAAATGTTTGTCATCAACTGTTTGCATTGTAGGCTTCAGTGTGAGTATGTAGTACAAGTTTCTGGCTCTTCTGTCCCAAGCCAACATCCCAGGAAAAGGAGGGAGGAAACCATCCTGCTTGGGGTTCAGATAATACCATTGTCAGAGTCTCAGGTGATCTTAGTGACACCAGATGACCTGTGGTGCTCATCTCTACGCCCCACAGCATAGTCGATGCTCCGTGATGGTAGGTCTCCTTGCCCTGGTCCCCTACCCCTGCCTGGAGCCCACCCTCACCCCGCTGACTTCCAGGAAAGACCACTCTGGCATCCAGCTCTGAGCTGTCACAGACAGCATCCTCTTGGTCCAGCTGAGTGGTAGGATGCCATCCACTGGCCAGGGAGCATGTGAGCAGGACCCGGCTTGGCCTTCCCAGCAGAAGGGTCCAGCATTGGACCAGGAGGCTCCAGGATAGCTGTCTAGGCTCCTTCCCTGCTGCGGCTTCCTCTGGGCATGGGCAAGGTCATCACGGCGGGCGATCTGTAGTCACATTCACATCCACCATCCTGTAGGTAACAAGCATCTACAGCATCAGGAGCAGGGACTGCCTTCTGCTTTTCCTTGTGTGAGGGCTCACAACCCCCAGTCCCACATTCAGATGGTGTTTCCCCTTTATGGGCATTCCGCTTTCAGAGAAGGAAACAGGGCTGGAGCCCCACGTTGTGTTCTCAGTATGACGATGAAACATGTTCGCGCTCACGGTTTCCGATGAGCGCCTGGAGTCCCACGTTCTCAGGATTTGCCCTCTTCAGGAACTACTTGATTGCTGCTTATAAGTCAGAAATCCAGTTTGGTGGGTAGGTTCCCCCATCCTCGTTCTAGGCACTGGGAGTGCAAAGGACCCCGGGGGTTAGGAAACCACACAAGGAACAGCCACAACACGTATCATTAAATAAAAAAAATGTGACCAGCCTCAATTACAAGGGCTGTCGCCCATCCCTTGTCAACAGGCACCCAACCCTACTCGCAGGAACCCCGGGGTAGTGAATAGCAGCTTGTCTAGCTGAGGTGCTGGGGATTTTGTCAAAGCCCGCCTTAATGAGAAAGGCAGGCCCACCTACCATGAACTTTCTTCTATGGCTTCATTCTTCAGCAGTGCTCAAGTGTAAATAAACTTGTTTACCAAGATCTGAACGGTGATGTTAATGGAGTCTTATTTGTGCCATCACAATGACAAGTCATTTGTGCCCAGTTGAACCCAGACGAGTGGAAGAAATAACCGGAGAAATTGTCTTTCTGTTCTCAAGTTTCCAGACAGATGTCTTGGGCCAGAGTTAGCACCGTTGATATTCTCCTTTGCTTTTGATTGTGTGTCTGTAGTAGAGAAAAACCTTGTTACGGGGCCTAATGTGGTAAACAAAATTATACTGTAGGTAATGAGAAGTGAAATAAGCAGCATTGAGGAATGCACCAACGGGTGTAACCTTGGTGGCCAGTCTGTGGTTTTTATGAAATGAATGCGTGAACGCGTGGGCTCTAATTATTGCTTTCCATCGACAAAGTATGGTGAATATAGAGCAGGTGACAAGCCGACGCTGGCTGTGTCTCAAAGCAGCCTTAGAGAGAAATACAGAAATTCTTGTGCGCATGACATTACGTTAAGAAATTATTTGCAAAAAAACAGGCAGTTTTTAACACTGTCTTGGGTAGATCGGGTGGATGACTAATTTTGGTTTTGATGTTTGGTAGTGGGGATCTACAGCCTCTAGCGCGTGAGCCAAATCTGGCCCATTGCCTGCTTTTGTAAATAAAGCTTTATTGGGAAAAGGTTACGTCTGTGTTCGACTACTGCCTATCACTGCTTTCGAGCTGTCCCTGGGGGGCTGATGTGGGAAACAATCATTTCAGACAAGATCCACAGGCCGTGGGTGTGGTGATGACCAGATGGCGTGGGGAAAGAAAGAAAAATTAATGTATTCCCAGATAAGGGGGAGGAAGAAACAGTATATGCAGGGGAAATTGGGGCCTTCAATAAGGAGGTGGGTTCCAACGTGAAGAGGGGAAGAGAGGGCTCTGTGGGTTGTGATTCCGTTCTTTGATGAGAAGTCTTTTCAGAGTATAAATTTAAATGGAACTGCTTGGGTACAAAGAGAAATTACCATGTAGGTTTTTATGGAGGTATTAAACATTTTATCAACTCATGGGATCTCTGACTCACAAATAAATGGCCTTAGAATCAGAACTTCAGTAGAAGGAAACATCGCCTTGGAGACTCAAACATGGAAGGGAAGAATTCCCACTCCCCCCTTGCGAACGGGTGGGGGGTGGTGTTTAAAGCACTTGGCTTCTCTCACTTGGAAGGCTTTGGGTGAAGCATCCCCTAGGCTTGTACTGTTGCTGTAAATGGAGAGAAAAGGAACATGGAACATTTTTCTCAGGCTGGAGGCAATGATTGCCCAATAGGATTCATTAGAGGAGGGCCAGTACCTACTTGTTTAACAATTCTGTGTTTGGATTCAGTAGCCCAGTGGTCGTAAAGCAGGTGAGGGCCACAGGTTTTATAGGTGATGGGAATCTTTGAATCCCAAAGGTGGGGGTGTGGGATAGCTCTGGGTAGACACTTCATAATGTGACAAATAATACGGTAAGAACACGCTAGCCCGGATAACCCAATGTCTGGGCTGTCTCAGACAAAAAGGTGACTTCTAGTTCAAACAGTCCTAGTAAAACTTTTACTGCCACTTTCCTTTCCTGCTGTCTCACCGAAGAGGGTGCCCGCGCCCGCAGTCTGGTGATCACAGAACCACATGCTCAGCCACAACACAACAGGGGTAGTGGCTAACCCTTGTCAGGCCCTGCCTGGAGACCTTCCACAGACCATCCCCTTCCTTGAGCGCTCACAACCCCCTGAGGAGGCTCTAGGGTCATCCCCGTTTTATGGATGGAATATATAGGAAACTATATATTCCTATATGGAATATATAGGAAACTGAGGCACAGAGAGGCTAGGTAATTTGCCCATGGTCACACGGCTAGAATGTAGGGGAGCCAGGCAGCCAGTTCCAAGTCCAGGCTCTAAAAAAATATTTTAAAACAGGTACACAGAGTCGGGTTCATTATGATGTTGGTATGACACACTCTCTCATGCACATGTCCTCTTTTCCTTATGTAGTTAATAAAATTATAAATCGTTTAAAATACACACACACACACGTAGTCTTAGTTTGGGATCCCACAGAAGAAGCCCCTGAGACTGGGAAGTCCTCCTCCTTCCCCTCCTCCCTCTACCCCTCCCCCGCCTCCCCAGGTTTGTATTTAATTAACTTTCAGGGAGTTAACATACAGCATAACATTGGCTTCAGGTGTGCAGTACCGTGACGGAACACTTCCAGACCACGCCCACTGCTCATCACACATGCCCTCCTGAATCCCAACCCCTCACCCACCTCCCCTCTGCTAACCATCCGTTCGCTCTCTGGAGTTGAGTCTGTGTCTTGGTTTGCCTCTCTCTCTCCCTCTTTTTTCTTTTTTTTCCCCCCATTTTCTCATTTGTTTTGTTTCTTAAATTCCACATATGAGGGAAATCATATGGTATTTTTCTTTCTCTGATGGACTTATTTCACTTTGCTTAATACTTTCCAGCTCCATCCATGTTATTGCAAATGGCAAGATTTCATTTTTTTTTTTGGCTGAGTAATATTTCATTGTTTATATATAAAAATATATAGATAGATATCTATAATATCTATTAGATATCTAAATATCTAGTATTTATATCTATCTATTTATATCTATATATAGATATGCATATCTATATATATAGATCTATATATCGATATCACATCTTCTTTATCCAGTCACTAATCGATGGACACTTGGGCTCTTTCTGTAATTTGGTTATCGTAGATAATGCTGCTATAAACACTGGGGGGCATGTATCCCTTAAAATTAATATCTTTGTCTTCTTTGAGTAAATACCTAGTAGCGTGATTGTTGAACTGTAAGGTAGTTCTTTTGTTCATGTTTTTTTTTAAAGATTTTATTTATTTATTTGACAGAGATCACAAGTAGATGGAGAGGCAGGCAGAGAGAGAGAGAGAGAGAAGCAGGCTCCCTGCTGAGCAGAGAGCCCAATGCGGGACTTGATCCCAGGACTCTGAGATCATGACCTGAGCTGAAGGCAGCAACTTAACCCACTGAGCCACCCAGGCACCCTTTTGTTCATGTTTTGAGGAACCTCCGTACTGTTTTCCAGAGTGGCTGCAGCAGTCTGCATTTCCACCAGCAGTCAAGAAGGTTCTAAGGGGTATGTTCTTAAGGAGTAGCCATGAAGGGCAACTAGAGCTCGTTCCTGTGGGAAAACTGAAAAACACATGTGCCCTGAGATGACGGAGTAGGGACGTGGACACACCAGCTGCGGTCAGCCCCAGTGGTTCGCAGATCCTGGCAAAAGGTAGAAAAGCCTTCAGGGCTAGAGATGCACATCTTGGTGGTTGGAAGTCATCTGGGGCACATGAAAAATTTGGATACAAGGTAGTGATTCTGAGTCTTTGTTTTTATTTTTTTTTAAAGATTATTTATTTATTTAATTGAAACAGAGAGAGATCACAAGTAGGCAGAGAGGCAGGCAGAGAGAGAGAGGGGGAAGCAGGCTCCTTGCTGAGCAGAGAGCCCGATGCGGGACTCGATCCCAGGACCCTGAGACCATGACCTGAGCCAAAGGCATAGGCTTAACCCACTGAGCCACCCGGGTGCCCTGATTCTGAGTCATTAAAAAAAAAAATCATTGCCACCCCTGAGGAGACTTTTAAAGCAAATTTTCCTGAGTGCTCGCACCTCCATGAACTTTTAATACCACAAGTGTATCGCAAATATGTTAATGTACTGTGGCCCTTTGGGGGAGGGGTAGCAAACCATTAAAATATGCAATAATTAATGCCCCCTATATTACTCAGTGTTCTTCAGAACCAATAGGACATAGGTGTGTGTGTAACTTGATTCTTATACATATCTACCTATACTCATATAAATAAGTATATGAATATATTTCAGTGTTTTCATATTTTCAAAACATATGTAAAATAAGGAAGGGGGCCATGTGATCATGGAGAGGTACAGTTGGCAGGTTGCAGGCCCAGGAGAGCCCACGGTGTAACCTCCAATCCAAAGGCCAGCCAGGTTCAAGACTCAGTGAGAGCTATGTTTTAATTGGAGTCTGAAGCGAGGAAAGCACCACTGTCCCAGCTCCCCGCGGTGGGGCAGGAGGAAGTCCCTCTCGCTCCTGGAGTGTCTGCCTTTTTGTTCTCTTCAGGCCTTCAACGGACTGGGTGGGACTCACCCCTTTTAGGGAGGCTCTCTGCTTTATGGCCTTACCCATTCAAATGTTCATCTTATCCAGAAACACCCTGGAAGACCCAGAATAATGCTTGACCAAATGTCTGGGCACCTCATGACCTGATCAAGTTGAAACATAAAATTAAGCATCACATTCCCCATCACTTTACCACCGGTAGCACATTTTGGGGAGGATATGGCCCCTGTCGGAGGATGCGCAGTCCCAGTGACTAGGGCACAGAGCAGACTGCAGACCGCATCTAGCCTTTTTTTTTTTTTTTAATTTTTTGACAGATAGAGATCACAAGTAGGCAGAGAGGCAGGCAGAGAGAGAGAGGAGGAAGCAGGCTCCCTGCCAAGCAGAGATCCCGATGCGGGGCTCGATCCCAGGACCCTGAGATCATGACCTGAGCCAAAGGCAGAGGCTTTAACCCACTGAGCCATCCAGGCACCCCAGCATCTGGCCTTTTTGTACACCAGGTCCACACCACCCAGCTCTAGGGGCTCTGTCCCTGCTCCCTGAAGCACCCCCGACCATTGGTGCTGAGGTGCTGAATCCACGGGAAAAGACGAGAAGACCACCTCATTTCATTCTTCTCGGCTAAGGGGTCCTGGAGCAAGAGAGAAAGTGATGGGAGAGGGTAGGACAGACTCGGAGGAAACGATGAACTTTGAGAATCCACCACAGAGGAAATGAAGGTCTGGTTTTCATTATTTTCCAGGATTTCTATGCAGTTTCGCTTTCCCCAAAAGGAGCCCCGGCACAAAACAATTAGGCCCCGCCGTGGTATTTCACTGCTGTTGAAATCAGCTCCTAGAGAGGATGTGAACATCTCTCTCCGTGCGTGAGCCCCACCGCAGTCTCAATGAGAGGCTAAGTTCTCATGTTCCTGAGTTGAAAAGCAGTCGAACAGATGGTGGCTGACACCTTTCTCAGGAATCCTGGAAACCCACCAGTCTATCCACTGAGGTATGAAAAAGAGAAAAAGGGACCAAAAAAAAAAAATGTGGTGTAGAGAAATAAATGACTAGAGTGGGTGAGCCCAAGAGGAGACCCTGCTGCCTGGTGTGTTGGAGGGGCGCGCTCTGCTGTAAGCCAGGAGTTTGAGAGTTTGGGAGCTGGGGTTGGGGGGAGCAGAGAGGAGGGCCTGCTCTCTCTCTTTCCAAGATGGGACCCTACTGCTCCAGTCAGGGGGCTGAGATCCAATAGCATCCCGACCAAGCCTCTTCCCAGGGGATACTCCTTCCCCCAAAGATTCTGAAGTCGAGCTGAGTGAACCATTCCAAATGTGTACACTTGTCTTAAAAGAACAGAATTTCATCCAGGTTCTACATGGAAGCTTAGCGTGTGAAAACTGGATCAGAGAAAATGTGAAGAGAAGGAAAGAGAAAGCCATGCAAGATGGCGCACCTACTTTTCCCGTGAGAGAGGACAACTTACTACGAACCTATTATCTGGACTTGAGCACTGAAGAGCTAGCAAGGAGGCTTTTTTGGCTGTTTCCTTGATAGGATAAGAGAAGGAAATCTAAGCAAAGAATGTCTTTTGGGGGAGGGCTGGGGGTTGAGGGAAAATGATGGCTTTAAGCCATACCTTGGTAAGGTGTATATACTTGCTTTTCTGCCTAATGATTTCAGATTTTTTTTAAATAAATGGGAGCAATATTTGTGGGATATAATCCAAGACACTATGCCACATTCTCTCCCCTTTTATTGAACTTGAGATGTAATGTCTACATTACCTTTGTCCTGACAGAGACTCGTTGTTCAGCCTCAGTGACAATTTCGTTGCCAACCAGGTAACACTTAGTACCAATTAAACCACTCTAGCAGAATTGCTCTGCTTTTCCAGGTCTAACAAATTTAAGTCATTATAGAAATCATTGCAGGAAATCAAATATAGGAGAGAATCCTAGAATATGGAGCACATCATATCATTGTTTTAGGGCTAGAATCTAAAAGAGTATTAAGCCAAATCAATCCCTTCACTTTACAGATGTAGAAACTGCATCCAAAGAGGATGGAGGTTAGCAGCTGGCTGGGGACAGACTGGTGGTCAGTAGAACCCACATTTCCTACCTCAGGGAAGACCTGCTTACCCCCTTGTAACACAGAAGAAGAAAACTACCCACAGGTTCACTGAAAAAGCCCACTCAATGGGACCCAAGACCATAGGTTGGCATTTTAGAAAATTTAAGATGGGAAATTTGTTCACACTGTGAGAAGGGAAAAGGGACTAAAAATGGTGGCATACGGAGTTAGCCTTCATCTGCCTCATTACAAAAAATGTCCAGTGGGGTCATGAGAAAGATTTTCAGATATCTCCATGCCAAAGCCCCCCAAAGAACACATTCAAATCCCATGAAGATCAGGAGTAAAGGTTTTGCTTCGTGTCACAACAACAACAACAAAAGGGCTTTCTATGCACAGGGAAGTGACACGGTTGTCCCCAGTAAAGTCCAGCTGCAGAAGTGCAGAAATGGAGGAAAGCAAGGGGACGTGCGCCGGCTGAGATCTCCTGTAGCAAAGGGAAGACTGGAGTTGGCAGGACTGAAGATTCTGACTATAGATCTGTTTACGGGAGTGGGTTTTGAAAGAATCATAGGACCCCTGGGTAGGCAGAAACCAAATTCAAAAAGGGATGCATCATACAATCTTTTGGGATATAGAAAAAAATTTTGATGCTTTGCTTTTATTTTTATATTAAAAATAAGGAATAGGGGCACCTGGGTGACTCTTGATTTCTGCTTGGGTCGTGTTCTTGAGGTCATGGGATCGTTGGGCTCTGCGCACGGAACATGGTGCCTACTTGGGATTCTCTCTCTCCCTCTCCCTTTGCCCCTCCTGCCCACAGATAAATAAATAAATCTTTTCTTTAAAGTAAGGGATAAATTAACTTTTATGAGTATCTAATAAGTGGACAGCACTGCACATGACAGTACCTAGTTGTTGGTAAACTAATTCTGTCAAAAAGGACAAGGGGGTCTTCTGGATGTGTTAGTGATAAGCTATTTGGACTAATGCTCCTTACTGTCATTTTCACACCTAAAAATGCTAGATAAAAATAGATTTTAAAACAACCTCCTTAAAATATCAAGGAATTGGCAGCAAAATTAGGAATTATAAGGTAATTGAAAATTGATGGAGAAGTCAGAAGCCTGAAAATCTTTGTTCCTAGGGTGTTTGCTCATCTAGGCACATAAGAAGTATTAAATTTTAGTCCTTTGGGCCATGAAGACCAGAAATCAAGCCATTGTAGACCCTTCCTCAAGTAAACTGGGACCCCAAAGTGTTGTTCTCTCAAGTTATGCATGATCCGGAGAGAACCCCCCTTGCGTGGATTTGCAGCCCAAAGTAACATCATGTAGGAGGACTGGAATCCTGATAGCTGTGAATTTCATTTGAAAGAACCTCACATGACAGTGCTTTGAGGTACTCAGTGGAAACAAATGCAAATTCTCTTCTAAGGAATGCCCCTTTGTCCAGATTTCAAATTATTCCTACAAATATTTTTTTTAAAGATTTTATTTATTTATTTGACAGACAGAGATCACAAGTAGGCAGAGAGGCAGGCCGAGAGAGAGGGAGAAGCAGGCTCCCTGCTGAGCAGAGAGCCCAATGCGGAGCTCAATCCCAGGACCCTGAGATCATGACCAGAGCCGAGGCAGAGGCTTAACCCACTGAGCCACCCAGGCGCCCCACCTACAAATAATTTTTAATGACTCTCAAAAAGCAGCATGCAACTAAAAATAATCTAGCACGTAGGAAAATAGTCACTGTGAAGGAGAACAATCGGAAACAACATATAATGGAAACATCCAAAGACTTCTTACACTGGCATTGTCAAACACAGATCATAAAGCAAGTATCCCTCCTGTATTTAAAGATTATAGACATATATTTTCTATATATTTATATATACATACAAATATACACACACATATAGGTATACACACATACACACATATACATATATACATATATGGAACAGGAAACTATAAAAAGTGACAGAGAAAATGTGAAAAAGAACTAGATAAAGTTTTTACAAATGAAAAGTACAAGATTTGTAATGAAGAACTCAATGGATACATATAAAAACAGAGTATACACAGCCAAAGAAAGAATTTAATTCAGTGAAAGATATGTTTGAGGAGATTTTCCAGAATATAGCCCAAGGGACAAAAAGATGGAAAATACAGAATAGAGGTTACAAAATATGGAAGATAAACTAAAAAGGTCTATTATCCCTTTAAGCAGAGTCCCTGAAGGAGAGACTAGAGACAGGTATTTGACCACAGAATGGCTGCAATTTCAATAATGAATCATTCCATAATGAGGTCAATGATGAATTTCAAGCATAAAAGAAACGCAAGCCTGAATACATCCTAGTGAAACCGCAACACAGGAAAAACAAATAAAAAGTTATACAAGAAGCCACGGTAAAAAGATAGCCTGGGGTCACAGACTCAGAGCTGGCTTATCAACTGTGACAGGGGAAGTCATGATAGTTGAGTGACACTGGGAGCACCTGGGTGGCTCAGTCCTTTCAGTGTCCGACTCTTGGTTTCCGCTCAGGTCATGATCTCAGGGTTGTGAGATGGAGCCCCATGTCCGGCTCTACGCTCGCATGGAGTCTCAAGATTCTCTCCCTCTCTCTCAGGCCTTCCCCCCACTCTCTCCACCTCTCTCTTATAAATAAATAAATTTTGGAAAATATTTTTTTAAAAAGGTGAATGACAGGGGCGTCTGTGTGGCTCAGTTGGTTGAGCAACTGCCTTCGGCTCAGGTCATGATCCTGGATTTCCAGGATCGAGTCCCACAACGGGCTCCCAGCTCCTTGGGGAGTCTGCTTCTCCCTCTGACCTCCTCCTTTCTCATGCTCTCTCTCACTCATTCTCCCTCAAATAAATAAATAAAATCTTTAAAAAAAAAAAGGTGAATGACACCTCCAACTGGAGAAACAAAATGGCTGCCAACCTAGGGTTCTGCCCAGAAAGCCAACTGAGGGCAGCAGTTGAAGTAGGAGGAGCCATTATTGGGTGAGTACAAGAGTCCTGAACTCTTAAAACTGTATCTATGGCTTTCTTCTAGGACATCACTCCAGACCTAGGGGAAAGTGCTCAGAGGGGAATTTAAGTTGAGCCAGGTAAGGACCACATAGATGAGGAAAAGAGGAGGTCCAGACTGGAAATAAGAGAAGGGACCTGGGCCAGGAAATTTTAGAATGCAAGCCATCTGATGTTTGACATCACATAAAAACAACCGAAGAGGGGGATTTTGATGTTGAAAATTTTTCCCAAATCCTGAGTCTTAGCTATAACAAAATTCCATCAACTGGGTGGCTTATAACCAACAGGAATTTACTTCTCACTGCTCTGCAGAGCAGGATGTCAGTAGACTGCTGACTTCCTCCTATGTCCTCAAACAACAGAAGCGGTGAGGGAGATCTCTGGGGTGTCTCTTCTAAGACCACTGATCTCATTTGTGGGGGCAGAACCCTCAAGACCTAATCTACCAAAGACCCCACCACATTGGAGGTTAGGATTTCAACCCACAAAATTTGGGGGAGGTGACACAGACATTCTAAGGCACCCTGATTCATTTTAAACTCAGGAAAGTGAATTTCATCCAAATTGTAGCAATAGAAAAGCCACTGAAGTAAAAATCTCTACAAAGCTGGGGTTTAAAAAGAAAAAGGAATAAAAACATTACAAACACAAAAAAAGGCATGCCCACAAGATAAAAGCATAATCTCCTATTTCAAAACAAGCTAAAGATTTTCAGAAAACAATAAAAGATATGGAAATACATCCAGAAGTATAAAAACTTCAGAAATAAGGTGACATACATAATTAAGAAATAATTCGAAATAAAAGAAAAACATTTCAGAAGTGAAGAGTAAAGTGGAAAGAATATGGGAATAGTAGTGCAGAGTAGTTGGCAATAAAAAGTAGTTGAAAAAAAGAACAAGTTTGCAAATGAAGAAAGGAAGAAGGGATTAAAAAGTATTTGGGAGAAAGTTACAAAAGTTAAAGATAACAATGAAGACAAATATATGGGTAATAGAAGACCTTTAGGAGCAAACCAAGCAAGGAAGAAAATGAATACTAGGGAGTATAATCCAAGAAAACTTGCCTAAAATCAGAGGGGGAAAAAGGATTTGAAATTACACATCAAAAGAGGAAGGACATCGTCTAAGTTGAAAGTTACTAACTGAAAGTTACTAACATCTAGAGATATCCTACTATAATTACTGGACTTCCAAGAAAAAAAGATAAATTATTTGAGCATCCAAAAGAAGAAGAATGGAACTTGCAAGAAAAGAATCCTACAGCTTTTTGACAGAGTAAGTATGCCGGGGGTGGGGGGCGGGGAGTAGTTATGGGCTGAAGAAATTGTGCTCCAGGATTGGAACTTCAAATATTAAAACAAACTGTTAATATGCAAGATCTCAGGGAATATTGTTCCCAGGAGACCTTTGTGAGAAACATACTAGAGAGGAAGCATCAGACAACTGAATGACCCTCCTTGATATGAGGGCAGATGGCGAGGATTAAGTTTATAGTAACCTGTACAACTAAAACTGAATGATGGCTTAAAGTGGGTGAGCAGAACACTGGAACGGCCATATGCTTTGACAATTTATAGTACACCTCCTAGAAGATGGAGAGAAGATGTGGAGAGCATATGCAAAAGAGTTATTTTAATGTTTTAAATAATCGTATTGGTAGTACATTGGAATTTTGGGGTTTTGGCAGTATTCTTCCTCCAAGTCTTTTGTGTCTGTGATGTGGGATAAGACAAATTACTAATTATGGGCAGTTCTGATTATACGATCCCGTGTGTTCTTGAGAACCAGCATTCATGGTGTAGAAGTAAGGAATTACAGGTGTAGCACAGAAGAACTTAAATGAAATCTGGGTAGCATATAATTTCGATTAGAAGAGCCAGTGTTGACCTGTGAGATATCTGATTCTTTTTTTTTTTTAAGATTTTTTTTAATGTATTTATTTGACAGAGAGAAATCAGAAGTAGATGGAGAGGCAGGCAGAGAGAGAGAGAGAGGGAAGCAGGCTCCCCGCTGAGCAGAGAGCCCGACACGGGACTCGATCCCAGGACCCTGAGATCATGACCTGAGCCGAAGGCAGCGGCTTAACCCACTGAGCCACCCAGGCGCCCCGAGATATCTGATTCTTAAATATATGTCTGTATAAGTGAGTTACAAGACATGAAAGTCATGAAATGAATGATACACACCACAATTACAAAAACTCAATTATGTGTGTGTGTATGCACATGCGCGTGTGCACCTGCATTCATTCAGCTCCACTGAAAAGAAAACAAGGACGAACCTGCCAACACAGAACGATGAGTATTCTTCTAAGTGTTGAGACAGGTGGCCCTGAAATATTTATTTCCCCTACAAGGAACCAGGACTTCTTGAAAAAATGACTGAATCCAGGTCTGGTGCAGGATATGCACGAGGACCCAGGAACCAACCTGAATGTGGACTCCCGCAGGGACGATCTGAGCTGTAGTAAAAATGTTTAAATGCACGAGTTTATAATAACACTGAAAAAAATAATTGGTCACCTTCAGAGGATGATCAGGAAGCACAGAAACTTATCTTGAAAACTACTGAATAAAGGAAAAAACTCCAACATTTATTCTTTCTATAAAACCTGTACTTCTGGGTGACCAGATGGTAGACAGAGAAGCGTCTTTTTATAACAACTATTGAATAACAACAACAGGGATAGGATATCACCACTTTGCAGCCCCCAGTGAATTCACAGATTTAGGCATTAAGGATCAATGACCATTAACATTAAAAAAAAAAATGACAACTGGATATTATGGACCTCCTATGGTCTTGCCAAAGGGATCGAATCTAAATCCAATCCGGCTTCTGGATCCAGCTGCCCAATTTTCTGGAAATTGAGAGGGTTGCTACCACGAGGATGTGATTTTAAAAGTCTAGGCTGTGGGAAATGAAACCACTCATCATACTCTCCAGTTTCTTCGAGGCATAAACTGTAAGGGGGGGAAAAAAAAAAGACTGGAAAGAGAACTTATAGATGAAAAGATCAAAAAGAAATATCAAAAAAGAGTTTTCATGGGCAGGGCAACACTATAGTGTCTGGGGAATGCACATTTGGTTGATAAAACTAGTTTTCCAAGAAATTCAAGGAGATGACAAGTATAGAAACCAAAGTAGTGGTTACTTAAGGGGTGTGGAGAGAGAAGGATATAAAAGTGCTTCTGGGGGTGTCCAGCAAAAGTTTATTCCTGACCCGCACGGTGGTAATGTTAAAATATTTCATGAGGCCATGCATTTGATTCGTGTGACTTTCAACTTTTTGGGTTTTATTTCGCAATAAATAGTGTTTTAAAATAGAGTGAGTACATAATAATGTTGTGTACGTTTCAGAGAGGGGCAAGTGGAGTTTAAGGTCTTTATATCATCTGGGAAGAGGGTAAAGGTCCTACTGGACTTTTGACTTTAATATTCATGTTGTAGTTTCCAGAATAATGATGATAGGAATAGATGTAGATTATAGAACAAATCAACGTAGTAGAAGAAAAAAAAATGGAGTAATAAAAATAATGCCAAAGGAACCAGGAAAGGAAGTGAGGGACAGGTGTGTTATGGGTCACTGATACGTTGTTGAAGTCCTAAAAGCCAGTACCCACGAATGAGATAAGGTCCTTGTAGACGTCGTTAGGTTAAGATGGGGTCATGCCGAAGTAAGATGGGCTCTAGGCCAACATGGCTGTGTCCTTATTAAAGCAGAAGAAACCCAGACCCAGAGGGAGCAGCTCACATGATGGCAAAGGCAGAGATTAGAGCCATGCAGCTGCAAGTCCAAAGATTCCAAGCTGCCACCACAAGTTAGGAAGAGGCAAGGAAGTTTCCACCCAGTCTCAGAGGGACCATGGCCCTGCCTGCTTCTGGCTTCTGGGGCTGTGAGAGAATAGGTTTCTGTTGTTTTAAGCCACCCAGTTTGTGGTACGTTGTTACGGCAGCGTGATGGTTACTTTTATGTATCAATGTGACAGGGGCAGGCAGCGCCCAGATAGTTGGTCAGACCTTCCTCTGAGTGTTTGCATCAGGGTGTTTCTGTGTGAGATGAATATTTGAACTGGTGCATCGTTGGAGCAGACGCCCCAGTAGGGGTGGGCCTCACCCAATCTGTTGAAGAGGAGAATGGAAGAAAACACTGGGCAAGAAAGAATTCTTTCTCTCTGCCTGTCTTTGAGCTGGGACATCAGTTCTCCATGGCCTACATTTGGAATCAGACTAGAACTTACACCATCAAGGCTCCTGGCTTGCCAACCTGCTGACTGCATATCTTGGTCTTGTCAGTCTCCATAATTGCATGAGCCCATTCCTTGTAGTAAACACAAATATAAGCAAATCCTTTTGGTTCTTTAAAAAAAAAAAAAAAAAAAAAAAGAACCCAGAAAATACAGGCAGCCCTAGGGAACTAACGTAAAGTAGCGCCATCGGAAAGCACAAAATAAGATGCCAAATTTAGCACAAATATATCATAAAATATAAATGGTTAAAAGTTTCTGTGAACCAACAAAGATATAGTCAGACTTTTTTTCTTTTAATTTCAACTGTATGCTGCTTTCAAGAAAAACATCTAAAACAGAGGACCACCAAAAAATTGAAATTAAAATAACCAGAGGAAGCTGATGTGGCTCTATTAATGGCAGAAAACATATTCTATCCTACTGTCTTCTTGAAGATAAGATGATCACTTTATAGTAATTCAAAAATTCAAAAAACTGAATTCACCAGAAAGATACAATTTTTTAAATTTTTTTAGAGATACTAATTTTTTTTAAAGATACAATTTTTTATACACTTAATCTTATGTTCCCAAATATAAAAGTAAAAATGCACAAATTTTACAGAGAAAGAGACAAACATTCCATCAAAGTGGGAAATTTTTAACAAGAGGGATAAGCAGCTTAAAATGCTTCTGGAATATATTAAAAGGTGACAGTATATACTATAATATTATGTAAACACAAGTAAATTAAAGAAATTTGTAGAACCGATTTCCCCCTCCCTTAGTATGAGTTCTTAGCCACATTGCAAGATAAATACAGTGATGTGATAATGAGATCAGAAAATACATTGTGTTATAGTTTCCAAGAATAACCTTTTATTTACTTTTTTAAAGATTTTACTTATTTGACAGAAAGAGAGATCACGAGTAGGCAGGAGGCAGGCAGAGAGAGAGGGGCAAGCGGCTCCCTGCTGAGCAGAGAGCCCAGTGCAGGGCTCGATTGATCCCAGGACCCTGAGATCATGACCTGAGCCGAAGGCAGAGGCTTAACCCACTGAACCACCCAGGTGCCCGAAGAATAACCTTTTAAATAAGGGCTTATATCTAGTGTCCTTAATAATGAACATCACCTTAAGTGTGCACTACACCCGGAGACCCTTGCTAATGCTAATATGAAGCCATTATGATTTGTTTGACACCTGAAACTTACACCCACTTTCCAGGAAATGGTGCTGGAACAACTGGATATTCACATCTGTGCCCTACCTCAAAAAATTAAAGCCAGAGAGATCCTAGACCTAAATATAAATGCTAAACCCAGAAAGTGTAAAACAATAAAACATAGAAAAATATCCTCCTGACCTAGAAATGGACAGATTTCTTAAATAGGACACAATAGGCTATGCATGAAATAAATTAATTGGTAAATTGGATTTCATCAAAATTTAAAATTTCCCATCAAAAGACACCATGAAGAAAGAAAAGAGGCAGAGTGGGAGAAAATATTTGTACTATACCCTGAAAAGAAATCAGATCCATAATACATAAAGTACTCTTCCAAATCAATAAGAAAAAGATAACCAAGTTTCTAAGTTTTAAGAAAGGGGCACAATATGTGCATAAGCATTTCACAAAAGATCTCCAAATGATCAATAAATATGCATGCCATTATTATTCATCAAGGAAATGCAAGTTAAAACCGCAATGTGGTATCAATAGACAGCAGTAAGAGTGGTTAATATTTAGAAGACCAAGGTCAAGTGTTAGCAGGGATTAAAACAACTGAACTCTCATCTATTTTTGGTGAAATTGTAAACAGGAAAGCGGTTTGGTGATTTCTAAAAAAATTAAACATACAGCTACTCTATGAAACTTGCATAAGAATGCTTACAGCAACTTTATTTATAATTTCTCCAAACTGGAAACGATCCAAAGGTCCGCCAGTAGGAGAATGGATAAATAAACTGCGGTTTATTCATATATTTGTACATCAGAATAATACTACACAGCAGAGACAAAGAATGAAGTATGGATATCTGCAACTTAGATTCATCTCAAAGACACCAGGCAAAAGAAGGTAGATACAGAAGATGTATGATTCAATTTATATAAGGTTTCAAGAACAGGCTAAACTAATCCGTGGTGGTAAAGATCAGATTAAGGTTTACCACTTTCCACCAGTTCAAGTTTCCCCAACAAGGGGAACACAGTGGAGCTTTCTGAGGCTCAGGATATGTGCTATATCTTGATCTGGGTCACAGTTACACAATGAAATACGTAAATAAAAATTCATTGTGCTGTATACCGAAGACTCATGCGTTTTAGTGAATGAAAACAAACAAATATCTAGAATGGGAAGATAAGCTTTTACAATGTTCTCAGCAATCTTTAATGAGACCGTCTAAACTTAAATATTTCATTAGTTGTAATGATAAAGTTTAGATGCCTCTTCTAAGATTTTTGGTGCAAAAAATTAAAATTCACATATTGTTTCTGAATTTTTATCCTTCTGTCACATAAAAAAGAGCAGAAATAATACAGAGAAAAAGTAAAGACAAACTAAAATGCATTCATTTGTCAGCAAATACTGCTGAAAGACAGAACGTAGTGCTGAAGATTTGAAATTATGAGTATTTGTAAAATATGCAGTATGGGACATTTGCGATACAGTTCAATGAAAGTATGGTGGTATTTTACACATATCAATTTATGATATTTGCTAAATTTCATTTCAGTGATGAAAACATAAAGAATTTTGTTGTTTAGAAGCTATTAAAGGAAAGATACAGCAGACAGATTCTCAATAGTATATACATTTATTAAAGATGACATTTTGTGGGAAAAGGGTAGATGGAACCACAGCAGGGATGGATGGCTGCACTGACTGCAATTTTTAATAGAAGTTGCAGGGTCAGGTTTCAGAGCGAGCACTGTAAATGAAGACCATTCACTGCATCACTCCCAGGCAAAGCAATGCCTGAGAAAAACTCAAAGGCAAAAGTATACAAAATGATACAAGGTGTCATCAGTGCAGTTAATTTCATGAAAACCAGAAGTTCAAAGCCTAGTCCAATTTATACACCCTTCTAATTCCAGGTGGTGACCTTAAGAAACAGATGTCTTTTTTGACAAAAAGAAAAATACTCCAAGTTTTTTTTTTTTGACCTTTTCTTAGATGACAAGTGGCTTTCAATAATACAGTATAGAGGAGGTAAAATTGGAGAAAGAAACAGATTACATCCTCACCTTCCAGTCAAGGTGCTGCTTGGAACAATGAATTACAATATACTTTGAAAGAAACATGCTACAGAGAGATCCTTTTGAAACAGATGTTTTTAAATATTTCCAACATGACACAGTTTTAATTCGGTTATAAAAACAGATACATTGTGGTCACAATAAACTCCTCTAGGTACATATTTTAAGATTCGAAACAAAATATTTCTTTTCCAAATGAAATGTTTAGTTGGGTTTTGTGCCCAATTATTAAAAATATAAAACTGCATTGTTAAATGGTTGTAGAGCTTCAGTTCTGCAAAATGAGAAAGGTTCTGGAGGTTGGTTGCAGAACAAGGTAAATGTACTTAAAATTACTGAATTGGGCACTTAAAAGTGGCTAAGATGGTGAATTTTATGCTGTGTGTAGTTTATCACAATTCAAACTATAAAACTGGGACACTTTCCAATTCAGTTTTAAGAATAACTGATTAACATCAAAGCAGATATAGAAGTACTAACCACATTTCATAAAATTTTTTTGATCGGTTGATAAGTGGGAATGGAAAATAAGAGTCATGATTCATTATGACCAATGATGCCTGTCTGCTGTTGGAACCAGACATCTTTTAGAATTATCTGACACCCTCAACAGTTATTAAAACCAAGTCTTCAAGTAAATTCAAAACCAGGCTTTGACATTACAATATTGCAAAATGGTAAACCAATACAACAAATAACAGAAAATTTTAAATGTGTATCACTTTCAAATATGGGTAGTTTCTTCAAACACGTTTATCTATTGCTCACCCTTTGAAAAGTCCATTTTGTGATTTTTTTATTATAGGCACAGTCATTACGATTACAGTAGAACATGATGCACATCTGAATAAACAAATGCACGGGTACAGAGAGGCTGCACACTCACAGTATTTTTCTGATGGGGGTGCTCAGTCGAAACACTCCAAGCCCCTCACTGGTCAGTCACTTACTGACCTCCTCCTTAGATTTCTTCCTCCATATCCCTCCAGGCGCTTGGCTAGCTGATGCTTAAATGAGCCAAGGGCCAAGGAATGGCTATATTCCAGTAGCCCAGGGGATCTTAGAAAGCCCTGGAAGTTTCTCTTTTGTACCAAACCAAAACCTGCCTCCTGGAACTTCTGCTAATCGGTTCTTGTCCCTGACCCTAGAGCCCAGGAAAGGCTGGCTCTTACTTGGTTGGAGTGCCCTCCAATGGGCCTGCAGACCATGTCTTTACCCTCAGACTGGTCTTCTTAGAGTGGATTCTCATTTTCGGTTGTCCAACATCCCACTTCATTCCTAACAGCGCCAAGCCTCTTCCAGTGCATTCCCTGAGTGGCCTCTTTTTAGGAGGGGATGACCACCACCCAGAGGCGGGGTCTCTCTGTGCAGGCTTGGCACAGCTAGGGAGCATGCGTGTGATGTCCCAGCACTTTGGATCTTGAGCAAGGGACACAAAGATATGGGACAGTAGGAGCACGTGTCTTTCCCTAAGGATCCTTCTGATGGGCTTGTGTGTCTTTGCATGACACCAGCCCCTACAGACATATCTCCAAGTCCCTGTTCCCATCTCAGTAAATAGCATCATGTATGGAAAAAACCTAGGAGTCGTTCTTGAGTTTTTCCCTTTACACTCATTCATTCATACTGTCAGCTCCACCAGCAAAGAATGTCTTTGGTCTGGCCCGTCTTTCTTCCTACTGTCCCATCATTGCTGGGACCTCCCAACCCATCATTGCTGGGACCTCCCCAACAGCCTCGCATCTGGGCTTCCTCCTGAGGCCTCTACAATCTATCCTCCACGCAATAGTGGCCACACCGGCCTCTGCCCGCCACTGGGGGCGCTCTTCCCCTACATTCGCATGGCCCCTCCCTCTCTTCATTTAGACTTCTCTGCTGGCTGCTTTGGAAGGATAGGCCTATCCCCCCAACTAAAATAGAACCCTCGCACTCTCCATATCCTGGGCCTCCCTTCTCTCTTCTTCGTGAGCTCTCCCACGACTTGTTATGGCTACTGCTTGTCTTCCCGTCGAGGATGTCAGGCCCGTGAAAGGAGGCACAGGGCCTTGCTCACTGTTCCATCCACAGCCCTGGAATGTTTCTTGGCACACAGCAGGCATACAGTAAATGTTCGGGAATGAAAGAGTGGACGATTCCTGCCTGTTGGGCCATCTGGGTTCCTGCCCATTTCTCAAGCCTGGGCTTTCAACCTAGGATGGGTTTCTGAGCTCAGAGAACCTTCCAGTAAATGCCCTTCCTATCTGAGCTTGTTAGAGCTCCCTTTTGTCACTCACTCTCATGAGCCCTAATTGATAGACCTTTTAAAAGCAAACACCCTCATTTCTCCCAGGTGCTCATCATAACTGTCTCATCGTCATACTGTCTCATCAGGTCAACAGGAGTGGGGCCAGCGAGGGTCTGCCGTGGCCTTGGCAGAAGTGTGGGAAGATACAGGGAGGGGGAGGCAGACAGCGGGAGTCCATGGACTTGAATTCCTGTCCCCTCCAACACAGCCACTAGCTCCCTGGGCTCAGCTAGCATCCCACCTCTCACCCAGACCCCCACGAGAACCTCCTACCCAATCTTGTCTTGCCACTCTGGCCCCCTCTGAATCATTCTCCACACTGCAGCCAGAAGGACCTTCCTAAATCATGAGCCCAACATGTCATCCACCTCCTGAGGGCCTTTTCCAGCTTCACAGAGCTCTCTCTGCGCAGTAGAAGTTCTGTCTGGCCCATGTGGCTAGGTCACAACTAGGTCAGCTATCTGAACGCCTCCTAATTCTGTGCTCCCTCCAGCCTCTGCACCTTTGCACATTCTGTTCCCTCTGGCCCACCTTCTTTATCCTTAACTCCAATATCAGGTAGTGGAGCAGACATGGTCAGTGCCCACCAAGTCCTGGGGCTTTGGTGGAGGGGTCCCTCCCTCAAGCAGCAGCTTCTCTGTCTGTGTGTCCTCTCTGGCTGCAGCCCAACATTCTGCAAGGTCGGAAGTGCCTGGGCAGGTGGGGGATTGGGGGACACTCACCTTTCACCCAAAGAGGGATAGAAGTTGGTGATGAAGACCCAGCTTCCACCACTACTCAGTGGTGGGACATTTGTCATCTACAGGGTCTCTCAAGAGTCTCCTCAGCGAGACTGAGCTCCATCTGTCCGCAGTGGTCAGAGTTTCACCAGTCTGTCCTTTATTGTCATTCTTCCCCATGTCACTCCCTTTCTGCATCCACACTTCGGAAGAATTACTCGCCTCCAAACCCGGTCACAGGGGCAGCTTGTGGGGGAACCAGGCAAAAACAGATCGCTCCCCTATCATACACATTACAGCCCAAGTTACCTCTCCTCCACGACCCCCTGTGTCATTTGAACTAATAAGCTTTATGATTGCTCAGTTCAATGTCCACCTTTCCAAAGGACCAAAGGTACTGAGGGCCACATCCTGTCTTCTTGCTCCGCACAGAAGGCTCAGTCCCCAGCACTTGGCCTGGCACCTGATAAATAAATACTCAGGAACTACAGGATAACTGAAAACATGAGTTACCTGGGCGCGGGACAAAATCTAGTCTTACCCTCTTCCCCTCTGCATGACTTGGGGCAGTGACAGCTCCAGTTCCCTCTGGAGAAAACAAAGCTACAATGTTGGCCTCTCCGGCTCCTAGAGGACGAAGAGAAATCAGGCATGAAAGAACTCAGTCTACATGCTCAGTAGTTGGCCACCAAGGTCAGTGTCCTAAAGTCTATGACAGACCTGCACAGGAGGGACGCTGGAGGAGCAAAGGGACTCCTCGGGCCCAGAGAGCCAACAGAGACCAACAGAAGGGAGGGCACGTTCTGGAGCTACGAAGACCTGTTCAGGTTGGTTTTACCTGCTCCCTACTCACGGGATGGGGCTTGACATCAGTGTGTCTTTGGAGAGATGGACACCCTTGATTGACATCAAGGACAATTTCATGTTGAGTGCCCTCCTCTAAGTGGGATCCTATTTCCACCCTAGTGATGGAGACAAGGCAGGATGGAGCATGGGCACGAGGCCCCCGCGGGGGCATATGGGTGCTGACAGCCACACCCCCCGAGAGGAGAGGGGGAGCTTGCCCATGTCCCATCCCCACTCTTGGGTGCCCAGCAGCACCTCCTGAATACAGGACATGGTTCCCTCGCAAATGTAACAGCGGGAAAGCAGCTCTTTGGAATCTGTCCAGGGAATGTTCTCAAGCCTTGGCTGTTCGAGAAGCGACTGAAGGTCCATGACATCTAATAATTTGCCAGTTTGCCAACTGGATTTGAGTCGCCTCAGATTGGTGCGAGGAACCAAGCATCATACAGCTTGTGACCAGACCGAGTCAACAGCCTGGCATCAACCCAGTGTGGATTTGTAACATTTTATTTATAGTTGTGTGGGAGGTAACTCTCCTTAATGGTCCATAGAGATCATGAGTTCAGGAAGTTTAGTAGGACTTTACTGCTTTTGTACGTTAATTTATATATCAATATAATAGTACATGTATACATATATCTACTATTATGTATATTTGTATGTATTGTATTGTCATGGCATTTTGTTATATATTAATTATGTTTAATTATCATACATTGGTTATTGTGAAAGCATTTTGCTATAGAAGGACACTGAAGATTTCTAAAGATCTTCAGACACAATCCTAATGACATCAAGGTTTTAACCCTATCATTTACAAATCAGCTAGCCTGCCTTGAAACAGGGGAATCCTAGGTCCCATATGAACTGGCAACATTTCTAGTTACCTCTCCCCTGCCTGCTTGACTAGTGAAGATCCTTTGCTGCAAAAACGTTCACCATTCAGGTTTTTTTCTTCACCATCTTTCTGATGGATGGTGCTACATAGTCAGGTAAGAGAGAACATCTGTTATTCTTGGCCTACCCGGCATCCCTAGCCTCTTTTAATAAAAGAAACCATGGTTTTTCTTTTAGGGATCCAAGTTTTTCTAGGTCTGATCAATGAGGGCCAAAATGGGTCAGTGAGAGAGCCAATCTGAGAATAAAGCCAATGTGTAGGAAGTTCAAGCTGAGATATAAAGAAGACCAAATCCAGATAATATCATGAGCCCTGGATCAAGCCAGGCCTGAAGCCTTCCTCTTTGTATTATCAGTTTCATGAGCCAACTATATCTCTTTTTGCTTAACTCAGTTTGGATTGGATTTCTGTCTTTTGCAAAAACAGAAAGGGTCCTAACCAGTACTTAGAGCCATCTCTGCCCTGCCCTGAAAAGGGTTCCAAGAGGCTTTGGGAATTTGGGCAGATGACTATCAGGAGACCTAAAGGTGAATGGTTCTTATATCTACAGGTCTAATCAGCCCTGCATGACTGTCTTCCACAGCCACCCCAAAGACATAGGGATAGTAGCAATTATTCATATCAAGGAGCCAGCTGGAACTTCTGTTCCTATAACAACCCTTCAGTTCAGCATATAGGACTGTTTATGATCTCTTCTTCCCTTCCAGGCTGCCCATAATCAAAAGGATACTGAATGAGACAGATTCTGGCCCTCCCCCATACTAGCTATATGACTTCAGGTCATTTGCTTTACCTGATTCGGAGTTCCCTGTACATGCAAGAACTTTATCTACGTCCTAGTTTTTTCATAAGGATTCAAGTGTGTACCTAAAGAGCCTGAAGTACTCTGGCCCCTCTAGCTGGCACTCAAAAAGAAGTAGCTAATGATGATACTCACCAGACACTCATTGATCCCTTTCTGGGTGCCAGGCTCTGGCCTAAGGGTTTTACAACCATTATTTCATTTAATCCCACCCCCAAAGCACCCTGAGAGGTGTGCCCTAATGTGCTCCCCATGGGCCACTGTTTTAAATCATCCAATCCTCCCAACAGCTGGAGCGTGGACATTAAGGAGTGTGGCCAAGGCTGGGTAACTCTTGCCCAGGCTGCGCTGCAGGAAGATGAGAGGGGTGGGGGGTGAGGGGGGTGGGGCTGGGGCGGCTGCACACCACTCCCCCTGGAAACAGGGCAGTCCCTGAGATGATGAGACATTAAGGACTCAGTTTTAACTTTCCCTCCCAGAAAGACCCTTCCCCTCCCAGAAAGACTGTGCTGTGGATTCCAGGGGACCTCGATGCAGTCAGAGAACAGAATCCAAGCAACTGCATGGAACCAAATCAAGACTTGGTGAGTTTTACTGTGGGAAGCACTGCAGGAGGAAACGCAGAGTGAGGGTCAGAGGACCCAGTGGCTGGTTTGCCAGCCTATCTGGGCAGGGACAAGGCAGCAGTCATGGCTGTCACATTTCTGATTCTTCTAAGGACCCCCTCTTGCTCCTGTAATGAGGACTTGAACTCTGGATGTCAAGGCAAACCCAGACAGTGCTCATTCTCCTTGAACCTGGGGACCAATAAAACAATGACTGGAAAGGAATACTCTACAAGAGAGCCTTGCTGTAATTTTTCTACAGAAATATACCGTGTAGCAAGCTACTAAGTAAATTCTTGGAAACCTGGAAACCCCCCAAAATTGGAAGAAGCAACTTTCTCTTTTCTCTCTCTCTCTCTCTCTCTCTCTCTCTCTTTTTTTTTTTTTTTTTTTTTTTACAATTTCATGAAAAGGGAGATAAAGAAAAAACACATCTCTTGGATTTAACTTGATTCACACAAACTTTCTTTAAAAAAAAAGGGGGGGAAAGAAAAAAGAAAACCTGGCGCCAGTTCATCTAAGCATAAAACTGTCACTCCAGTAACTCTTTAAAAAGTTGCCTATCATTGCGTGCCTTGGGAAATTAATTTATCTCCAGATGAGGAAACCCGAAACTGGTTCTTCAGAGTGAAAATTACTGCCCCCTTCTCCCCAGGAAGCAGATGGCATGAACAATGGGAAGGGGCAGAGTTGCAGGTGAGATGCTCAGCCAAACCAAAGGGCCCCTATGACTTGCTTAAAATAGAAAATATTAGTTAGCAACAGCCACCCCCACTCCCCACCCCACCCTGGCCCCGGGCGCCCCTCTTTGGAGCCCTCAGTGGACCAACAAGTACTCTGCAGCATCCTGCCCCATCCTCCAGCCCCTCTGGAGACATGCAAGAGCCCCTAAGGCAGTTAAAAGCAGAAGGTAATGCCCCCCTGGTTCCCCTGATCTCGGGTGTCCTCCCCACATCTGGGGAGCAAATCCAACCACCACACTCACCCCACAGGTGGTAGCTTTTGCTCGGTTCTGCTGAAGACATTCGAATAGGGTTCTCTTTAAAGGTCTTTGGAGAACGGTACCTATCCCAGGAGCTTTACTCGGAGGAACCACGGGCGAGGTCACTACGCTCCTCGTTAGGGGCCAAGCCTTGGCTTTGAGGTGTGGAGGACCGCGGTTCGAATCCCAGCTCTGTCCGCGTGACCTTAACCTCGGGGAGCTACGTGTAAAATGGCGAGAGTGATTTCTGTCTTGCTGATCTGCTGCGAGGATCAGCACTAAGGGGGAGCAAGGGCCGGCCTGCACGTGGTTGGTGCTCAGCACCCTCCCCCCCGCTGCCCCTGCTCCGGCCGAGGGAGGCAGGTGGCTCGTCCCACCTCACCGGCTCACCTGGGAAGCGGGCGGAGGGCGGGGAGCGGAGGAGGGGGTGGGGCGAGGAAAGAAAGGAGCCTCCGGGCTGGCACTGAACTTCACCTAGTCCCTGGTCGCTGTTCCTCGGGGGACGTGCCTGCCGGCTGCCGGGGGGACCCCGAAACCGACGCCCGCGTCCGCCCGCGCGCGAGCAAACGGGTCACATGAAGCCCGCGCGGCAAAGTCACACCCTCCGCCGCAGAAGCCGATTTTCCCATTTCCAAGGCTTGACTATCGCCTTAAAAAAAAAAGGCGTCGCAGTCCTCTCCTCGCGCTCGTCCCCCTCCGCCGCCGCCGCAGCCCGGCCTCCGGGCACCACCCCACCCCCGCGCCCCTCCCGGCGCGCACACAAAAGAAGACCCCGAGACGGAGGTGCCGGAGCCTGCGGGGCTTGTTTACCACTTCGGGCGCCTCCACCAGGCGCTGCCCGACGCCGCCACCTACCGGCGGGAGACGGCGCCGCAGCCGGGTGCGGGCCAGCAACTGCGGGCCGATGACCCAACGCCGCAGGCATCTGAGGATAACCTTTCCCCTTTCTTTCCAAGACCAAATAAGGGGGCTCTTCCCTCTGCGTGCCGGGCCTGTGGCGGTTAGGCCAAGGGGCGTGGAAAGGAGGATCCGGGAACGAGGCTGACAGTCGGCAAAACAACCGACCACATTGTTCCCGCGGCGGCCGGCCTCCTCCCTCCCCCGGCGGGCACGGCCGGTGCCCAGGCGGGGCGCTCCCTGCTGCCGCGGATGCGGGGAGCCGGGCAGGCGAACGGACAGGGCCGCTGTCCGGGGTCCCTCCCCCGCTCCCCGAGCCCCATCGGCAGCACCGCCAAGCCCCCCCACGCCGCCAGAAGTGGAGCGCAGGGTGGCCGCGGGCTTCTGCTCCCCCTTTGCAGCGCGCCCTCCGTGGCCCACTGGGCTGCAGAGCGGGGCGGGGGTCGTCGCAGCCCGAGGGGAGCCGGGCCCGGCCGCCAGGCCTCGGAACCCTGGCATCAGCCCCGGGGGAGGGAGTCACTGGTGGCTGACAGTGTTTTGTAACCACAGAAACTGAGATTTGACCTATATTTTCAAATATGGCCCCAACTCTAGTTTTCCTTCTAGAAATCAAAGTGAGAGAGTCTGACCCGACTTGCTATTAATTTTCATCCGGCTTTGTGTTCCAAGATGCCACCCAGAAGTTTGGGCAAGTCCAGCGATCTCGCTGGCGCAGGAGGTGGGGGGTGGGGTGGGGTGCAGAAGCCTTGTGAGGGTCTCCGGTGTCCTGTGGGCCAGGAAGCAGGGGCTGTCCTCTCTCAGGGCCTCCTACCAACCGCAGGTCCTCCTGCCCACCCATGGTGGACCATAGTTATCAAGATTTAGATATGTTTACCGTTTGGCTGTTTCATTATACTTCAAGTTTTATCCGAAATCGGTAATGGGGAGTCTGTATTCAGATGATGGTCACAGCCCTGCTTGCGACTCCAACAACACTTGGCCTGAATTGAGCATTTAATGTGTGCTGGAAACTGTTATAAATGCTTTGCAGACATCTACTCACAACATCCCTATGCCGTGACTATTATTAATAACCTCATTTTATAGAGGAAGAACCTGCCCTCAGTGGTAGGGTTTTTCCACTGACGCTCACCCAGCCAGGGAGTCAAAGCGCCAGGATTTATGCTTGGACGGTGGGGCTCCAGAGTCCGTGCCCTTGACCGCAACACTAAATGTTTATCAATGGGGATTTTATTCATTTAGAGTGCATCCGTATAATGGAATACTCTCCAGCCACTTAAATGGTGATGTAGATTGGGAATAATTGGCATGGAAAAATGTCCATGACATATTGTTGAGTGAAAACAGCTGGTTACACGAGAGCGTGCACAACAGGATCCTGCAGCTGGGCAGAAGGGCCCTCCGCCATCCTAACTGTGGTCACCTGTAGATGGTAGGATTTCAGGTGGCAAAATTCACAGGTACTTTTTCTGCATTGCCAAATGCTTTCTGGAAATGAATGGATAGTATTTTCTTTTCTTTTCTTTTTTTTTTTTTAAAGATTTTATTTATTTATTTGACAGAGAGAGATCACAAGTAGGCATAGAGGCAGGCAGAGAGAGAGAGGAGGAAGCAGGCTCCCTGCTGAGCAGCTGCGGGACTCGATCCCAGGACCCTGAGATCATGACCTGAGCTGAAGGCAGCGGCTTAACCCACTGAGCCACCCAGGTGCCCCAGTATTTTCTAATTTTAAAAAAAGGTATTTTTTTAAACCTCAAAAGAATGGCCTTTCTCTGACACATGTGAAACCACTGTCAAAGCTGTCCTCAAATCCCACCTTCTTTAGAAAGCCTTCCCTGATCCCTAAAGTTGGAAGTTCCGGGTCCCACGCTCCTGATGAATGATAGCTTGTGTCCAGATGTTTAGCTACATGAGCACATACCTATGTCACCAGCTAAACCCTAAATTCTGGAAGGGAGCCACAAATTATTTATTTATTTATTTATTTATTTATTTATTTATTTATTTATTTCAGTATGTCCCTTAGAACCTCACACAGCACTTTACCCACTGCACAGTTCAAATAGTTATCTCTATTACGATGCTGGAACAAAGCATACAGGAATTAATGGCATAGTTGATATCAGCTGCTTTGTACACAGTAGGCCCTCCCATTTGTTAAGTGAATGAGCTAGGACTGCTCTGCCCCAAGTGGCCCTTCCCTCTGAGAAAATCAAAGTGAGCATCTTCTCCTTCCTTAGGGACTTCTCGTCTACCAGGTTATTCATCATCTCTATTGGGCAACCCCTCAGGAGGAGTGGCTCTGGTTAGCTTAGCAGGGAAGGGTAGCTCTTGGAATCGCTGGGAAGACTGGAGAAGAAGGCGTGGAGGTTGGGCGGGAACAAAAGAAGCGAGGCAGAAGCAAGACGGAGCCAAGATCATGACAGACAGACCTCCCCTGGGCACTGCCACTATTCCCAGCGGACAACCCCTGCTATCGTCAGCTGCCCCTGCAGGAAACAGATTCTGTCCTGTCCCTTTGTCTTGGATTCTCTGCCCAAGAGTCAAAGCCTCAGATAGGATCGGCTGGCTCACCCCAAGTGACGTGCCTAGTGGTGTGCTGGTAAGTGTTAGCAACCTGCTCTCCAGTGGGAAAATCTGTGATCTGTAGCAGTTTGCTCATTTCTATGGTGTAAACATTCCCCCCAAACCGATTTTTATCTGCCAATCATTTAACACCCACTTCAAAAGATGCCTGAGAATTTAAGAATTGTTTTTGGTAGGTGGGCCAGTCTTACTCTAGAACACGCCTGTGTGTTGAGGTTCCGATGGTGGGGAAACCGCCTGGACAGGAAGAGGGTGGGATGCGAGGCAGACCAAAAGAAAACAGTGCATATGACATCCCAGAGCAATGCAGGGCGCTACCTCCATGGCAGGACCCAATGCATAGATTAGTGGCCATCCCTTCTATGGTTAACAGAAGCTTTTAGAGTAACACCCAAAGGAAAGTAAATGATGGGATTTAAGAAGGTAGAGATGTTCTAAGACAGAGATGGGTGGTAGGGGAGATGTTCAAATCGGCTTCCTTCAGATCTCCAACAGCGCCTCTGCTGGTCCTTGTATGGTCCCCCATGGTCCTCCATTAACAAAGACCCAGCCCTGAATTAGCCAATAAGGAGTCAAGAGGCAGGCAAGCCTTCATCAAGAGAGGTTTACCCCTTTCACCAGGTCTCAAGTCCAGGGGCAAGAACAATCACAAACATGGCTACTGGGGTGGACAAAGAGCTCCTTAAGTGTGCCAGGCACTGTGCTAACCTTAGTCCTTGGTCTAGGTGGTTTTTGTAAGGAGAGATCACTAATAAACAATTCCACTGGAATTTGATCTCTTATCTTCAAGATTTTCTGAGCAGCTGTCAGACACCTGCCCACTTGGGTCCCCTTTATAGCATGGGACACATGCCAGGCACTCCATGTGGTCCCTTTGAAGCCCCTCTCTCTCATGAGTGGGGGTGTCAGTACTCTTGGCTCAGTCCTGCCCAAAGAGATGCTCTTTATAAGTGGTCTCTCATATCCAACAACTCAGTTTTTGTATACCCTCAGGTTGATCCTGGTTTCAAGAGTCCTACAACTGGTTTTAGGCTCATTGCTTTGGAATGCAGCCTCTCTGGGCCTTGGTACCTCAGTTGGAAGTTCCAATTTAGCATCTTGCAAGGATTTACCAATCGAGTGGTAATTACAGGGATCTTGGCCTGATGATAATTTACTAAATTGTACACTTAGGACTTTGGTATCTTTCTTTACATGAGTCTATAAAAATACAGACCAAAACCATTAAAAAATGTATACATTTACTACCACATGAGAGGTGGAAAGCACCGGTAGAAAAGGAAATGGGTTGGTTCTTGGACAAATAGTGCAAGAAATGTCAATGCTAGTTTTAATCATCATCTGATATTGTAAGGGATTAGCCAAGTACTTGTATTATGCAGGGGGTGGGAGGAGGGGGGTGCTGTTGTGAGTCTGAGGGCACACCCCAAGGACAGGGAGCCTATGACACTGGCTGGTAGGGAGGGAAGATAAAATGAAGTCATACTTCGAATGCTCCTGTTCTCCTTTTTCACCAAAGTGGGAAGAACTATTGAAAAGTCCCCTTAGGACACCTCGGTGGCTCAGTGGGTTAAGCCTCTGTCTTCGGCTCAGGTCATGGTCTCAGGATCCTGGGATTGAGCCCCACGTCGTGTTCTCCCGAGAAGCAGGGAGCCTGCTTCTCCCTCTCTCCCTGACTGCTTCTCTGCCTACTTGTGACCTCTCTCTGTGTGTCAAATAAATAAATAAAATCTTTAAAAAAAAAAAAGAAAAAGGAAAAAGAGAAGTCCCCCTTATAGAGGCTGTGTTTCACCTGGCCCTCCACCTCTTCTTCTGTCTCCTGGCATCTTGGAGGGGAAGGTCAGTCATCAACCATTAGCCATGGTCTGTGCACTTCTGCTGAGAGCCTGTCTCTTCTCTGAATCTCGTCTGCATCAGTCAGTTTGGGACAGGTCCTGCGGCAGTAACAAACAACCCCCAAGTCTCCATGGCTTCAAATAGCAAGAATTTATTGCTGGATCATGCCAAGTGCCCATTGTAGGGGGACTGGAGACTCTGCCCTGAGTCATCCTCACTCCAGGTCATAGGTTGACAGAAGAACCATGAGCCAGAACATAGCCAGCTGCAGAGCAGAGGGCAAGAGAACTTGGCAAACGGTGCTCTGACTCACAGCTGCTGCCTGGAAGTGACACACGTTGCTTTCTCTCATATTTTACGGGCCAAAGCAAGTCACACAGCTAACTGTGTCACGTGGTAAGTCACATGACCGACTCCAATCCTATCATTTCTCTAAGGGGAAAAAGAGTGGGTAATAGTTGATAAATACCACTAAGGACTAATCCAAGAGCCCTTCTTCAAGCCCTTACTTAAAAAAAAAAAAAAGATAAATTTTCTGAATACTCAAAAACAGAGAGATTAGTACAGTGAATTCCCATGTCTACATTCTGGAAGACATTTTCTTCAACTGCACTGTTATGATAACAGGATCACTGTGCTAAACCCCACAGAAACCAGGTCTCATCCAGTGTGCATGGTAAGCTTTATTATTTGTTCCATTTTACAGATGAAGAAATGGCAACTCAGGAGTTAAGTGACTTGGCCAAGGACACACAGCCAGGGAAGACAGAGCTGATGCCACCCTCACCCCTAGTAGGGCTGCTGGAGGGCACTGCAGCACAGGGGGGAAGAGAACTTAAATGGAAGCCATGTCGGGGAGGGGGGCATATCTATCTTAATGAAGGCCTAGCTGCTGTGCAAACTTAGCTTTCTTGCCAGCCTGCTTTGCTCTGAACAGGGGGCTTAACCATCGGAGGCTAAAGGAGGAGGCAAAAGACAAGAAATCAGAAGGGTCCTGTTTCCCAGGAAGGCATAGCCATGAAATGGGATGGTGTGGGCCCATGGACATCCATTTAACTATTGACTCTTCTGTGCATTCATCCAATAGATATTTACTGAGTACTGCTCTGGACCAGACATGGGAAGACAAAGACAAAAGAGCCAGCCTAGACCTGTACCCTCCAGAGGAGAATCCTGCCTCCTCCAGCTGGTTGACTGGATTTTCTCAAATCCTCCTTGGAGCCTCAGTTTCCTAATCTGTGCAAATGGGCATAATGACAGCTTCAATGTAACAAGACCATGTGAAGATTAAATGAGCTCATACACAGAGATAAATGGGACCCATTAGCCTCTCCCATGACAGTGGTGGGGGGGGGGATAACACTCAAAATATCAAGTAACCCAGAAGGTATAGGTACCGTCTAATCAGAAGAGATCTCTTACTGAACAGAACTGGGTTGGCCTGTGTGCTGAATATTGGCTTTGGTGTTGCCGTGTCTTCATAAACAGATGCTTAGAGAGCGCCAGTTGCAGGTGCACCATGATCTAATGAAGGAAATTTGCCCAGAGTCAGCTGACCTCTTGACCCCTGCTGGCTGAGGCCCATCTGTGTGTCCTGGTCACCAGGGGCTAGCAAGCATGTGTGGGGAGACCTCACCTCTAATGTCCATCACCCTCATAACACCACCCTTCTAAATGCGGGGCCAAGAGTATTTGGAGAGTAACAAAAGAATATAGAAATAACCAGATACTCACTTGGTGGGGGAGGCAAGCCCCTCCTCAAGGGTTCGTCATGTTCAAAGTTCCCACAGAAGAATCAGTCCTCCTGTACCTGCGAGAAGGATCGAGGTGTAAGCCAGAACTTTCGCTGCTACTAGGAACCCACCTGAAATAAATTAATTTGTTCTGCACTAGTTACAGGCATGTTACAAAGCTTCATCTTTTAAAGTGGCAGCAAATGTCTTCTAATATTAATAACGGTGATTCTGGGAAAAAAAAAAAGTCTCTAGAAAGGTTTTTTGTTCTTCCAGAACATTAGGCTTGCCGCATTTCATTACCCAGCGAGGGCTCTCCCTGTCCTCCCTCTTCCACAGGATCAAAACCCGATTTGTTCCCATGTTGGTGTGTGGCTATGTGTTTAGTCTGCATGCAAGAAATTAGGGAAAGTTTGGAATTGGAATTAGGGTCGGATTGGGGAGAAAAAAAATCTGCCAGCTCCGTTTGGAGAAACCCGCTTGGAAAGGTAAATTGGAGTGAGCAGCTCTGACAGTCAGAGTCATGTGAAGTGTTAATGTGAAGTATTTTAAACCACATTTCTCGAAATTATTTTCCCCAGTCGATTACTACCTGAAAATGGAGATATTCATGTATGAGAGCATATGGGGCTGTGCCGCCGGGGTATACCATCTCTCCCACTGAGAAGCTCACCCGGGTTTGGAAATGCTAATGAATTACGTGACACATGACTCTCGGAAGATGCTATTATTACACCTACGCTACAGATAAGAGACTGAATCATCAAAAAAAAAAAAATCAGAAGTCAAGTTAGAAGTCACTGGTAACTGTTTTGAAGGATCCCGCTGCTTTCCTCTGGCTGAGACAAAATCACTGTTTCCCCAGGTCAAGGTTAATAGACAAGAGAGGGGGGGCAGGATCACTTCTTCAACTGTCTGACCTTCCCCGCAGTGTGGGAGAGAAGGTAGGGTGTGGGTCCAAGCCTCCCCGGAGACTGCACCCCATTGGCTGACCACTGATGGGGGAGGCGGGACGGATTCCAAAGGGACAAATGAACGGCAGGTGGCCAGGGCCACGCCTTCAGAGCTGTCCCCCAAGCCTCCTCCTTTCAAAAGGTGGCCCTAAGAGGGATGGGGAGCTGCTGGAGACACAGGGCAGGGTTTGCCCAGCCCCTATCCAGACCGCTTCCATATTGAGACCAGGAGCCTGGGGCAAGCTTGCTTTTCCCAAAAACTGCTGGGGAGACTCGTCTCACCCCGGTTTGAGTTCCTCCTGACCACGGTCCAATGGGCTGAGCAACTCCGAGAGGATGGTAGATGCTGAAAACATCGTCATTTCAAAACCGAGAGGGTTTTTATGTTCGCAGGAGGTGGAGGCTTAAGGGCATCTTTGGGCTGGTGTTATCTGGATTCTGGAAAAGCCCTTCCGAGAAGAACCCAAACGTTTAGCGACGCAAATGTTTGAACATCTGCCCCTGTAGGAAGGCGGGAGTCTTGAAAACAGAAGCTGCCAACTGCAGACCGAATCCAACTTTCTAATACGATCTGTGTGGCCAAAACCATGTTTTTAAAAGAAACAAGTTCCCATTGTAAAATCGGACTCTTCTCCTGCCTTGGAAAAATCACTGCACCTGACTTTGGGGATGGCTCCTGGCTGCCCTAATGGGACTCTCCAGGGCGCCTCTCACCACATTAGCATCAACATCACCCACAGCCTCCGAGCCTAGGAGCTGAACATCAGCTGTCATTTATGCCTTCATTGGCAACCTTGATTTGTTTATAGAGGACTCAGATTTTTCTTTGTAGCTGAGCCTCTTTCCAATGTGGGAAAGAAGGAAAAAGATGATTGATAGATAGATAGATAGATAGATAGACAGACAGACAGACAGGAAGAGGGAAGGAGGGAGGGAGGAAGGAAGAGAGAAAGGAAAAAAAGAAGGAAAGAAAGAGGGAGGAAGAAAGGGAGAGAAAAAGAGGAAGAGAAAGAAGGAAAGAGAGAAAGAAAGGGAGGAAGAGGAAGGAAGAAAGGAAGGGAGGAAGGAAGGTAAAGAAGTTAATGTCACTTACTGGCTCCTTGGGGACATTTGAGTTTGCCTCTCCTGACACAGAAGCTTGCCTCTCTCTTGGAGGCCAGATGTCAGTGAGGTGTCCTTTGGATGATATTTTTTCTGAATGAGGGAACTGGGCCGCCTGTGGCAAAGAATGTTGTTTTTGAAGAAATATTAGTAATAAATCGAATATTTATTGAGCACCTTCTCTATGCCTGGCAATTTTCCAAACTCTGCACATGATTTAAGTTCTGTAATTCTCCCAAGAAAATGCACTAAATACAATGATTGCTATTTTAGAGAGGAAGAAACAGGCATAAAAAGCTTGAGCAGCTTGCCCATTTTTCTCAGAAGAAGCCGCTGAGCTAGATTCACATGCACGCTGGTGGTTCCCAGAGATGGTGCCGTGAGCCCCTGTGCTATTCTGCCTGCATGGGTCTTTCCCAAAGCCCTTCCCATGGGTTGATCCGTCAGGATTGGCTAGCACATGCTACAGTAGCAACCCCCAGATCTGAGGAGCCTGCAACAACCAAGGTTTCTGTCTGGCATCTGCTACGTGATTATTGATGGTCAGCTGATGTGTCACAGTCATCCTACACAGACAGAGCTGGCCCACCTTGAACACAGCTAGTTGCTCTGGAGGAGGGGAAAGGACATGGCAACTATGTACCAGCTCTTGGAGGCCTCCTCTAGAAAATGGCCTTTATCACTCCTGCTCACATTTTGTTGGCCAAAGCCAGCCCAGCTGGAGTGCAATCCTCCCACAGAGAGAGGGACTGCCAAGCAGTCCACACACCAGGACGTGGAGTTAATCTGCAGGAGAGACATCCATGAGCCTCAGAGAACAAATGGAAGTGTGTGGGGCCTTAAAGGACAAAGTCCAGTAGAGTTAAAAAGAGTGCCTTGCCCCCAGTCTACAATCTTGCTCCCACGCCCTAGATGGGACTGATGGCTTCAGGAACCTGGGAGGTCTACCTGTCAGCAATATCGGCATGGAAAGAAGCACATTCCTCTCTCCCCAGGGCCTTTGCATATGCTGTTCCCTCTGCCTTGATCTCTCTTCCCTACCCCCATGTCTACTAGTTCATATTCATCCCTCGTACTCCAGGAATAAGCTCAATTCCTCTGGGAAGCCTCTTTTTACACCTTTCCTTGTATTAGGCCCTCCTGTTATTCTTCATAGCACACTGAGGTTTGACTTCCCAGCACTCACGAAAGATTAACGTTGCATGTTGATTTGTGTCATAATGTAATTTGTGCTTATCTTTCCTGTAAGACCGGAAGCTTTACCAGGGCTGTTTTGGTCACCTTTGCATCCCTGGTGTCTGCTGTGGTACCAGCAACATCACAGAGTCTCTCTTTAATACCAACTGAATGAATGACGGGGCACACAGGATGACTGGAGCTGAAAAACAGGGGAGCCAACAGGAGGGTCCCTTGGAAAACTCCAAAAAATAATTTAAGGGGAATTTCCAGGGATTGAGGTGGAGCCAGGATAAGAAAAAGATCACTGTCATTTTCGTGGTCCCTGAAGAGCAGAAAGCGAGCCAAGGATCAGGAGCCAGTAGTACATGAGAGAGATGATCCCGGGGATCCTAGCAGGGACCTGGGCAAGTGAGTCAGGGGTGGGAGGAGCCAGTGCCTTATCAAGTTGCCTCTGTGGGCCTTTTAAGCATGCTCCCCCAGAGCACCCTGGGAGGGGTGCATCACACAACACTAGGGGTTATCCCATCATGAGGGGCGGGGAAGCCGGGGTATTTATGTGCCCAATCCAGTTGGTCATTTGTGTGAGTTGCTCCTGGGGGTCTGGTGAGTGGACAGCAAAGCTGACTCTTGAAACAAAAGAAAAGTTCAGGTAGAAATGCAGGTGCCCATCCATTGGGAGGAACAGGGGATATGCCCAGGGGGCATCCACTTCACTAAGAAAGAGTGAATTTACCTTTGTTCTTCCTGGGGCATCTTCCACAATGGTGAGAGCGTAGGCTCTCGTCCAGGGTCCTCAAAATCTGTTTCACGTTTTCCGGCTCTCTGGGACTGGGCTAGAAAGTCCTTGCCATTGTCTCAGGCTAGTCTTGTGTAGAATGCTTACGGCTTGGCCATATCTCTATGATTCTTTCACTCACCATTCATCATCTCATTTAATAGACCCTCAAGCATTTATTGGGTCTCTTCTGTTTGGCAGGCATTGAGGTAGAGCCTGGGGTACAAAATCAGATAAAACACAGGCTCTGCTCTGAAGCATTTTATAAAGGAGTGTTCCAGTTTTCGGAGAGGTGCTAAATGCCAAACAAGATATTGTGTTAAATAAGTTTGGAAAGCTTTGCAAAGTATCACCTCTCTTGGATAATCACAAAGCACATTGACATATTAAAGGCTTTAAGAAGGACTGAAGAAAGAAATCTGTGTAACCATTTTACCCAAGATTTTCCAAACTTACAACATTGGAACCCTTTTATACCAAACGGACTATATTAACATCCCAAGGAACTGGAATTCTGTGGAACACCCTCATACAAAGCTATTGGATTTCCATCCAATCCTTTGAAGACCTGAATAGAACAAAAAGCCTGAGTAAAGGAGAACTCACTCTCTCTGTTTCATGGTCTTCTGACTTTGGACTTCAACTTACACCGATGGCTCCCCTGGGTCTCCAGCCTAGACTGGGACTTCTTGGGACTTCACAGCCTCCGTAACTGTGGAGAAATTTATTAGGAAATCACCAATTCAATTGAAAATATCAGACACATATATACTTATTTATATTTATTTATTTGTATATGTATACAGATTTGTTTATTCATATATACATATTTACATTTATTTCTATATACATATAGAATATATTTGCATAAATATGTATATCTATCTATCTACCTATCTATCTATCTCCTATCTGTTTTGTTTCCCTGGAGAACCTTGACTAGTATAGACTTGGGTACAGATTTTTGGCAGGATGGTCCATGGAGCCTCATAATTCTTGGACTACCTTGTGGTTGAATAGCTATGACAGAAACCTCAATTCCTTTACATGAATCCCCTGCTCTGGGATACAGCCATCATCTCCTTCCTTGCTGAGCTGGAGTTCTTTGTTCTAGGAAACATGCAAATTGTACATTGACTAAGAACACTAGAAATTCTGATGGTAAAAAGTCCAAACACTGATACAGTCATTACACTTTAGTTTCGAGGCTACTGTTTTTGCAAAAATTTTTCTTAAATATGTTTCTTGACTTTGCCCGTAATCCTTTTAAGTTAAGCACTTAACCAGATATCAGCACAATACTCTTGAATGGATCAAGCGTGCCTGACCAAAAAGTGTGGAGGTCCGTATTTATTTTGAGATCATAGGGAGAAAAGGTAAGCCCAGAGATGTTTGTTTTCTGGCAAAATTGCCTTCTTGTGTGTTAGGGGGATAGGGATCTTCTTAATTGAATGTTTTTCTCCTGACTGCCCTCTTTATTCCCACCACAAATCTCAGTCTCCAAGTAGGGTTTAAATATTGCCCTCCTGGCGATTTACCATAGTCAATTGTGTACTTTTAATTTAGAGGTTTTCAAAGAGCTTCATACCTTCTTACTCTTGCAGACAGACAACAGAGGGTGTGGCCTCATCACAAAGAATGACTTTCTGTAATTCATATCCAAGAAAAGACGCAGAGACAGGAAGAAACGAAAGAGCTGTGCCTCTCTGACTTGAGGGAAAGTCAGACTTAGAGGAATCTCTTCCGAGAACTTTGAAAAGATGTGCGCTAACTCCATTGGAGGGCGCAAGGCTAGAACCTGGCGGGGCACCTGGGCACGGAGATGGTCTATCCATCTCCCTTCCTTGAGGCTTCCTATTTCCCTACCCAACCGAGTTCTGCCAGGACGGGTTGGCGACTCGCTGTCATGTGGACAATGCTCCATCTAGTGGTTACCAGGACAATTGCAAAAATACCTCCACGGATCACGTGCCAAACCGTTCCAAAGCTGGATTTCAGACCCAAGTTGTCCGTGCCAGCGTTTGCTGCACAATAAACATCGATAGGGGAGCTTGTAAAAATCTGATGCCTAGGCTACACACCAGACCGATTAGATCATAATCTCTGGGGGTGGGGCCCAGGCATCGGCATTTTAAAAACTCCCCAGATGATCCCAGTGAGAGAACCAGGGATCCCCGCAACCAAAGGAATGCGTTAAAATGCAGAAAAACTTCCCGCACTTAATTCCTACTACATATTTCATAAAAACATTTCCTATGTAGTGGTTTCTCCTCCTCCTCCTTCTCCTTCTTCCTTTCCTCCTCCCCTCGCCTCCCCTTCTCCTTTCCCTCCCTCCTCCCCCTTCTTCTTTTTCTTCCCCCCTCCCATCCCCGTCTTCCTCCCCCACCCCTCCCCCTTCCGTCCCTCCCCCTCTTTCCTCCTCCCCCCCCTTCCCTTTGTTGTTGTGGTTCCTCCTCCTCCTCCTCCTCCTCCTTCTTCCTCTTCCTCTTCTCTTTCTCCTTCTCCTCTTCCTCCTCCTCTTCCCCCCACTTCCTTTTTTAAAATTCAATCATTTAAAAAATGGGATCAGTCCTGTTGAAGACAAGTATCTCGGGGGTAAAAAGACATGTCAGGGTTTGCTGTACAAGATGCTTGTCTTCAATAGGACGGAATCTGCCACTATCAGAGTAAGTTCCTTGCATTTATTCCAAATAATCTCGTTTACTCTCAAAAAAAAAAAAAAAAAAAAAAAAAAAAAAAAGGATCAACATGCAGAACACCAGAGAGGTTACAAACACAGACTCGAGTCTGGGCTGACTTGGGGTGCTTTGGGTTCCAATCCCAGCTCCACCACGAACGTGCTCTGTGACCTTCTGTTGCTACACCTTCCCCATCAACAAACCAGGACTGATGGGAGCCCAACCTCATTGGTCAGTCTTGCTGTTTCCACCAGTAGACAGATACCCGTGAATCACTTAGAACTGATCCTACTGTGTAGTAAATGTTAATTTAAGTGTCTATTATTAAGAGTTTATAACATTACCTTGCAGCTTGCTTTTTAAACCTAAAGCTGTTATGGGCATCTCATATAGTACGTACAATAGATCTAACGCGTTCTTCAGTAGCTGCAGAAAACCATCTGCGAACATGTGTCCTTTGAAGTATATCATCCACCAAATGGAAATGCTGGGTTAAATGGTATAAAGTTTTGACATTTTAACTGATGCTACAGACCAGTTCCCTTTACTGAAAGGAAGGAGTTCACCCTCCCCCTAGCATTGTATAAGCCGGTCTGTTTCCTCTACAAGCCTTTTAATTCTTGCCAACATGATTGGTAAAAAGAAAAAAAAAATACTCTCATGTTGATGTATGTTGTAGTTCCCTGTCTAGAAGAGACTGAACAGATCTTTTCAAAAGTTTACTGGTTATTTTCATTTCCTTGCCAGGTCATACCCTTTGCTCATGTTTCTATTGAGTTGAGTTTTTGTTTTTGTTTTCCCTTAAATTGGCTGCAAGAGCTCCTTGTGTATTAGTGATATGAACTCATCAGTCAAAAAAGTTGCAAATGATTTTCCCATTTTATTTTTGCATTTTTACTTTTTGTAGTAGAACTTGTTAGTCTTCCTCCTTATGGACTATCGATTGCCTGTATTGTAAAGGTCTCTCTTGCCTTCCCAATCTTGAGGCTATGCAAATTTTCTCCTAAAAGTTTTCCGTTGCTTTTTGGCTTATGTTTTTCATTTCACGTTTTAATCTATTCATTATAATTTTGGATCAATAACCAATTATGTCAATAACACTAATTAAATAATCTATCTTCTCCCCACTGAATAAAAATCTTGTTTTTATCATGTGTTAAATTAAATATATCCTCAGATCTTTTTGACTTTCTGGTCTTCTGATCTGTAAGCTTATTTATAAACCAAACTGTACAATTTAAAAAAATCATTACATTAATAATGTAGAACATTTTATACCAGGTAGAACAATTCTACATTGATATTCTTTCTTGAAATTGAAGAAAAAATCTTTTAAAAAAAGTTGTCAATTCTGAGGGGCACCTGGATGGCTCAGTGGGATAAGCCTCTGTCTTCAGCTCAGGTCATGATCTCAGGGTCCTGGGATGGAGCCCCACATCAGGCTCTCTGCTCAGTGGGGAGCCTGCTTCCCCCTCTAACTCTCTGCCTCTCTGCTTACTTGTGATCTCTGCCTTTCAAATAAAAAAATAAAATCTTTAAAACATTTAGAATTTCTTCAATGTAAGTGCTAAAATGCTTTTTTGTACAACTCTAAGAAAACACATTGATATTCTGATTAGAAGTAATTTAAGGTGGGGTGTCTGGGTGGCTCAGGGGGTTAAGCCTCTGCCTTCCGCTCAGGTCATGATCTCAGGGTCCTGGGATCTCAGGGCCCAGCCCCACATCGGGCTCTCTGCTCAGCAGGGAGCCTGCTTCCCCGCCACCACCCCCCGCCCCGCCTCTCTGCCTATTTGTGATCTCTGTCTGTCAAATAAATAAATAAAATCTTTTTTAAAAGGAAGTAATTTAAGGTAAATATTTATTTGGAAATCATTGACACTCTTATGATTATCAATTCTTCCCATCCAAGAACATGCTATGCATTGCCATCTTTCCAAATATTGTTTTCATGCCTTTGACAAACTATTATGGTTTTCTTCAGGGAGATCTCATAATTTTTGGCAAATTTTTATAATACAATAAGATAGTGCCCATAAAGCGTATAGTAACTATTTTTAAAGGTTAGCTGTTATGATTGTTGTTGTCATTTTTATTATTTTTATTTATTCTCATTTAAAAAATTATAGAAAAGACAACGCTTATAAAATTCCATACTGATGAACATGCCAGGATCCTCAATATTGCAAAAATGTCAGTTCTCTCTAAAACTGATCGATAGACTAAATGCAACCTAGTAAAAGTTTCAGAACTTGTGTGTGTCCATCCACAGGCTGATTGTAAAATTTATACAGCAATACAACATGCCAAACATAGGCAAGCTAATGTTGAGTATAACAAACAGAATAAGAAGACGTATGCTACAGGATGTCAAGACTTGTCATGAAGCTTGGTCATGAAGACAATGTGTCACCAGAACAAGATTAGACAAATACTCAGTGGACCAGAATAGAGAGTCTAGAAGTACACACACATGCTCAGTTTATGACAAAGGTGACCCTTTTGTCATCAGAGCAATGGGAAAGGATGATCTTTTCAGTAAATAGTGCTGAGTCAAGTGGAAATCAATATGGGCAAAATTTATGTTGATCTCTATAAACAGTCTACACAAAGATCGATTCCAGATGGATTGTAGATCTAAATGTGAAAGGTAAAAACACCAAAGCATATAAAAGGTAATATAGGAGAACACCTTCATGATCTTGGGGTAGGCCAAGATTTCTTATACAAGGCACAAAAACATGAAACCTGAAGGAAAAGACTGATAAATTGACCTATATTAAGAACTTCTGTTCACCAAAGGATACCATTAGTTAATTCAACATAAGAAGATCAATGTAATACATCGTATTAGAATAAAATAGAGGGGCACCTGGGTGGCTCAGTGGGTTAAAGCCTCTGCCTTCCGCTCAGGTCATGATCCCAGGGTACTGGGATCAAGCCCCACATCGGGCTCTCTGCTCAGCAGAGAACCTGCTTCCTCCTCTCTCTGCTGCCTCTCTGCCTACTTGTGATCTCTGTCAAATAAATAAATAAAATCTTTAAAAATAAAAAGAATAAAATAGAACAAAAAATTTTAAAATATGATCATCGCAATAGATACAGAAAAAGCATTTGGCAAAAATCCAACATTGCTTCATGATAAAAACACTCCACAAACTAGGAATAGAAGGAAACTTCTATCTCATATAGGGCATCTATGAAAACCCCACAACCACTATTATATTTAAGGTAGAAAGGCCAAATGTTGAAATGGTGAATTACCTAACATTCTCCTAAGATCAAGAGCAAGGTAGGGATGTCTATTCCCACTCCTTGTATTTAACATTGTTCTAGAGGTTCTAGTCAGGACAATCAGGCAAGAAAGTAAAATAAAAGCCATCCAGATTGGAAAGGAAAAAGTAAAACTATCTCTTTCTGCAGAAGACATGGTCTTGTATATAGAAAAATTTAAGTAATCCATATGAAAGAAATCTACTGGAGATAATAAATGAGCTCAGCAAGTTTCAGGGTATAGGATTAATATATAAGCATCAATTGAATCTCTATGTATTAACAATTCTATGTACTAGCAATGACTAATCTGATAAAATGAAGAAAACAATTCTATTTACAATACCATCACAGGAAATAACATACTTAGGAATAAATTTAATAAAAGAGTTGCAAGATTTACCTACTAAAAGCCACAAAATGCTGTTGGAAAAAAAAATTAAAGAAGGCTTAAATAAATGGAAAGAGAGGCCATGTCCATGGATTGGAACATTCAGTATTGTTAAGATGACAATAGTCCTCAAACAGTCCAACAGACTCAACACAATCCCTGTCAAAATCCCAGACATTTTTTCTGCAGAAATTGGCAAGCTGATCCTAAAATTGATACAGAAATGCAAGGGACCCAGAATAGCCTTAACAGTCTTGAAAAAAATGATGTATACTTTCTATACTATGAAGCGTTAACAATCAAGACATAGCATTACCTGCATAAGGATAGCCCATATATCAATCAATGGAATAGAATTAACAGTAAAAAAATAAACCCTTACATTTACGATCAGGTGATTCTGACAAGGATGCCAAGGCAATTCATTAAGAGAAAAAATGGTCTTTTCAACAAATAGTACTGGGACAACTGAATATTCACATTCAAAGAAATGAAATCAGATCCCTATCTCACACCATACCCAAAATTCACTCCAAATGGATTGTAGACCAAAGCTAAAAGTCAAAACTATAAAACCCTTTGAAAAAAACATAGGTGCAAACCTGTATAACCTTCAATTAGGCAATGGTTTCTTAGCTATAACACCAAAACTACAAGCAACCGAAGGAAAAAATAACTTAGACTTCATCAATATTAAAAATCTTGTGCTTCAGAGGACACTATCAAGAAAATGAGAAGAGAACCCACAGAATGGGAGAAAATATTGGCAAATCATATATGTGATAAGGGACTTATGTCCAAAATATAAATAACTCTTATTACTGAGTGGTTTTTTAAAAAATGAAAAAATGGGCAGAGGATTTGAATAAACATTTCTCCAAAGAAGATATATAAAAGGCCAGACGGTACATGAAAAGATGCCGAACATCATTTGTCATTAGGAAAATGCAAATCAAAACCAGAATGAAATATCACTTCACATCCTCTAGGAGGGCATAGCAAAAAGACAGACAATAAGCAAGTGTTGGGAATGGGAATTCTCATATCTTACTAGTGGGAATATAAAATGGTGAGACTGCTTTTGAGAAGCCTAACCATTCCTCCAAAAGTTAAACATCGAGTTGCCATATAAGCCAGAAATTCCACTTCTAGTTTTAAATCCAAGAGAATTGGAAACATATGTTCCCAGAAAAACTTGTACGCAAGTGTCCAAAGCAGCATTATTCATAATAACCAAATAGTGGGAACAACTGAAACATCAACTGATGAACTGATGAACAAAATCTGTTTTATTTCTACAACGGAGTAGTGTAACCATAGAAAGACGTAAGGTGTTGGCATATGGTATAACATGGATGAAACTTGAAAACATTTTGTTGATCATAGAAGCCAGACATGAAAGAAACATAGTGTATGATTCTCTTTAAATGAAGTGATCAGAACAGGCAAATCTACAAAGACAAAAAATAGATTAGTGGTTGCCGAGAGGGAAAAAGAAGTGATATTGAATGACAGTGGGGTTCCTTTTGGGTTGATGAAAATGTTCTGGAATTAGATACTGGTGATGAAGGCACAACCTTGCACTGAAATGTACACTTGAAATAGGTATATTTTATGGGTATGTGAATTATATCTCAATTTTATTTTTTCATTTTTTTAAGATTATATATATTTATTTGAGAGAGAATGAGAGAGAGCAGAAGTAGGGAGAGGGGCAGAGGGAGAAGCAGACCCTCTGCTGAGAAGGGAGCTGATGTAGGACTCGATCTTGGCACTCCGGGATCATGACCCCAGCCAAAGGCAGCCGCTCAACCAGCTGAACCACCCACGTACCCAATTATGTCTCAGTTTTAAAGAATCTCCATTAAGGAGGAGAAAAGCAAAACCCAGAGGAGGAGGAGATATTTGCAACACATATAACCAGAGGGGTGTAAACATAGATACAATAGAGAGGACTTATATCCAGAATATGTAAAAAATAAAACAAAAGGAACCAATGAGCAAAAAACACAACCCTACAGAGAAAATGGACAAAAGATATTAACAGACATGTCAGAAAAGAGTGGCCGATACATATATAAAAAAGTATTCAACCTCACTAGCAATCACGATATAAAACTCTAACTCTGAAACTACAGCCCCTCCAAAACCTAAACCCTTACTCATACACCTGTTATAATGACTAAAACCGAAAATACTGAGAAACTCCCGGGACTTTACTCTTTTTTATACACTCGCCCCCACACCCGCACCCCCTCCTCCGCGACCAACCGGCCAAACGGAACCACAGCTCTGACTCCTAACTCCACAGTTCAGTTTTGTTTGTTTTTGAATTGCATATTTGTTTGACTATGACTTCTTTGGCTCAACATTATGTTTGTGCAACTAACCGATGGGGCTACGTGCAGCAACAGGTCATTCATTTGGGTTGCTGTGTTGTATTACCTTGCGTGAATAGATTGCAATTTACTTACTTGTTATTTCTGCCGCTGAGCGTTTGGGTTGTTTCCAGGTCTTCGTTGTTACAAATTAACACTGCTATGTGGAATGAAAGAAGTCAGATATGTAAGGATGTATAGTCTGTGATTCCATTACACTGGCCACACCAGTCTATGATTTTAAAAGGGGGGAGGATGGCGCCTGGGAGAGGATAGGAGGGAGGCTTCTGGGTGCTGGCTATCTTCTATTTCTTTCTTTTTCTTCCTTTTCTTTCTCTTGTCTTCTTTTCCTTCCTTCCTTTCTTTCTTTCTTTTTTTCTTTCTTTCTTTCTTTCTTTCTTTCTTTCTTTCAGATTTTATTTGGGGGCACCTGGGTGGCTCAGTCAGTTAAGCATCTGCCTTTGACTCAGGTCATAACCTCAGGATGGTGAGATCGAGCCCCTTGCTGGCTCCATGCTGGACATGGAGCCTGCTTAAGATTCTCTCTGTCCCTCTGCCTCCTCTCCTACTCTCTCTGAAAAAGACAAAATAAAAATAAATAATAAAACCTACTTTAAAGACACAAAACTCATTTGGGACCCTACCAAGCAATATGCTTTTTTTTTTTTTTTTTTTTTTTTTTTTGCTACCCATAATCTACTAAAACCCCTTGAAGACAGGCCAGCTAGAGCCACTCCAGACAGAGGCCAGCCCTAGAGGTGTTTGTCTTGGGTGTTTATGGGCTTGCCTTTTCCTGCTAGGCTTCCATGCCTTTTGGTTTTAGTTCCTGGTTATCCTATGTTTCCTTGACTCACCAGATACATATAGAACTTCCTTGGAACTTCACCCCAACCTTGAAGCTGTTGATGGTGGCTTTTCCATCCTTGACTGTAAGTACTAAGAGTTGATAGTATGAATGACAGTAGAATCCATTCACTTGTGGACTTCCTATACTGTAAGTAAATTATTAACTGTGATGGAGAATTAGGTGAAATGATCATAAGAAAAGTATTCATGCAATGGAACATTACTCGGCCATCAAAAAAGAATGAAACCTTGCCATTTGCAATGATGTGGATGGAACTAGAGGGTATTATGCTAAGTGAAATAAGTCAGTCAGAGAAAGGCAAGTATCATATGATTATGCTAAGTGAAATAAGTCAGTCAGAGAAAGGCAAGTATCATATGATTTCACTCTTATGTGGAATTTAAGAAACAAACCAGATGAACATAGGGGAAGGGAAGGAAACATAAAATAAGACAGAATCAGAGAGGAAGACAGAGTTAAGAGACTCTTAACTATAGAGAACAAGCAGGGTTGCTGGAGGGAAGTTGGACGAGTGGCTAGGGTAACTAGGTGATGGGCATTAAGGAGGGCACTTAATGTAATGAACTCTGGGTGTTCTTTCCAGCCAATGAATCACTAAACTCAATCCTGAAACTAATAATACACTATGTTAATTAATTGCTTTTAAATAAAATTATTCGTTCATTAATTGACCCTAATTCCTTCATAGGACTTGAATAAGGATATTGGCACCAGTATAAATTGCTAGATAAATCAGAATGAAAAGCTATGTGTCAGTACCATTTCAATAGGCCCTGAACAACCACACTAATGGAACATATGAGAAAAGCCAATGACTTAACACATGGGTTTTTCTCTGTCCACATCTTCATTTGGCTTTCTGATAACCACAGTGTTAGTTATACACTATGTATTTTTCATTTATTAGTTGTTTTTTTTTTAAGCAGTAAACCGGAAATCTGAGACATGCACTGATTTGTATCACTTTGTCATGTAAGGCTCTTTCTAAATTCAGCGCCTTTCAGAAGAGGAGAAAATTGCTTGGAAACTGATATTTCATCGATATTTAATAATACCTACTAAACTCGTATTTCAGAATACAACCAAGCCTCACTAGTGTCTAGGGGGATGTATATAGTTTTTATTACCCTATGATATTTTTGATCCCCAAATGGTTTTCAGCTCCTTGAAGCCACTCTACATCCCTCTGTGCCTGCTTGTCTTCCCCACTTCTGTTTTCAGTGATCCCTGACCAGCTGTGGGCTTACTGCCTCCCATCCAAGTCCCAACATGGCCCCAAGAAGATGGCACCCATTACATCCTATCAGGCTGGAAGTGCCTGCCTCAGGCGCTGGAAGCCATCGTGGACTGCCTTGTGTCCAATGGCCAAATATCTAGGATGAACAGACCCATAGCTTAGCAATACTACCTCTCTTGCCCCTCTTGTCCAAGGCTTTTCTGTTTAGATTCACTGTGACAGTTAGAAATTTCCTCCGGAATCTTGTCGCTTTCCCCAACCAGTCCCCGTCCACCTTCCCCGGAGCTCTTCTGCCAAGATCAGGGCACAGAAACCCTTCCTTGGAAATCACCCCTCTATTCCTGGTCTCCTCAGCAACTCATCCAGCTACCAAATATGGGGACTCTTCTCTAGTCTGGGGGCCAAGGGCAGAGAGCAAAAGGCACATTAATTCTCAGGTAGAGTTCTCCTGGATCTGCTGTCTATACCCCAGCTCCTTCTGTAACACCCAGACCCAGGGAAAAGCCAAGGCCAAGGCCCAAATCTTTAATTATCCTTTCTTTCTGCTGAGTCATCCCTTCCCTGAGCACTAGGGAAGGGGTTTGGCTGTTACTTCAAATGTTCTCCACTCTCACCCCCAGGATCAGCCCTGAGTCTGTCATGCCTCATCTGCAGTTAAACCCCAGATAATGATCTAATCTCCACCTGACCCTATAATCATGTCTTCTCAGGCATCCTAACATGGTGTCTGGCTTTAGAAAGTTCAACGTAACTTATTTCTGGGTTTATGTGTTATCTTGGGTTGTCTTTGTGCCGTGGCCTTCTACTCACTCAGCAAGTGAGGTTTGCATTTGCTGCTCTTCACTGAGGGAAACCCAAGAGGGTGCCAGTGAAAAAACATACCTCGGACCCAAGATATCTCCTGGAACTTGCTACCCCATGAGTCAGTTGGCCCATCCTGTCATACGGAACAGGTTGCTAAGAACTCTGTGACTTGGTTTTGTTACTGCAGACTTTTCGTGACATTGGCTTCCTTTCTTCGTGACAGTTATGTTGCGAGAGTAGGAAGATACGTGCTTCCCACACCAGTAAAACAACAGTTAAGATACCCTCAAACTATTACACATCTATCCTGAGTCTCAGCTTCAGGAAAAATAATCCTCAAATGCTGTACAAATATAAAGGGGGGAGAGAAACTGCTCCTAATATTCTAGAAAATGCCTATGTTTCCATGAGTTCCAAAATTCCATCCCCTAGTACTTCCATTTTGACTGGATTTTCTGCTTTATGTTCCCCAAGCATATTTTTAGTCCATCAACAAAGGAGGCACACCTACAGAGGAGCAAAGGTGTGTTCAGCCGTGTGTGATCTAAGACTTTGTAAGGCATCTCTTGGGAAGAGCGAGGGCTCTGCCTCAGTGGTCTTGGCGAAGGAGGCAGATTGATCTGAAACCATAGGAGCTTTGCAGCCAAGCTAGGGCACTCTCTGGGCTTGAGTGACCCCTGCAACCTCGACCAACAGTCTGGGCGTGGAGTCAGCTCCACCCTCAGCCCTGTCCTCACACCTTTTATTTTTTGCCCCACCTCCTCCTATATGCCGTAGCAACACCAGAACCTGATGGGGTTTCTCTCCTTGTCACCATTACTTACTGAAAGAATATTGCCCTAACACCCTGTTCAATGAAGACGATGCTCTCTAAGGAATACACTTGCAATCCCCCCGACTCATCTCCTATAGGTCCATGCCTCTTTTCCTAATTTCCTTATCACATTCCCTTCCGTCCTTTCCAGAAGTCTTTACTGTTGATGTTCTTCAGGATGCCCCAAGCCAGGCTATGTGAGCAAGTCAATTATACCTCTCCATGTGCTTTGCTAGTTTCGGACATTCTCCTTAGACTCTCAGCCCCTTTTTACATGCCACCCCCCACCTCCGACTCATGACCTCCCTTGTTTTCCACTCAGATTCCTGAGGCCGTCAGCTATTTGTTTTTTATGGGAGGGGGGTACGTACGAGGGCTCATGCCCACACCCAGCGGAGACACACATCTTTATGAACCATGCTCTTAATTTCCTGCCCCTCCACACCCCCTGCAGGATGGGACTGGGGTCTCCTTTTAGACAGAAAATCACTTCTTGTCACTTATTTTTTTTTCTTGTTTTCTGATTTTTAAAAATTGAAGTATAGTTGACATACAATAGATTAGTTCCCGGTGTACAACACAGTGATTTGACAATTCTATACATTATACAACGCTCGCGTAATTACCATCTGTCACCATCACAACGTTATCACACTATTACTGACTGCATTTCCCATGTGGTACTTTTCATCCCTATGACTTATTTATTTTATAACTGGAAGTTTTTACCTCCTAATCCCCTTTACCAATTTTGCTCACCCGCCCCTCCTCTCTGGCAACCACCAGTTTGTTTTCTGTATTTATGAGTCTGCGTCTATCTTTTTGTTTATTTGTCTTTTAGATTCCACATATAAGTGAAATCATATGGTATTTGTTTTTCCTAGTCTGAATGATCACTTCTTGTAACTTCAGAAAACTTTCCCTTCTTTTTTTTTTTTTAAGATATTTATTTCACTTATTTTTTTAAGTAATCTCTACACCCAATGTGGGGCTCAAACTTACAACCCCAAGATCAAGAATCACATGCTCTACAGACCTAGCCAGTCAGGCACCCTTCAAGGCTTTTCTTTCCTTTTTTTTTTTTTAAGAACAATCTGAGGGTTTTGAAGGGGCGGGAGGGGGGGAGTTGGGGGAGCCTGGTGGTAGGTATTATGGAGGGCACCTATTGCATGGAGCACTGGGTGTGGAGCAAAAAAACAATGAATTCTGTTACGCTGAAAAGAAATTAAAAAAAAAAAGACTCTATTTATTTATTTGACAGAGATCACAAGCAGGCAGAGAGAGAGAGGAAGGGAAGCAGATTCCCCACTAAGCAGAGAGCCCGATGTGGGACTCAATCCCAGGATCCCAGGATCATGACCTGAGCCGAAGGCAGAAGCTTTAACCCACTGCGCCACCCAGGTGCCCCACCTCAAGGCTTTTCTTAATCCAGGCCGACACGGTAACCCCATTGCGGGGCTGTCCCTTTCCAGCCTCCAGCTGTTTTTCTGGAGATGACCTAGCATGCTTCTCACTGCTGCCCTGTCCTACATCCCCCTGGGATTTCGCTGGGCCGGTGGCCTCCTGGGTAGACGTGTTCACCTGCTATCGCTGGTCCAGACAAGTTTCTCAAGATGAACCTGGAGACCAAAAGGTGACCTTGTACCATGTTTTTATTCACCACTGGAGGAATGCAAGTGTCACAAAAATGAAGAACATCTGCTTTATTCCCATCACCTAATTTATCTGTATTTCCACCCTCATCTGTGAAATAAAGGGTTCAGTGAAGGAAAATCAACATAGCTTTGGGAACTCTCACAAGCACAGACAAAATAAACATTGTTACTTGAAAATATATTTTGACATATTTTGTATTCTCTCTGTACGGATTCTAGCTGGGGCGGGAGGGGAAGATTGACAATTGTTATAAATCAGGCTTTCCATGAATGCAGTCGCATATTTTCAACACAGGGACTTTGTAGGCTTATAGGATTTTAGAGACTGCAACTGTTCCTATTAGTTATATCTATTGCTGCCTAACAGATGATCTCAAACCAACAAATATTTATTATTTATTATCTCATGGTTCCTGAGGTTTAGGAGTCCAGGCTTGTTTGCAGAATGAATCTGGCTTGGGTTCTTTCAAGTGATTGCCGTGGAGCTGTGGGCCAGGCTGCAGTCATCTTCAGGATTGACCGGGCTGGCGAATCCATTTCCGAGCTCACTCCCAAGCTGTTGGCAGCCCTTTGTTCCTTGAAGGCTGTTGGCCCGACACTTCCATTCCCCACTGCAGGCCTCTCCGAAGGCTGCTCATGCCATGGCTTTTGACCTTGCCCAGAGTAGGTGATCCAAAGGAAAAAGTGACTTAAACTCAAGGGTCATGCCAGCTCTCCCTGGCAGAGTCAGGGAGTGAATAACAGAAAGAAGGATCGTTGGGAGCCTTCGTGGGGACTGGATACAGCAGAACCTTAGAGATAACGTAGTCCAGCTCCCTCAGTAACAGCCAAGGAAGCTGGGGTCCAGAGACACCAAGAAAGTTGGCCGAGACCGTACCATTCGTTAATACCCAAACCAGGACTTGAACCTGGACTTTCCATACTTCAGGACATTTCAGTTTAGCAACGACTTTTTAATTATTTGGTGATTACCAAAAGCAAGGACTGGACAAGGCAGTATGGAGATTCTGGGGTGAAAATTATACTCACGATCCCTACCCACGAGGTCATAGGAATGGGGAGGAGCAGAATATGCTGAATGGGATTATCTGGGAGATTGGAGAACATTTCCTCCAAGTTACCAATGAAGACCCTAGAGTTCAAGGGAAGACCTTCAGTCACAGGCAGCATCAGGGAAGGCTTGGTGGATATAGTGACATTTGAGTTGGGCCTAAAAGTAAACATGGAATTAGGCCAACAGGGACAGATGAGATGGGGCTGGGCTGCGAGTCTGTGCTTTGACCCTGATGTCTCCAAACCTAACTGCATGAGGTTCAGGCACAGCAGTATTAGTCACAGGCCCAAGCTCTGAATCACTTTCTTGGCTACTGATGACTAAAATTTGGGGCTATCCAGAAGGAGGACTCTGGTGGCTTCCCTGAGAGTGCGACTTGTCTTAGCTGCCACCACTGTTTTTACAGTGGAGCTCATATTCTGATCAAGAAATCAAAGGAGTTACCTGACCATATCTATGTTATAAGACAGTCCATAAAGCCTGGGGAGAACATGTTAAGTACAATTGGTGAGTCAACGTCCGTTCGTTTTGGAGAACCATCTTCACCCACTCGTTTACCTGCCTGTGAGTTGGTCTTTGAGATTTACCCGTGAGCAGCTGGTAAGAGGTTAGAAAGCGTGGGCCAGGGATCAGGGCTGCATTTCCCTGAGAGAGCAGGGAGATCACTAGTGGAGGTCCGTTCCAGAATGTTTCATACCTGATCCATTAGCCATCGCATTTAGATGCTACAGATTAAATCTGTCAATGTTACAGATTAAAACTACAGCTGGCATCATTTAGATGAGTTTCGAAGTTAGTGTTAACACCCCATCAGTGAGTCGTCATATTAAATTTGTAGATCCAAACCAGCATCTAATAAAGATGAAAGTATTGGAAGGGTAAGTAAGGTTTTGTAGAACTTGTGTCTCAGTTACTTGCATGTGTGTCCAGTGTAAACCATATTTCCTTTCCGTTGTGATCACCAACAAAGCAGTTTGAAGTCCACTGATGGAGAACAATTTTGCTCACCATGAGAGGAGGGAGAGACAGCCAGCTCCAACAGATCACGTTGGATCCTCTGCTAAAAACCAGCAGAGTCCATTACAGAAACATACCACAGTGAAAAGAGACATGATGTTAGGCAGATGTGAATGCAAACATGGAAAGCCTTACCAGTTATGTGTTTATTTAAAAATATTTTAGAAACAGATAATTGATGTTTCTAGTGGGTGACATTGTTCCATATATCAGCCTTTTTTTTTTAATCAACTTTATTGGGGTGCCTGGGTGGCTCAGTGGGTTAAAGCCTCTGCCTTCAGCTTAGGTCATGATCTCAGGGTCCTGGGATCAAGCCCCGCATCGGGCTCTCTGCTCAGCAAGGAGCCTGCTTCCTCTTCTCTCTCTGCCTGCCTCTCTGCCTACTTGTGATCTCTCTCTGTCAAATAAATAAAAATCTTTAAAAAAAAATTAACTTTATTGAGGTGTGCTTGATATACAGTAAAACTTATTCATTTGAACTGTGTAGTTCAAGGGGTGTCTGGGTGGCTCAGTTGTTAAGCGTCTGCCCTTGGCTCAGGTCATGATCCCAGGGTCCTGGGATCGAGCTTCGCATTGGGCTCCCTGCTCAGCAGGAAGCCTGCTTTCCCTCTCCTACTCCCCTTGCTCATGTTCCTGCTCTCACTGTGTGTCTTTCTCTCTCTGTCAAATAAATAAATAAAATCTTAAACAAACAAACAAACAAAAAACCCCCAATGAACTGTGTAGTTCAAGGAATTTTCACAAATGTATGCAGTGGTGTTACCACCACCAGTGTCGAGGTATGGAATAGTTCTGCTATCCCTGAAAAGTTCTCTTATTTCTCTCTTTTCAGTTAAAACCCTTCTAGCACCTCTGCTCCTGGGGTGCGGCAAGGAAGCCAAGGTATCTAGAGTAGAAGCACAAGGGAGGCCAGATCATCATGTACCAGGGATCTATGTTTTTGTAGGTCATAGGAGGTCAAGCCAAGGATTTGGGATTTAGTCTGAGTGAAATGGGGAGGTATGGGAGGGTTTTGAGCAGGAGAGTGTTCTGACTTAGGTTTTAAAGAGAATACAGAGAAATCACATGTACGCTAGGATTGAACAAATAAGTTAATATACTATAGATAATAACAGCTAGGCTTCTCACTGTCAGAGAAGGGAGTTACAAATAAGGAAAGAGGGAAGGAAGGCTGTAATGGATACTGTGGTTTGGAATTGGGCATCAGTATGGACTCATGTTTGTGGACAGCTAGCTAGCTAGCTAGATGACAGAAAAATATAGATATATGTGCACACATGGTGTGTGTGTGTGTGTGTGTGCGTGTTTTGCCATTTTAACAATATTAAACCTTCCAATCCCTCCATGAACATGGGATGTCTTTCCACTTTCTTGGGTCATTTTTAACTTCTTTCAATAATGTTTTGTAATTTTCAGAGTTCAAGTTTTGTACTTCTTTTGTTAACTTTATCTCTATGTGTTTGTTTTTTTTTTTAAGTTTGGGGTGTGTGTATGTGTGTGTGTGTGTGTGTGTGTGTGTGTGTGTGTATTTTGTTTTGTTTTTGGTACCATTGCAAATGGAATTTTTTTCTTAATTTCATTTTAGGATTGTTCCCTGCTAGTGGGTAAGAATATTGATAGTTCCCGTCATGGTGAGATGGCTAAGAACTCGATGAATTGGGATGGGTTTCAGGCAGAAGGGGAGGCACTAGCTGGTGCAATATTGTGGGCTTTTGAGAGGGTTGGAGGAAACGTTAACTAGAGGGACTGTGGGATCCAGTGATTTGCTAAGTGCCACTGAGTCAGCAAGAGAGGAAATGTCCACCTCAAATCTATTGCTCAGGGATTTGAAGCCAAGTGTGAGAGTCAGAGCACCTAGTTGCTTGTTCTGCAGACAGAAGGAAAGATGAGGCACAGTAAGTATGCATAGAGGAGACAATACTTCTGGGAAGCTTGGCATGTTTCCTATATTGAAGTCAGGGTCCTGATGGGGGAGGAGTGGGACTCAGAGATTTGGGATGGAAGTACCTGGGTACCACAAGTAAGCACCTCTGGCCTGCATGTTCCCCTGCACCCATTAAGTGACTCACTCCCACTGCTGGAGTATAAAGCCCCCTCCTGTCTCCTATAAGAAGATGATGCAGAGGTCACACATGGGGCAGGTGCCTTCCAGGACGATGCTTGCTCTTGGGGTTGACCACCACCTCCCTCTTGGCCCCCAGACTGACATGCAGGGAGAAACGTCAGCATACATGATAGGGAAGGTGCTGAGCCTGCGTAGGAAGGGAAGGAGCTCTACCCCAGAGCTGCTACAGGCCCCGGCTGCCAGCAGGGATGAGCAGGGTGCTGGGTCTGGACCTGCTAGAAAGCTGGGTCCAGGGAAATTTATTGGGGTGGGGGTACCATCCTGCCACAGGGGCCCTGGGTGACTGTGCCAGCGTTCTGGTGGGCTGGCCCACTTTAAATGAAGTAGAAATGGCGGGAGGATGGGGGCAAACTCAGGGAAACAGAAGATAGCAGAAGTGGGCCCAAGACCAGAAACCTACCAGGCTAGCCACGTTCCGTGGAGGCTGCATGCAAAGTCCATCTACCAAAGTAGAAAGGCACACGTGGCGGGGTGTAAGGAGCTGAGAAGCTCCTTGGTGGCCATGTCCTGCAGGAGGACAGATAAATGGTAGGAGAGGATATAAAACTGGCTTCTCTGGTGGGGACGCTAATGAAGCCACGGTGCTCAAACTTCAGCATGCATTAAAGTCAACCGGAGGGCGTGTCAAAATACAGAGAGGGTCCGTAGGTCCGGGTTTGGGGCTGGAGAATGTACATTTCTAGAATGTTCCTAGGCGATGCTGCCGGGTGCTCATCCCGGCACCACTGACACACTCTGGACACAGGCCTAAGCGGAGGGCAGGTGGCAGCCTTGTAGTCTTGCTGAACAACCATCAAGGAGAGGAAGCTCACACTTACAGGGGCACTGGGGGAGCATCAGACACAAGAGGGGTGCCATTACGGTAACAAGCTGCAATGCTGGGGTGGCAATCGGGGGTAGGGGAGATTACCTAAGGGATCTACAGAGATGATTCATAGAACATCATGTTCCTAGGGAAAAGATAAATGGGGCTGCTGACAGAAACATCACTAATAAATACAGAATCCTAACTGCCCTTTCGCCAAGTCATCAGTTAGTTTTCTTATGGTAAGTCACGGCCCCATATCCAGTCCTGAGTCAGCTCTCAGACCAGAACCCATCTGGCAAAGGCAAGACCTGGCAAACTCCAGGGCCTCCGGGTCTTCTCTCAAGGGATGAGAGCCATTCGTCCTGGAGAAAGGGGGATACCACCTCTTTCCAAAGTGGTTGAGTACCCACAGCCAGCTCCCAATTACCACGGATACTCAGGGACCCCAAGCACCCTTATGGCTCTCCTGTTCAAGTAGGAACCTCTGCAGATCATATCATGAACAGAGCCCTGACTCTAGACACAGCAGAAGAACAGTCCGAGATGAAGTTATACATTTGAAGGTCACTGGCACGTGGCTGGTATTTAGTCACAAGATTGGATTAGAGCATCGAGAGGGAGACAGAGAGAAGTCTTGCTGAGCAACCACTAAGGGGAGGAAGTTCACACTTACAGGGGCACTGAGGAAAGACAATATCCTTCTCCAAGCCTCTGCATTCCCCCTACACCCTCAGTCCATGAGCAACAGGGCTGTGTCTCCCTCTGCTCTGCGTCCCCAGGGTCTGACACAGGAAGGGGACTTTAGTAAACTAGCTTTTGAATGATCCGATCACGGCCATCCCTAGCAAACTCCACAGAAAGTGTGTTTGCGAGGGCAGTGATAGCAAACGTGCTGTTCCTCTTTGAGGGCAGATCCTTCTTTTTTTAGTTCTTAGGATGAAATGTGAGTCTTGTTTCTCTCGGGAAGATTAACCAGGGGAGATCTTTTTGCCATCTGGGGCCCTTCCCAAGTTCATTTGTAATGTATATGACATGACTTTCCAAATTAAGAGAGGGAGGTTATGCAGGTTAAGTTACTGCGCATTTTTTTCATCTGACAAATGCTATTTTTGCCCCTTTTAAAAAGGCAGCCTATACGTATCCCCAATAAACACCTGCTGTGCTCCTATGAAACAGGGATAAACAAATGATCTGCCCTCTTGAAATAGCCAGAGAGCCGTGACCCAGTGGGGAAACACTCTGTGCTCCAGGCAAGAGTGGCTGCATGCAAATTCGTTTTTGAATGGAGTAGGGCAAAAGATTCCTAGTCCTTTAGTTGCTGTAGCAATCGGGTGCGGGAAGAGTTATCCTCACCTTACAAACGAAGAAATGGAGTCTGGAAGGTTCAAAGACCGGTCTGTGACTGCTCTCCTCTCCTGCCCCTGTGGGCTCTGCGGTGCTGTCCGTCCCCTGCATTGGACTCCTGGGTCCGGGGCATCTCTTCCTGGCTTTCCTGAGACACACCCTTGGCTATGAACTTCTGTGTCATTCTGTGTCATTCCTGGCTTGCAGGACTTGGCCCAGAAGGATGACCAATATTTTCTGCGTGGTGTGCGACAAGCGTCCCCCAGTATCTATAACAGGCAGTCTAGTGGAAATGGGTAGGGGCAGGGAGGGCTCAAATCCTGCTAGTTTTTACCTGCATGGCTTTGGGCAAAGCTGAAGGCTCTGTGGCTTGGTTTCCTCATCATTAAAACACAGTCGCTAGTACCTACTTCCTTAGGTTACTGTACTGCTGAAATGCCAGGACTGTGCCTGGCACATGGTAAGGGCTAATGCAAGGACTAATTCGTCCAACCCTGAGGCTTTCCATGTGTTATTCTGTCTTTGCTGTGACATGGATAAGGAAGTCGGTGGTGGTGCCCAATTTCATGCTGGTAGTAAGAGCCAGGACATGAAGAAACTCAGTCTACTCTACACCCTTGTACCCAGCCCAGCCCCACTGCACTTACCCCGCCCCATGTGCTTCATTTGCTACCTAACCAAACCTGCAGGGTGGCAAGTGTGCCTCCCAGACCAAACTTGGGTGTGCAGGAAATAACAACAGCAGATCTGTATTTTTTCCCCCCTATATTTCAACTTGATTTCTATTTAGGACCCTGATTCTCACAAGGGTGATGAAAATTCAACCTCTATCAGTTCAAGGTTCTATCCTCCTTCCTTGGGGCTGCACTAGAATTGCTGAGGACTTACCCAGTGCCAAGGCACTGAAGTTGGGTCCTCTCTGTTCCTTGCGTCACCTGTCTGTGCTGGTATCCAGCAGTTTTCCTCTCCACCCCATAGAGCCCTTGGTCTTCATCCACATAGGTGGAAGCCGGCACAGTGGGCTGCCATGGACAGCTGAGTGGGTTGTGCACTTGCAAAAACATACTTGGATGATGGGTGGGTGGAACTGAAATCCAGTCCATTCTGTGCTTCCTAAGTTGTGGATGTAAGTGTGGGACTGCTTCTACCCTAAGGAGGGGATATGTTTTCTTTGCACCAAAGGACTCTTCACTGGTCTGGCCATTGCCTCTGACTCTTTCACCCACCTCTTTCGAATTTGTACAAAAGGCATCTTCAAGCCGGTTGTGGCCCTGCTGGAGTCATCCCTTCTCTGTCTGAACGGCTCCTTCAGGTCCTCTGACATTTCTGAGTGGTGCTTTGGCTCTTGGCCTCACTCATGCTGGGTGTGGGTGTCTCCAAAAGGCTTTCCTATACATGACAGCAGCCCTTCCTCTCAGGCCTGCCATCCCCCCCAGAGGTGCACCTGGAGAGTTGGGCACAAGGTCCCTACTCTTGGAGCTCACAGTGTAGCTGGAGTTTTGCTGTCTCCCAGGGGCCTCTGCCCAGAAAGGGGTACAAGGCTCCCCTCTCTAGAAGCTCTCAAGGAAGTGCTGTTCTTTCCCCAACTCCTCTCCATCGCTCCTCCCCATCCCCACCTTGGGGGAAATTTTCCTGTCTCCTGGGAACCCCAACTTCCCTCAGCCTCCAGCTCTGCCATTCCTTAGGATTTCCTTCCTGGTTGTGGTCTGGTCAGGAGTTCTCTTCAAGCCTTAAAGCTCGCCAGGAAGACATTTCTGGTTTGACCTTCTGCCTCCCCTCGGGCAATGGATTGGGAGTGGGATGAACTATTTTTAGGAAATCCATTAACCCTCCTTCCCCAATTATCCCACCTTGCTTGGCAGGCCCACAGGGCCCGGGGCGCTATTCCAGTCCTCCAAGTAGAGAAAAGCCCTGCTACTCCCACTTCCCAAGCCCTACGCAAGCCCCTCCCCCCGTTTCTAGGGCTTTCCATGAAATTCTGCTTCCATGTCCTCCCTGCCTCGGGTCCACAGCGCCCCTTAACACAGACTGGAGGAGGGGACCTTTGCCTGAAGGGGCGCTGGAGCTGGAGCCCTTTCTAGGCTCTCCGGCCTCACGCAGCGCCCCCTGCCGGGAGATTGGGGAAGTTGCCGCTCTCCTTCAAGGCGCGCGGTAAATCGTTAATTTTATTTTCAACAGCGGCTGCGTTTAACAACTGGCTCATAAAATTCCTGAAAATTTAACATTTGGCTCTCACAAGCCGGTTGGAGCTGGCCCCAGCACACCACTGAGGCCTCAGTGACTTCTGGTTCCACAATGAGAGGCACCTGCGGGAGACGGGAGGGCAGGAAGAGAGGTTTTCTTTATCTGCTCCCCCCTCTCCTTCTACTCCGTTGTGCAGCTCCTGCTTTTCTAGGGGCCCCCTTTCCAGAACTCCAGGCTTCTCCGGGTTCAGCCAATATCCTTCCCTCCTCTACCCCTGGAGTGCTAATGGCTTTTTGACTTCTAGTTCTTGCTAATTCCTGATGTATCTGCATCCCACCTACCCCTTTGTAAATAGTCTTCTCATTACATCCCATTAATCCTTCCCTTCCCTTTGCGTGCACTTCTGTTTCCTGGCCGGGGTCCTACCTGCTTAAGTTTGCTCCTGTGGTTACAACTTTTTAATATTTCTGTTCTCCACTTTGGGGACTTTATGTCCTCAGTCAAGTTGCACACCTTCTCTGAGCTACAGTTTTATGAGAATTAAGTGTAATGCAGCAGGACATTATTTCGAGGGATTAACCAGTGGTTCCCTTGCTTTTCTCTTGCTTTTTATTGCTGCCTTATATCTCTTTCCCAAAAGGGGCTACTGTGTCCTATAGTAATCATTTCTCAAGGACAGGATTTAGAGCAGAAATTGGGGGAAAGTTTTGACTTTCAATATCTAAGAGATTTTGCCCATGAGAATCGGGGCAAGGAAAACCTAATGAGTCAGAAGAAAGCATCCTGCTGGAAGATCCACCAGTCCCCAAGAAGGCCCTCCAACTCTGCCAGACCAGGAAAGGCGGGCCAGCAGAACGGCTGCTAGCCTGGCAAGTTGAAGAATTGAAAATAAATGGCTGTCTCCTGGGTCCAGGGAACTGTGCGAACTTCAACTTCCTCAGTCTCCTGGTGTCCCGGTTGTGGTCCAGGAAAGATGCTCATTACTGGTGGGGCCCCCAGACAGGTCTGGGTGATGACATCATAGCAGCTGTGTGGTCTGACAAGAAAGGGCCAGGTGTGATGTAGGCCTGAGGGAAAGAGAGAAGGACAAACAATGACAGGGGTCCCGAGTCCCAGCCGTATACCTTGGCCTCATCCCCTCTCCCCTAACTTAGCCCTGGCAGAAAGGGGGAAGGATTCTAAATTGAAAGATACACACTTCTACCACATGCAGAATGGGGTCTGTGATAGGAGTTCCCTATAAAAATGAAGGGCCACTTCTGCTTCATTTGGTGTTGAAGACTCATGCCTGTCCCAAGGAGAGCCCTGAAGTTATCTCCAGGGAACTTCCCTGAACCAACTTGCTGACTAGCCCACCTTTCCATGCCACCTGCAAAATAGATGCCATCAGAGGGGCCTCCCCTAAGCACTTCTGTCCCCACCAGTCCAGGGGTCCCCCCACCAAGGGCCAGGCATGTGTGTTCTCGTGTCCCTCAGTGCCACCAGTACTGGTTAATTGCTATTTGTAACTTGAATGACTGTCATGAAAACTATTGAAAAGCTAAAGCAGGCAAAAAAGAGAGCTGTGGTTTCCGTGGCAGTTAAGTTGAGGCACGATGTTGGAAAAAAGACAACTCTCACATGAGGCATAGCAGTGATAACTGTTAAAGTTTGGGGAGGTATGAGGTGTCTTGGAAAATTCTGCTATCGGAGCACTTCACATTCTCTTTTAGTTCTCATTTGGAAAGAAAGAAACTGATATTGGAAAGTGTAGACTATGTCCTTTACGGGTAGTTTGTATAAGGCAGGCATGGAACTCGAGTCAACCCATATCAAAAGAAAAGTCTTGGCTGTACACTGCAACTGGCAAATGAATATGTGTTTATGTATTAACATAGACTATTTAATGTGCATCTATGTATGTGTGTGTATATGTGTGAATACTAGATTTATAGGAGTATATTATATGTATAAATATAATTTCTTTAGGTGATGTGTTAGGTAATATGTTTTTTTAGTTTCTTTTCAGTGTTCCAGAATTTGTATATACATAATTTTTAAAAATAGGAAGGCCTCGGATATTCAGGACCGCGGATGAGAAGTCTCCCATAAGCGACCGGCTCTATCTCACTTAGTGGAGGCTTCTGTTTCTGTCCATCAGCGCCAGGACGCTCGGGTGCTCCAGGTGCGTTTGTCCTGCAGCAACTGGGACCTGTCTCCGGCATCCCTTCTCCGATCCCTGCCCAGCGATCCCGCCGCCCGCCCCAGCTGTTATCGCACTGCCGGGAGCCCGCGCGGCCGCTGTCATTCCGGCAGGGGGCGCCGTCCGGCCGCAGTGGCCGCGCCGGGCCGCGCTCTGATTGGTTGGAGGCGGTGGCCCGAGCCCACTCCCGCCCGCCCTGTCCGCTAAGTGCCGCAGCTCGCGGGCTCCTGCCCCAGTCTGCGGGCCTCCCGGATAGCGGCGGGGCCGGAGCGGCTCAGAAGAGGGGACAAGACCAGGGCAGGAGGGAACCGGCCGGCCGCCAGAGCCCCGTACGCCCAGCAAGATGCTGTCCTGGCGGCTGCACACGGGCCCAGAGAAGGCCGAGCTGCAGGAGCTCAACGCCCGGCTCTACGACTACGTGTGCCGGGTGCGGGAGCTGGAGCGCGAAAACTTGCTCCTGGAGGAGGAGCTGCGCGGCCGGCGCGGGCAGGAGGGCCTGTGGGCCGAGGGGCAGGCCCGCTTCGCCGAGGAGGCGCGCGGCTTGCGGCAGCAGCTGGACGAGCTGAGCTGGGCCACGGCGCTGGCCGAGGGCGAGCGCGATGCGCTGCGGCGCGAGCTGTGGGAGCTGCAGCGGCTGGGCGAGGAGGAGCGCGCCGCCCGCGGCCGCCTGGACGCCGAGCTGGGCGCCCAGCGGCGCGAGCTGCAGGAGGCGCTGGGCGCGCGCGCCGCCCTCGAGGCGCTGCTGGGCCGGCTGCAGGCCGAGCGCCGCGGCCTGGAAGCGGCCCACGAGCAGGACGTGCGGGAGCTGCGCGCGCGCGCCGCCCGCCTGACCATGAGCTACCGGGTCCGCGCCACCGGCCCCGCCGCGCCCCCGCAGCGCCTGCGGGAGGTGCACGACAGCTACGCGCTGCTGGTGGCCGAGTCGTGGCGGGACACCGTGCAGATGTACGAGGACGAGGTGCGCGAGCTGGAGGAGGCGCTGCGGCGCGGCCAGGAGAGCCGGCGCGAGGCCGAGGAGGAGACGCGGCTGTGCGCGCAGGAGGCGGAGGCGCTGCGGCGCGAGGCGCTGGAGTTGGGGCAGCTTCGCGCGCTGCTGGAGGAAGAGCTGCGGCGGGTGCAGGAGGAGTACGAGCTGCAGGCGGAGGAACGGCAGGTCCGTGCGCGGGGGACGGCCCCACCCCGGGCCCCTACCTGTGGTCAGGGTGGTGGGGGGTGGCGGGGGGCGGCGGGGCTGCCTGGACCCGTCGCATGCGCCCGAGGCGTGGCGCCGCCGGCGTGTGGGGGGCCGGGCCAGAGGGGGTTCGACCGGCCCTGGCAACTTAGCGCTGAAGGGGGGTCCCTCGCTCTGCGTCGGAAGAGGAGCGCGGTTTGTGGATCAGCTAGTGCCGGGTGGCGGGTCCCGGTGGAGAATTCCGTCCCTGTCATCTTGTTAGGTTGTCAGTTTCTTTCGATCTTGCCTTGAGCGGGTGCAAACTGACAAAAGACCCAGGACCCAGCCAGCCCTAGGCTCCCTTTCAACTTCCCGTGCTTCGCAGACCTAATTCACATAAAAGTCCAGCAAGAAGCCCCCTGACTTCCAGAAACGACTTCAGAAGCGACAGCTCTGTTCCTTCTGGGCTAGGTCTCTGTGTTGGGAGGTGTCTCGGCAATGTCAAGTCCCGACCGGCAGCTGTTCAAAATGACAGCCCCTTGGCGGTAGGGCACCCCTGGGGAAAACTTAAATCATCGCGTAAAACGGTTATTTTGCCAGAGTGATTTCCCAGGAGGAGGCGGCCGGTTTGGCTCTCTGCCCGCCCTGCCTTGTGCGTTCTTGGGAAGAGCTGCCGCCTTCATGCAGGCAAGAGGTCCTTCGGGTATGTTTTTCTCGAAGTCTCCCCAGCAGACATCAGATCTCTGGGTAGTGGAAAAGTTGTGGAAAGGGGCTGCTCCCTGTGGCAGGATGTGATATAAACAGTTACTATTTCAGAGAAGCAAAGCCCCAACGGACACTGAGGGGGGGGTGACACCTGTGCGGGTTATTGTCCCAGTTGGGTACTAAGATGGGACCTGGTCCTGCCTCCCAGAGGCCAGAATTGAAAATATCCCCAAATCATACCATCAGTAGTTCTCAGGACAACAGTTTAAAACAACACCCACAAAAATTCAGAAATATTTTAAGGGGATAATTTGTAGCTTAGGGTTAAAGATTTGTGGTAGAGGGATTGTGTGTGTGTGTGTGTGTGTGTGTGTGTTTAAATGCAGGAGTAAAGGGAACACAGAGGACTGTGGGGATGTGACAGGTGTCCACAAAGAATCAGCGAATATCTATCGACTGCTCCTAGGTCTTGAGCACTGCCTTGGGTTTTCAGTATTCAAAAAGCTGGCGTCTAGATGGGAAATCCTATAAAGCAGTGCAATACGAAATTGTTTGGAATGTAATCTTGTGGAATGTGGGTTTTGCTGGGCCTCTGCCTCATAGTTTTCAAAAGCATTCTCCTCACCATTCCCTTGCAGTGGGAGCTCCTTGGCTCATTTCTGCTTGGGATATGCAGTCTGAATCGGGGAGGGGCCCACCTGCGAAGTGCCTTCTCCGGGATCCCGGGGTGGGGTGTGTGTGTGTGTGTGTAACTAGACTCAGCAGTCTGTCTGGTGATTCCTCTCTCATTGGAATTTGAATCTTTGCCCTAAAAGTAGGGAGCAAGGAATGTCGACGGGACTTTTTTGTTGTTGTTTTTTTTTTCCACTTCCAATCTGTATGTTTCATCGCACTGAATATGCCCTTATCCATAGCTCAGATCTTTCCCCAGTTAGCTTTAAAGCCAGCGAATTTCAAATTGCATCTTTAAGATTCAACATCAGACCATTAGCATTTTTTTCCCCAAAGATTTTACTTACTTATCTGACCTAGAGAGAGAGAGAGAGAGAGAATACAAGCAGGGGGAGTGGGAGAGGGAGAAGCAGCCCGATGCAGGGCTCAGTCCCAGGGCCCCAGGATCATGACCTGAGCTGAAGAGCAGATGTTAATGACTGAGTCACCCAAGCATCCCCCATCAGTATTTTTTTTTTTAAGGGTAAAAATACTAGGGATTTTGTTAAAGAGTATCTGTGATTTAACACCAAGCCCTCGATTTTTTTCACATTCTATAGAAGATTGGTCTGGGGAGACTGAAAACATAATAAAACCGGGTTTAACTAATCTACTGTAGTGAATGTTTCATTACTAAGAGTTTTTATCAAGTGCTTCTGGCATGCCAGATACCCCAGGAACCAGGCCCTTGATATCTACCTATTCACTTAGTCCTCAGCCCGATCTTATGAGGTAGATTCCAATAGGAGCCCTATTTCACAGATGATGAAACTGAGGCACGTATGTTCTCTTCAGGTGCCAGTGTCTGAGCCACTAACCCCAGATCCAACATTTCCTCTCTTCTCTGATCCATCAAAGAGAAATGTTAAGCCAGCATTCTGCCTTCATAGAAGAATGGTAATTGTTCTTCCTAAGGGCTGGCCCAGAGGTGCCCATCAGTCTGAAACCTTAAAACACTTTCTGATCCTTCCAGCCGGCTGTCAGTATAGTTTTCGTGGCAGATCTGTTTCATTTACTTTTTGCCTACGCTGTGGTTTAGTGGGAACCTTCCCCTCCCCACTCAGTGCCCACTATCTCCCTGCCTCGGGGCCTCTTCTGTGGCCCAAGAGAACCGGACACTGGCTGGAGCTCTCTTTCTGGGAAAAGCGGTTCTTCTCCGAAGGCCTGTGTATTGGGCCCTGCACCCCAGATCTGCCAGAGAGAATTTTGCTGAACTGACATCCAAGCCCCTAGCATTTTGTATATGGTTGTGATCCCCTAAAGCCTGAGTAATTCACCCTGTCTCCCAGCTCATTGGAAGAAGCTTTGGACAAAAACTCAGGAAAAAAAAAAAAAACACCTCGACCTTTTTGGTTGAGGCTCCACCCCTCTGCCCCACCCCTCCGCCCCCCCTTACCCCTATAAACGCTGAGATTTTTGCTTATGAGACTGAGCTCTTAGCCTTTTGAGGCTGACTAGAAAAGGCTTCCAAATCCCCAAAACGTGACCAAATGAGAAGTTTCTTTTGACCGGAAGGGGGAGGGGTTAGCTGCCCCACCTGGGCCTGAATTCTGGCTCTGTCCCCGGTTGTGTCTCTGTTCCCCCATTTGTGGAACAGCGGTAATAAAAACGGCTCCCAGGGTGCCCACGTTGGGTTCATTCATTCATCCGACCACGACAGAGCACGTCGTGGGCCGAGCCTGGGTCTTGAGTGCCGGGGATATAGCCTGAACAAAACAAAACAGAGAAGAAAGTCCCTCGCTTTTGAAGGTCTTGAGGTGGAAACAGTGCAGGGTGTCCTGGAGGTGGGTGTGGCCAGGCGGGGGGGGGGCGGGGGGGGAGTGGCCTCTACAATGACTTGGGCTTTGGCTCTGAGCAGCATGGGTGATACTGAGGAGAGGTGAATGGTGACCGGCTGTATCTGAATGTCCTTGCTCTGGGGCTTGTGTGGGACAAGAGTTGGGAGCAGGGAGAATTCTTTAGGGGACCTCTGTACTAATCAAGGCAGGAGGTGATGGAGGTTTGGACCAGGGGCAGCCACGAGGAGCTGAGAGGAAGCTGTTCTCTGAAGTCAAAGCCCAGCAAGGCCTGCAGGTGGGTTGGAGGCAGTGGAAGAGAGGGGGGACATCCCAAGTCGACTCTAGAACTTGTTGCCTGAACCACTGGGTGTGGGGGGGAAGGAATGCTCGTTGCTGAAGGGGGTTGGGAGCAGGAGATGTGGCCCATTTGGGTGGGAGATCAGAGTTCACTCTGAGATGCCTCTTAGATGTCAACCTCGTACTGAGAGATACCCTCCTGAGTCTGGAGTTGAGCATATTATCTGGACTAGAGCTAAAACCAAATAAAATTTTTAAAAAATGTAGCCTTCTATTAACGCTCGTTATTCCAAATGCATTTAGTTTTGATGTGTCAGGGAGGTTGTCCCAGTATCTAAATTCCCTCGAGCTCCACCAGTCAGGATTCTGAGTGACCGTGACATTTGCAGGCTCTTCCTGTTTTGTCCGTGGGACTAGCTCAGCTGAGAGCAGCTCCCGCTGGGGGAGGAGAAGGAGTTTTCTTCGGACCTGCCCAGCAGCACGCTGTCCCTGGTACAGACCTCCATTGCATCATCACCCATGATGCCATCCGGAAGTTCCCGAAATAGCAACTCAAAAAGGTGACCTCTCTCCCCAGCTTTTATACTGTTAGGTCGGGGACTGCTCTTGCTTGGTTAAAATCAACAGTGCTGGGTGTCCTGCTCCAGCGCCTCTGGTTCAAAAACTTCTGGCAAAGTCAACGCCACGCTGAAGCTTGCTTCAACCAGCAGGATCGGTTACAGTCTCTATGGAGACTGGCGCCAAAAGGTCTTATTTACGTTCCCGCTTCCAAAAGCCAAGTCATTTTCCTTTGACAGTTTTGGGAGAGTTGAATCACACGGAAATGTGGTTGGAACTATACTTATTTTAACTACAACACAGTTTGGGTTTCTTCGCCCCCCCTCCTGTTTTGTGGGGGTGCAGATCTATTCTGTGCCCTCTGGGAAGAGAGAGAATCTTTGTGCCTACCTGTGGTTTCGCATGGCGGGGGGATTCTGACCTCCTCAGGATGTTCATGGATAAAGAACCTAGTGTTTGTGATAACTTTTTTTTTTTGTTTTTCTAAACAGTTTAACAATAATTGAAGTTCTCTTTAAAGAAAAAGATCAGTACTGATTTCCAAGTTTTGATATTCAGGTTTCATCTCCTGCAGTGAAAAGGTGTAATATTGGGATGTTTACAGCATGTCTTACACTCTAATCTTAGACCTGGGATTATACTCCCTCTAAAAGGGGGGGGGGCATAGGGTTTTAACACCAAGACTTGCCAGAAGAATGTTTAAATATCACAGCTAAATTTTGGCAGCCCTGTCACTTTAGTCAAGACTGGAATGGTCTGCTTTAGGCAAGCCTCACTATCTACTTACAATGCCAGTTTTGGAGAATATTAATGTAGATCTACCCTGGGATACTAGCTAGAGGTTCTTAAATTGACTCCTCAGCTTTCAAACCTAAATGCTTTCAGTTTTTGTTTTTAGTGTGCTTTATGTACACAAAGAGAACCTAGCAGCAATCATTAGCGGGTACAGAACTCTTAGGGAGGTAGGATTATTTACATGCCGATCATGCATCGTTTAAAGTAGTGGATCCAGCGTGAGATCTTAATTTGTCGGTTTTTGCTGATCTTACATTTTGACTGTGGACCTTCAGCATATCTCCTGGTGCCTTTGCTGGAGGGGTTACAAGGGGGAGTGGAAACAGATCCCCTCTCCCGACTGTCTTTTTTGAATTCCCCAAAGATCAATGTCTAAAAATGTAGCCAGTTTAGTTAACTGTCTTCAGAAATAAGGCTGTTTTCCATTACCAACCAGAAGTTAAAAAATATGGACTCATTTCAGTGTTTAAATATTTGCTCAGTTAATTATTCCCCAGAGCAACTCCGAAGTGTCGATGCGAAACCGTAAAATGGTACAGACGAAGCCGCTGTGTTTACAAGCTCAAAGACAGTGTCGATTTAAAATAGCATGTTTTTAAGGAGGCAACACGCATTATTGTGATCATTTCAAGTGCAGTTCACTGATTGTGTACAGGGTGACTTGTAGGGGATGAGCGCTTTTCTAGAGGTGAGGGATGCACAAGAGAGCCGGCCATGCTCTGCAGTGTCTCCCAGCTGGTGGGAGGGACAGATGGGCAGACGTAATTAGCCAGGTGTGAGTGGACGTGCCCTAAGGGCTGTGAGCATGATAGGAGCACGTGGGAGGGAGAGCTCATTAGTGATGTCTTCTGAGCACAGTCAAGAAAGAGTCACATCCGGGTCCACGTTGATATTTACGCCCTGAGGATCTTCTGTCTCACCAGGGCAGCTTTTCTGGGTGAAACAAAGAGCTCGGTGGGAGAACCTGCTTAGTGTTGGGGGAAATTATGTGTCTGGGGGGAAATTGTGTTTCATATTGGTGGGGCTTCCGTTTCAGATACTGTGAAAGCCCGGTGTCGTGGTCTGGGCTCGCTTTGAAGAGGATCCCTGTAGACCGATTGGCGGTGTTGACTTTCCTAAGCAGCTGGATAATGTTGGAAAGACAAAGATGCTTTCAGGAACTTCTAAGCATTCGTTCTCACTAGAGAGTGGGAACAGAGCAGTCAGTCCCCTGTCAAAATCACCCCTATGTAATAATAATAATTTTAAAAAACTTTTTAATTTTTTAATAAACATATAATGTATTATTAGCCCCAGGGGTACAGGTTTGTGAATCGTCGGGCTTACACATTTCACGGTACTCACCATAGCACATACCCTTCCCAATGTCCATAACCCCACCACCCTCTCCCTATCGCCCTCCCCGCTGACCCCCCCTCAGTTTGTTTTGTGACATTAAGAGTCTCTTATGGTTTGTCTCCCTCCTGATCCTATCTTGTTTCATTTATTCTTTTCCTGCCCCCCAAGCCCCCCACATTGAATCTCCACTTCCTCATATCAGGGAGATCATATGATTATTGTCTTTCTCTGATTGAATTATTTCGCTAAGCATGATACCCTCTAATTCCATCCACGTCGTCGCAAATGGCAAGATTTCATTTCTTTAAAAAAAAACTTCCATGGGGAAGACAAACTGTATTTAAGATCACCCTTAGAATGACTGCGTCTTTCATAAGCCTAGAGACTTTTTTTTTCCTTTTTGCATCCTGATCTGTTGGTACCTTCAGTTTGACTCAGCAGAACTCAAGCCCTCCCATCTAAAAGCCCTTTGTTCTCTTTAGAGAGTGATAGCCTGCCTGGAGGATGAGAAGGCGGCCCTCACCTTGGCCATGGCTGACCGGCTGCGGGACTACCAGGAGCTCGTGCAGGTGAAGACTGGCCTCAGCCTGGAGGTGGCCACGTACCGGTAAGGATGCTGCTTGGGTGAAATCCCCCATAGCCTCTGGAGTCCCTGGGGCCGCGTGATGATCAGACAGCAGACCCCTGGCATGGCCAGGCGAGGAGTACAGGACCAAAATGAGAGGAGGATGGGTGCCACACTTAGACCACCAGGCAGATGCCTCCTCCCTCCCCGTGATGGGGCTCACAGAACTCGTGCCCTTGCCTGGGGTGTGTGTGTCCTGGGCACTAGGCAAGAGGCTCGCACCTGTCAACCCCTTGGATCTTAGGAATTAGGGACAGCGTTTATAGGGGGACCAACCCCGCTCAGAGAAGTGAGGGAGCTAGAAAGTGGAGGACTCAGACCCAAAAAGTCTACTTCCAAGTGCCCATCACACTGTGGCTTCAAATCCCAGGGCTCTGACTCAACTCCCCATGGGTTTGGCCTCGAGGCATTGCCTTTCTCCTGGAAGATGAGCGTGGTCCTCTAGGCAGCCGGCTTTCTTAAAATGATGACTTGAATTGGGGGTGAGCATTCTGGAAGAAACAGTCTCAAAGCCCTCAAAGGAGACAGATGGGGGCTGGGCGGATAACACAGTCTGGAAAGCGATGCTTCTCCTTGGCTCTCCCCTTCCTGCCCCCGGGGGGTAAGAGGTCTTTGGTTGGGGTGATGTCCTGTGTTTCCTGCAGATTCCATGCTCAGTGAGGACTGGTGAAGGGGGCAGATCTCAGGCACTTACAGCAGAAGGACTTTTGAGATACCCAGGTTTCCCACTTGGAAGGACAGCACCAGCCACTAACATTCTCGAGCCTTTACTGCCTGTGGGACACAGCGCAAGTGCTTTGCGGCTGCTCACTGCCCGCGGTACTGTTTCTGGTGGGTGGAAACCACTCGCCCCTCTTGCAGGTGAGGGCAGGGGGGGCCTGGAGGCCAGGGACCCAGACTGGTGAGAGATCTGTGCCTTACCCACCAAGTCATATGAAGTGGACACAATGCCCCCTTCATTCCCAGGGGACTTCAGAGCATGAATCAGCCGTGGGTGGGACTGAGCTCTGGAAAGCCTGCCTCTCCTCGAGTGAGAAGATGCAGTGGTAAATGCCATCCTCTGACGTCATCACTGCTAACAGATGGGGGGCATTAAAACCTGGAGAGGCTAAGAAGGGATTAAGGTCCACTCCCTTGGTGGGAGGCAGAGCCTGGACAGAGCCCAAGCACATTTCAGCACTCCCTGTGGGCTGCCTGATCATGACTTTGCTCTCCTAACAGCCAAGTGGCCTGGGTTAAGAGAGCATGTCTGGCTGGGGTGTGCAGGTGGTCCGCCTTACAGCCCTGGGCTAGCCCCACCGTGCATTGTCTGGAAGACTTGCCTTAGTCAGCCTGTCACCAGGGCCCTTCTGACCGTCATGGCAGTCCTTGGCCTCAGCCCGATGCAAGGGGCAAGGCCTGCCTAGGATAACAGCAGCTCTTGGAACAGCCCCAGCTGGTCAGAGAGGTAGGCAAGCCACTGGGGGCTCTGCCGGGTCCCTGCTCTGAGCGCCGTGACGTGGCTGCGTCCTGCAGAGGGGAGGGGGCTCAGGACACAGAGAGAGGGCAGAGGAGGCCCAGACAGCCCGTCCTTCTCAAGGGCCATCTCTCACAGTCTCCTTGGAAATCTCATGGGATGGAAAATCACAAAATTAAATCAAGCTGGGTCAGGTGATCCGAATTACTAATAAGGAAAACTTCAAAACAGGCTTCATTTGGGGGGGAAGGAAGTATTAATCAGGACTGACTGAAGCCCTTCTCAGACTGCCTCAAGCCAACAAAGGCATTTGTTCCCCGCTTGATGGAAAAAGTCCCTAGTTGCAGGCACAGTAGGTCTGGGTGTGGTCAACAGTGACTGTCCCTGCTGCTTTCCCTGGGCTCTCCCTTCTTAGCTTCTCAGCTCTGCCCACACCGTGGCAGGATGGGCTCCAGCCAGCTCCTGGCTCTGTCCTTCTGGTCTTGCCCCCCTGGTCAGCGGAAGGGACTCTTTGCTCATCCATCTCAGCTAAACTCCTGGGCCCTGCGATCTGGCTCCACTGGGCGATGTGCCTGTCCCTGTCCTTGGTCGGGGGAAAAAGTACTCTGGAACTTAGAAGGGCCCACTGTCCTGTGAGCTACATGGAGTGACTCTGGGGTGGGAGGTGCCCCAAACTGGCACTGTCCTAGAGCAGATGTGGGGTTATCCCAGCAGACCCACAGCTGTGCCTGTGTTAGGTGACATCAACGTCACGTGACTCTTTTCTGTACAGAGGCAGTTGGATCTTCCTTGTCATAATAGTTCCATAGGTTGGATTTGGAGACTTTCATCTTATGCTTTGTCCCTCTGGGATTCGAGCCCTTTCTTTCCTTGCTCTGTCCTGCCCCTCGTTCTCTGTCAGAGAAGTCAGAGGGCCTGTCGGCGTCTTGCCCGAGCATCTAGCACCCGACTTTTTGGTAGTTGTTCACACCCTAGCTTTTTTCAAGGGCATCGACAGGGAGCTTTTTTCAAGGGCATTGACTGGGAGCCTTTGTGCTCACGTCGGCAGCCTGATTGTCAGCGGAGACAGAGTTTATGGCCTCTGCCTGTTTCTGGCATTGCTCTAACCCAATTAGGGATTGACTTGGCTTCCTCCTCGGAATTTAGAAGGCCACAGTACTTTCAGGGAAGAGGGTGATTGATTTCACTGTCTGTCTTTCTGACGTCCAAGTTTGCACAGGGGAAATGAGGAGCCCGGCCCTGCCTAGCCGCAGATCCCAAGCCCAGGGTTCAGAACGGCTGCCTGCCTCCCTGCCTCCCAGTGCTCAGGGCATCTGGGAGATGCCCACAGACCGAAAAGATATACGGGCAGTGGAACATAACCCATTTCTTTGTACGAGCCGAGCGCCTAGCATTTTTGTCACTGCCTTGTGTCCTGCAGAGAAGCCCTTGGCATCTCTTATGTGACTCTTCCTGTATTTTGTCCTGCTGCCCCAATTCTGAGAACAGGGATGAACATGCGTATTTGTGTCAGTGCCCTTTTGTTCTTCTGAACCCTTCACAGGTGCCTGCTTGATCTTTATAACCCTTGTCTTTGAGGGAGTTGACCTTCCTTCCACACCTCCCCCAGGGAGGGCAGCAGGGACCATCAGCCTCTTGGGGACTACGGCCCAGGGCCCCGTGCAGTGTGACTCCTCACCAGCCCTGTCCAGAGGGGTCAAGGGTGGCTGATGGTGGATGGCTAACGGTGTGGCTAGCACAGCTTCCCGCTCCTGACCGAGATCGGGTGGATTTGCCCCAGGTTTTCCCTGCAGTGGCCCATCCCCCGTGGCTGCGGAGTTGATGTCGGTGTGTTGACTTAGCATCTCACGTATAAGCCAAGCGGCTGAGGAGCCTGCGAGCTGGAAGCCCAGACCTGTACAGCTGGGACTTGTCAGCTCTGCTGGGGCCAGATCTCAAGTGTCACACGCATTCCCGAACCCAGATATGGGCCCTTTCTGGTTGGCCTTCCCAGTGAATAAGAAACACTGATAACAGAATAGTGTCATTTATAACTAAATGTAGACATAGGGTTTGCAAGTAAAGACGCAATTCTGTAAAATAACAAAATTCGAACAAAGTGAACCCCAGTGTCTAAGGCTGGAGGACATCCTCAAACCTAGTAGGCCAGTCACTGACCCGGGAAGACACTGGTGCCTTGTTCGGCAGGTGAGTGTGAGAACGAGCCCTCTCCTCCCGCACTACAGGGGACAACGGGTGGTAATCTGGGGCTGGCTAATGGCCGAGGCACCAGGGGGAGTACAGGAGAAGATGCCCCCCCCCCAGGGGCCAGGGCTCGCCTTCCGCTTGTCCCCAGTGAAGTTACGTGGGGCTAGAGGGGCTTGTGCACTGCATACATAGTCACGAGGCCTCCTGAGGCATGAGTGTTTATTACACCAGCCGCCGAGCACTGAGGGGAGTGTGGTTCCCAGCCTCATCTGCACCTGGGGGTCAGCTGGTGAACCTGCTAAAGCATCGTCCCCTGGGCCCATTCCTGAATGTTCCGATCCGCTTGGCACGGGAAGGGCCCAGGCTTTGTCCAGCGCGGCCAGGGTAGAGAACCACGGCTGCGGGCCCTCGCCGCTCCAGGGGCCATGGACTGACAGCATTGGCATCGTCTGGCTTCCCAAGCTGGTGGGAAATGCAGACTCTCAGGCCCATTCCAGACCCTCTGGTCAAAGCCAAGCTCCTGACAAGATCCCCGGTGACTCAAGGTGTCCCCCACTGTCATCAGAGCAGCGCAGGAGCATCCCGAAGGCACTGAGCCAGTTTCATAGTGGCCTAGAGGCAGGTGAATGATGGGCAGGCTGAGTGGTGTGCAGGGAGCCGTGGCGGGGGATGGTGGGCGAGGCCTGCAGTGCGGGCTTCCAGAAGATCACGTCGAGGGGCCGTCTGGGTGAGAACCCAAGGATTGAGCTAGTGTGGCATCTGTGGCCACTGCCAGGCATTTGGGCTTCTGGGGCAGGCCTGCTTTTGGGGGCCTGGCCTGAAGGGCTGTGTTTGAAGAATGGGCAAGAGCCACGGCTGTGAGGCCGTGTTCTGTAAGCAGGGCCTGTGCTCTCTGGCTGCTCCAGGGATGCTGGCGGGCAGGGCGCCACGCCAGCTCAGAGGAGCCCACAAACCTACAGAACAGAGTGGGGGTTGGCATTGAGGGTCAGGTGCTGTGGACAAGACCACATGGACCTAAGTCCTTCCCCACCATTAGAAACAACGCCTTGTAAGACACACGAGTACCAGATTTCTGTGGGGGAGAAGGGAGTTGTGAGAATCTGGGAAGGGTTCAGGAGGGAGGTGAGCTTGATCGGGGTCCTGAAGGATGGTGGGGATTTGAACAGACGTGCAGGACAAGGGGCTGTTGGGGAGTCGGGCGCACGTGGGGAGGGACCGGTCCACTCAGGTCCTACAGACCGTTTACTGGGTCAGATAAAGACAGTTCAGAGGCGAGACTGAGAGCTTCCAGCCGAGGTTGGCAGGAAGAGATTTTCAAAAGAGGTGAGATTTGAGTTGGCCTCGAAGGGTTGGGAAAATAAGCATTGAGAAGTGGACGGGCAGGGAGGGACTCGGGAAGGAGCTCCAGGTGGGGGAGTCCGATCGGAAAACACGGGGAGGAAGGAGAGTGCAAGGCGGGTGAGGGAGGCAGAGGCCTGGGACAGGAGGCCGCTGAGGTGGACCTTCTGTGGCGGTAGGAGGGCGGGGGGCAGGGGGGAGGCTGCTGGCCGCTGGCAGCTGGCATGCAGGAGGACTGGGCGCAGGGAAGCCTCAGGGGTCCCTACAGTCACTGGAAGTTGCTGACAGGGTGGTCAGGCCAAGGGAGCCTCCGCGAAGGCTGACCAAGGGCCTGGAGCCTGGCTGGGAGAAGGGCTGGGAACAGACTGGGCAGCTCCCGGCTGGAACCCTGGGAGAAGGCGGCCACTTCTCACATGCTCTGGCAGACCAGACCACCAGAGGCCAGCCCTCTCCATGAAGCAGCTGCTCCCCCAGGAATAAACCGAGTCCCAAACCCACAAAACTGCGGGCTCTGAAAACCGAGTACGTAAGAGGCCCGTCCTGGCTTTCAGAATGGGGGACAGATAGGCCTTCTCCCTCAAAATTTAAAAGAGAGACTTTTTTTTTTTAAAGGTTTTGGGGCTCACATACATAAGAGGTTTTCTAAATGTCACCTGAAAGAATGGAAAGCAGAGCCAGACCATTTTTCAAAAGAAAAATACTGAAGGGAGTCTTGGCTGGCCAGATATGAAAATGGAATGCAAAGATTTGCTGCCTGGGCGCTTTCGGGCACAGTCCTTTTAAAAGGTTAGGTCAGGGGGCGCCTGGGTGGCTCAGTCGTTAAGCATCTGCCTTTGGCTAGGGTCCTGATTCCAGAGTCCTGGAATCCAGCCCCATGTCAGGCTCCCTCTGTAGGAAGCCTGCTTCTCAACCTCTCCCTCTGCTTTGTGTTTCCTCTCTCACTGTGTGTGTGTGTCTCTCTCTGGAAAATAAATAAATAAGTAAAAATCTATAAAAATAAATAAAAGGTTAGGTCGGACACAACGATGTCAAAACACGGTCTTTGTGTGTCTATACAGCAGGGACGTAGGCGCTTCCTGTTTTCTCTTACACTGGCGGGGAGAAGAAACAGTGTTTCAACTGGAGGAAATACACACTCCATCTCCATCAGGATCACTCATAAAGCAGTAGAGATGATGCTTACTGCTGGCAATTTCCCAGTAGAGATGATGCTTACTGCTGGCAATTTCCCTGTCGTAATGATATTTCCGGCCCCTGTGTTATTGTGTAATAATAATGAATGAATAATGAAATAATGACTAATGAGAAGGGGCTCAGCTACCCCCTCTCATGCACCTGTTCGAAGGAAAATGGTTCTTTGGAATTTCTCCAGCACTTGGAGAAATCCATTTTGTTTTGTTAAACTAAGTCCTGCTCTCTTGAAAACTTAGAACCATGTGTGTGTTAACACGGAGACTTAGCTGGTTATTAGGCAAAATGCTTGAAATTAGTAAAATCTCGCAGTTTCGAGGAGAGGTGGCTGAGAGGAGTAACCCGTACACGTGGCTGTTAGTCCTCCCCACATCACTGCAGAAACGAGTTGCTCTCTGTCCACCAGGATTTTAGGTTTCCCATCCTCTCTTCTCCTCAACTGAAAGTCCGCTTTCTTCTCAGGTCCGTAGAAGATGATGATCACGATGACTGTGACCATTGATTGAGCCCCTATTCCGTGACAGCCTTTGTTACGAGAACTTTCTAGAAGAGCCACCACCACACACCTGGGAATGCTGCCTATTTCAGCAGTGGGGAAACTGAGGCACAGAGGGTTTGAGTGACTTGCCCAAGGTCTCAGCACTAGGAAGCGGCAGGCGCGGGATTTGGAACCAGGCACACTTCCTCACTCGGGAAGTTTCTCCATCAACCACTCCCCGTGCTGCTTTTCTCTGTTTTATTAGTAATCTTGGTCTGTCTATCATTTTATTTATTTATTTTTTTCAGTCTCTAGAACTGATGGATGCGTTTGGATATGTGGTTTAGAGCTGAGCACAGAGGGAAGGACCAGAAGCAGCATGGCCTCGGTATTATCTCCCATTATCTGCCTGTGGTGTGGGGCAGGACCTTTCCAGTTCGGATGGCGATGCTTGTCCTCTCTCCCTGCTTCCCCCTTCTGCACCCAGCCCTGCTCCAGTCAAGGTGGCAGGGGGTTCCCCACCCTCGCGAGAGCTGGGAGGCCGGGGAGGCCGTTCTGAGGCTTCTTCCAGCTCCCATTCCCTTTTCCTCCCACAACTCCCCACCTGTGGTTGTCCAGGAAGCACTTTGTGATCCATCCCATTTGGCTGCACTGACCTCCCTTCTGGAAACATCCTTCAACTGTCCCTCTTTTGTCCACATTTCTCGGGGACAGGGCGTGCCTTGTGCCCCCAGGGCAGAATAACAGCAGACACACCCTGAAATTCCATTAGGATAATCTATCCTGGACAGAGAGCCCCAGCCTACCCTGGGCTCCGTTCAGATGACCAGTGGGGTCTATTAGGGCCTGGAGCCTGGCCAGAGGCCACATTATAGCTCACTTACGCACTATGGAGTGGTCTTGGACACCTTAATGAGGCCGGGGACTTGGTTTTCCCACACGTGTTTGCTTATCCTGCTTCAGAGGCCGCCAAGCTGTGGGGCTGTATGAAAGGTTCCCTAATAGCTCGTGATTCAGGGGGATGGCATTTCACACAGTCACCACGGCTTGGAGGCCGTTTTCCTCCAGTGCTCTCAAAATAACCAGGGAATGCTCTACCCTTTTCTTAAAGTTGCATGAGTCTGTTCCTTAAAAATGTGCCCTTTGGAGCTTTTGAGGAAATTTCTGGCATTTCCTGAGCGATTTCGTCTGTGCCTCTGTCCTCTTAGTCCTGGTGGAGGGCAGGATGTCATGTGTGGCATGAGAGGCGTCTGCTAATTAAGGTGTGAATTAAACGACGGGTGCCTCGACGGTGCCCAGAAGGCCGTGTGCCAGGTGCTGGGGTGGGGAAGGAGACCCACGCCCTTGCCCTCTAGGAGCCAGCCCTACAGAGTAGGACTGGGTTCCTGTCCAGGAGAAGTTTCATAGGCTCTGGAAGAGCCCCAGAGGGGTGTTTGGATGCAAGTCACCAAAAGATGTTGAATGTGCTTGTGGTCCAGCCACAGGATTTGTTCTTTTGAAAGTTTGTACACAATGCCATTGTCCTGGGCCTGGCAGGGGTGCCCAGGCTGCCAGGGTCCCAGTAGACTCTCCATCCTGGGGAAGGAGCTGGGTGCCTTTAGCCAAGATGCTGTCCCTGCCTGGCAGTCCTCTAACCCCAGAGCTGGATGCTTATCGTTGGCTCCGTGTGGGGGCTGCTAGAAGGGCTTCTGGGGTGGCCGAGGGGAGGGTCCGAGCCATGCTAGGTGTCCAGTCTTAGCCAGGCCTGGTGACCAGCACATGACCTCACATGTGCTGGGGTGGGAGAGACTGGCGGCCACTCCCAGGTAACCAGCGTGTCCTGGTCAGGGTCCTGGACTCCGTTGAAACTGGATGGTGGTTTGGATTTCCCCTGAAAGAGGAGCAAAAGCATTGCTCTTTGAGGGATGAGGGAAGCTAGGGCCCCCAGCCCCCTGCCCTGCCCTGTCACTGAGTTCTCTGCTGACCTGGTCTCGTCACAGGTGTTTGTGTCCTGTCCGGGCTGGCTGGAAGAGGCAGAAGCCCTGTGATCCCCAAGCTTCCTGCCCAGCAGGCGGAGGGAAGACCTCAAGTGGAACTTGGCCTTCCTACCAAGCCCCGCCCCCAGCGCTGTGGCCAGTCGCCTCTCCGGCCCTCAGCCTCCGGCGTAGACCCTTAGAGTCCGACTGCTCCCCTCACCTTCCCCTTATTATGCACAGATGGCAGAATTTTCTCGGCAATGGAGGCTATTTGTGTTCCTGGAACCTAAAACGCTGGGTCAGGAGGGTGTGGGATTAATGGGTTGGTGTCAGGTTTCCTGGCTTTGGCACCAACTGGAAGGGATGGGGCTGTATAAAGCCCCTGCCCCTAGTCTTCCAGAACGTCCACCTGTGTGCACCTCAGCCCCCGCTTCCGTGGTGGGCCCACCCATGGACCCCTCGAGTGGAGTCCCACTCTTGGCTTTTCCCCGCGGGGCGGGCCCTCCCTGGCTGCTCTCCACCTGCCTGTGGGGTCCTCGGCCTCGCGGGAATCCCCGAGTCTGAATCAGCGGGAATGGAACTTGGCACCGGTTTGCCTGAACCGCCGAGTCCCTGCTTGGATCTGGCGGCCCTGCCCTGTCTCGGTGCCCAGCTCTCCATGGTTACTGCTATTTCCGAGTGGGCCCTGCTTCTGGTTGCCCTTTGCCATACGTGGTGTACTCCTTGGAACCGAAGGTAGTGACGACTTCCCACGTTGCTCTAGCGACTGAACAACTGTTGTGCCCGCAGCAGCCGGCGTCCTAGGGGTCTCTCCGTGCTGAGCTGTCCCAGCCCGCCGGCCCCTGCACTCTGTCCCCAGGGCTCCCGGTTGTGCACGGGAATGACAGCTTCAGGGGGATTCTGCAGTTTCAGACTTCTAGATGAGGCCGAAGGGGTCACCCAGTCAAGTGCTCTTTGCTGTTTTGTTAAAGGAGATAAGGGGATGCTTCTGTGGGTGCCCCAAGGCCCCTTGAGTGGTGCTGGTGGGGGTCTACCGCTCTGCCTTTTCCTTGTCTGCCTGACTGCTTTCCATTTCTCTCCTTCCCCAGAGCTTCAAGATGTCCCCAGAGAACCCAGCATGAAAACCACACATGCCCTCTGGCTGCCTTATTTACAAACAGATGGCATCCTTGCTCTGCTCCTAGTCAGCCCCCCAACCTGGGACTCCAGGAGGACCCCAGTGGGGGGTTGTAATTGGCCTGGGGTGACGTGCCATGTGTGGGCCCCTCCCTGCTTCCCAGATGAGCCAGACAGACCGCTGACCGCCAGACAGACCCTCCTCGGTCCTCACCGGTCTACCTCCTCCTTCCCCTCATCCTGGGTTTAGAAGGGTTTTCCAGAAGGGCTTTCCTCTCCAAAACTTCCGTAGCCCTCACCGCTGTTCATCGCTCTGTCCAGCCAGGCCTGCCGAGCGGGCTTTGCGCCCCTCCGGTGCTGTGTCTTCAGACACGAGTCCTAAAACACAAGGCACTGTGGCACTGTGGTCACTGGCCAAGTACTACGTACCGTGACTTATAGCAGCACATCTCACTCTTCTGTTTCCTGATGAGTTTTGTTGTTTTTTTTTTTTAAATTATTTTTACAGAGCCTTACTGGAAGGCGAGAGCAATCCAGAGATAATCTTGACTGAGCGCATTGAAAACATACCACAAGGTAAAAATAGAAGAAAAGCCAATTATTTAATTTTGGGACGTTTTCCATCTGAACAGTTTCATTCTGTTAAATGGTTAAATTGGAAAGCATCATTTGCCTGGAAGAACTGGGGTTAGACAGGATTTTTTTTTTTCTTCAGGTGAATGTTATTCTTCCCTCTGTCAAGTCCCAAATAGATTTTATTTAACGGGTCTCGTGGTTTAAGTAAGAATGTAAACGGGAATGTGTGGGAAACGCTCAGGAAACTCATTGATTCCTCTGGCCAGTAGGGGAGGGAGGCAAAGGGGCTGGTGGAGACGAGGGGGAGGGGGAGGGGGGGAGAGGCTGGGCGGGCGCCTGTGTATCCCACCCTTTGGAGGGACCGCCCTATGCCCTTTACACACTGGAAGACTTACAGCTTTAACACAAGTATAGGGAGGTGTGACTCCGTGAAGCATGGAGTCAACATTCTGGAACTTGCTGCCCCACGAGAGGCAGAGGTGGGAACGGTTACACCATTTGTATTGCCCCGGGTCGGCCTAGGCAGGTCAGGTTGGTGTATGCCGCAAGTGTCCTTGGGAGCCCTGAGGTCCGTCTTGATGGAGGCCGGAGGCTGCAGAATAAAGCTCATATTCCTGGTAGCCGCAGAACCCACAGAACAGGGTAGCGTCCGTTAGAAGGACCCTAAGAACCTGTAGAATGACTTTAGGAAAAAGAAAAAAAAAAGCTTTTAATACCCTACGGAACTTAAAGGGCTTTCTGGCCGAGGAAGGACAGATTGAATTACGTACAGTACGCTCAGTCTCCGGCTAACTCAGCAGGGTTTCAGTCTCCCTGACTGTTACCATATTCAAAATCGTGGCACTTTGGGAATGCACGTCTTTGGTACTTGAATCCAGAGAACATTTGGTTAACTGCCAATCTGGATAGATAGCAGATTTAAACAAACAAACAAACAAACAAAAAACACTCTCCATCTTTATTTTTCAAAAATTGCAGCCCTTTTAGGCGCTTCACAGCTTTCAAAGGTCACTGGGTTGAGAACCACGGTTTTGGTTCCAGGTATCTGTGACTGGTTCGGATTTGGTCGTAGACAGCATCCAACAAGTTTGCCTTCTGATTTTGCGAGTAAGGTTGACAAAAGCCAAAGATACCATTCACCCAATTTCAAGGTTTACTTAGCTACATTTTGTACTTGAGGGTACATAAGTCTTCACTTAGCTGGGAGAGAAGAGAAAAGGGGTAGGGCCAGACTGGGGGGGAACCAACAGTTTAAGGCTAGGGCTTGATGGATCTCTGCTGAGCTGTGGTCACCGGTCTAGGAAGAGCTCAGCAGGAGGGCTCCTGGGAGCCTCTGTTTCATTCCTTGATTGTTTTGTCAAGCTTTTTAAAGGATACAGAGACAGTATTTGTAAACTAAACTTAGTCTGGCCGTTACAGATTATGCCAAAAGCAAGGAGAGTTAGAAGAAAGAGGACGGGCAATGAAATCTTTCATGAAGCTTTGAGCTTCCAGATCATTCTCTGTCCTGTATGATATACATACCCATTAACTATTCACTGAGTACACGTACAGATGTGTTCCTACATAGTGAATTTCTCAGTGCTTATGGAGACGCTTATGTTTCTTCTGTAATATGGTCTAGAATAATCCTGGCCACTTGCCCACAAGGTGATAAAACCTGAAACCAGTCTGTCATCTTCCATATTTCTCCGTGGACCTTAATTAAAAACCAGATGCTTCCTGTGCTTTTCTAGGAGTTCATCTTCTGGAGCATCTCTGTTCAGGATTAGTATGTTGATTTGAAAAGAGGAATATTCATAGAAAATGTCCTGGCCTGGCTTCTCTCCTGTGTCCTGGGATCTGTCCTCGAGGGGCCCCTGCCCTTGGCTGCCATGACAGGGACACCAAGCTGGGGGAGTAGGCTTTCCCTGGCTCAGCCAGATGGGGTGTGGCAGGCACCAGGGGGCGCTCTCCGGGCACCTTCGAAATACCAGCTGCCACTCCGAAGAACGGGTCCTCTAGTGGTGGAGTTTGGACATGCGCAGGGTAGCACCCTCTGTGGGTGACCCCAAGCCAGGCAGGGAGCCCTGCGGTTGGCCTCCCACACCCAGGATTCTGACATTAAAACAGACCGTAGTCCTGGTGCCTGGTCGGCTTCAGGCTCTTTCTCCCTATCAGATGAAAAGTTTGTAAAAATAGAAGGGTAAAAGTAGAAGTCAGGGAGCCTTCGAAAAAGTTAAATTCTGCAGGACTTGTTGGCCCAACGTGGAAACCAACGGCAAATAAGAACCCATGGGATGGCGGAGGGACAATGCTGGCTGGTCCTTAGTAATCCTGCACTAAAGCTCTAATCCGCTGAAACGTGTCTCAGAAACTTAGATCAACAAAGTCAAAATGAATGTTTCCAAATTAACATGACATTGTGACATTTCAGTCCTGGAAACAGGCACCCCGGGCCTCTCTGCTGCATGTACCATGCTCTACGATCACGCCTTTGATACGTGTGTGAAGATTCATGACGTTTTCAGACCGGTAACCGGAGAAAGGTGTTGGTTTGAAGCATGTGTCGTGCTGTGTTTTATTGTAACAGGATTTTTAAAACCACCAGAAGAAATGATTTGGGGACCGACAGTCTCTCATTTAGAACGCTCGTTTTGCCGTGACCGTGCGCTTTTATGATGGCGCTACGGGGTTTGAGTTGAAAGAACGTAACGATCCCTGTCCTTTTCTGCAGAGCTCAGGAGCACGTCCTATCGATACGCCAGCTCGGTGTTACAGAGGGAAAATGAGAGGAATCGGTTTGCAAGGCAGAAAGCACCCGCAGCCAACTTCAGCCACAGCCTGACGCGGCGCCCGCACCTGCTGGCACAGCCCACCATTGGGAGTGCAGCCGGAAGAGGCCTCCTGGGTTCAGAATATTCTTCCCGGACCACCACCCGGCAGGAAACAACTTATGGAAAAACTTCCAACTCACATGAGAAAATCTCCAAGAGTCCAACCAACTTCAGAACTTTCTCTTCAACACACAGTCTTTTAAGAAATACTGAAGCTCCGGTGAAAACATTCCCTGAGAGGCCGAGAACCGCGGTTCCACAGGACACCTCTGCCCGTGCGGCCCGAGAGTCTGCTGTGGCCTCCAAGTCCTACCGAGAACCCCGGGGTGACGTGTCCACAGGTTCTTTCCAAAGCACTTGGTCGAGTGAGAGGACCATCGCTGTGACAAAGACAGAAGGTGACGCCACGAAGGAACAAGACAGAAACAGGCCAGGAACCGTCCAGAAAAAGTGGGAAGAGAAGATGTTTGATTCCAAAGAGAGGGCTTCAGAGGAGAGAAACCTAAGGTGGGAAGAGCTGACAAAGTTAGATAAAGAAGCAAGAATGAGAGAAAGCCAGCAACTGAGGGAAAAGGGGAGAGGGAGGGAGTCGGCGCAGGAGAAAAGCGTGAGAGAGAGAGAGGTACCCATCAGTCTAGGAGTCTCCCGGGAGAGCTCGCCACAGGTGGCCCCAAAAGCTTTCCAGACGCCCCCACGGGAGGACACTCGTGACGGTACCGGGAGAGGCGTGGAAACCCGGGAGGCCCGGTTCAGGCTGGGCCCCGGCGACACCGCCAGCTCGCCGAAGGGCGAGTCCACGACCGAAACCGTGGCAGAACACATCGTGTCCAGCATCCTGAAGCAATTCACCCAGTCTCCAGAGGCGGAGGCGTCTGCTGATGCTTTTCCAGACACAAAGGTCACTTACGTGGACAGGAAAGAGCTTCCCGGTGACAGGAAAACAAAGACCGAGATCGTCGTGGAGTCGAGACTGACGGAGGAGGTCGATGTGTCAGACGAAGCCGGCCTGGACTACCTTCTGAGCAAGGACATTCAGGAGGTGGACCTGAAGGGAAAGGCGGCCGGGAAGATGATAGGAGACATCATCAACCTGGGTCTGAAAGGAAGAGAGGGCAGGGCGAGGGTCGTCAACGTGGAGATCGTCGAGGAACCCATGAGCTACGTCAGTGGCGAGAAGGCAGAGGAGTTTTCCACCCCGTTCGAAGTGGAGGAGGTGGACGATGTGTCTCCGGGCTCCAAGGGGCTTGTTGAGGAGGAAGAAAGTTACAGAGGAGCAGACGTCACGTTCTCAGGAAACCAGCGTAAAAAGACCAGGTGGCCCCATGAGAGCGTAACCCACGTCGAAGAAGTCACGGAGGCGGGCGACTCGGAAGGGGGAGAGCAGAGTTACTTTGTGTCTACGCCTGATGAGCACCCTGGGGGGCAGGACAGGGACGAGGGCTCCGTGTATGGGCAGATCCACATTGAAGAAGAGTCCACCATCCGGTATTCTTGGCAAGATGAGATTGTGCCCGGGTCTCGGAGAAGAACCAAGAGGGAAGATGGGTCGGGAGAGACGGTGGTGAAACCACCAGATGTCTGGGAAGCTCCACCGGAGGAGGACGCGGGTCCTACTCACTGGAAAGAACAAACTAGAAGTGGTGAATTCCATGCTGAACCCACAGTCATCGAGAAGGAGATTAAGATACCACACGAGATCCATATGTCCATCAAGGGGGCCTTCAAGGAGCCCCGACACCAGCTGGTGGAAGTTATCGGGCAGCTGGAGGAGAATCTTCCAGAGCGCGTGAAGGAAGAGCTGTCGGCCCTCACCAGAGAGGGTCAGGGTGGGCCCGGAAACATGTCCGTCGACGTCAAGAAAGTGCATACCTCTGGCGGGAGGGCCGTGACCTTGGTTGCCGAAGTGAACCTCTCAAAAACTGTGGACGCCAATCAGTTGGATCTGGAGGAGCTGAGCAAAGACGAAGCCGGGGAGATCGAGAAGGTTGTGGAGTCGGTGGTACAAGACAGTCTGGCCAGGCAGCACAGCCCGGGCCCCGGGAGCCCAGACAGGGAGAGCGCGGCGGAGGCCCCGGGGGCCGGCCTCCGCTTCAGGCGCTGGGCCACGCAGGAGCTGTACCACCCCCACGGTGAGGAGGACGAGGCTGGCCGGGCCTCCCCCAGCACAGAGCCGGTCACGTCCCAGGGGCCCGTGTCGGCCACCGTGGAAGTCACCAGCCCGAGGGCCTTTGCCCAGTCGCACGTGCTCGAGGATGTGAGCCGGTCTGTGAGGCGCGTTCAGGTAGGCCCCGCTGGCATCTGGAGGACTGAGCACGTCTCCCACGAGGGACCCACGGCACAGGTGGTGGAGGTAAGTGGAGAAGGTGACTTAAGTCAGGCAGCCAGCTCGGCCGGCACCACCTGGTCTGGGAGGCACCTCACCCTGGGTCCTGATCAAAGTCAAGTCTTCCTCCCAGGATCTGTCCCTGCCTCTCAGGAGTTGGGCGAGGTGTGCGCAGGAGAGCCTGGCCCCATGGAGCTTTCCACAGACACAGAGGCACAGTGTGTTTGGCTCCAAACAGTCTCACCCTGAAAGGGAAGTTATTTTTCAGGCCCCATTTCTAAGGGTGGGGAAGGGCAGTGATTATCTTCAAGCTGAGAGTCTGCGGGTCCCCAGACTTCTGTAAGGCCCCTTCGGGTTGGCCCTAGAAGGGGGTTCCGTGAGCAAATCTAGGTCACAGCCCTCAGACAAAAGGGGGTTGGGTGTCACAGAAGCTTGGTCAAGGAAAGGCAGATGCATTGGGCAGGTCAAAATCAGGTCTCGGGGACATCTAGCCGCTGAGCAGATCGTCTCCCTGCCCAGAGCACTTAGCAAATGGCACAGCAGTGCCCACGGACAAGGCTCGGTAGACGGGAGCCAGGCTGCCCATAGGTACTCTGTGCATGGTGAGATCCTGGTGACCAGAGAGGATGCCTCCCAAGGCCTGGTTCCCAGTTGCCTCAGGAGACCAGTGTGGGAGATGCATTAGGGGCAGAAGAGGCCTCGGGCGTTAGCAGGTACACTGGGCTGGGTCCCGCAGCATCCAGAACCTCCACAAACAGTGGTCTTCCTCAGTGGGCTCCCTCGAGCGAGGCAAATTAGCAGACAGCCACAGAGTGCTAAGGCGGGTGGCCCTGGGGCCCAAAGACACCCCGTTTCCCTTTCAGGTGGACGTGAGTAACATAGAAGTGACCCCCCGCTGGACACGAGAGACCACAGTCATCTTCCCCGTGGGGACAGAAGCATCCGCACATGGCACCCCTGACCCTGGTGCCTGGAGAAATGGGGGCAGCGGGAAGGCCTGGGTGGCTGGTGGGAGCTTTCAGGGCTCTGCTGGGGACGGACACCAAGTCCCCGGGGAAAAGGGCAAGGAGCAGGCTGAGTTTGACAAAACGGTGCAGCTACAGAGGATGGTAGACCAAAGGTCGGTGATTTCAGATGAAAAGAAAGTGGCCCTCCTCTATCTAGACAATCAGGAGGAGGACAGTGAGGGACACTGGTTTTGATCAATATTTCCTTTTCAGTGGTGTTTGGTAACATGGCAACACACAGAGGCCTTTACTAATTAGAAGGAGGGAGGCTCACTCTTTATGAAGACGCCCCCTTTTTCTTTCGCCAGAGTGCTCCGGGCGATGTCAATTTACATTGTCATCTGTAAAGGTTTCAAATTAATTCACGCCTTTAAAGGCATTGGAATTTTATTTTTGAGTTGGAACTTTGACAGAAATATTTTTTATCATTTTAGTCTTCAAAGTTCCTTTTCCTGGAGTTTTCTCTCCACTCCTAGAGGCAGTTTCTACCAGTTCTGCTCCTGGTCACAGAAATGCCTCACGTGTGTATAAAATCATAATTAACTATCCATAGGTCAGATGCCTATATGGTGACAAAATCCAAGTAATATATTTACGAGTCAATCTTATTTGCATGTGCTCATATGAAGTAATAAGACTAGCATCGGAAAGGAAAAATGTATGCATTTTTCTAAGTCTTCTCGAAAAGAAATCCTAGGAAGGAAGCAGCTTGCTTCCATTAAGGAAAAAAAAAAGGCTCTAAATGATTTTTATCTTTAGGAAAAAGTTAAATTCACTATAAGACATGAATGAATTGCTTTCTATGTGCAGAGCTTTATAAAAAAAAATATATATAGTGTTTTATTTATGGAGAGGATGGCCTCAGCCTAATGTGGTATTTCAAGTCCCTCATATACCTGCTATGTGTGCACAGGTCCCAGAACCCTGCACTGGGCCCGCGTGTGCAGGGTAAATGATCCTTGGAACTAGCTTCGGGTACTTCCTTGCAGCACTAGGTGGTTAAGTAGTACGTGGTCTAAATAGCCTTTTTTGTTACAACCCAAGTTCTGGAGCTTCTCTGCACCTTAGCCCTCAGCACCTTCACATTGAATTTCCCTGGTGGGAGGCAGATCCAAACACCATAAAGAGACCATTGATTCTCGGACAAGAACTTGGCTTCCCAGATGGTCGTGCAGTGACCCCGGGAGCACAGGGCGGACGGTGCCCCCCAAACAAGCCCTTTGAGCCCACCGTGGAAAGGTCCGAGGTCTTTGTGAACTCAGAGCCTTGGGGATGGAGAACAAGCATTGGCCTCGAGGAAGTTTTTGAGCTTTTAACAGAAATCGTTACCATTGGGGTCGTTTGCTCAGGGGAGAGAATACTAACGTTGAAGAGAAGATGATGTTTGGGGGGAAGGAGCTGGGCCCCTGTCTGGCTGTCCGGCACTGAAGCATCCAGGAGGGGTCCCTGGAGGAAGGCCAAGGCCCTACCCACCCCGGGCCATAGGATGCCGACCTTCAAGTCTATATCGCAGAGTGTAAGATACTAGAGAGAGGGTGCTTTTATTTTACATAAGGGCATTACTTTTAAGGCTTCCATCTGCAAAGGTCTGGCCTCACGCAAAGATAGTATCTCTCACAGCATAGCATTATTTTAATCCAAGCTTGTTCCTGGCATGTCAAGTTGAAGCTGTATTTCCTCTAACACAGAAGCTAGAGCTGTGGGTAGTGAGCTGAGGAATAACGATTCGAAGTGACAGCAGCCTCAAGTAGGTTATGGTGATGGGGGTGGTGGTTATGGCACGAGGAGTTGGCGGGGGGGGGTGTCACACAGTGTGGCTCTGTGGCCCCCAAGACCTCCATCTCCTCAGCCCCCAGAAATGGCAACAGCCGATAGTCCAGGGAGAGCGTATTTTCTTAATAAGTGGAGGTGGGAGGCAGCAAAGCTTTCAGGATGATCTGACAAACACCGAATACGGGGGTAGACAAAGTTGACTTGCCCATTTGAACCGTCACTGTCGGCCAGATGAGCTAGTACCTGTCACAAACTGGTCCAGAGGCGACAGCTTTGCAAACAGAGGCTCCTTATTTCTAGTACAGAGACGGGCTGATTTTGTTAGCAGTAGTAGGTGATGGTGTCTGTAGAAGTAGAAAGGTATAGAAATCACCTTGATTTGTTGGTCAAAGGGACAGCCTATGGGTTTGATGTCCATACAGACTGAAGATGGGGAGAGTCTCTTCTGTGAGTCAGAGTGGGCTTAGTTTGATGGCCCTCCCCCGCCTTGTGATCTGGTAAATGCGTACTAACGAGGACAGATGATTCCTATCACGACCCACCTCTATTTGGAAAATATCCGAGGCCTTCATTTATATCTCCATGTTAGAACGCGCATCTGCTGGGAGGGCTCGCGGATGCGGACTCCCGAGAGCAGGGCAGGCCTCCACACTGTGCAGATCAGCCCCATAGCTCCGGGTCCTTTAAAACCAGTCGCTCTGGAGGCAACAGAAATCAGCTCTGGGGGAGGGACAGAACCAGTATTTACCATTGTGGACACAGAACAGTATTAAGAGAATGCTTTTCACCCTCCCGCGGGCGGTTGCGATATTGTATCGTTTCGGATGTATATTGAGGATGGAATCATCAAAAAAGCTGATCTTTCTAAGCTCCTGTTCCCTACAGAGGGAGATGTCACAAGAATGTATAAAAATAAAAATCGGAGGGAAAAAACAAACCCCACCTTGTTCCTGGAGAGAATGAATGTTTTCTAGTAGCTATTTTTGTGGTTTCTATGTAAACTCGAATTAAAATATATGTGTTTACATGCATGGTTTTTTTTTTTTTTTTTTTTAAGTAGTGGCACAGATTCACTGGGGAGACTCTGTCTGAGAAGGTCCAGTCCCTTACCTGAATTAGAACTTGGCATTGTTCACACAGAACTAGAAAGCATGGCAGACAGAGCAAAACCCAGATGGCTTGTATCCAAATACAGACGGACAGTCTGTGGTAAGAATGTGGTCATCCCAGCCTGGAAGGCTAGTGCCGTAGGGTGACCACCATCCCACTGTTGCCTGGGATGGAGGTGTCTCCCAGGACATAGGACATTCAGTGCTAAAACCAGGACAGCCCGAGGCACACCAGCATGGTTGGTTCACCCAGTGAACCCAGTGTAGACTGGAGAGGTTAGTAAATCATGGCTGTTTCTTAGATGCTTGAAAAACTTGCAACTGTTTGAGACACAGAAGAGTTTTTAGATACACTTACCTGTGTATAACTTTTTACCACGAAGACCACAAATATCTATAGTCTTCCTCTCCTGCTGAAGTTAACACATTTAATAGACAAGAGATGTTTGGGCGGGCCATTCCTAAATTCATTCTTTCCTGGGGTAGGGATGCTATTATTTAAAACGCATTTTAGTTTCTATGACCCCAAGATTTTATCCTCCAAGAAAGGCAGAAAGGAAGAAGTCCCATAAGAATTCACTGTTTTTCCCCCAGAAGCCCAGCATGGACTCCTGTGTGCCCAGGCTGTGGCCACAGCATAGACTGGGAGGCTCTCACAATGGACATTTATTTCTCCCAGTTCTGGGGGCCGGAAGTTGAAGATCAAGGTGCTGGTGGATTCGGTGCCGGTTGTGGTTGTCTGTCCGCTTTGCCCGATGGTCATCTTGTGGGGTCTTAACGTGGTGGAGACAGTGATCATGTCTCGTGTCCCTTTTGATCAGGGCACTAATCCCATCCATGGGGCTCTACTCTCACATATTCATCACCTCCCAGAGGCCCCCCATTTTCACACTGAGAGTTAGGGCATCATCAGGAATTTTGGACGTACACGTTCAGTCCCTGGCCAACTCCAGTGTGGTATATATTCAAAATGCCTAGTCCACCATCCACGTTGAAACCATGTCTTCAATCAGATGGGACACTTGGTGAGGGGTGACCACGCCTCGTGACTTCATCCCACCGCAGGTCTGTCTGGGTGAATGGGTACCAGTAGGGGTGGCTGGGGTGGGCAGCTGTCACAATTTCCAAAGGGGACTGGGGACCCTGCCTCTCTCTCTGCCCTGTCATGACCTTTTGGGTTTATTTCCCCCCATCAATTCTTGAGGCAGCATCCTGCACAATTGGAACCAGAGTGGCTCTGGGTTTCCCACTGGGTGCTGGAGAGGATGGGGGTCTGGGCCACATCCCGCTGCCATCTTAGCCACTGGCCCAGCTGGGCCACGGTCCATGGGATGAGGGTGGGAAGGAGCAGGAACAGCGCCGCCCACAGCCCATTCCCACCCACTGCCTACTCTGCCCTCTATCCAGCACTGGCTCTCATTGCTGACGGTGTGAAGGGAAGTGCTCAAAATTTCCCACTCTGCTCTTCCATTCTCGAGTGGTGATGGCTTCCCCCAGCCCCCGCAGGAGACTGAAGACCACTGTGGGACACGAGCGCTTGTCCCACTCCATCCTCCCCACCTCACATGTTGAACCCAGAGAAAGCCAGGGGAGCAGGGGGCCAAGGGCTGCACCGACTTGGAAAAAAAAAAAAAAATCTCCAGAGGGCAGCCATGTTTCTTCTGCCCGGAGTAGAGACCAGGGAGTCAGTGGCCCTCCCCCGCAGCCTCTCCAGGCCAGCCTCACTCCTGCTCAGCTGCCCTCACTCCCTTACCCTGCCTCTCCTGACCTCTAGCCCATTTACCACCATTCACTCCCTGCCTCGCTTTACTGGGCTCTTTCCCTCTGTTACCAATCTCACCATTATGTTTAGTGCTGCGTGCATGTTGGGGGAGCAAGATCTGAGGGGACAGGGACATTGTGTCTTGGTTACTATTGTGTCCCCAGCTCTCAACGGATGTTCAGCCCCATTTGGTGAATGACTGCACAAGTAAAGAGAAGCTTCCTCCTGCCCCTCTCTAGGCTCCAAACAACTCTGAGGCAGGCTTCATTTTCAAAACATCAACCCCAGCACTTCCAAGATTCCTCTCATTAGCATTTTATTTTCAATCCCTATTATCTTCCTGTAAGAAGGGGGGCTTTTTCCAGAATTTTATTGCTCCAAATCTGACTCCAGGTCTAGGCCAGGGGCTCTCTATGCACAGGTGCCGTACCCTGTATTCACACACCAGAGGTTGTCAACTTGTGAAGAGAGGTTTTGCAGCCCCAGTAGCGCTGATGGGTAAAAAATTTTGTTGGCAAGAAAAACCAGTTGGGCGGTAAAAAAAGAAAAATTCTTTATAGAAGCACCAGATCACTCCCAAGGGTGTCCACAGTCAAAATGTGGCCCGCAGGAAATCCGCAATATCTGGGGCCTGCGGGAGCAAACAGCCCTGACAGTCTGTCCAATTCCATCTTCCTGCTGGAGAGGTTGATAGGTCACCTCAGTGTCAGCGCCCGAGCGTGACCAAAGCTCTCTCTGCGGGGAGGGGAGTTGGGGGGAGCGGTGGTCTCAGTCTGCCATGTTGGGCCTGGCCTTCCCCAGCACAGTGTGCTGGGCCACGCCCGTGTAGAACGCTGGTTTGGCTTTTGGGGCCTGCCTGGACTTCACCGCCACCTCTGGGGTCCTGCAAAGGAGCAGAAGGTGAGGTGAGTGTGGTGTCCCTCAGACCTCCTCACGGTTCCCCCACCAGGCCCAGCCCTTGCCGCGGTGAAGGGGAGCCTCGCAGCTGCTGAGCTACAAGTCCTCAAGGGGCCTGGGGAGGGATGATAGAAGAGAATCCTGGCACGGGATTTTTTTTCTCCTGCTTTCTAATTCCTCACGACCACTGTCACTGTGCTGAGAGAATCAGCCCTTGGCTGGCTCAGTGAGCGGAACACAGGCAGAGAGTTTGGGACTGGAGGACTTGCTGGCTCAGGGCTAAAGGGGTCCCTGGCTCAGGGGGTCAGCCTGGAGACAGTGCCCCCTGCTGGCTGCCTCCCCGTCTTCCATGCTCTCAGGATCTTTCCTTGGCAATCTGCCCACCGGCTCTGAGCGACCCAGGCTCTGTGAGGGTGCGGCCTGTTCCCTGCTCACAGGCTGAGAAAGACTTGGGATCAGCCTTCATGGAGAAGTCAGAGGGCTTTCAGTGCGGCACCCCCTCCCTCAACCCTGACAGGCACCCTGAGAATGAAGGGAAGCCAAAGAAGGCCGCTAGCAGGCCAACCTACAGCACACTGTGCCTTTGTCTTCCGGCAGGGGAGCAGATGGGCAGGCGCTGATCTCCAGGAGGGAGAATCCTAGTATGTGTTTCTGACATGATTCAAGAGCTAATTTCTTCTTAGTATCTGGGCAAGGGAGCTATTTTACAGCTGGGTTTTCAAAGGAACCACGGGTCCTGCCCAGTTGGTGAGTTACGGGAAGTCAGTTAGTAAAACTTTCCACGGAAAGCTCTACAGACCCTTATAGAACCAGCTTCCTTTGAGATCAGAATGGCAAAGGAAACAGTGTAAGTGGAAACAAACTCACTTGGACAGGACGTCCACCGTCTGCTGGGTGGCCAGAGTCCTCTTGTCCTGCGCTCCGTACAAGAGGGTCTGAATCTGAAGACACTGCAGGACACCAAGTAGTAATCATGAGGTCATACAAGTGCCACTGCAAGCGTTTTGCAGGAAAAACAAGTCTCTCTTGAATGGAATAAAGACCCATGCCTCACCTTCAATTTGGATCCTCTGAGGGATCTAGGAAACACATGTAAAGTTTTAACACTATTTCACAGAACTCCCTGGGACAAGCTGTATGCAAACTATGTTTATAATCATTTTAGAAAATAAGGTAACAGCATTGTTATTGACTGGGGATGGCCTCTAGTTTGCATTTTAAAATGAGCCTTGGGGCGCCTGGGTGGTTCAGTGGGTTAAGCCCCTGCCTTCAGCTCAGGTGATGATCTCAGGGTCCTGGGATCGAGTCCCACATTGGGTTCTCTGCACAGTGGGGAGCCTGCCTCCGCCCACCCCGCTCACCTGCCTCTCTGCCTACTTGTGATCTCTGTCTGTCGAATAAATAAAGAAAAGATCTTTAAAAAAAATAAATAAAATGAGGCTTATAATAGCCTAGAAAAGTTTTTTAATGCTTTTGCTTATTGTTGTTGTTAAAAAATGCTTTATCTTACATGCGATTTTTATATTCATTACTATACAATAATTTCTTAGCAGTTAACTGTTCAGCCTATGTCTTTACCCAGGGCTAGCTCTGGCTTGACTTCTCCCCTCTCCATACTGGGTTGCCATTTGGTTGCCTGGACCAGGCAAGGGAAAACTCAAGGAAAGGATAAAGATGAAAGTTTTGCTCCCAAATGGCCAAAACCCAAAAATGGTTTTCATCCAGAGATAGAAAAATAGATCTATAGGACACAGAAGAGGATCCAACACTTGAGAGATGACAGAAGTGGCCCTGAAGGATCTAGGGGCAAGAACTGAACTGGAAAATAAGTGGAACTTCCGGATGAAAGCATCAAAGATTTATCTTTATCATCTTGAGGCATGGAAGTATTTCTTAAACAAGACCCAGACAAACCAAAAGTAGAAGACTGATAAAATTTAACTGTATTAAAATTCAAAACATCTATGCACCAAAATTCACCTTAGGCAAAGCACAAAGAGGGAAAGGACAAAAGACAATGAGGGAAAATACTCGCACAATACTGAGAAGGGATTAGTATTAAGAACACACAAAGAATTCCTATAAGGTATAGGAAAAGCAACCTACCAATAGGAAATAATCAAGACATAAACATATCATTCAAACAAGTTGAAAACTAAGTGGCTAATAAACACACCTAAGCTCACTAGTATTCAGAAGCGCAAACTAAAACTTCAATGAGGTTGTCCCTTCATCTATTACATTGCAAAAGTCCTAGCCTGATCATGATAATACCAAGCTCTGTCAAAGGTATTAAGCAAGAAAAACTTTTTTTAAAATTGATTGTGGGTGTTGAAATTGGTATGACCACTTTTTAGAACAACTTGGCAATATTTAGTAGTGGATAGGTAAATTGTGACATAGATGTACTGTATTCGTGAAGTATCATATAGATTTTTGATGTGCTTGTATGTGTCCACATGTAGATGAATCTCATGATCATAGACCAAAAAAAGCAAACTACAGATGAATGCATGATATATTGTATATTATTAGAATATATATTATGTATATCGTTTATATGAAGCTTAAGAAACATGTAAAGCAAGGCCATAGTAAAATAATTAAGAAAACATGGGAATGATATCAAATTTAGGACAGTGGTCATCTGGAAGTGGGGTGGGGAAAGGGAAGAGTGGGGACTTCAACTGTAGGGTCATGTCTTATTGCTTTTGTTGAATTAATGAGCTCAAAGGTGTTTGTTACATTCTTCATGCTTTTCTGCATATCTGAAATATTTGATATTTTTAAAATATTAAATTGGTTTTTCTACATGGTAACAGCTTGAGTCAAAAAAAAGTGTGAGGGTTTGAGGACTTTGTACTGAAGACTGTTTATTCGTTCTGATCTGCCAACCGTTTTTAGGTCTTCGAGAAAATTCAAATGCAAGCAGCCAAAATGCTTTGTCTTTGTAAGATGTGGAAAATATCAAAACCGTCTGAATGTTTGGTTCAATCTGAGGAACTGAGAAAGTGGTTCTGGAGTCTGAGAACCGGGCTGTCTTCTGGAGGAAAGAAATATTATTAGACGAAGCTATGACAGGGTTCTCTTTTAAAATAACAGATCGTCATTCTGTTGGCTGAATTATGTAACACCAGGAATTAGCATCCTGGTTCTGTTATTCCATTTAGCAGATGATCCAAATTCTCCAAAATCCACCCCCTCCATCCAGCAAGCCCCAACCATTCTGAATCTGCACTGGGGCCATGGCCAGGTCCAGCCTAGGCAATGTGCTGCTCACTCCACAGGGTTCAGCCAACACTGCTTTAATTCACAGATAACCTGTGAACTTGGGAAATGCAGGAACCTGAGAAAGTTCTGTACTGCTTTTGGGGATGGGTTTCATCGACACCCACGACACTTGATGGGAACATTTCCAGCCCTCCTCTCCTCCGTGGCTCCCCGCTGTTGGAAGCCTGGGGGCGTCTCCACGCAGGGCCCCGGCAGAGACTGTGCTCAGGAAGGGATTGTAAGCAGGAAGCAAGCAAGCTTTCCCCTCCCTCTGGCTTGGCAGTAAGAGGCCTCCATCCAGGGCTAACATTTTTGCCAGAATGGACTTCATTTTCTCCTATGTGGCCAGAAATACCTTAACTCAGTGTAAAAGATCAGGTCTAATTTTAAACCCACCCGACTCCTCTGTTCACATATTTATGAGTGCCCCCGATGTAACTCATTTTGAGATGAGCGGATGTCAACATGCCTTGGTGCTAACTCGTTTACTGTGACATTAGAATTTTACTGACATTATAATAATTATTTGAGACAGTCTGAGGTCTCCATTTACCCTGCCTTAACAGATGGCCTCCAAAATCCAAAAGTCAGGAGGAATTTCCATCCTACCCCTTTGGTTCCCGAGGTTTCTCCCTGGCCCCTCATCCCTAGGGAAAGACATCCTACTAGCTAAATAGTCACAGATTCCTGGGAACAATGACATGGCAATTGACAGAGCTTAGACAAATTCTCACTGGTTTAACCTGCGACCTCCATTCTAGACCTTGGGTTCTGATCCTTTTTCCCGGGGAAAATGTTTGTAGAGAGACTAGAGGTAGGAGAGAGGGTCATAATCAATACTCAAGCCCAAGAGAGGTGAGCCCCCCATCCCCATCCCTACTCCCTAGACCCCCAGTAGTCAAGACTCTTCTCTTCCTGGCATTAATAGATTTTTATAAAGGCTACTTATCCTCATTAAGAAGATCTGCTACAAATTCTAGCTGAAGTAAGAGATGTAAAGTGTTGCCAACTAAGAGAGGGAAATGGGTCCTCAGCCCCTGCCTAATCTCCTTTACAAGGACAGCTCCCACCGACACCAAACCAGGCGCCACGTCAGGAAAGAATCATTCACCCATGAGCTGGAATAGTCTCCAAGAGCTACCTTTTTAGAAGAGTGAAATAACCCCTCTCCGACCCTTGCTAGAAAATGTTTATATAACCACATATTTATCTAAGAAACGTAAATTCAATTTCTCAATGTTGTGCTCCCCTTAGCTAAATTTGTTTAAGCATTTTTGTGTGAAATAGGTGTTTCGATTCTTTTGTTAAAAAGATAGACATCGACAGAGACCAGGTCAATAGGTTGTTCACTAAACCTACTGGGAGCCACGCATTGTAAATACCCCTCTGAACTCAGACTATATGGAGCCCAAAGACACGGCTGGACGAAAGGGCTCCAGGGATCCATCAGCTACCGAAACCTCCAGCAAGGGAGCTTCCTGGTGGGTGCAGCATGATAAACCTTTGCCCTCCGAAGGCAGGCAAGTTCAGTAGTTGCAAGAGTGCTGTTGGCTAAGTGCTACTTCGCTTAGTCATTCCTGGTTGCCGAGGTCGTTTAGAAACAACCTTAAGCATTTGATGTGGAATTGAAAAAAAGTCTTTTTGAAGTGACTGAGTTTGGAGAGCTAGGTTCCTAAGGGGCCCCTGAGACAAAGCAGCTGGGATAGGAGCCATCGGTTGGTGTCTTCCTAGCTCTGGTCTACCTCTGGGCCCCGGAGCTCGTGCCCTTCCCAGTGTGGTTGGGGTGGGGGGGTGGCTTGGCAGGGGCAGGTCTGGCATGGAGGTTAGCTGACTCAGTCTACTTGGGCTTCAGAAAACCCCAACAGCGAACTACCTTAACTCACAAAGAAGCCTATCTCCTGGTTTGGGCCAGAATCTCTGTTTACCTATTTATGAGCACCTCTGAAGCAACTCATTTGTCCTGACCGTCTGCAAGGCCATTCCTTTATTTCCCAGCAGAACTGGATTGCGGGGGTGCTTAGCCCTCCCTTCCTCCATCAACCTCCAGCCTTAAGTCCTAGAAGCTGCCTCACCCTTCTTATCAGGGAACGTCAGACAATGGAATCGCTGATGGGACATGTCCTCCTCATTAAGAGAGGCCAGGCAGCAAGGCCATCAGCTGAAGAGCCAGCTGCAAGGCCACGTGGCTCAGTTATGGAAAAGTGACAGACTTTGTCCCGCCTGGTAAGGGTCCATGCCAAGCCTGTCATGCTAACACATGTGTTTTGTCTTTATATGAAATGAAGAACAAAGCCAGGGAAAGGTACGTTTGTAAAGAACGACTCTCGTGATATGAAGTCAATACTCCTCTTAACACGTTATCCGTCATAGGAGATATTCCCTGCCTGTGGCGGAGAATTACCCAGAAACTCACGACCTGTGCCCTGTGTTCATGTCAGTTCTCAAGGCTGGTATTAAGAAAAAAAAGATATCAGAACCCAAAACATGTGGAAGGGCGAAAGGTCTTCAAGGCTTAGAAAAACACAAATAGGCTTTCACGGACGAATCTTTACCAGGCAGGCAGAAGTGATTTACTCAAATGATGACCTTAGGAGAACCGAAAGGACAAACCGGAACACAATTCCCCAGCTGGCATTTTTCCTGCAGAAACAGGGGTACACCCGAGCCCTACCCGGGAACCAGCCTTGCCCTCACTGGGCCCGCATCATCCTCCATGGCCGCTCGTTCCTGTGGCAGGTGTTTGCCGAGCTCCCGCCATCTGCCACCCTGTGTCCCCCTCAGTGACACAGCAGAGAGGGGCAGGCTGAAGGTGACATGTGAGTTGAGACCTGCAAGATGGTGGGGAGTCAGCCCTGTGAAGGGCTGTCGGGGGGTGGGGGTTCCCAGGAAGGAGGGCTGGGAAGTGTTTGAGGAAGGATACTGATTCCCCTTCTCTGTTCTTCTCTCCTTCTCTCTCTCTCTCTCTCTCAGGTACACACACACACACACATACTCACACACGCACACATCATGCAAGCACACCCCCCTGCAGCTCCCTGACCCGGAGACCCACTAATTCTGAGCCCCACCTGCTGCACAGGTGGGCAGGAAGCCTCCCATGACACAAGGACAGCTAAAGTGGGACCAGGGGCCCCAGGACCAGGGACGAGGGAGATGAGGAAGAAAGGGGGGGCCCATGGACTGCCACTCACACAGCTGCCAAGGGTGGACCCCATCCGCAAAGCTCTCCGTGAGTGTCCACTGAGTGCCCCCCTAGGAAGTGTTCACGGCATCCTCGTCTCCCTCACTCCTCACCTCCGAGCTGCCATGTGCCGTGGCTTCTACATCCTTATCGACATCCCTCGACTCCCCCACGACTTTGCTCCATCCCCTGGCCACTGTCTTGGAGCAAGCTACCATCATCTTTCTCCAGGACAGCTGCAACACAAATATTTGAGGACAAACGTGTCAGCGGGACTCGCTAGCATGGGGGGTCCGGCTGCGCACCCACGTGTCAGGCAAGGCAGCCAGCTTTTTGTACAGAAGCCGGACTTGCCCGTTTCAGCGCCAGAGAGAGCAAGAGGTTGGACCCTCTTCAAGCTAACCCCTTTGGGCTGACTTTTCGGGGCTGGTTTCCCTCTTGATGTGGAGCTCAGCCATGTCACCTGGGTCCTTCCTGAACCGGTGTGGTCACACCAGCCATTTCTTTTTTAAATATATTTTTAAAATATTTTATTTACTTATTTGTCATAGAGAGAGAGCAACAGGCAGAGGGAGAAGCAGGCTCCCCACTGAGCAAGAAGCCCAACGCGGGACTCGATCCCAGCACCCCAGGATCATGACCTGAGCCAGAGGCAGACGCTTCACCAACTGAGCCACCCAGGTGCCCCTCACATCAGCTACTCGTGACCATCACTCTTTCCACTTGTTTAAGGTCACGCTGAATTTCCATGGGAGAGTTTGCCTTTCCCTCCATCGCTGGCCATACACCCATAAACTCGGCATCCTCTAGTTGTCCCTCCTCTAGTGGGGCTCTGACAGTTCGCTAGAACCCCCAATTCTGCGCCCTCCAGACTCCGAGGCCAGTTTAGGGAGTTTGAAGACACTAAGCATCCCACAAGCAATAGTTCTCCTAACTGAGGTGCTTTCCACAGCAAACGTAGCCTTGAGTGGGGCTGTCCATGTTTTCTAAGGGACAGCAACGGTGGAGGGGTGCTGTGCGTGGACTGTCCTCATGGGGCCCCTTCCTGGCAGCTGGTGGACTTCTCTCATTCCCACCTAGCCTACAGCCTGCAAGGGAGGCTCCACCTTTCCCCCACATAAGGTCAAAACCGGATGACCTTGATCTCTTCCACCATCGGCTCCCACGGTTATACCGCATCAACTGACTTATAAACAGCTTGGACAAAGGAGTGCTTGGAACGTCTTCCAGCGTGCTTCTCAACCCAAGAACAGGAATTTTTTTTTTTTTTTTTTTTGGAACAGGATTTTTTTGATGTGAAATTCACGGCATGACCTTCCTCTCTTCCCAAAAAGGACTGGAGGGGACCTGCCACAGCCCGGCGATGGGTTTAGTCAGTGACCGTTAGGAAAGTCAGGATCAAGGACAAATAAACAAGACCACACCTGAAAACAGTGTGGCTAACACGGGGCTGTGTGGGGACTCCAAAAGTGCTCTGGATTTCCTGGTATCCGGGGCAACCAGGAAAACACCACACAGGCTAAAGGGAAAGTAAAACTCGGTGGTCTGCGGACGGAATGACAGTGCGTGAATTATGTATAAAAGACAGCTGTCAACCAGAAAGTTCTGGGTGCTTGGCCGGCTGGAGGAATGGCTGATCTTAATCCATGACCACACAAGACCCTTCCAGGGATGGCTTTCTCATCTACAACCTACGAGTAAAAACCATTTTCCTCCACCTTTCTTCAATTGATTCATCATAGTGGGACAGGGGTCACGTAACATCGCGTTATTCTTTTATGGAAATGTTTACTGTTGGGAGCTGTGAGGTGGTCAGGCAGTGGACTGACCCCTGATGAGGACAGTACTCACTAGGGGACTGGCTACCCCAACTTCACCCTGTCCCTGGGTCCAGGGTGAGTCCTGAGAGACTACTGACCTGGGAGACAGTCTTTAGGAATGCTTTTTTTTTTTTTCCCTAAAGATTTTATTTATTTGACAGAGATCACAAGTAGGCAGAGAGGCAGGCAGAGAGAGAGAGAGGAGGAAGCAGGCTCCCCGCTGAGCAGAGAGCCGGATGCGGGGCTCGATCCCAGGACCCTGGGATCACGACCCGAGCCGAAGGCAGAGGCTTTAACCCACTGAGCCACCCAGGCGCCCCAGGAATGCTTTTTTTGCAGCTTTTCACCGGGGTGAAAATGATGGCAGTGACACCCATCCTAGAATCAAACCAGGGCTCTATGTTGCAAAAGCGCTTAGAACTTTTGCTGTGGAAATTTCCACCTGGAGCCAACAGATTTCTCCCTTTGCACCCTGCAGGCAGATGCCTTTGAAAAACAGATCAATAATATGGTTTTCCTCTCGGTAATTTAATCCCACGGTCTGCTTTGTTTCTCTTGCCTTCCTGTTTTGTCCAGGCCCACAGGACCGTGCCCAGGGCCATTCAGCCCAGGAGGGCACATCTGGAAAAGCCAGTGTTCACTGGATTCCTGTTCCAGAGTTGACAATGTGGGGGACACAGCTGTTGTTGTGATAAAAAGGAGAGAAGCTCTCGGCCGGGAGGTTTAGAAACCTGTCGCCGGCTCCACAGAGCCCAGTGCCAAGTACGGCAACTGGGAAAGCCAGGCTCAGCAGCGGGCAGATGTGCAGGGCGTGTTTCATGTCTTGTGTCCATGCCCCAGCGTTCACAGCGTGGCCAGTCCTGTCCTCAGATGGGCATAAGCAGGGGAGGGGCAGTGAGGACTGCGTGGACCACAGCCCACGTGACCAACAGACACAAGTTTCAACCCTTTCTTCCCGCGTTCTGGCAGATGGCCCGATAGCTTTAAAATGTCAAAGTCATGGTGTTCGGGACTGATGGTTAATGAGGCCAGACTGAAGGGAGAAAATGTCACTGACGTCCAGGGAAGCCTTCGGGAGCGATGAAACCTGACAGTGTCTCGAGGCTGACCTGATCTTAAGCCCTGTGGGTGGGCATGGGGCCCAGAGCAGTGATCTCAACCTTCTTCCAGAAGCTAAAATGCAGATCCCTGGGGCCTGGGACCCCTGCCCCAGAGTCAGATGCAGAAAGTCACCCTCATGTAGGGCTTTAAGACCCCATGCTTGGTGAACCTTACTTAAGATGAGCTGCCCATGTACAACTCACTTGTTTCCAGGCAGCCCAGCCCCTTCCCTTGAAGACAGGGCTCCTAAGGTCTGACATACAGGGCTGTGAGGATGAGGGACGACGTGCAAGCCGCTCTGGGCGGCCGCCTGGCCCTGAGTCTGAGGTTGGTCGTGGTACCTGCTCCGCCCCACGGGGGACAGCGGGGTCCTCATGAAGGTTCGTGTGGCTCCTACTCAAGTTTGCCAGCTCCCCCCACTGCTGGGGTCCCTCCCCGGCCCAGAGTTGAGTGACCAGGCTGAACCCTCGGAAGAGGAATCACAGCAGAGGCTCCCAAGGGCAGGCAGTGCCTCGGCCAGGAGAGCTCTGCCCTCTCCTCCTTCCGGGGCTCTGTGGCCCCCTGGGCCCCGCTGGATCCTTTGCTCCTGAAAGCAACCTCCTCCCTGCCCTCCCTTCCATCCATCCCCGGCAAAATGTGGGGGAAAGGAAGTCTGGGCGTTGCTATTACTACCATTTCACAGAGGTTTCTTGTCTTCCTCAAGCCTCTTGCCCTTGATTCTTGGCCCATTCCAGTCCATTCTCCACACGGTCCTCATTATAATTTCTCTCTTTTTTTTAAATCCAAAGTACAAATATAGACCTGTGGTGGCCTGCTTACAACTCCCTTCATGGCTCCTAGCTGCTTAAGGCAACGTTCAGAAAACTTCTTCTGCAAAGGGCCACATGGTAAATATTGCGGGTTTTTGTCTCTACATAGACAAAAATGGAGGCTTACTGTGTAGGCACGTACAGAACAAGAGGGAGAGCAAACTTCCTCGAGTTTGTTTTATCAGTGAAATTACACGTAGGTGTTTTTGGAACCTAGTTTTACTCAGGAGAATAGGTTTCTTTCTTGGTACAGGTTAAGACTTCCTTAGTGAGGGCTCAGTTATAAGTTATTCTTATACCCCAATCGATTTACGATCACTTGTAAAATGATGACAGGTTTTATGACTATCTGTAAACACCATTTTTTTTTAAATTTTATTTATTTATTTGACAGACAGAGATCACATGTAGGCAGAGAGAGAGGGAGAAGCAGGTTCCCCACTGAGCAGAGAGCCTGATGCGGGGCTCGATCCCAGGACCCCGGGATCATGACCTGAGTTGAAGGCAAAGGCTTTAACTCACTGAGCCACCCAGGTGCCCCTGTAAACACCATTTTTAACTTGGCTTGTATCCTTAACTGTAATGAAATAAACACAGACAGAGCACTGGCCATTGTTTGGGACCCCTGCTTAAAGGATCACGTCTCAGTCCCTTAATCTACAAACATGGCTGCTGAGACTTGCCCCCATGTCTTCCCAAGATGATTTCTTGCCAGATAGTCGGCCCTAACTAGTTTTTGCTTCTTAAAGAGGCTTTACTCTCTCACCCCCGAACTTCTTCTTCACCCCATTTCCAACCTGGGAATTCCTGTCTCTGTTGGGCTACACTCTTTTTTAGGACTACTTATCTGTGGACACCTTCCCTAAGCCCCTTTCCTCCCACAGATCTCGGTGTGGACCTGGAGAACTTAGCACATGATACCACAGTTGGGGGTTTACAATCTGTAACTCCCTCATCGGCCTGGAACATTCTCAGGGAGGAAGCTACTGGATGCCTAGTGGACCCATTGCATGTGTTTCAACAACAGGGAGGGGCTCTCTCTGGGACCCTGTCTCAGGTTTTCTGACTATGGGACTGTTTCTTGCACCATCTCCACCCTGGGCCAGCCAGCCACCATGAGGGCGCTATGTTCTTACATCCTACCAAGGCCCTGGCCTCAGCTGATTGATCCAGGGTGAGCACTTCATGTCAGGTCTATAGCCCTTTCCTTAGGATCTTTCAAGCTATGACTGGGAAATGGTGCAGGGGTAGGAAGTAAAACTCTGGAGGGCTGGCAGTCATGATCTCCATCTTGAAGGCAGACGGCCATGACAGGTAGGAGTCTGGGACAGAGATAGCCTTGGAACATTCTCCTGAGGCTTAGCTATCCTACTTTGCTAATCATCTGCCTATTGGCCTTTCCCTGGAAACCATAAGACAAGAGATACCCCTTTATATCTGAGCTGGTTTGACTGTTTTCTGTCAGTGGTAATCCAAAGACTCCTTTTTCTGATCTTGACATTCTCCCCACCGGGTCACTGGTTCCCAGATGTTTTTTTAAGGATAGGAAGTCCTCGTTCAATCAAATCTTGCTGAGAGGCCCGGGGTGAACCAGGAGAAGTGCAGAATAGATCACCCCGCCTGTACCTCTTGGTGCCAAAGCCCCACTCTGCCAACTCCTGACCTTGCAGTCAAGGCTTAGACACTCAAGTCTTTGTAAAAAATAGAAGTAGAGTTATCGACTCTTCAACTCGCGATAGGGCTTAAATAAGTCAATATGTGTAAATCCTTCAGCACAGTTCAGGGGATATAACAATCAGTCAATAAGTATGAGCTCAGAAGTGGAAGATGGAGAAGCCCAGGGCAACCGCCATCTTAGCTTCCCTCCTCCGTCTTCCCTCAATAATGTCTTTGGCACATGTATAATGTTTAGATTATCTGAAATGATTAGTTTAACATATCTTCCTCCTCAGACTGGATCTCATGGAGACAAGAAGCATAATTGTCTTGATCATTGTTCTTCCCCAGCAGAGCACAACTACTGGCGCACAGATGGTGACTGATAACTACCATTGACTGTGTGATAATTGATATATGTATCATCTTGTTAAAAACTAGGCACCATGCATGTTACGAAATCTGATGCCTTCTGCCACAGATTCAGAAAAGTCCTGAGAAGAGAAGAAGGCTCAATGCATAGGGCAGCCCACTCAGAACTAAAGTTAATTCTTTTGGTTTGGTCAGTTATGTTACTTAGAGGTAACAGGATTTCCCCATTTTAACACTAATACATGTAATGAAAACACAACATGACAAAATTTGTGAGACGCATTTAAAGCAATAAGAAAAAAAAAGCCACAGCCTAAAACATTTTCTTGGTAAAAATGAAAACAAATGAGTTCAATTCCCAATTCAAAAAGGAAAAACTCCAACAAAGTAAAACAAAATAAGTCATGAGAAAAGAAAAAATAAAGATAAAATCAGAAATTAGTGAAACAGAATAGGAAGGCAATTGACCTATGGAGTTTGAAAAACTGACAAAATAGACAAACCACTAACTAACTCAGTCAATGGAAAAAGTGAGGAAATCCAAATAAAAAATGAAGAAATTATAATGAGAAGAGAACTATGAAAAAAGCAGAGATTTAAAAAACTCATGAAATTACAAATCTCCATGCAAATCATTCTGAAAATGATAGTGAAATAGATAAATGCAGTTCACTAAAATGACCTCATCGGAGATAGAAAGCTTCAACAGAGCAATTTTTTATACAGAAATAGAGAAGATTATCAAGAAATTCCCTGCCATTCAAAAATAGCACCAGGCCTAAAAAGTTTCACAAGGGGTACAAACCTTCAAAGACCAGATAGTTTTAGTGTGTGCATAAATTCCTTCAGGCATAGAAAATAAAGGTAAATTTCCAAATTATTTTTATGAAGCAAATATAACATTGTTACTTAAACAAATATCACTTACCAATACTGGTGCAAAAAATCCTAAAATAAATGTTAGTTAACAAATCAACATTACACTGAAAAAATAGTTCAATATGACTATGGGGATTTATTCCAGGAATACAAGGTTGGTTCAATATTATAATAAAATATACCATATTAAGTGATCTAAAAAGAATCATATGATTATTTCCATTGATGCTGAAAAAGTCTTTGATAAAAATCTAGCACTTATTTCTAATAAAAAATATTCATGAAAATAGAAATTGACAGATATTTCCTTATCATGATAACATATATAAACCTTAGTCCAAAGACAGCGTCTACTATATGAAGAATCATTAGAAATATTTCCACTAAGATCAGAACAAGAATGCCTATTACTTATTGTACTGGAGGTATGAGCCAATGCAATTAGATAAGAGAAATCAATTAGAGGCAAAAGAATTGGAAAACATAAAGTAAAAGTATTTGCAGATGATGTAATAGTACACCTGAAAAACTTGAAAGAACTGATGCTCAAATTAACTCAAACAAGAAAAGAATTAAGCAAGATAGCAAAATAAAATTAACAGAGAGAAACCGACAGTTTGCATACACATATACACACACATACATATAATACTAGATAGAACTCCATTTATAACAGCATTATGATTAAGGAAGAGGAAATGTTTAGAAATCAGCCTAATAAGAAATGTGCAGAATTTATACAGGGAACACTTTAAAATGTGCCTGAATGATCCATAAGTAGACATGAACAAATATAAAGACATCCCTTGTTCTCAGTCTTCCAGAAGTTTATAAATAACATGATCCTCCAAAAAATACCACCAAACTTCTTATGGAGCTAGACAGGTTGATACTAAAATTCATGTGGAAAAATAAATATGCAAAAATGTTTAGAAAACCCGATACTCTAGGGAGATAAAAAACCCTGAGGGGAGTGGTGTTCTACCAGCTATTAAATCACGCTGTGAAATCTCTATAATTAAGACAATGAGGCACTGGAATTTGAATAAACAAAAAGACAAATGGAAGAGACCAGAAATGGAAGAGACCAGAAATCCAGAAATCCACTCTAGCATACACACAAGTGTAGTACATGATGAACGTGTTCTTTCAAATCACTGGAGAACAGGTGGGTTCTTTGACAAAGGGTGCTGGGCAACTGGGTATCCATTTGAAAAAAGATAGTATTAGATCCTTACCTCACACCTTCCACACAAACAAACCCCCGATTTAAAAAGCAACCAGAAGAACACACACAAGAATTCAAGAATTCCTCCATAAACTGACTCTACAAAAAGAGTACAATAAAATAAAAGACTGATGAATGGCCTGAGGCAAAAATTTGAAAATAACTGCATGCTAAAATAAAAAAATCACTGATAATTCATTTAACAACATATGTGTATAAGAGGATGACTCTACTGTTTATCCAAGAAGTGTTGGCTTAGCTTGGCTGCAGAAGTGGTCATCTTACTTAAATGAGCCCCTGATAAAGTTTCACTTAAAAACAGAATGGTAGAGGGAGAGAAAGTTCGCCGTGGGGAGGGTTTCGCCAGGTTAGTATTGAGTCCAGCTTTACCTTCTTCAGTTTCCTGTGGGCCCCAGCGTGGTTCCCCTGGGCCAGGTCGGCCCCACCCAACAGCCTGTAGGTCTCGGCCACCTCGGGACTGAGATCGCCACACACTGCCACTTTGGCTTCCAGGGACTCTCTCAGGATCGAGGTTGCTTTCTGTGACAGGAACAAAGGTTAAAGTTTGGTTAGAAAGTTCAAAGGCTCATAAAGATCAACGCTCCTTAAGAAAAGGATGTAACTGGGGCCAGCTGGGTGGCTCAGTCCGTTAAGAGTCTGACTCTTGGATTCGGCTCAGGGAATCGAGCCCGGCATTGGGCTCCACAGTCAGCATGAGTCTGCTGGGATGTTCTCTCCCTCTGCCCTTCCCCCCACCACTCACAGGCTCGCTCTCTCTCTCTCTCTCTCTCTCTCTCTCTCTCAAATAAATAAATAAATATTTTTAAAAAAGAAAATGGGGGTGCCTGTGTGGCTCAGTCGGTTGGGTGGCTGCCTTCAGCTTCTGTCACAATCTCCGGGTCTGGGAACTGAGCCCCACACTGGGCTCTTGGCTCAGTGGGGAGTCCTTCTGCCTCTGCCTCTCCCCTGCCCATGCTCTCCCTCTCAAATGAGTAAATAAAAGAAAATGTTGTAACTGATGTGTATTTTCACTCTTCAGGGATTTGGGTTTGGGTTGTGTCCTTGAGCTGAGCCTACTTTCCCTAAACAGGACACAGGAAATGGCATATATGAGGCAGGGAGATGTTAACCATGGAGAGAGAACGCACAATGGACACAAGGAGAACAAAGCCACCCCAGGTATTACGGGAATTCATTTTAGCTGAGTAGTAAGAACAGAAGCTAACAAGTAACTGCGCTGAGCAGTTTACATGCGTGAGCTCATTTAATTCTGTCTTTCAGATAAGTATTAATCCTCACTGAACAGAGAAGGAAACTAAGGCACAGAGCAGTCGAGAAACTTGCTCTGGATCAGACCGCTCCCCAGTGTTTGACCTGGGACCTGAATCTGGCCCATAATTTTAATCCTTTTCAGTTGCAGGCTCTTTTTCCTCTGCACACAGTGACATTCTTACGTAAGTGAAAATTAGAGTTTCCTGGCAATTCATGTACTTAAAAAACACCCAGAACATATTCCAGACGTTTCTATTTCTCATAAGAAATACTTGAGGAAACCAAAAGCAAACATTCTAACATGGCAAAAAAAAAAAAAATTGAATATATTTGACATATTGTGTGCTTTATCAGATTTATTTACGCCAACATCGAATAAAACACCTGCGTTGGTCAGAAACCAGGATCTTCTGATATTAATCTCTTCAGTCAGACCCCAAGACATACAGAGGGAGCCCTGCCTGTCCATTGCCCACATGTCTCCTGAAGTTCTTCCATGGTCTTGTACGTCCACAAAAGCATGATTATGGCTACGAGATACAAACACTGAATTTCAGAGCCAAATAAGGCTGGAACCAGTTAAAGAGCTTCCCCATACAGCCCTGAAGGCATCCTGATAAGCCTTCCACAGATAGAAAGAGCTGGCAAAGCTTTACTCAGTTTACAGGCAATAATACGAGTTAAGTGCTAGGGGTGGGGTGTGGGGTGTGAAATGGCCAAGGCACCGATAAGGCAGAAACAATTTCTTCACGGAAAGATGAAATCACCCTTGGAGGAGAGAAACTGTAAATTGTGAAGTGTGTGACCTACCTTGGTGTGTGGGGAACTTGCCTGATGCTGAAGCCCATTATGTCCTTTGTACATCCCGCCCCCGCCCCAGCATCTGTGAACGAGGATTTGGCAAGGTGCGGGTGTTGGGCTTGGCAGCTTTCCATGGAAATTGGTCATCAGGTTTTGAGGAGCCAGTGATGGAAAGAAGAGCCAGACTCTTCTTGCTAAACGAGGTTTTCGATGCCATCTCTAGCCTGACGGGGGAATCTAGAGATAGATGTGCATGAACTTGAATGGCCGGTGGAGATGGCAATGGAAGAGAGGTCACATGGGTGGGAACAGAGACAGCGTCACTCTGTGAGAGGCAGAACAGCATAATGGAGAGGAATGAAGGAAAACTAGGACCTGTGTGGGCTGAGGAGAGGTTACATGGGAAACTGGGAGCCCAAGGGTGAGGTGGGAGAAGGGCAAGGCCTGCCAGCGGGCTCATCTGACTGCAGGGGGAAGAGTAGAGCAGGGGGGAGACGAGGCGGGGAGTCACGGACCAGGCTGGTGGTTGGTGGAGGGCCTTCATGCCAGGGTTTGGCGTCTGGATTTTCCTATGGGGAATAAGAAGCTGGAGAAGGTTCTTGAGCAGGAAAGCAGGAAGGAGTAGAAGGTGATCGAGCATGAAGCTAGAAGATAAGCCCACACATGTCTTAATCTGCGACAGAGTGACCTTCACTTACATTTTACCTTTAAAGGCGTTTTCCTTCCCAAAGATCACCTTCCTGCTAGCACAGGGCTCTAGCCCATGTAGGGGCAGTGTCCACACCTTGGGTGGTCTGAGCACAGTCCCATGCTCACGCCTGGGACTGTCCTCGGGGCCCAACATTGTTGGCCACCCCCTGTGAGTACTCACAGGGAGAGGGCTGCGACCACATTGAGCACCGTGCAAGGACGCCATGTCTGGTAGGGCAGGTTGTGTCCTGCACAAGGGCAGGAGAGCGAGGACAGTTGAAATCTAGCCTGTGTGTGCTCTCCAAGCAATGTGCTCTGGCATGAGCTGCAGCCACCCGAGGAAGAGGCAGCTTTTTCTATTCCTACCAGGGCACCAGAAGGGCTGGCAGGGGACTGAGCAAAAGAGCCAGTTTGCTAAAATCTCCCAAGGAGGCCGAGGGGAGCGAGGTACATCTTTAGTTCAATACCACTGATCTGGGTGACTAGGGCAAGGGCAGTGAAGTGTGGCGTCAGTGACAGACACCAGGGCAGGAAGCCAGACAAGAACGGGGGGCAGGAAGGGGGAGGGCAGATGCCTTGTGGCAGCCAGAGCAGTCAGGTGACCCAGAGCCAAGCCTTCACCCACCCAGCTGCTCATGGCTCCCCATCACCAGCAAAAGGGTCCCAACTCTTAAGAAATCCAGTCCAGTCAGGGGATAGGTAGTACACGTCCACACATAACTTACTATTCTTATTATATTGTTATATTATTCCTATACCATGCCTTTCATATTGTTTTATAATCATTTGTTTTTGAGAGAGAGAGAGCATGAGTGGGAGGGGGAGAGGGAGAGAGAATCTCCGCGATTAGCACGGAGTCCGACAGGGGGCTCGATCTCACGACTCCAAGATCATGACCTGGCCTGAAACCAAGGGTCGGATGTTCAAGGGACTGTGCCAATGAAGCACCCCTTATCCTGTTATTGTGTCAAAAGGATTCTATGATGAACAATAATGGGAAGAATCTAATGAAGCCTGGGGAAAGGACTTAGGCCAGCGGATGAGCGCTCAGAATGGATCCGCACTCGCCAGACCAGCGAAGAAGAGCTTTCCACGAGCTGGAAACAAGAGCTGGCCGCTCCTGGGAGTGAGGATTAAAAGGCCAATGTGGCCCGAAACTGAGCAGACTAAGGGATGGAGCGGAACTAAGACCGGAAATGTCAGCGGAATCCAGATTGCATTGAAGGTGTGGTGAAATGTACAGGATTCTGATTTATTTTAAGGGCACTGAGCAGCCACTGGAGTATTTTGCCAACGGGGGTTCGCTGATCAGATCTGTGTTTTGAAAAGGTCACCATCGCTTCCTTATTCAGAATGGATGAGTAAAAGGCAAGAGTGGAAAAGGCAGCTGGGGGACCAGAGTCTGTTCACGCGGTCCAGGCAGGAGGTGATGACTGGCGGAGGTGATGACTGGCGGAGGTGGACATGACAACCAGTACATTCTGGAGATAAAAATGACCGATGAGCTGGAAGGGGTAAGGCATGACGTGAGCAGACTCCCCCACTTCGCCTCTAGACTCCTGACCCGCGTGCTCTCCATAGAACTTCTCCAGATATTCTAGAAGCTGAGGTCCCTGGAAGGTCCCTTTCTACTCAGTAAGGTGATCTAGAAAAATATGCAAACTCCCATTCGTTATGGCTACTGTGGTCCTACTTTGGCCTGATGAACATGGGTGCTTCTAGATTAAAAACCCATGTTCCTTAAGCTCCTGCCCATTGAGAGAAGGGTAGGGGGTTAACTCTACAGACCAGCAGAGGAAATACAAGCTTTTCATCTCAAGGATTTGCTTTGATAGATTCATTTGAAAAAAAATTTTATATATATATATACACACACACACATATCGATATGAAAATATATATATATACACACACACACACACACACGTACATACATACATATATATCTCAAGCCACAGCAAGCGGCTTTCTGGTAGCTGTTTGGCTCTGCATAGAATATGTTCCCAAAGGTTTAATTACCAGTGAATATAAACTCTGGGTCTTGTTCCATTTTTACAAGCCATAAAAAAGCATGCTTGTATGGTTCCATGGACTGTGGGCTGTAACTTCTGTGCTGTGTAGCTCTCATTAGGGATGTAAATTCCATCCATAACCCAAAATAAGGAGACAGGGATCAGCCCCATTAATGGTCACCCTCTATCCCAGCCAGAACCACAGGCTATGAGAAGCAGGGTCTGCCCACTGGGTTTCCAAGGTTTCTAGTCTTTTAGGATCCTCTGTGGAGGCTGGGGGCCATGGGATCTACATTCTCAGGAATAGTTTTCATTTCCCAAGGCTAAGTATCTGGGAGGGGCCCAAGAGAGGCCTCCTGGGATTATCTACCCCTGTCCCCATGGAGTCTGGCACATGCCTTGGACATAGTGGGCTTAACGGATGTTTGCAGCACGAAGGAGCGGCCTTTTGGATGTCAACTCATGTGCATGGAGTACAGAGTAGTCGACTGTGGGCCAAACTCACTTACCTCTTTTTGTCCAGTGGCCTGTAGAAAATGGCAATAATCATCTTGAATTGAAAGAAATTTGGCCTTTCCCGTCCCTTCAGCATCCTTAAGGTTTGCCATGCTCTCCTGAAAATACTGCTCGGCCATATCTGAAGAAAAGCATCATAATGACATTTGAAGATTGTTTGCGGAGTTGAAATGGGGGCAGGATAAACATGCTTTTAGTGGTGCTGAATGATCTGACAAGAGGACGGAGCTAATCTGCCCATTTTTTCAGGAAAGATTGAGGTCTCAGAAGGATACGGCAATTGAGGTTCCTTGGCTTTCATACATTTTAGCTCTCCCAGCAACATGGTGAGCAAAGCTAATGCCAACGGAGAAAACATTCCCCAGACCTGGACACTCTGGTATCATTTTCAGGCTGATTAACCATTAATTCTTCCTGTAACTCTGGTTGTTGCTCACAGAGGGTAGGGCTTCCATGGACTTGTTATCTTAGAACTAATAGTTGTACAACATTAAAATTTGGGAAAATATGGCTGACACGCCACTGAAGGAAGACACCCAACCATTCCAAACACATAAACATACCGGTCATAATATGATGAACATGTTTTTAAACGTATGCCAACCTTGAAAGCAAGAAAAGGAAAACCTCAGGTATAGAAAATGAAGAAGGGGGGCACCTGGGTGGCTCAGTGGGTGACAGTCTCTGCCTTCAGCTCAGGTCATGATCCCAGAGTCCTGGGATCGAGCCCCGCATCGGGCTCTCTGCTCAGCGGGAAGCCTGCTTCCTCCTCTCTCTGCCTGCCTCTCTGCCTACTTGTGATCTCTGTCTGTCAAATAAATAAATAAAAATCTTTAAAAAAAAAAAAAAAAAAGAAAGAAAGAAAATGAAGAAGGAACTAGAAGCCGGAGCAGTGAGTGGGGGTTGAACCTGAATGGTTCATGAGGGTCTATTCTACGAGGATGAGGACTAGAGATGAAGCCTGAGGACTCAGTGTGGTAAGAAGATGGAATAAAGGGGCACCTGGGTGGCTCAGTGGGTTAAGCCGCTGCCTTCAGCTTGGGTCATGATCTCAGGGTCCTGGGATAGAGCCCCACATCGGGCTCTCTGCTCAGCAGGGAGCCTGCTTCCTCCTCTCTCTCTGCCTGCCTCTCTGCTTACTTGTGATCTCCGTCTGTCAAATAAATAAATAAAAATCTTAAAAAAAAAAAAAAAAAAGAAGAAGAAGAAGACAGAATAGAGCTCCCGACAAAAAGCCAGTGTGCTGGGCAGAATTCTAGGATGGCGCCGTATGCCCCTCGCCTTCGTCGAATCCCTCGCCTGTGATGGTGGGTGGGACTTGCCCGATGGGATGAGCTATTACTCCTGTGATGAGGTTATATGAAATGACATGGTTGACTTTAAGGAAGTGAGATTATCTCTTGGGCTTTATCGACTCACCTGATCCCTTTCAAAGCCCAGTTTTCTCCAGCTGGTAGCAGAAAAGGCAGCCAGAGAGATTCAAAGCATAAGAGGAATTGGACAACAAGGTTCTCCGTTGGTGAGATGGAAGGAACCATGGTATGAGGACCCAAGAGTGGCCTGTAGGTGCCGAGGGAGGTCCCTGGCCAATAACCAGCAAGAAAATGGGGCTTTAAGACTTCTGACATAAGGAACTGAGTTTCTTAGTTCCTTGGGTTCCAATGGGTTTAAGCAATTGTCATTGGTTATGCAGCAGAAGAAAGCTAACACAGTCAGGAATCCCTACAATAAGATAAAAGCAATTGTATGGTCCGAGGTGAGGCCTCACAGTTGTCCCACCCACCAGAGGCCATCGGTGGCTAGAAACAGAGCATCTGAAATGGGGATAGCATATATGGGGCAGGTACATGAGTGAGTTCTTTTTTTTTTTAGGTATTATTTATTTATTTGACAGACAGAGATCACAGGCAGGCAGAGAGGCAGGCAGAGAGAGAGGAAGGGAAGCAGGCTCCCTGCTGAGCAGAGCCTGCAGGGCTCCATCCCAGGACTCTGGGATCATGACCTGAGCCAAAGGCAGAGGCTTTAACCCACTGTGCCACCCAAGCACCCCCATGAGTGAGTTCTGAATCAATATCAACTACTTGGTTTGGAAATTCTGAGCCGAGAAATTAACTGGGAATGAGTCTGAAACTGGAGAAATCATAGGGCTCCAGCACAGGCATCAGCCAACGTCTTCTGTGAAGGACCAGATGGTAAATATTTTAGGCTTTGGGGGGCACATGGGCTCTGTCTCAGCTATTCACCTCTGCTGTCGAGGCACCAAAGCTTCCATAAACGAATGGTAACACGTAAATGAATGGACGTGACTGTGTGCCGGGAGAATTTTATTAACTAATACAAGTAGCAAGCAGGACCACCAACACCCGCTCTGGCAGAGGAAAAGGCAGTATCTTCCTCTCCCGGGAACATGGGACTCCCGCGGAAGCCCCTGCTGGAGACGACCTCATGGCGACACATGACAAACATGCAACATTTGCCGGAGAAGACGATGACCCACATGTACAGTGGCCGACTGGACATCGCCTCTCGGAAATCTCATGTGTATCGTTTAGTGCAAATACATACGAGCAAAAAGATAAAACACAATCTTCTGCTTCTTTGCATTTCCTCTGCATCAGCTTATTTCCCCCTTATCACCTCCAATTTTGCATTTGCGTGTCCTTGCTATTTTCTTGATTAGACCAGCTAGTGTCTTCTCTATTTTAATAACTTTTCCAAAGGATCCCCCCCTTGAATTCATTTTGCTCCTACTGTGACATGAGTGCCAGATGCTTCCAAAGAGGCCCGCATGAATACAGCATTCCAGAAGTCATGGAGGAACAGGAATTGGACCAGCCTGTCCAAAGAAGGTGGCTGTTCCTGAGGTTGTACTCGGAGGAGGCTTGGGTTCAGGTCCTGGCTCTGATGTCGTCTAGTCATCCAAGATGATTATTGCCATTTTATACAAGTCACTGACCTCAATGCCCCATCTGGAAAGGGGGATATAACACTAGCATCTTCTTTATAGGGTTGTCAGAAGTAAGTGGGTTCATGCATATCAACAACTGAGGACATGTCTAACCCCTAGTCCGTGCTTTGTAAATGGTCATCATTTGAATTCAGGGACAGCTTGGAGGATCGTGGTTATGGACGACCTCTGTTGCCCTCACAAGGTTGACCAGCAGGGACACCAGAAGCAGAGGTGGACATTGAGACATTAACAGAACAGGAGCACTATGAAAAGGAAGAGTGGTCAAAAGGCACAGAAGCCTGGGCTCATCAGCACCTCGTGCCTACCTCGAGAGTTTTGAAAACATCTGAAATTCACACTGAGCATACTGGTCTCAAGAAATGACTCAAGTACTAGCCATGTGATCTCTTTTAGAAAGGAGACACCTGTGTAATGCGTCTACCGAATCTAGTCAACCAAGAGAAAAGTTAGGTCTGAGAACAAGTTAAGTTTCAGTTCTCTGCAAGACTTACTTCGGTTGGCACCTAGGTAGTTGCCAGACAGAAGCAGGAATTCTGTTGGGAGGTGGAGTTTTCTGGAGAGGTGTCCATGCCAGCCGGCCCCCAGAGTTTGTAGCGAGATAGAAGTTGATTGAACTGGAGTCCCCTGTTCCTTTCTCTCAATGGGGGGGAGGGAGGGTCTGTCCCCTACTAGACCAGCAGCTGGACATCTTGGGTATTTACTCAGAATTTTCTCTTGGTAGCAGACAATTCTACCAAGTAGAAAATCTCTTCACTTGTAGTGCACTCATGGGAGAAAGCATTACGGATTTAATGTGCAAGCTAAGTATTAATTTTGGCTACTCTGATAATCTCATGACAGCAAATGTGGGGATGATGTCACATTTATTTTGTTGATTTTAAAAGCATTACAGAGGTGAACATTCCAGGTCTAAAAATTAACAGGGATATTTAGGAGTGGAGTGCTTTTGCTCTTTTAATAGTCTGTCTAATTGGGAATTAACCAAAGAATGCAACTGAGCCCTTCTTGAAGACCAAAGATCTTTCTGAGTCTCAGCCTTGTTCCCCTGAGATGAGTCCTTACCGTAAAGACTGGCAGATGTCAAGCATATAGGAAGCGGTTGGGGCTGGGCAAGCAGGGACTGAGTTTCAGACCTTGGGCTTTGGCAGAAGTGGTGTCCTAATCAGAGGAGGAGGCAAAAGGGATGGAAATAGTTCCCTCCTCTTTCTGAGTAAGGAGCTGGTCTCTCAGACACAGGAGGACGCAATTGAGCTTGTTACCTTTCTAGCCCCAAGTCCTGCTACCTCTTATCCCTTCCCCCAGGAGTCACATGCTGACCAGCTGCCCCTCTAGAGGGTACCCCATTTAAGCTGGTCCCCTAGACCTGAGTGCCACCTGCTCCTTTCCCTTAGTGTAGCTGATCTCACAGAGATGCTGGGAGAGAGGGAGCTGATTGGCCTAATTCAAACTAGTACGTAAATGGCTCAACCTTGGACTCAGGCCTGAGTATGCTTGTTAGCACATGTGGACTTCTGGAAGAGGGAGTGAGAATGAGGGAGAGAAGGAAGGGGAGAGAAGAAGTGATTTATTTATTAAGGCAGCGGGGTTACTGATGTGAACACAAGCCTGGTGTGGTGGTGGTGGGACATCGGAGACAGGCCTTGCCCTGGAGTCTGCCCTCTGAAGGTGCTGCCTGCAAGGTCACTGGTCAGATGGGGTGTGGGTGGGGGAGGGGTTCTCTGACAGCTGCTGGCCCATATAAGTTGGCCACACATCAGGCATCCTGTCCGGGCCCTTGTAGATCAGAAGAGCCTTCAGTTTGGGAACAGAAGAAGGTGTTGGGCATACCCTGTGGGTGGGTGCCTTCCCTGTCTCTAAATTTGAAACGACTTTTATTTTTACCTAGGATACAGGAAAACTCCTTTACTGCAAGACTCTCATGTGTTTCCCTCACCTGTTTAACTCCCAGATTAGGTGTCTGACCTGCGAACCACATGATCAGTCTTCATGGGGAGAGCACAGTTGTCCTGTCACTACAGCTAAGGAGTGACTCCCCGATGAGCAGTCTGTTCTTCTGGGAGTGGGCATTTGCCTGGCAGTCCATGGTGGGCAAGTGATTTCCACGGAGACGGAAGGTCAAGCAGGGTGGGGAGATGCCGCGCCCAGCCCAGACCTCGTGCCCTGAAGCCAGGTGTGTGTGCACACAGAGCCGGCCATTTCAGTGCGCTCACAATGACCACCCCCAGCTTGGAAAACCTCTTCTAGAATCATCTGCAACCTGATGCCGGTGGCCTTGGCGGAAGATGAGGTCATTTTCTAAAGCACAGAAGCATGACTTAGCTTGTAAATCTGAGCCCCGGCGGCACAGGTGTCCCCAGGTCAGGAGTCCTCTCCCGTTTCCACTGCAACACAATGTTTAGGCCCGTCTGTGAGTGAGCGCGAGGGAGAAAGTGTGGCCCCGTGGGCAGAGGGGCTTAATGTTTCCTGGAGGCCCTCCCAGACTTTTCTTTTAAAGAGCAAGAGGAATGTGTGGTTAGAGTCTGACACACTGGAGGTTAGGAGGCTTTTAATTAAAACAAATTCCAGTGACTCTGGGCTCATTTTCTTAAGGCTGTCCTAAGGCAAGAGCTGAACAGTGAGGGCAGCTTTCATTAAGAGGGAGGACTGCATGTACGATGTGACAATTCTCTTTTGTCAACAGTCTTGGGAAAGAATCTATACCACGTCCTCCCAGCAAAAGCTTTAAGGACCGCAGGGAAGCTAGCCTGGCGTTAACCCAGGGGAGCTCCGTCACCTAGCAAACGAACAGATGGGACCCATTTAGACCCTGTTGAGGGCTGCCATGGGCTCTGCCCAGGCAGCTGCCCTGAGACCACCTACCAGCCCTGGTGGGGGTGTGTGGTCCACAGTGGAGACCCTCTTTGGGAAGAACACTTTCCCAGGCCCCGGACATGGCTTCTAGGAGCAGCACACCTGCCACTCACTAGCCATGTGATCCCAGGAAGTCCAAAGTCATCCGTGGGGGGCAGGTTTGACTCAGTAGCATGAGGTGACCAGATGGCGGCAGGTTGGGTGAGGCTTGCGTGGGAGAGCGTTCCTGAAGCGCCCACATAGTGCCAGGCCACCCACAGGCCCAGTCAGGGGCTCAGTCCGTTTGAGGATCTGCCTGCCTCCAATATTCTTGCCACCAGGAAGCGGACCCCATGTCTACCTCCCCACCATTCACAGTCTCACCCAGCAGTGGCCACCCCATGGTGGTCAGGTATCCAGCAGCCTCCAGTCCCTGCTACCTGGTGAAGTATATATGTTTTCCAGAAGCTGCCCTAAAAATCCTTTTGGAAGGGACGCCTGGGTGGCTCAGTTGGTTGGACAGCTGCCTTCGGCTCAGGTCATGGTCTCGCAGTCCCAGGATCGAGTCCCTCATCGGGCTCCCAGCTCCAAGGGGAGTCTGCTTCTTCCTCTGACCTTTTCCTCGCTCATGCTCTCTCACTGTCTCTCTCTCAAATAAATAAATAAAATAATTAAAAAAAAATCCTTTTGGAAGCCAAGTCAGGGTATAAATACCATAGACTTTTCTGAGAAGTTCTGAAGACAAATTATTAGCCAGTAGAAGAGTGAAGAGCTGGATATCACAGAGGGCACGTACCTCGTCTTCCCTAGCAGAGGACTGAAGTCACAGACTTTGTTCTCAGAAGCAAAGATGAAAGGCAGTTTGTAAGCAAGGCTTGACGGGTTTCGGTTTGCCCCAGGTTGTCCCTTTGTGAAGAGAGATCAATAGCACAGACTTGGGGAGAGGAGGAGACAACCCCCTCTCATGGACTACCCCCAAGAGCGGTTGACTCTGCAGCCCCCACTGTCTGTCCTCTGGGCTCCTTGGCCCTCCGGGGACAGTGTCACTCATCTCCAGTTCCGGAGCGTGGTGAAGTAGGCAGTACCTGGCCTCTGTCTAAGCCTTACTTTGCTTCTAACGTGCAGACTGACTCTGGACACGCCCTGGCCCTCCGTCCTCTAGATGGAATGTGAAGTAAGATACCTTCCAGACTTTTCTGAGAGGAAACAAAGATGGTGGCAGAGAGGGTAAGGGTTCTTTTCTGGCCTCACCCAGCTTGCTCCCTGCAGCTTTTCCTTCCTCACCTGGCCTTGAAAGCCCAGAACAGGCATGGATGCCGACATCTGCTTGAGGAGCTCAGAGGCAGGCCAGGCTCGGGCTGGCTGGGCATTTTGGAGCAAGAAATGGGCCCTGCCTAAGAGCGGAGAAAGGGCCTCTCAGAGCCCGTGGGGCTCAAGGGGGCTTTGGGAAGGCTGAGGAGGGAGGAGGATGGGGAGGGGAAGAAGGGAGACGAAGGGGGAGGGGTTGGTGGGCGTGGCCAGCCGCGGCTCACACTCATTTCCACCAGCAGGGCTGGACCACAAACCCCACCCGGAGGCCTCCCCAGGTTGGAGGTGGGACGAGGGGGCCAGCCGGGGCAGCTGAGGGGGGCCACGGGCAGGTGAAGGCCCCCTGACTATGACTGTTCCAGGGAGCCAGGTGACCTGTCGGAGGAGTCCACTGGAGCTGGGCGTATGCGTGTTCCAGAGCCTGTCTGGCTTCCTGTCTCCACGGGACACACAGGGCCATGGAGAGGAGCATCTATAACCCCCGGGGTGGGGAGTGGGCCGTGCCTGGGGTGGGACCCAGCAGAGCGGCAGGCTGAGAAGGCAGGCCGCAGGAGGGAGAGTTGAGAGAAGGCAGGGTCACGGAGGTCTATAAAACACGAGACTTCCATCAAGAGGCAACGCCGAGCTTCCGATACTCATATAATTCATGTCTACTGCGCAAAATGTAGGGAGAGCCGAGGATAAGAGGGGGCCAGGGAATTTATCTTGGGAATTACATCTTGGGAATGCACCCCCCGCTCATGAGTCTGGTCCCCATGGCCAGGGATCCCACCCCTGCGGCCCCCAAGGCTCTGACCGGGCCCCTTCCCTCCTACTGGGTCTGGACCCTACAGAGCCCAGGCTGTAGATGGAGCCACTTCCAAACAAGGCCGCCTGTGCTGGGCAGGCTCTGCCTCTCAAAGGTTTACACTGAAATGTACTTGGCTTCCGCCCATTTCATTTTAATATCTTTTAGAAGAAGAGTTATAAACACAAGGCCAATGTCCTGAACACTCAGCAGGGTTGGGAGAAGCTGTTAATACCAAGTTTGTCTATGGCTGCTCCGGGAAGCCGGCCAGGCTCAGGTCAGTGACATTCCAGGAGCCTGAATTGGAAGTCCTTATGCAATCCCAATCCTTCGTGACTTCTAGGGCAGTTTTGTCTGCATAAGGAATGCAGGAAAGGCACAGGGCAAAGGGATTCGCTTGAGCGTGGAGGCTGAAACACGCTGCCTTCTGGGCCAGGAGCGTTCTGGCTGTCCAAGGGCAAAGCCTTCAATGGGCATTTAGCGAGCAGGTTACAGAGGATCCCCAAATGAGAATTTTTTTCTCATTAATGATGCTTTTTAATAAAAAATATGTATTCTGCACAGATAGGTTTAAGCACAGGGAAGCAGGGCTGAGGTCCTTGTGCCTGTGGATTTCCATGGCATTGGGCAGAACATGCAGATTTGTTCCCAGGGGATCTGGCTGGGATTTCTAGACGCAAAGGGACTAAAGTCCATCACAGTCCTGCCGTCCTGGGTAAAAGACAAGCAGAAAGAGAGAGAGAGAGAGTGTGTGTGTGTACACACGCACGCGCTCAGGGGTGGGGTGGGGCTGGTCTCCCCTTAACTCCCCTTTGTTTTCAGACAAAGATAAGTTCCAAATTTCTCCCTTTCCTTTCCCCATGCTGGAGGCAGCAGAGGCCTGGGTCTGTTTCCTTCATTCTTGCTAGGGGGCATTGAGCAAGAATGAAGAGAGAGACGACTAGAAAACCCGGGCTTCCTGAAAGGCGGTGGGAATGCACCTGCCCACTCCCATGGCAGCTCCTGGCTGGCCAGGGCCCAGCCCATCCCTGCTTCCAAAAGCACGCTGACTCCACGCCTGTGACACGGGTCCCCTCGGCCTGCACCACACTTAGGCATTGTGGGTAAGAGCCGGATCAAACTCCGGATCCCACAGCACTGGGTGACTTGCACAAGGTCAGTCAACTTGCCACAGCCTTCTCCACGTTCACCACAGAGGGAACGAGGATTGAGACCGATGCAGTTTTCAAACTAGTGGACACAGTAGGCAGGGCCTGGGGTTTCTCCTCGCTTGTGTTCACTATTCTTCTTCTTCTTCTTTTTTTTTTTTTTTTTAAAGATTTCATTTATTTATTTGACAGAGATCACAAGTAGGCAGAGAGGCAGGCAGAGAGAGAGGAGGAAGCAGGCTCCCTGCTGAGCAGAGAGCCCGATGCGGGGCTCGATCCCAGAACCCTGGGATCATGACCTGAGCTGAAGGCAGAGGCTTTAACCCACTGAGCCACCCAGGCGCCCCTTGTGTTTACTTCTGATGTGCCCATTTAGATGGCCTGACGCCTTAGGGATGGGGGCTGGTGCTCCTCTCCACACCTGTTCCCAGGATTCATGTTGCTGCCTGACAAGCAGCTGCTCTGATCCCCGGGGTTCACTGCCTGACCTCAGCGCTGAATCGCCTTTAAGGCTCCAGCAAATGTTTCTCCTCACGGCATCCTGGTGCCAGCCACTTCCAGTGAAGGGGTCATCAGGAAGCACCCTACAGACGGAGACGGACTGTGTCCTTTTTGGGTAGAGCGATGAGTAGACAGAATACAGACGGAGGGAATGGGCAGGGATGGGGAGCTGGCCGCGTTCACTCACTTGTAAAAGTGGGGCTTGTGAAAAGGATTAAGTGAGCACGTGTATGAGTTCCAGCAACTTCAGAGACAAGGCCAGCTTGAATAGTGACCTTATTCTCACCATGAGTCCTGCTATGTTTCTAGCAACCAACCCACTAAGCCTCAAGCCGAAGGGACCCCATTCCCTACTCCGTAAAGCCAGGCGCAGCACCCTGCCCCCCTAGGGGAAGTTTTCGAAACATCTTTATTCTCCTCCTATAGTTCAAATGCTGCCTGGCAAGTCAGCTTGCAGGGTTCAGGACGCCAAAGACAGGGGGGGAGCCCAGAGCCTGTGTGTGCTCCTGGACTAGCACATGCCCCCTGGCCCTCCCAACCCACCTCTCTGGGCTGCTTCTGCTCTTCTAGTCCTCTCTCTGTCCCAAATGCCACAGACTCCTCCAAAGGCCTAAGGCGGGGGGCAGAGCAAGGAAGGAAAGGGGTCATGTGCCGCCCTTTTAATGTAACAAGGAGGTCAAGAGCCTGGGTTCAGATCTGCTGCTCCCTGGCTATGCACCCTTGGGGAAATTGCCTAATATCTCTGTGCCTCAGTTTCTCCACCAGAAACCGGAAGGTATTATACCAACCTCACTGAAGTGTTGTGAGGTTTAACTGGGTTAATAAATGTCACTGGTTAGAACCATGCCTGTATGCACCATGATAAGCATTAGCTCTTACTACTATTATTACAGCGCGAGGTCATTAAATTCTCACAGATCGTTTTATGGTATCACTGTCATTCTCAATTTACAATACCCACACTTATATTTAGACTAAAAAATGTATGTAAAAATAAAACAAATAAATACATAAAAATATAGGTGTGTATACACACACACACAAATATATACACTTGCATTGTCTGATTCGGTGAGTCATGAGAAGCAGAATGGCCTAACTTTGCAGCTAGAGGAAAAACATTTCAAGACACAAGTTCTGTCAGTCCTCACCCAATCCATACATTTTTCAATCAGCTGAGATGCTGGCAAACAGGAATCCCTCTAGGCAAAGAGGGTCTTTGGGCCTTGGTTTCCTCGCTGTTTGGTAGTCTCCCTGTCTCTGTCTCTCTCTCTCTCTTTTTTTTTTTTTTTAAAGAGAGAGAGATTGAGAGAACTCCCCTCTGAGCAGGAAGCCTGATGATGTGATGATACGGGGCTCAATCCTAGGACCCCAGGATCATGACCAGAGCCAAAAGCAGACACTTAATGGACTGAGCCACCCAGGTACCCCTAGCTCTTTGGCCTTCTCTTGGGCATTCCCAAGACTCCTCCATCCCCAGAACCACCCAGTTGTCTGAAACCCATGAGGCCTTGAGGAAACCAGGAAGGGTCTGACAAGCACTCATTACACACCTGATCTCCGGGGCAGAAGTTACAGGTCTGGTCCTCACACTTGTTTTGCCCCGTGCAGAGTCTGAAACTTACTTGAGTTAGCATCAATTACACGTAAAAACCTAGATTTCTGCCTTCTCTTGAAAAGGGAGATCTGCCATAGAAGCCTGCCTTCCCCTTGGTGGTAATGGGCTAAAGAGGCTAAAGAGGCTGCTGCTCACTTTCGGTAGGGTATGGCTTCTCCAGTTGCTACCGTCCTCAGCCCTCTGCATGGTCTCTCGCACGTTACAATCACCAGAAGCTGCCATTTACAATTACGCTTGCTGCTGCTACTGTATTGTTGTGACTCTCTGCGTCACTCATATGGCTTACTTGATTCCTATAGACACTTAGATTTGTGACTCCTGCTAGTCTAGGGATTTCCCTCCAACATACACTGGCATCTTAACTGTCTTACTAGTTGGGAGTGGAAGGGTCTTTTCCCCTACTAACAGAATTTTAAGCACCAATGAGCTGGTTAAAAAACTGCTGGCTCTTTGAAGGTTTTGTAGTGGATTGTTATATATGGAGTGTTCCGGGGACAGAGGATCTGAAAGTTTTCCAGCCTTCTCTCTCTATCCCTAGATAGGCTGCTCCATCCAAAAAGGAGACCAGAACGAAGAGTCTTAATGTTGGATGGATGGATGGAAAAACTCTGAAATCCCCTTCACCAGCTCCTCCCTGGACTGGAACCCCTGCCTCACCCAGGGGTCTGTGCAGACCAAGTTGCTCATAGGGGTGTCCCCTTCGTCTTCACCTACCCACCAGTCTCGACATCCTAGCCCAACTCCTGTACCCTGTACCCCTGGATCTCAATTTTAGGCTTGCTGGCCCACTGGATCTTATTTTACTATAGTGCATGACTATTTTTATCTGATATTTTGCAATATACCCATATAAGTCTTCTTTATTTATTTCTAAATATTCTGACTGCCTCCCCCCCACCAAAAGTCACTGGAATATATGTTCTCCAGCAACAGAGGCATACTGTATGTTCAGAGTCCAGAACTGTGGATTAAAGAACTCCCCAAGCTCGCTGCTCTACCTTTTACATGGGGCTAAGAAAAACCATGTGAGTCATAAATAGCAACTTCCTCTTGGACTCCTGAAACCATGTAAGTTCATCCTGATGGAAAGCCCAGTCCTGTGAAAGTCTGTGGGCTGGGGTTCCGACAAGCCAGATCTGTTGCCACAGTAGCTCCACAACAATCTTTAAAAATAGATCACCTTTGAAAGCAGAGCATATTTCCCTGTAAGCCCAGCATGGATTCTCTGGGGCTCTTAATAGCTCTGGTTGGAGGAGAATTCACTGGATTTGAAAGTAAAAGATTAGAAAAAGGCCGAATAGGACAGAAACCAAATAACACTGCTGCAGCTGAGGGAGTGGCACAGCTATGCAGGGCCACATAAAGCTGCCAAAGATCTCCAAGGGTCCTATGTCACAGACCCTGCCCACCTGTGGGCCCATCCTAAATTCAGCGGGTTACAGACCCAGCAGCGCATGCGCAGGCACCGGGGTGGTTGGGGGGTGGGGCGTAGAGCGGGCAGCAAGCCCCGCCCACAGAAGGTTTGCGCTCACCTTGGTGCTGGGTACTCCCAGAAGCTACAGCAGCGTGGGCGACGAAATGCGCAGAGACCGCTGCCTCCTCTTGAGAGGGGTTTTTGCTCAGCACAATGAGATGCGCCTGTTACCAGGGAAAGAAGAAACACGTTTATCTACTTGCTTGTAGCAGCCATAGGGAACTGGTCTTGCAGTGAGTGATCAGCAGAAAGCCAAGGAACTTTCAAGCCAGGTAGACAATATGACTTATGGTGAAGCACAGTCGATTCTTAGGAGACCTGGATCTTAAAGTCATGCGGAAGTGGAGATGGAGAGGCTGGGTCCAGACGGCTTGAAGCTGTGACCAGGGCGCATCGCTAAGTAAATCATTTAAGTCTTGGCTCCTAGTTGTGTGGTAGTGTGGTGTCAACTGAGGGGGTATGGGGAGGTGAGGAGGAAAGTTTCCAGAAGGAAGGAGATGGGTTACAGAGTGCCTGTGATGTGCAGAGGAAGTGGGGGAGCCCAGGCCCCTGCCCGCGCTCAGCACAGAAAGGGGGACCCCGAAGGCGGTCGCAAGTCGCAGCCTCCCCAGTGCCTGACCCACCAAGCCTAAGGGCCTGTATCCTCTTCACACTGGCCCATGGGGCTGCCAGAGCACAGAAAACAGCTCAGTTCTTTAAAAATAAAGCCCAATTTAAAATTTTTTAAGAGAAAAAAATAAAGCCTATGACCCCTTGAACATAAAATAAAAAAAATCCTCTCAAATAAAATGCAAAATACATCTCTCCAAATCAAAAGAAAATTTTAAAAAATGAAAAAGAAAGCTAGATTCATCTGACTGTTAACATTTAAAGTTTTAAAAACGCTATTAGTAACAGGTTTATGTTCATTCAATAAACACATAATTACTGACTGCCTGTGGCAGGAGGGGCCCCGGCTAGAAAGTGTGGGCAGTAGGGAAAGGCCTGGGAAGTGAGCATGATGTCATACAATGCACTAATGCAAAATCCCAGGTAGTTCGCAATTAACTGCCAAGAGGGTGACAGAAATACTAAAATATGGCAAATTTAAAAGGCGAAATTCCAGAATGGGATAGGCAAGACACGATAACAGCAGCTAAGGTTTCTTTCTCATTCGTAGTATCCATTTTAATTCTCTTAATTGTTGTTATCCATGTTTTGTAGTTGGGAAAGTTGAGGTTGTGGAATGGGTGACTTGCCCATGATAGCTCACAGCTAATAAAGGATGGAGATAAGACTCTGATCTCGATACTCTGACCTTACATTTGCTCCCCTCCCTGTCCCCCGCCTAAGCCCTGGACCCTGGTCGCAGACATCACTAATTGATGCCAGCACACTTCCCACAGACCTTAGGAGCAATGACTAATCCATGGGAGCTGGCTTAGGAGACAAAACCATACTATTAGAACTTTCTAGTCCAGGGGCGCCTGGGTGGCTCAGTCTGTTAAGTGTCTGCCCTGGGCTTAGGTCACGATCTCCAGGTCCTGGGATGGAGCCCCACAGTGGGCTCCCTGCTCAGCAGGGAGTCTGCTTCTCTCTTCTCTCTCCCAGTCCCTCCCCATGGCTCATTCTCTCTCAAATAAATAATAAAATCTTAAAAAAAAAAAAAGAAAGAAAGAAAAGAAAAGAACTTTCTAGTCCAGACCAAACAGTGAGATGGCAAAGACACAGAGACTTGGTTCTCTGATGATCAGCTGAACCCATTTCTGAGTAGAAACTAGACTGTTGCCTCATTAGTCATACTGAAAATTAGCTGAGTTACTAGCTCTAGACTTTTTATGATAAGGGCTACTCCAAATCAAGATTGCTGATAATAACTTTAATCGTTGTGTTAGAACAACCAGAATTTCATTTTTGTAAATACTAACAATATCCAATGTTTTAAAAATACTTTTCTTATTATAGAATATAAATAAGTATCTAAATTGAATCAAGTAATTCCCACAACCTACCGATTAGTCATTATCCTCAATTTGGCCTGGAGCTCTGACCTGAAATGCTTTCCAAATAATGCACACTCCAAAAAGTAAAGACAATCGGAGCCACGGGGAGGGGATAGAGTCAAACCATCACATGGTCAGGGTTTGCAGAGAGGGAAACAGAGAGAAACAAAAGCTTGCCCCACCCCAAAGGCAAACTGAATCCTGTTTACTTGGGATCTTCCCCTGGCTAACTGTGTCCACAGTCCACCACTGGGGAGACAGACCACCTGGTGATGCAAGAAAAGATTTAACTCATATTGTTACAAAGACTTTTAATACACACAATACTTTAGATTGATGAAAACCCAAATTCAAAATAAAAAAAGATTTCATATCTAGTTTCCACTCACTATTATAATTCAAGGCAATGTAAAAGATGTCCATCAAAATTATTTTCAATTTAATAATCACACGTTCTGAGAGCTCTGTAGGTCGCCTTTTGCTTCTGGAGACAGAAAGCAAAATCTTCCAAGGGCAAAAATGCGCACAGTATCAAGCAAGTGGATCCTGAGAGCTTAATCTGAATTTCACAAAATTGTCATAACCTCAACTTTTTTCTGTGTGAGATACTAATAGAAGCATTTATTGTTTTTTCAGAAACTCCATCCCTGATCTAGTTTATATCTGGTGCTCTTGAAACTTCTAAAAACCATACGCTGGTTGGACATTGAGGGAGTTGGTGGCGGGGGGGGGGGAATGCAGGAGGAAAAAGGAACCACAATGTTTAAAATGTGCAAGGTTAAGTACCTCATGGATTCGGTAAAATTGAATTCAGTTTAATTTAATGCAATCCCATTCAACTTACCTTCATTTTTAACTGCTTTCTACAAGCCAGACTGTGTCCTTCATCACACCTGGTCCTGCCTCGGTCACGTCCACACAATTCCTAGTACTTTCCACTCCCCCCTTCACACTACCCATCGGCCCCCTCCTGCTGTCTCTTCCCTTCCTGGCCAGCTCGGAGCCCACCACCCCTCACTGCTGTTATTAAAAAAAAAAAAAAAAAAAGTTCTCAGCTTCACTGAGGCCTTATTTCAAATGGTGAAAAAAGAGGAATATAATCAACCACGAGAAGGGGGATGAATCTATTGCGATTTATTCATATGAGCACTGAATTATTCATATGAGCACTGAATTCTACCGGGGGTATTAACATGGTTACATTTCAGAAACATACCAGAGGGTAGAAAAGTAACTTACAAAAGGTATCGGAACATCATGGCACCGCTGAGGTTCAAGTTTCTGTTTTAAAGCAAAAAACAAAACAAAACCCCCAAACCCTTTCATTTCAAGCACAATCTTCCAAGTTCTCTAAAGACCAGAGCAGTTAAAAGCTACTCTCCCTGAAGCAGGTGGAGAGGGCCTGGAGGTTCACTTAGCTGCGCCCACCTGGCTGCCCCCAAAAGACCCTCTGTGGAACAGGAGGGCTCCGGGAGACGCAGATTGAGAACCACAGCTCTGCAGGGAACGGGAGGCCTCCTTAGGGAGCAAGCAGAAAGGCAGCTGACAAAGCTAGTGATTAGATTACCCAATTTGCCAAACTAAACCACTGCTCACGATTCTGGAACAACGCTCTGTTTGCTGCGAGAATATAAATACCCCTGTTGTATACATCTGAGAGCATTTAAGGACTAGTTGTTAGTGTTAACAGAATTACAGGAGCCATGCCTGCCTGTCTGGCTTTATGCAGGAGCCCAACTAATGGGCCCCGTTGGGGATCTGTGGCTTGAGTCTATTCGCTCCTCATTATTTATTAATCTCCCAGGGCTCAAATTTCTCCTCCCGTTCTTTGTTGTCTTCAGTATCTTATGGTTATATGCTTATCAACTGTCGTCTTGAAGCTGAGAAGGGAGTGTTTAATGTTTCTAAATCTCAAGCTGTTAGCGTGTTGTACTGGGTTAATAACAAAAACCAAAACCAAACCTTTAATATCCCGTCTCGAGCAAGGTCCTTACTTGAAAAACCTCATTCACAAGGCCAACAACCTCCAGCCTTGCCAAGGGACAGAGCAGCTGTTGCTTTCTGGTCCTTCTGTGCGTTTCTGGGGGAAACCACGGAGTCCGCAGGGCCAAGCCAGCTGTCAATAGACCCAGCCAGAGTTGGGGCTGGCAGGCTCTTATCGAACTGAGGCTGTCCCCTTGGATTTGTGAAATGTGGAATCGTTCTTGAAGAGAAAACTTGATGACTAGTAAAAAGGATGCTTCTACTTAGGCAAGCAGACCCCATTACGTGAACACTCAACTTAAAACATGCAGGGTTCTGACGGCGGAACCCCAGCTCTTGGCAGGAGGGAGGGACAGATTCTTTTCCCACTTGGTAATAAGTAGGAGATCACTGACTTAGAGAGAAATCTCCCCTCCCATAGCCAAGTGGAGAGTACACAAGTCGCTCAAGGAACATTTGCGGACCTAAACTGGGTCTCTTTACCCTGGGGACAGGAACACTCACGGGGAAGACAAGACCAGGCTCCAACTCAGTAGCTGGCGGGATCTCTTTGTACAGCTGAAGGCTTGCACTGGGGAGGACGGTGGGAAGGGGGGAAACTCACACTGGTTCAGCACCGACCTTTGTCAGCCATGGTGCTCCGTGAATTATATACACCTGCTCGCTGAGTCACGGAATGAGCCGTAAAGGTGATGTCAACAGCTCAATTTACTGATGGGGAAAATGAATTATCTGGGAGATCAAGCAGCTAACTGAAAAGGTCACATCGAGGGGTCCATGGCAAGACAAGGATTCAAACTAAGGCCTGTGATTCCCAGTTGCACCCCTTTCTCATCTAATATCTGGTTGTTAAGAGAGGAAAAGTTACAGAACGATGATTTTCTAATCAACATAATCAAGTATTACTTGAGAGTCAGAGAAATAGGTGCTGGGAAATAGATCAGGCCCAGAAGTTGAAATGGGCTGGCGAGGGGGAGACCGGGCTGCCAATGTGTGGGTCCCGAAGCAGCTGAGAACTAACCACAGAAGGACGGCACCAGAGTGGAGAGTTAGGCAGTGGGTGACGGATAGAGCAGATGATGAAGAAGGTCTTTCTGGGGCTCCTGCGTGGCTCAGTGGGTTAAGCTTCTGCCTTTAGCTCAGGTCATGATCTCAGGGTCCTGCAATCGAGCCCCACATAGGGCTCTCTGCTCAGCAGGGAGTCTGCTCCCCGCCCCCCTGGCCTCTCTGCCTACTTGTTGTGATCTCTTTCTCTCTGTCAAATAAGTAAATAAATAAAATCTTTTTTTTTTTAAAGGTGCTTTCTACCATGTCTGTGTGTCTGCTTTGATTCCAGTCCCCTTGTCACTGTGAGGTGTGAGCTTGCTGTGTTCCTTCTAGAACTGCCCAGCCGTGTAGTTACATGGCTTTCCCTCCTGGCCTTTGCCGGAGCCCGCCGTCCCACCCTTTAGCTTTGGGCTGGGTGCCTTGTACCGGACAGGGTCACGTTACAACTCCAGGCTGATGCTTCCTTTCCTCTCCAGTCTCTGGCAGGCAGGGAAGCCTCTCACGGCCGCCCACCCCGCAGGGGCCTGGGGCAGCGGAGAGCCTTGGCTAAGAGAAAGATGTGGCTGGGACTCCCGGGGGTGGGGGTGGGGAGTAGACGAAAGGGAAATCACTGGGTGCGGAGGGGAGGGCATTCAAAAACTGAGTCCGAGGGCCCCAGAGGAAGCCGGTTTCTTTTAATAGAGAGTCCTCTGTGGCCACCCTCCAGTTGTCAATTTTAGCTCTTCCAAAGGGCTGGGGAGAAAAGGTCCTCCTCTCCGTAAGGGTTAGCACCAAAATAGATACGTGGAGAACTTAGATTTTCATCTGCTCTTGGTTACTAGTGTGTGTTTTCTTAAAACATTGCTAGATTTTTTTATAGATTATAGGAGTAATACCCCTATATAATTTTGAAAGGCCTAAGTGGTAAGTTAAAACACCCTCTCCCTTCTGTCTATAAGCCTCACGCTCTTCTCCCTATTTGCAGTCTGACGTCTTACAGCGATCGCTACCAAGTTTCCCCGTGTGTCCCCTTTGAAATACTGACACGCTTATGCAAACGCACACCTGTACAGATGCGCATGCGCGCTGAGGGCCTGACTCTGCCCTGCCGCCCCCTCCCCCTGCTTCGTCGGCCACTAGCCCTCTGGGCTCTGCCACAGTGACTCCTGTCCCCTCTCTTCAGGCCTCTTTGTTGGAAGCTCTCATAGCACCCGGTACCTTTCTCCAGGTACAGGTCACAGTTGCCTTTCCACATTCATCTGTGTGACTGTTCAGCTAAGGCCTATGTCACTCCCTAGGCTGCCCCTGGACCGGGGGCACCTTGCGGGATCTGACCAGTTGTTGATTCAATAAACATTCTGGTCTACATCTGTCTTTTTAAAAATAATCATGTCCTCTGGGCACCTCTCAAGGCGGAACACACGTATCATCCATCTATCTATCTATCTATCTATCTATCTATCTATCTATCGTGTGTCTAATTTCCAAAGGCTCACTGTTGCCAGCGACACAGTATCACTGTGTATAAGTCTTTGCACACGTGTACACATCTATCTGTTGGGTAAGTTTCTAGATGTGAACCAGCTGGTCAAGGGGTCAATGCATTATAACATCGTAGAGGGAATATCAACTGTTTCCCCCGCAAAGTGGTGCCAATACCCATTCCTTTCGTGGTACGTAAGGATGCCTGCTTTCTTGTACCCTTGCCATCCCCGGCATCATCAGACTCTTGTTTTGCTCAGTTACAGTGTATTTTTTTAAATTTTATTTATTTATTTGACAGACAGAGGTCACAAGTAGGCAGAGAGGCAGGCAGAGAGAGAGGAAGCGAAGCAGGCTCCCGGCCTAGCAGAGAGCCCGATGCGGGGCTCGATCCCAGGACCCTGGGATCATGACCTGAGCCGAAGGCAGAGGCTTTAACCCACTGAGCCACCCAGGCGCCCCACAGTGTATTTCTTTAAAAACAAATGACGTCGACCATTATTTTTCTACCGTTATGGACTATTTGTAGTTCCGCTTCTGTAAGCTGATCATTTCTGCCTTTTGTCTCTATTTCTATGGAGTTGTCTTTTTCATCTAGATTTTTTTTTTAAGTTTTATTTATTTATTTTAGAGAGAGAGAGAGCATAAGAGCGAGAGGGAGAGAGAATCTCAGATTCCCCATTGAACATGGAGCCCAACACAGGCTCCATTTCAGGAGGTGTCGGTCACTTAACCGAGCCACCCAGGTACCCCTCACCTAGCTTTTATAAGAACTCTTTCTCTGTCTTCTCTCTTTGATATTTATTCTTTTGACTTTGTGATATTTTGTCACAGAGAAGTTTTTTGTTTTTATGCCATCAAATTCATCCATCTTTCTTTCTCTTTTTTTCTTTCTCATCTTCTCCCTGTCTCTCAGTCTATATACCCATATGCACATATGCAGAGGAAAGATACGACAAGTATTACCACTGACTCTTCTTGGAAGGGAGGCCCCAGATGACTTGTAACTCATTTCTTTGTATTCCTCTGCATGGCTTGATCTTTTAAATATAAAGAGCATTATCATTTTTATTAAAAAAAATAGTTACTTAAAAAGAAACAATATAGCATCTGGATTTATGTCATTCTTGGGGAAATTTTATGATGCGCAGAATCACAATTGCATTCTGCATCTTTTCTAATTTTAAACAAGAAAGGGTAGTATTTTCAGAGATTTGGGAAATTATAAATAGCGCATTACAGCAAATACACAGCAATGAACCAGAACCAATCAGAGGTGCTGCCATGTGTGCTGTCGTCCGAAGCTGGCAGGAATTGGGTGTGAACACCTGTCACCCGTCCCCTGGGTCTGGCCAAGGCTGCCCAGAGGAACCCGAAGCCACATTTTCTGACCTCCAAGTGTTTGGTAGTTTGACTGACATATTAGTTTGCGATATTTGTAAATCCAACTGCCCGCAAATCTGGGAACTACTGAGAGGCAGAGTTGCCCTGAAAACGGAAAAGAAAGACAGGCAAGTCAACTATCAGAGACGTCGAAAAGCAGCCGAAGCTCGTGGGGCGTCAACTCATCCCCCTACTGACACACACACCCATGACGTCCTCACAGAAATGAGATCTTGGGGGTTTTCTTGCGGAGAGGAAAACACAGGTCTATTGCCAAAATCTGCCATGAGTAGTCTGAGAAACAATTGTGCCTGCAGGTTGTCCGCAGACCCCTGCAGCACGGGGACTGATGAGGCCCAGCGCAGTCATGTCACTGGCCCCGGGGACCACCGCCTTCCCCGTGTGGTGGCTCCATGGGGCTTGGTATTTTTCTCCACTTGAATGGGTTTGTTCCCGAAATACTTTGGAACTTGTCGACATTCTCCAGAAAATAAAAGGTCTTTTCTCTCTGGGCATTTCTGTCACTCCAAAGGAATGAAGAGCGGAAAAACTAGAGGGTAAAGTAACAAAACCCCTTTTCTTTGCGGGTACTTACTAAATGGCTTTTAGCTGAGGGCTCCCGTGGAGAGCTGCAGCCACACTGTACCTTTCTGTGTCTAGGTAAAGCTCTTAGAGAAAAGAGGAGCCTTGATAAATGTTTAATAATTACCGTTAATAAATAAAAGAAGCTTATACTGCCAACATGCCTAATGGTTCACAAAGCAGTTTCCATTTTGAACCTTTGAGCAGTTCTGTGAAATGGATAGGGCCTTTTGTAGGACTGGATTTTTTGTTTTGTTTTGTTTTTTGGAGAGGTTAAATGACTTGTATAATCAAAGAGCTGGCAAACAGAAGACTTTGGACTCCCACTCGGATTTTCTGACTTCACACCCAGTGTTATTTCAACGTCACAAAGCTCTCTCTCTAATAATGATTGGTAAGTATTTATTTAAACACTCTCCAATCTTTATTAAACTCAAGAATAAACAACAATAAAAGTCACCGATTAAATTTTACAAGTATTATAAAAATGAGTGAATTACTCTACAGCTCTAATACAGAGAAATCCTTCTAAAAAATTCAAAATCCAAATGCAGTGAAGGGAAATGTTGAAAATGTGAAAGCAATTAAGAAAGCTTTTGCATGGCGAAAAAGCATTATGAATCTACAAGAAAATATATTAGAGCTAATAAATGAGTTCAGCAGGATAGCAGCATGTAAGATAAACCTACCATTTGTATTTCTGCACACTAGCAATGGACAGCAGGGAAAGGAAATAAAGAAAAAAAAGTGTTTTTGTTTCTAAGAGCATCAAAAGAACAAGACACCTGGGAATAAATCTCCCTAAAGAAGTACAAAACTTATACTATAAAACATGGTTGAGTTTATTTAAAAAAAAAAAATGGTTGAAAGAAACCAGGGAAGAACTGAATAAATAAAGATATCTTATGTTCATGTATGGAAAGCCTTAATATTGTGAGGAAGTTAATACGGACTCAGTGTTTTGTTTTGTTTTTCCAGAAACTGATAAGCTTAACCTAAAATCACATAAAAGCATAAGGAAGCCAGAAGAGTCAAAACAATCTTTAAAAAGAGTAAAGAAGTTGGAGATGTCACTCTTACAGATTTCAAAACTTACCATAAAACTTGTGCACGAATGTTCACAGTAGCAGTATTCATAATATCCATAAATGTACTACTACAAAACATTACATGAGAGTGTGGTGCTGGCATAAGGACAGAAATATGGATCAACGGAATAGAATCAAAAGTTCAAAAGTATGGGGCACCTGGGTGGCTCAGTGGGTTAAAGCCTCTGCCTTCGGCTCAGGTCATGATCCCAGGGTCCTGGGATTGAGCCCCGCATTGGGCTCTCTGCTCAGTGGGGAGCCTGCTTCCTCCTCTCTCTCTCTGCCTACTTGTGATCTCTGTCTGTCAAATAAATAAATAAATAAAATCTTAAAAAAAAAAAAGTTCAAAAGTAAAACCTTACGTTTATGGTCAATTGATTTTGACACAGGTCCCAAGGTAATTCGGTGGAGAAAAGATAGTCCTGGGACTATCTTGTCTTGGGACAACCAGGATATTCACATGCAAAAGAGTTTCGTTGGAGCCCTACTTCACATCCTAAAAAAAAAAAAAAAAGAACTCGGGGCGCCTGGGTGGCTCAGTGGGTTAAGCCTCTGCTTTCGGCTCAGGTCATGATCTCAGGGTCTTGGGATCGAGCCCCACATCGAGCTCTCTGCTCAGCAGGGACACTGCTTCCCCCTCTCTCTCTGCCTGCCTCTCTGCCTACCCGTGATCTTTCTCTCTGTCAAATAAATAAATAAAGTCTATTAAAAAAATGAACTCAAAATGGATCAAAGACTTCAATGTAAAAATTAAACTATAAAACTCATAGAAGAAAACAGATACAAGTCTTCATCAATTTGGATTAGGCAATGGTTTCTTAGATGTGAGGCTGAAAGCACAAGCCACAAAAGAAAAAGCATACCCTGGACTTCAGTGAAAGTAAAAACTTTTATGCTTCTGAGGATGCGATCAAGAAAGTGAGAGGACAACCCAGAGGACGGGAGAAAATATTTATACATCGTGTATCTGATAAGGGTCTAGTGTCTAATATCCCATAGGAAGGACTCTTTTAAGCCAACAGTGAAAAAGACAAGTAACCCTATTTAAAAATGAGCGAAGGATTTGAATAAACGTTTCTCCAAAGATGGACAAATGAGCACACACATATCCATGGAGGCAGAACACCATGAGTCATTAAAGAGATTTAAATCAAAATCCCAGCGGGATACCACTCCGCATCCACGAGGGTGGCTGACATCAGAAGGACAGATCCTAACGCGTGTTAGCGAGGATGTGAAGGAAGTAGAATTCTCAGCCATTGCTGGTGGGACTCGGATGCTGAGGCTGCTTTGCAGAACGGCTTGGCAGCTCCTCAAAGAGTCAGGTTCTCTTTATACCCAAGAGAACTGAAAACCTATATCCATGTAAAAACTTGCGTGTGAATGCTCAGAGCAGCAAGATTTGTAATCTCCATGGAGTGGAAACAACCGAAGCATCCATCAACTGATGAAGAGATGAATCAAGGTGGCCCGTCAGTATTACAGAACATTAGTCAGCCATAAAACAAGGATGAAGTAGAGGCCCCCGGCGGGCTTAGCTGGTTAAGCATTTGACTCTTGATTTCAGCTCAGGCCATGATCTCAGGGTTGTGGAATCGAGCCTTGTATCTGGCTCCGTGCTCGGCAGGAGATGCTCTCCTCCCTCTGCTCCTCCCTCTGCTCCTCCCCCAGCCCACGTATGCTCTCTCTCTCTCAAAAAATAAATCTTTTTTTTTTTTTTTGAGGAATGAATTAGTGATACTTGCTAAGCATGGATGAACCTTGAAAGCAATATGCTAGATAAAAACGTCAGACACAAAAGGCCACATATGATAGGATTCTATTTCTATGAAATGTCTATAACAGCCAAATCCACGGAGGCAGAAAGTAGACTGGTGGTTGCCAGATGAGCAGTAGAAGAAATGGGGGAGTAACTCACAGTGGGTGCAAGTTGCTTTTGAGGTGATGAGAGTTGTTCTGCGATTGGACAGTGGTTGTGCTTCTACCGCTTTGTGAATATGACCAAACTACTACACTGTACACTGTAGAAGGGTGAGTTTTAGGGTATATAAATTATCTCAATAAAAACACCATAAACAAAATAAAATGCAAATGACAAATCAGGTGAAAATATTTATGACACATGTCATAGATAAAGGGGCAATATGTGTCGGACGTAATGACTTTTATTTTTTTTAATTTTTAAAAGATTTTATTTTTTTAAAAGATTTTATTTTTTTAAAAGATTTTATTTATTTGTCAGAGAGAGAGCACAAGCAGGGGGAGTGGTGGGCAGAGGGAGAAGCAGGCTCCCTGCTGAGCAAGGAGCCTGATGTGGGACTCGATCCCAGGACCCTGAGATCATGACCTGAGTCAAAGGCAGATGCTTAACTGACTGAGCCACCCAGTGTCCCTGTAATGACTTTTAACAGTTAAGGGAAACTAGATAAAAATTCTATTAAAAAGTAGACAAATGATAGGAAAAGAAAATTCACAAAAAATATATTAAGGAAATCCACTGAACCTATGAAAAGATAGATAATTTTATTGTGCAGATTAAAACTATACAGAAACTTCACTTTTTGCCTCTCTGATAGAACTAAATGAAAAGTTTGACGATACAGTCTTTGGGAAGAGGCTGTTGGGGAGACAGCACAGTCTGACTTTGCTGGTGGAAATATAAATGGTAGAAGCCCTAAGAAAGGCAATATTCAGCAAAACTACCAACACAACCAGCTCCCTTTGGTGGAGCATTCCCATGTCTAGGAATTTACTCTGAAGATACAACTCCAATAATATAAAAATATATGTGAGTAAGATTATTCATTAGAACATTATAATTACAGAATACTGGGACCTATCGAAATGTCCAAATGGAAAACGATTTGAGAAAAACACAGTATGTGCCTAAAGTGGATTATCATACCTTTGTACAGATGAATGAATTGCTATAAAGTGATTTCCAGAATATACTGCTAGGTGGAAAAAGAACACATACACACAGCAAATAAATAACCTGGTGGGAGGAGGGAGGGACTTTCCTAAGAGAAGAACAACCACTGATAAATGTGGATGGGATGGCAGAATGGAGAATCATTCATCTGCCACCATGATTGTAGAGAGTGGTTTGGGAAAGAGTCATCAACGCATGCTAAATGTTGAGAAATTGTGCAAAGGAGTGGGATATATACATAGTCTTAAAATTGTCTCTCTACTGAATGCTTATTGGTATTCAAAGGGAACAACAGTTCCCAAAGGGAAGAATCACTTTGATTGGGTGATAAACGTAGTGTCACTAATGAAGGACAGGTAGACGTCATGTGCCTCCAGATGTACTACCCTAAGAAATATAATATCCTTTTGTAGTATTCTGGCTGGGCATGCATTGTCCAAACCTAGTCACAAGAAAACATCAGATAAACCCAAACTGAGATATAGTCTAGAAAATGGCTGATCTGTACTCTTCACAAATGTCAATGTCAAAGGAGACAAAGACAAGCTGAGAAACTGTTCTAGATTAAAGACCAGAGGCATAATGACTAAAGGTAACACATGAACCCGGACTGGATCTTGTATTGGATGGAAAAAAAAAAATGACATAATGGACAGTACTGGGACAACTGACAAAGGAGAATATGGCTTCTACCAATGAGAACATTCGTGAATTTTTTTTTAAATTTTATTTATTTATCAGAGAGAGAGAGGGGAAGAGAGCGAGCACAGGCAGACAGAATGGCAGGCAGAGGCAGAGGGAGAAGCAGGCTCCCTGCCAAGCAAGGAGCCCGATGTGAGACTCGATCCCAGGACACTGGGATCATGACCTGAGCCGAAGGCAGCTGCTTAACCAACTGAGCCACCCAGGCGTCCCAGAACATTCGTGAATTTGATGACTGCATTGTGACTACCTCAGAGACTATCTTTGTTAAGTACTCAGGGATAGAAGGACACAATATAATCAAATACTTCCAGATGATTAAAAAGTGTAAATAGTTACCACTTTGTGCCTATATATACATGCATGTGTGTCTATACAGACAGATAGGGAGAACAACTATGGCAAAATACTTTAAAATGGTGACTCTGGGCGGGGGGTGGGGGTGCCTGGGTGGCTCAGTTCGTTACGTGTCCAGCTCTTGGTTTCAGGTCAGGTCCTGATCTCTGGGTCTCAAGACTGAGCCTGGCATTGGGCTCCATGACCAGTGGAGAATCTGTTGATATTCTCTCCCTCTCCCTTTACGCTCCCCTCCCCTACTTTCCCTCTCAAATAAATAAATAAATCTTTTTTAAAAAATGATGAATCTGGGCCCTACAAACAAGAGGGACTACTTAACCCATTTTCCATTCACATAGTACCGAGGGCTCCTAGAGGTGATAAGGCCTAATATACTGGAAGGTAGAATCCTTTCGATGATCCCTGCTCTTAGAAATTCCAATTTCTTTCTCTACACTAGTATTTCCTAAACTATGGCCCAGGGAACACTAGTGTCTCATAGGTATATGATTCTCGATTCTCAGTACCACATTTGGTATTACTTTTTTTTTTTTCTTTTTAAAGATTTTATTTATTTATTTGACAGAGAGAGAGATCACAAGTAGGCAGAGAGGCAGACAGAGGGAGGGGGGAAGCAGGCTCCCTGCTGAGCAGAGAGCCCGATGCAGGACTCGATCCCAGGACCCTGAGATCATGACCTGAGCCGAAGGCAGCGGCTTAACCCACTGAGCTACCAGGCGCCCCCTCCTCACCTCTTAGTACTTTGTGAAATAGGTCTCTGTAATTAACAACTCGAGAAACAACAGATGTTGCTGAGGATGTAGAGAGAGGGGAATCCTCCTACACTGTTGGTAGGAATGCAGGCTGGTGCCGCCGCTCTGGAAAACACTATGGAGATTCCTCAAAAAGTTAAAAATAGAGCTATCCTATGACCCAGCAATTGCATCACTGGGTATTTACCCAAAGAATACAAAAATAGTGACTCAAAGGGGTACCTGTGCCTCAATATTTATAACAGCAATGTTCACAATAGCCAAACCATGGACAGAGACCAGATGTCCATGGACAGATGAATGGATAAAGAAGATGTAGTGTATTCATACAATGGAATATTACTCAGCTATCAAAAAGAATGAAATCTTGCCATCTGCAATGATATGGATGGAACTAGAGGGGATTAGGCTAAGTGAAATAAGTCAATCAGAAAGACAAACACCGTATGATTTCACTCATATGTGGAATTAAGAAACAAAACAGATGAACATAGGGGAAGGGAAGGAAAAATAAAATAAGATGAAAACAGACAGGGAGACAAACCATAAGACTCTGAACTCTAGGAAACACACTGAGGGTTGATGGAGGGGAGAGATGGCTGGGGGATGGGGTTGGGGGGATGGGCATTAAGGAGGGCATGTGATATAGTGAGCACTGGGTGTTATATGCAACTGATGAGTCACTAAATTCTACCCCAGAAACTAATAATATACTATATGTTAACTAAATTGAATTTACATTAAAAATTTTTTAAAAATTAGGTACCTATGTTTATTACGTTTGCTTCCTCACATCTCACTCACCATACAATCTGGTTTCTGCCTCTGGACTGCCCCAGTGTTTCCCTTGACCAAGTCATCAAGGAAAGAGAAAGGAAAAAGAAAGGAAAGAGGGGAATTTTTAAAATCCTGTGCAGTGCTATGTGTCAGGCCCTGTGCTAAGCACTTTAGGATTTAGGAATACTCATCCATTTATTCTCCAAACTGCCCCATGTCCTTCGGAACAGCAAAAGGTATCAAAGGACACAGAAGATACCACTTTCACTTTTACTTTTGCTCATGTTTTTCTGCCAAATTCTTCTCTGCTCTCTTTGCCACATTATCCTTCTTGACTTGACCAATGAACGCTGAAGTTTCTTAAGGCTCTGTTGTATCCTTTTCTCTTCTCATTCAATAACCTCCCCACCCCAACACAGACCGCTGGGTGATCTCATCCTCTCCCAGGGCAACTGACTGCGTATACGTACATGACTTCCTGACCCCTGTTCTGAGCTCTAGTCCCGATTATGTAACTGACATTTCCACCTGTATAGGCCCGCCTTCGAAACCTGAGCTCGCCATCTCTCCAGCACTGTCAACGCCTGCTCCCCAACCCCCACTGTACCTGGCACACACATCCATGCAGTTGTTCAGACCAGAAACCCAGGAGTCATCATTGACTCATCCCCATGCCCTCTTCTCCCCACTTCCGATCTATCTCCATACCTCATCAATTCTGCCTCGTCCATCTTTGTCAAACCCGTCTGCTTCTCTTCATCCTTACTATCATCATCCTTGTCCAAGGCAAAATCATCTTCAGCCTTTGCTACTTTGGTAGTCTCCGAACTGTTCTCCCTACTTCCACTGTTGGCACATTTTCCCTGGCCCATTCTGTTACATACCAGCTAGAAAAATCTTCCTGAAAACCTGTGGGTTTGACTCTGGGCTATGCTATTTATTGGCATCGATGGTACTCCTGGGCCTATTGCTCAACCTTTCTAATTCTTGACTTCCTTATCTATAAACTGGACATAATACTATGTCATAGGGAGATAGTAATTAAGAGAGATAATCCAGGGGCGCCTGGGTGGCTCAGTGGGTTAAAGCCTCTGCCTTCGGCTCGGGTCACAATCTCAGGGTCCTGGGATTGAGCCGCCCATGGGCCTCTTTGCTCAGCAAGGAGTCTGCTTTCCTCTCTCTCTCTCTCTGCCAGCCTCTCTGCCTACCTGTGATCTCTGTCTGTCAGATGAATAAATAAAATATTTAAAAAAAGAGAGAGAGAGATAATCTAGATAACAGTGACAGAATAGGATATTCTAAAAACTCTGGGTGGGTGTATCCATGGTCCGACAAATTTAAAAAGAAAGAGCAATCCAGAACTCTTAATCCCATGTCATTGCATCTGATCCTAAATAACAAGAATAGTTCGGTCTATATTTTACAACTTTAACAGGGAAAAATGTTCAGACAAAACAATTTAAAATGTGTTTATAGCAGATGATGCCATCCAAAAATATGGAACTCACTGTGATGGTTAATTTTATGTGTCAACTTGGTGAGGCCACGGTGCCCGGTTTTTAGGTCAAACACTAGTCTGGATGTTGCTGTGAATGCATCTTGTAGATGTGATTAACATTTACAGTCAGACTTGGAGTAAAGGACATTGCCCTCAGCGATGTGAGTGGGCCTTATCTAATCAGCTGAAGGACTAAAGAGCAAAAAGCTGAGGTTTTCTGGAGAAGAAGGGATTCCGTCTCAAGACTATAACATAGAGATCGGGCCTGAGTTTTCAGCTGGCCTGCCTACCCTATGTATTTCGGACTCGTGCGCCACCCCCCACAACTGCGTCAGTCAATTCCTTAAAATCAATCTCTCTCTCTCTGTATATGTCCTGTTGGTTCTGTTTCTCAGGAGAACCTGGACTGACACATTCACAGAGGAGTCCTACAATGATAAAGGAGATCAGGAGCTAATAAATGACAACTCCAAGTGGCTTCAAGTGAAGATTTTAGAATGGTAGAAGACTTTAGATGGTAGAAGATTTTAGATGGTTAGAAAAGAACCCGAATCAATTTGAAAACATAAGCTCTAAATAAACATGAGAAGACAAAGAACTTCAGAAAACAAGACTTGAATCATGGCACTAATAGGAGAAAAGCTGTCTTCAAGGCGTCAGGCTATCTGAGGACCACGCACCGGGCAACAGAGGACCCCTCTCCCACACTTATCCATTCGGTCACCTAGACGAAGATGTTCTTATCCAGAGCAAACAACAAAACCAGGCATTCTGAGCTGCTCTTCCACTCGTGTCCATGGAAACCAGTGGGTCCAGAAGAACTTTGGTGGCCCGTAGATTGCAGCTTACCTGTAGAAAATGGTTGACGGATGCGTCGTGAAGTCCCAGGGCTTGCTCGACACCGGCTAATTCCCTCAATATTGGTACACACTCAAGACTTTTTTCACCTCGACTGCTCTCAATATATTCTAAAGCCTCTTGGTAGTGAGGCAGAGCTTCTTTTGATTTCTTCTGACTTTGATACATCCTAAAAAAAAAAAAATCAAAGAGATTACTTCTTAAATAATTAGAAGACATATAGGTGGGAAAATGTATAAATATAAGGGTTATAATTTGGCTCTCTGACCCCTGTTGTCCAGGTTCACTCTCCAGCCAGCTAAGTTCTTGTTTCCTCCAAAGAGGCAGCAGGCACAATGGTCAAGCAGGTGGAGTCTAGAATAACGAGGAAGCTTTGGATCCTGGCTCCACTAGCTACCAGATGTGTGAATTTCCAATTGCTTCACAGCTTTCCCATCTCTGAGTTAAGAATAGTAACAGTCCTTACTTTATTGCATTACAGGGAAGATGAAATTAGCTAATACTCATAAAAACACCTAGAACAGTCTCTGACATACAGTAAGTGCTATGTAAGTGTTGGGTTAAAGAATATAAAATAGTTAACAAACAATAAGAGCTAGCACGAAGGATACCGAGATGCTGATAACTGATCTGTTGAGAAATTACAGAAATTTCCCAGTATTGGTGAGGGCACAAAGCACTCTCATTAACTGTTAGAAAGGATATAATTTGAGTGTAAACTTTTCTGTATCAAAATTCTACATACATAAGTACAGACATATTTCTGCTAATGGCATTTTCATAGTTTCTCTTAAAAAGAGTTACTCTGGCAGGACATGTACGGGGATGTTTATCTAAGCACTCTTTGTAATAGTGGAAAAGTACAAAGCACTTAAAATACACAAATAGGAGATCCTCCAAGCAGATAACAGTAAGTATCTCACTCCTGTGGAATGCCACAATAGCCCTTAAAGTTGATGCAGATCCAGATTTACCGACATAGAAATATAAAAGGCAGAATACAAAAATGCTTTGTATAGTACCTCATGCAGGTGAAAATGTTATAGCTTAATCTATATGCACGATATATGCATTAAGAGCCATCTAAATGGACAATAAAATGTGAGCAGTAGTTACCTTTTTTTTTTTTTTTTTTTAATTTGACAGACAGAGATCACAAGTAGGCAGAGAGGCAGGCAGAGAGAGAGAGAGGGAAGTACGCTCCCCGCTGAACAGAGAGCCCGATGCAGGACTCAAACTAGGACCCTGAGATCATTACCTGAGCAGAAGGCAGAGGCTTAACCCACTGAGCCACCCAGGTGCCCCAGCAGGAGTTATCTTTAAAGGGTTGGTAGTGATTTTGACTTTACTTACTTATGCTTTCTAAATTTCCCATATTTTCTTCTATAAAATTCTATTACTTTGACATCAGAAAAATGTTAATTTAAAAACTGTAAGTTAAGGGGGCAGTGGGAAAAGGTTCTTGACCCTTTCTGGGATAAAACCCTGTCACATAAAAAAAATACCCATGTATTTTGTTCAGCAAACATACTAGCAGACATTTAAAAAAACACTCTTCTCTAAAATATTTGTTAAGAAATACTTTGGGGCGCCTGGGTGGCTCAGTGGGTTAAAGCCTTTGCCTTCAGCTCAGGTCATGGTCTCAGGGTCCCGGGATCAGGTCCTGCATGGGCTCTCTGCTCGGCGGGGAGCCTGTTTCCTCCTCTCTCTGCCTGCCTCTCTGCCTACTTGTGATCTGTCTGCAAATAAATAAATAAAATCTTAAAAAAAAAAAAAGAAATAGAAACTTTTTCTTGCATGGAAGAACTTTATGTATCAATTTCATTATGAAAGCTACCAATCCCTTCTATGTTACCCTTTACCTTAGAATCTTTACTACAAAAAGATCTTATAATTCCTAACTGCCCATGGATAAAGGGACACATAATGTGATTAAGTGACTAGGAAACTACACACATGCAAAAAGAAAAAAAAAAAAGAAGAAGAAGAAGGTCTTGTTTTCAACTCAGTCACTGGAATTTGTTCACAACAATTTTGTTCTCTAATAAATTTCAAAGGAACTGATAGACAGAAATAAAAATGCTCTTTGGATCTGTGGTTCAGATGGCCACAGTGAAATAAAACCCGGACTGGATAACTTATGACCTGGGACACCTTCTCTGACTGGATGAGGTCAGGGATATGTTCCTGGACCAAACAGGGCCCAGGTTGTAGCTTACAGCAACTCTTCACCTTAGAAAGGAAGAGATAAATAAGTGACTGAGTAATACCGGATTTGCCTTCTGACTCTTACTGAGCTTTGGATGTAGTGAGTAATAATTAGCTTTGTAAGTATCATATTTTGCTTTTGAAGAAAAAAATCCACTACCGTCTTGGGTGATAGAAAGAGGCTTTGAAACATATGGCTGATAACAAATCACTCAGCCAAAAAAATTAGATTCCTGGTAGACAAATGTTTCAGAACAATTGAAAACAGGAGTCAGCAAACCATAGCCTGTGCACCAAATCTGCTCACTGTCTATTTTTGTAAATAAAGTTTTATTGGCACACAGCCCCATCCACTTGTTTCCACATTGTCTCTGGGTGCTTTTGTACCTCAATGGCAGAGTTGAGTACTTGCAACAGACACCTGCAAAGCCTGAAATATTTATTGTCTGGACCTTTACAGAAGAAGTTTGCTAATCTCTGGTCTAGAATCTAGAGAAAGCTTTTAAAATGACTTCAGAGTTTTTTTCCATCTACTTTAGCCTAGAGAACTCCAATAATGCCACAAATATTTGAGCACAAGAAAAAAAAATAATCTTCTTCCTTTCTCGTGTTCATAAATGATGAAGCATGTGCCAAGGAATAATAAGTCTTTTGTTTGCAAAGCTGCTGTTAAAATCACAGAAGGGTAATAAAGCAAATACAAATGCCAGGATGACTTCATTTGAGCAACAGTTTTGTTTGTTTGTTTGTTTTTAAAGATTTTATTTATCTGAGAAAGAGAGAGAGTATGAGCAGGGAGAAGGGTAGGGGGAGAGGCAGACCACCAATCCTCACCAAGCAGGGAGCCCAATGCTGGACCCATTCCCAGGACCCCAAGATCATGACCTGAGTGGAAGTCAGACACTTAGCTGGCTGATCCACCCAGGCACCCCATAAGCAACAGCTCTAAGAAAAAGCAATATTGAAAGCTTAGTAATCAAGTTTATAAATGAAAAAAAAGTAAATAATAACAAGACATAAGTTAATTCATATAACAACTGTTCCTTTCTTGAGACAGAGCATGAAAGAAAAGCATTTGAGAGTTTGGAGCCGTGGAGAACAGGGACAATGAGTAGCCATTTACCTACTCCCTTAGCCATATTACTACGGCATATTACTCCAGGCTAACCCATTTTTTTTCAGGTATCAGAAAGTCATCCTTCAGATACTGGACCCTTGGAGACAATTTTACAAAAAGAAGAACCCAGGATGAGAGGCAGGACCATCAGTTACAAGTACTGCAGCAAGAATAGAAAAACCCAAGCTGTAGGATTTTTTGTTTCTAGGAGAGAGAGAAAGAGAAGGGGGTGCACGTGGCAGAAGGAGATAGAGAGAGAGAGAATTCTCTACCAGGCTCCACGCCCAGTGTGGAGCTCAATGTGGGACTTGATCTCATGACTTGATCTCATGGCTGAGATCATGATGTGAGCTGAAATCAAGAGTCAGAAGCTCAACCGACCGAGCCACCCTGATGCCCCCCAAACTGTAGTTGGAGCATCCTTGCAGACAAGACAGTACAACCTTGGGCAGGAACATAATGTCTCTGCATCTTGGTGTTCAATACAGTTGTTGTAGAACCAAGGAAGGTGTCTGAAATGCTTTGAAAACTGAGGCAAGTCATACAGATTGGTCTTAAGGGCCTATACGTCATATACCTTTGATCCCTCCCTCCCAACCACTGGTCTGTCTGGACCTAAGTGCTACAGCTTCAGGTTGCTCTTCTGTTGAAATGGGCTCTACTGTGGTTTCACACTCACCCACTTATGATTTTGGAAAGCCCAAATAATAAGCATAATCAGTCAAACGCATGCGCCACTGAGGAAGGCATTTTCTTCTCCTGCTGAGTTTTTAAAGAATCTGAGAATAATCTATTATAGGAATAATACATAGTCATTAAAAGATACAGAAAAATAAAAAATACACATAATTAAATAAATAGTTTATATTTATATTATAAATTATATGATTATATATAATTTATATAATTATAAATAATAGTTACATAGGATTGAAAATTATATATTTTCTATAATTATAAATTATATAATATATAAGTATATTATAAATATATAAATTACATAATATATAATATATAAATTATATAATTATAAATTATATAAAAGTATATTATATTATATTATATTTATATGAAATATTTTATATTTATTTAATTTTATTTATAAAAATAAAAAATGTATATACATAATCGCAACAGCCAAAGATGAGTGCTGTACACCTTGATATATACACTTCCAGATAATTTTCTATGAATATTTTTTAAATGGATCTTCATGTTTTAGAACCTGCTTCTCTCACTTAATCATATATCAAAATGTGGTAATGAATGCTATCACATCACTTTTAGTGGTTGGGTGGTGTCGTATCAGATTTAATTGACCACTCACCTTCAAAAATAGTATGAGTTAGGAAGTTTAAAAAATAGTTTGTGGGAAAGTTTTATAAATTTAAGAATTTATAGGGGCGCCTGGGTGGCTCAGTGGGTTAAGCCGCTGCCTTCGGCTCAGGTCATGATCTCAGGGTCCTGGGATCGAGTCCCGCATCGGGCTCTCTGCTCGGCAGGGAGTCTGCTTTCTCCTCTCTCTCTCTGCCTGCCTCTCTGCCTACTTGTGATCTCTCTCTGTCAAATAAATAAATAAATAAAATCTTAAAAAAAAAAAGAATTTATATACATATAAATATATGTATATATAAAAATAAATCTTGCATATATACTATATAATATATAAAATATATAAACAACTCTTGCAATAAAATAAAAAGAATATATAAACAACTCTTGCAATAAAATAAAAGGACAACCCAGTTTAAAGATGGGCAAAGTTTCTAAATAGCCATTTCTCCAAAGAAGATATACAAATGGTCGTAAACACAAGAGAAGATGTTCATCATTAACCATCAAGGAGATGCATATTAAAACTACAGTGAGATATTACTTCATACCCACTAGGACAGTGGCTGTTAATAACGATAAAGAAAAATAGTAACAAGTGTTGGCAAGCATGTGGGAAAACTGGAACCCTTACGTACTGCTGGTGGGAATGTAAAATGGTGCAGCTACTTTGGAAAATAGTGGCAGTTCCTCAAAGTTTTAAACACAGAATTACAGTATGATCCAGCAATTCCACTCCTTTATATATCCCCCTAAAAATGAAAACATGTATCTACATAAAAACTTTAACATAATAGTACTACCCATAAGAGTAAAAAAGTCCAAACAACCCAAATGTCCCTCCAAGGAATGTCCATTCTGAGCAATGAGTAAATAAAATGTGGTATATCCATACAATGGAATATTACTCAATTATCAAAACAAGTACTGATAGGGGCGCCTGGGTGGCTCAGTGGGTTAAAGCCTCTGCCTTCGGCTCAGGTCAGGATTCCAGGGTCTTGGGATCAAGCCCCATATCAGGCTTTTGGCTCCACAGGGAGCCTGCTTCCTCCTTTAAAATCTTAAAAAAAAAAAACCAAAACACAAAAAAACAAGTACTGATAAACATGTTAAACCATAGATGAACCTTGAAAAAAGTATGCCAAGGGATAAAGGCCAGTCTCAAACAACCTAACCTTATACCTGAAGGAGCTACAAAAAGAACAACAAATAAAAGCAGCAAAAGGAAGAAAATACTAAAGACTAGAGCAGAAATAAATGATACAGAAACTAAAACAAAACACCCAACAGAACAGATCAGTGAAACTAGGAACTGGTTTTTTGAAAATAAAATCAATAAAATTGATAAATCTCTAGCCAGACTTATCAAGAAAAAAGAGAAAAGATTCAAATAAATAAAATTACAATTGGGAGAGAAGAAATAACAACCAACAGCACAGAAATACAGACAATTATAAGAGAATATTATGAAAAATTATATGCCAACAAATTGGACAACCTAGAAGAAACTGGATAAATTTTTAGAGACATATAAGCTACAAAAGCTGAAACAGGAAGAAATAGAAAATTTGAACAGATCCATAGCCAGTAATGAAACTGAATCAGTAATCAAAAATTCCCAAAGACAAACCAAAGTCCAGGACCAGATGACTTCACAGGCGAAGTCTACCGAACACTTAAAGAAGAGTTAATACCTATTTTTCTCAAACTATTCCAAAAATTAGAGAAGGAAGGAAAACTTCTGAATCATCCTATGAGGCCAGTACCGCCCTGATACCAAACCCAGACAAAGACTCCACTAAGAAAGAACTACAGGTCAATATCCCTGATGAATATAAACACAAAAGTCCTTAACAAAATACTAGCAAACCAAATCCAACAACACACTAAAAAATCATTCACCACAATCAAGTAGGATTTATTACTGGGCTGCAGGTGTGGTTCAATATTCAAAAATCAATCACTGTGATACACCACATCCATAAGAGAAAGGACAAGAACCACATGATGACTTCATTAGATTCAGAAAAAACATTTGACAAAGTACAACATCCACTCATGATAAAAATCATCAATAAAGTAGGTTTAAAAGGAACATAGCTCAACTCAATAAAGGCCATATATGAAAAACCCACAGCTAGAATCATCATTAATGGAGAAAAACTGAGAGCTGTTCCCCAACATCAGGAAAAAGACAAGGATGTTCACTCTAACCACTTTCATTCAACACAGTACTGGAAATCCTGGCCATAGCAATGAGACAACAAAAAGAAATGAAAGGCATTCAGATCAGCAAGGAAGAAGTAAAACTTTCACTATGTGCAGATGACATGAAACCATATATAGAAAACACAAAGACTCCATCAAAAAACTGCTAGAACTGATGAATTCAGTAAAGTTGCAGGATACAAAATCCATGTACAGAAATCCACTGCATTTCTGTATATCAATCATGAAGCAGCACAACAAGAAATTAAGAAAAACAGTCCCATTCATAACTGCACCACAAATAATGAGATATCAAGGGATAAAGTTAACCAAAGAGTTAAAAGACTTGTACTTAAAAACTATAGAAAAGTGATGAGAGAAACTGAAGACAACACAAAGAACTGGAAAGACACTCCATGCTCACAGATTGGAAGAACAAGTATTGTTGAAATGTCCGTACCACCTAAAGTGGTCTACAGATTTAATGTTCCCTAACAAAATACAACAGTATTTTTCACAGAACAAGAGCAATCCTAAAATTTGTATGAAACCACAAAAGATCCCAAAAAGCCAAAGCATTCTTGAAAAAGAAAAGCAAAGCTGGAGGCATCACAAATTTCGGACTTCAAGTTATATTATAAAGCCGTAATAATCAAAACAGTGTGGTATTGGTACAAATGGAACAGAATAGAAAGCCCAGAAATTAACCCACAACTCCAGGGTCAATTAATCTTGAACAAAGCAGGAAAGAATATCTAATGGAAGAAAGACAGTCTTTTCAATAAATGGTGTTAGGAAAACTGGACAGCAACATGCAGAAGAATGAAACTGGGGGCACCTGGGTGGCTCAGTTAGTTAAGCATCTGAGTCTTGGCTTCAGCTCAGGTCATGATCTCAGAGTCATGGGATCAAGCCCCTCATTGTGCTCCGCATTCAGTGCAAAGTCTGCTTAAGACTCTCTCTCCCCCTGCCCCTCCCCCTGCTTTGGCGTGTGTTCTCTCTAAAATAAATAAATAAATACATCTTTAAAAAAGAGAGAGAGAATCAAACTGGACCACTTACTTATACCATACACTAAAATAAACTAAAAATGGATTAAAGATGTAAATGTGAGACCCGAAATAAAAAACGTCCTAGAAGAGAACACAGGCAGTAACTTCTTTGACATTGGCTGAAGCAACTTCTTTGCAGATATGCCTCCCGCGACAAGGGAAACAAAAGCAAAAATAAACTCTTGGGACTGCATCAAAATAAAAAGCTTCTGCATGGTGAAGAAAACAATCAACAAGACTAAAAGGCAACCTAGGGAATGGGAGAAGATATTTGTAAGTGACATATCCAATAAAGGGTTAGTATCCAAGACATATAAAGAACTTACACAACTCAAGCGTCAAAAAATGAATAATCCAATTACAAAATGGGCAGAAGACATGAATAGACACTTCTCCACAAAAGATATACATATGGTCAACAGACACATAAGATGTTTACCATCACTCACCATTAGGGAAATACAAATCAAAACTACAATAAGATGTCACCTCACACCTGTCAGAATGGTTAAAATCAACAACTCAAGAAATAACAGTTGTTGGTGAGGATGTGGAAAAAAGGAACGCTCATGCACTGTTGGTGGGAATGCAAACTGGTACAGCCACTGTGAAAAACAGTATGGAGTTTCCTCAAAAAGTTAAAAGTAGATCTACCCTACCATCCAGCAATCCCACTAGTAGATACTTAGCCCAAGAATACAAAAACACTAATTCAAAGGGATACTTGCGGCCCTATGTTTATAGCAGCATTACAATAACCAAATTGTAAAAACAGCCCAAATGTCCACTAACTGGCAAATGTGGTATATAATTACAATGGAATATTACCCAGCCATAAAAAGGATGAAATCTTGCCATTTGTAATGATGTGGATGGAGCTAGAGAGCATAATGAAAATGCTAAGCAAAGTAAGTCAGTCAGAGACAGACAAATACCATATGACTGCACTCATAAGGGGAATTTACGAAACAAATGGGCAAAGGGGAAAAAAAAAAAAAACAGAGAGACAAATCAGGAAACAGACTCTTAAGGTGCCTAGCTGGCTCAGTGGGTAGAGTATGTGACTCCTGATCTTGGGGTTGTAAGTCTGAGCTCAGTGGTTGGTGTAGAGATTACTTTAAAAAAAATCTTTGGGTGCCTGGGTTGCTTAGTCAATCATGCATCTGCCTTTGGTTCAGGTCATGGGCTTGGGGTCCTGGGATCAAGGTCCTGGGGTCTTGGGCTCCTTGCTATAGAAAGTCTGCTTCTCCCTCTCCTTCTGCCCTCCCTCTGCTTGTGCTTGCTCTCTTTAATAAATAAACAAAAATCTTTAAAAGAAAAAGATCTTTAAAATTGTTTTTTTTAAATTAAGACAAAAAAAAAGAAGCAGACTCTTAACTAGAGAACAAACTGATGGTTGCCGGGGGGAGATGGGTGGGGACGGATAAAATAGGTGATGGGGATAAAGGCGGGCACTCGTGGTGAGCACCGGGTGGTGTATGGAAGTGTTGCATTGTTCTATTGTACACCTGAAACTAACACTGTTAAAAAAAAAAAAAAAAAAAAGGAAAAGGGGTGGGGGGAGAGAAAAAAAGGAAAAAAAAAAAAAAAAAGCCAAGTCACAAAAGGTGACACATTATATGATTCCCCGTATATGAAATGTCCCAAACCAGGCGAATCCACAGAGACAGAAAATAGATTAGTAGTTGTCAGGGGCTGGGAGAACACGATAACAGAGATTGTTAATGGGATGAAAAGGTCAAAATGATTGTGGTCACGTTGGAACAACTCTTGTGAATATACCGAAGACCACTGAATTGTGTATTTCAATTGGGTGAACTGTATGGTATGTTAATTACAACTCAATAAATCTGTCCTTTAAAAAAATTGTGAACATTTGGAAGAGAAACTAAATATAGATGTGATTTAGTGGTATCTGTAAAGCTATTAATTTTTGTCTAAAAAATAATTGTAATAATGTTAAACAAAAATCAAAATATTTTTCTCTTAATATCATCCTTGAGCCAGTCATAGCTAACCAGCACAAAGCAGGTCAGAAAAAGATGTGTGCTTTGGCTTTAAATTGGTCCTGCATGATTAGGCAATCCTACCCATCTGTTTTAGGGAGGAGATTAGGAAAGCAGAGAATGCTGTGGGTCCTGAAGCACCTGACACTTGGCAATGGGCATTCCCAAGGGAAGGCCATAAATTGGGCTTGGACACTGAGCTACAACTGGCCTCACTCTTATTTTTCAGAGCTGTAAGCATGTTTTCTGATGAGCTCTAAGGCTTGAGTGCCTGGAAAAAGGCCTAGGTCTATCAAAAGTATAATCCTAATGAGAAAGCAAGAAATTCATGGAGAGAAAAGCCATAGAAAATCATTCTTAATGTTGTATTCCGGTAAATACCCTGTGAGCTTAAATATGTTAATATATTTCTTATTATGACCTCTGCAGAATGCAGATATGGAAGAATCCAGAAACTGGTGATGAACCCAGAATTTGGCTGATTGTTTCAAGCCAACAGGCTGTGCTTAAGGAAATTAGTTTGAGGACTGGTGAGTTATAGAAGAAAAGTAAGTTCTATATAGCTTCCAAAGTTACCCAGATGAGTGGAATTCAGAATGTGTTAAAGATGGGCTAGAACAGAAAAGCCAATCTCCCAGCCAAGCTGAGGGCTGCCCACCAGGCCATCTGGGGCACGGTTTAGGAGGCCTGGTTCAGCACTAAGGAGCTCAAACTCCTGCCTGCAGGGTCTGGGTCTGCACCCACAGACTCCTGCTCCTTCCTCTGTGCCTAAGTTCCGTTGGACACCTGCCTGAGGGCACACATGGGAGTTTCAGGCCAGGCCACACTCTGCAGAATGAACTGTGCACTTAGACCCAAAGCTATCTTTGCCTCGAAAAGAGGTCACCTTTTCCAATTCTCACAAAGGCTCTCTCCCTCATCCAACCATGCACAATGGTGGCAGAGGTGACAGTGGTTTTGCTGGGACCTGAGTCTCCCTGGACTTGATGAGTTCAGATGACTCTTGCATGTCACCTAAACCTTCCCCTCTGACTTCCCTGAGGCCAGCCTCCTTTCAACTCCCCCTTTGTGTGGATCTTTCCCCTGGGTGTTTGCTGGGCCTGCTAGCTGGAATGTTCTTTCTTTCTTCCATCTCTGCCTGGCAAACTTCCATTCATCTTCCTAACTACTGATCCTCTTTTAATTTTAGCTTAGCAGTCTCCTCCTTTAGGAAGGCTTCCCTGAGAAGGGCCAGGATGAGAGTGGGACCAGAGAGACAGGTAGGACACCTCATTTAAGGTGGCACTCATTCTCAAGGGCAGGCAAGTGTAGGGTGGGCACCCTAGAGTGAGTGCTTCCTTAAATGATGAGGCTTGGGCACTTGGGCTTTCTCTTCTTGATCCCTGCTCTGTCCCTGACACCCCAGACTGGGCTGGGTGCCTCCATGAACACCAACTGCACTCCCATGGAGCGATGAACCTTTCCTGCTCAGGAAACACCCCCTCCCCATGTTATATTATAACTTCCTGGTAACTCGATGCCAATCCCTTTAGTGTTAGAACCTATGAAGGTAGGGACCTCAGGTAGGACCAGCTGCCTGACAGAAGGAAGGAGGAGAAGCTGAGGAGGGAGGGAGGAAGAAACAACCTACAAATACAGATCCATTAGCTTAGACGCAGTGAGGCTATAGTTCATACCTGAATTTTCACAGATTCCAGAATAAAGTTTAGGATAAAAATCTTTTTTTTTTTTTTAAAAGCACATTTTCACATTGATTTGGTAGCAAGAATATTATAAACTACTGATCTAGTTAAAGCTTGGGGAAGTTGCTGAAATTTTATAAAAAGTGGAATAAAGGAAATCTTGTAGGAATTCATTAGGGCTTGAATTGTCTCCTCCTACCCAAATTCATATGTTCAATTCCTCACCTCCAGTACTTGAGAATGTGATTTTATCTGGGAATAAGGTTGTTGTAGATATAATTAGTTATATTAAGAAGATGTCATACTAGAGTAGGGGGACGCCTAGTCCAATATGACTGGTGTCTTTACAAAAAGGACACAAAGACACACACAGAGGGAGAAGGCCATATGAAGATGGGGCAAGATTGGGGTGATGCATCTATAAGTCAAGGAACACCAAAGATTGCCAGGAACCCCCAGAAGCTAGGAGGGAGCATCTGTTCCAGTCCCTGTTGACACTTTGAGCTCAGATTTCCAGCCCCCAGCGCTATGAGAGAAGAACCTTTCTGTTGTTCATGTCACCTAGTGGGTGGTACTTTCTTACAGCAGTCGTAGCAAGTGAATATGGAACCCCTGCTGGCCAACCCAGGCCGGGAGGTTTCTCTTCCTTCAGCTTCCCTAATAGAAGAACACTGGGTATACTCACCCCGAGCAGTTACTTCGATATGGGAGCACCACATATATATACATTTTTTAAATCACACTGTGCTCAAGTCCCACTTTCTATTGTCTCCCTGCCTGGAAACATAATTTGAATATCACTGGGACAGGGACCCAGAAGCCGGCAAATTCATCAGGAACAAACACGTGACTTTCACTGGCCATAGTTTTGCCCCTGAAACCTGAATGTCCAAATGAAAGCACATCGCATGAATCCCATGACATCCAGCCAGCTGAACTTTAACAGGGAGCCAGCCCCGAAGGGACACAATCACACACGAGGCGTCCGTACTTGAAGGTGACCTGTTGCCATTTCTGAACACTCCAAAATTAAAAGATTTTTTTTTGGTCAGCTTATTATTGGCCCCAAGTTTCAAAGCACTGAATTCTTCAAACCCTGAGTTCTTCTTTCTCTTGTAGCTGAAAGTCCTTTTTACCCCCTTACTTCGGTCATCCACAGGGGAAAAAAAAAATAGATCCTTCACACTATGCACATGAAAGTTCTAAGTGGGATAGAGAGGCCTGAATTTAAAAACCAAAACTTTGATATGTTTGAGAGAAAAATATAAGAAAAGGTAATTCCATGACTGTGGGTAGAGAAGGACTTTTTTAAACAAGATACATAAAATATAAATCAGAACAGAAAAGTGGGATAAATTGAGTCACCTTAAAAATAAAAACTCCTGTACATCAGAAGTCAACATAAAGAAAGTAAAAAGACCAAATTACACCCTGGGAGTACATACAATATATGTAAGGAGCAAATAACTTGCCAGAAACATGAAGAATGTCTACAAATTAATAAGAAAAATGCAAACAGCCTGTCGGGGACCGCCTCCGGCCGGGAAAGTCCCCGCCATTACAAGATGGCGCTTGGCTCACTGCCAGCAAAATACGCTGCAAGTAAACAAGGAACGTTCTGGTGAAGCCCGCCTAAAGGAGGACATAGTCATTGGCTGTTTCAAATTTAATCAGCATAGTAACAAGACTCTCATTGGCTCTCCCCATTGCTTGGTCCCTTATTGGTCACCCTGCTGCATATAAGCTAAGGAAGTTGACGAAATAAACGGAATGAGGCATTAACACCATACCAGGCTGGTTGTCGTTCTTGCAGGCCGAGGGCGACAACAGCCCAATTAAAGAATAGCGAAAGATACCGATAGACAATTCATAGAATATGATTTCCAAATGTCCAGAAAACATACAAAATGACATTCGACCTCACTATCAGGGAAAGGCAGTTAAAGAAACCATATGATTGGCACAGATAAGAGGTCTGACAGTATCAAGTGTTGGCAAGAATGTGGAGTAATGGGGAATTTCCATATCCTTCTGGTGAGAGCATGGATTGGTGTTTGGGCAAACTCCGTCAAGCTGAGAATGTGGATATTTGTCAACTAAGTAATTCCCCCCTGGGCACAGACCTCAGAGATAATCTTGAATGTGTGCCCAAAGAGACATGTGCAAGAGTGAAATTGGAATTTCATCCCACTGAATTTACACGTTTGCCCTGTGAGCACTGATGATTAAGTCGGGGGTAAGTCCGATGGATAAAACACAATGTGTGGGTTTAAAATCAAAAGACTAGAAGGGCGCCTGGGTGGCTCAGTTGGTTAAGCGTCTGACTCTTTTTTTTTTTTTTAAAGATTTTATTTATTTATTTGACAGACAGAGATCACAAGTAGGCAGAGAGGCAGGCAGGCAGAGAGAGAGAGGAGGAAGCAGGCCCGATGCGGGGCTCGATCCCAGGACCCTGGGATCATGACCTGAGCCGAAGGCAGAGGCTTAACCCACTGAGCCACCCAGGCGCCCCAAGCGTCTGACTCTTGATTTCAGCTCAGGTCATGATCTCAGGATTGTGATTCAAGCCCCTCAGTGGGCTCCATGCTGGGTGGGAAGCCCTACTTTAAAAATAAACAAACAAACAAACATAAATAAATAAAATGAAGACACTAGAGATCTGTGTAACAGCTGATAGGAGTACATCTCAAAAATACAAATGTAATGCGGGGGAGCAAGCTACAGAAGGAAATATACATAGAAAGTTTGAAAAATGAGGAATAATACTATGTATTCCCATGGCTATATATCTATATATCTATATCTATATCTATATCTATATCTATATCTATCTATACACACACACACACACACACACACACATTCAGAGGAATGAAAAACACTAAATTAAGCATAATGATTGCCTGTAATGTTGGGGGAAGAACACGGGATTGGGAAGGACACGGTACAGGCCTCCCTGTAGCCGAAATGTCCTATTTGGTAAGCTTGTGAGTGTGTATGTATTTGCCTAACAGTATCTGTAATTTTACGCTGTTGCAAGGAGGAACAAATGCGACCCTCTCTAGCTCCGTGTGTGCCAAGAAAGCAGCACAGTCCAGGCCCGGCCCCATGAGGCTGCTGCCGGCTCTCTGTCCAGGGTCCTGGCACCCACCTGACCGTCGGGAGCCGAGGCTTATCAAGCTAATGTCATCTCTGAGGAGCCTTCTGGAGCTCATCGAGAGTATGCTGCTCACGTAAAAGAAAAGACAAAACAGGAAATAAGATGACTTTAGCTTCACAATATATTTAATATATTTAATAAAAAAGGAATGGAGGGGGTACCCTATCAGGGAATGTTTACGTGAGAGCCTTGCCTACCCCCCCCCCCCCCCCCGCGTCCAACTCACTTAAAGCCTCAGTCCATTTCAGGTAATCTCGCCAGTCACATTCAGTCTGTGTAATGTTTGGGATGGCAACATTTTCCGCTTTTCTCTGCCTGCCGGGAACGCTTTGAGGATTTATTGTCTAGCGTGCCCATAATATGTTTAGGCGGCTTTAGGAAACACCAGACAGATGAAAAGATAGAGAGTTTTGAACAACAGAATGTGGCAGTATGTGAATTTGGCAGGTCCACAACTTCAACCACAACATATTTTATTGAATGAAAATACATCCGCAATAATTCCCCAGAGCGCGTGATGAGACACTATCTCATTTCAGATAGGCTGCAGAAGATCTCACAGGGGTGGAGACTTGTTTCAACAGGCCACAAATGAAGGCAATCTCTTTGGTATCGCTAAGACAACAGAGGGCCTCCTTTTAAGGCGCTCTGGAATTTGGGGGCGCCTGCGTGGCTCAGCTGGTGAAGCGTCTGCCTTCAGCTCGGGTCCTCGGCCCTGGGATCACCAGTCCTGGTCAGCAGGGAGGCTGCTGCTCCCTCTCCCGGCAACCTTTGCTTCTCCTCCCTTCCCCCACTCATACTCTCTCTCCCTCTCAAATAAATCAATCAGATCCTTAAAAATAAATAAATAAAAGCTCCGGAACTTGGCAAGAATACGGGGCAACGACGAAAAGCAAAGGATTTGTGGGGAGGTTGCTGATCATAGAAATCTCGTGAAATCAATCCGGAAAGAGGACAAGTGGGATTTTCTAGAGCTAGAGGGAGAAAAGGCTTACATCTGGATTTCTGCCTACTCTCTGGCACACACATCTAAAGGCTTTGCTCTGTAGACTGTATTGTTGGGTCTCTTTTCTGCACAGCGAATGTGATCTGGGCTATGGAGAGGAACTCGGACACCCAAGTTTGGTAGAGGGACCTGGCTCTGCTCTGCCATTCCCAGCTGTGTGACCCCGGGAAACGACCTCCCAACCCATTGGTTGCTCCATTTGAAAATGGTACCAGGAAGAGTGCCCAGCACATGGGACTAAATGAGACCAGTCTAAAAAACACTTTGCAAGAGCCTAACACAGAAGGTGGTTAAGAATCAGTGGTTGGTGTGGTTGCCTAAAATCACGTTATTATTTGTAGTTGTGTAAGGAAATGTGTATTAGAAGGAGATAAGGAAATGTGTTTTATAAGGTGTTAGAAAGAAAAAGACAAAAATATAACGCTCTGAAATTTCAAACTTTAAGGGATTCGAGAAATAGAGAGCAGAGAAAGTATATGAAGTTTTGTGCCATGTGAAGTTTTGTGCTTCTCTGCATTAAAAAAAAAAAAAGCACTGATTTTTCAAAACTCAAGATTTTGTGTAAGGGAAGAGCATTTCTTTAATCAAAGGAATAGAGGACGAAAAAGAGCACCAGAAAAAGAAATCATTTCCTTCTTTGTGAAACAAGCATAAGGCATGCTAGGCAAATAGTGTCCTAGGGGAGAAGCTGACCCGAGAAACATCTCTGGAGAAGTACAGGGCATTTCCCGGAGGAGGAAAAGGAGAAGCAGGGCTTTGAACACAGGAGCATTCGTCAGAGACTTTATACACAAAAAAAGAGAGGCAGAGAAGGGGATTCTTTAAAGAAACACATCTACAGAGGTATAAGCTTAGACACCAAGGACCTCGAGGTGATGGTATGAACCTAAAAAATAGAGCTTAGCCCTGAAAGCAAGATTTAGAGATTACTGGTTTGAACACTGTAGGATCTAAAAGCAAGAGAGTAAAGGTGATTACTGGAGTATCAAAAATTCTCAGTAAAAGCCACTGGGGACAGATTATGGGGAAGCCTATGGAACTAAGTCGAATTTCAGCATACCAATGAGGTGGTGTCAGGTAGATATACACGAAATCTCACATGCCACGGTTTATTCCATTACCTTCTACCCCTTCCCAGGAAATACCAGGAAGGGAGAAAGCTTCCTCATCTCCTTCCCTCCTGGAAAAGCTTATGTTAGAATCACTTTCCAAATCTCAAGGCTATACTGGATTACAAAGAAGCACAACAAAGAAACAAAGTCAAGCTTAAAAATAAAAATATAAGACTATCTTGGTTTTAGCTTAGGTGGTTCACAAAAGCACAAAAGACACAGAATGCTTAGCCTTTCCCAAGGCAAAGGACAAGAACAGGAAAGAATATTGCACACCAGGGGCAGTCTTGAAGTACAGAATCTTAGATTGTGATGATATAAGCACATGTTTAAAACCAAATCATTTCCGAGATGAAACTGCACAAAGAGAAACATTGCATTGGATAATAACTATAATTACTATTTTTTAAAAAAGGGTCTATCGGGGCTCCTGGCTGGCTCAGTCTGTAGGGCATGTGACTCTTGATCTCGGGGTCATGAGTTTGAGCCCCACAGTGGGTGTAGATATTTTTTTAAAACATAAAATATTGGGGTGCCTGGGTGGCTCCCCAGGTGGTTACCTGGGTAGAAAATAATTCTTAACACAGGGGAAAGGTTTGCCCATTTTCACCACCGAGTTTCTCGATCACATTTAGAAAAACGAGGTACAGAAATATGTTCTGGACTCACTCTTCGAAGTTAATAAGTTGTGAATAAAAAGTAGGGCTAGAACAGAGGAGGGCAGGCAAAAGGGACAAGGCTTCAGCCCACAGTTAGGGATAGAAGGCACAGAGCATGAGTCACCCGGCAGCATTTATCTGTCAGCCCAAGGAGAAAAGAACCAGCCTGGCCTGATGGGTACCATAAAAGGCGAGGCAGAAGGAGGGAGAGGATGCATGAAAGATACCCTTTTAAGAGGAACACCGATCCCATGAGAGCTGCCAGAGACATTATCCCGGTCTTCTACCACCGAGATCTGGTAAAAGAAAAGGCCCTTGTGCTTGTGAACATAAGCAGTAATGTACAAAAACAAAGCCTCGTAAATTTCTAAAGCAGCTCTGTGTAGGCAAAATACTCATAATTTAATGAGGAAACAAAGCAGAGTGATCAGATGAAAACCATGCAGTTGAAACATGCAAGTGCCAGGGAGTATGTCCCTGTGAAGAACCAGCACTGAAAGAAGCGGTGAAGTTTAACACAACTCAGCTAAACACAAAGTAACTTTGTAGGACAGCTGGAAACATCTACATTCTTGTTTGGTACTAAGCACAGATGTGAACGAGGCGCGCCATCTGCTGGCAAGATTTGGTACTGCTATTTGGAAAGACGTCTTAGAGGAGGTGGGGGGGATTCTGGCTGAGGATAGTTTAACCCTCTTTTTCTGGACATTAAGTTGTCGCATTGTTAGTTAGGTTTCAACAGATACAACAGGGAAGAAATTCTGGATGGCCGGCCCTCCCAGTGATTGCTCTCTTCCTCCTCTCATTACATAAATGGAATCACACAGTATGAATTCTTCGGTCTGGCTTCTTGCACGACACATTTTGTGTGAGAGTCGTCCATGATGGGAAGCAGAGGAGCAGTTTGATCATTTCCTTAGCATGAACAGATCACAATTTTATCTATTCTGCTTTTGATGAACAGTTGGGTTGTTTCTGATTCTCGGTTATTACAAATAACGTAGCTTTGGACATTCTTGGCTGTCTTTCGGTGAACATATGTGTGCATTTCTGTTCTATTTATGGGAAACTGCTATGTCATAGAGTAGATGAACATTCAGATTTTGAAGATAAAGCCAGTTTTCCAAAGCAGTTATACCAAATATATTCTAAATGACAACATATGAGAAAGTATTTGAGACCCTGACATCCTCACCAACACTTGATATTATCAGTCTTTCAAAAAACTTCAGCCAACCTTACGATCCAGCAATTGCACTTCTAGGTGTTTACCCCAAAGATACAGACAGTGAAAATAAGGAGCACATGCACCCCAGTGTTTATGCAGCAATGTCCACAACAGCCAAACTGTGGAAGGAGATGAATGGATAAAGATGTGGTCCGTGTATACAATGGAATATTACACAGCCATCAGAAAGGATGAGTACCCACCATTTGCATCAACATGGATGGAACTGGAAAAGATTATGTTCAGTGAAATAAGTCAAGCAGAGAAAGACAATTATCATATGGTTTCACTCCTTTGTGGAACATAAGGGATAGCGTGGAGGACCACAGGGCAAAGGAGGGAAAACTAGACGGGAAGAAATCAGAGATGGAGACAAACCATGAGAGACTCTTAACTCTGGGAACCAGACAGAGGGTTACAGAGGGGAGGGGGGGTGGGGGGATGAGGTGACCGGATAATGGGTATTCAGGAGGGCACGTGGGGCAATGAGCACTGGGTGTTATATGCAACTAATGAATCATTGAACACTACACCAAAAACCAATGAGTTATTATTATATGTTGGCTAACCGAACATAATAAAAAAAAAGATTTAAAAAAATTTAGCCATTCTAGTGGAGCTGTAGTAGTAGCTCATGACTTTTATTTTTACTTCCCTGATGACCAATGAGGTAGAACATTTAGTATGCTTATTACCTGTGTGGGCATCCTTTTATTGTGAAGTCTCTTGCTCACTTTTTTATGCAGTCGTTTGTCTCTGTTTTATTGATATACAGCAGTTCTTTACAGATTCTAGATACAAGTTCTCTCCTAGTTATGCATATTAGAAATATCTTCATCTCTGTGGTATGAGATACATGGTGATTTAAACACTGAGGAGGGGGTGCTTGGGTGGCTCAGTTGGTTAAGCGTCTGCCTTCAGCTCAGGTCGTGATCTCAAGGTCCTGGGGGGAGCCCGCTTCTCCCTTTCTTTCTGTGCTCTCTCTCACAGCAATAAATAAATAAAATCTTGTAAAAAATAAAGTGTCACTGATGTACATGCCTTGGTTGTGGCTGCTGTGACATGACCATGGTCCTCTTTTGCTTCTGGACAACGGCCACAGGGAAGCCACGGACACAGCATCGTGGAGAAGCTCCTTCTGCCTGAAGAAGATTCTTCTGGCAGAGAACCCCTGGTCACCGTGTATTTAAAACAACCGAAACTGGAAACTTACTGTGCAGATGACAATTTGATCCGTGCTTGGATTTCTATCCATTCCTCCTTTATAATCCTTCCACACTGCAGCAGCTCCTTTGCAAGTCGCTCTGCCTTCGACAAATTCTCCGAAGCTTCCTTAAATCTGGACTGTGTTCAGGAAAATTCACACATGGTTCTAGATTCTGGGCCCCCAGTACCTGGACATCCTTGGCTCTTAAATTTCCCATCACCCTTCCTGAACCACCAGTCACTTTTTGATTTGGCCTTGAAAATAAAGGGGCGCCTGGGGGGAGCTCAATGGGTTAAGCATCTGCCTTTGGCTCAGGTTGTGATCTCAGGGTCCTGGGATGGAGCCCTGCTTCAGGCTCTCTACTCAGCGGGGAGTCTGCTTCCCCCTCTGTGCCCTGCTCGTGCTCTCTCTCTCTCTCTTGCTCTTTCTCTCTATCTCAAAGAAAGAAATAAAATCCTAAAAATAAAAAAAGAAGAAGAAGAAGAAGAAAGAAAATTAAAAAATTAAATATAATCACTACAGCAGGCATTTCTAGGTGGAAAGATTAGAAACAAAAGGATACTTTTGAAGGGAGAGTAAGGCCCTCCCCATGGTATGGAACAGCTCAATCGAACACTTGAAAACATCTGTGTCGTTGTCATAGGGAGGCTGGATGGAGTTGGTAAGGATTTCTTTGGCTTTTTCTGCATGTTGCCTTGCTTGCAGTGACAGTCCTGCAGACAAAGAAAGAGGTCTCAGTTTCTCTTTCACGTCAGTGGGACAGGACTAGAGTTATCTCTGGCTGGGAAATCAAACGAGGTCTCCTCAAGCATTGGCAAGAGGCACACAGAAATGGATCAGGACAGCATGAAATACTGTCCCGACTGTAAAAACCAAAGGAGTGGTTTCCACCGAGTACATAAGACAACTTTCTCCCCATATGGCCTTTCTAGAAGTAAACAGAGTGAGCGGGAACTGAACAACTTTGAAACCTCACCAATATCAGAGATACAATAGGTTCTAAATAATTATAAGAAAAACAAATGGAATGCAAGGACTATAGCATTCTGGGCAGGAAACTAGATATTCATGAATTTTTTAATCCTGGCTTTGTGACAGCGGTCTTTAATGAAATACTAAAACTTCTGAATCTTCTGCTTGTCCATCTCTAATCATAACATCAGAGATGTATTTTAACATAATACAAATACAGTGACAATCTACAAAAACTTACAAATAGGATTCCAGTGACCGAATGGGCTAATGTGCTACAATCTCTTATTTGCACAATGTTATGGACTAACATGAAACAAAATGGAACAAAGAGAAAAGTAATTACTTCCAAGCACTAATTCCCCAGTGCACGCCAGAGTTCTTCCATGGGCTTATTAATTTGTGGTGAGAGTGACAGTGGGGGTCACGGGTTAGGTTTCAGGGCTTTTTGCCTCGCCACACCCCTCTCTTCCTCTCCCACACCAGCATCCTCTCTTCCGCCCACAGCCATAAACCTTTGGTCTTCTATTTTTCCATCGTATGAAATTATATCTCAAATCTCTAAAAAAAAGCTGTCAAAAATATGAAATTAATTCTGTTCCTGTGTCTGTAAAACAGAAGAGTATATTTTCTGATGGAGAAAATCCGGGGTATGCTCTCCATGGGGGAACGCGTAGAGAATTTTGTCTAATTTTTTTTCCGTTTGTTTGTTTTAATGTTTAGTTTAAATTCAATTTAATTAACATATACTGTATTATTAGTTGCAGAGGTAGAATTTAGTGATTCATCAGTTGCATACAACACCCAGCGCTCATTACTTCAGAGAATTTCGTCTAATTTTTTTAAAGCACACATGTAATCAACCTACGCGAAATTTACTAGTGCCAATTACGCATGCGCTATGACAAAAATAATGGTGCACCGTATTACCAACTTTGGTATATTCCCTCAAGGAACTCAGTCGACCGAGGCTGTGTGGGTTGAGGTTTAGGAACACTGGCTTCTGATATCCAAGTGCCCAGAATGAGTTCCCTGAACTACCACTTATTCTGAAGCCTCAGCTTCCACAACTGTAAATAGCGATGATAATACTATGCCCCGTATAGGACTGTGATGAACAATGAATGAGAACATGTGTGGGAGATGGTTAGCATGGCGTCTGGCTTTTAATAAGACCTTCATGAAGAGTAGAGGCTGCTTTCACTCTAAATTGAGAAAGCAAGACTATCATTGCAAAAAGGTAGCGGGCTGTGGAAGAAAAGCATCATTTGAAATCCCAGATGCTAGGCCACCAGCACTGGCGTGCAAAATCTGAGGTCTGAGTCTTGGATCATCTACTTACTAACAATGTAAATTGTGGCAAGCTGTTTCAGCGTCCCTGTTCCCTCTGAGTCTAAAATTATAGGAAGGGGTTAGGGTTTGTTTTGTTTTTTTCTTTTTAAATATTTTTATTTATTTATTTATTTGTCAGAGAGAGAGAGAGAGAGAGAAAGCACAAGCCGGCAGAGGCAGAGAGAGAAACAGGCTCCCTATTGAGCAAGGAGCCCGATGCGGGACTTGATCCCAGAACCCTGGGATCATGACCTGAGCCAAAGGCAGAGGCTTTAACCCACTGAGCCACCCAGGCCTCCCAGGGGTTAGGGTTTGAACTAGATGATCTCCAGGGTCCCCTCTGGCTCCAACAGTCTTTGATCTAATAGGTGGGACCAGTCGATAATCAGATTTAGCCAAATGTATTGGGTGGTAATTCTGTACTGAGCATTGCGGTGTTTTCCATTTCTTGTTATTTTATGTATTCGCTGGTCAATCGTGGCAAGTTAAAGTGCCACCATCATCATTATCACTGCTTTTCAGTTGAAGAAAGGAGTATGGAGACGTACTCTTTACACCCCGTCCTAGGGCGCCCAGTCAGAACGGAGAGGACATGCTATCCTGCTGCTTTTGCCCTCCCTGCCTCCATCCCTCTTCCTGTTTTCTTTTGGGGACGCCTGGGTCCCTGCACACTCAGTTCATGCGATTTTGACCGAGGCCAGCCTGTCCCCCAGGATCCAGTGGAGCTGAAAGGCAGATCTAGATCTAGCCCATCAGACTATTCCTCGCCCTTGACATACTATCCAAGTCAGCCCAATTAGAACCCCCAAACCCTGAGATTTGGGTGGAAAGATGTTCTTTCTGTCCTGGGAACGCTGATGAGGGAAATTTAAAGCTTCGCAAGCTTTGCCGCTGTCATGCGGGCAGAGCCTGGCTAAGCCTGAAGTCCACACAGAGAGAAAGAGAGCCGAGCGGTGGGATAAGAGAAAGACACAGAATTGATGACACTGTGTGAACTCCCGGATCCGGCTAAGTCTACAGCAAGTTTTGGCCTTGGCTTTTCAAGCTGTATGAGCTGATACATTACCTTTTATTCACTGCCAGCTTGATTTAGTCTCTTGGTTTGTGTATTTTTTGTGGGGGAGGAGAAGGGCCATGTATAGGGCAAGAGATTCTTCATCAAAACAAATGTGGACGGATCTTATTTCAGGTCCCTGCTCCACTGGGCACCTTCTACAGGGCCTTCCAAGCTAACAAATTCTCTCCCACGAACCCTACTTTTAAGATCATAAAAAAGGGTCCTCTAAAAAAAATAAAACCAGATGAAGCCAGAGAGGGAGAAAAACCATAAGAGACTCTTAAATCGTAGAAAACAAACTGAGGGTTGCTGGGGAGGAAGAGGGTGGAAGGATGGGGGGTAACTGGGCGATGGACATTAAGGAGGGCAGGTGAGGTCATGAGCGCCAGGTGTTAGAGAAGACTGATGAATCACAGGCCTGTGCCTCTGAAACCAGCAATACATCATATGTTAATTAATTAAATTTAAATGTTTAAAAAAGGATCCTCCAAAGTCATCCAAAGGGCTCAAATCCTCCTTCTCTTTTTATAGATCATAGAAAAAATCCAGGGCTCCTGGGGGGCTCAGTGGGTTAGGCCTCTGCCTTTGACTCAGGTCATGATCTCAGGGTCCTGGGATCGAGCCCCGCATCGGGCTCTCTGCTCAGCAGGGAGACTGCTTCCCTTCCTCTCTCTCTGCCTGCCTCTCTGCCTCCTTGTGATCTCTGTCTGTCAAATAAATAAAATCTTAAAAAAAAAAAAAAAATCTTACTGACCCTTTCTGAAGGAGAGGGCTCTTCAATGTGTGGACAGCAGACAATTCAAGAAAGCCTAATGATTCCTTCCAGGCAATTGTGAGTCACATTTGCACGGAAGAGCGGAAGCCCAAGGAGTGATCCTCCCGGGTCTGCGAGGAACTCACCTTTCAGCTGGAGGTAGCCCTGAGCCAGATTGACGTGTGCCTCTGCCAGTTTCCAATGGGAGTCGCCATAGCAAATTCTCGTCAGTGCGACGCAGCGAACCAGCTCGCGGACCGCCTGTTTATACTGCGACGGAGAGAAAATGGGCTTTAGCAGTCAGACAACGGAAAACACGGAGTCAACCTGCACTTCGATCCCGTGTGTATTTCCCGAGTGCCCCCTGAGTGCTGGACATGGTTGTAAGCACTTGGGGTCCATCAGAGAACAAAACAGGCAAAGATGTCTTTGGGGAGGAGGGGGCTGTTCATCGGGTGGGGTAAAAGAGACAATAAATGGCAGAAAGAAGTAGAATTCACGGTGTATTTCAATTTCTAAAACATTTAAGCTTGTAGTACATTTAAAAAAATATGATAAATCAAGAAGACATGGAAAAACCAGGGCAGACTTATCACCATTCCCTAGGGTTTCTAGCTCCCCGGCTGTGAACAACAACTACAGCTCAGGCACCAGTGGGCAAGTCAGTAGTGGGATTTCTAATAATGCTCACTGGTTCTCAACTCAAGTACTTTTCTTAGCAGCCTAGGACAACAGCATGGCAATGAGGCTGGCAGGACTGACGAACAGATTTCATTAAAGGAGTGAGAATTCCGTTTACATTCGGTGTCAGGACAAAGAGAACAGGGAGCTGGCCTCTCCAGGTCCGGGTCAGCTCAGAGCAGCAATACACTCCCAGCGAGGCTGGTAGTTTTACAAGATCACTCCAGAGTTCTCTGACTCTTTCCATCCAGTGGCGGAAGTCTATGTCTCCTTCCCTTTGAATCTGGGCTTTACGATGGGCTGATGAAATATGGAGAAAATGATGCGGTGCCATGTTTGGGGGCTCAGGTCTTAAGGAACTAGAGGCTTCCGTTTTCTGTTTCTATTTGGAACTTGTTATGGGCTGAATTATGTGCCCCCCAACCCCAAACGTTGGAGCCCCAAGTACATCAGAATGTATGTGAAGAGAGGTCTTTAAAAATGTAAGGTGAGGGCGCCTGGGTGGCTCAGTGGGTTAAGCCGCTGCCTTCGGCTCAGGTCATGATCTCAGGGTCCTGGGATCGAGGCCCGCATCGGAGAGCCTGCTTCCCTCTCTCTCTCTCTGCCTGCCTCTCCATCTACTTGGGATTTCTCTCTGTCAAATAAATAAATAAAATCTTTAAAAAAAAAAAATGTAAGGTGAAATGAGGCAGTTAAGGTAGAGCCCTAATTCAATAGGACTGATGTCCTTATAAGAAGAGGAAGAGACACCAGGGTGGGGCACACAGAAAGAAAGAACTGGGGACAGCGAGAGGACACCCTCTGCAAGCTAAGCCTCCAAATGACATCAACCTTGCCAACACTTAGATTTTGGACTTGCAGCCTCTGGAACTCTGAGGAAATAAACTTCTGTTGGTGAAGGTACCCAGTCTGAGGTATTTGGTTATGGCATAATAACCTAACCACTACGCCACGAGGAAGCCTAAGTGGTCCCACGGAGAGGCGCAGGTAGAAAGGCACCAATGGCTGATGCCAATTAGAAAACCAGAGGAGTGAGCCGTCTTGGCAATGGGTTCTCTCTTGGCCGGTAGAGCCCAGCTAATGCCGAGAGTTAAGGGAATGGCTTCCATGGAGAGACGGCAAATGAGTAGTGTATGAGAAAGAAAGAAATGATGCAAACTGTGGGGAGTCTAGACAGATAGTCCACCCGAAAGAGAGAGGACCTGATCTGATAATGAGTCTATCCCAACTGCAGATTGCTAAGAAGGGGGCTACATAGCTTGAAAGTTAACCGCCGCCCCCTGCCCCCATCATAGCCTTGGTCCTCGTTACCTGCAACTGGGACAGGGTACAAAAGAGCAGCCTGTCCTCCCCCCACCTTCTTACTTGCTAGAACGCAAAGTGCAAATGTCCCTTTGGCTTTCTGATCTTTATTCTGCCAGTGCCAGTGGTTTCATCCAACAGGCATGGGGAGGAGGTAGAGAGGAGAGAAGTACAAGTAGGCAGGCAGTTTCACAACTGGGATGAGCCTTGGAAACAATCTAATCTGATGCCCTTTATTTTAACTTCTTTTTTTTTTTTAAAGATTTTATTTATTTATTTGACAGACAGAGATCACAAGTAGGCAGAGAGACAGGCAGAAAGAGAGGAAGGGAGGCAGGTTCGCTGCTGACCAGAGAGCCCGATGCGGGGCTCAATCCCAGGACCCTGGGATCATAACCTGAGCCGAAGGCAGAGGCTTTAGCCCACTGAGCCACCCAAGCGCCCCACTTTCTTAAATTTCTTAACATTAAAATATGCAGCTCTGATGATCAGTAGGTCTGGCCACATATATATTTAAAAATGAGTATTTAATACCCAGATGTTGGTGTCTAAGCACTCTTCTTTGCTAAGAGGAAACAGGAGTCCCTGAATCCACAGTTGGAGCAAGGGAAGTGCCAGATGAATGTGAAAAAAATAGGAAAGAATGGGGCATCTGAGTAGCACAGTGGGTTACTCTACCTTCAGCTCAGATCATGATCCCAGAGTCCTAGGATTGAGCCCCACATCGGGCTCTCAGCTCAGCAGGGAGCCTGCTTCCCCTCTCTCTCTCTGCCTACCTGTGATCTCTGTCTGTCAAATAAATAAATACATAAATAAAATTTTTTAAAAAAGGAAAGATTAATGGGGATGTACCAAGGACATGGAGGGAGCCAGCATGAAGGGGCCAATACTGGCAAATACGGGACAGTTTAAGTTTTGGAGACGATAATGAATTGCAACATATTCGAAACACAATTTCCTGAGCCCATACATGACATAAATGAGGGAATAACAAAGTGCAAAGGAGGAAAATCTCTTCCTTATAATAATGCCAACATTTATTATTATTATTTATTTATTATTTATTATTATTCTGCATTTATGCAGAAAGAATGCTTAAGTCAGGGAATCACCATTTGACAAACATCACAGTAATAACTGATTGAGGCAAGACTCATTAATGGAAGCTAAAACTAGGGAGTGAAGTTTTAATGAGGAATGGGATAGATAACAGGGTCTTGATGAATCTTCCCACAAGACACGGATTCATTACAAAGGGGAGAATAGTAATTCCATAGAGAAGCCACCTGCCAGACAGCATCTAGCCAAGTGATCAAAGTTAGTGTCAGAGTAAGGAGACAAGAGAATACTATGCCTCCCGCTATGATGCACTAAGGCCCCTAGGTCGTGTCTATGGGACTCTGGCCACAAATGAATAACCTGCATCTATTCAGGAGGAAACACATGACCAAAGCGATTTGAGAGATATTATATAAAAGAATTGGAGTCACTTGTTAGGGACTGAATATTTGTGTCCCCCCCACCCCGGCCAAATTCAGGTTCAACATATGCCCCCAAGGTGGCATTTGGAGATAGGGCCTCTAAGGAAGTAATTAAGGATAAATGAGGTCATAAATGTGGCGCCATGATCCAACAGGATTAGTGTCCTTATAAAAACAGACACCTTTCTCTTATCCTCCCCTCCCCCCGCAGAGAGGCCACATGACCAGCAGGCAAGAAGGCACCCATCTACAACCCAAGGGCAGAGCTCCCACCAGATACCAATCCTGCCGGCACCCTGATCTTGAACTTCTAGTCTCCCAAACTGTGATAAATACATGTCTGTTAAGTCACCCAGTCTAGCCAGAGCAGATGAATGCAGTACTTTTCCCAAAAATATCAAGATCATTAAAGACAAAGACAGGCTAAAGAACCATTTTAGTAGATCAATGAAGGCTAAAAAGACTTGACAACTGTATCCCACATGAATTTATGGGGCAGAGCATGGATCTGTCTGATTTCTTTTTCCTGCCAAAGACATGACTGAGATACTTCGAGAAATATGGATAAGGTTTGTAGATTACATGAAAATATCGTACCAATATTAGTTTCCTAACTTTAATTGTCGGACGGTGGTTACCTGGAGAGTATCCTCTAACGTATTCAGGGGGTAAAAGACAGTAATATCTGTAATTTACTCTCAGACAGTCAGGAAAATAATGATATGCACACAGAGAAATAAAGCAAATGTTAACTGGTGAATCTTGGGGACTTTCCTGTGTAAATCTGAAAATATTTTTAAAAAGTAGAATAAAAATGGGTATTTTAAAAAGCCAATTACATCATGATAATACTTTCCTGCAAACACTTTTAAGACCTCCCAGGACACTCAGCCAGAGACCTGCAAGGTCCTAAGTGAAAACTCTCTCTCTACACCTGTTTCACATCAGACCGCAGTCCCCTCTTTCACTGCAAACACGTCACACTCATGCCCACCTCAGAGACTTCACATGTGCTGTTCCCTCTCCCTGGAACTCTTTTCCCTTAACTCCTCCATGCTGACTCCCTTCCTAAGGTCTCAGCTCATACCTTCCCTCTTCACAGACAGGCCCCTCCTCCTTCCTTAATGTCACGACTTCTGTCTTGCTCGTGTATTTACAATGCTGACTGCAACTGCTTAATTAAGGCTTTTTTTTTTTTTTAAGATTTTATTTATTTATTTGACAGACGGAGATCACAAGTAGCAGAGAAGCAGGCAGAGAGAGGGTGAGGTGGGGGAAGCAGGCTCCCCGCTGAGCAGAGAGCCTGATGCCAGGCTGGATCCCAGGACTCTGGGATCATGACCTGAGCCGAAGGCAGAGGCTTTAACCCACTGAGCCACCCAGGCGCCCCTAATTAAGGCTTCTTAATTAAGTCTTAAGAATTAAGGCTTAATTCTCTTGCAGATCTCTTGCAGATCTGGCAGAGAAAGGCTGCCAGCCTACTGTGTACTTCGCACAGAGCCTGGCACATAGTGGATACTGAACAAATATGGGTTGGAAAATGATTAAGTCCATGTTCAAAACCAAATTCATGTCTCCTCTCCATAATCCTGCTCTTCATCCTGTAGTCATCACAATTAGGCAAACACACTGGCAAGCCTCCCACCACCAAGCAGACTCAGAGCTAAGTCATGAACTGGATATACCCCCTACCCCAATGATTGGTTCTTGCCTCGACAACCCCTTCATCGCCTCCGTGATTCACAAATCCAAATTCCTGTTGTATCTCAGCATCACAGCTGCCTCTGTTGTAGTTCAGGCTCTTAAAATTCCTTGCTGGGGTTGTTATTTTTAAAGACTTATTTATTTATTTGAGTGGGGAGGAGCAGCAGGAGAGAGAGAGACTCTCCAGCCGACTCCTGGCTGAGCAAGGAGCTAGAAGGGCGGGGCTCCATCCTGGGACCCGGAGCCAAAATCAAGAGCCACACGCTCAACCCCACACAGGACCCGCCACGTAAGTGGTCGTAGAGAAATGCATACTGAATGAGCGAGTGAATGAGCAAAACTCTGAGGACAGAATGGGAACGACGTATGTGGAAAACAAGAAGATCAAGAAAGTAAGAATTGTTAAGCTCTGTACAAGTTCCACCTTTGTGTTCTGGTGCAGTGCCTAAACCCGGCACTAGGGGGAGCTCAGGAACTATGTACGCGCCGGTGGAAAGAGACTCCAGGAGGTCAAACCTACAACCAGTTGGTCTAGTATACACTCGCTGAAGGTCAGGGTAAACCTGTTTGCTCATTTGTCATTCATTCAGCAAGTATAATGCTGACTGTGCCAAGCCCTGTGCCTGGAGCCTGGAGGGCTACACCCGCTCGTTACTCCATATACTCTCTTGTACCAAACTCCTGAAGCTAAAAATGTAACCTAAACTCTCATCAGTTACCTGAGTGCATGCATAGAAAAGGAAGGGTCCTTACTTCGTGACAGCTAGAATAGGACTTCGCTTTCTCTTCACAATGGTGGAGTTTCTCTCGAGGAGGTTGGAATAGCGCTGTCTGAGGCAGCTTGTTTTGGATCTTCTTTCCAGGCGTTATGCTGACAGCAGCAACAATTTCGTCTAGGTGATTAGATATGAGCGTTTCCTTTGATTCTTGCATATTTTTATATACATTGTCCTCTAAATAAGAAAATAAGGATGTTAAGTGGTAATTTCCATACTTACTTAGACAAATATGCATTTTTCGAAACTGATGCTAAATCTAGGAAAATTCCAACACTCTACCCATGAGTTCTTTGAAATTAGTAGTACTCCATCCAAAAAGATCCTGATAAGTAGTACTAACTTCTTAGCAAAACTATCAGGCTGATTTCCAATTTTAACTAAACCAAACATTCCTTGTTCATTAAAATATACATATTTATACATGTATTTTATATATGTATATATAGGAGAAATCAAGCAAGCCCAAACAACTCTCAAAGAACCCAGATTATATCCCCTGAAACCCAACTGAGTTTGAAGCAGTGAAACAATGACTTTAATAAGGAATAGCTAATTAATAATAAGTTATTATTATTTAATAACTTTCACTTCTAGTCAAGATGGGGCAATAGGGACAAGATTCATTCTCTTGCCTGAAATAGCCAACGAACCAACACACACACACACACACACACACACACACACACACACACAGACAAAGACATTATGGAACAATGGTTTTCAAGAGATAGGATATCAGATGTGATTATGGAAAAAAGAAACAAAGTGAGACCCATGATTACCCCAGCTTATTGCTTTGAGAAAGTTTCTAGGACATACAAGGAGCAGAAACACAGAAGTAACCACGAGACTCTCTGAGTTGAGAAACTAGAGCTGAGGACATGGGGAGAATAGGTAGCTAGAGTTCATAGGATAGATTACTGGAAAGGCTAGAGATGCACTGAGAGAGGATCCTGTGATTAGCAGAGGGATCCTTACAACATGGAGAGAAAATACTGATCGGCATGTGTATAAGAAAAATATTTGAGTCTGGGAAAAGAATCCTTCTAGTAATATTGAAAGGAACAGTGTCTGGCATTCATACAGGGCCGGCAATGCCTGTTCCCACCAAACAGACTGGAAAACTCATAATTCATAATGCATTGGGTAAAGCACTCAGAGAGGTTTTGTTTCCGTAGTGTGAAATTACTATCCCTAGACTGAGCACTGCTTAGACTCACCTAACAAAGCATAACAATAAGACTTAGAAGGATCAGCCTATTTCTAAATAACTTAACTGCCCCAGAAGACAAAACTCAAGGATGTATAGGACACACAAATAGCTAGCATGCAACAAGGTAAAATTCACAAAATTTGACATCTAATCAAAGATTACTAGGCATGCAAAGGGATAGGCAAACCTGGGCCATAATGAGAACAATAATGAATCACTCAAAACCCAGAATTGACACAGATGTTAAATTAGTAGAAAAGAGTATTAAAGTAGTTATTATGACTGTATTCCATATGTTTAAACAGTTAAGTGGAGACACAGAAAATATTTTAAAAGGCTGAAATTCAACTTCTAGATATGAAAATTACGAGATGAAAAATAGACTAGATGGGATTAATGACAGATTAGATATTACAGAAGAAAAAATGACTGAACTTGTAGATTTAGCAATAGAAACGATCTAAAAAATTATAAGCTATGAAACAACTTCAAATTGCCTAATATATATAATTTCAGTCTCTATGGGAAAGCAGACTGTAGCAGGGACAGAAAAAATATTTGAAGAAATAACAGCCCCCAAATTTCCAGACTTTTTAGGAAAAGCAAGAATCTGGAGACCCAAGAAGCTCAATGAGCATTACACACAAGAAACAGAGAAAACTACACCAAAACACAGCATAACCAAATTCCTTAAAACCAAGGTAAAGAGAAAAATCTTAAACATAGAAGGAAAACGTATTAGTATGAAAAAATAAATATATGGATGACAGCAGATTTCTTGGGGGACAAAAAGCACATGAGAAGGGAGTAAAACAACATACTTACAGTATGGAAAGAAAAAAAGTTGTCAAGCTAAAATCTGCACCAGTGAATAGAGATCTTTCAAAACCAAAACCTGAAAGAATTAATCATCAGCAGATTTGCACTCCAATGTTCTCCAAGAACTATTAAAGGAAGTCTTTCAGAAGGAAGGAACATGGTAGCAAATGGAAATCTAGATCTACACAAAGGAATGAAGACAATGGGAATGATACTTACATGGGCAAATATGTAAGACTATTTTCATATTACTTAAATCTCTTTAAAAGATAATCAACTTTTTTTAAGATAAATTTTTTCCCTCTTTATTTTTTTTTAATTTTTTTATTTTTTATAAACATATATTTTTATCCCCAGGGGTACAGGTCTGTGAATCACCAGGTTTACACACTTCACAGCACTCACCAAAGCACACACCCTCCCCAATGTCCATAACCCCTAATCAACTTTTTTTAACAAAAAATAATGTACTGTGGGACTTGTAACATATGTATAAGTGAAATGTATAACAGTAGCATAAAGGCTAGGAAGGAAGGAATGGAATTATCAAATTCTTACACTCTATGTGGAGTGGTATAATATTAATTGAAGGTAGACCTAGTCAAAGTTGTATAGTATAAGCCCCAAGTAACCAATAAAATAACCAAATAAAGAATTTTAGGTAATAAGCCAGCAAAGGAGATAAAAGGACTCATAAAAACAATCCAGTAGAAACTAGAAAAAAGTAGGGAAAGAGAAAAAAGAACATATGGGACAAATAGAAAATAAATAGCAAGATGACAGGCTTAACTCTAACTATATCAGCAATCACATTAAATGTAAATGGTCTAAACACCCCACAATAGGAGATAGATATCGACAGACTGGATAAAAATGTAAAACCCAACTGTATGTTGTCTATAAGAAATTCATTTCAAATAGAGAAAGACAATTAGATTAAAGGTTAAATGATGGAAAATTATATACTAAAATTAGTCAAAAACAAAGTTGGATTGTCTCTATTAATATCAAAGTAAATTGTACAGCCAAGAATATTATCAGAAAAAAAGGTCATTTTATAGTTATAAAAGGTCAATCAGTCATGAAGACATAATCATTCTAAGCATTTATAAACTTAATAACAGTTTTGAAATAGGACACCCCAAACTGATGGAATTGCAAGGAGAAATAGACAAATCCTCAATTACAGTCTGAGATTTAAATACCTTGCTTTTAATAATTGGCACACCAAATATGCAGAAAGTCAGTTAAGGAGACATAAGACATGAACTACATCATCAACCAACTTGATTTGACATTTACTAGAACACTCTACTCAAGGAGAGTAGAATAACACTCTTTTCAAGTGCACATAGACATTAACTAAGACAGGTTATCTTCTGGGTCATAAAAAAAGTTTCAGTAAATTTATGAGGATTTAAGACACACAAAATATATTGTATGACTACAATGGGATTAAATTTTAGGTCAATAACAGAAAGATACCTGGAAAATGCTCAAGTATTTGGAAACTAAACAACATGCTTCTTAAAAAAAAAAAAAAAAATCCAACAATGGTTTAAAGAAGAAATCAAAAAAGAAATTTGAAAGTAGTTTTAACTGAATGAATATAAACACAACACATAAGAATTTGGGAATGTCACTAAAGCAATCCTTATGGAGGAATTTTTACATTAAAGGCATATATAAGAAAAGTAGAAAGTTCTCAAATCATGACCTTAGCTTTTACCTTCGGCAACTAGAAAAAAAAAAGAGCAAAGTAAGTTCAAGGTAAACAGAAGGAAAGCATAAAGTAAATAATAAAGCTCGTCTCACAAATCCATGAAATAAACATAGAAAAAACAAGACAGAAAAAGCAATGAAACCAAAATTTGGTTCTTTGAGACCAATCACATTGATTAAATATCTACCTGGACTAATCAGAAAAGAAGGAGCGAAGACACAAATCACCAATATCAGGAATGAGAGCGATGGCACCACTATAGAGCCTATAAATATTGTATGTTTAATACAGGAATGTTATGAAAATTTTATGCCAATACATTTGACAACTTAGATGAATGGACAAATTCTTTTAAAGATACAAAATACTAAAGCTCACTCAAGAAGAAACAGATACCTGAATAGCACTATATTTATTAAAGAAACTGAATTTGTATTTTTAAAACCTTCCCTCCAAAAAAAGAAAAAGAAAAAAGAAAAACAACTCCAGGCCTAAAGGGCTTCACTAGTGAATTCTACCAGATATTTAAGGAAGACATAATACCAGTTTCATACAATCCAGAAAATTGAAAAAGAGAATATTTCCTAACTCATTCTATGAGACCCTAATTCCAAAACAAGAAGAAATAAGAAAAGAAAATTGCAGATCAATATTCCTCAGGAATGTAGATGCAAAAATTAAAAGAAAATTTAGCAAATTAAACCTAGTAATATGTGAAAGAGAAAATCATCATGACCAAGTAGAGTATATCTCAGGAATGCAAAACTGGTTTAACACTCACAAAGCAGTCAATATAATTCATGATATCAGTAACCTACAAAAGAAAAACTGCATGATCATTTTGATGAACATCCCAAAAGAACTTGACAAACATCTATTATCCATTTCTAATTAAAAAAAAAAAAATCTTAGCTAAGTAGGAATAAAATTGTACTGTCTCAACCTGATAAAGGGTATCCATCTAAGAAAATCCTACAGTTTTTGGTGAAGACAGAATGCTCTCTCCCTAAGATCAGAAACAAAACAAGGAGGCTCACTCTCAATATTTTGATTTAACATGGTACTAAAGGTGCCTGCTAGTGCAATCAATCAAGAAAAACAAATAAAAGGGAACCAAATCGGAAAGAAGAGGTAAAACTGCCTTTACGCAAGACAGTTTATCTATGTAGAAAATCTGATGGAATACGCAGGAAAAAATCTCCTAGAATAAATACGTTTAACAAGGTTGTAGGATACAAAAACACTATATCAAAATTGCATTTACATATTTTAGCAGTGGATAATCAAATAAAATAAGATGCTGTGAACAATAGCGTCAAAAATATGAAGAGGGCTGTGAATTGTGTAAGACTGATGAATCACACACCTGTACCCCTGCAACAAATAATACGTTATATGTTAATTTAAAAAATGAAATAGATATAAATCTTCCAAAAAAGGGAATGGGACTTGTACAATTAAAACTACAAAATATAGCTGAGAGATATTAAAGGAGACTTAAACATATACTATGTAACATGGGTTGGAAAACCCAATATTGTTAAGATGTCAATTTTCCCCAAATTATTGATAGATAGACTTAAAGCTATTCAGATCTAAGTCCCTGAATGTTTTGTTCTTGTTTTTTTTTTTTTTAAGATTTTATTTATTTATTTATTTAGTCAGAGACAGAGAGGTAGAAAGAGCACAAGCTGGCAAAGTAGCAGGCAGAGGCAGAGAGAGAAGCAGGCTCCCCACTGAGCAAGGAGCCTGAAGTGGAACTCAATCCCGGGACCCTGGGATCATGACCCAAGCCAAAGGGAGCGGCTTAACCAATTGAGCCACCCAGGCATCCCATAAGGGTTTTTGCTTTATAGAAATTGGCAAACTTTTTCTAAAGTTCATATGAAAATGCAAAGGACTTGAGGCACCCAAAATGACTTTGTAAAGGAAGAATACAGTTAAAGGATGAACACGACTTTTCATCAAGATCCATCATAAGATGAGGCTATCAAGAAAGACAGTTTGGTATTGCCGTCAAGATAGACAAACAGATCAATGAAACAGAATGGAGAGTTGAGAAATGACCTCAGCATATATAAACAACCGATCACTAACAAAATTGCTAAGGCAATTCAGGGAAGAACAGTCTGTTCAACAGATGTTGTTAGAACAACTAAATATTGGAAAGAACCCAGATGTCCATGGACAGATGAATGGATAAATGTCGTATCTATATACAATGGAATATTACCCAGCCATTAAAAACTTGAAATCTTGCCATTTGCAACAATGTGGATAGAACCAGGGGGTATTATGCTAAGTGAAATAAGTCAATGTGAGAAAAACAATTATTATATGATCTCACTCATATGTGGAATATAAGAAACAAAACAGAAGATCATAGGAGAAGGGAAGGAAAAATAAAAGACGACGAAACCAGAGAGGGAGACAAACAATAAGAGACTTTTAATGATAGGAAACAAACTGAGGGTAGCTGGAGGGGAGGAAGGTGGGGATAACTGGGTAATGGGCATGAAGGAGGGCACTTGATGGAATGAGCACTGGGTTATATGCAGCTGATGAATCACTAAACTCTACCTCTGAAATTACAAAAAAAAAAAAAAAAGAACAACTGGATATTTATGTATAAAAATAAAACAAACAAAAATCTTTGATCCTTACCTCACACCATACACAAGAATGAACTCAAAATGGAACATAGATCTCTATATGAAAATCTCTGTGACCCTGGATTAAGTCAAGATTTCCTAAATATGATACAAAAGAATCATAAAAAAGAACAAAGGGACAAATAGGACTTCATCAAAATTGAAAACTTTGTTTTTCAAAAGAAACTGTTAAGAGAATGAAAAGACAAGCCACAGGCTCCAAGAAAGTATTTGCAAACTATGTAGCTAATAAAGGACTTGTACCTTGAATCCGTAAAGGACTCTCAAAACTTAAATATGAGAAAACAAACAGCTCACTACAAACACAGGCAAAATATTTTAACACATCATCAAAGAAAATATATCAATGACAAATAGGCACATGAAAAGAATGCTCAACATCATTAGTCATTAGGGAAATACAAGGGAAAGCCACAATGAGATATTACTTGCACCAATCAGAATGGCTAAGATTGGAAAGACTGATGATACTTACGTAGGTGGAACGTTAACTCGCACACACTATCGGTGGGAATGCAAAATGCTACAATCACTTTGGAAAAAAACACCTGGCAGTCTCTTTTTTGTAAAGATTTTATTTTTTTTAAAGTAATCTCTACACCCAATGTGGGTTCTCAACTTACAACCCCAAGATCAAGAGTCTCATGTCCTAGTGACAAGCCAGTCAGGCGCCCCAACGTGGCAGTTTCTTAATAAGCTAAACATTCCCCTCGCCCATGATTCATTTAACTCCTAGATGTTAACATGAGAAATGAAACAATATGTTCATGGAAGAACTTATGCACAAATATTCATAGGAGTTTTATTTTTTATAGCCAAACACCAGAAACAACTCAAATGTCCATCCGTTGGTAAATGGATAAGCAAACTGTGGTATAGTTATATATTGCAATAATACTCAGCAATAAAAAGAAACAGATATGTTATAACATGAATTGGTTCAGTTACAAGAAGCCAGAAGGAAGAGACTGCATACTATGTGGCTCCCTTCATATGAAATTCCAGAAAATGCAAACCAACGCATAATGACCAAAAGCAGATCAGTGGTTGTCTTGGACTGGGCTGGTGGTGAGGGGGATTGAGGAGAAGATACAGGGAGGAGGAGGATGTAGAGATCTCAAAGAATCATTTGAAAATGAAGAAACATTTTGGGGCAATAGTGATGTTATTATCTTGATTGTGGTGGTAGTTTCATGGCTTTATACATAAGCGAAGATTTATCAGATTGTACACTCTTGTATATAAATAAAGCTGTTTCCAAATGTGTGTGTGTATCTATAGATAGAGATATAGGTATATATAGATCGATATAGATCTATATCAATCTATACAGATATAGATATATTTATATAGATCGATATGGACCTATATCGATCTATCTATCTAATCAGGCTTTCAGATATCCTTCCCCATTTGTCTCTCTCCCCATGTAGATCCTTCAAACTCCAGTTCTATTATTTACTACAGATAAGGTATCTCAAATTTCACCCTACTGTCATTCATTCATTAAATATTTATTGAATTCCTACTATGAGCAGTGCACTACGTGGAAAACAGTAACTCCAAGAAATGTAAAATCTAGCAGGAAAAAAAAAGATCCTGTACACAACTACCATGTTACTGATACTGGGTGGTAAGAAAGGCTGGAAGAGTGGAAAGTGGTAAGACTTCAGAAATAAGAACCATTACTGTTATGGGAAATCAGGTTGCTTGGTTGAAAAGCTTTTGAGAACAAGGACAGAGAGGAGAAAGCACCCCAAGTAGAGTGAATAATTAGCAAAGGCAGAAGAGCAAGGTGAAATGGGGCTCTAGCTAGCTGTGGGTGGTTGGTTTGTATCTGGGGTTGGGGACATGGATACAGAACAGCATGTTCCAAACCAACCCCTCTAGTACACAAGACCCACAAGACATTAATGCACCATCTACAAGAGAGGGTTATTGACAAAGATGATCAACTAAGTTGGTAAACACAAACACTGGTTCCACAAAAGGAGGGTTCTACCATAAACATGGACAAGTTTTATTACCTCAAGTCTTCTCAAAGGCTTTAATGTCATATAATTCCTTGTGAATATACCTCAGAGGGATTATAGTACACAACATTGCCCCTAACTTTTTGGACCACAAAATCCTCTTTTCTGAAATACTCCTTAAATCTTATGCAACTGGTACTTTTTTTTTTTTTTTTAAGATTTTATTTATTTATTTGACAGAGAGAGAGAGATCACAAGTAGGCAGAGAGGCAGGCAGAGAGAGAGAGGGAAGTAGACTCCCTGCTGAGCAGAGAGCCCGATGCGGGGCTCCATCCCAGGACCCTGAGATCATGACCTGAGTCGAAGGCACAGGCTTTATTAACCCACTGAGCCACCCAGGCGCCCTACTTTTTTTTTTTTTTTAAAGATTTTATTTATTTATTTGACAGAGAGAGAGAGATCATAAATAGGCAGAGAGGCAGGCAGAGAGAGAGAGAGGGAAGCAGGCTCCCTGCTGAGCAGAAAGCCTGATGTGGGGCTCGATCCCAGGACCCTGAGATCATGACCTGAGCAGAAAGCAGAGGCTTTAACCCGCTGAGCCACCCAGGCGCCCCGCAACTGGTGCTTTTTGAGCCCAGTTTGGGAAGCAAGGAGATAGAGGAGACCTGGAAGGCTGGAGCCAGGTTTAGAAGACGTCGATTTTAGGCTAAGAGTTTGATTGACTTTATTTGGCAGATAGTGATGAGCCCCTGAAGGTTTTTTCAAGAAAGAGAAATGAAAATGCTGAGACTGATCTGTTAATTGATAGCCGAATGTAATGGGAACCACAGGAAGCAAAGTGGCCACTGATTTTCAAACTTTAGATGGTCTCCTACCATCTTGATAACTGTTAGCGTATCTGTATTGTGCCTACAATATTAACTTTTTCCTTAAGACTAACTTTTTAAAAACCTAAATATTACTTCGGCTTTACCCTAATAAATAATCAGTGATATTATGGGTTTGATGTCGTATTTTCTCGGATACACATTAAAATAAAAACACAAGATTGCTTCTCAGCCTTTTGGCTAAGATCAAGTGTAAAATAAAAACATAAGTATTAATATTTTAAAAGTTGGTCTGTGTTCCACCTAATATCACATTACGCATCATCAATTGTAAACACTGCATAATCTTGGGAAATTCTAAATTTGAGCAATGTCTGACAACCATTTTTAACCATGACCTACCATCTAAAAAGATTTCATCAGGTTTTACTTTCTATAGTTTATATTCTGACAAAGTAGGCATTTTCTCTAAAAGTAAGATTAGAATATTCTATATCCTTCTTAAAACTTCTCCCTAGAAATTCTGGTACCCTCTTCAGTAAGTGGGTATGGTTCTGTAGCCAACTCTTACCACCAGTCAAACGAATCACTGAATATTGCACAGAATGAATTCAGGGGCACAGTGGAAGTGAGAAGGGAACTGAAGGGAAGGATAAGAAGAATTACTGAAAGAAATAATTATGACAGCTTGAGAACTGCTTCGATGTAAAAATTAAAGAAGGGAGGAAGTCAAGACTGACTCTGACATTTTCATCCAGGAACTCTAGATAGGCTTTGGCACACTGTGGCATGGGCCAAGTGCTGTCCACTGTTTGTTTTTATAAATAAAGCTTTATTAGAACACAACACAATAATTTATATATTATCTACAGCCACTTTTGTACTACAACAGGTGAGGTGAGTATCTGTGACAGAAACCTTATCGTTCTCAAAGCCTAAAGAAACACATACTGTCTCGCCCTTTACAGAAAAAGTTTACTCATCCCTAAAACACTGTGATGCCATGGACAGAAGTAGTCAGTAAAGGAAAATGGTCATTTTGATAAGATAATCAATTTGCTTTCAGCCAGATTGAATTTGAGGCTGTGGGAGAAAATTTATATAAGAATCTCCAACTTAGAAGTTAGAAATATGCTGGGTCACCTGGTTGGCTCAGTCAGTAGAGTATGTGACACTTGATCTCAGGGTCATGAGTTCAAGCCCCATGTTGGGTGTAGAACCTACTTAAAAAATTTAAAAAACAAAAAAGAAGTTAAGAATATACCACTAGTTCTGAGTGACATCTTTTTAAAGGTCACATTTTTTCCTTTCCTTTTTAAAAAGATTAGTGACTTACTCCATGTCTACATACAAATGGGATTTGAGATGGCTAGAGGTGAGTGTTGAAGAGGTTAGACTGGACATAGTTATCAAGGTAAAGTGTGGCCACTCCTTAATAATCCAAAAGAGAGCTTTATAGTTTCACCAAGAAGGAAGAAAGTGGGAGCTTTTCTCTCCTTCATGAAATAACAGAGACTGAAAACATGAGAGAGGAAAGAAACTAGCTGAAGGCCAGTGTGTGAGAAAGCAAAACTCAGTCCATCAGTCCCAGCAAAACTCATTCCTGGGTAGCCCTTCAAAAACATGAAAGACCAAGCCATAGGTTCAACGTCTAAGCTTTGCTGAAACCCCGCTGTACAGAGACTCCATGCTATCTTGGATGCCAAGATAATGGCTGGCTTTTTTTCTAACAAGCTCTTGACTTAAGCCTTTTCATCTGTTCATCCCACTGGTTGATGATTTGATCATTTCAGTAAGTGGTGTGGTCTACAAAAAGAGCAGGAGATTGGGAGGGGGAATCCAAGATTCAAGTCTGTGTGCTGGTCCAGCTACTCATGTGATTTGGGCAATACCAAAAATACCATCGCAACTGATGATTATGTAACACTTTATGCTTTCCCATATTTTATCTTCTGTGGCCCTTACCACAGCCATGGGAGATACGGAGGAAGTTATGATTATCCCTATTTTATAACTGAGGACAATGAAGCTGACAGAAACCAAGTGACTTGTCCAATGACACACAGGCAGAATCAGGACCCGGGTCTTCTAATAATTTGGTGGTTTCCCACCACATCGTCCCGACTTTCACTGACCCATCTTTAGCACTGGGAAGCAAATACTCTTGCTTTGGAAACCTAAGCCTGCATTTAAAAAACTAATCATATGCTTTTATAACCAGGAAAAGTAACACCTTTGACAGATTTAACCACACTTTATCTTCTACTTAGGGGAGGCAGAGAGGAAATTTTAGAAGCTACGTAAGTAATACGTTCTGTAATATTTGCTATTCTGGGCCTTGAACCTAGTGCTAAACTTTGAAATTGAGCTGATTTTTCTTTCTTTTTTGGCTTAAGTCTAAAAAGTGGTTTTTCTCACATTGCCTCTAATATTAAATCCTTAAAGCAACAGTTATAATTCAAGTACTCACAGGCTGGTTCTACTTTGCACATACTTTTTTTGTCTTTAATTTTCAGCCAGAGAGTGAAAGTGAAAAAAAAAAAAATTAAACCATTATTTTAAAATTAGAAGTTTTCACATACATGTTAAGATCTAGCTTTTGGGATTTCTGGCTTCCTAGGAAAACTCAGAACACCTTCCACACTGGGCCTATGTCATCTCAGGCAACATCAGCGAGAGGGGAATGGCAAGAACCTTAGCAGCAAGGTGTCAGCTGCTATCACTCCCTATAGCTCCGGGACAGGGAGGCAACAAAGTTGCCACCTGTCCTTGCTCCTGTGTTGCCTTTTTCTTATTTTAAGGATCCACGCCTCTCCTTTCAAAGTGAGAGGCTGACATAAAGGGATGTGGTTTTCCCAGCCCATGCCCCTTGGCACTCATTTCCTAAATTTAATCTAACCTAAATTACCATCACTTTTATAGGATTATCAGATATACCAGTCTTTTATAACCAATAAGAATAGAACAACACACTGTTATTACACAAAGATTCGCCATAAACTGTAACATGCATTCCAATTTCAGAGATGTTTAAACACCAAAAGGTGCATCTCTGAGCTGATTAAATGAATCACGTTCCCCTGCCTGGCTTCTGGAAATGTTTGAACCCATGACCTTGCTTTTAAATATGTGTCACTTTCAATGTGTATTGGATCTTATAATAACATGTTAGCACAGACATAGTCTTCCTTCCACTTACTTGGAGCTACATGTTTATCATCAGCTACTTTTCTTTTCTTTGTAATAGCCATAGCTGGGGGTTAAATTTTCATTAGAAATCAGCCCAGGCCCCACACAGTACCCTCTCCCCGCCAGCCTTGGGGAAAGCTTCCCAGGCCTCTCTATCAGTGCCCACAACTGTCAGTCAGACATATCCAATCAACTGATGAATTCTGCCAGACCTGTCCAATGGAGTGCTGAAGCACATGATCAATCTCAGATCAAAATAGGAGGAACAAATCTGAAGTGGGGTCTCAGTCTTCCGTCTCCAAGAGGTGATGTTCAAAAATTTAATAACTGGTATAGGAGGAGGACCAACCAGTCTATCTAGATGGCAACTATGCTGGATCTAGGATCAGAAGTTCCCCTGCTGTTACAGATGTTAACCATTAGGTGCTGACTTGTTGGGGGATGTAGGGAAGCTTGAGGGAGGGGCAGGACCCCCAGGTCAGTGGCTCCTGGGAAATAACAACCATTATGACTGTATGAGAGTGTACTTGTTAAAAAGCAACTTTGCCCATAGGTAAGCTGAGGCATCAAAAAGCCATGAGATGGAAAAACATCCTAGAAGGATACAAAATACCAAAACCGAATTAAAAGTAAATAAAAATATTTACTATAACAAGTAAATAGTTTAATATAAAATATTTACATGAAGCTAAGCCCAGGCCAAGATGGCTTCAGTGGTAAATCCTACTAAACCTTTAAAGAAGAAATATGAATCTTTTACAAATTCTATCTAAAAATAGAGGAGGGAGTCCCTTTCAACTCATTCTGAGAGGCCAGTATGATCTTGACAGCAAAGCTGGACAAAGACGTAATAAAACAATAAACCAATATCCTTAAGATTATAAACACAAAAAGTCCGCTACAAAATATTAGAAAACCAAATCTAGCAACATAACAAAGGGATTATACATTATGGCCAAGGGGGATTTATCCCATGAATGTAAAGTCAGTTTAACATCTGAAATCATTAATGCAATACACTATATTACTAGAAGAGAGGGCAAAATTGCATAATCATTTTAATAAATGCAGAAAAAACATTTGGCAAAATCCAAAACCTACTTATGAAAAAACTTCCTTAACCTGATAAAGGGCTAATAAAAACTTCTTAAAAACCTCATGCTGACATCACACTTAATGGTGAATATTTGAGTGCTTCTCTTTTAAGACTGGAAACAAGGCAAGGATGTTTGCCGTCTCTACTTGTATTTAAGACTGTAATGGATATTCTGATCACTGCACTAAAGCAAGATAAAGAAATAAAAGGCATGCAGATTAGAAAGGAAGAAATAAAATATTATTACTGGGTGGCATGATCCTATATGTAGAAAATTTTAAGGAAGACACCATACATGCACACACACACACACACACACACACACCCCAAAACAAAATGAAAACAACAGCAAAATCCTACTAAAACTGTTAAACAATTTCATTAAGGTTGCAGGATACAAAATAAACAAAAACTGAATATCTATCAATCTGAAAATGAAATGAAAATATTTCCATTCACAGTTGCATCAGAAAGTATAAAATACTTAGGAATATATTTCACAAAAGAAGTACAAAACTTTTACACTGAAAACTATATAACATTGTTGAAAGAAATCAAAGGAGACCTGAATAAATGAGACACATTATCTTCATGGATTAGAAGCCTTAATATTATTAAGATTGCAATACCCCCTAAGTTGATCTATAGATTTTATATAACCCCTATCAAAATCCCAGCTGCCTTTTTTTTTTTTTTTTCAGAATTTCACCTTAAATTTATACGGAAATCTAAAGGACCTAGAATAGTTAAAACAATCTTGAAAAAGAACAAAGCTGGAGGACTCACACTCCCCATTTTCAAAACTTACTACAAAGCTACAGTAATCAAAACAGTGTGGTCTGGCGTAAGGATGGATATACAGCTTAATGGAATAGGTTTGAGAGTCCAGAAAAAAGCCTTTACATTTATGGTCTTTTTTTTTTTTTTTTTTTTTTTTTTGGGTGACAAGAGTACCAGGTAATGCAATGGGAAAAGAATAGTCCTTTTGACAAATTATGTATGAACCACTGGAAAGGTGCAAGCAAAATAACAAAGTTGGGACCCTATTTCACACCATATGCAAAAATGAACTCCAATTGGATCAAAGACTTAAAAGTAAGAGCTAAAACTCTAAAGGTCTTAGGAAGCAAAGGGCTATGGATGAGCTTGGGTTAGACGAAGATTTCTTATGTACAATACCAAAGGCACAACTGATGAGCGAAAAAGATAAATTGGACTTCATCAAAATTAAAAACTTTCGTTGTTTCAAAAGACACCATCACAGGGGCGCCTGGGTGGCTCAGTGGGTTAAAGCCTCTGCCTTCGGCTCAGGTCTTGGGATGGAGCCCCGCATCAGACTCTCTGCTCAGCAGGGAGCCTGCTTCCTCCTCTCTCTCTCTGCCTGCTTCTCTGCCTACTTGTGATCTCTATCTGTCAAATAAATAAATAAAATCTTCAAAAAAAAAAAAAAAGACACCATCACAGAAGTCAAAAGACAACTCAAAATAGGAGCACACATTTGCAAATATTTGCGGATATAGCACATATTTGATCAAGGGACTTTAATTCAAAATATGTAACAAATACAATTCAATAATAAGACAAAAAACCCAGGTAAACAATAGGCAAAAGATTTGAAAAGACAATTTACCCAAGAAGATAATGTGAATGACCAATAAGCTCATGAAATGTTCAAAATCACTAGTCATTAGGAAAATGAAAATCAAAACTCTAACGAGAACTACTTCACACCCACCAGAACAACCATAATCCAAGAGACAGACAATAAGAAGCAAGGATGTAACAAAACTGGACCCCTCAAACACCGCTCATGGAAAGTAAAATTGTACATTCACTGTAGAATGAGTAATTCCTCACAAAGTCAAACATACCTAGAATTACCACATAAATCAGCAGTTCCATGCCTAGATATATACCCAAGAGACCAAAAACACCTGATCACACAAAACCTTGCACACATCCTAGTAGAAGCAGTATTGACAATAGCTAGAAACAAAAAGCAATCCAAATGTCCATCAGCTGGTGGATGGATAAACAAAATGTGGTATATTGTACATAAGACAGAATATTATTTGGCGGTGAAAAGTAATGAAGTATTGATACAAGTTTTAAACTTTAACAACTTTATGCGATGTGAAAGCCAGAGGCAAAGACCACATATTGTATGATCCCATTTACATTAAATGTCCAGAAAAGGTAAACCTATAGACACAAAGTTCAACAGTGATTGCCTGGGTTTGGGTAGGAGTAGGGAGCGCCTGCAAATGGGCACAAAGAATCTTTTTAGGGTGCAGGAAATTTTCTAAAATTTGAAGATGGTAATGCTTGCACAACTTTGTAAATTTTCTAAAAAAAATCATTGAGTAGTATCCTTAAAATGAGTGAATTTTATGGTCTGTAAAGAATACCTCACTAAAGCTATTAAAAATAGCTTAAAAAACTATTTGTTTAGTTTTTTTGTGTAAAACTAAATTTTTTTAGTTTAGTTTTTTTAGGTTTTTTGGTAAAACCACAATGCAGTTTTATGTGTAATTCTGGCTTTTAAATATCTATGACTACAAGACTTTTTATTTATTTTTTATTTATTTTATTATTTTTCTAAAAGATTTTATTTATTCGTTTGAGAGAGAGAGAGAGAGTGAGCAGGAGACAGGGAGAGAGAGAGCGAGCGAGTGAGTGAGTGAGCAGAAGCAGGGGAGGGACAGAGGGAGGAGAAGACTTCACCCTAAGCAGTGAGCCCCACACAGGGCTCTACTCCATAGCCCATGAGATCATGACCTGAGCCAAAGGCAGGCGCTTAACTGACTGGGCCACCCAAGTGCTCCTACAAGTTTTTTCTAAGTTAGGTCGGCCCCAATTCCCAAAGATAATGTGGCAGAGGCTCCCAACTCTTGAAAACCAATCCTAAAATAATAATATAGTTCTGTGAATAGATAGCTCAATGCATTAGTGCCTAGCACCTATTAGGCCTCATAAATGTTTACTGGAGGAACAATTAAACACTCTTCCTGGTGTGATTTTTCTCTCCAAACACCTCATACACAAGATACCTGAAACTCAGTTACTTAGGGCATTTTTTTTTTTTTTATTTTAAACTAAAGAAAAATAAATGCCAATGTCCCCAGAAGAAAACCTGCTAAAAGTGGGGTGGGTAGGATTCGATGGCCTAAAATGAGGTAACATATTAACTCCTTCATGCTACTGGACTCACTTGGTTTAGGAGTAGGGCTTGGGGAGTGGGAATGTGTGATTCACAGAGTGACTCAGACATCCGAGCTGACCAAGCTTTAACTAACAGGAGTCATGGCCGATCAAGAGACTGGAAATCGGTAGATGAACTTTTCACCACTACTGGCCAGAAGTGACACAGGTCCCCTGTGCTAAGATTTCATTTTTTCCCTGCACGGCAAAGATGGTTAGGATATACAGGGGAGTAAAGAGATGTTTGAGTAGATTCTGATGAGTACTGCAGCCCACCACATCAGTCCTCTGCAGCAGGAGACCCTGTCTCAGAGTTCTCTGCCAAAACCAAAGCTTCCTCCTTCTGGCTCCACCTAAGTAAGAACCACTGATCAACAACTTAGGATCTTTTGAAGCAAGGTTTGAGGCAGGAGACAAGCACCCTGCTAGGTGTCTCTGAAGAACTCTGCTTTTTTGGAGGGGGGAATAGCTAATCCTTGATTCCCTTTTGTTTGCCCAACACTGAGGAAAGTAATCTGGTACGTGCTGGCAACCCACTTTGTGTATGTAATTTAATTTCATCTCAGAGAAACAGGTCAAGTGAAAGCCTACAGTCGAGTAAGAACACCTCCCATCCTCCTATGATGTCCTTCAATAATAAAGTTGTTTTGTTTTTGTTTTTGTCTTTTTTTGGGGGGGTGTTGAAATTCCTTCAATTCAATTGAATAGAACCAAGAAACACACTTAAATCCTGAGGCAAAAGGAGCAAGAACTGAGCCAAGGTGATTAACAATCATGTTTACTGCATTACCTGCACCACCACGAACACCACACCTAGTAAAATTTGTATTTGTATCACTAAACAATAAAATAAGTTCAATGCTTTAGAAGAATACAAGGCCATGCCTCAAGATTTGTTAGTCCACCATGGGAAAGGGAAGTTACGTGGATAAAATCTCTTAGGAGGCTGCTACCAATCTGTACTCCATTATTTACAATATTTAATCCTTTCATTTCTGGTCTCTGTTTTGGAACCATCTTAATTTACATAATCAGTTTAATATTTTTCCATTACTATTTTCATTAGGTCTCACTCCTGCTGAAAACCCATGACCAAACCCCTTGAATTCTGGCAATTTTGACTCTTCATGCAACTTATGTCCTTTTTGCTTTTTTTTTTTTTTAAACAAATAAAAAAACAAAGTCTCCAAATGAACCCTGTGCTGCAGCCTGAGGCAATTATTCTTTAGGCTTACACATATTTGCTAAGAGCTCATCTACTCCCTGGGATGCCACTTCCCGATCTACTGAAATTTTGACTATTGCTCAGACTGAATTGGTTTGTAAGCTCACTGTGAAGCTCTCCCCTGATTATTTTAGCTCACTCTGATCTGCACTCTTGAAGTGCCTGGGGTCTACAATAGCATCTATGCATCCAGAGCTTTTGACTTAAATGTTTTGAGCCTCATTTTCCCAGCTAGAGCATGAGCTTCTGGAGGGACTTAATTTTATTATTTCATATCCCCATATAACAGAAGCCATTCAAGAAATATTTACTGCGTATCTACTATAAGTTATGCCCTGTAGAGATATAGATGCACCGCTAAGTATATTTGTTAGTTGAATTACTACCTAAAGATTCTTTAAGATGCTGTGTTTTGGAATTACATATTGGACTGAATCCTAAAAAAGGTATTAAGTTGCTATTTCAAATATAAGTTATTCTTGTTTATTAAGATTTTCCTGAACTTTCATATTTTAGTTTTAATGAAAATCTCATTTCGAAAATATAAATATTGGATTTCTTTTTTGAGAATTCATCCTTAACGTTAATTACCTACTGGTTCTGCTTCCTATAACAATATTACGTTTTCCTCAGTCATTGGCAGATTTGTCTCTGAATTTCCTAATCTACAAAGATACACAAAATTTGGATCCAAAACTGATTCTAATTTCTTTTCTATTTTCTGATAGATGAATTGTCTATTATGCTAGGTATAATATACGAAAATACCCATTTCACTGAAAAATTACAATAATATTACTAAGTGTCTCTTTAAATCCGTATTAAAGCAACAACAACACACCACAGCTTTTTAGGGTATATTATAATCTATAATTACTCTTATTACCTTGTTCCCTTTAGCATCCAAAAATCCACTGATTATTTGGAAACAACATTCTTCCAACCTCACCCTAAAAACACTTTCTGAAAACTCCTCTTCCTGTCACACTTAGATTGTGCCTGTATGTTAAATTCTCCTTTGACGCTTATTCCTTTAAAACTACAGAAAAACCGGAAAAGTTTCTTTAACTCTCAAATCTCTGTGTCGTAAAATCCTTTGTCAATTTACCCCGTACGCAGGAGAGGTTCTCCGTTTCTTTTTCCAGCGAATTACACAGTTGTCTCCGCAGCCTGATTTGCCAGTTTGGTTCCCGCTGTACCAGCTTGTGATTCTTTGTACAAATTAATAACCATGAAAAAGTCTAAAGCAGGGCAGTTCCCTACTAAATTATAGTTGCCTTTTCCCGTAAAGCAACTTGGTACCTCACAAAACTCCAGGCGAAGAATGAATGATAGAGCACGCACCAATGGGGAGTGGAGAACAGGATTTTGTCGAAGTTTGCAACCCAATCCTGGGGAGCCAGAGGTGGGAATTTTAAAACGTTTTTGTTTTTGTTTTCTTGGAATTTTCTTAAAGTGGCATCGCTGCCTGTTGATGTTAAAAATTGTCAAGATCGCAAAATCGTTAGCTTAAAGCATTTTGAGTGAGGCAAAATGGGAAAAGGGACACATTCAAATGGCCATTCTGACGCAGAGAATCCTTTGGCTATTTTTGTGTCAGTTTCGGGGCGAAAGTTATTGCAAGAGGATTCATTTCTTTTGTGATCAACATCAGATGTTAAGTTAACGCGTTATAATATTTCATTTTTTAAAGAAATGAAGACTACGTGACTAACATTGATGCTTTAAACATTTGTCGTCCTATTGTTAATCATTTTGGGATCACTTTGCAATATTAGGGGCCAGACTCGTTATTTGGGTCTATTCTTAACACCCTATTTTTGTTTTTACGCAAACTGTAGGTTTCCTCATTATAAGCCTAGCAAAAGTTCTTAAGCACTACAAATTCTTAGGTATTTAGCAATGTGTATCAAAATTCTTAGAATTACATGACATTCCCCATGCCATATACTTCAGTAACTTCTGAAAACCAGGTTAATAAATAGGAAATTAGCATTTCATTATAACTCGTATCCTGTTGTGGAGTAGGTGTTATTTAGTATAACTCTCCTTTTGAGATTATTCATCTCTAACCGTAATTAAATAAACCAACGCGAAACTGGTTAAAAAGTCAAGGTTGCTTGACAATGCATCGCTGGTAAGTTCATCAGCAACAAGTTTTTCAAAGAACAATGAATGGCAGCAGTTTCAGGAGAGGAAGTTCACAAAAACTCTTCATTTCAGAAAGTTGTCAAATTAACAAAATATTTTAAAAATAAAGTTGTTTTAAAAATGATCCCTAACAGTGTTTGGAATTCTTTTCTTTTTAACCGGGATAAAGCTCTCTTCCTTTGATGTCTCCTTCGGCTGACATAGGAATTTTCGTCTTGAAAACATATTTATTGACGGCCTACTCAGTCACGCCAGGAAGCTGCTATTGTCCTTTGAAGCGATCGTTCCTCACAAGAGTCCTCGGATATTTCAAGAGAGGAGACGAGGTTAGCCGCCTCACCTTTGGAACAAACCTGTCTGTGCGCACAGCGAGCCCTTAAGTCCCATGCTTAGGCTCACCACTTGATAACTAACCTTGGCCATCTTACATCAACCCACAGGACCTCAGTTTTTCATTCGTTAAGCGAGTGTCATCAAACTACCTGTGTCTTGAGATTGCTGTGAGGGTTTAATGAGATTATGCATAGCTCTTAGAACGCTGCCTGGTACACAGTAAGCGCTCGGGTGTTATTATTGTCGTGGGAACTCCCCAATGTATACAATGAACGAGAGCCGGAGCGCTTGAACGAATGTACGTATTTAAAGAACACCTCAGTTACAGGCAATTCCTGAGGTTCGAGCGCGTTAGATCGCCCCCTCAATAAGCAAAGCAAAACACTGCAAACATGCTCGCAAAACTCCAGCCGGAGCCGGAAGCCAATGTTGAGCGGCGGGCGGGGCCAGTCTGGAGGAAGCCGCGCTCTTGGCCAATAGGCACATCGCTTGGAAAACGAACTTCTCGTCCGTGCAGTTTTGAAACCGCGAGAACAGGGACGAATTATCGCGATGTTCCCTCTTTCTCTCCACTGCTCCCTCTTCCCCCACTCTCGGTGGTGCGCGGTCGGGCCCGTCCCGCCCCGCCCCTCGCCTTCTGCACCTCGCCCCGCCCCCCGGCACCCCGCCCCTCCCGCAGACCCTCGGCTCGCAGTTCAGCGCCGCCTGCGCCCGGAGCGCTGGCTCCGCCGGCGCCGAGGTGAGTGCGGCCGCCTGTCGCGTCGGATGGCCGCGTGGCTAAGGGCACCCCCTGGCCCGGCCCCCGGCTAGCGCGCCGGGTTCGGTAGAAGCGTCCGGGCAGCGGCGAGGGCTCCCTGGCCGGAGCGGGCCCGTCCCGGCCTCGGGTCGCCATAGCTGCCGGGCCCTCCCCGCCCTCCGTGGCCGGAGAATCCCGATGCCCGGTCTGCGAAATCCCTGCCTCTGGGTTCGCCGCTTCCAAACCGTAATGACCTTAGTTAGTGTTTGGTTAACATGGGCAAAGCGGCAGGTGTTTTGCTTCAGACTTACTGAGAAAACAACCTTTTACAAATGCTTTTAATGTACAGTTTTTAATTCTCTAATCTCCAACATTAGGAAATTGGAGTGGGTATTCTACTGAATGAAATACGGAAGTCGGTTGGAGGGTCTTCTTTCCTTTTACACACGCTTGCTTAAAATGTGTGGAATTTTCTTAAGGTGGGAGGGTGTGTTTATTTGTTTTAAACAAGAATAAAGTGGATTGGTGTTTACATGTCAGAAAACTTGTGGAGGTGCGGTTGACTCTGTTCAGTCAATACAGTTAAGTATACTATTTGTCTTTAATCGTAGATAAGAGGTAGTGAAGGGAATTTATGTAAGAAAATTACCCATCCTCTTACAGGCTGTATATTGCCAAATGAATGCGTTTTGGGAAACCATTAGCATTATTTATAATAAGCAGCTTTCAGATTTCATTTGCGCCCACTTTATCTTCCAAACTGCCTTGGTAGCCACTGCATTTTAATAGGGTGTAATGATGTTTTAAAGGCAGCTCATTCCCAGCCCTAAGGATTCAGAAGGAAAACGATTAGGTTATACCAAATTCTCTCTCTGGATCTCCCAACAAGGAGTGTGGATTTTGGATATGGTTTCGCTTTGTAGTCTTAGCTTTGTATAAGCTTTGCCTGCTACTTAAGAAAATGATGGTAGAGGAGAAACACAGCCCCCCAGTGAAATGTCTGAAAGGCTATCTTGTGAGGCGGGCATGGGCTTTGGAGTTGGTCCACCTGGGTTAGAATTCTGGCAAGGTACTCTCTGAGAAACTGCTTCCATATCTATAAAACAGGTAAAAATGTCTAGCGCAATGCAGAGTTGTACAGATTAGGATCTTTATGGCACATCGCTGACACTCAGGTCATCTGCAAGATGACCATAGATTATAGAGTGAAAAATATCTACCTTGCAGTGTTAATGTCCTGCTTCCACCCATCAACTGTTTGAGGGTCTGCTTTGCATTAGATACTGTGCATAGGCAGGTATACTGGAGTGTAGAAAGCAAAGATCTCTGCCCTCAGGAGCTTACAGTCTCTTGGGTATTTTGACAATAGACAGGTACATCAATAAATATTTCCATTACAGATTGCAAGGAGTCCTACATATAAAAGAAATGGGTTTCTCTGAAAGAATAACAGAAGAGTTTTGGATAGGGAAGTGATTTTTACTTTGAAACTCAGAGTTGATGGGGTAGTGTTTTCCAGGCTAAAAGGAGAAAAGCAAATGGTGTGCAGAGTTTGGCTCTTGAAATTTCGAGACTGGGAAAAAAGGACTAGAAAAGCCCAGGAGCTTGGTGGGAAGCCAGGGAGGGTGCTGCCTGATAAGGCTGGAGAGGCACGTGGGACCAGATTGTGAGGAGCTCTCAGTGCCTGATAAGAGTATGATTTTCTAAAAAAGCTTTTGCAGGTGGTATTTAGTTGATATGTGTGCACTCGGGAGTGAGTTTATCCGGGAAAGGTATGGGATTTACGTTTTAAAGGCTCCCTGCTAAGTGATTATGCAGATGGCCAGCCGGGAGATAACAGTGGCTTTTGCTTTTGGCTGGTGGAGAGATGTGATTGGATTTGAGATGTGTTTTGGAGGTAGAAACCACCAGCTTTAAGATCAGTTGGAGGGGGCAGGTGAATGACAGGATGGAATCATTCCTGACTTCCAGCCCTCCGGTTTACACAGCTGGGTGGATAGAGGTGTGTGCCATTAATTGAGATGAGAAACACTGGGGAGAATTTAGACTGGTTATGGGAATCAAAATATATTTAGTTTGAGGCACTTGTGAGACTTCTAACCTGCTTCAGGTTTACTACTTAAGTGAATTGTAACCCAGGAAAATTCCCTTTCCAGACAGAAGCATTGAAGTTGTTTCTACCTTAGTTCCCCCTTGCTTTACAGGTGGGAGAATTAAAATGTAGAAAGATGAGTATGTTGTTCAAAGTCATATATGTCTCATAAAAATAGATAGGTGTGTAAGTGGAATCAGTAGGAGAAAGTTTTACATTCTCATATTGCTTTGGGGTTATTATTGACTTCTATGTTGTCTGCTCTTTTAGATAAAATGACAAGTGCTTTCTTATTAGCTAGGATTTTGAGTTTGGAAATAATAGAAAATAACCAAAAAAGTTATCAAAACTGCTTATCGAAAGCTTGTTACTACATTTTGCACTAACTTGATGTTAATTCCCAGTGAAAGTAGTTTTTCTTAAAAAAAAAAAAAAAAATCCTTTGAAAGATACTTTCTCTTGAGTTTGAGAAACGATGCCCAGGAAGATGAGAGTATAATCTTTGAACAAATCTCAACATTTTAGTGTTTTCACATTTCCTTAATATCCTATGGAGTCCTGTGAGTGTCTGTGTATATAAAGAACCCAGGCTTTAAAATCCACTGGACAAGCCTCTTCGCTACCCCAAGGGGGGAAAAAGTCCTTGCTTTTATCCCTTATGAGCTGTTTGACCTTGGAGAAATTATTGAAGCTCTGAGTTTGTTTCTTCTTATGTGAATGAAGTTTGTTTCTGCTCTGTGCCTAGTTGATAAGATGGCAAATGTTATTTTTCTTCCTACCCTGTTACTTTCAGAGCTGGAAGGGAATTTATTTATTTAAAGATTTTATTTATTTATTTGACAGAGATCACAAGGAGGCAGAGAAGGCAGGCAGAGAGAGAAGGGGAAGCAGGCTCCCTGCCAAGCAGAGAGCCCAATGCAGGGCTCGATCCCAGGACCCTGGGCTCATGACCTGAGCCGAAGGCAGAGAGGCTTTAACCCACTGAGCCACCCAGGCACCCCTGGAAGGGAATTTAATCTGTTCTGGGTTCTGGCCTTTACCAATAAATTGCTGTCTCCATTTTTTTTTTTTTTCTTTTTTTAATGTCAGGCAACTGAGGCCCGGAAAGATTGTAATAAAATAATACAAGGTTCTTATTTCCTGGTCATTATTTCTTCTTACATTGAAATAATAAAACCGTATGTTCCTGGACATGCTTCCTTACTACTTCTGATACTCTACAAAGCTAAAAAGAAAGAAAGAAAAAGATAAAAGAAAGAGAAAATAAGAATATAGGACAATATTCTATAGAAATGAAGAAAGTGAAGGTATCAGTGATCTATTTTTATATATGTTTATAAATATTTTTGAAATACCTTAAGCTAAACATAAAATGAGGGAGTTCAAGAAGGAAATGGCTTTGCCATATCTGATTTTTCAACTTTTAGTTGCAGGTTATAAAACTGGTCTCCGTTCTGTTAGGCATTCCTGTCTCAAGTTCAAGAACTATTTTTTTTCCATTAGGACCGTGGCTGCTAAATGCTAAGTTAGCTTAAATAGTGAAGGCATGTTTAATGAATAGTTACTCATTTTAATCTAAATATGTGTGACACATTTAGTCGTTAGGAAAGAAAAATACAGGGATTGAATGTCTAATTCTCTTTTTAGCATCTGCAAATAGCTCTGTGCTCTAACTGGCTTATTTGGCAATGCTTATAACCAGTATCATAATTATTCAATTTTTTTTTGTTGTTGTTCTCTTTAGAAATGGACCAATTTTGACAAGATGTAGTGCTGTAGCGTGCCTGATGGGATATGTTCAATCATGGCATCTGAACTCTGTAAGACGATCTCTGTGGCAAGGCTGGAAAAGCACAAGAATTTGTTCTTAAATTATAGGAATCTGCACCATTTTCCATTGGAGTTACTGAAAGATGAGGGACTACAGTACTTGGAGAGGCTCTATATGAAAAGGAACTCCCTTACAACCTTGGTACAGTATTATATTGCATTTAAAACATTTATAATGTGGGCCTGACCAAGATATAGCTTACTTATCCTAGATATTCAGACCAAGTTGTACATCCCCTCTTGTTATATAAACAGGTACTAAAAATGCATATACAGGGGTTCCCATTAGCTGAGGATTCATTATCCGAGTCCCTGCAGTATGGGGTTGCAGGAAGAGTTGTAAGGGAAAGCAATATATTCACTAAATATACCACTTATAGATTTAGTCTCCATTCCAAAAACCCCACTACACTTAGCCTGTGCATCTGTCTCTGTTTCTTTGTGTGATAAGTTTCCTAGATGATTTTTGGATGTTATCATATCCATTGGACCAGTTAAAAAGTAAAGAAGAGAAAGGCCAACAAAGATGAATGACCTTGAGTTGCATTTACAAAGAGATGATTTGAAGATTAAAATATTAAAACATGCATTTGGGAAGCTATTGATATAGCCTTTCTTTCGGGGGGAAGCACATAACAATAGTATCCTCCCAAACCAAAAAAATCTTTACTATTGCATCGTGAAAATCAAATGATGTTGAATTGGACTGTTACCCAGTTTGTTGAAAAAATTTTTGCTGTAGAGACAACATTTGATTCATTCTTTGTGTTGTAAGAATAAGCAGATGGTTATCATTATAATCTTATTTTTTTATTACATATAGGGCTTTATTATATATTTTATTACATATTAAGTTTTATTAAATGTCGGATTTAAAAAACTGTTTAGAAATTTTCTTAAGAGAATGTATTACTCTGGCTTCTTATTCCTACTCTTATTGTAAAATTTAGTCTCTGTTTTAAATGTATGTGCTTTATGTGACCTTTTCTGGTTATCACTTAACCTTGTTTGAGTCTTACACTTGATTTCTTATTCTTACTCATTTTATGATGTCTTATTTCTTTGTGAGCGGACCTATTTTTCATCCCCTTTTCTTTATTGGACCATTCTGCCTATTTGAAAGTATGCCTTACTGGCTTCATTTAGATGGAGTGTTTTTGTGGAAAAGTTTTATTTAATCTGTTAAAATACCTCCAATGAGTAGAGAACGTAAAATTTGTTTATCTTTGCTGTATCTGACAGTAAATGGAAAAACGTCTTTCATTTTTAGTGTTTGGCATTTTGACTTATATGTTATTTTGAGTGCCTACTTAGGTTTTTTTTAAAGTAAATTTTTCAGTTTTAAAATTTTAATTATCTTAGTGGTCAAACTTAAATAGCATAATTATAGTAATCCTTTTTGTGAAATCATCATTGCGTGAGGTGAAACCATATTTACCAAGTGTTTTTACCCCACTTTGAGGAAGAAGTGTTGTAGAAATAGTTTGTCAAGGATTATAGCCCAGATTTCCCCATGTTTGTTATTGATGTACAGAGGAAAAGCTGTGAGAGGAGAGGATTACTTCTCAACTATTAGTCAAAGTCCACTGGAGTAGAGTACGTTCTAAGAAATTGACCTTCATTTCTGAAAGTTACAGTGCGCTTTTGGTTTTGTGGCAGTCCCTCAGCTGCAGTTTTCAATTTATGAAAATATTTAGGTATCGGCTGTATAGTTGGAACCAATATTCGTAATGGCTTATAAGCATACTTTTCAAGTTCATACTTTACTGCTCTTTTGTTCACCAAAGATTAAATTGTTGCATATGTTTACAATGATAGGCGTATGTGTTTTATTTGAATGCCTTTTAATGAGCCGGAACATCTGATTCATGTGCATCAAAGAGCTTTTAAATTGTAGAGTGCTATACAGAGATCAGGGTGGTAGGAATTGTAGTGGACATTCCATTCCCAGATGGTACTGAAAACCAGTGTAGTCTAGGACTGGCTTAACATGCAGGTTTTTGAAAGCAGATGAAGTAATACTTATCCTAGAGTGCTCTAAACTCTACTTCAGGCTTTGAGGATGTTTGCTGGTGTTGCTGATCGGTATATTTCCTGTGTTAGATTTGGTATGTGGAATATGACTTACAACTATAATACTGTCCAAAGGAAAAACAAAACAAAACATGTCATTGGAAACAGATGGTATCTTTAATACCATTATGGGTTCATTGACTTTTTTTTTTTTTTTTTTTTGTAGGAAGCTTGGGAATCTGCCAGTAATCTCCATTTTCACACTGTTTTATTATTTATTTATTAACACTGTTTTATTGTGTTTACATCCTTTCTCTTTAATATTCCCCCTCCCTTGTCTCCCCATCTCTCACTCTATGAAGCCTTGCTGTGAAAAGAGAAGTTGATGATGCACACCTCTGCCCTTCTTCCTCTTCCCCGTCAAGGTGCTTGATATAGGGCAGTGGTTTATATTTTGCAGGATGAGTGTATATTAAGTATTCAGAATTTGGGGAATGCTGCATTAAAACTAAATCACAGCAAAAGCTTTTTTTATGCATTTGAAAGACTAAACTCATATTTTAATTACAAAAATGATACATGCCCTAATATCAGTGAACGTAGAGGAACATATGGAAGGTAGTCGTCTCTTCAGCCAGTTATATACTGTAGAGCAACCAATGTTAATAGTTCGGTTGTGTCCTTCTACAGCTTTACTTGTATTTATGTAATTATATACTTTATCCCCTTTTTAAACAACAAAATAGAATCACACTGTATATATTTCTTTGTGGGTTTCTCTTTACTTCATGGTATTCTCATTCCACTAACCTCTTGGCCAGGAGGTACATATACATCCTCATTTGTGCATGTGTGTTTGTGTGTACGGTCAAGTCTTAAAAGTGGGATTAATGAGTCAATGGTAGGCACATTTTACATTTTAAAGTACTTTAAAAAAAATTATTTATTTATTTTAGAGTGATCACAAATAGGAAGGGTAGAGAGTGAGGAAAAGAAGATCTAAAGCAGACTGACCCCGAGCCTGATGCTAGGCTTGATCTCATGACCCCAAGACCAAGGTTGAGCTGGAACCAAGAGTCAAATGCTTAATGAACTGTGCCACCCAGGCACCCCATTTTAAAGTACTTTTTATCAGTATAGTTGACCCTTGAACAATGCCAGGGTTAGGGGTGCTGACCCCATGCTCAGTCAAATATCGACGTTTAACTTTTGACTGCCCCAGAACTTATCTTCTAATAGCCTACTGTTGGCCAGGAGCCTTGCTGATAACATAAACAGTTGATTAATACACGGTTTGCTTGTTACATGTATTACATACTATGTTCTTACAATACAGTAAACTTACAGTAAACTAGAGAAAAGAAAATGTTATTAAGGGGGCACCTGGGTGGCTCAGTCAGTTGAGCATCTGACTCTTGAATTCAACTCAGATCATGATCTCAGCATCATGAGATCAAGCCCCACGTGGGCTCCATGCTCAGCAGGGAGTCTGCTTACGATTCTCTCCCTCTGCTCCTCCCCGCTACCCCCGTGCACTCTCATGCACACACTCTTTCTTTCTCAGGTAAACAAATAAATAAATAATCTATTTTTAAAAAGCAATACATAAGGAAGAAAAATATAGTTGTAATAATACCGTTTTGAAAAAATCCATGTTTAACCAACTGAACCACCCAGGTGCCGCTTAAAACATTTTTTTGACATGAGTCAATTTATAGAAGAATTCAGTTATGTAATTAATAGGTGAATAAGTAGTAGTTAGGAAACATGATTTTGGTTTCTAACATTTATTTTAAGAGTTGTGAAGTCTCACATTTGTGGAAGTTAGAAGATATTTACAATAGGAAGTATAGGTTCTGTGTTTGTCATGTGATAGGTAGTCACACAGTTCTTGAATGAATAGATAAATGAATATGAAGTAGATTAAGGTAAGGGTTATTAATATAGGTATAAGTGTTCCAGCCTGAGAGCCTTCAAGGTCAAGGACTCTGTCTTAAATTCTGCATCCCTGTGCCTGGTGTACTGCCCAACATTTGTAGAACCTATAATCTAATTCTGTGTAGCAGGATTATGGGAGATTTTTTGAAGAAGATGCTGTTTACACTGACACTGAAGAATGACTCTGGCAGGAGTTTAGGAGGAAAAATATTCATTCAACATGTATTTAGTGAGTATTTGCTCTGTACCCAGTCCTCTTCAAGGCTCTTATTTGGAACAAATTCTTATGGAATTCTCATGGAATTTTCATTTGTTCACATCCCAAGCTGAAGGGAAAGTATGAACTAGAAGTCAATGGCAGAAGGTTCAGAGGACAAGCCTAGGTGCCTGTTTTGCCAAGAGCAGTGGGCTTTTTTGTTTGTTTGGTTTTTGTTCTTCAGTGCCTGAGAACTGAGGAACTGAGGATTTCTAGAGATGGCTGAGGTGGGGGGTTATGAAGGGATGGAGCAGCGATGTGTCCTCACTTCAGCCAGAGCAGCTCTCCTTCTCTTGGCTTTGTATATTGGTGCTCTCTACACCAACTCCGACGTAGGTGGGATGTGTAGATCTAGTGAATGTTTTCTCACTCCTTTTAGCAGAACCATTTATTCAGAAAGTTCACTAAATAATAGATGAAACTGAAATTATTCTTCTTTAGGAGACGGGATAGGCAGGAGTCTTGCTCAAACCATACCTCCTTCCCTTCCAAGGAGTTATCTGGTCTAGGAAGCCACAGAGTGGAATAGAAAGCCACTAACTGAGCACAGCTGACATGAGAATTCTACATTGTGCCCGGCAAGGCCATCTGCTTGGGGACTGAAGATTTGTAGAGAATGCAGGTTTGAAATGATTGTTGGGAAGAGTCACATGGAGGTTTGACTAGAGAAAGATAGTAGGATTGTTGGCATTAGTCAGCAAGCTGTCTGTTGCTAGACTTACGGTGGAACCATCTGCTTCTTTAGGGGATTTTCTCCTGCAGTACCCAACTGTCAGAGGTAGGAAGAAGGTGGACTGTTGCCTGCCTGCAGGCTTAGGTTTTTTCCAGGTGGATACAGTGCAAGTGCAGAGGGACTAAGGAGGTTCGGGAATTTTGCATTAACATCTGGGGACATGGAGGACGGGGTAGGGAATGTAAGCTGGATTGGAGGCAAAGAAGGAAAGGAGGAGTGAATAAACAGGGAGAATGGAGAGGGGCCAATAGACCCACTGATATTGAAGAATCGTATTGGGTATGACTGGGTAAGCCATCTAGGGGAATGGGACAGGTGGTTGTGGAGAGAGACTTAAATGGTGGAGAAGTTTCAGGTAAGGTCTGGATATGAGTGTGCAGGATGAAGGAGGCTGAGGTGAAGGCTACCTCTGTCCCCCCTCATTTCCCCCACTGGAAGAAGCTGGAGTCTTTCTAATTGTTGGAGAATAGTTTGGAAGCAGCAATCACCAGTTCTGCCTCCTAACCTGGAAGTTCATGAAGGGAGGGAATTAGCAGTGGGAGCATTTGAGGACTACAGTCTTCAAAGGGGTTGTTTCAGTGTTCGGTAGCCAAACCCAGTATTAGGAGGTAACAGACCCCCGGGGTTCCATGTGCTTTTCAGTTTTTTTCGTTTATAAAATAAAAGGCCACAGGAGACTTGAAGGGGAAAAAAAGAAATCTCAGCGTGGAAACAAAAGCACTTAATGGATCTGCCAGCTTCTCTTAATGAGGACGGTAGGCAGGTTTTTCTGGGGCCATGAAAGGGTGACCTACCCAGATACTAATGGAACTCTCACCCGTTGCTAGTTTTGCTTATAAATATGAACGGACAAGAAAGAGACATCTAAATTTTAATGAAAGAGGAATTTGGCTTATGTCTGAGCGATAAGAGCAGATGGATCTTGATTAATCAGTTAATCTATGCAACAATACAGAATTTAACTTAAAAGTGATATCCTGGGATTGAAGGGAAGAAGAGGTCTGTTCATATTCCTGAATTGGGTTGGGGCATAAGGCACAGAACTGTTTCCTTGTGACCCAGGAGAAGGCATTCTTGACCTTCCCTATAAAATATAAATGGACAAATTATAGAAGAATAAAAATAGAACAGAAAAAGATGTTTTAACTTCCAATAGAAGATAAAACATTGATCATCCTTTCCTATTAGATTGGCAAAAACTAGTATCTAGTGTTGAAGCTACTTGATGTGGGAGACTAAGAAGATCCTCTCACACACTATCAGATGGAGTGGAGGTGACTGAATATTTTTGGTGGGTGGTTTGACCACATCTGACAACATTTTGCATAAATATGTGTTTGAATCAGCATTTTTCACTTGTAAGAATTTACCCAATGGAACAAATGTCAAGTGAACCAGGATGTTCATCACAGCATTGGATAGAATGAAAAATTGTGAAAACCTCAATATTCATCATTATGGGATTGGTTAAAATCTGATAAAATGATAGTATCATTTGAGTCTTTAGTAAGTTCCAGGCACTCTCTTTTCAGTAATTTACATTATTAAATTAATTAATCCTCAAGACAATTTTTGTGAAGTAGGCACTATTATTATCCCTACTTCATAGGCAATAAGCTAAGGTATTAAAAAGGGCTTAGGTCAGTCTTATAGTGATTATAAAGGTATGGATGGGGGGCAGGCAAGAGAGTGGGGGCTGGAAGAGAAAGCCTTACTTAAATCTGTAGAAGTAAAAAGGGAAGGCGCTATTAAGTTTGGTTTATATTTTTTTCACTAAGTACTTACTTTTACAATTAAAAATCAATTATTATGAGATTACTGAGGGCCTGGGCAGCTCAGTCAAGCATCTGCCTTCAGCTCAGGTCATGATTCCAGGGTCCTAGAACTGAGCTTACCCTGCTCAGCAGTGAGTCTGCATTCCCTCTCCCTCTGCCCCTCCTCCCTGCTTATGCCCCACCCTCAAATAAATAAAGAAATAAATAAAATCTTACAAACCGTAAGAATGAGATTGTCAGCATATATATAGTACCAGTAAGATCTTAGGCAGCTCTCAAGTTGCATTAATCAGCGAGTGTAGATAGTTTGATTTACAGTGATGGTGACGCCTGCCTGCCCTTCTGTTGTGCTGACATGGGTGGCTCCTGCCGCTGGTGGCTGGGTTGAGGGTGAAAGGGGTCCATGTCTGGGAAAGTTACACAGCTGTGCCCTCTACCCCCTTGGAATTTGGTAATAGTAAGATCTGGATTAAATGAACATCAGAACATCTTAAAGGGAAAGCAGTAAGGAAATGGTAAGAGCATCTGGCCAACAAGTGTGGCAGAAAAATTTGGGAGAGAGGATTAAGTTTTCTTTTTGTTTGTTTGGTTCACTTGGAATTCTAACATAAGGGGCTCCTTGTTTTTCTGTAACTTGTTGGACCCTTCCAGATTCAACCACTGCTGGGGTCCAAGACCCCCATAATCACTGCAATTCTGCATCTGAAACTAATATTACAGTGTATGTTAACTAGGTGGAATTTAAATAAAAACTTGAAAAAAAATCAGTAATGTCATTTTTATCATGGAAGTCCAATTGCCGCTATAGTTAGTGCTACATATTTGTAGTGCAAAGCAGGAAAGAAAAATTATCTCAGCATTCTTTTTAAAGGCACCTCAAAGACAACTTCAGAAGCAACGTAATTTGTCCACTATTTGAAAAATTCTCTATACCTCATTTTTTCCCTTTCTCTCCCTTTTGAAGTGGCTTTGTTAATGTTTGTAGTGCTTTATATTCAAGCACTCTGTGAATTTCCAGTGGAATTTTTATTTTAGTGAACAAAACAAAGAGAAATTTGGATATTTGCTGCAGATTTTTCATAGCTTTCCTTTTGGATGCATTAAAACAAATAACTAAAGATATTACGCTCACATTTCCAAATAACTAGTATTTTCCCATAAAACTCTGACATATGTTTTGGATTATCTTTTTTGTATTGCCTATGAATACATTACCCATTGTTTGCACAGCATAGTCAAACTTGAATTTTTTGCTGGGAAACAGGATGTCAGGGGTAGCTTACAAAGCGTATATAAACTTGGAGTGGTGCTTGACCTGTGAGTGATTGCACAGCCTTTGCTAGGAGTGCTCTTCTCTTAGCAAGAGGGGTTGGTGAGCTGTTAATGCTCTCTAGCACCTTTCTTCTCAACCCCTTCTCCCTCTCTAACACCCCATCTTCCCCCTACACCCCCCCCTCTCCCCCAAAAAGTATATAATGCTTCATAGGATAATTCGAATGAAAACCATAGGTAATACCATTCCTTCATGCTGCTCATTTAAGAAGAAATTGACCACCAGAGATGTGATGCTGGCAGATGCAAGTATTGAGAATCTACTGTGTTTTTCTGTCTCCAGGAAATACCAAGGAAATAGGACAGGCGTTTAAGACAAGACTGGGGCCTTTTTGGGCCACTTAAAGTTTATTTGGAGAGAAATTAAAAAAGAAGAAAATGAGTAATTAACAGGAAGTGAACCAAGAGACAACTGGGTAAATAGTAAAGGACCTTAGGAAGCAAATGGTGACAGGGCCCCAGGAAGCCTTTATAACGACTGTGGAAGAAGAAAGGGTATGCTGGTTATCTTTCTTCCCACTGGCTTGCTAGTTAGTGTCTGACTCCTCTGTGGAGAAATTCTGCTCTATGATAAATATTAAAAGGAAGAGGTATACAAGAGGAACTGGTTATGCTGTTGGCAGTGAAAGAGGTCTACCTTAGTTGTTCCCATATAGGCATCTTGTACTTAACTCATGCCGGTGTACTTGCTTGGACGCAGTGACATCAAATGATGGATCCAACTAGAATGCTTGTTGAGTAATGTGATGGTTTGTAAATGAAGTGCTTTTTTCCTTCAATACCAAAACTTCATTAACTTTTTTTTAATTAAAAAAAAATAAATAAAGGGGCTCCTGGATGGCTCAGTTGGTTAAGTGTCTGACTTAACATGACTTAACTGGCTTAACTCATGGCTCAGGTCATGGAATTTTTGTATCCTTGTATCCTGTATCCTGGGATACAGCCCCACATCTGGGTCCCTGCTCAGCACGGAATCTGCTTCTCTTTCTCCCTCTGCCCCTTCCACTGATTGTGCTCTCTCTCTCAAATAAATACAGTCTTTAAAAATAATAATAATTTTTGATGTGAAATTAACTTAATGTAAAATTAACCATTTTAGAGTGCACAGTTCAGGGGTACATTCACAGTGTTGAACTACGGCCTCTGTGTAGTTTCACACTAAACCCCTTACTCATTAAGCAATTTCTCCCTGTTCCCTTCCGCACCCCAGCCCTGCTAATCACCAGTCCGTGTTCTGTTGTTACGGATTTATCTCTTCTGGATAGTTCATATAAATGGGACCATTCAATACGTGACATTCAGCGTGTGGCTTCTTTTCACTTAGCAAAGTGTTCTCAGCGTCAATCCAAATTGTAGTATATATCAGTCCTTCATTACTTTTTATGACTCAATAAGTACCCATTTCATGTGCATACCGCAATTTATTTACCCATTCATCCATTGATGGGTGTCTGGGCTCTTTCTGCCTGTTTTGCTACTGTGAACAACACAGCTATGAGTATGGATGACAGTTACATTTTACATGTAATTACAATTACAATTACATGTTTGAGTACCAGTTTTTAATTCTGTGGGGTATATACCTAGGTGTGGAATTGTGAGATCATACAGTAATTCTCGTTTTTTGAGAAACTGCTGAACCACTTTACCAGCAAGGTACAAGGCTTCCAAAGTTCTCTATAGCTTCACCAACACTTTTACAGTTTTTAAAATACTATTATTACAGTGGGTTGAAGTGGGTAGGTGTGAGGTGATACTGCATGCAGTTTGGATTTGCATCTCCCTAATGCTAATAATGTTGGGCATCTCTTTCTGTGCTTGTTGGCCATTTGTATATATTTAGAGAATATTCAAATCCTTTTCCCATTTTCAAATTGGGTGGTTTGGTGGTTTTTTGGTAAGGATTCTCTATATATTTGGATACTAGACCTTGAACAGATACATGATTCATAACTATTTTCTCCTATTTTAAATGTCTTCACTTTCTTGTAATTCACTTTCTTATAATATCCTTTAGTGTGCAAAAGTGTTTTTATTCCATTGTTTCCGTTTTTTCCCTGTTCCTCATGCTTTAGTGTCCTATCTGTGAATCTGTTGCCAAATCCACAATGACGAAGATTTACCCCTATATTTTTTTCTATGCGTTTTATGATTTGGGGGGTTATATTTAAGTCACTGATCCATTTTTAATTTTTGAATGTAGTGTGAGGTAGAGGTCCAGCTTCATTTGACTTTTTATAAGTGCTATAAGGGCTAAAATTCATTTAATTCATGACTTTTTTGAAATGTGTTTTTGGAGGTGAGGATGGAGCAGGTTTTGCTGAACCCTGAATCCTAGTGGTTCTTAACAGCACAATTATTTCTTTTACTCACACTGCATGACTCTCATATGGCTTGGGGACTCTGGTTTATGGTGTCCACAGCCAGGGAGGAAGGCTGACAAAGCTTCCGTCATGTCACTATGAACTTACGAACCTTTATGTAATTTTTTGTATTTCACCTCAAAATTTTATTTTTTTTAACTAAAAAAAGTTAATTAAATTTTGGTACTGAAAGAAAAACAAAATTTCTTTCACAGACCAGCACAATACACTCATTGCACTTTGCAATTTTTGTCACAACACCTTTCAAAGTCATGAATTAAGTGCATTTTAGTTCTTACAGTTCAGGTTCTTTAAGACTACCGCATCAACATAATTTCACTGGCCAAAGTAAGTCATTTAGCTGTACCCAGCTTGGAGAGAAAAATGCAGTCCTTCCTACCAGGTGCCCAGAAAGAGAAAAAAAAGAAGTAACTGGTACACGATGCCCACCAGAGACCATCACTGAACACAGTGTTTGCAACGTATGTGAAGTGTTGGTTCCAAGATACATAACTGAAAAACGTTTCCATTTAAGGGGGTTGGCAGTTTTCCTTAAAAGCTTGTAGTAAAACATCATTGATTCAAAATTAGAGGCAAATTTTATGTTTAACTGTGCTTGCTAAAGTTTACTTTTACATTATTTGTAAAGAAAAATTATGTAGTGAAGTGTAATGTGGGTTTTAGTGAAGAGAATTTTGGCTTAATTTAGAAAACAATTTTTAACTAGTAGGAAGTAATTCAGGGATCCTTACCAGTAGGTGTCAGCCATAGCCCATGCAAAGGGCTGCTTATTTGTCAAGGCTTTTTGGGCAGGTACTAATAAGGGTTTTTTTGTTTTGTTTTTTTTTTTTCCACCCAGTATTCTAATGAACTGCAGTTTTCTTAAGGTCAGCTTGCTTATTTTTAAATTAAAAATACAGTTTATCTACTCGTTAATAAAGATAGGGTAATGCACCATTAGCAGGAGAAACATTATTCAGTGCTTAATTGCGTGTGAAGCTGTGTAGCTCGAAAGAGCTAAGTTCTCATGAGAAGATTAGAATAATGTTTAATGAGTCCAAATTGGCATCTGGAAAGAATGACCACAGATCCTGAGTCAGCCAGATGTGTGATACTGATTGTTGCAGATAAAACAGATGAAGCTTTTTTTCTGAATAAGTCTTTCCTTTTCAGAGAAACAGCTGTTATTAAGCCTCTTATTAATCTCCCCCTTTATAATCCACCCCCTCAACATTCCCCCATCCCTAGCTGCCTAGTTTTCTTAGGAAGCTTTGTATGTATGCCCATAAATGGAAGTGTGTATTCTCCTTAATAGAAGAGATACCGATACTAAAAGAAACATTTTGAGGATTTGGATAGATCCAAGAGTAACATCTGAGGAAAGACATTTCCTGAAGGATCCCATTGCATATATTGCTATTAAAACATGGTAAAAAAAGAACAACAACAACAATCAGCATTTGAGAACTAAATACAAGTGATTTTATAAAAAATGAGTACTCAATAAATGATTCGTTGTCTTCATAACAGTATTCGTATTCAATATTCAGCTATCATAGACGGACAAGGATGTATGTGTAGATAAGCAGCTTTGGATGCCATTGCAATTTAAATACATCAGTATGCCAACTGAAATTAGTAATGTCATTTCCTTGTTGAAAATAAACCGTGGATTTTTATTTGTTCAGAATTTTTTAAAGAAGTTTTCGCATAGTATAAGATATAAGCTCTAATGATCTGTTTTCATGCAAAACCATTATAGACCTGTGTACCCTATGGTACCTAACTAATGGTATTTTTCTCTTTAGAACCCAAATTGGATGATTATGATTGATTACTCAATTATGTTGCAGTTTATGCTGTGGGTACCACATATCTTCAAATGGTGGTTATTATTATTATTATTATTATTATTTATTTGATAGGCAGAGATTACAAGTAGACAGAGAGGCAGGCAGGGAGAGAGAGGAGGAAGCAGGCTCCCTGCTGAGCAGAGAGCCCGATCTGGGGCCTGATCCCAGGACCCTGGGATCATTACCTGAGCAGAAGGCAGAGGCTTTAACCCACTGAGCCACCAGGCGCCTGGGGTACCACATATCTTAATGTAATCTTTTTCGATTATATGAGACATAAAATGCTCACTGTTAAAAATTCAAGTAATACTAACTAGATGGAGAATAGCAACCCTAGTCCTTTCCCTGGTGATAATCATTGTTACTAAGTTCCTATATGAAAAATTACTTTGTTACAAATATAAATCTGTCTAGTTTTCACTTTTGGTTTTCAGTTAACATGATTTTTTTAAGAGGGGAAGGGGCAGAGGGAGAGAGAGAACCTAGCAGGCTCCATACCCACAGAACCCTACATGGGGCTCGATCTTAGAACCCTGAGATCATTACCTGAGTGAAAATCAAGAGTTGGAGGCTTAATCAGCTGAATCACCCAGGTGCCCCAACACAGTTGTTTTTATAATAGGATTTTTGAAAACATCAGATCTGTTCAGGAGTACTGTGAGGGAGTGAAAGCAGAAGAGATTGTATTTGCAGTTTCCCAGACATGCCTCCTTCTCCCACCTTTTCGTCTGTTGCTTCTTATGCCTGGAAGCTAACCGGAACTTCCTCCCTGCCCTGCAGCAACCTCTGAAAATGTATGTTTGTCTTTCAGGACTCAAGCTATACCTAATTACTTCTTAAAAAGTGTTCCTGATTCTTTGTTGTTGATATCTAGCCTACCCTGCAGTATGTTTGGGCGTAGAATAAAATATAGATAGAGATACATATTACTTCTGACTCAGAGTGCTCCTTTAGTCTCAACAACTCCTGTCTTTGTGTAAATTTGAACTGTGTGTGTGTGTGAGAGAGACAGACAGACAGACAGACAAACAGGGTGGCTTTCAGTTACTTGCAGGAAGCTTTTCCTTTTATTCGGTGCCTCCAGCCGAGAGAAGCCTTCTTAAATTTTTGTTGAGTTGGGAGTTTCTGATCCTCTGTGTAAGGACCTAGGTTCATCCCAATCGGTCTTCCCATGACCTGTTTGCTGTTCCAGTTGCACCACACCCCTTAGGACCTGTGGCAGGGTCCGCCTCTCCCCTGGATCCTGGACTCCAGCTTCCTCTGTTCGCCCTGAGCTGAGTTAGGTCTTGGCTTCTGGCACCTGGGGATTTCCCTGATTTTTTCCAAGGCACATGATTTGGGAGTTTAGGGGGGCAAATGTTAGTTTCCTAGGGCTGCTGTACCAAACTACATAGGCTAGGTGGCTTAAAACGACAGAAATTTATTCTCTCACAATTCTGGGAGCTGGAATTCTGAAGTCAAGGTGTGGACAGGCTCAGTTCCCTCTCAGAGCTCTGAGGGAGAGAATCTGTTCCTTCCTTTCTCCTAGATTCTGGTAGTTGTCAATGATCCTTGATGTGCCATGGCTGTGTCACCCCAGTATCTGGCTCATTTGTCAGCCGGCATTCTTTCCGTGAGTGTGTCTTGTTATGAACAGTTTAATTTCTTCCGTGACTGTGGTGGAATACAAGGTTTCTAGTTTCTCCGAGAGACACTGATTTTAAGTGTTCAAATTTATAGGTTTAAATTGTATTATGGCCTATTTGAGCATAAAACCCAGACCTACTTTATTTTTGAATTATTTTCTCTAGATTTACACCCCCCAAAAGATAGTACTTTGTGTTTAAGCTCATTAGAAATGTTTATACATTTTTCAAAAATAAAATTTAATTCTGAGTTTTTAATTTTCAGCCAGAAAACCTTGCTCAGAAGCTTCCAAACCTTGTGGAACTGTGAGTCTGTTTATTCAAATTTTTTTAAAAAAGAAGAATGAAAATAATTTTAAGTTATTTGAAATAATAGGATATCTCATTTGAATGTATTTATTAATTTTTTGGTATCATGGTCATAGTGTTCATGTAGGTAGTTCTGCTAAACCCAATAATATTTTAAAGTATTTTACCATTTAAAGTTGTGTTTTAAATATCTCACCTTAAGGTAGTAAAGATAAACTTTTTACAACTATGAAAGATTTTTTTTTTTTCTGGGTGCAGCCTCTTGGTCACAGAATCTTTGTGGACAGTCAGTATAATTGGGAAAGTTTATTGCTGTTACTATTACTATATATTTGTTATTTGATATGAGCAGTCCAACAGTGTAAAAGGTTTAAAATATAGAGTGAAAACCTACTTCCCTGTGTTCTCTGTACCTCATTTGTTTTTTAGTTCTTTTGACGATTACCTCCATAATGCTAAGTAATATGTTTACACCTTTGTTTTTTGGTGCATCAACTTTAAGTATCTGTTGATTTACCTGTAAGGAGGATTTTTTTAGAATCTTCCCCTTTCCTTCCAGCTCCCTCCTAATTTTGTTGAAGGAGGAGTTTTCATTGCTATTTCTTGTTCTCTTTATTATTTGGCAGATTGTCAAGAGGTAAAGGAAGGAAAACTAACATTACACCCCCTCTTTAAGCTGGGAGTTTGTCATTTCTACTCCCCTCCTCACCACCCTTTTATTTTGAAAAGTTTCAAACTAACAGAAAAGTTGAGAACATAGTACAATCAATACCCATATATGCTCCTCCTAAATTTAACCAGTTGACATTTTACCATATTTGCTTTTTCTTTCTGTCTCCTATCATCTCCCTTCCTTCTTCCCTTTCCAGTCCTCCCATGTGCATATACACACACACACACACACACAAATTTCAGACATTATGATACTTTACCCCTAAATATAGTATATATCTTCTAAGAATAAGGGCAGTCTTGCACATAATTATAATATTATCACACATTAAAAGTAATATTAATTCAGGGACACCTGGGTGGCTCAGTCAGTTAAGCTTCCCATTCTTGATTTGGTTCAGGTCATGATCTCAAGGTTGTGAGATCAAGCCCCGTGTAGGGCACCACACCAGACATGGAGCCTGCTTAAGATTCTCTCTCTCCCTCTCCCTCTGCCCCTCCTCCTGCTCATGCTTTCTCTTTCTCAAAAAAAAAAGGTAATATGAATTCAGTAATATCATTTAATGTATCCTGCATATTTAAATTATCCCAATCTTCTACCCCCCAGAAACATACCCAATGTCTTTAAATTAGTGTTTGTCTGGTTTGTCTGATTTTCCCCTCTTGATTAGATTTAAATATCTTTGGTGATTTTTCTACTCTATTTGCTTTATCAAGTTTTAAATTTCAAAATATTTTTTGAAGCTTTCAAGAGTGTTGCATGCATCATGTTTTTTTACCTCTAAATACTTCAGTGTATATTTTCAAGAAGAAATGTCCTCTAACATTATTTTAAGTCTACTTTTTGTTTTTATAAGCTCTTTACAGTTTCCTTCATATAGGTTTTGATCATTTCTGAAGTTTATTCCTAAGCATTTAATATATAATTTTTGCTATTGTAAATGAATTTTCTTACTTGTTACCTCTTTTAAGTGGTTATTTTTTGAATATATGAGCGCTTATATGAGTGTATATGAGTTAACACGCTTTTTCACGTGTTAACTCTATATTGTGCTACTTGCTGGAATCTTATTGTTTGAGTTAGTTTTATGGATGATTCCTCACGGTTTTTCAGGTATACTCTCATGTCTGAAAATACATATAATGTTTCTTTTTTTCTAAACCTTACGCCTTTAATTATTTTCTCTAGTGTGATGGCATTGGCTAGTCCTTCCAGAACAGTGTGAAATTGTACTTGAAATGCGTCCTTGTTTTTTTGTGACCTTAGTGGGAATGCCTCCAGGGTTACCCCATAAGAAAGATACTGGCTTTACAATGAACGTATATGTAATCTATTGTGTTAAATAAATATTCATTTGTATTAACAATCTGTTGCTGCATAACAAGTTATCCAGAATGTAGTGGCTTAAACTGTGGGTAGGGGTGCTTAAAAGAATGAACACTTATCATCTCATATTTTCTAACGATCTAGAATCTGGGCTTGGCTTAGCTGGGTGTCTTGGCCTCAGTGTCCCTTTCAAGGCTTGCAATCATGGTTGTTGCCCAGGGCTGCTGTTTTCTCTGAAGGCTCAACTAAAGAAGTATCCTCTTCTATGTTTACTTATGTGGTTATTGGCAAGATTCAGTTAATCTCAGGTTTTTGGCCTAAAGGTTGACTCAATTCCTTGGCGGCTGTTGGCCGGAGGACTAATTCCCTTTAGTTCCTTGCCAGTTGGCCTCTCTGTAGTGTCGTCCCCAACATGCCAGCTGGCTTCCATCAGTGCAAGGAAAGAAAGAGCAAGAGAGTATATGCAAGACAGGATCCACAGTCTCTTTCTTTTTTTTTTTTTTTTAAGATTTTATTTATTTATTTGACAGAGAGAAATTACAAGTACACTGAGAGGCAGGCAGAGAGAGAGAGGAGGAAGCAGGCTCCCTGCTGAGCAGAGAGCCCGATGCGGGACTCGATCCCAGGACCCTGAGATCACGACCTGAGCCGAAGGCAGCGGCTTAACTCACTGAGCCACCCAGGCGCCCCCCACAGTCTCTTTCTAATCTAATCATGGAAGTGACATCCCATCACTTTTGCTGTATTCTGTTCATTAGAAACAAGTCAGTAGGTCCAGCTCACACTAAGGGGAGGCTTACCACACAGGGGCCTACATGCCAGGTAGTGGAGATCAACGGGGACCGTCTTGGAGGCTACCTCCCAGACTATTAATTTCTACTTTCTCAAGAATTTTTATTAGTAATGGGTGTGGAATTTATTCAAAGCCTTTTTTAGACTTGAAGGAAAAAAATTCTTGAGGCCTTCAGACAAAAAAGTGAAACAATCATGAACATGTAGAAGACTGCGAAGTAATACTCCAAAGTGTGTTATGTGTACAGTGGTAGTTGCATTCACATTTGATAGTGTTTTTCTTTGAGCCCTTTAGAAATATTTTTATATAATATATATGTAATTATGTATCACATATTGTATTACATAAGAAATAACACAATATATAAATATCTGTTTGTAATATAAATGTTATATAATATAAATGAATAAACAATATATAATTCTGTGTTATGCATATTATATATAATAAGTTAGTGGGATTTTAGTCATTTTTCACATGTATTAATATATCATTTTTCTCTGGCTACTTTTGATTTTCTTTTTTGGTTTTCAGAAATGTAACTATGATGTACCTTGGTATAATTCTGTATTTATTTATGTTGGAATTTGCTGAGCTTCTTGAATCTGTGAATTTATGTCTTTTCCCAAATTTGATACATTTCAACCATTATTTCTTTGAATATTTTTTATGCACTATTCCCTTTCTCCTTCTTGGGCACCATTTACACACGTTACATCTGTTGATGTTGTCCTGTATTCCTCTAAGGCACTGTTCATGTTTCCTTCAGTCTTTTTTCTCTCTGCATTTTATCTTTTTTTTTTTTTTTTAAAGATTTTATTTATTTCAGACAGAGAGCATGAGAGAAAGAGCACAGGTGGGGCAGGGGTGGGGGGCAGAGGGTGGAGCTGGGAGAGACAGGTTGCTGGGAGAAGTGGTCTCCCTACGGGACATGGGGCTTGATCCCATGACCCTGGGACTTAACTGACTGAGCCACCCAGGTGCCCCTTCTCTCTGTGTTTTAGATTAGATAATTTATATTGATCTTTCTTCAAGTTCATAAACTCTTCCCTTTGGTTATATTCATTCTGTTATCCAGCTTTATCCAGTAATTTTTTCAGTTTTAGATCTTTCTTTCATTTGTTTGTTCATTCATCTGTCCTTCCTTTCTACTGAAATTTCCCGTCTTTACATTGCAGGCATATATTACTTTAGATCACTATATATAGCTGTAATAACTACATAAAAATTCCTTGTCTGCTGATTCCAACATCTTGGTCATCTTGAGCTTGGTATCGTTGTTGTTGTTAATGGATAACATTTCTTGTGTTTTCCTACGTTGAATTGATTATATCCTGACAATTGGGAATGTTGTGTCTTGACGACTGGAATCTGTTATATTCATTCAAAGAGTGTTGATATTTTTGCTTTAGCAGGGAATTCACTGGTTTGACTCAAGCAGTAAACTGTTTCCTGGAGGGCAGCTGAAATCTTGGTGCAGTTCTTTTACCTTTAGCTGGAGTTTTTTCTATATTTGCATGGTTCTGGGTTTGCCATTGTTTTAGGCAAAGTTTAGAAATAGAATTTGGGGTTCCCCTTCCCTGACTCTTTTTGTCTGGTATTCTCCCTTTACCTGCCAGTGGTTGTGGTTGCCCTGAACTCTGTCTTCCTATTCTTTAGGCTAGTAAGTCTAAAGTTTTTTATCAGAATTTTAGCTGCTTTGCATGGTAACTGTCTGTACCCTGCCTTAAACTAAATGCTATTTAAAGGAAAAAACAAACAAACAACAAGGGGTGCCTGAGTGGCTCAGTGGGTTAAGCCTCTGTTTTTGGTTCAGGTCATGGTCTCAGGGTCCTGGGATTGATCCCTGCATCTGGCTCTCTGCTCAGCAGGGGGCCTACTTCCCCCTTTCTCTCTGCCTGCCTCTCTGCCTACTTGTGATCTCTTTCTCTCTGTGTCAAATAAATAAAAATCTTTAAAAAAATTTTTTTAAAAATAAAAATAAAAAGCAAAGCAAATCTCAAACTCACCCAATGCCATTTGTTCTAAGTTTAGACTCTTAGCCAGAATTGGCTTGGTTTTGTTTACAGTGCCTTAGAGCCCTGTGTGTGTGTGTGTGTGTGTGTGTGTGTGTGTGTGTGTTTAGCATTTTAGTTGTTATCTGCCAGAGGATCAGTCTGGTAGGAGTTTATTTTTCTGTACTGAATTGGAATTTACATTCTTTTCTTTTAACCACTCTGTGTCTTTATAATTCAGGTTGGTTTATTGAAGTCAACATTAGTTGGTTCTTTGATTTTAGACCGATCTGACAATCTGGGCTGTTTAACTGGAGGGTTTAGATCATGTTACATTTAATGTGATTACTGATATGATTGAGTTTAAGTCAACCATCTTACAACTTGTGTTCTGTTTGTCTCAGTTGTTACTATCTTTTTCCCTCTTTCTTTCTTTAAAATTATTTTAGTGTCATGTAGTATCCCATTTACTACTGCTATTGGTAGTAAAATTATTAACTCTCTTTCTTTTTCAGTGTTTTGTTTATATTGTGCTTCTTTAACCTGTTACAGTCCACCTTCTCATAATGCACCACCTCACATGTAATGTAGGAACCTTACATAAATGCTTCATTCTTTGTGCTAGTGAATGTCTTATTGTGTGTGTGTTTGTAAGTATCTATCGATATACATATATGTGTACATATCATGTGTATGTCAGTCAGGGTCCAGTTAGGAGATAGAAACCATACCTGTAGTTTAAACAGGGAGAATTAATATAAAGAATTGTTGACTAGTAAAATGTTATTAGCTACTAAAAGAAGATAAAGGACCTATGGTATGCAGAATTAGTAAGTACAAAGAGCAGATATTACTTCTGGGCTGAGGGAAAGTAGGCAGTGAAAGGACTGATGACTTAGGAGTGCTCCATCCCCTACGCTGCTATTTAGACCTCTTCAGTGGAGGTCTGGCTGCCACAGGAGCATACGGCCTGCTGGTGGTGGAGAAGTTTGCCAGATGTTTTAGGCTAGAGCTGCTCCGTGATACCAGCTCACTGTTGCAGGAAGGCTTTGGTAGTCTGGAGCTAGTTTGTAGAAGCTGGCTGACTAGTGGGGAGGCAGTTGCCTGAAGTGTGAGCAGGACTACCACAGAAGTGGCCACAGGGTGGTAAGACTGTTGCCTGAGGCTGGTCAAAGCTGGTCTGTAGCAGTACTTTGCTGGATGGGGAGAGGGTGGCCTGACGGTGTAGCCAAGAACTACTACAGAGCTGGGTGGGAGCTCATAGTGTGAGAATGTGGCTTGAGGTTTTCCAAGAGGGCTGCTGAGGTGAGCGCTTCTGGGCTTTGGCTCCTGTGCTAAATAAACAATTGAAGGGCAACTGGCCCCAGAAGGGAGGGCCTTCCTGCTGCTGTCATCTGGCAGAGTCACTCCAGTGCCCTCTTTTGACAACCTAACATTAGACCAGTCATAGAAGGTAGATTTGGAGCTGACAGACTAAACTGATAACTGGCCAAAGTCATTATTTTAACTTTGAATTTAGATTGTTTATTTAAAGAAACTTAAAATGAGAAAGGTTGTCTTTCATATTAATTCCTGTATTATTCTCTCAGATTTGGTTTAACTGAATAAAGGCTTTACTTCTCCATCTTTTTAAAAATTTGAGATCATTTCACTTTGAGATAAAGTTGGATCCACATGTAATTATGAAATAATACAGCAAGATCCTGTGTACCCTTCTAGTTTCCACCTCTGTTCACGTCTTGTATACATGTAGTATAAGATCAGCACCAGAAGATTGACACTGGTGTTATCCTTATCCAGTGTTCATTTTCTGTGTACTCGTGTGTGTGTCTGTGTGTGTGTGTGTGTGTGTGTGTGTGCACATGCGTGCGGTTTTATCACATGTGTAGATTTGTATAATCACTATCATAGTTAAGATAGAGAGAGTATTTTCATCACTGCAAGGATTGCTTGAGCTACCCTTTTATAATCACATTTCCTGTGGTCCCCCAAACCTTGGCAACTACTACTCTGTTTTCTATCTCTGTCATTTTGTCATTTTTTTGCTGAATTCTATTTCATGGTATGGACATAAGCAGATTCTTCAATCATTTACCCATTGAAGGACATATTGGTGGTTTTATTTTTATCTGTAATAAATAATGTCGCTTGGTGCATTTGTATACATGTTTTTTTGTGACTAAGTTTTCATTTCTCTGAGATAAATGACTAAGATGACTGTTGCTGAGTCATATGGTAATTACATGTTTCATTTTGTTGTTGTTGAAATATAATTCACATACTATAAAATTCTCCGTTCTAAGTATACAATTCAGTGGTGTTTAGTATAATCATAAGGTTGAGCAACCATTAGTACTATCTAATTTTGGAACATTTTCATCACCTCAAAAGAAACCCATTTAGCATTCATTCCTCCCTTTCTTCAATCCCTAATAACTCCTTGGTGACCAATAATCTGCTTTCTATTTTTATGGCTGTGCTTGTCTGGGATGTTTCATGTAAATGGAATCACATAGTATGTGGCTTTTTAGGTCTTCTTGCTTTAACATAGCATGGTTTCAGGCTTCATCTATGTCGCAGCATATTTCAGAATTCATTCTTTTTTTTTTTTAATGGATGTATAACATTCCATTGTGTGGATATACCATGTTTTGTGTTTATCCAGTCTTTAGTTGATAGACATTTGAGTTGTTCACACATTTTGGCTATGCTGAATAATGCAAGTGTGACATTCATGTAGGAGTTTATGTATTTTTAGTTCTTAGGGTTTATTCCTAGGAGTGGAATTGTAGTGGTAAACTCTGTTTAAGTTCCTTTTGAGGAACTGCCAAACTGTTTTCCAAAAAGATGCATCATTTTACAAGTCCACCAATAATAAATGAGGATCCTAATTTCTCCACATTTTCATCATTTGTTATTTTCTCTCCTTTTGATGATAGTCATCCTAGTAAGTATGAATTAGTACCATAATTTTGATTTGTATTTTTCTGACTAATGATGTCTTTTTATGGGTTTACTCTTTGTATATTTCTTTGGAGAAATGTCCATTCAATTCTGTTTTCCATTCTAAAATTATATTTTTGGGGGGCGCCTGGGTGGCTCAATGGGTTAAAGCCTCTGCCTTCAGCTCAGGTCATGATCTCAGGGTCCTGGGATCGAACCCTGCATTGAGCCCCGCATCGGACTCTCTGCTCAGCAGGGAGCCTGCTTCCCTCCTCTCTTTCTGCCTGCCTCTCTGCCTGCTTGTGATCTCCGTCAAATAAATAAATGAAATCTTTAAAAAATAAGTAAATAAATAAAATAAATAGTATTTTTTATTGAGTTATGAGTTCTTTATATATTTGAGTGCTTTATATGTTTGATTTATATATTTGAGGTATATAATCTATACATTTGAATGCTTTATATATTTGATATTTTATCAGATACATGCTTTTCAAATATTTTCTCCCATTCTGTGGTTTATCTTTTCATTTTCTTTTTAATTTTTTTTAAGATTTTTATTTATTTATTTATTTATTTGACAGAGAGAGAGATCTTTTATTCTTCAACCTTGCTGAATTCATTTATTAACTCATTAACTCTTTTTTTTTTTTTTTGGCATATTCCTTAGGATTTTCTGTATACAAGATCATGTCATCTGTCAATGAAGATAGTTTTTTTTTTTTTTTAAGATCTTATTTATTGGGGCGCCTGGGTGGCTCAGTGGGTTAAGCCTCTGCCTTTGGCTCAGGTCATGATCTCAGGGTCCTGGGATCAAGCCCCGCGTCGGGCTCCCTGCTCTGGGGAGCCTGCTTCCTCCTCTCTCTCTGCCTGCCTCTCTGCCTACTTGTGATCTCTTGTCTGTCAAATAAATAAATAAAATCTTTAAAAAAAAAAAAAAGATCTTATTTACTTGAGAAAGAGAGAGATAGCATGAGCAGGGAGGAGAAGGAGAAGGGAGAGGAAGAGGGAAAAGTGAGTTCCCTGTGAGGGAACTGACGTGGGGCTTAGTCCCAGGACCCTGAGATCATGACCTGAGCTGAAGGCAGATGCTCAACTGACTGAGCCATCCAGGCACCCCAATAGCTTTATTTTTTACTTTCCAATCTGTAACCCTATTATTTCTTTTTCTTGCTTAATTTCCTTGACTATAACATAGAATGTTGAATAAAAATGGTGAGACCAGATATCTTTGTGTTGTTCCCGCCTAATGTTAGGAGGAAAGCTTGCAGTCTTTTGCCATTCAGTGTGATGATAGCTATAGAGTTTTCATAGGTACTCTCTATGTAATTGAGGAAATTCCCTTCTACTACTTGTTCCTTGAGAGTTTTTCTCACAAAAAGGTGTTTGATTTTGTCAAATGGTCTTTTTCTCATCTATTGAGATGACATTTTTTTCTTTATTCTGTTAATACAGTGCAATACATTGATTGATGCTTATATGTTGAATGAACCAACCTTGTATCAGTGGGGGTAAATCCCATTTGGTCGTGGAATATAATACTTTTTATATTTGCTGGATTTGGCTTAGTAGTATATTGTTGAGGAATTTCGCTTCTGTATTCATGAGGGAAATGGGTCTGTGGTCTCGAGATGTCTTGGTTTTGGTATCCAGGTAATATTGACCTGGGAATGAGTGGAAAGAGTTCTCTCCTTTCTTTTCCTTTTCTTTTTTATTACTATTTTTAAAGTATCTTCTCAGTTACCTTAGTGGTCAGCTAATGATTAGGCAGAGATTTCCTTAGCTGCCTGAATCCAGTAAGTCTCCCAGTCTTTGCTGAGGAGCTTTGTTCTTGTATGGTGGTAGGCCTCCACCTCTCAGCCGACATTTAACAACTTCACCTTAGCCTTCACCTGCTCACGTAGGAGCCTCAAGTTCAGCAGAGGTGATTGCTTAGGGTATTTTCAATTCTTCCCCGAGCATTTGCACATTTCTGGACCTGCCTTAGACCTTCTAGATTTCCAGAAATACACCAGAGCTTTTCAGAGCTCCTATGCACATCTTACCCAACTTTTCCATTTAAAGTTTTTGGTTGCCTATTGTTTGCTCCACCTGCTGTCTATTGGCTCAGGTGGCTGTGAAGTGAAACAATTGCTCATAATTTATTTGAACTGGGGAAGAGGTAAGTTTCTAGTCAGATCAAATTCAAAACAGCTTTGCAAGTGGGGTCTTCTTTCAGGTACCAGGAAACAATTCAAATGATGACAGTTTTCTGGGAGTGAGCTCTACCCTAGTTCTGCCCTGTCCGAACTGCTTTTCACTTTGATTGATAGTGATTAATCACTAGGTTTTTTGTTTGACTTTTTGCTTCCTGCCCCTCCCCCATGCTTCTGCAGAGCTGGAGAGTGAGTGAAAATGCCCCAAAGTTCACAGCTCACTGTGCTTATTGAGGTTTTGCCATTTTTCTTAAATAAATCCTCCCTGTATCACTTGGGTTAATTTCCAGAGTTTTGTACATAAGCCTTTCATTTTGGCCAATATTCTTGTTGATTTTATGTTAAAGAATTTTTGGAGGTCCTTACTCTTTCACTTTTGCTCTGGATTTGTAGTTTCCTAAGAAATTGCCAAATAATTTTCAAGGTTGGCTATACTTTTTTAATATTCTCCCCGACCAAGATGTGATTGTTCTAGTTTCTCATTGTGGCTCTCATTTATATTTCTCTAGTGGTTAACGATACTGAACATCTTTATCTGTATCTTTTCTTCAGTGACATGTGTCTGTTACTCGTTTTCTATTTGGATTTATTTTTAGTCTTGAGTTTTAAGAGCTTTTAATAGTATAGAAACCAGTTCTTTGTTGTATATGTTGTTTACAAATATTTTCTCCCCATGTGTAATTTGTCTTTTCATCTTCTTTGAAGTTCTTTTTGGACAGCAACAGTTTTACCTTTTGATGAGGTCCAAGTTTGTCAATTTTTGCTTTTATGTATCATGTTTTTAGTGTCAATTCTAAGAACTCCTTTTCTAGCCTTAGGCCCTCAAGGTTTTCTCCTGTGAGAAAAATCTCAGATCAGTCTTTTTCTCTGAAAGTCTTATATTTTTTGTTTTACATTCATCTTCCTAGTTTTGAAGTTTTGTTTTGGTCTTCTGGAATTAGAATTCTTGATTTTTTTTTTCTAGCACTTTTATGATGTTCATTATCTTCTGGCTTCCATAGTTCTGAAGCAACATCTGCTATTGTTCTTTTATTTGTTCCCCTACATGTAACGTGTTTTTTTTTTCCCTTAGACTACTTTGACAGTTTTTATTTTTACACTGTTTTTCAGGGATTTGATTTTGATATACCTCGTTGTAGTTTTCTTTTGTCTTGTGCTTGATGTTCGTTGAGCTTCTTGGCTTTGTCCTTATAGCTTTCATCAAATTTAGCAATTTTTTGACATTATTTCATCAGACATTTATTTCTACAGTCCTCTCTCTGGTCCATGTTTCCAGGACTCTTACATGTTTGTTAGATTATTTAATATTTTCACTTAATCATCAACACTCTTTTCAAGTTCTTTTCAGTCTTTTTCTCTTCTATGTGTTTCAGTATGGACAAATTTTATTTCTCTGTCTTCAGTCTCTAATTTGCTGTTAACCCCACCTAGTGATGCTTTCACTTTGTTCATCATATTTTTGGTCTCTAGAAGTTCTGTTTGTTTCTTCTTCATACTTTAACACTTCTCTTGCAGTGTTCTGTTTTGCTTTAAATGTCTGAATATACTTCTTATACTTGTTCTTATGTCTCCTTGTTTGCTGACTTTATCATCTGTGTTCTCTTGTATATGCTGGTACTGACTGTTATCAGTCACATTTTCTTGATTTATTGGCATATCTAATACTCTTTGACTGGACACTGGACCTTACAAGTTTTACATTGCTGAGTCTCTAGACTTTGTTGTCTTTCTTTTTGTGTGTGTGTGCTTTATTCTGGCATGAGGTTATTTACAATTTAGTTTGATCCTTTCATGGCTTGCGTTTACACTTCATTAGGACAGGTCAAGAGTAACCTCTACTCTAGGCTTAGTTTAGCCCTATTACTAGGGCATGACCTTTATAGGATCTGATTTGAATGTGCCAGATAATCAACAAGGGCCTGGTATCCTTGCTGCTCGTAACTTAAATGCCTCTAGCCCTGTATGATTTCTGGACCACTCAGCTGATAGGTTTTCTGTCACTTTTTGCCTAGGCTGCATTTTAGAATTCAGCAATGAGTTAAAGGGTCCTTACTTAAATTTTTAAAGTTTTTTTTCTTTTCTTTTTTCCGTGTAGCATCCTCTCCTCCAGAACTCCACCCCACTACCCCACAACTTCCAGCTGCCTCAGTTTCCCTAAATTCTGACTTGTGTCTCCATAACTCAGACTTAAATATATTTTATTTGGGATCCCATTCATGTTCCACAGTTCACAGTTTCCCTCCAGGTAGAAAGCTAGGGACACATATGGCTTGCGTTGTTTCTTCTCTCTCAGGTAACATAATCCTAATTGCCTATTTTTTCTATCTATAAATGATTGTTTCATATGTTCTATCCAATTTTCCTGTTGCTTATAGCGGCCAGGTAAATCTGGTCCCTATTATTCCATCACGGCTAGAAATAAAAGCCCTGTTCTTTTAATTTAAAAAAAAGGTCAACTTTATTTTGGAACAATTTAATATTTACAGAAAAGTTGTAAAGAGAGTACAGAGTTCTAGTACCCCTCTCACCCAGTTTCTCCTATTGTTAACATCTTAAAATTTCATGATACATTTGTCAAAAGTAAGAAACTGACATTGGCATATCACTATTAAGTAAATGTGTATGTCTAATTTTTTAAAATATTTTATTTTTTGACAGACAGAGATCACAAGTAGGCAGAGAGGCAGGCAGAGAGAGAGGAGGAAGCAGGCTCCCTGCTGAGCAGAGAGCCCGATGCAGGGGCTCAATCCCAGGACCCTGGGATGATGACCTGAGCCGAAGGCAGAGGCTTTAACCCACAGATCCACCCAGGCGCCCCTGTATATCTAATTTTCTTTAAAAAACTTCCAAAGTACTTTCCAGTGTGGCCGTATTGTTTGCATTCCTGCCAGCAGTGAATGAAAACTCCTTGCGCTATAGGAGATCATGATGAAAACTAGTTACACCTAGAAACACCAACATTTCAACTACTTTGAAATTACAAAAAATGAGTAAAGAGAAGTGACTTAAAATTGCTAAACCGTTGATTATAGATGACTCACAACTGTAATAACAATAACAGTGGCATTCATGGTACTCTGATTGTTCTAAGAGCTTTACATTTATTGATTCATTTAATCCTTAACAATATCCTGATGTTATTGGTATTATTCTCTCCTTCTATAGATTATGAAAGGGAGAAGTTGAGTAATTCTCCCTTGGGCACATGGCTACTGAGGTGCACTCTTTCCAGCTTCACAGCCTGTTCTCGGACCCATCCCACCAGTGATGATTATCACTTGCACATCAGGATAACCTGAGTTGAGATGGTGTTTCACGTGGTAGGGGTGGTCCCGCACACCTATGTTTTGTAGTTAGGGTTGGGAACATTCTATTCTTTCTGTAGACTGCATCTTCATTTTAATGTAGGTAAATTTAATGTGTCAAAATACATTTTTAAGTTTCATTCATAACAGAGAACACTTTTAGTTCATGTTTTGATTTGGGCATTTTTTTTTTCACATGTAATAATTTGTTATTATTGAAGTTTTAAAAATTAATTTGCACATCAAAAACCTTCCTTCTTGCCTTACCACCCAAACTAGACCTCTTCTGGTGTTCCTTCTCTCAAAGTTGCCTGTCATTGTCCACCCAGACAAACCCAGTTTCTTAGAGTCCACCTTGGTGTTGGGCATTCATTTTAAGGTCGTTTTGCATATGTAGAACTTGAGTTTAGGCAAGTATTTTGTGGGTAACTGAACAATGAGTTGTCTCTTTATTTTGGTGTCCAGGAACCCTGACTTTTGCGAGACAAATGCAAATGGGTGTGTATGTATGCATGTGTGCTTGCCCATTTATTTACATATGGTCTTTTGGCACCAAAGAAATTTTAGGGTCATCTCATAAAGCAGTTAGGTATTCCTTCCTAAAACTAATGCTTAAAGAATATTGATTTTAAAATGTGAGATCATTTTACGTACACAAAACAAGGAATAAAATATATGATGGAATGGAATAATTGTTTAAATTGTGTTAGGACCAGCAGGTTAATACCAACACAAAATCTATTTAATGCAGCATTAAATAATTGTGAATGTATTACTTTTGTATCTTTCTTATTTTGTGTTAGTGACATTTTAACATTTGATGTTAGACTTAAAAATGTAGAAAAAATTCAAAATTCTTTTAAAAATATTTTATGAAGACTGATTTATGACATATAGACATTTTTATGACATATAACAAATACAATGGTAGATTTGAAAATATAAAAAAAATCTAGGTCTTGTGTCTGAAAATCAGTGATACGAATTTATTTTAAAATTATTATGTGATCTGCAGTTGTCACTTCTGCTCTGAATAGTCGGCTGCTGCTGTTTGCATAAAGTCTCCACCAGAGTGTGCTAAAGATACTTCCATGAGAAAAGTTATTTACTAGACTTGTCTGGACTTGTCAGCAGGGGTAACTTTTTTTTTTTTTAAGAAAAGAATTTGATTCTTGTTTATGAGATTCCTTTTGCTGTGAAATAAATTATGTAGCTTGACAGTTGAGTATTTTTATAGATACTGTAAATGGTCAGTATTTAATCTCTCCATTCTTGGTTCTCAGTCAGTATATTAGCTGGAAATAGTTTTGATTTATTTTGTAAAGTTGTCCTTTAGAAATTGAAAGTTGCATTTTTATTTACGTAATAAGTGTTGATTTTCTTGACACAATTCATGTTTTTCTGAAAATCTGAACACTTTAAAATGAACTAGAAAAAGTGATAGTTTGTTTTTTGAGTTTAAAAAATACCTCAAAATATATGTTATGCATGCTTTTATTTTAAAATAACAGATCAGTAAATAGGTTTAATATTTGCAATTCCAGCATAAAATATCATTCTTGAGGTATTAGTTATCTGTGATGACCATAGGTTTTGTGTCATGCACTTAGAGTACAATATGATAGAAAGCTTTCATCCCTTTTTATTTGATAAATTTCTAAGTGAGCATTTTACAGATTGGTTATCTTGCAAAAGTACTGGATGATAACAACTGTTTTTTTTTTTCTTCTTTCACCCCAGGTACCTTCACTCAAATAACATAGTTGTGGTTCCAGAAGGTAAGTCCACTTCCAGTTTTTAGTTAGGAGGAACCATCGTTTATGCTTTCCTTTATAATAGTAGAACAAATTTTGATTGGAATATTAGGGAATTTTACTTTTAAAGTATCTTTAATTTATTAGTTTCAAAGATTAGTAAGTTCAGTTAATAATTTTGATTAAATAAATAATAAGTCAAATGGTTATAACAGGTAAATTATTATTGGATAAATTGTTAGGTAAATAATAAAATGATAAATTTCAAAGATTTTTATTTTTTAATTTATTTTCATTATTTTTAAGTATTTTGTACACCCAGTATGGGCTCAAACTCATAATCCCGAAATCAAGAGTCACATGCTCTATAGACTGAGCGAGCCAAGCACCCTAAAATTCTAATTTCTTTAAAAGACTTAACCTGGTGATGGGTATTAAAGAGGGCACAGATTGCATGGAGTACTGGGTGTTATACGTAAATAATGAATCATGAAATACTACATCAAAAACTAATGTTGTACTTACTGTTTGGTGTCTAATATAACATAATAAAAATAAAAACATGAAGATAAAATAAAGATTTATTTATTTATTTTACTTTAGAGAAAGCATGTGTGCAGGGGAGGGGCAGAGGGAGAAGGACAGAGAGACTCTCAAGCTGACTGCCTGCCAAGTATGCAGCCCAACACAGGGCTCGGTCCCACAACCCTGAGATCCTGACCTGAGCCAAAATCAAAAGTTGGTCACTCAACTCACTGAGCCACCCAGGCATCCTTTTAAGTTTTAAATTTAATAAATCCAGCTAAGAATTTTGGTTAGACAAAAAGACCTTATATATCGTTTCATTATTTATTTATTCAAGCAATGCTTTACACTGTAACATTTTTATTTGTGCTTTTTAACTTATCATATTTTATATCAAGGTTGAAGTCTTATCACTCCTATAAAATATACTTTGACCTGTGTTTTTACTATTTGTACAACAGCAGCAGGGATATTAAGATATTTTAATTAGTGGTACTTGCATTTAAGATTTGTCATAACACTTGGGTCAAATTAATCTTGCCTTAACCTTTCTTTTCTCTTTGAAGCCATTGGATCCCTCGTAAAACTCCAGTGTTTGGATCTTAGTGACAATGCCTTAGAAATTGTTTGCCCAGAAATTGGTCGTCTGAGAGCTTTACGTCATCTTCGATTAGCTAATAACCAACTGCAATTCCTACCTCCAGGTAATCACAGTCTGTAGCACACAATAGTTTCTTATCTACTTACAAATCTATTTTTATTTCTGTTTCTTGCTGTGTGTCTAGGCAGTGAACTTTGGGTATACTTGTGATTTGGGATATTTGTTTGAAGATGAAACTAAGGAATGTGGTGAAATGTGTCTAAGGGTCTTTTACCTGATATGGACATAAGAAGGTGGCATTTATGTTTTTAGCTACACTTACTACAATTATGCATTGCGTTCAGTTCCCCTTCAAGTCACTCCTCTCATGAAATATTTGTACAAAGAAGTAATTCAGTTCTGAATATTTTATGTGAGAGAATTTAGTTGAACTTTGCATGAGGTAATCATTTTAGTACCCAAAAAGGAAATACAGTGCTTTCTGTCATTTTCTAGTGAGGTAACTTATGTATATTAACTTTGACTTAATAAATCTTACTAGAATTTCATAGCAGAATTTCAGTTTGAGTCCCAGAACTAATTGTCAGTTCTGCCTACTGAATATCCTCCTAGAAGGTGATGTACATATGTATAATACTGAAATTCTGCATTCTCCTGAGCTACCATTAAACCGCTTGACTTTCTTAGGAGGGACATAAAGGGGCCTTCCTTTGTGAATCCACACATATGCAAATTCTGTCATATGTCACTTCCCATATTAAAAAAAAAGGTGAAATATGTTAAAAAGAATAAAAAATCTTATGTCTTAAATATTTTATGAAAGTTACCTTGCATTCAAGAATGAGCAGAAAAAAATGCAGATGTCACATTGTCAAAGATTATTTCTACTTAGTAATCAGGAACATCAACCAGTCTCTTAGTGTATCCAGGTGAAATGTGTGACTCAACCAGAATTACAAATTAGTACCTGTTGTGAAACTTCAGGGTCACATGAGAATGATAAAAGCTACTCATGCTTAATCCATGAATGAAAAAGTCTATAATATTTCTTTGTGATATAAAAAATACTTTCTCTGACGTCTTTCAAGTATAAACACTTCTAAGTGAAACACAGTAACTCATTAATTTTTAGATTTTATGTACTGGCCTTAATAATGTAGATTCAATATTGTTTATAAAAATAGTACAGTGGTTGACTCTGCTTGAAAAATTCTTTAACCCTATATAATTACTTTCTTACATTTTCCAATGATAGTTAATACAAAAAATTTCAATATAGTGTAGGAATCTGATCTTTTAGAGTTTATTGTTTGTAATCAGGCTCAGCGGTGTTTTATCATTCTAGCTTTCATCAAGTTTATATATTCAGATACTCAGGAAATTAGATTCTTTTTTGGAGATTGCCTAGGAAATGTATCAGTAAAGATAATACTATGAGTTTTCAAATTCTTATATATGAAACTTCCACAAGATCTATTGTAAAATCAAGATACATGGCTATAATACTGTATTCAGAAGCCCCTTTTATATATTCAAAGAGCAAATGAGAAATATAATTCTGTTAAGCCATTGTTCTTTGTTTTCTATTATTCTGTTTTTTCCTGTAATATAAGAGCATTTTGTGGTAGAATGTGGTCATTTCCTTCCATTATATACTTTTAGAGGTTAAGGATGTGCTACTAATATCATTGACTGCTTCCTAATGACCAGTGAAGGGTATAGGTTTCTGACTGCTTGCATCTAATTTTTAATTTATATCACACCTGTTGCATAGTAGATTTTAAGGATTTACTGCTGGTTTTATTTCCATAGCTTTCGTCTGTTGTATATGTTTGCTTTTGGCTGTTTTGAGTAAAATTATATATAGTTATAGCTGTATTTTGAATAGAAACTGTTGACTTGAGCCATGTGTAGATTTTTTTCTTTTTAGGCCATTATCAGTAGCAATGGACTAGACCTTACTAATTATTTGATTCACTTTATTTCTCTCTTTATGAGGTAATTTCATATGTTATGATTTGAATCGTTGAGGGGCTAGGCACATATCCCCGACGTGTCTTATCATGTTGGGCATATATAATGGAAAAGTAGTTTTAGTGTAGTAAGGAAAAAAAAAAAAGTGAGGGACTCCAGTGTTTCTTTATTTGGTGACAGTAGACACCAGTTGATACTTGTTAGTCCCTTCAGCCTAGTCAAGGCTGTTATGTATAGACTTCTACATGTTATACTCCCTAGAAAGAGTTGACACTTCATTACATGCATTTGTTGTGGTTGAAAAACCTTTGAATATAATTTCATTTTCAATATTTAAAATTTGAAAAATTTTCTACCAATATTTGAAAAACCTGAAACATTTAAAAAATCCGGTGCATATATAGTTTTAAGACTAGACCTAAGAATGAACTATAAGGGTTTCATGAATGCCCTGAAATTTGCACACAATTTGATAATTATGAGTATGTCTGTGTTGCTGTGAAGAAGGTGCAGTGTTTTCAGCAGTTTCTCGAACACATCCATGACTCATGGTTGATTCTGTTGAGTTGTCTGCCAGTACCTTTTTGGTGGCAGTCATGTGGACTGGGACCCATTTTCTGGAATGTCCCTTCCCCCATTCTGTTAGATTGAATGTACTACCATTTTCCTACCTTGTGACATGGCTTTATCTCTACAGTTGGTTGGTGCTGGTGTAGGTACCTGACACAAACAGAACAGTTGTTACCCTGGGAGTTCTGGAAGAGGCTGGTGAGGGAGAAGTAAAGAGAGTAAGAGACATCAGGGGACGTGAGAAAAAGAAGATCAGTGTCTTTTTCTCTCTGGGCTATTGCACAATGCTGTATATAATCTTGCAAGGTACTGGGGAGTAGCCACGAAGACTGGGAAACAGAAAAAGAAAGACGAAGCAGATGTACAGAGAGAAGGTGGAGGCAGAGACTTTCTAAGTTTTCTTTATTAACCCAATCACTGGTTGTGTCCTTAAGACCCATAGACTTTGTGCTTAAGATAGCTCTAAACATTCTTTGTACCCTTTTTCTTTGATGTTGTCTCCCCCCCCAACCCCTTCTTCCCCATCTCACCAAGCACAGATAGTTCTTTGGGAGGAACAGAGAACACTGGTGTTAAGTGGTGACAGGATAGAGGAACGTGGAGACAGCTTAGAGTATGTGACTAAGCAAGTGTAGGGGAGGTACAATTTTTCCTCTGCACTCTTAAGGTCTCCAGGTGGGCCCAAAGATTAACTCACATAAGACAGAGCAACAGGAGAAAAGTATACAGCTTTTATTTAGTAATTTTTTCCTGTGCAAAGAAACCTTCATCTGAAAAATGAAGACCCAAAGAAGCAGATAAAGCAAACACTTACACACTAGGTTGGACAGAGTAATAGTTGTGAAAATGTGATAAGACAGTGGGGTTTGGGTTAGGACAGCTAATTAGAAGCAGTGACTAGGAACATAAGGGTGAGTTTAACAAGGTTGGTTTATTAAGATCTCCCTTAGCCTCTGCTCTCCATCTCTGGTGATGAGAATGCCTTCCTTCCTCCGGTGCAGGGAGGACCCCTTTTCCATGGGAGTTTGATTTTGTGTTTTTAGAAAGAAAAGGGAAGGTCAAAATGCCTTCTTGCATCTGCCAGTTTTCAGCTCCTTTAACTCAAAATAATGAATAGGCCAGACTGGCATACTTTGGGGTAGCACGCTCTGAACTCCTCCATCAGCCACCACAGTGGGCACTGAGAGCTTAATCTTGTGTAAAACCCAAGGAATCATCCTGCTCAGGTGTTGAGAGGCCTAAGCATTTAAACATCAACTCCCAAAAAGTATTCGTTCAGGGTTGCTTAGATGAGGGGGGTGCTTGTTGTCCCTATACACTCGTGGCGGAGCAGCAGCCTTCTGTAGGAAAAGCCTCTGCCCCGGGGATATGGATACGGGCAGCGAAGCACTGACCAGAGAACACCCAACCAGTAGCTCTGAGTCATCTATGCATGAGGCTCCGATGAACTCTGGCAGACACACACTATGGACCGAAGAAAGGTTCTTGATACACCTGCTTTAAATGGCTTCCTGATTTAGTCCCTAACCTGGCCTGAAAGGTAAGGTTAACTTAAGAATATGGATTTAACTTGGTTCCAAGATGAATAAATAATCATCGCTCAAAAAATCTTCCCATGGGGCGCCTGGCTGGCTCAGTGGGTTAAAGCCTCTGCCTTTGGCTCAGGTCATGATCCCAGGGTCCTGGGATCGAGCCCCGAATCAGGCTCTCTGCTCAGCAGGGAGCCTGCTTCCTCTTCTCTCTCTCTGCCTGCCTCTCTGCCTACTTGTAATCTCTGTCTTTCAAATAAAATAAATAAAATCTTTAAAAAAAAAAAATCTTCCCAGATAAAATTATTGAAGTCATGGTTTACGGTATAAGAACTTTGGAATCTTGAAGCACTGTTTTTCTGAGCAGGCTCCCTTTTTAAAAAAATTATTATTTTAATAACTTTGTATTTTATTTGGCAATGAATTTTGTAGGTTTGTATCCAAATACCATAAGGAAAAGGTTAAATGAATATTTTAGCTTATTTTTTTTTACTGTGATATTTAAAATTTTTATTTTTGATCTTTATTTTTCACACATAAAAATGATATTTTTAAGGTATGCAGCATGTTTTTTTTGATATATGTATACAGTGTGAAATGATTACCACAATCCAACTAAGTAACGTGCCCATCACCTTCTGCAGTTACTGTGTATGTGTGTGTGTGGTGAGAACACTTGAGATCTACTCTCAGCAAATTTTAAATATACAAGACATTATTGTTTATTAATAATACATTGTACAGGGGCTCCTGGGTGGCTCAGTGGATTAAAGCCTCTGCCTTTGGCTCAGGTCATGAGCCCAGGGTCCTGGGATTGAGCCCCACATCGGGCTCTCCGCTTCGCAGGGAGCCTGCTTCCTCCTCTCTCTGCCTGTCTTTCTGCCTACTTGTGATCTCTGTCTGTCAAATAAATAAATAAATATTAAAATAATAATAATAATAATAATACATTGTACAATACATTAATATAAATGTATTAATACATCATTATTGCCTTTGCTTTTAAAAAACTTTTATTATGCAAAATTTGAAATACAAAAGTAACGGAATAGAATGATGAACCCCTATATACCCAACATGGAACTTGACAGTTATCCTTGAAGACCCTCTATATTTTTAATCTTTGTTCTTCATATTTTTGTCTTCTCTTACAGTTTTTTTTAATTGAGGTAAAATTTACATACAGTGAAACGCACAAATGTACAATTCTGAGTTTTGGCAGACATATATACTCATATAATCAGCATCTTTGTCAAGATATAGAACATTTCCATTATCCCAGAAAGTACTCTCATGTCTCTTCCAGTCTGTTTGCCGTCGGTGAACACTCTTCTGATTTCTGTGACCACAGCTTAATGGGATCTGCTGGTGAGCACAATATAAGTGGAGCCTTCTAGTCAAGATGTGTCCATGCTCTTGCATGTACCAGTAGTCCTTTCTTCAGTAATTTGCAGGGTAGTATTCAAGTGTTTGAATATATGGTTCATGTATTTATTTCCCTTTTGATGGACATATGGGTTTCTTCTAACTTTAGACTATGATGAATACAGCCAATACTAAAGATTCTTGTATAAGGCTTTTTGTGGACACACACACACACACACAACCTTAACTGATTATAATTTACCTAGGATGTTGTACCGCTTAATATAAATTGTAAGACTCTTCCCAGTAGTATACTTCCATTTACCCTCCTTGAGTTCTTATATCATGCTATTTCTATATGTTATGAGCCCTACAATATATGTCTATTTTGCAACAGTCAGTTGTTTTTAAAGGAAATCAAGATAACAAAAAAGATTTTTTTTTGTTTGTTTTTAATTCACTATTACCCATGCTCTTTATTCTTTCCTGGGGATGTATTTTCTAACTGGTATCATTCTTTTCAGCCCGACGTACTTCCTTTAGTACTTCTTGTAGTGCAGGTCCTCTAGCAATGAACTATCTCAGTTTTCTTTGTGCAAAGCTGTCTTTATTTTTGAAGAATATTTTCTCTGGATATAGAATTTTCAATTGACAGGATATCTCTCTGGCACTTCATGAAGGTGACCTGCTGTTATCTTCTGACCCCATTGTTTCTGATGAGAAATCAGTCGCAATTTGTATCATTGTTACCTTGTAAATACCTTTTTCTATGGCTATGTTAAAATTTTTCTCTTCATCTTTTGTTAGCAGTTTGTTTAGGATGTGCCACGATGTAGGACTTTAAAAATATCCTGGTTGGGGTTTTCTTGATTCCCAAATTGGGAAGTTTTCTGTCATTATTTCTTCAGATATTTTTCTGCCCTGTTTCCTCTCTTTTTGGGAGCTCTAGACACACACATTAAATCGTTTGATATTGTTTCACAGGTCACTGAGGCTTTGTTCTTCTAAAAAAAATTTTTTTCTCTTGATCTGAAGGTTGCATGATATATCTGCTGCTCTGTCTTCTGCTCAGTGACTTCTTTTGCTCTCTCCAGCACGCCATTTATTAAGCACCTTTTCACCTCACAGTTTTCTCCCCTTTGGTACCCTGTCCTACATTTTCCAGCTGTTTCAGCTCTCTGGGTCGGATCTCTGGCTCTTCTGCTTTGTGAGACTGCTGAGCTCTGCTTGGGTTCCACTTCCCTGTGCCATGGCCCAGAGTGCCCCCCTTGGTAGAAAGCCATGTCCCAACACGGGGCTCACCTCTTCAAGAATCAAAGTCCTGTGTTTCCTGTCTGTTGCTTGAACACAGTTGCCTCATCTATTTTTGAGTAGTTTTATTGTATTTTGGTGGGGAGCAAGTCTGGTGTCAGTGACCCTGTCATGTCTGGAAGTGGGAGTCTATTACATGCTCTTCGGTTTCTCATCTGATCACTAACCTGTATGCTTTCATATATATGAATTATGTACCCCTTAAACATTTGTATATTGTCTTCTACTTGGAACAGTATTTGTTACAGAGCAAATTTAAGCTCATTTTATTCCGAAGGCTTTTTCTAACTTGATAAGTAAAATTATGTGATTTATTAGGAAGACAAATACCATGCACTTGCAAATAAAGGAATATTAAGGAAAGATTTCCACCAGTGCAGAGCTTGCTTGCCAAACATTTTGTGATTCACCCTCTGGTAAAGATCACAAGGGCCAATGGATATTAGAAGCATCCGCTCACTCTTGATAGTCAACAGAAGCCTGATGCTTTTGTGCTTTGCTGTAAACTCCCACGAGAGAAGGCTGTGGTAACAAACAAACAACAAAATGTAACCAGGAGTCAGAAAAGATGTTGCTTACATCTGGCATATAAATCAGCCTATTTAAAAAATTTTTTTTATCCTTGAGAAGTTGTTTTGCATCCCACAAAGGGAAAGATTTTTAGTCCAAATTAAAAACATTAAAGCAGTCTATGTTGTGTTTTAACAATAAAACAATTTTAAAAAACCATGAAAGCACACAAAAGCACACATGTCTGCAGAAATAAAATACCCAAACACAGAAATACAAGCTACATATAAATAGTATGAATTGTTCCAGAAACTCAGTCTTCAAGGACAGTCAAGTTTATTATTTTTTTTTTTCTTAAAATGTGTTTTTCTTCCAGTTGAGCCTCTCATTGCTTTATTGAAATGAAATTTAGTATCTCTTCTTAGACCTGTCCTGTAGCCATCTAAGTTGTTCTGAAATCTCTGTGCTCATTGGTCTTATGTGGAGGCAGGGAGGAACAGATCAGCCTTCTTCCTGTAGTGCACACAGCGGGAATGGAGCCTGGTCATGCTAGGGTTTCCACTGTTGCTCACTACCCTTAGTTGTCGAGACTCTACTGGCAGAATCTGACAGATGACAGCACAGGTTGCAGTGCTTCTTCAGAAGTGCTGACCCCAGTCCTGTAGGTACAGACTGCTCCTTAGTGATCCACATTGGCGCTCTTTAGGTTAGTTTCTAAGGATGCTGGGTGGCTCCAGGAACACGGGGGCAGGCCTGGTTTCATCACCATCGCTGTACTTGCTACTCAGAGGTCAACTCAAAGGGAATCCTCAGAACACAAAGGATCTTACTGTATCCCCTTCCCCAAATTATGGCTCTTCACCTCCTATTACCCTCCTTGGTGGCTACCATGGTTATTTGGGCTAATATAGTCTCCTTAGGGAGACTCAGCTTTTCACTGATTCCACATCAATACTGGTAAATTAACTAGCTAGCACATTTTTTCACTAATAAAGAATCTAAATAATTAATCTCTGGTAGAGCCCCCCTCTGGTGTCACCAGGCTATATGTATGTATATGGTCAGCAATACATATAAATAGACTTTCTCTGTTTTTCGGGGTTATTTACATTACCTGGGGGCACTGACTTCCTGGTTTCATCTGCCTAACAAAAAATATTTGTTGGTTCAGAGATGCCTGGGTGGCTTAGTCAATTAAGCCACTGCCTTCTGCTCAGGTCATGATCCCAGGGTCCTGGGATTGAAACCTGCATCAGGCTCCTTGCTCACCAGGGAGACTGCTTCACCCTCTGCCTCTGCCTCTGCCTGCCATTTTGCCTGCTTGTGCTCTCTCTCTCTCTCTGGTAAATCAATCAATCAGTCAATCTTTAAAAACAATATTTGTTGGTTCAGAGTACCATGCTATGTACTAGAGGAAGTGGGGACGGTGAAGGTATACAAAATCTAGACCTAGACTTCAAAGGAGCTTATAATGTTTTATTGTCTAATACTTTAATATTTGTACTTTCAAGGAAGAAAGTAGAGAGGATAGAGAAAGAACTGTTGAGTGTGTTAGTGTTCAGTCATCAGGGTACAGTGCAGAGTGGTTAAGATATCCATTTGACAACTAATGGGCAGAGGGATAAAATCTAACAATTTACCCATCCTCAGCTTGCTAGATGACCACCGGGTAATTGAATAAATTGTCTACCAGAGTCCTAAACTCACATTCACAATCTGTTCATTGTCTCTTTCAAGCATAAAGTTACTTTATTAGTTTCTTTGTTATACATAATACTCTATTAGTAAGGTAACTTTATACATAGCTAAATACATATTAGTTATTTACAGTAACCTATAGATCTTTTTATTCAGGTTTTTATGTAACATCTCAGTAACTAAAACACATGGATTTCTGAGAAAAAATATTTTATATTTGGTACTATTACGTATTGTACAATCTGGTTACAAATGGAGCTAAAACTTTAAAATTTTATTTACAGACTTTTCCAAGTTTTAAAAATTGGGCCAAAACCTCGGAATAAAAATGGCCATTAAGAGTCCTCTAAAAGAAAAAAAGTTTTGTTTTCTGGAACATGCATCCTTTTCAGTGTCAAGTAAATACAGAAAATACTCCTTTTTAGGAAAGATGTGAAGGGAAATGGCAGAACACGTGCCAAATGTCTGAAAAACAAAAGTTCATTGTGATGATACTTTTTAAAAAAAGGCAAAAGGAGTAAAGTTAGTCCTTCAGACTTGGAAAGCCTCTCCCATCAATCATACTACTGGCTAAGGCATGTTGAATTCCTTTCCATGGCCCATTCCTTTGTGAAAAGATTTAAAAGCAGCTAACATCATAATAGCAGCGACCCAATTTGAAATCCCAAGGGGATACTTCCAAATTTACTTTACATGCAGTACTGTTATTCTTCCCTTTCTGTGTACAATTAATTTTCCCCACCATGGTCTATTATGAGCATAATAATGGTGGGAGCCGTGAAGACAGTGCAGAGGTCAGCTCAAGAGGATTTAAGGAGAAGTCCTGTGGAAGGTTGAGGGACTGAGCTGATGTGTCAGTGGTCTTCAGGATCTAATGATTTGGATTGAAGTATTTCCCATTATTTTATCTCTGCAATGTATTCAGTTCCTAGTCTGTCATACACACTCCTTTTAAGATTATCTTTCTAAATTATAGATTTGAAAAATGACTTCAGCAGTTAAAAATGATTCTTTGAAATAATTTGCCACAAGTGTTGTGGTGGTAGTGAGAGAAGCCCATAATGGGTTCATAACCATACATTTATCATGAATACCAGGAATTAGGGATAGTAAAAACAATGCTGATGAATATAAGGGATCTTAATCTTTTGAAGTGAATGTTCTTGAGAACCTATAAAATGTATTTTCTTTTAGGCACAACTCAATGGGAATTCAGAGATTGAATTGTTATTTTTGGACGTAAGTCACTTGCAGTACTTCCAAGGTGGTGTAGAGTAATTTCTATCATAGCTTTGGTATCTTGGCAAAACTTGGGTCTCCTAGTTCATTTTTACTAAAGAGCTTTTGAGCATGAAGTAGTTGTTTATATTTTAATAGTGATTTGATTTGTATTTGTGAACCTGTCTTTGGAAGAGGCAAGTTTTAAATAGATATATTTTTAAAAGATTATATTTTCATGGTTATTTTATAGCTTTTTTTTTTTAATACCTTGATTTCAGTATGTTGTTTTGTGACATGATGAGAAAATTATAGTTTTAGGTCGAACTATGCAATTGTGAAGAAAATCTAACTGGCAGAATATAGGTTATATGCTGAAATAAGTGTTTCCTAAAAAAATATTGTCTTCAGTATATAAAACCTTTATCTTGTTTCATATTTTATTTGAACATACTTGTTGATTACCTCATCTTTAAATTGTTTTAACCTGCTAAAGGTTTTAAGTCATATTTTCTTTTGTGCAAGTAATTTTAAAGGTAATGATTGTTTTAGTGAATGAAAAGCTTTATGATTTGCCAAGGGTTGATGTAATGAGAAGTAATTAAACAAAATTCAGTTTGATATGGTTTGTTACCAACCCCCTCACACACAATTGACATCACAGTTCTTTGTTTAATCCTATCATTCCTTTTTAAAAACTCAAAATTTTATACAGATACGTTGTTTTTAAACAACTTACGTTAGTTTTCATTGTGTATATGTAAATGAGGAAACGAAGTAAAAAAAATGTGGCTTCAAAGTGTCAAAGGGTTTAAAAAATGAATGTCCTTATATGCTTATAACAAGTGTCATTAGCTCGTTGTGTGTCTTCTCTGTTTCTTGATCTGCTGACATTTGGGAAAGTCTGGCAGGTCTTGTTTTTTTTTGTTTGTTTGTTTTTAAAGATTTTATTTATTTGTTTGACAGACAGAGATCACAAGTAGGCAGAGAAGAAGGCAGAGAGAGAGGAGGAAGCAGGCTTTCCGCTGAGCAGAGAGCCCGATGTGGGGCTCCATCCCAGGACCCTGGGATCATGACCTGAGCTGAAGGCAGAGGCTTTAACCCACTAAGCCACCCAGGTGCCCCTGGCAGGTCTTGTTTGGATAACTTTTTTCTTTTTAGTTTCAAAGGTTTGGTACTTATTACTTTAGTGTGTACTTACAGTATCAGTGTCTTAGTATTTATTTTGGGGGGTGTAATAGCAGGTTTTGTAAAAGTCATATTATTTACTTATGCTTTCAGCTTCTTAATACGAATTTGTTTTCCTTAAACAAGTTTTTACTGTACTTCTGTAGTCATTTTTTAAAATGTTGAAATAATTGAGTTTGTTGGAAATAATAGCTGAAAGATAAATGTGGATGTTTAGAATAATCTCAGAATTTTTCTTTCCCATATCCATTTTTTCCTCCTAAATGTGTACTTTCGTGAATGAAAGTTTTTTTTTTAAATCAGATAAGATTAAAAATTGAATTATTAAGTCTTCAGTTGAGTAACCAAAGAAATATTTTTATAAGTTTCTCTTTGCATGACTTGAAAAGGACGCTTTCTTTAAAGCAGAGCAAATATCTTGGAAAACATTTTTAAAAAGTATGCACAGTTATGCATATTGTTGTATATTTCCCAAACCCAAATTATGATTTCTGTGGTACAGTTCTTCTATTGCCTTCTCTCATTAGGTAACTGAATCTTACCTGTTTGAGTATGTGAGACCATTCTCCTTTACTAATTTTTCTGCATAATCAGTGGAAGTCACAAATACTGTTTTATATACATGGAATATGGTCTTACAGTCTGTACATAAAAGGAGCTGCTCTTCTTCAGAGATAAATTCCCATGCTTTGTTCACCTAAAGAGAAATGATCCAGTGGCATAATTGACTATATATTTTACACATATCAAATCCCTAAACTATTGAGCAATTTAAGAGCCAAATATTTATATTACATTTAGTGAGTGATGTATTAAATATAGACTATAGAATACTGTTAATTTTAAATGAAAGAGAAAAATGAAACTTTTATTCTGTTTCTCTTTTGAGATTCTTACCATAGTAGGTCAATTTGGCTTTGTAACTCAACAATTAGTACAATTTTACCTATTCTGTACTTCTTAAGAATTTTTTTCCAAAGTGCCAATCATTGTATCTATTTTAGTTGAATGCTCTTGTTTGCCTATCACATCTTATGAAATTGCATTCAGACTTTATGACTAAAGCTGTTTGAATTTCCTACACTTAGAATTCCATGGAGCTTTAAGAACTATGAACTGTCAATAAAGCAAAACCCTATAAACTTAATGTCACTGAATTCCCATGTCTCCATTTTCTTACTCAGCGTGGTACATAAGTTTTAACTTGATGGGTTCTGATATACCTTCTACCAATAAAATCCAACATCCTTGATTTTATGCCAATGCTAACAGGTTTCATTTTATGAAGGGCATGGAATGAGTGTCAAAAATCTGTTTCTGATTCTAAAAGACATGATCTATTACAAGGTATGAGCATTTATTATATCATGTCTGTTTATCTCCTATTGATAGTTTAAATTTCTATCTACTTCTAAATCAGAGCTCTGTAAAGTTATGATATAGAAACAGTAAAGCAAGCAATAGCACTTTGATTTCCTTATCACCAGGGCTCTCTGTGTAATCGATTTACAAAGTATGACCTGTACACAACTTGTTTTCTTCACATCACTTTTTAAAGTCCTCTAAATAATATCTTGTTAATCTTTATAACCTTTATAATCTTTATAACCTTAACCTTTAATCTTTATAATCTGCATATAATCTTGTTCCTGGTATTGGTCACTAATTTATATAAACTACTTCCCATTGATTTTTTTTAGAAAATCTTTATAGAGCTATAATTTTACCATTTTACATGTTCCATTTGATGAATTTTATTTAAATGTACACAGTTAAGGAGGCTTCATCACAATTGAGTTCTAGAATATGTCCATCGTCCCCAAAAGTTCCCCAGTTCTTGTTGGTCAAGACAGCCCTTGTTCTTACCCCCAGCCAACTTCTCATCTTCCTATTTCTATAGTTTCACCTTTTCCAGAAATTACATATAAATGGAGTCATGTAATATGTAGCCTTTTGTGTCTGGCTTATTTTACTTAGCATAATGTTCTTGTATGCAGTTTCATGTTTTAATAGTTTGGGGTTTTTTATTGCTAAATAACATTTTATTGTATGGATATACCATATTTTGTTTATTAACTAGGTGATTGTCCATTTAAGTTGTTTTTAATTTGGGCTGTTAGGAATAATATTGCTATGAACATTTGTTCACAAGCTTTTTGTGGGCAAATGTTTTCCTTACTCTTGGGTAAATGCCTAGGAGTAGAATTGCTGGATTGTGTGGTTAACTGTATTTTTCACTTTGAAAGAAAAATGCTAAACTGTTTTCTAGAGTGGCTATACCATTTACATTCCTGCTAGCAATGTATGAATGTTCTAGTTCCTCCATATTCTTGCCAACATTTGTATTTTCAGTCTTTTTATTGTGGCTCTTCTAGTGGCTATATAGTAGCAACTCAGTATGATTTTATTTGGCATTTCCCTAGTAACTGAAGACTAAGCATCTTTTTATGTCCTCACAAATTCCATATGTTGAAATCCTAACCCCCAAGGTGATGGTATTGGGAATTGGGCCCTTTGGGAGGTGATTAGGTCTTCAGGGCAGAGCCCTCAACAATGAAATTAGTGCCCTTATCAAGGAAGCCCAGGAAAGCTCCCTCACCCTTTCTGCCATGTCATGTCACAGTGAGAAAATAGCCATTAATGAGAAAGCTGGCTGTCACTAGACGCTGGATCTGCCAGCACCTTGATCTTGGATTCCCCAGCCTCCAGAACAGTGAGAAATAAATTTTTGTTTTTAAGCCATCCAATTTGTGGTATTTTTGTTACAGCAGCCTGAACAGACTAATATTTTTTCTTGTCCTTATGTGCCATTTCTTTGGTGAAATATATCTATTTAGAAATCTTTTGCTCAATTTTGTTGTGTTCTTTTTTTTAAAGATTTATCCATGTATTTTATTTTGTTGTTGTTGTTTTTTATTTTATTTTTTCTGTGTTCCAAGATTGTTTATGTACCACACCCAGCGCTCCATGCAATATATGCCCTCCTTATCTATTTATTTTAGAGAGCGTGAGCAGAGGGCGGGGCAGAGAAAGGGAGACAGGCAGAGCCTGTCTGTCTGAGTGGGGAGCCTGATAGGGGACTCGATCCCAGGACCGTGAGATCAAGAGTTGGACACTCAACGACACCACCCAGGTGCCCCTAAGTCATTTGTGTTCTTATTATTAGTTGTAAGAGTTCTTTATATGTTCTGATGTTAAAGGGTAGTTTTCACAAAAAAAAGTCAGATCATGATTTCCATACAGAAACATTTTTAAATATGTTAAACCTTATATTTAACCTGTTAATAAGGCAACTGTTAAGGTATTATAATCAATTCAAAGGAGAATGCAGAGAACAGAAACTTACAGATTAAGAATATTGAAATGCATGTTCAAATGGAAGCAAAGCTGGTTTTCTCCACAGGGACAGAGGGTTGTCTCTCCATGGGACATAATTTATTTTTGTGTTCATAAACAAGGATTATTTTACATTGCTATCAATGATCTACAACTTACAGAGTTGTGAAATAGTTCTCACAGAATGAGAATCAGATAACCTGGAAGGAGATGTTAGCGACCAGGGCTTAGCAAACTCTGACCTATGGGCCAAATCTGACCCTTCACCTGATTTTGTAAATAAAGTTTTATTGAAGGACAGCCATGCCCATTCATATACATATTTTCTGTGACTGCTTTTGTGCTACTATGGCAGAGTTGAGTAGTTGAGACAGTGACTCTATGGTTCACAAAGCCTAATATGTGTACTAAGTGGCCCCTATGAGCAAGTTTGCCAACCCTACTCTTGTCTGAGTACAAGTCCTTTATCAGATATATTATGTACAAATATTTTCTCCTAGTCTGTGGCTTGTCTCTTCATATTCTTTTATTTTGTATATGGGTTATTCAGTTGTTCCAGCACAATTTGTTAAAAAGACTATCCTTTCTTTGTTGAATTTTCTTGGTAACTTTGTTGAGAGTCAGTTGTCTGTAAACATGTAAACATGTCTGTAAACATATGGGTTTATTTCTAATGTTCTGTTCTCTTAGCCTTTATGTCTCTCCTTATGACAGTACCACATTGGCTTGATTACTGTAGCTTTTTAGGAAGTTTTGAGTCTTTCAGTTTTGTTTTTCTTTTCAAATTTCTTTCGAAAAATAAATGTCATTGATTTTTTTACAACCAGAGAGAATCAATTTTTTTTTCCTTTTTGGGTATTTCATCTATATACATGTTTCTTTATGTAGCAATAAGGAGGTAAAAATGAGGGTCTGGAAGACCTTTTATTACACTGATCAATGGGGATTATTATACTATTGAGTATAATTTCTTTTTTTTTTTTTTTTAAAGATTTTATTTATTTATTTGACAGAGAGAGATCACAAGTAGGCAGAGAGGCAGGCAGAGAGTGAGAGAGGGAAGCAGGCTCCCCGCTGAGCAGAGAGCCCGATGCGGGACTCGATCCCAGGACCCTGAGATCATGACCTGAGCCGAAGGCAGCGGCTTAACCCACTGAGCCACCCAGGTGCCCCGAGTATAATTTCTAATCAATCTATTACTCGCTTTTATTTTTATTTGTGTACTTTATGACTTGAAGCTTGTGTCTCCGATTTTATTGTGTCTCCCACAGAAGGGTGCCTCTTATCAATAATATAGGGACAATGAAGGGCCAGACAAGGGGGCCAGATGGACAGGGTATGCATTGTGACTTCAGTGGGATGGACAGTTGAAGGATAGCCTTGAGACTGAGGGAGATTGCTTCTGTTTGCCCAACCCCTGTGTCTGCTCCTCACTGATGGCCAGATTGTGGTGGTGGGAGTTGAGAAAAAAGAAGAGAAAGGCTCGGGGTTTTGTCTCACACCAGATTACCTAAATGCATTTCAGTGTTGCATAAAAATCATGGAAATATATACAAAAATATTAGATGAAAGGATACCAAACAACTAGGATGGTGACTAGAAGAGTTCTCTTTGTGGCTTCTTTATAAATATAAAAGTCTGTATTGCTAAAGGTTGGGAAGTAAATATTGTGAACATCTTTTTCTTTTAAGTCATATTTGATAATCAAGCCTTTCAGGGCCTGTTATAACCCTCAAATTTTAATCTTTCTATAAATGTGTAAATTCTGGTATTTGTATACATCTCATCCATATAGAATACAGATTTTATAGCATATATTTGAATTTTTAAATTCTTGCATAGAAAGAACTAAAGTAAAATAAATACTACTTTGAAATGTATCAATAGTTAGCAAAATGTTTATAAGAAATATCACTCAGATATGGCTAGAACTAAAATTTTCCCAGTAGCCTTACAAGTCAAGCTTTGGTTTTTGAGAAAGTATTAGGTGTGTTTAAAATGCTTTAAGGAATGTTATTTAACAACTATCGTCTTTTGAAATCCCTCTGATATGCTAATTAGGGGAAAGTAAATTTGGAATGTGGAAAATTGGATTTTTCCCTTCTATATTTTTCTGTCATTCTTAAATTTGAAAATAAACAAAGTGACTTTGTTCTTTTGAAATCCTGCTTTGTGTTCCTGTACTCAGGTCTCTGAATGCTCCACTTAGTTTCTCTCAACAGTGCTCTGCGTAAAGTATGTTAGTAGATCTTTGTAAAAATTGTGATGAATAACTTCCCATTTCTTCCTCACTGCTTAAGCAAATAAGGCAGTATTTCAGTATCCGTCATTGAGACATTAAGCCTTGAATGGTAGTAGTTTATTTTCAGCATCATGATTAAGGCTATTCAGAAGAATACTTTGTTAAATGTTTGTATTTCTGCCTTTGTCTTCATTTAATTATTTCTTAGTATTGCTCCTTATTAGGCTAAATTACTTTGGTATCTCTAATTAAAAATTAAATATCTTAAAATGATCCGGCTTTTAAGAAGACAAGCCGACTAATGATGCCGAGCCTTTCTCTTTGCTGTTGGCCCAGACGTTGCCCGCTTTGGTTTCCTAATTTAGTAACAGAAATAAAACTATGCACGACTGGGCAGGTTTGGCATGCCGGCATCCAGCCAGGAAGCATGGGTTTCTTAAGTAAGGAGACCGATGGGGATTTGCGGAAAACACAGATTATGTTACATGAGCTTTGCTCTTCGCAAATCCCTAACTATTTAAAGGAACTCAGCTAACCCACGGCCACCGAAATAAGAGTCAGTTTTATTTAAACACACATGTATACTAAATGATGTATTGTTTCCTTTCCCAAAATTACCTTTCATCTTTACGTTTTTAATTTCTTATTTTTGTAAACTTAAAAAAAAAAAACTTTCTTTTTTAGTAAATAATACATCAAAATTTAGTTAACTCCATTCAATTATTTTATACATTTGTATGGCCTTTCAAAATAGCATACTTTGAAAGAGTTGGTAATATACATACGTAATGTGCTTCTGTGTGAGGAAATGAAACAAAACTCTGAGATATTAAAAAAAAAAAACACACACACACACACCACGTCTGGCCCGTGCTTGCTGGGGCGTCTCTTCTGCTTGGTGTTGGGACTTCTTAATGCTCTCTCTCACGCAATGCTTGTTCTACTCCAGGTGGGTCTGTAGTGGCTGCTTACTTGAATATTTGAGCCCTGGTAGCTTTTCCTCCTTGTTAGGGCTTCTAGTTTGGCATATCTTCAGTCTTCTTAAGCCCTTTACCTCTGAATTTAGAGAAGAGCCTGAAGATATGTCCCCCCCCACCCACTTTTCTTCTCCTTCAGACTTCTGTATGTTTCTTACTGACGCTGTCTTTCATTGTCTGATGAGAGCTGGTTATCCACCATGGTGATCTTTTTTAATTTTTTTTTTAATTTTTTTTTTTTAATTTTTTTTTATTTATTTTTTATTTTTTCAGTGTTCCAAGATCCATTGTTTATGCACCACACCCAGAGTCCATGCAATACGTGCCCTCCTTAATACCCACCACAAGGCTCACCCAATTCCCCCATTCCCCTTCCCTCCAAAACCTTCAGTTTATTTCTTAGAGTCCACAGTCTCTCATGGTTTGTCTTCCCCTCCGATTTCCTGCAACTGACTTCTCCGCTCCTTCTTCGAATGTCCTCCATGGTATTCCTTATGCTCCACAAGTAAGTGAAACCACAGTGTGGAGTTTCCTTAAGAAATTGAAAATAGAGCTTCCCTGTGACCCGGCAATTGCCCTATTTGGGTATTTATCCCAAAGATACAGATGTAGTGGAAATAAGGGCCGTCTGTACCCCAATGTTCATAGCAGCAATGGCCACAGTCACCAAACTGTGGAAAGAGCCAAGATGCCCTTAACAAACAAATGGATAAAGAAGATGTGGTCCTTATATACAATGGAGTATTGTGCCTCCATCAGAAAGGATGAATACCCAACTTTTGTATCAACATGGACGGGACTGGAAGAGATTATGCTGAGTGAAATAAGTCAAGCAGAGAGAGTCGGTTATCATATGGTGATATTTTTTTAATTGGCCTTAGACTGTATGTAAACACTGGAGGCAGGTAAATCTGAAGTATGTTTTCACAGAGAGAGAGGGAGAGTATCTCATTCCTTATAAGACTTTTGATGAATATGGGTGAACATTTGATTCTTTGTTCATATTTGGGAGGATGTGGGTAGGATATCAAGGAGAATATAATGTGTGTGCTCCAAATCATACTAAAGCATTATTAGTTGTAACATGGAACAAAATGGATTTAATGTAAATTTAGGAAGTCAAATTACATCAACTTTAGAATCCGTAAGATTTCTCATTGTAAAATTGCCATCTAAAAGTACAAGAAAGAGTACTAATACACAAAAACTTCTTGACCAAAACTGGTCAAAAGGCTACTAGTCTATAAAAATAGTTTTTAAAATGAACTTTTGCTCAACTTTCATAAATAACGGAATAAGGCAGACACCCAATCCTAACATCACGATTCCTCCCTCATTCTTCCCTTTCCCATCTCATTCTTCTGCCTCTCAGGTATTCCGGTACTCTTAAAATTCACATCCTGGGACACCTGGGTAGCTCAGTTGGTTAAGCGTCTGACTGTTGATTTTGGCTTAGGTCATGATCTCGGGGTTGTGAGATCAAGCCCCAGGTTGCTCTCAATGCTCAGCGGGGAGTCTACTTAGGATCTCCCCCAATACATAAATCTTAAAAAAAAAAAAAGAAAAAAGAAAGCATATTCTCAGTGAATTTTCACAAGATAAATATAACTTTGTAATCAGCACCCCAATCAAGAAATGAAATGTTACCAGGGCTCTAGAAGCCCCCTTGTGCTTCTTTCTGGTCAGTCACCCCCCTTTCAAGGGCGCTCTTCAAGGCACCACGATTCTGACTTCCATTACCATTTTGGCTGTAAAGGTAAACTCAAGATACTGCTATTGAGAATCTTGCTAAGGTGCAATATACTGTACTTATAATAACAGTAAAGACTTCTTATGTCTGACCTTGGTTGTTATGGATCTTTATTCCACATGTGATGCAAAGTCCCTAGGGGATTCTGAGCAGAGGAGTGAGATGATGTGATTTAAGGTTAAAAGGATCACTTAGGCCTCTGTGTACAGAAGAAGCCAAGGAGAAACCCTGGGAGTCAAGTTAGGAGACCACGGAAATAACCCAAGTGATAGTTGATGGTAGCAGAACTCTTGATTAGAAGCCGTTGGATTTGGGTTTATTTAGTGCTTTATAACTTTCCCAGTGTTTCGCTCATTTTCTTTTACTCTCGGGGCAGGTTTTTTATCCCTGATTATAGATAAGGAATCTTGAGGCACGGAAAGGTTATTCAGGTAGAATCAAGACTTACACTAGGTTCTGATTCTCAGTGCAGTGTTTTTTCCAAGCTGTTAGCAGCGATACATATTAAGTTAAAATCATTGAACTAACCTCTGGTACTGTATTAGTTATTTATTGCTGCATAACAAATTGCCACAAATTTAGCAGTTTAAGAAAGCCCACATATTTCTTATGTCAGTGTCTGTGGATCGGCGGTCTAGACACAGCTTACCAGGACCTCCTGCTTAGGATCTCACAAGGCTGCCATCAGGATTGGGTCGGCCATGGCTGTGGGCTCCTCTGAGACTCAACTGCAGAAGGGAGTGCTTTTTACTGAAGACCCATCAATCCTGTTAGTTTTGTGTGAGACTGGAACAAAAATGGTTGAAGTCATATAGTGATTCTTAGTATGTTCGAGTATGTTAACCATCTAACGGAAGGAGTTCCTGTTTCTGCTGCTCAAGGGAGAGAATCCTATAGATTCTTTAAAGAATGGTGCCCTTGTCTTTTTTCCTGTAGGATCCCTCCCGTCTTACAACAACTTTAGATACATACGCTTAACATTTGATGTATTAAAGACTTATTCGTTACAGTCTGTAAGAATCTTGGTGTCCAGACCGTGTGTTGGTGGGTGTTATCTGGCTCCTTGTTTTGCTGCCACTCGTAAACCTACTAATTAGGCCTGTTAATGGTTATTTTGTTTTGCTTCCTAATTGACTTTTGCTTTTGCTCTTAGTCCAGTGCGAGGGTGATATTTTGCAGATTCTTTAGCTGGTGAATTAAGAAAACTACCTTTAGAACTAGTCTTTGGGTTCAAGAACAAAACCCCTCTGAACCATGATCTCAGTCTCCAGTCCTGCAGCTTTTCTGGGTTCTGCCACAGCTTAGTTGATTATTCTGAACTAGTCTTCCTTTTCATGACATGCAACTGAGGGAAGCTGTCTGTAAGAAAGCTTTCTGGTACTCTCCTTCACAGATTCGTCAATTAGTCTGTTTCCTTATGCTCTCTGCTTTACTTATTTGAAGACTAATGTTTACAAAATTGGCAGACTGGATTATTCAGTCAAGCCCTCTTTTAAGGACAATTAGAAAAACTGGAGAGGGAAAAGGAAAAGTCTCTTGAAGGCACTGGTGAGCTAACAAAGTGGTAGAGAATTCGCAGGTCAAAGAGATTTTAATCTTTACAAGCTGTTTTCCACAAAAACAAATCAGAGTAGCTTGGTTGAGGCACAAGACGTGCCTGGAAACAGGCACAATCAAAGACTTTTGGGGTGATGTGAAAATGCTACAGGAGTCAAAGGTAGTCGGTTTGACCATCAGAGAATGATAGTTGAAATGGATCGAAATGCGTCAGATATATAAACTTTTCTGTGTTCATAATGTTACTCTTAAAAAAAAAACTTATTGGTAAACTCCAAAGGTTGGTAGCGTACCAACTTGTTCTCTGAAAATTTAAAGGGAAAGAATTAAACATTATTCTGCCTTTTCTAAACCAATTATATTTCAGGGTAACTAGTTGAATGAAGGAGAGTTTTTCTATGTGGAAGAATTATCGACAATTATATATAACAAATACAAAATTGTATAACAATTATAACAATATATATTTGTATATGTCAGTATATATAAATTAAATACCCATTATTTGTTATATATTTGTTAAATATAAATATATATAAGTATATACTTACATAAATATAGATATATTAAATATAAATATAATGTATGGTACTATATATTGTAACAAATATATAATTATATAACAATTATAGATTTATATATAAATATGTATTAAATATATGTTATATTATTAAATATATATTTAAGTTCTATATAATTATATTTTATAGCAAATATAAATTATATAATCTCTCTATATAATAAATATAGAATGTTGAAATTAGGTAAATCAGCACTTTGTAATATCTAATGAAGTAATACATTGTAGCAAAAATCATTAATAGCTTCCTGAACCACTAGGTAAGAAGTTGATAGAGAACTTTGTATTGGCTGGATCCGGCTGGTGACACCTAGATCCACTGATTAATCTTGACATCAGTGAAAGTGGGTCAGGCAGACATTATATCCTTCCTAGTGTGATGCAATGGGAAATATACAGCCCTGCCCTTCAGATACAGTCTTACCAAAGAAAATTGAACCTGGATCTATTTAATTTAAGCTTTTATAACGGCCATTTTACAGGGAACACAAGGAACAGGTAGATTTAAATGATATCATGAAGACACAATAAATCAAATTTAGAATGTTGGAAATTCTGTAATGGCTATCCAGTTTTTAAAAAGATTTTTTTCATCTGACAGAGTGCACACACAAGTAGGGGTAGCAGCAGAGGAGAAGCAGGCTCCCCACTGAGCAGGGAGCGTGATGTGGGACTCGATCCCCGGACCCTGGTATCATGATCCGAGCTGAAGGCAGACACTTAACTGACTGAGCCACCAGGTGCCCCTTAGGTATCCAGTTTTTTAAATGAAAACATGAAAAAAGGGGGAGGAAACTGTTATAAATTAAAAGAGACTTAAGAATCCTGTTGGCCCCCCTGGGGATAAAAATATATGTTTATAAAAAATAAAAAAAAAATTAAAAAAAAAAAAAGAATCCTGTTGGCCAATTGCAGTTGTTGGGCTTTGTTTAGATTTTGATGTAAATAAATCGGTGGTAAAAACATGTTGTTTTGTAAATACTAGGGGAAGTTGATCATGGATAGTGTATTAGACAATATTAAGAAATTCTTGATTTTTTTAGGTATAATAGTAGTATCGAGGGTTTATTTTTAAAAAGTCCTTATCTGTTGGAATATGGACTGAGGTATTTTTGCAGGTGAAACACTTCATAAGGTGAATTTGAAAAAAAGCAGCCTTTGTGTGGATTGCAGCCCAGCTTCCAGTCACCTGGGCCGTCAAAACCATGAAACTTCCTGACATTGCATTCAGAATGCTTATATCCCCAAGTGCCTTACAGCAGCAAATAGGAATTTTTGCAGGCAGAAGATGACATCATCCTAGGTCTCAAATTATTTCTATAACCTGTTTTTCAAATCTAATGCTTATCTAATGGAATGCGTAGAATAGCATTTTCTGCCACTGAAGAATACACATTCTTTTCAAGCACTTGGAACGTTTACAAAAATTGAACAGGAAGTAGAATACAGTTTTTGTCCCAGCTACTCTGCCATTGTAGCCTGCAAGTGATCAAGGACAATGTGTTAATGATGCGTATAAATAATAAGTGAGGCTTGATATAGAAACTTGGATGGTTGGCAAGAATTGGCATGGGGGGGCAGAGTTTGCTGCTACTTGACATAGATGGTCAAGTAATGAAAAGGTAAGTCTCACCGTGGAGAAGATATTTGCAGTACATATATCCAACAAAGGGCTTTTATCCATAGTGAATTCCTACACATCAATATTGAAAAAGACCAAAACCTAGCTTAAAAAACCAGCAGGCGTCTTGAATCGGTACTTCCCTAAAGAGGAAATCCAAATGCACAATAAATGTATGTTATTATGTTGAGCTTCATTGATCATCAGGGACATGCAAATTAAAACCACAGTGTGATTCCAGTAAATAACAACTAGACACCCAAAGACTGACAAAACTAAGCATTTATGAACTCATAGAGCAATAGGGCCTGTCATACCCTATAGTGTTGATGATGTACATACTCTGACAGGCAGAGATTTATGCTTATACATGAACCAAAAGACATGTATAATAATGTCCATTAAGTTCACGATATTCATAGTAGCCCCATACCATGAACAACACAAGTGTTTTTTAACAAGAGAAAAGATGAAAATGGTTAATTTACACAATGGAATTTTATAGGATAGTGAAAAGAGGCAGGCAGCTACATTTCACAATATGTTTGAATCTCGCAAATGTAATAAGAAAAAGAAGCCAGTCATAAAGAATGCATGGTATATGATTCCAATAATATGAAGTTATCAAGTCATAGTCTTCAATGATGCTTACTTAGGTGGTAAACGTGAAAAGACAAGTAAATAGGTGATTTTCATAAAAGTCAGGATTGTAAATGTCTTTTAGGTACTTCAACTTCCAGGGAAGATGTAGTTAGTTGAGTCAGGCAAATGATGCCACTGTTTTAAAAAAAGAAAAAAAAACTGGATAAATTTCAAAAATCCTATTTTTAAAAGTATCAGAAACCGTAGAAGCAATTTGAGACATGAAGTGATTAATCCTATTTATCTTTGTATCTCCCACAGCTTTTGGTTCCCTGCCTTTCACAAGGGTAGTCCATTAATATTGAATGAATGAAAACAAAGTAAGAGGGAAAAGGCACATATCTGGAATGGAAGATGGAGACAAATGTTTGCTGCTTCCCGTAGTCAAAGTTTAAGGAGAAAAGATTATATGATTTGGGCACCCCAGGGAGAGAGACTTGTCACACTGGATCCTGCATGGGACCCTAAGATATTGTGCTATAGAAATTTGATAGTCCTGTTTTAGTCATCTGTTAAATATGTATGTGTATGATATATAATATGCATTTAAAAACATACCCATCCATTATTTATGTTTTGGGAAATTAAATTTTTCTGTTTTGCAGTCTTACCTCTTGTTATCTTCTGTACTTTTCTTCCTTGGGCAATGTTGGGGAAGTCATGATGCTGGTCTTTGGAATCCTAGAATCTTAGCACAGGAATAGACCTTATATGGAACATGCTGTTTTCCTCGTAATTAGATTGCGGTTATGTATTTTGGGCAAGAATACCACTAAAGGGATCTTGTTTTCTTCCAAGTGCATTATAACTGGGGGGTACAGGATATCACTGAGTCTTATTTCTTGCAATTGCTGATGATCAGCCTTGATCCCTCGGTTAAGCTGATGGCTGTTGGGTTTCTCCACTTTCATTTTCCCTTTATAATTGAAAAGTATCTTGGAAATACTTTGAAACTATGTCATTAAGCTGTTTTTCCTCAGCTTTTTCACTTTCTGATTGTAGCATTCATCAGCATTCTTGACTGAACAGTGATTACTGTGATGTTCGCCCAATGTAACATTTGTCTTTCCCTCATTCCTTCTATATTTATTAATGGAAATTCTTTTTTTAAAGAAGTTTTTTATTTAAGAGAGAGAGAGAAAGAGAGAGCATGAACTGGGGGAGAGGGACAAATAGACTCCCCACTGAGCAGGGAGCCTGCTGTGGGGCTCGATCCCAGGACTCAGGGATCATGACCTGAGCCGAAGTCAGATGCTTAACTGACTGAGCCACTCAGATGCCCCCATATTAGTTGAAATTCTAAGGAATTTTCCCTCTTTTATTTCTTCATGCCTCATAGATATTTATTTTATTCTATGGGTTATAAACCAATGCCATTATTTTGTTGTTCAAATTACCCCAGTGTTAGCCATTCAGAACTCCTTCTCATTGGCTCCTGTGTCTTTTTGACATTTCCCCATCCTTTCTCAAGCACTTTACTTCCTTATTTTCTCCCATCACAAGATGTTTTGGACTTATTTTGTGTTTTCTGTGTCTCGAACCTGGTTTCTTTCATTGGAGAGTGTTATTTAGAAACCCAGATCTGGGTTGTTTTTGCCAGTAATATTTTGTCCAGTGCTTCGCATTGTAAAACTGAATTTGTTTTTTCTAATAAATGGGTATGAAATCATATTCAGTCGTGACTTTATCAGCTGTCAGATTACCTTTCCCTCCCACTCTTAAATTACTTACACATTGGAAAATCAAGTCCTTTATCAAAGTAGTGTATAAAAAGGTCTAATAGCATAGAGACATACAGAAGAAACCTGTAGTACTTTCTTTACCTTTACATCAAGAATTTTAATGCTGGAATTTTGATGTACTATGATTATGGTCTTCTAATCTAGTAACCTTGTCAAAAAGCAAATGAAGTTAGATTGTTTTCATTTATTCTTAATAGCTCAGTCTATATTGGTTCCAAATTAATACACATTCCTTTTTGCAAACATTTCTTAACGGATTTATTGAGGTATATTTTATCACATACCATAAAATTCATGATATAAAGATTCAGTGTGTTTCAAATGGACATTGTTAATTCTAAATTATTGGTGAACTTTGCATTTGTACCACCATCACCATGATCTAGTTTTAGAACACTTTCATCATCACGAAAAGTTTCCTCATGGCCAATTGTAATCAGTCTCCACTCCCACTCGAAGACACAGATCCTTTCTGATCTTCTATCTCTCTAGTTTTTCTTTTCATGGAGATTTCACATAAAACAGAATCATATAATATATGGTATTTTGTATTTGGGTACTTTCACTTAGCTTAATATTTTTGTTGTTAGTCTATGTAGTTGCGTGTCTTGGTAGTTCATTCCTTTGTGTATATCTGATTTATATTTCATTGTATGGATATACAGTGTTTTCCTTCTACATTTACCAGTTGACAGATTGTTTTCAGGTTTTGTCAGTTGTGAATAGTGTTGTTAGGGATATTTGTGTACAAATATCTGTGGGACGTACCTCTTAATTTTTCTTGGATAAATACCTAGAAGTAGAATTTCTGAGTGTTTCATAACTGTATATTACCCTTTGAAGAAACATACTATTTCATAGTAGCTGTACCATTTCACATTCCCACAGCAATGTGTGAGGGCTCTTTCTTTGCTGTATCCTCGCCAGCACTTGCTTTGTCAGTTTTTTTAATTATAAAAGACCTATAATCTTTCCTAGTGGGTTATGTAGTGATGTCTCACTGGTTTTAAGCTGTATTTCCCTAATCACTAAAGATATTGAGCATCTTTTCATATGTTAATTTTCCATTTCTGTGTGTTCTTTGGTGAAGGGTAAAGTATCCATTTCTTAATTGTGTTGTTCCTCCTATTCCTGAGTTTTACAAGTTCTTTTTTTTTTTTTTTTTAAGATTTTATTTATTTACTTGACAGACAGAGATCAAGAGTAGGCAGAGAGGCAGGCAGAGAGAAAGGAGGAAGCAGGCTCCCCGCCGAGCAGAGAGCCCGATGCGGGGCTCGGTCTCAGGACCCTGGGATCATGACCTAAGCCAAAGGCAGAGGCCTTAACCCACTGAGCCACCCAGGCGCCCCTTACAAGTTCTTTATTGATTTCAGATACAAGCCTTTTATCAAATATATGATTTGCAAATATTTTCTTTCAGTCTATGGCTTCTCTTTTAATTTTCCTAATGATGTCTTCTGAAGAACAAAAATTTTTAATTTTTATGAAGTCCAGTTTGTAAATTTTCTCCTAAATTCTCTGTAGGATTCATAGTTTTACCTTTTACATTTAGTCTGGTCAATTTTCAGTTGACCTTTTTGTGTGATGGAGGTTATGTCTAAGTTCATTTGTTTCTGTATGTGGGTATCTACCTATTCTTGCATCATTTGTTTAAAAAAAAAAAAAAAGCAAACTATCTTCACCTCATTGCCTTGGTACCTGTATCAAAAATCAATTGGCTATAGTTATAATAGTTTATTTCTAGACTCTATATTAACCTACTCACCTGGCATTATGTCCCAATCACACTGTCTTGTTTACCATGGTTTTATAGTAAGTCTTCAAATGAAGTAGAACCAGTTCTCCAACTTTTTTCTACTTTTCTAAATTGCGTTATTTACCTATTTGGGGTGCTTTCTTTTCCATATAAATATTAGGATTAGGAAATTGTTAATTTTCTTTAGGATTAGTACTACTTACAAAAAAAAGTGTTTGAAAAAATTTACCTATGAAGTAATATATGCTTGGATTTTTCATTGTCTAAATATTTTAAATTACTAACTTAATTTCTTTACTTGTATAGCTCTATTAAGATTTTCTATTTCTCCTTTAATCTCTCTTTTTAACAAGATTGTAAGTAATCTCTACACCCAGTGTGGGACTCGAACTCACAACCCAGAGATTAAGAGTTGCATGCTCTACTGACTGAGCCACTCAGGCACCCTATCTCCTCTAACCTCTTTAATAATTTTTAAGGAATTTGCTTATTTCATCTACCTTGCCTGGTTTTTTTGCATGAAGTTATTCATAATCTTCTTATACAATTATTTTAATTTGTATAGAATTATTCCCAATTTTGGTAATGTGTGTTCTTTCTCTCTCCCTTGCTCTCTCCCTCTCTTGCTCTCATTCTCTTTGGTTAGTCTAACTAAATGTTTGCCAATTTTATTGTTCTTTTTAAAGAACCAACTTTTGGTTTCATTGGCTTTCTCTGTTATTTTCCTGTTTTATAATTTATGCATTGTTACTCTGATTTTATTTCCTTCCTCAACTTTGGGTTTGATTTACTTTTCTTATTCTAACTTCTTGAGGTGGAAGTTTATATATTTTCAGATCTTTCTAGCTAGTACAAGCATTTTAAAAGTACAAATATGCTTATTAAAGCCCTACTTTTGTAGCTTCTCATGAATTTTTCATGTTGTATTTTGTTTTCATTCAATTCAATATATTTTCTCATTCTCTTCATGATTTCTTTGACTCATGAGCTGTTGAGAAGTGTGTTATTTCAATTTCCACAAATGTTTGGGGATTTCTCAAATTTCTCTGTTGATTTCTAATATAATTCTGTTGTGGTCAGAGAATATACTTGTATGTTTTCCCTTTTCTTTTTCTTTAATAAGACTTATGTTATAGTCTAACACAGGGTTTGGCAAACTATGACCCACAGGCCAGTTCTGGCCTATGCCTCTTTCTAAAATGACTTAGAAGATAAGAAAGGGTTTTATATTTTAAAGGATACTTAAAAACAAAAACAAAAACAAAGAAGGTTATTATATAATGTTAAAGGTGTAAATACCTCAAGAAGATATAACAATTGTAAATGTTTAATGGGTTCAATAGTAGAGCACCCAAATATACAAAACAAAACCAACAGAGCTAAAAGGAGAAATAAACAGTAATAAAGTAATAGTTGGGGACATTCATACTCCATTCTCATAATGGGTGCATCATCTAGACAGGAAATCAAATAAAGAAGCATCGAATTTGAGCAACACTGTAGACCAAATGGACCTAACAAACATACACAGAAAATTCTATCCAGCAGCAGCAGAATACATTTTCTTATCAAGTGCACATAGATCATTTTTTAGGGTAGGTCATATATTAAGCCACAAAACAAGTGTTTTCAAGAAGGTTGAAATAATACCCAGTATCTTCTCTGACCATAATGGCAGTGAAATTAGAAATCAGTAAGAGGAAAACTGGAAAATTCACAAACACATGGAAATTAAGCCAGACTCCCCTAAACAAGCAATAGAATAAGGAAGAAATTATAGAGGACATTAAAAGTTGCTTGAAATAGGGGCCCCTGGGTGGCTCAGTCGGTTAAGTGTCTGCCTTCAGCTTAGGTCATGAGTCCAGGGTCCTGGGATTGAGCCACACTTCAGGCTCCCCGCTGAGCAAGGAGCCTGCTTCTCCCTCTTCTTCTGCCTGCTGCTCCCCCTACTTGTGCTTTTCTTTCTCTCTCTATCAAATAAATAAATTTTTTAAAAAGTTACTTGAGACAAAAATGAAAATATGGCATAACAGAGCTTATGGGGTGCAGTAAAAAGCAGTTTTAAGAGCAAAGTCTGTAGCAGTAAACATCTACATTAAGAAACAGTGGGGGGGGGGGGCACCTGGATGGGTTGGTTAAGCACCTGACTCTTGATTTTGGCTCAGGTCATGATCTCACAGTCCTGAGACTAATGCCTGAGTGGAGCTCTACACTTAGCAAGGAGTCTGCTCTCCCTCTCCCTCTGCCCCTTCCCCTGCTCTTATGAACTCTCTCTTTCAAAATAAATAAATAAACCTTTTTTTTTTTAAATAGAAACAGTAAAGTTCGCAGAGTTCTTAGAAATATATAACTTCTCCAAAGAAGACATACAAATGGCCAACAGACACATGAAAAAATGTTCAACATCATTAGCCAACAGGGAAATTGAAATCAAAACCACATTGACATGCTGCCTTATACCTGTTAGAATGGCAAAAATTGACAAGACAAGAGAGAGCATATGTTGGAGAGGTTATGGAGAAAGGGAACCCTCTTACACTGTTGGTGGGAATGCAAGTTGGTACAGCCATTTTGGAAAACGGTGGGGGTGGGGGTCCCCAAAAAGTTAAAAATAGAGCTATCCTATGACCCAGTGATTGCACTACTGGGTATTTATCCCAAAAATACAGATGTAGTGAAAAAAAGGGCCATACACACCCCAAAGTTCATAGCAGCAATGTCCACAATGGCAAACTATGGAAGGAGCTGAGATGCCCTTCAACAGATGAATGGATAAAGATGTCCATATATACAATGGAATATTTACTCAACCTTTAGAAAGGATGAATACCCAACATTTTCATCAACATGGATGAAACTGGAGGAGATTATGCTAAGTGAAATAAGTCAAACAGAGAAAAACAATTATCATATGGTTTCACTTATTTGTGGAACATAAGGAATAACATGAAGGACACTGGGAGAAGGAAGGGAAAAATGAAGGGGGTAGAAATCAGACAGGGAGACGAACCATGAGAGACTATGGACTCTGGGAATCGAACTGAGGATTTTAGAGGGGAGGGGAGTGGGGGGATGGGTGAGCCCAGTGATGGTATTAAGGAGGGCATGTATTGCATGGAGCAATGGGTGTTAAACAGTGAATCATAGAATACTACATCAAAAATTAATGATGTACCATATGGTGACTAACATAATAAAAAAATTATTTAAAGGCAAAAAAATAAACTGTAAAAGATTAAAAAATGAGGAAAGAGATGAGTGACTAATAAATAGAATAAACAAGACACTTTTTTAAAAACACGAAACTATTAAATGGTGTAATATTTAACAGAAAATGAAAATGTTTGAGATTATTACATGTATTTGCTGATCCTGTAAAAACAATACAAACAAACAAAAAACCATTCAACTTACCAAGACTGAATCAAGAAGAAATAGAAAATCGAAATAGACCAATTAGTAAAGAAATTGAATCTGGAATCAAACATCTCCCAATGAAATAAAGCCGACAACCAGATGCCTTCACTGGCGAATTTTTCAAACAAAGAAAAATTAACACCAACCTTTCTAATACTCTCCTAGAATATTGAAGAGAACATTCCTTACTCATTTTACAAGGTCAGCATTTTTCTTTCACTTTTTTTTTTTTTTAACATTTTGTTTATTTATTTGACAGAATATAAGTAGGTGGAGCAAGAGTGGGAGAGGGAAAAGCAGACTCCCCACTGAGCTGGGAGCCCAGGGTGGACCTTGATCTCTTGGACCTTGATCTCAGGACCCCAGGATCATGACCTGAGCAAAAAGCAGATGCTTAACTGACTGAGCCACCCAGGTGCCCAAAGGCCAACATTTTTTCTGATACCAAAACCATACAAAGGACACTACTGGCCATTATTTCTGATGACTATACATGCAAAAATTCTCAATAAAATACTAGCAAACCAAATTCAGTGGCACATTAAAAGGATCATTCACCTTGATTATGTGGGATTTATCACTGGGATGCAAGGATAGTTCAACATACACAAATCAGTGTGATATATCACATTAATAAAATGAAAGCAAAAATCATTTAATCATTTCAAAAAACACATAGAAAGCATTTGACAAAACTCAGTATCTATTCATGGTAAAAACTCTTCAACAACTTAGGCATAGAAGGAACATATTTCAAATAATAAAGACCATGTGTGACAAGCTCACAGCTAACATCTTAACCAAAGGTGAAAGGTTAAAACTTTTCCTCTGAGATCAGGAAAAACAGAGTTGCATACTTTCACTTCTTTTATTCAACATGGTGGGTGCTGGAAGTCCTAGCTAGAGAAATAGACAAGTAAAAGACATGTAAGTTATCAGAATTGGAAAGGAAAAAATAAAATTTCTATTGGTGGATGACATTTTATATAGAGGAAAATTTAAAGACTCGAACTGTTAGATCTAATAAAGGGATTCAGTAAAGTTGCAGTATTCAAAATTAACATTTAAAAAATAAGCATTTCTCTACACTAAGAACAAAATTTCTGAAAAAGAAATAAATGGAACCCATTTACAATAGCATCAAAAACAATAAAATACCTAGGAATAAACTGAACTAAGGAGGTGAAAGATTGCTGTCTTCAAAACTGTAAGACATCGATGGAAGAGTTTGAAAACTCATATAAATGGAAAAGTAACCTGTATTTATGGATTTGAAGAATTACTATTGTTAAAATGTTAATACTCTTGAAAGTCAGCTATACATTCAGTGCAATCCCTACCAAGATTCCTGTGGCATTTTTTTTTACAGAAGTAGGAATAACACTCTTAAAATGTATATGGAACCGCAAAGGACCCCAAACAGCCAAAGAAATCCTGAGAAAGAAGAACAAAGCAGGGGGTATCACACTTCCTGATTTCAAGATATACTATAAAGCTGTAGTCATCAAAACAGTATGGTACTGGCATAAAAACAGACAGACCCATGGAACCGAATGAGAGCCCAGAAATAAACCCAAGCATATATAGTGAACTAATGTATGACAAAGGAGCTAAGAGTACTCAATGGAGAAAAAAACATTCTCTTTAGTAAGTGGTGCTGGGATAATTGGATATTCACATATGAAACAATTTTACACAACTTACAAAAATTAAACTTGAAATGAGTTAAAGACTTAAATGCAAAGCCTGAAACCATGAAACTCTGAGAAGAATAAATGGGAAAAAAAACATGGACATGGGTGTTAGTAATGATTTTTTTTATATGACACCTAAAGCTAAAGCAATAAAGTAAAAAATAAACAAGTGAGACTGATCAAACTAAAAAGCTTCTGCACAGCAAAAGAAACCATTAAAATAAAAAGACAGTCTATAGAATGAGAAAAAATATTTGCAGACTGCATATCTGATAAGGGGTTACTAAGCAAATTATATAAAGAACTCCTACAACTCTATAACAAAAAAACCCAAATATCCCAATTTTAAAATAGGCAAAAGACCTGAATTGCTATTTCTCCACAGAAGATATGCTGAGTGAAATAAATCAAGCAGAAAAAGTCAGTTATATGGTTTCACTTAGTTGTGGAGCATAAGGAATAACACATAGGACATTAGGAGAAGAAAAGGAAAAGCGAATTGGGGGAAGTCAGAGGTGGAAGATGAAACATGAGAGACTATGGACTCTGAGAGGCAAACTGGGGGTTTTGGAAGGGAGGGGAGTAGGGGGATGGGTGAGCCTGGTGGTGGGTATTAAGGAGGGCACGTATTGCATGGAGCACTGGGTGTGGTGCATAAACAGTGAATCTTGGAACACTGAAAAAGTTTTTTAAAAAAGATACACAAAAGGCCGACAGTGATCAACATCACTAGTCATTAGGGAAATGTAGTTTCCTTAACCATAATGAGATAGCACGTTATGCCTGTTACAGTGGCCATCATGAAAAAGGTAAGAGATAGCAAATGCTGGCCTGGATGTGGAGGAAAGGGGAAATTTGTCCACCTTTGGTGGGATTGTAGGTTGATATGGCCTCTCTGGAAAACTGTATGGAGGATCCTCAAAAAATTAAAAATGTTAATGTCACATGATCCAACAAAAGAAATAAAAACTCTAACTTGAAAAGAAAGCTCTACTCCTGTGTTCATAGCAGTGTTATTTATAATAGCCAAGACATGGACACTCATTGATGAGTGAATTGATAAAGAAGGTGTGTTGTGTGTGTATAGAGAGAGACAGGCGGAGAGAGATGTGAATATTATTTAGCCCTAAAATACAAGGAAATCCTGCCACTTGCAACAAGGTGGATAGAATGTGAAGACGTTCTGCTAAGTGAAATAAATCAGACAAAAAGAGAAGTACATGTGATCTCATTTCTCAGTGTACTTTGAAAAAAGAAAACTAAACTCAATGAAACAGATTAAACTTGTTACCAGATTCAGAGCATGACATGAGGGGGAAATGGAGGAAGATGGTCAGAAGGTACAAACTTCCAGTTATAAGGTAAATTTAAATACTGAGGATGTAATATACATGATGACTATTGCCAACACTGCCAAATGATTTGTAAGAAAGTTGTGAAGAGGGTCAATTCTAAGGGTTCTCCTCACAAACATTTTTTCCTTTTTTCTTTTTAAACTGTGTCTATATGAAATATAGAATGTTAGCTGGAACTATTATAATCATTTCACAATATATGTAAATAAAATCATCATGCTATATGCCTTTAGTTTATACAGTGATGTTTATCAATTGTTTTTCAGTAAAACTGGGGGGAAAGCCAAGAATATGCAACAAAGAATGTATATGATTTATGAAACCTAAAGTATTTACTATCTGACCCTTCACCACAAAACAATTTCCCAGCCTCTGCCCTTGTGTATGGTCTAAGAGACATGTTAAGTGTATGGGAAATATAAAATCTTGTTAAGTATTTCTTAATTTCTAAAAGAAAATTACTTAAGGCCATAATTATAACAGTGAGAAAGTTGGAAATGGAGCTCTCTTGGAGCAGTGTTGCTATATTTTAATCAGATACTTGTCTGCTAGTATTTACCTGAAATTAAGTATTAGTTAATGATGTATATTGTGATCCTTGAACAGCCACTAATAACTCAAATGTAGCTAGAAAATCAACAGAGAAAATTAAAATAGTGTGCAAAAATACTTAGATAAGACAAAAGATAGTAATGAAAGAAGAGGGAAACAAAGGCATGAGACCATAAAAAATAGTAAAATTACATATATAACCTTACCAATAATTGCACTAAAGGTAAATATTCTAAACACTGCCATCAAAAGGCAGAAACCTTCCAACTTGATAAAAAGCAAAGATACAATTATATCCTTCCAAAAGACATAAACTTTAGGTTCTTTTTTTTTTTTTTAAGATTTTATTTATTTATTTGACAGAGAGAGAGAGAAAGCACAAGTGGGGAGAATGGCATAGAGAGAAGGAGAAGCAGGCTCCTTGCTAAACAGGGAGCCTGATGCGGGGCTTGATCCCAGGACTCTGGGATCATGACCTGAGCTGAAGGCAAACGCTTAACCCACTGAGCCACCCAGGTGCCCCAAAAGAGATAAACCTTGAAGTAAAAAAAATGGAAATGGGTTAAATAGGTTGAAAATAAAAAGGAAAAAGGTAAACCTTGAACACAGTGTTAACTGCAGTAGCTATTTTAAGAAAGGACAAAATAGACTTTAAAACAGAAAATATTACTGGAGTTAAAAAAAACTCATAAAGATGAAGTGGTCAGGGGTAGCCGGGTGGCTCAGTCACCCCTCACCTTGTTCCTGCTTGCTCTCTTTTGCAAATAAATTGATGAAATCTTAAAAAAAAAAGATAAAACGGTCAGTACTTTGGAAAGATGTAACATTGTAAATGTATATACACTTCACTGCAGAGGTCCAAAATAAAGAGGCAGAGAATGCTAAGCAATTACAGTTGAGGATTTTAATACTCTTTCCATCTTCTGGAACAACCTAAGAGTATAGAAAACTTGTACAAACACTCTTGACCAAGTTGAACTAACTTGCTTGTACTTCTCTCTCTTCACTCAATAAGAGCAGAATACATACTGTTTTCTAGTCATATAGAATATTCTCCAAGACAGATCATGTGCTATCCATAAAACAAGTCTCAGTAAATTTAAAAGAACTGGATTCCTTCCTGTTGATTTTAGTTAACCATCTGGTATCATTTTATTTCAGCTCTACAGACTTTCTTTAATATTTCTTACAGGGCTAGTCTACTAACAAATTTTTTTTTTTCACTTGTTCATCTGAGAATGTCTTTATTTTGACTTTATTTTGGAAAGATAGTTTTTCTGAATATATAATTCTTAATTAACTTTTTTCAGCATTCTAAATATTTTATTTTAGTGTCTTCTGACTTCCATGGTTTCTGATAAGAACTCAGTTTTTACTTGTATTCTTCTCTATGTTTGAGTCATTTTTCTCTTTTGGCTTTCAGGATTTCTTGTTTGTGTTTATCTTTCAGGAATGTGATGATTATATGTCTAGGTGTGGATCTTTTTTTGTTTGTTCTACTTGGCACTAATTGAACTTCTTGGATATGTAGATTAATATTTTTCATCAAATATGGGACATCTTTGGCCATTGTCCTTTCACATTCTTTCTACCACTCTCTCTCATTTCTCTCCTTCTGGGACTCCCATTATGCATATGATAGTATCCCACAGGTCTCTGAGGCTCTTATCAGTTTCCCTTGATTTTTACCCCGCACTCCAGATTTGATAATTTCTGATGCTGTGTCTTTGAGTTTATTGATTCTTTTCTCTGCCATCTCACATCCACTCCTAAGACCATCTAGTACACTTTTCATTTCAGTTACTGTATTTTCACTTTTAGAATTTTTCTTTGGTTCTTTTTATGGCTTGTATTTTTATGTTTAGATTCTCTATCAGTTGAGGACATTGTCATCATATTTTTCTTTAGTTTTTTGGACATGGTTTCCTTTGATTCTTTAAACATATTTATAACAACTGTTTTCAAATCTTTGCCAATTTCAACATCTGGATTCATTCAGAGTCCGTTTCTGTTGCCTGCCTAAAAATTTTCCTCCTGGCAGTGGGTCACATTTTGCTGGTTTTTTCCATGTCTTGTATTTTGTTGTTACTGTTGAAAACCGGAAAGTGTAGGTAATATATTGTGGTGACTTTGGATTTTGTTAGATTTTTCTGAAAGTTGTTTTTATTGTTTTTATTTATTTGTTTATTTTTTGTTAATTTCTTGGGTTTAAATCGCAGAATTATCCCTCCACCCCCGCCCTGTGGTATATAGCCTCCGATGACTCCACTCAGATTTTAGTCTCTTTATTTTTATTTTTTAACCCGGATTTGTAGCTGTTGCCACTGTGTATAGTTTAAGAGTAGTCATTGATTTGGAAAGAGCTTTCATAAAACTCTTTAAGCCTATAAGACTTCTGTCTTCTGCTGATTGACATGTGTTTGGACTAGAGAGTGCTTTCAAAGGCAGTCAATTATCACGCTGCCTTGGCTTTTACTTTCCATGAACTCTTTTGGATTCCCCTGCACTACATATAGCTTCCCGGTTGTATAAGGACTTGTGAAGAACACATCTAGCACTTACTTGTCTCTCATTTCCAGAATCTCTTAATTAAATTTCTGGCTACTCAACCACTCATTCCAGCTGGGTCTGCAGTCCCAGCGTAACAAAACAGATGCTGTTTATTTTCCTCATCCTTTTCCTACAGAGTTTTGCTACATGTAGCTGAAAAAACCTGTGGGATTTTTGTCCCCTACCTCAAATCAAGGATGCCCTCTCTGACTGCCAGACTGGTGGTTTTCAGTCAGCCCTGTCTTGGTAAACTAACGTTCTTGAGACTGAGCTTGCAAGCAAGAAAAGGCTACAGGCTCCCACTATTCTCAAATGAAGGTTTAACAGGTTTTCAAGAACAGACATTTCTGAATTGACTGTCTGCCTTTGGTTAATTTCCAGAGCCCTGAAATAGTTTGTTGTTGTTGTTGGTTTTTTCTGTTTGTTTGTTTATTTGTTCATTTGTTTTAGTTTCGTCCAGTGTTAATGCTTGCTTTTGGTGGAAAGACTACACCAAGCTCTTCACATCACAATAGGTGCACCACTCTTTTTAAATATTCACAAGCCATTTATTTAATTAACTGCTTAAAATGTTGAAGGAGCTCCTGGAGCTCTAGAATTCCTATTTTTGTAATGCATTGTATGGCAGTATCTTTCTACCCCTGGTTCTCTGGCACTTATATTCTAACGTTACTGGGCAAGGTTCTATGTCTATAGTTATTGGTAAAAACAGTTGAGAATATACTTTTTGTGTTCTTTCAGCATCTTGGGATGCTTTTTCTTTGGCTAAATAAACTGCTTTAAAGTGTGTGCAAGTCTTCATAGCCCCATTTACCCAACGTGGGCTTTAAGTTCTTCTCTAGGATAAGTTTAAACATCACCCTCCTTGGTGACAATGTAGAATTTTATGAATTTTATGTGTCATGTATTACCTAATTATTCTTGCTTCAAGCATAGCTTGGGAAGTCTTTTTGGTATTCTTAGTATTTTTCTCAAGTGCAGCTCATTGGGGACAATGGAGTTTGCTCCATTCTTGCAGATTCATGTCTAAAACTGTTATCAAAGACATGTATGTGTCTTTGATTATAGCTTTCTCAGAAAGCCATAATATTTATATATAACTTCAGACATTGGATTTTATGTACATGGGGCACTATTTTTTAAAAATTTTTTTTATTAAGGATATTATTTAACATGAATTTTTATTCTTTTTACTCCAAGAGAATAAAATAATAATAGCTATAAAATGGCTTTTGCAGATTTTCAACTTTTCAGAAGGTGAAAAGATGAGATTTTTATTATAAAACAGATGAAAACAAGTAAGCATGCAATTCATGTAATAATTCCCAGAAGAGCTCAGTATAACTTCAGTGTTGATTACTTAACACACAAAAAATTATTGAGTTTTTTATTGAGGACAAGAGCAGATCAGCAGACAATAGTATCTAGGCAACAGAAGAGTACATTCATTCATTTTATTGTTGGAGGTCCTACTGTTCCTGTATTGTTTCTGTGATGCCAAGAGTGTTTTGGAGTTCTGAATCACTAACCTAATTAACTTTCTTACAGTCTAGTTATAGGCTGAACTTGCAGTGGAAAGTTGCTACTATCCTAAAATGTTTGGGGTAGGAAACAGTTCTACATCCCATTGTAGCCCCACTGGCAGTCCGTATGTTTGTTTGCCTTTTTATTAAAGTTTTAATTTTGAGATAATTATAGATTCCCATGTAGCTATATGTTCACATGCTTTGACCCAATCATATTTTTCTTTTTAATTTTTTCCAACTATGACCTGATTTTGCAAAAATATTGGCTATTGCTACTTGTGCATAATGAGAAGGGGCCATGTAGAAAGTTTTGAAGTCTGAAACTCTGTGGCACTCCTTTTTGTTAAGCACCAACTAGGACAATGGTCATGATTAAGATTAAGTAATTAGAAACATCTTTGCCTAATAATAATGTTTCCCACCCATGAAACTTTTATTTTAAAATACGCATTTGTAACAAAAAGCATTACATTTTGAAAAATTGAAGAAAGCATCAAATTAGCAACTTTTATGTGTCATTAATGGAATGAGCACATACCTCCTACAAATGTTAATACTGTATAGGTGTAATTAAGTTCTAATGCCAAATTGAGTCAAATAGTAAGCTTTTTGTAAAGCGTCTAGGGACTGTGTTGACAGTTTTTCTAAACTTCGAAGTTGCTTAAAAATCATTTCACTCATGAAAATTTAACTTCTGTAATATATACTATTTACCTGTTAATTGAAAGCCAATCCAAAGGGAATACAAAATTATTTGATCAGTAGTTATATCCATATTTTTGTTGGGTCATTTCAAACCAGGATGGCTTTTTTTTCTCCTTTAATTTCATTTATTAATATTCTACCTGGAAGTTTTTTCTGAAGAATTTCTATGGTAGAAGCAATTCCTCTGGGAATAATGAAAATCATATCTTTGTGAAAGAATTTGAAGGGGTTATGGAACTGGCTTGTTCCATATGGTTTTAGTAACTTTAAAATTGCTATAATGGCAGGATTGGGTATAAGGGCTAATGCCTGTTTGCCTAGAAGGAAGAAAGCAAAAAGTTGATTGTGTGATGGGAAAGATTTATAAAGACAGATGGGAGGTAAGATTTAATTTTAAAATTCTTTGAACATTCTTCAGAAGGGCTGCAAAAATTAAAAAAATATCTGCAAAATTGTATTGAAAGGCCCATGGCTGATATAGGCTTGGACCTCAGGGCAGTGTTTTTTTAATCTGACAGCCTATAGCTATAATAATCAGAGTCTCACCGATGTCCTACATACATATTTTGCTCACCACTAGTATTAAAATAAAGCCAGAATTTCGTATCGCATTTTTATGTTCTTTCACTTCAATGGAGTTCAAGATAATTCCTTTTTACTTTTCCTATACAAAAGTAAAGATCAGTACTAAAATTTAGAGTGCTAGACCCTTCTTACGGAGTACATAGGAGAAAACATGCCTTAAATGTTGATGATCAGCATTTTTTAAACTTTCTCTACATGCTTTGTGAAAAAAGTGTGCCATGGCCAAATGAATGGGAGACTGTTGGTGAAACACAATTAAATGAGTTTCCTGCCTTGATAACTGTTCTTTAACATGCTAAAGTGCATTTGATAAATGCTCTAGCATATTGTTTTTCCTAAACTTACTCAACCATGGGAGCATTGCTCTAAACTAGTGTTCTTATGAACATATTTAGGAGTAAGTAAACACACTCTAGATGAGTGATATTCCAGAAGCTCTACCGCAACTATGATTGCAAACATTTGGTTTAGATAAAATTAATAGAAAAATTAAATATAGGCCCTTTTTAAAAAAGCTTTTTTTTAAAAAAGTTGCTTGTAGGGTGTTGTGTTGACATAATTTCTTATTTTTACTAAACTGCCAGTTCAAATAATTAAATGAAAAAACACAATATAATTTGGAAAATTTTAATATTCTTGGAAATTTTATGTGCAACTAACTCATTTCTGAAAGAAATGCAGCTTATAGGGCATAAATCATCTGTTCACATTAAACTCTTTGGTATTCTTTATGTGCTTATGAGTTTTTAATGTTCTTTTTGTTCCACGGTTCTGCTACTTCCTGTTATTGAGGGGCATTTGTAATGTTTCTTAATGCAGTGCACAGCAAAAGATTTATAGAGCACAATCAAAGGTTTTGAACTCTGGTAGATATTGACTAGCTTACAACAAAGCAGTGGTACTCCTTTGCAGTAGTTTTCCAAAGGGTTAAGAATAAATGAAAATCTGAAGAAATATATTTTATGTGTTTTCTTTGGAAGCAGCATACAATTTTGTGTAATCCTTATATTTAACAGAAACTGTTTACACTTTGACTTTTTTGGTAAGAATATATAGGACTCTCCACAATATAGATTTGCATCACAGCAACTAAATTTTTATTTTTTATTGCATTGTATTTCAGTGAACTGAAATGTCATTAGGAAGTCCACATTCTTAGAATCTTAATCACAGGTCTATGTGTGATCATTCCTAGCCAAAGTAAAAACAACTAAAAAAAAAAAAATCTATATTACAGGTGTTTGGAATTGTTGCATCTCTTGTTCTAAGGAATCCCAAAGTGTGCGATGTAGTATTTCATTTTATATTACTATAGAAGTGACACATGAGCGTAGAAATAAATAATTAAACAGTATAGGAAAGTTTAAAAATGAAAAGCTAACATTTTTCTGTGCCCTCATTTCAATTTCAACTGTATCCTCCATGTTAATCACTATTGAGTACCTTTTTGTTTTCATTCTGCTGGTGATTTCCACTAGAACTCTAAATAGCTACACGTCATAAATCTAGACACTTGTTGCTTTTCTATTAAGATAGACAGCCAATGTGAACAAATTCAGAATTCTCTAATGTCAGATTTCTCATATTAATAGTGATGTGGTAATAATGTAAATTATTTATTATTATTTAATTAATTAAATTAATGATAATGCAAAGGGTACACATTTAGAAATCAGAGTTGTATTTTTAATTTAATGTGGAATTCTTTTAATTAATGGAAAACTTTTTAAAAACTCAGGTTTTTATGTTTTTCATGATATGTTTTTCCTGTGGTTTCGAAGTGTTCTGTCAGTATAAGTGGAGTTCATTCTTCTTATCAACGTTTTCCATTTTTCAAGGTAGTTACTTAGGGCAATTTCAAATAAACTGGAATGGATCAATTTGAAATGTATATACACTAAAATTTTTCTCTTTAAAATTCTTCCCTGTTTTAATTTGCGTTTAGAAAGTGAGATGAAAGCAATCATTTTAATAATGTCATTCTTTTCAGATTGTGAAATGTGGATTGCTTTTAACTATTCTCTGCAAAGTAGTAAAATTTTTAAAAAGTAAATGTTTATTCTCTATCATGACACTATGATATTTATGCCAACAGTTACCTTGTGACCTCATTCCGATCAAAGCCCCAAACCCCCCATGTGCTATCCTGAGTGAGGCGGTTAAAACCTGCCTAGAAGAATTCTGTGAAACAGACAATCACTGAAATGTAACATAAAATGAAAATCTGCATGTCATCTCCATGACTCTGCAGAGTGAGGCAGATAAAAGATTTTTCCAAGTAGTAATCCATGTACTGACATAAAACAGTAATAAAGATACTAAGTTTAGAATAAATGCTTTTAAGTTTTAAAGACAATGTATCTGAAGAAGAGCTATATGCCATTATTTTCTAGCAGTTAGGTATAATTGCCACTTAGCAAGAATTCTTTCTAGATACTTTCTCTTGTCTTCTGCAAAATTCTCATTGACATTTTCCTAGCTCCTTGAAATGCCAAATTGACTATTTGGTTAGATAACCGATAAACACCTGGTAAATTACTTATTTTGAAGAACATTGAATGAGAGTCTAGTGTATAATTTAATCACACACAGAGCACCAGGTAAAATGTCAAAACAATGTTATTTTATACTATCTTTCACATTTTAAAATTTCTGTTGGGAATTGATTGGCAAGCTTGACACTCAGACATAAGTATTTAAGTCAAATCAGTTTCTTTTGTGTTTTTCAGATGTCATAAGTTTCACAGCATTTTATTTTAAAGCTCCCAAATAATACTTAGTTATCTTTCTTAATTAAGAGGAGGTCTTAAATGCTAGTTTGATATTCTTAACTTTAAAAAGTTCTTGTATATTACCTATATGAATCAAATGCACACTTAACAGACTTTTTTCCAGTGAACTTTCTGGTATTGTTAATTTTACTCTCCATCATGATTAGGTGTTATTAAACATAACCTGTCACACATTCAGAGTTACATAGAGCAAGCTCCTTATGGTAGTGGACAGTTTTGTCATATACTGAAAGACCCTTAGTCATGTATTACAAAATATATTAAAAATGTTGTTTATAAGTTCCTGTTTAATCTGTAAACTGTTTCTCTTGGAAATAATATAATTGGTAAGTAGGTTCTGAAGCAAGCCTCCTAACACTCATTTAGCTCATGGTGGCCTAGAAATACATTATGCATCTTCCATCATAGGAGGGAGCATACACAAGTAAGCATGCAGTTGCACTGGGATAGGATAAGAGTGAAGATGGAGAAACACACTGGTACTGTTTGGGCCCCCAGAATAGTCACTCCCTTCAGTCCAGCTGCATCCTGATATGAAACAAACTCAGGCTGTTTCTGGTCCATCAAATGGACCAGTTAAGGAATGAATTTAGTTTTTCCAAACTGGAAAGATGTGATTACGCCTTCCCAAATGTGAAAAGGATGTCATACTTGAACAAATGTACCCAGATTCTGAGCTCACAAAGTCAAATTATTGTTAATTTCTTTGAATTAATTATCCTACTGACACTCATTCCAACAAGATTCTATGGCTTCTAAGTTTGAATAAGAGCTGCTGATGAAGTTTTTAAGTAATTTACAAAAATGTGAAAACAACCTTGTTGTAAAAATGCCCCTAAGCTGTCATTGAACGTATTCAACCTATGTGATTCTGCAGTTGCCAATCTTATTTAAACACCAATTTTTTTTTTTTTTCCTTTTGGATATGCCTTCAGAGTTTGAGGCATGTTCATAATAAAATTGGTGATGGAAAATACTGTTCTCTAGGGTGGATTTGAGTCCTGGATTCCATGAAGCAATTCTGTATCAAGATCTTAAGACAATTTCAAAATAGGAATTTCAAAAGATAAGAATGAAAACATATGATTGGATTTGCTTTGCTGGCTGATGACCTTGACTGACAATATTTGCTTATATGACTTCTAAAATTTTTGCTGAAATTTTAGTTACGTGATTTCATGATATTCTTAGTAAATTTATGTGTATTATATTTATTTCTCTACAATCGTATCAACTATAAGAAATCACATACAGGAATTTGAAAATGCTTAACAGTCTGCGGCTATTTAATATGTGAGCTGCTAGTCTTCTGTCAGCAATCTCTTTTACCGAAGAGTCCCATGAGTTGTGTCCACGGAGACAGTTAGTTACAAGGCACTGGGGGGAGTTTAAATTCTCTTTAACATACAATAAACTTCTGGGGGTCTTGGATTTCACATTCATTATTTTTCTTTTTCTTTTTTTTCACATTTACTTTTTCAAGGATTTGTGAGTTGTATCAAAGTTCTGTAACTTATAATTTTGGTGAACAAATTAGAATAATAAATTGTGAGAGTTTTTTTCAAGCTGTAAGTCTAGTCTGTGGTTGTTTAACAAGTGAGACAGTTTAAGGGATTCATTAATTCAAAGAGTATTTACTGAACACCTACTTACTGAATTAGAAACTGCGGGGTGCTCGGGCAATGGCAATAAATAAGGCAGTCAGTACTCCTGCTCTCGTGTTTATTTTCTAATGGGAGGCACTGACTGTGGTTTAATAGGTAAATCAGTGAATAAATAAAATAAGTGAAGATCGTGGTAAATGCAGGGAAGGAAATAAATGGGGTCCTATAATTGAGAATATGTGTTCCTATTTAATTACAATGTCCAGGAAGGCCATTGTGAAAATATAACCCTGAAGTTCCAAAAGACAAGAATGAGCCCACAGTTTGAGGAGCTGGGCAAGGGATATTCCTGGCAGAGGAAACAGCCAATTCAGAGTCTCTGAGGGAAGAAGTGATTTGGACACTTTCTTGGGCCAGAAAGGAGGGCAGAGTAATTGGATTGTCAGAGGTGGATGAGAGAGGCAGGCCAGGGGCTGATGGTGGGACCTCATTGCTAGTAACATGGTGTGTAAGATTTGATGCACATGTGCAGTAGAGAAGCCAGGGCAGAGTTTTGGACAGGGATGGAACATGATCTGGCTTGCATTTTAATGTCACTTTGGCTTCTCTGTAGAAAATGGATGAGAAGGGGCAGAATGGAAACAAGAAGACCAGTTAAGGAGGCTATCAGGTGAATTCAGGCAGGAAATGATACGGTGCTGAGCTCAGTGTGGATCAGTGTGGGTAGAGAGAAGACATTCGGGACAGATTTTGCAGTGTGGCCTGTCACAGTTATCCGGCCTTTGTCCTCTGTCTCTACCCTGTGGAGGAAATGATAGCTTCTAAAGGTATCCCTAGATTTGGCCATTAGCCAATTCATAAAATATCATTGAGAAAATGAAAGGCTTTATTATACCCTTTTTAGTTTTAATAAAAAAAAAATTGTAAAGGTTTTAAAGGGTAAACTTTCTTTTTACCTGTAAACACGTTCCAGCCCACCTGTGGAAAGCAGGCCATTTCTAGACAGACTGCTTATTTGCAGAGTGATCAGTCTGGATTGAAAAAGACAAGTATAGTATTCACTGTTACAGAATTCTAGTTCTTAGGTCAGATAAGCAGGTTAAACTTCTTCTTACAGAAATAGTAATTTACATGTTTGTTATGACTTTAGAATGTATGTAGGATTTGATCCCAGTTGTCACAAATAATATCGAAGCGGTTGTATCATTTGGTAATTGCTATTAACCCAAGGGGATGCTGTTGTGAGCCCTCCCTCCTTCAAAATGGACTGACAGGTGATGGGAATCTGAGTTGGTTTTTAGGAAGTACTCTTGCCCATCCCCTTAATCTCCCTCCTCAGAGCCTCTCTCTGTGTGCTTGACATAACAAACACACATACGGTGTTCGCAATTGTTTCTGTGACAAAACCACATCAGTTTAAAACATCCATCTTTAGGATTTACACTTAGAATATTATACGGTATAATGAACCGAAAATTGTATTTATTGTTTTCTGCCATGCATTATTGAATTATACCAGAGCTTTCATTTAATTACTTGAGGCACGTGTTCTTTTGTCTTTTCTTTTTACAGATGATGTTTTTTAACCGTCAAGTCAATGATCTAAATATATGAGTAAATAACCCAGTGTTGCACAGCTGATAAGTAGTAGGATTATGCTTTGAACGTATATCTACATACCAGAGTATGTCTCTTCCACAGCCCAAATCAAGAGGAAGAGAAGGAATATAAAGAGAGAGACACTTACTGTATATAGAATGGAATTTGGCATTGCAGTATTGCCTTTAATTTCTGTGTATCCTCTTGCTAACCCAGTGTGCTTTGGAGCTCAAATTAGAGCTGTTTCTCATGGTACTGGAAAAAGCCAGTGCTTGAAAACACCAAGACTTGTTATTGACTCTCTGTGGTCATTGGCTTGGCATGGAGTGGGTGGCTTCCTTCCCATTCCCACTTAAATTTTAGGTTAGGTCAATGTGTATCAGCAGAGAGTGATGATTTAAAGGGGACTTACTGTTTTTTCCTTTGAAATTGGCACTCTAGTGTTATTTTTATGCTTAGTGTAAGTAATTACTGTGTGGCAATAATGAAATCATATTCAGGATATTCTATAAGTAGCTGAAAAGTTTTAAGATATTGCATATTTAGTATAAGAGTAAACAGTAGTAGCAGCTGTGAAGGTAGGATTATTCTAGGTACAGTGAGGAAATAAAATATACACACTGAGGTTTACTCCATGGGGAGTGGTGTGGGCACAGAAGACCAGCTGAGAAGAGTCAGATTCCACTAGTATTTCAGAAAGAATACATTGTAATTCGGCATCAGTAAGACTACATTAATTTCAAGATACTCTAGCAATAAATATTTTTGAAGGTGTCCATGTTAAATGTTAAAGGTGTCCAAATTTCTTAGCAGTAAAATAATTATAGAAATGTTATTAAAAGGGAATTATAATAATGCCATATTTTAAAAAGCCTTCAGCAAAATGCAAGATGCTCATTACTAGAAATAAAAACAGCTAAGGAACTGATGAATTATATATTTTTTATACCAAGGATTATTTTTCTACTTACTTCTTTTTTTTTTCCTACTCATTTCTAATGTCCAGGGAATCAATGCATGGAATTTTTAAAAATTTGCTTTAATGTAAATTTTATTTTTAACTTTTAGAAAGAATTTTATTTTTGAAAATAATGTGTGTTCCTGTTTTTAGTTTTTATTTTAACATAAACATTTACCCTTTGAGTTGTGTAACTACCACCAGAATCAAACGCAGAGGAGTTCCTGTACCCCCTAAGGTTCCCCTGTGCCCCATGTACACCAGCCTTCATCCACCCCATGGGACCTGAATACTTTTTATATGTTTTATTATTTATTTTCTTCTGCTTACTTTTGATTTAGTTTTCAGGTGTTTTGTTTTGTTTTGTTTTGTTTTTTTCATTTCTTAAGGTGGAAGCTTAGGCAAGGAGTTTGAAACTTTCTATTCTACTGTAGGCATCTAAAGCTTTAAATTTTACCCTAAGCCCACCCTTAACTGCATCTCATACATTTGGATACATTGTATTGTTTTTATTTAGTCAAAAATGTTTTCTAATTTTCCTTCTAATTTCTTTTATTCGTGGGTTATTTAGAAGTGTGTTGTTTAATTTCCAAATATTGGCAATTTCACAGACTCCTTCCTGCATACGTTGTATGATTTCAGTTCCTTTATGAGATGTGTTTTTTGGTCTAGTGAATGGTCTGTACTGAGACTGTACCATGTACACCTGAAATGAATGTGTATTCTGCTGTAAATGTCCCATTAGGTCCATGTGGTTTCAGTCCTTTGCCTCCAGTCTTTTGCATCTGACCTGATGTTCTATGAGTTATTGGGAGTGATGTATTAAAATCACCATCCGTCATTGTTGAAATGTCTACTTCTCCTTTCTGTTCTGTAAGTTTTTGCTTTATGTACGTTTTGGTTTTTAGAGTGCATATAGTTATAAATTGTTACATATTCCAGATTTATATATATTACATAATATATATTCCATATATTATATATATTCCATATATATTTCTCCCATCTTAATGTCTGACTTTTCTGATACAAAACTAGCTGGTCTGTCCCTCTTCCTGTTGTTTTTTATATGGTATAAATTCTTTCCATCCTTTTTAATTTCAGCCTGTTTGTACAATTACATCTAAAGTGTGCTTCTTAGAGAGAGCATATTGTTTTTTAGGCCATCTAACATTCTTGTTAGATTTGCATTGTTCTGTTTGCTGACATTTACTGTAATTGTTGGCATGGATATATTTACATCAGCCATTTTCCTGTTTGTATTCTACACAACTCATATCTTTTATGTTCCTCTGTATCTCCTTTATTGCCTTCTATTATGGTAATAAATATCTTTCATCTTTGTTTAACTGAGATATAATTGACATAAAACATTACGTTAGTTTCAAATGTATAACATAATTATTTGATATTTATATATATTACAAACTGTTCACCACAGTAAGTCTAGTTAATATCCATCACCATAGTTAGAAAATTTTTTTTTCTTGTGATGAGGACTTTTAAGCTTTACTGTCTACGGGCACCTGGCTTGCCCAGTCAGTGGAATGTGCAACTCTCAATCTTGAGGTTGTGAGATCTAGCCCTTTGCAAGGTATAGAGGTTATTTAAAAATAAAATCTTAAAAAAAAAAATTACTCTTTGACAAAGTTTCAAATATACAATATAGTATTATTAACTACAGTTACCAATGCTGTACATGAAATCCCTATGAATTATTTTATAACTGGAAATTCGGACCTTTAGACTCTCTTCTCCTATTTTGCCTACCCACCCCCCGCAACCACTGTTCTATTCTCTGTATCTTAAACTTTTTTTTAAAGATTCCACATGTAAGGGGGATCTTATGGTATTTTTCTTTCTCTGACTTACTTCACTTAGCATAATGCCCTCAAGGTCCATCCATGTTGTCACAAATGGCAAGATTTTATTCTTTTTTATGGCTGAATAATATTCCATTGCAGGTTTTTTTTTAATCCATTCATCTATCCATGGATAGTTACATTGTTTCCACACCTTGGCTATTGTTGCAGTGAACATGGGGGTGCTTTTGAGTGTTTCTGTTTGCTTTGGATAAGTGTGCAGAAGTGGAATCTTTAGATCATATGGTAATTTTATTTTTATTTAATTTATTTCTTGAGGAACCTCCATACTGTTTTCCATAGTAGCGGCACCAATTTATATTCCCACCAAAAGTGCATGAGGATTCCCTTTTCTTTTCAACACTTGTTATTTCTTGTCTTTTGATAATAACCAATCTAATTGGTATTGGGTGTTTCAGCATTGTGGCTTTGATTTGCATTTCCCTAATAATTAGTGAAGTTGAGAATCTTTATGTATGTCCATTGTCTGTATGTCTTCTTTGGAAAAATGTTTATTCAGATCTGCCCATTTTAAAATCAGATTGTGATTCTTTGCTTTTGAGTTGTAGGAGTTATATTGTTATTATCGTTTTTGTGTATTTCCCCCTTACCGAATATATGACTTGCAAATATTTTTCCCACTCACACATAGCCTTTTCGACCTGTTGATGGTTTCCTTTGCTGTGCAGAAGTTTTTTAGTTTGATACAGTCCCACTTGTCTTTGCTTTTCGTGAAAGGTTCAAAAAATCACCAAGATCATTGTCAAGGAGCTTACTGCCTGTTTTCTTCTAGGAGTTTTATGGTTTCAGGTCTTACATTCAAGTCTTTAATCCATTTTGAGTTTACTTTTGTGTATGGTGTAAGATAGTGGCCAGTTTCATTCTTTTCAATGTGGCTGTCGAGTTTTCCTAACACCGTTTACTGAAGAGACTATTCTTCCTTCATTGTGTATTCTTGGCTCCTTTGTTGTAAATTAATTGACCATCTATGCATGGGTTTATTTCTGGGCTCTCTCTTCTGTTCCATGGATTTATATGTCTGTTTTATGCCAATACCATGCTTTTTTATTACTATTGCTCTGTAATACAGCTTGAAACCAAGGGATATGATACCTGCAGCTTTGTTCTTATTCAAAATTGCTTTGGCTTTTTGGGTATTTTGTGTTTCCATACAGACTTCAGGATTTTATGTTCTATTTCTGTGAAAGATGGCCATTGATGTTTTGATAAGGATTCCACTGAATCTGTAGATTGCTTTGGGTAGTATGGACATTTTAACAATATACTTTAAATTCATGAGCACAGTGTATCTTTCCATTTATTTGTATTTTCCTCAGTTTCTTTCATCAGTGTCTTACAGTTTTCAGTGCACAGGTCTTCGACCTCCTTGGTTTAATTTATTTCTAGGTTATTTTCCTTTTTGATGCAATTGGAAAGGAAATTGATTTTTAAAAATTTTTTATTATAATTTTTTTATTTTTTATTGACATATAATGTATTATTAGCCCCAGGCATACAGGTCTGTGAATCTCCAGGTTTACACACTTCACAGCACTCACCATAGCACATACCCTCCCCAGTGTCCATAACCCAACCACCCTCCCCCTACTCTCCTCCCCTGGCAATCCTCAGTTTGTTTTGTGAGATTAAGAGTCTCTTATGGTTTGTCTCCCTCCTGATTCCATCTTGTTTCATTTATTCCTTTCCTACCCCCAAACCCCCCACGTTGCCTCTCAACTTCCTCATATTAGGGAGATCATATGATAATTGTCTTTCTCTGATTGACTTATTTCGCTGAGCATAATACCCTCTAGTTCCATCCACATCATCATAAATGGCAAGATTTCAGGAAATTTTTTTTTAATTTCTCTTTCTGATAGCTCATTATTAGTTTATTAAAATGAAACAGATTTTTATGGATTTTTTTATGCTGGAACTTTACTGAATTTGTTTATTAGTTTAACAATATTTTAATGGAGTTATTAGAATTTTCTGTGTATGTTATCTGCAAATAGCGACACTTTTACTTCTTTCTTTCCAATGGGGATGCCTTTTATATTTTTTTCTTGCCTAATTGCTCTAACTGGGACTTCCAATAATATGTTTAATAAAAGTGATGAGGATAGGTATCCTTGTCTGTTCCTCATCTTAGAAGAAAAGCTTTTAGCTTCACTGTTGAGTATGATGTTAGCTGTGACCATCATATAAGGCCTTTAATATGTTGAGGTAAATTTCCTTTGTACCCACTTTGTTGAAAATTTTTATTATAAAACAGTGTTTAATTTTGTCAAATGCTTTTTCTGCATCAATTGAGGTGATCATATGATTTTTATCCTTCATTTCGTTAATGTGGTGTTATTACATTGATTGATTTGAAGATGTTGAGTCATCATTGCATCCCCGGAGTTAGAATCCACTTCCTCATGGGACAGGATCCTTTTAATGTATCATTGAATTCAGTTTGCTAATATTTTGTTGACTTTTTGTGTCTGTTCTTCAGGAATATTGGCCTGTAATTTTCTTTTCTTGGGGCTTCTCTCTCTGGTTTTGGTATCAAGGTAATGCTGGCTTCATGGAATGAGTTTGCAAGTTTTTTGCAAACTCTGTTTTTCTGGAACAGTTTGAGTAGGATTGGGATTATTTTTTCTTTGTATAGTCAGTAGAATTCACCAGAAAAGAGATCTGGTCCTGGATTTTTGTTCATTGGGAGGTTTTTGATTATTGATCAGTCTCCTTACTAGTAAAGGGTGTGGTATATTCAGATCTTTTGTTTCTTCATGATTCATTCTTGATAGGTAGATTATCCATTTCTTTTGGATTGTCATATTTGTTGTCATATTGTTGTTCATAGTAGTCTCGTGTGATCCTTTATGTTTTTGTGGTATCAGTTGTAAGTCTCCTCTTTTATTTCTGCTCTGATTTATTTGAGCCCTCCTCCTTTTTTCTTGTGAGTCTAGCCAAAGGTTTTTCAGTTATGTTTAGCTTTTCAAAGAACCAGCTCTTAGTTTCATTGATCTTTTCTATTTTTAATTTCTATATCATTTATTTGTGCTCTGATCTTTATTATTTCCTTTTTTCTGTGAACTTTGGGCTTTGTTCTTCTTTTTCTAGTTCCTTAAGATACAAAATTAAGTTTGTTTATTTGAGTTTTTTCTTGTTTCATGATGTAGGTGTTTTTTGCTGTGAACTTCCCTCTTAGAACTGCTTTTGCTATATACCTCATAAGTTTTGGTATGTTGTATTTCCGTTTTCATTTGTCTCAAGGCATTTTTAAAAAATTTCTCTTGATTTCTTCTTTGACTCATGATTGTTCAGTTACATGTTATTTAATTTCTACATATTTGTGAATTTTCCAGTTTTCTTCTTGTAATTGATTTTCACGGGTTTTCTGTTTTGTTTTGTTTTGTCACCATCATCATGCTTTCCTTCTTTGAACTTGTTCTTTCTATTTTTTAATAATAAATAAAATAAATAAAATAACAAATATAAATAAATAATAAATAAATATAATAATAAATAAAAATAAAATAAAATATTTTATTTATTTACTTGACAGACAGAGAACACAAGTAGGCACAGTGGCAGACAGAGGGAGAGGGAGAGGGAGAAGCCGGCTCTCCGCTGAGAAGGGAGCCCAATCTGGTGCTCGATCCCAAGACCCTGGGGGTCATGACCAGAGTCCAAGGCAGCTGCTTAACCAACTGAGCCACCCAGGCACCCCAAACTTGTTCTTTTTAATTCGTTCATTCATTTATTTGTTCCTTCCTTCCCTCATTCCTTTCTTTCCTCCTTCCTTCCTTCCTTTTCTAGGCCCAGTGTGGGGCTTGAACTCATGATCCTGAGATCAAGAGTCACATGCTCTATCCGGCTGAGCCAGCCAGGCGCCACTTTTTTATTTCTTTCAGTGTATTTATTAGAGCTCGTTTGAAGTAATTGTTTGCTAAATTCAACATCTGGGTACACTTAGAATCATTTTCTATTTACTCATTTTTTTCCTGAGTATGGGTTATACTTTCCTTTAATGCATATTTTGTAATTTTTTAAAATAGACATTTTAAATAATATATTAGTAGGAATTCTGAATTCTGATTTTCCCCCCACCTGAGAATTATTGCTATTTCTATTTACTTATTTGATATTCATAGTAATTTGCCTTGACTAAAAATATGAAATCCATTTCCCCACAATTTGTGATCATTGATGTCTCTGTGGTGATGTCTCTATGTTCTTTTTTCCCTCCTTATTTTTGTTCTTATTTTAAGCTTAGCTTATTAGGATTTGTGCCTGTTTCTGTGTATCTTGGCGGTTGAACACCTTGAGGTATGGCTTCTGTCCTCTTTCAATAGATCTGTGTGTGGGTTCAAAAGCCCATTTACATTTAGGCAGTAATAGAGTACAAGAGTACCCTATTATTTTCTGTTGGGCTGCTTCACTGTTAAATTTCTGGCCTACCTGCCCAATTTATTGCTTGCTTCAACCAAGAACATGCCTCAGCCTCTCATGTTCACTTGCAACCAAGATTGTTACTAATTATTAAGGACAGTACTAGGTGTGGGTTTTTCACCTTTTGTTCCAGATCACGTCAGCCCCCTCCAGCGGTGAAACTGCCGGTTGTTTGCCCCCTGCCCTGCCGTCTTAGGACTATTGTACTAACCAGGCTGGGTGGAAGGATGGGAACCACCCCAAGTGAGCCTGTCACATACTTCTCTTCTTCTTATTGGAAGTGTCATAGTTTTTCATGAATATGTGCTTTTCCATTTGGTCAGTTTCCAGAGTACTGAAACGGTTGCTTTTGACAATTTCATGTAATTTTATAGTTACTTTCTGGGCAGAGGATTTGGCAGCCTCCTCACTCCATCTGCTGGAAGGTCCAGCTTTTCTTTTTGTTTCTTTTTTGGTTATGGTTTGCCTGGCATGTGTTTTTATCACTTTATATTTAATCTACCCATGTATTTATATTTTAAATGGATTCCTTTTATACTAGCATCTTGTATTTAATCCAGTAATCTCTTTTCATTGGTATCCTTGGGCTATTTGCTTTTTAATGTTATTATTGACCTTGTTAGATTTAGGCTTACTGTTTTATTATTAGTTTTCTGTTTGTCACCTCTGATTTCGTCTCTTTATTCCTTCTTTACTGCCTTTCTTGTTATTACTCAAATGTATTTTAGTATTCTGTTTGAATTCATTTATTGGCTTTTGGGGCTTATCTTTTTATTCATTTTATTGTTTTGAAGATTTTATTTATTTATTTATTTGAGAGAGAAAGAAAAAGAGAGTGCACACAGGTTGGGAGAAGAGCAGCGGTGAGCTGAGAGTGGAGACTGACTTGGGGCCTGACCCCAAGATCATGACCTGAGCTGAAATCAAGAGTTGGATGCTTAACTGACTAAGCCATCCAGGTACCCCGGGCTTATCTCTTTTCTGCATTAGAACTTACATTATAGATATCTTTCAAAATCTACTTGGAAATTTTTTTTGCTTTCCTCCATCAACCTTTTGTTGTTATACTTACCAGAAGTAGTACATCTGTATACACTGAAAATCATATCAGTGATGTTACAATTTTTGCCTTCAGCAGTCATGCACATCTCGAAACACTTAAAAGGAGAAAAATAAATAGTCTATTGTATTTACCCAGTTTCAGTAACTCTTACATTTGAAGACATAATGGCATAACAGAAAGACATACATTTATGGATTTAAAGAGCTCAGCTAAGGGACGCCTGGGTGGCACAGTGGGTTAAGCCACTGCCTTTGGCTCAGGTCATGATCTCAGCATCCTGGGATCGAGTCCTGCTCAGCGGGGAGCCTGCTTCTCTCTCCGCCTCTGCCTGCCACTCTGCCTGCTTGTGTGCCCTCTCTCTCTTTCTCTTTCTCTCTCTGACAAATAAATAAATAAATAAATAAAAGCTTAAAAAAAAAAAAAAAACTCAGCTAAGAGGGCCTGACTGGCTCCATCAGTAGAGCATGTGATGCTTGATCTTGGGGTTGTGAGTTCAAGCCCCACGTTGGGTATAGAGTTTACTTTAAAAGCTCAGCTGACCCCAACTAAGATAAATTCAGAAAAGTCATTTACAGATACATCATAATCAACCTGCTGACAACTAAAGTTAAAGAACCAATCTCGAAAGCACCTGAAGAAACCACGATTCAAATGACTGTAGGGTTTTCCTTGGACACCATGAAGGCTGGAAGACAATAGAACAGCATCTTTAAAGTACTGAGGGGAAAGAATGGTCACCCCAGAGTTCTGTATCTAATCAAAATAATCTTTAGGAATTACAGTGGTAGAAGGACACTCCCAGGTAAAGGAAAACTAAGAGAATTTGTTGTCAGCATACCGGCTCTACAAGAGATGCTCCAAGTTTTTCAGTCCGACTGATGTGACAGAAGCAGGAATCTTGGATTTTCAGGAATGAAGGAAGAGTTACTTCATCCTGTTGCCCTGGCCTCGGTGTCATCTTCAGACTTGAGCACTTTTGCTAGATTTATGTCGGCTGAGTGTTTTCAAGTTTTTAACTGGAGCTCACACTTTGGATTCTGTTTCTTTATTTCTACCTGATATTTTGCTACACCAGGCTTATTTCGTATTTCTTGTATTTAAGTTAGAATCTTAGATAACTCTTGTTTGACCCAATTGCTTTCTAAACATGTACTCCCCTCCTCCACACCAACAAAGAGAAAGGAAGATAGGAAGGAAGAAAGAAAAAAGAGGGAAACAACCATTAAAGACTCTTAAAGAGGGGCGCCTGGGTGGCTCAGTGGGTTAAGCCTCTGCCTTTGGCTCAGGTCATGATCTCAGGGTCCTGTGATCCAGCCCCGCATCGGGCTCTCTGCTCAGCAGGGAGGCTGCTTCCTCCTCTCTCTCTGCCTGCCTCTCTGCCTACTTGTGATCTCTGTCAAATAAGTAAATAAAATCTTTAACAAAAAAGACTGTTAAAGGATAAACTGAGGGGGGTGCGCCTGAGTGGCTCAGTGGGTTAAAGCCTCTACCTTCAGCTCAGGTCATGATCCCAGGGTCCTGGGATCAAGCCCCGCATCGGGCTCTCTCCTCAGCAGGGAGCCTGCTTCCTCCTCTCTCTCTGCCTGCCTCTCTGCCTACTTGTGATCTCTTCTGTCAAATAAATAAATAAAATCTTAAAAAAAAAAAAAAAAAGAATAAACTGAGGGGGATGAAGGAGAGTGGGGCTGGGCTAGATGGGGTTGGGCGTAAAGGAGGCCAGTAGATGTCTTGAGCACTGAGTGTTGTATGTGGGTGATGAATCACTGAATTCTGCTCCTGAAGCCAACATTGCACTGTATGGTATCTAACTAGAAATTGAATAAAATTTTGGCAAAAAAAATATACTTTGCATTGACTGAGCTTAAGCAAGTATATTTCTTAATCAATTGTTGAAGTTAGGATGCCATTTGTAGTCCTAGATTTGCGTCCTAGTATAAAATGGTCATAAAAATTATGCTTAATTGAGTCTATCTGAGAAGCTATTTAATTTTTATTTCTCTCTTTCCCACATACTTTCACGGTTTGACAAAATCATTAATTTCCTAATCACATTATAGACAGTATTCAACTCAGTACTTTAATGGGAATAATAGCTCAAGTTTTTTATAACACTTGAAAAGGCCAAAATATTGTAAGCTACTAAGAATAATGTCCTTTTGTTGTACTCGTGCATTTAATATGTGCAGTCCTGCATGTTTCAGATTTAATAAAATGCTTTTATTCATCTCACATAGGAAGTAAGAAATGTCAACTTTTCATTCTCTTTCCCATCCCTCAGTACTTTGACCTTTGGTACTGACATTATGTGTGTTCCTTTTTTGGTCAAAAGTGTTATTAATTTTAATCTCTGAAATATGTGTGCATGTCTGCCAAAGCAGAGTGTAAATATTGATCTGTTACCACTGTAAAAAGTAAATCATCACATTATGGAAAACTTAGAATCATAATCAAATACTATTTCCCCATCTCACAATACAGTAAGGCAATGCTGAATTGAAATGGTGGGCAGTTGGGGTGCCTGGGTTGCTCAGTTGGTTAAGCGCCCAACTCTAGGTTTCAGCGCAGGTCATGATCTCAGGGTCTTGGGATTGAGGCCTGTGTAGGGCTCCTGCTCAGTGCACAGTCTCCTTGTCCCTCTGCCTCCCCGTCCCTCCCTTCCCCCACTCGTGTCTGCTCACATGCTCCCTTGTTCTTTCTTTTAAATAAATAAATAAGTCTTTATTGGAAGAATAAAATGGTGGGCAGTCGCAAGCTTTAGTAATTTTTGCGACCATATCCAAACACTATTTTACACGTTTAGTTATTTTGTAACCAGTGATTAAAATAATTGATTTTGCTTGCTCCCATGGGATTTTTAAATACATTTTTTGAATTTCTTTCAATATGTGGTTTAATAGAGACTGCAATTCAGAAGTATTGATATAATTTTAACTTTTTCATTAAAAAATTTAGTTTTTAGGACTGGCATCACCATACTTAGAGTATAAGAATCTAGAAGCTTTAACATTATCTTTGACCATTTTTTTCTTCCACTGTTTTCTGTTTCTAATCAAGCGTACCTGATGCTTTTCTTAAAATACCTCTGGAATTCTTTACATTTGTCACACTGCTGGTGTTCTAGTCAAATGTCTACTTGCTTTCTCAGCCAAGAATCCCTTTCCATTCCACTGCTTTTTATATATCCATCATTCTGGTTTCTAATAATGAGTGCTGTTATTCTGGAGGAATCTGTAGGACATGTCAGTTTCTCACTGCTGTGAGTCCACGCATCTCTCCCCAGTTTCACTGTCACTCGTGTCTGCATGAAGGCCTCACAAGGAACTTATTTCCTACTCTTCTCCCATGGGTGTCTTTGATGCTTGTTAGGCTCTGAACAGCCCCTGGGCCTGCTCCATTATTATTTCACTTCCGTTCCTTTCCTGGTCTCTCAGCCCCGCCCCCAAGCTCTGCTGGCAGCGCTGTGTCCATTTTCCTCTTCAGCTATTCAAGTGCCTGGCTCCTCCAGTACATTTTGCAGAAGTTTCTTCCACCTCTCATCTACCTCTTCTTTCTCTGACCTCCTATCACACATCATCTCTCTCTCTCTCTCTTTTTTTTTAAGGATTTTATTTATTTTAGAGAGAGAGAGAGAGCAAGAGAGCACATGTGAGTGGGAGGAGGGGCAGAGAGAGAGGAAAAAAATCTCAAGCAGACTCTGCCTTGAGCCCAGAGCCTAAGGTGGGCCTTGATCTCAGGACCCTGACATCATGATCTGAGCCACCCAGTTGCCCCAAACATTGTTGCTTGTATGCCCAGGGATTCTCAATGGCAGATACCTTGTCGTATTCTCTCTGCACCTTGACCCCATGGTGTGTAGCTGATTGGTTGCACTTCTGTCCTGTTTCAGTCCTATAGTCACTTTACAAAGCAAGGTGAGGAAGGTTTCTAGTTGCTGCTTATCCAGTGCTAGGATGTGATGATTCCTCCCTCAACTCCCTCACCTTACACATCCCAAATTAGAAGCATTTTGTGTGTGTGAATTAGGTAGGTAGATTGGCAGGCATATCTAACTGAAATACTGTGCTAATGGAACCAAGAATGAAATTGACTCCCGTGTGCATCAGTTAGGTTCAAACAGAACAAAACTCCAATTAAACGCCATAGACAGTTCCCTGAATCCTCCCTGCCCATATTCAAATGCTTACATTGCTCAGCAGGAGCGAAATTGGACAATGCAGTATGAATATCCCAGCATAAATCCCTTGTAATGTTATAAAAATAACTAGAAATCAATACATTTTGTACTTGTATTACTTTTATTAAAAATAGTTACTATAAATGCTCTGGGTAACTGTCTCTAACGAAGACTGACAAACTTCTTCTGCAAATGGCACGATAATAAATATTTTTAAGCTTTGCCGGCCACATATGGTCTCTGCTACATATTCTTTCTTGTTCCTGTTTTTGCTGGGTTTTTTGGCCATCTTTTAAAAATGTAAAAACTAGTTTGCAGACGGCATAGAGAGTTTGCCTGGGAGCCCGAGTTTGCCAGCTCCTGGTCTGTAGCAGTAAGAAAACGTAGTCTGTGTAACCGGGCATCCCATAGGGGAGATTTTCTGTCCAGGAGAGAAGACATTGCTAATAGTAACCCAAGCCCTGAACAAACTGGGATGTGCCTAGGTGGGGGCAATAAAGTGGTGGGAACATGGGAAACCTTACCCTGAGGGGAATGGCTTATGGAACAGCCTCAGGATTAGAGAAAGCAGAGAGACACCCTCCGTGGACTTCAATTTGGAAGTTCCACAATGTGGAAGAGGTAGACTTGCCCTACACGACCCTTGCCGTGGAGCCTTGAGAGGATGAAACTCACAGAATAAAGGTCCATTCCCTAGAGACTGCTTAGCAGCGCTTTCTGTGCCCAGAGAGGCTTCATGGTGGTGATTTTTTCCTGAAAAGGATGAAGTACCTTGTAAAGAACTTCCTAACCTTCAGAACCAGGGATTTGCCATAATAAGGAACATAACTGTACTCACCATGGAACAGATTACTAGAATCGGTGTCATTAACGAGGGAATATTCAAGTGAATGGAAAGACTTCATTTGGATGGAATGAAAGTAAATCTTCCTAGGATGTGTACACTTGGAGTGGGTTTTTAAAAAAGGAACCACGTGGCTGAACAGTGTCTAAAACTGTTGCCTACCAACAATTTCATCTCATTATATTCTTCGCCATTGTGAACATTTCCAAGAGGCATCTCAATTCTCAGGCCACATAGTTTTCTGTCTAGTTCACATAAACGAAGTGCACTTGCTGGGTTACTATAATTTGTTTCTAAGTCTTCTACTATGTACTTAGAAGGGAAAATCACAAGAGCAGCAAAGCCCAGGTACCTGGAAGTCACCGTAAGTGTTCTTTTCCTACGCCAGCAACAACTTTTGATTCATCAAGAAGCAGAAACCATAGTAACAGACTTCTGGCTCATATTCGCTACTTTGTGTCTCTCCTTTTTCCAGGCCAGCATTCTTCTCCATTAAAACAAAACAAAAAAAGTTCTAGCAGGCTAATTTAAAGATACCTACCTCTGCCAGATTGTTTGCCTACCTTGGCATTCACGTCTATGAAATTGCCGCAGCGACTGATTTTATTTGTTTTGAACTGTTAACAGTATTGATTCATTTTATTTAATCTAATCAGGATGCGATTTATCTTAATTCTGATTTTGGTTGTAGAGGTTGGCGATTTGAAGGAGCTGCAGACACTAGACATTTCTACCAATCGTTTGCTAAATTTACCCGAGAGGCTTCACATGTGCCTTTCTCTGCAGTACCTCACCGCGGACCGCAATCGTCTATGGTGCGTGCCGCGTCATCTCTGCCAGCTGCCCAGCCTCAACGAGCTCTCCATGGCTGGAAACCGTCTCGCATTTTTGCCACTTGGTAAGTGATCGTGTTTGGCTGGCAAAGCCAAAAAAGCCAAAGACAGAGACAGAAAGCCTTTGTGTGCTTGACTAGGAAGGATAGGGTAGTTTCTTTCATTCTGCTTATCTTCAATTGCCTCTCTAATCCACTTTGCCCTGAACAAAGCGTCAATCCTGGTTAACAAAGTTGATTTCAGCCCAGGATTTCATATGATAAAACGGAAATCTGTACGTAAATGTGGCTTAGAGACAAAATACAGGTGATAGGAGATGATGTACTCGAATGAAAGCATGTATGTATGTATATATAAGACCACAAAATTGATGGGGGATATTGAGCAATATGAAAGGATAGCTACTGGTACAAAGCTATCTGTCTAGATGTTGAATTCTACAGAGAAAAATTTGTATTGGTTATCCTAATGATTAGTATTGTCGGATAACCAGACTACACAATTTTTAAAAACTTTACAATTGGCCGAACTGCCTGCTGAGCTAGAAATGTCACCCTGGCTAACACATAACATATTATTCACCATAGATTTTCTGTGGCAGGCCCATTTTAATAAAAGAATACATTTATTTTCACTGAGAATTGCATTATTTTGTTAACTTGTAAGAAACAAAGGTGCCATTAAAAAAAAAATTAAAATAGGAAGCCCCACAGAACCTACACTGTCATAGTAAGCCTCCTATGATTGTACTCATGAAAGCATTTTTTGTAATGAATAATTTATCCCTGATGGCAGTGAAGTGAATAATTTACTAGTCCCTGAGAGGAAATATTTTCTACCATAATACAGTACACATATTATTTTCAATTAAAAATAACTGGGAAATCTGAAAATCAGTTTGAGTAATACTGAATAATTATCCAATTTTAAAAATTACTTTTCTATAAATATAATTAAATTTTGTACTTACAAAATTAGCAAAATGAAATAAGACCATTTCAGAAGCAAGTTACATTTCTAAGAAACCAGAGTTTTCTTTCAAGTGAGAAAAATATCAAGTATAAATAGATTTAAAAAATAAAATGCCTGCTGGGTAAACCACAGGTTGTGAAACCATTGCAGCAGTCAGGCACCAACCTACAAATCCAAAGATCCAGGTTCTCACCTGGTTTCCCCCACCTTGCAGTGCATGCCCTGGAGTAAACCACCAGAGCGTCTCTGAGCTTCATTGACCTTATCTGTAAACCAAAAATAATAACATTTATCTTGTTGACTTTAGAGTTATTTTGAAGTCCAATAAGATAGCGTGTCTGTAAGAACGCTACAGCCCCGTAAAAATGCAGATAACTCAACTGAGAAGATAGAGCTTTGGGATTACCATATCCTGCTTTTTAAAAGTTTCCATCCTCCTCATAGTCATACCCTCTCTAGTAACCCCCGAAACTTGTATTTACCACTTTCTAAGAGCTGCTGCCTGTACCGATGCCAACTCCCTACCAACAGATGGCCAGGATGTTGCAGGCAATGCCGATCCGTGAATCAGGGACGGGGGGCAGGGAAGTAAAGGATGTGATGTTTGATCTGCGTGACGTAGAACTCAGTGGTCTGACGTCAGCATTCGCGGTCAGGCAGCACATCCCATTACAGGCAACCACGCTTTCACTCTCAGGTGTTCCCAGAAACAGATTCGCTTGTTAAGTCTGGAGTTGCTGGTACTATTGTTCATAGAATTATTAGTATTACTGTTGTTGTTACTACTGACCACGTCTACAGGGAGTGTCTCCATGAGTCATAGTACTGCAACTATTTGTAAGAACAATCATTTATTGAATTAGGTATTCTGTTAGGCACGGTACAGAGGCTCTCTAATTTAATTATTACAGAACCTGTTGTTACAAAACTTATTGACAACCTGTTTACAGATGAGGAAATTGAGATTCAGAGAAGTTAAGTAACCTACCCAAAAGCACAGCTAGTGAGAGACAGAGACTCTGTCTGATCTAAACTCCTCGTCCTTTCCACTTTGACATGCTATCTTTACATCCCAGGCCTGATCCCTCTGCAAAGGGGCCTCATTTGGAGTAAGGCTGAACTTGGGGCTCCTGGGTGGCTCAGTTGGATGAACACCCAGCTCTTGACTTCAGCTCATGTCATGATCCGAGGGTCATGAGATCGAGCCCCACGTCCGGCTCTGTGCTGGGCGTGGAGCCTGCTGAAGATTCGCTGCCCCTCCACCCATACCTCTCTCCCTCCTCTAAAAAAAAAAAAAAAAAGATAGGAATAGGGCTGAACTATACCGAACATCTTTCTAGTTGTGTAGCCACCTCCAGTGTCAAATGTGGGCAGCCATTTTGTATTCAAACACTCACATAGACACTCCAGTTGGCCCAACTCAGTGTCTGTCTCTACTCACTTAGTAGGGTCGGTCTGCCAGAGGGTATAGCTTTGTCTCACCTGCCCGATCTGGACATCAGCCAGGTGCTCCCAGTTACTTATTTCTAATCTGTCTATCATCAGCAGGTCATACAGCAAGAAAAATCATATAAAAGTTTAGGCCAGAGACCTGTTACCTAGTTCTTTCTTGGTGTTAGCCATTCTTCTTACTTTGTCTGGCCACTTCAACCTCCGTGGTGTTCCTGATTCCTTAATTTTTGCTGTTCACAACTTGCTTTTCTTGTCTTCTTGTTTCTTCCATCAGATATGCTTTGTCTCAAGTCTAAACCATTCATTCATCCAGCAACTGACTCCATCCTGCCTGTGGCTCTGATCCACAGCTCTGTTCTCATGTCCGATACCAAAGGTACACTTAAACCAGAATGTTATCTAGCTCTAGGGCTCTAGAGCCCAGGTCCTGCTGAGAATCCCACATATAATCAAACTTTTTTTTCAGAGACTTTACCTATTTCACAGAGAGAGAGAGATCACAAGTAGGCAGAGAGGCAGGCAGAGGTGGGGCGGGGGGGAGCAGGATCCCTGCTGAGCAGAGAGCCCGATATGGGGCTCGATCCCAGGATCCTGAGATCATGAGATCAAACCAGAGGCTTAACCCACTGAGCCACCCAGGCGCCCCTATAATCAAACTTTCTAAACTAAATGAATCTTGTTTACCAATCTTTAGCCTGTAGGTCCTGTCTCAAGTCCAGCTGGGCTCCAAGCCCTTCATCTTACCTATTCTCCCTACCTCACTATTTTCATCCAGTCATTGCTCCTTATTGCCCTGGTCATTTGCTACTCTTATGACCTATCATTGTAGCAATGACATAGCCAAGCCTGTGGGGGTGGGGGGTTGGTGACAGTGATGTTGGGAGAAGAGAGAAGCCATTCCAATAGGAACTTGACCACTTTGGGTTTGCTTTGTATGGTATGCTGAATGTGTCCAGCAGCATATGGCAAAAATGGCAGTGCCTGGTGCAAGGTCATAGAAGGGATGGGGTCGTTGGGTCAAAGGGACAGTCCATTACACAGTGCCTAGCTGCTCTTCTGCTTTGGCGTCTCAGGTACTTATTTGCTGGGGCATCTTCTTTGTGCATTGTGGTAAGCGCTGGTGTGGGCGAGGAACGGGCATCTCTTCTTCAGCACTCAGGTTCAGTGCTGAGTGCAGCCTTGCCAACTGCTCTCTGTCTCTAGATGTCTGGTCATGCCAAAACCTTGCCTTCTGTGTTCAGAGAGGTTTTCTTTGTGAACTGGTCGATATGGTGTCAAAGATCATGTGAGGAAGAAGGATCCGCCCTGAGCTCTGAGGAGGGTCCCTCACAGCAGTCAAGGTGACCGCAGCTCTCCAGCCTGGGGCCACGAACACCCAGGAGACAAGCAGTTTCACACTCCTGGTTGCTGTCCTGGCTCACAAGGCTCATGGCCCTGGCAGGACTTAGGCCTGTGGATAAGGTTTGATTTTACCAGAGAAAGACATACAAGCAAGAGGAGGAGGGTAGAAATTATCCACTTAGAAAGGAACAGGCTGCCTGAAGCAGTGTTCCGCCCGGGCCTCAGACTGATTCTTTGAGGACAGCAGGAGCCCAGGGTTAGGAAGTAGATACAAGCATCGGTGGCCTTTGTCCCCAGTTATATAGGGTGAACCTTTGTAAAGAAGTGAGAGTGACCGCCAGAGAGTAGCACCACCATGAGACAGCCAAAGAGGGTTTCGGGAGACTGGAGACAGGATGATCTGTGACATCCTGACAAAAATGAATCTGACAGAACTATCAGCGATCTTCTCCACTTTGTTTTTGGGTTTTGTGGGAGTTTTGTTTTTCTGTTTTGTTTTTAATACCACGAAGGTGGCTTTGGAAAGGAATTCAGCTAGGTCTTTTGGAGAAAAGGAATTACATCCATCGCTGTCCCACCACAGAGTTTGTGCACTTGAAAGCTTTCTTTGAACTCCGTTCTGATAAACACAGGCCGTCTAATGCTTCGAATGCTGCGAACCACGGCGGACGGAGTCAGATGGAGCATCCGGGGGTGGGCACTGCCTTTCCTCAACAACCGAACTGTTCTTGGAAAGCTAGCAAATAGGGATGTCTCTTTACACACAAGATACCTTTACACACAAGATACCTTGTGTAGAAAAAAAAGAAACAGTTTATGCCAAGTCGGGAGCAGCCCCTTCTTCATTGCAGTTAGGAGATTGTAGTTAGGAGATAGTGTGTGTACACACACACACACACACACACACACACACACACAACTAAAGTGTTCATATAGAAACCTCTTCTGTTTCAGTGTGATTCTGTGAGCACAGTACAGGAGCTTGAAAGTTTATGAAATGGATGCTAGTATATCACTGTCTGGGATTGGAGGTGGGAATCCTGTTTTGGGGAGTTACTTGCTAAACTCAGTTGCCTGCCACAGAAAGTTGGCTTAGAAGAAAAACAAGTTTTTATGGGACTTCTTAAAAGAATGTCCTATTTTAGCATCCTCAGAAAACAACTGCAGAAGGTATATGTAGGATGGCTTAAGTAATGAGTAAGACTAGGTAAACCATAACGCTCTTTGAGGACATTCTTTTTAAGATGAAGAGTTGCATCAAGAAAGAAGGATGCTCCTATTCTAATGATACCATGATAATTGAGTGACATATTAGTCTACAAGCAGAAGCTTTCTCCACAGCAGTGACTGTCACTGAAGAGGACGGGGAAACTAATCACTTGAGCCTCATGCTATGAGATTTACTAGAGGTTTTGAAATGAGAGTATTTGCTGTTGATTCAATATAGTTCTTCACACTAAGTAGCTCCCAGAGTTGTGACTCACCTCTGGGCTTCTGAAAGTGTAGGAAAATACAAAGGAAAGGTTTTTGGTTTGTTTTTTTTCCTCTAAGGCTTTTTTACCAGGTGTTCCTGGTCTCTCTTGCATAGTTAATAAGCCCGATTATTCAGTAATGTTCACTACTTATTTAATGATGAATAATAGATGTAAGTACTGTGAGGTTACCCAGGCACAAATTGGCTATGGAAGAGCATCCTTTAGTTGGCCCCCAGGAAGCGCTGTGTCATTTAAACTCAATGTCAGTAACTCCTGTAGTTTAAGAAAATGAGGAGACAAAAGTTGCCCCCAAATTAGCAGGTAGAATTTTTTAAAGATTTTTATTTATTTATTTGAGAGAGAGAATTTTTTTTTTTAAGATTTTTATTTATTTATTTGAGAGGGGGCGGTTAGGGTTAAAGAGGGAGGGAGAAGCAGATTCGCCACTGAGCAGGGAGTCCAGTGCAGGGCCCGATCCCAGGACCCGGAGATCACAGCCTATCTTGAAGGCAGGCACTTAACTGACTGAGCCACCCAGGCACCTTAGCAGGTGGAATTTTTGACTGTTAGAAAAACAGTAAGCGAATTCTTAACCAAGAACATTTGGCAAATATCAATGAGATGTATAGAATATTCTAGTACATAAACTAGCATGTAGTGAGCTGAAAACTTAGTGGAAAATATCTTTCTGCTGATAGAAAATCATTTGGGTTTCTAAACCAGTCCTAGATCCAGTCCTTGGAGAGTCTGGTAGTACAGTGTGTTGTTTCCTCTGGAAGAGTTACTCCATGTGCCAAAGACTGGCGCTTGTGGGTGAGGCGACCATTCCATCGCTGCTATGGATTATACACCGTGACTTTGATAGGGAGGTAAAACCGGCCCTTTGATCCCATAATGGGAGCTCCCTCCAGTTTTCTGTAGTACTGGTAGTTGCTTTTTCCTCTATAGGGGTTAGATACCTTGTGTAGAAAAAAACGAAATAGTTTGTGCCAAGTCGGGAGCAGCCCCTTCTTTCATTGCAAATGGCGTATTAGACACAAATCTGTTAACTGTACTTGGTTTTTTATTGCTTCTCGTTCTTGTGTTCTCTGACTTAGAAAGTCAGGAAGAGAATCGCTCTTTCCTATTTTTGAGAAAGTATTTAAGTCCACGCAGTGAAACTAGTAAATTTCAAACCAGCAGAAACTAGATGGAAACCAGCTAATAATCCTGTGATCTCAAACTCAGAGATGAATGTAAACTGTACTTTGCTGAACCATGAATGTATTGATCTGCAGTTTGAAGAGCTACCGCCTTGAGGTCTTTGTTTAATGGGAACTGTTTGCAAAGTTGTGTGGCCTTAAATAAGTCCCGGTGCTTAAAAAGTTTGTTCTAGTACAGACCAGAAGTCCCGGTTGGAATTAGTCCTATGTTTGAGTAGAAGTTATGATGACTGCTTTCCAAGGAGAGACCCAAACATGCCACTGAAATTGTGTTCTGTTCCATGTTCTGTGGGGATGGTTGGGGATATCTCTAATCAAAGGCATAATGAAAAAGGAGAAAAGAAAGTTTTGATAACAAGGCTCAAAAACTAGTAATGGGAAGAAGTGAGAAAGAATTATTCTGTTAAAGTCCATGCAGACCTTGTTTCCGGAAAGTTATTATAACTTTTATTTCTTCATGAAAATGGATATTCAGTGCTCCTTTTTGGACCATATCTTCTTGCAAGTATTTGTAACAAAAATTGTTTATTTGTCTTCATGATGCTTACTCATCTAATCCTTTTCCACTGTCTTAATGATACCTCTGCTTTGTTTTTTTTTTCACCACAGTGGGTCTTTGCTGTTGCCTTAAGGTTTTCTTAGGAAATTAGTATGATTATTTAATAGGGCTTCTGTAGCATGGGCCAGACACTGGCTGTACTGTGCTAGTGGGTGAAGAGAGAAGTTCACTAGAATATATTTTTCTCTAAGTTTTGGAATAGGATTTGGGGCTGGGGAAGTGATTCATATGAAAAGATTTGCCCTGTTTTCTTAAATACCAGTTCTTTAAAGGGGTACAAATGTGATATTGTTCTAATGTCCATATTGCCCAAAGCAGCCTACAGATTCAATACAATTCCAATCAAAATACCAATGGCATTTTTCATAGAAGTATAAAAAATAATCCTAAAATTTGTATGGAACGACAAAAGACCCCAGACAGCCAAAGCAATCCAGAGAGAGAAGAACAAAGCTGGAAGTGTCATGCTCCCTGATTTCAAACCATATTACAAAGCTGTGGTCATCAAAACAGTATGGCACAGGCTCAAAAACAGATGTGTAGATCAATAGAACAGAGTAGAGAGCCCAGAAATTAACCTACACTTACCTGGTCAGTTAATTTCCAACAAAGTGGGCAAGAATATACAGTGGAGAAAAGCTAGTCTCTTCAAGAATTTTTGTAGGAAAACTGTACAGCAACATGCAAAAGAATGAAACTGCACCACTTTCTCACACCATATATGAAATTAAACTCAGAATGGATTAAAGACTTAGATATAAGACCTAAAAGCATAAAACACCTAGAAGAAGACAGGCAATTAACCCCTTTGACATTGGTTTTAGTCATGATTTTTTTGGATCTGTCTCAGGCAAGGATAAGAGCAAAAATAAACAAGTGGGATTATATCAAACCAAAAAGCTTTTGCACCATGATGGAAACCAGCAAAAAAATTAAAAAGCAACCTACTGAATGGGAGAAGATGTTGCAAATGATATACCTAATAAGGATTCACATCCAAAATATATAAAGAACTCCTAAAACTCAATGTCAAAAAATAAACAGACTGATTAAAAAATGTTCAAAGGACCTGAATAGACATTTGTCCGAAGAAGACATCAAGATGGTCAACAGACATACGAAAAGATGCTCAACATCATTCATCATCAGGGAAATATAAATCAAAACCACAATTTGGTATATCACCTTGCACCTGTCAGAATGGTTAATATCCAAAAAATAAGAAATAGCAAGTGTTGGCGAGGATGCGGAGAAGAAGAAACCCTGTGCACTGTTGCTGGGAAGGTATGTTGGTGTAGCCACTCTGGAAAGTGGTATGGTGGCTCCTCAAAATACGAAAAATAGAAGTATATTATGACCCAGCAATTCCACCTGTAGGTACTTATCCAAAGAAAAAGAAAAAACTAATTAAAAAAGACGATGTACCATTATGTTCATTGCAGCTTTATTTACAATAGCTACAACACAAAAGCCACCTAAGTGTCTACTGATAGATGAATAGACAGGGAAGATGTAAGCTATACAGACAGTGGAGTTTTAGTCATAAAAAGGAGGGAATCTTGCTATTTGTGATAACATCGATGGACCTAGAAGGTATTATACTAAGTGAAGTGAGTCAGACAGAGAAAGACAAATACTGTATGAATTCACTTATATGTGGAATCTAAAAAGCAAGACAAGCTAACAGTCTAACAAACTTATAAACTATAAGTTTTGTTTATAAATACAGAGAACATAGATTGCTGTAGAGAATAAAGTTATGGTTGCCACAGTGGAGGGGGTGGAGTGATGGACACAATAGGTGAAGTGTAGATTAAGAGGCACGGTCTTCCAGTTAATAAAAGAAATAACACACAGTGATATAATGTACAGCATGGGAAATATGAGATTTTATTTATTTATTTTTGAGAGAGAGAGAGAGCACACACAAGCGGGGCTTGGGTAGAGAAGCAGGCCCTCCATTAAGCAAGGAGCCAGATGCAGGACTCAATCCCAGGACCCTGAGATCATGACCTGAGCCAAAGGCAGATGCTTAACCGACTGAGCCACCCAGGTGCCCCAGATAGGGAATATAGTAATACAGACAGGAAATTTAGAAAAATAAGTAGTAGGAGGGTGCCTGGAGGGCTCAGTCAGTTAAGCATCTGCCTTTGGTTCAGGCCACAATCCCAGAGTCCCTGGATTGAGTCCTGCATCGGGCTCCCTATTTAGTGGAGATTCTGTTTCTCCCTCTGACCCTCCTCTCTCTCTCTTTCTCTCTCTCTCTCTCTAATAAATAAAAATCTTTTTAAAGAAATTAAAAATTTATTTTTTTAAAAAATAACTAGTAGGAAGTCTAGATCTTTGAGCAGAATCTCTGCCAGCAAAATTTTTGTTACTTTGATTTTGGAACTGAGTTTTAAAAATAGTGACAAGAATGTGCAGTCCCAGGGAAATCTGGAAGATGTTGTCAGTGGACTCTAAAGCAAAAATCTGGAATTTCTATCAGTCATAGTTTACAGTAAAATTCTTCAGTTTAGGGGGGCAGGGGAAAAAAAAAAAACAGGTACAAGTCCAGCTGGGCAGCAGCTCGAGATGCAGAATGAAGACATTGTTCTCTCCAGCTGGTGGCCACAGTGCTGGAAGACTCGGTGTCGTAATTCCTGAGTCTGCTGGGCAGTCAGCATGAAGTCTCCTTCTCTGGGATCTTCTCTAAAGGAATTCTTGATATTTCTTGAAATTACTGCTGTAAATCTCTAAGTCCGAACTACCCTCACCACTTATATGATCTTTTAAAGGAAACGAGGGGGGAAAAAAATAAAAAAATAAAGGAAGCAAAGGGCTCTTTTGTTCATCATCTGTCTCCTTGGTTGTATCTCCGGACGTCACACCTGGATGCTTGGGCACAGTGCTGTCCTCTGGTACCCCGCCCCCATGCCGGGGAGTACCACCTCCTACATGATGTGGGAGTTCCCTGCTTATATGGAAATGACGTGTTTGGGGAGGCTGTCTAGCTAACATCACAGTGAACCAGGCCATCTGCTTTTAAATTCTGGCTCTGCCATTTAATTGCTGTGTGATCTTGGGCTTAGAAAGGCTAATTAATTTATCTAAGTCTCAGGAACAGGGTAAAATGAATACCTACTCATAGCATTATTGTGAGAATTAAATGAGATCCATTTAAAATACTCTGTCACTCATAAGTACTATCATGGGGTCAACATAAGCTATTTTTATTGTTTTGCTAGACTGTTAGAAAGGGTTGGGACTGTGTGTGTCTTCACTTTCGTACCCCAACCATCTAGCACAGTGTCTGGCTCATTGCTTGTAATAATTTCTTTGTCACTTGAACTATGCAGCACAAATAGAGGTGCTGAAAAAAAGAAAAAAAAAAAGAATTAGAGATGCCGATGCTTGAATATTTAAACCAATAGCAAAAGAAGACTTCAGTCATTCAAATTCATTAAAACCCATTTATTTTCACAATTGTCGATGATCTATGTAGAAAGCATCTTATTAAATTATAATTCACTGTGAAATCTTTGTGCAAGTTGAGGAGATCAGCAAGAATATGATTATGTAAAAGACTTAACGGAGTATGTGTGCATATGTTTAAAGAAACTAACACTGTATGTCAACTGTACTTCAGTAATTAAAAAAGAAACTAACACTTTAAAAGTCATTCTTCTGAAAAAGCGGTTGCAAAGTTCTCTTTGTAAAAGCCATGTAGGTAAATTTTTAAACTTGTTTTTAAGATGATTTTGGAATGCACTGTAAATTACTCTGAATTCATTGTGAAGAAACCCACATTTTATAATTACATTAAAAATGTAATCATGACTAATAAGTACTATATCTGACTGATTGATACTTGAGATGACATGGACAGAGTCTTCCAAACAGCCTATGTGGGTCTATTGCTTTGATGGTATAGTTTCTGCTACCCCATCATTTTGTGGAAGAGGATACATCATTCACCTTCCGATAAAATAAATGAGTTTCATACTGGTAAGCATGCAGTAAACAGATCCTATCTATTAAGTTCTGGCCCTTGTTGTCATTCCATGTTTGCTTTTACAGTAAAAAAGAACAGTAACCTAGCTACACGGGAGCGTTTTGTTCCTTCTTTAGCCATGTGCACTGCATATGCCAGGGCCTTGAAGATGAAAAAAAATAAAATAAAAAAGAATTGGAGTTTGTGCAGGACTGCTAGCTTTTGCTAATTTCTTACTTAACAATACTTTGATCTGTGCATCTGGAAAAAAGGGGAAACATTTTAGACACAGTACAGCACTATTAAAAGCCACATGAAAAAGTTCTTTGTTGCTTTAGCATCTCTGCATGCATATGGACAGCTTCCTTGCTTTATAAAGTTCATGTACTGAGCGTTTTTGCACAGGAGCCTTAAAAAATAGTATTATCTGGTATACTGAATGCAAGGTTGGAGTATATTAAAATTAACAGAAGAAAACAAACCAGCTCGTTAGCTAGTGTGCGAATGGTCTTTTCCAAAGTTCATGATCAAGTGAAAAATTTCTCTCTTAGGAACAGAAGGAATATTTCAAAATTTAGTAAGACAGAAAATACTTATATTTCAGCCTCATTATGATTACAAAATGCCATTCCATGGTGCTTGGGGTTTTGCGAGCAGAAAGTCTTTGGCCGAGAGCATGTTCTCATGAGGCTGTCACAGCTCTGCCAGGACAGCCTGTGACCTTGCCAGGTGTTTAGGGTTCGTGGCCTGGCCAGTCGGCTGTGCTGGGCCAGCCTGAGCAAAAGTTGCCCACTTCTCTTTATGATGTTGCACTGTTTTGTGATCTTTCCTTGTAGTCAGAGGAGAGCGGTAAAAGACGAGATATATCGAGAACCAGTGATTATGCCTCTGGTATTGTATACATCGTTGAGGCTTCTTGACAAGCCTATGAGAGAAGTATTACTGTTTGGTTTTGTGGAGGAGGTAACAGGCCAGGAGCATTGGATTTGCCCCTCAGGTCCTGAGTCAGTTAGAAAGTGGAAAGCCAGGATTCAGACTGCGTTCTGACGCCTGTGACGTCGGTACTGCTTTCTTACTCTGAATGAGATTGCGTCAGGTGGAAAGGTTAAGGGTCTATATTGAATACTTATGACTGTGGTGTTACACTTACTCCTATGTGATGGATTTGATCACAACTTTCAGCTTCAGTGAAAAATAGTTCAGTCCATTAGGGGCATATGTAAAAAAGGACATTCCCCGACATGGTCAGGAGATAGGAAAAGAATTCTCTGGACTATCGAAAAATCTAAGATAAGATCTAAACCAAATAGCATTTTTAAGTCATTGACTCTTCATTTTTTACCCCCTATATAACTAAGATAGGAAAGAAGACAAAACCATATAGGAAGTAGCCAGTGTAAAGGTTTTATTTAATTTTGTATTATGATCCTTGCGTGTAGCCTCATTTCATTTGCACAAGCTCTTTTGTGTATATTAGAGGGGAGAGGTGCTTCCTCTGTCATGTCCCATTTTTGTGTCCTTGACTCGAGGGAATGAATCCCTGTCTCTAGAGGCTGTTGGCTCCGACTCTTTTCTATGCAATTAAACTGTAGAAAAGTGTTAGTGCCGTTTGCTACGTGCCAAAGAAAATTCTTTCTTAATTGGCCTTCTGCTGTAGGGCCACACTTCCAAATATGTCACCTACTAATAATGAGAATAATAATAATTGCCATATATTGGAGAAGGTGTATGCCAAGGATTCTGCTTGATAATTTAGAAACTTTGTTAGTAATTCTCACCGAACTCAAGAGATAGAATTATTGGGGCGCCTGGGTGGCTCAGTCAGTTGGGTGTCCAACTCTTGGGTTTGGCTCGGTTCGCCATCTCAGGGTCATGGGATCGAGCCCTGCATCCGGCTTCATGCTCAACAGAGAGTCTGCTGGGGATTCTCTCTCTCTCCCCCTCCTCCTCTCCCTTCCTGCCACTTGTGTTTTCTCTCTAAAATAAGTAAATAAATCTTTATGAAGAACAAAAGAGCATTATTTTCTCCTTTATATGGTTAGGGAAACTGAGGACACCCATTTAGTAAGTAGAAGAACGAGGATTCAGACCCAGGTTGTCGGACTCCAAGACTGTTCCTTACTCCATTAATTCGTATCCTCCACTCTTCACTGCCGCATAAGCTCAAGAATCTTTCCTCAAGTCCCGTAGGGGCTCCGAAAGGCAAATCTGAAACCAGAGCTTTTTGCATTTTATCAATGTAGTTTCATTTTTGGAAAAATTCCAGTTTTCTATATGCCTTTCAAGTGTACAGATGTCTCTTTGTGATGACAGGATTTGTAGGCACATCAGAGAAGTAGTGAAGAAATCTAGAAAACAAATTCTTTGGGTAATATTGAGGCCTTTTCCAGTGCAAGTGGATTCTGGTATTTCTATCTCTATTTTTTTCCATCTATGTCCTATAAATTTCTAGCCTGTTATGCCAGCAGATATGTTATACACGTAAGACTATACATTATTTACATGTACTATATATTCTGATGCCTCAAAAAATATTGTGTAGTGATTTAACTTTCACAGATTACATTCACATTCAGTTGTCATAACAACCTGGTAAGGTTGAGAGGCGAGGCACTACGGTGCCATTTAACGCCTTGCAAACTGAAGCTTTGCTCACGTGGCTAATAAGTGAGAGAACAGACGCATAAGCTAGGAACAGACAATTCACCAAAAAAAATATGTAAAGATGGCCCTCAGACATATTTGAAAATGTTCACACTCATAATTAGAGAAATGCAAATGAAGACAATGCCAAGATATCATTTCTCACCTATCAGAATGACAAAAACTTTTAAATAGGATAACATGTTTTAAAAACTTAGACTGGGAGAAAGGCAGTACCTTCATACATTGCTGGGGGGGAAGCAGATTGGTAGAATCCTTCAGGAGCGAAGCACCAAGAATCTGCCCGCCTTTTGACCCAGCAAGTCCACTTCGAGTGATTGATGCCAAGAGTACACCTCCGGGAATACTGATGTAGACATACACGTGTACACGTGAATTCATACACTTCCATATGTTTTATAGGTCTGTCTGCTACGAGCTCCTAGAAGGAATGGCATTCCCATACTAATGAGCACACACGGCCCTCCGATCATGGTTTGTAAACACTTATGCCCCAAGAAAAGGAATCAAGCCTCCTTGGAGAAAGTAGTTGATGTCAGGGCTAGAGGAGGGAAAACACAAGCTGAGCATGGAACATCTTGTGGCAGAAAGTAAGGAAGTACTCAGAAAAGGATGAAAACTTGTTAGAAGAACATAAGAGCCAACCTCAAGCTGCTCCTAATTGCCAACTGGAACATTTTGACTGATAAAATAAGTCCTAATGGTATTGGGTTTTTAGACCTTGTGATAAAATAAATACCCATGGATCCATACCGATATAAAAGTCAAATAAATGGGAAGGAAGGGCAGGCTCTTCCTTACAGAAGGGCAATTAATAAATGTAGACAGAGGGGCACCTGGGTGGCTCAGTGGGTTAAAGCTTCTGCCTTTGGCTCAGGTTATGATCCCAGGGTCCTGGGATCAAGCCCCACATCAGGCAGGCTCTCTGCTCAGCGGGGGACCTGCTTCCTTCTCTCTCTCTGCCTACTTGTGAACTCTCTCTCTCTCTCTCTGCCAAATAAATAAAAATCTTAAAAAAAAAAATGTAGACAGAAAGATGGTAATGGAAAATCATTGTTAGATAAATACTGTACAATAATTAGATAAATACTGTACAATGAGATCCATTGGTGCATGCTAAAATTAATATGCAAGATTTTGAGGAGGAACAGGATATTTACATAGCCTTGGCGCTATAGTAATCTGAAGGCTTGACCTTGGGGCGAGGTGGTGGGGGCGCTGCTTCCAAGATGGCCCCATTTTCTCTTCAGAGATCTGCAGGGGGGCCCTCATGACCAGCAAGTTATCTTCTTCCAGAATGAGTGATCCAAGGCAGAGAGTAAAGAGGAAGCCACAATGCCTTCTGTGGCTTACTGTCTGAAATCACACACCATTTCTGCCTATTCTGTTTGTTAGATACTGTTAAGCCACCACCCTGGGGAGGGGCATTTCTAGCCAGTAGCCCGAAAATTACATTTTCTCCCTGAGAGTTGCCACTTCCCCTTTTGATGCCCCCCAGCACTCCCAGCTTTGGTTCCTCTTTCTGTGTCTTGCTCCAGTGCTCGGCCTGGATGGATTATCAGGATCACTGAGATAGGACAAGCAGTGGGAAGGAGGAGGCTAGATGGCCCCTTCCCTACCCGCTTCCACAAGGAACCCTTCCTCACCTCAGTCTTCTGTCACCCACCCCCTTTCTGGAACCGATTGTCCAGAACCCATCTGTGAACCCATAAGACTTTCTACAGGCCTCCCTAGAGCAGTGATTTGTATCATTTTTCCTGCCTGTCTCCATCTATATTATATTGTATTCATATCTCTATCCTTAAAGTCTTACTTAATGGGTACATGGGTTTCCTTTTGAAATGTAAATACATTTAAGAACCTCATAATTCAGCTATCTGGACCTCTGTCTTTCCCAAACTGCAGGTCTGGGGGTAAGGAGTGGGGGGAGGGGGCATGGAAAAGATGTCCTATTGCCTATTGGCACAAGCAAAACCCCAAAAAATTCTTCAAAGATAGTGTTCTTGCTTCAGGGAGTAGAGGGTTTAGGAAGGCTGCCAAGGACTCTGTTCTATGGCAGTGAAGACAAAGACCACCCCCCCCACACACACACAACATTCTTGGGCACACGGAGGGCAGGAAGGGAGACTTCAACACTCGGAAGTGTCTCTGCTGCCTATGTTGGCCAGAGATCACCTTCCATACTCTGTGCTGGTCTCTTCACCAAGCCCCTCCTTCCAGCCATTGCTCCCTCGTTGCCCAGCTGCTCCTGGAAAAGATGTTTTCTGGCATCTGTCCCTTTCTGGTACACCTGTTCCTGTTGCACACCCTTCCCTCTGTACCCTCTCTCTTAACCTCTTCCCATTCCTGGTACATACCGTTAAATAGCAAAAAGTCAGCTGAGTACATTTGAAGATCTCATTGGCTTTATGAGGTGATAATGGGACAGCCTCCCACCTGGCAGGTCAAAAGGAGCTCCATCAAGCTGCAGGAAAGGAGAAGTTTCTCAAGGCAGAGAGGGAGCAGTCAAAAGAAAACTATCAGGAGAGCATGCATTGTTTTAGACAAGGTTGCCCTGCTGAGGGGAATGGATGGGGTCTAGGCAGTAAATTTCCTAGTGCTCACAAGGAAAGTCCATGTTGACTGGTTAAAGGTTACATTCCTGGGGGAGGTTGAAACTGCAATTAGGTTAGGTATCAAGGCCTGGTTTGGTGACGACGTGGCCTAGCATAAGCGACTCCATTCTGGACCAGTGGTTTTCTTTGTAACAATACCCTTTCCAGTGCTTACTCACTGGCCTGCAAGTGGTGTCCACCTCATCGTAGGTGGCATTTAGGGTTCCCTTTGCTTCTTCCTCCCCCTATAGCCTAGGGCAGTTTTTCCATTCTGACATTGGCCTTGCTCTAGAGACTTTAGCCCAGCCAGGGTCTGCTCCCCAGCCCTCCCTCACCTCTGCTTCCCCCTCTCCACCCAGGGAAGGTGAGACACAGTAGGTGATACAGGGGTGGAGCTAAGGAGGGCTGATCTGACCTGCCGACTTTGTTCATATCACTTTTTTTTCCATTGGAGGAACATGAAACTGAATGCAGACCTACAACCACCTTTACTCTTAATTTACAATTGTTTGTAAAAGGTCACAGAATTTTTAGATGGAAAGGAAATCTCATCGTAATCTCTTCCTAGTTATCTCATTTCGCAGTTCAAGAAATCAAGGTCCGGGTGGGCTAAGTCATTTTTCTATGGTCACGTTTTCTGATGCAGAATCTAACATTCCAAGTGATATAGTTTCACACTCAGAGTTCGGTTAAATCTCTAACAATTATGAGAACAGAAATTTTGATTTTTCCTAATATCATAGATTACATTTTACATTTCACATTATACTAGTACATATTTCTAGGAATTATAGTTCTTTTCTTTCTTATCCAGATCTAGGTCGATCTCGAGAACTACAGTACGTGTACGTGGATAACAACATTCACCTGAAAGGCTTACCATCCTATCTGTACAATAAAGTCATCGGGTGCAGTGGGTAAGGCTGATTTCATGTTTTATGCTATCGCTAAACTCTTTGCCATATTCATTTCAATTTCATTGTTTGGTCCTGATGTAACTTAGAAATAGGTGAACCATTTTGGATCACCCCATTCAGTTCTATCTTTGGTCTTACTGTGTCAAACCAAATACCTTTAGAAGCTAAAAATATTGGACAAGCAATTTATAGTATTTTATGTCAAGGACAGTTAGTGAGCAAGTTGTTGATTATTTTCCAATTAAAAATGAATCCATGTATATCATTATAAGCTCCATAGTCTCAGTCACTGAAACTGGAGAAATCAGCGTGAACTGAAAAGCTTTCCTTTCTCACCCTCCACTACAGTGACAGTTCTACTGTAGGAAGAGCTCTAGTATCTAGAACTTGACCATTTTGAAATATTTGAAATAGTCAACATTTGAATGCAACATTTGAAATAGTCTGTTAATACGAATCATGATTCTAGCAACCAACAGATGTTTCAGTTCAAAGGAAATGATAGGCCTTTATTGTCAGAGCAGCAATAATTTTTCCTTCCCAGACAGGCTTCTAGAAAGGAGGTTTCAGATTCTCCTTCTATAACATTGGGACAATCACCTTAAAGTGTTTCCCAAAGTGGTGTGAGATTAATACAGGGCAGCTCAACTACCAGAACCTACTTTTAACTGGCCTGCCTTTCCTCACATAAACAGCCAAAGGATACTTGGGATACCTTCAAGGCTACTTAGCCAGCATATTTGACACCCTGCATCAGCTGGCTCCTACTATATGTAGTTCTGGCAGGAAGAGAGCTGACACTAAGCTTGTGCATGGAGGACAGCCACTCCCCTGTTGGCCTGGCTCCAGGGGATGGGCCCTGAGCAGCGAATCCTCCAGAGAAGCCTTCCTTGGAGTAGTGGCCTTCCCTCAGGAAAAATTATACCATTGTTATCTTGGAAGAGCCTTCGATGACGCTTCGGAGTGCCCATATAGGCTGACGAAATGCAACTTCAGAGATGTATTTCGGAACCTTCTGTGAAGCAGAGATAATAGAACGTGCAGTAGGGTTTTTAGCTCAGTGATTTTTCGACAGCTGATTATGTGACAGCTGTGATACTACTCAGTCATTAATCCTAATGAGTTCTTAAAGGATCTGTAATACAGCCCAATTCTTCCAAGTGGAAAATAAAATACCCTCCATCACCAAGATATACGGAATGATGCAAGCGAGCTCCAAGGCTGAAGGCAGTTCTTCCCACATCTAAGCCTTCAGAGACTGCACTCGAGTCTCCAGCACAATTAAGGAATAGCTTTTACTTATGATAAAGAGCCTTCTACTTTGTCATATAGATTTGGATGTGATTGACTGCCAGAAAGTTCTATACATGCTGAGAGACATTTTTTCATCCTTGGATTGGTATCTGGTAGCAGAAGTAGTGAATTTTATAATTAATTTTCTTTGAGAAAATAAGTAGGATGAAACATGAAAATTATTAGCTAGTAATCTGCATTTACTGTTATAATTTATTAAAGCTTCTTCCTTTGGAAGTAGTAATAAGAAAAATAATTATTCAAAGGATAGTAACAAATAATTGGTTTTGTGATATTAGTAGTTTTGGGAATAGAGGCAGCCCCACTTCTAAATGAACTGTGATCCAAAAGGCATTTTTAGTCTGTTGGTTTAAGTCAGGATGTACTTCTCTCCAGAAGTAATTTTAGTGGTTATATTCCTGGCCAGTGCATTAAAAGGTCATTTAATCCATTTTGCACCCCTGAAATTATATGATATTATATGAGAAAACGTCCTCTGAATTCTTTTTTTTTTTTTAAGATTTTATTTATTTATTCAACAGAGAGAGATCATAAGTAGGCAGCGAGGCAGACAGAGAGAGAGAGAATGGAGGAAGCAGGCTCCCTGCCAAGCAGAGAGCCTAATGTGGGACTCGATCCCAGGACCCTGAGATCATGACCTGAGCCAAAGGCAGAGGCTTAACCCACTGAGCCACCCAGGCGCCCCGTACTCTAATTCTAACAGATGGTGGCTACCAAAGCCTGCCAACATAATTAAGGGTCCTCCTCCTTTGATCTCCTTTATCTCTCTCATTGAATATATGCAGAGGGACTTCCCTATTCCAACTCAAAGTGGGGCTGCCTTGGGAGAAGGAAGGGCCAGGGGTAGAACAAGATTCTGAGATAAACCTAATATAAAGAGCAAAAGGGTGCATGAGGCCTAGAAAGTACGCTTCTTGATTCTGAGCAAGGATCTTTGTTCACTGAGTTCATTCAGTGAATGTTTTTTGAGCAACTACTCTGGTCACTATGTTAGATAATGGGCCATATGGTGATGAGTAAGTCTAAGTACCTCGCCTTGTGGACCATGTAATCTAGACAGGACTCCAAATAAACAATAAGTCATTGATCAAACTTGGTGCTAATTCTCTTTAAGGAGATGAAATTTAAACTGAGACCCTAAGGATCAATGTACTTGCTTCTCCACGGCTCTCACAACTTCCTTCTTAGATGTAGGCCTGGAATATGAGAACACACTAGCTTCTGCTGTCTTGTACCATCTCTGAAACAACTACATCTTCTGATGGGGAGTCGAAGAGAATTAGAACAACAGAACAAAGTAAACAGAGCTTTAGAGTCTGTGGTACAATATGAAACGTCTGCTATACGTATAATTTGCATCTTGGAAGGAAAATGCAGAATCGGATATAGAACTGTAAATATAGAAAATAACAAATGTTGTACAGTTTCAAGAAACCTTAGAAGTCTCACACACTTATCTTGGATATTCAAGGAAGTAAAGTTAGCCCCTCCTTATTATATATTCACTTATTTGTCATATAATTATTGAGCATTAGTAGCAAGTCAGCACTGTGCTAAGAGTTGTGGAGAAGACAAAGATAATGTAGATGTTTATCCTAATATGTAGAAGTAACTGTTAATACAAAAAATAAATAGCCTAAGAGAGGTAGAATGATAGAAATTTAGAGCATGGGACTATCTTTTATGACCTAGCCTTGAAGTTATACACTGTCATTCCTGTTACACCCTGTTGATTACACAGGACAGCCCTGTCCATTGCAGGAGGAGGCCACTTAAGAAAGGGGCTACTAGGAGGGGAGGATCATGGGCACCACTTGGAGACAGGCTATGCCAGCTTCCTTGCATCCAAAGCTCTTTGCCAGCTTCATGGAAAAGCATAATTTTTATTTCGTCTGGGTCTTTTTTACTGTTACTATAGGAGTAAAGGTCTTTAGTTTTTCTGTATTTTACCCAGAAAGAGAAGTCCTTCCTGTTAGAGTTTTAGAAAATGGTAATGGGCACATTTACTTACATAGGAGAACTTGATGCTAAAAGTGACCCTATGCCAGTTGTTTTTTCAGTTTTCAGATTACATGCAGAAAAGAAAACAGAACCATTGCTTTGCTTTTTCTTATGTAAATAAGCAATTACAGCTGGATTTGGTACAAGTTGGTTAAATGACTGATTAAATGGTTTGTTAATATAACCACTTAAGGTAACAGAGTTGTTTATATGAGAAATGTATTCTGAGTTCTGAGTTAAACCAGCACTCTGAGAAAATAGCCTTGGGGCACCTGGGCAACTCAATTGGTTGAGCATTAGACTCTTGGCTTGGCTGAGGTCATGATCTTGGGCTCAGCACTCAGCACAGAATCTGTTCAAGATTCTCTCCTCCCTCTGCTCTCCTCCCCGCCAAATAAGTAAATAAAATTTTAAAAATAAAATAAATAAACAGCCTATATATCACAGTCTATCTTTATGTGGGGGCTGCCCCCCCATCTGATAACAAGCAATATTAGATACCTGAACCTGAACCATACCTGTGGGGCAGTGTGGTTACAGATGAAAATACAAGGTATAACTTGAGCTATCAACCAAGAGATAGAGTGTGCAGGTTGATTCCAACAAAGTAATTGTTTATTAAAACAAAAATATTAACACTCCTTTTAAGTTTTAGAGGAATGTAACAGAATCCAGCATCTTTACAACATAACTCTCACAGTGTCCAGGATACATCCCAAAATTACATGACACAGGAATAATAAAAAAAAAATGTGACCCATTCTCAAGGAAAAAGACAATCAACAGAGAACCAACCTGAGGACCCAAACTCTTGGTAATGACAGATGAGGATTTTAGAACAACTATTTGCAATGAAGTAAAGAAAAATACGTTTGCAGTGACTGAAAAGGCCAGGAAATTTAAAAAAAAAAAGTATAGGAAAGAAACAAATGGGAATTCTAGAGTTGAAATACAGTATCTGAAATAAAAACTTTTCTTAATGAGTTTAACAGCTGAATGGGTATAACAGAGGGAAAGTCAGTGAGCTTAGATCAATAGAAATGGTTCAGTGTAAAGAACACAGAGAAAAAAAGATTGGTGAAAGAAAAAAAAAACATAAACCCAGCAATAGGGATCTGCCAGACAATAGAAAAAACCCTGATAGCGGTATAATTGGTATCCCAGAAGGAACAGACTTTACCTAATTTTTCTCTTTCCTAAGAGAAATGCAGCAAAAATGTTTGAAGAAATGTCTGAAAATTTCTCAAATATGATGAAAGACTTTTTACATTTTCAAGGAGCTCAGCAAACCCTAAGCAGTATAAATTAAAAAGAAAACGATGCCTAGGCAAAGCTGCTGAAAACCAAAGATAAAAAGAAACCAGAGAAAGCAACCAGAGAAAAATGACAAATTATGTACAAAAGACTTTTACCTTCTCATCAGAGACTATGAAGGCCAGAAAACAGTGGAACAACATTTTTAACATGCTAAACAAACAAACAAACAAAAAACAGTCATCCTAGCAGCCAGCAAAAATACATTTTAAGAACGAAAGCACAATAATTGCGTTCTCAGCCAGAACAGAAGTAAGCCTTAAATGAGGCCCTGCCCAGGTGGCAGACTCTTCACCCAGACCAAGGCCATCCTCTCTGGGTGGCATAGTGTCTTCCCTTCTTCTTGTCCACTTCTCCCATTTCTTTTCCTGTAATTTAAGCTGGGAAAAAAAAAAAAAAAAAGAAAACAAACAAAAAAAACAAACTTTTTTTGTTCAAAGGGAGGGTAAGGTCTAGTGGCAGTTTCCGCAGTAATAAACGTACAGATGACTTCGTGTGCTTTCTGAAGAATTAAAAAATAGTTATTTGGGTGTTTTCAGTAAGAGAACTTAATTCTTTTTCCATGCTGTTAGGTAAAATGGGAAGTGTGAAAATGCACATGAGTTAATGTGCTAAATCACACACATGTTCTGGAGCACAGTCTTAGTGGCAAATGATGTCACTGTTCACTTTGCTTTTAGGGTTCAATGTTGAATGGCAGCTCTGCAAACAGTGAGCTGAAAGAGAATTGTGTGATAATTGCTATAAATTATTCTGCATAACTAAGCCCAAAGTACTAACATTTGTAACAGATTTCAACTCATTTTTCTAACTCACTTAAGGGTTCAGCTGTAGTTTTTTTGGGAACCGCCCCAGCATTTAATCTAAAGTCATAAAAACTACCGTGTTGGAAGTCAAAGATAGCAAGGCTTAATAATTGCCAGCTAATTATGGTTTTCATTTCACTGTGAACAGGGGCATATATGGGGCTTCCATCCCCCCTTGCTAGCAATCCATTTCGTAACTACTTCTTCCGGAGATGAGTGACCCTCACTTCCAAGGCAGACACCTGTCCCACCTGTTCCGCCACTTGTCATTCTCTTCCATGTCAGTTCCAGAGTCAGTTCCGCACTCTGACCAGTGGGAACTGTTTAACCCCCTGTGCCCTGGGCATTCACAGAGCCGAATCCCTATTCTGTTTCCCTGGAGTATCATCATGCTAATGTTAATTCGTAACAATAGATTCCTTCGTGGCAACATCTAGGCTGGTGTTTGAACAGATGCCTGGGTACTGTGATCTAGGCAAGACGATACAACAGTTTAACCACCATACACTGTATTGTAGCAGATTAGCAGAAGAATCATTTACTGTAACAGTAGAAAACAACAGCATAAACCTGACTTAACCATTACTGTGTGTGCCAGGCAATGTGTTGAGGGATCATCTTCCCAGCAACCCTTGTGATGTTATCTCCTTTTCAGAAATGAAACAAGCTCGGAGACAATAAGTAAACTCTCCCAGCTCACCAAGCTGGGCTATGGTGGAGTCATCATCTGCTTCATTGTCCATGCTCTGAACCTCTGTGCTATGCACACTGCATCTCCCCTCTTTGGTCTAGAATCACATCTGTATGTTTGAGCCCTTCTGCTAGCTCCCTGAGAGCAGAGGCTGAAAATACCTTTCTCACTCCTGCATCATTTCACGTAACGGGGTGGATATTTCATGTCTGATGAGGTCGAGGGAGGTTGGCCATGCCCAGCAGAAAGGTCCCCTACTCGTGTGAATTCCTCCCTCCCAGCCAGCATTCCTCATGGCTGTGGCTCTTCTCCACTGTGAAGCAGAGAAGGCATTTAATAGACATATCCTAAAATGAATTTAATTAGCCCTTTATATCCAGTGGTGAAGAGTAGGAACTTCTGCTAAAGGAATTGTCAAAGGGAAATTAGACCGTATGTAAAAAGAGAACCCACTTACTTTTTTAACGTGAGCCTTTTCAGTGGTTTCAGCCAGACACCTGTCTTTTTAATGATGGGAGATGAGGAAAGCATTAGGGAAAATCTGGCTTTCAGCTCCCTCAACCTTTATTTGTTACTCTATATTGTTAAATTCCCTGGGCAGTGTCCATGTACAGTTCATGCACAATTGTATTAGGCAGCAGCAGCTGTTAAGGCGATAACAGTATGAAGTAAATATTCACAAATGACTTGCCTGGGTTTTATTCTGCATTTTCAGTGTTTTATGGTTTTGCTCAGGGCTCTCATACTACAGTGTGGCTATAAAATTTGAAAACAAATAATATTATTCTACCACGTACACTAGTCAGGGTTCTCCACAGCAATGGAACCAGTTGGATGTGTGCAGGGATGGGAGGTTGATCTATTTTGAAGAATTGGCTCATAGGATTGTGGTGGCTGGCAAGTCTCAAACCTGCGGGGCTGGCTGGAGACCCAGAGGAGAGCTGATGTGACAGCTTGAGTCTGAAGGCAGTTTGGAAGGGGACATTAGTCTGTTTCTCTTGAGGCCTTCAGCTGATTAATTAAGGCCCACCACATTATAGAGAGTGATCGGCTTTATTTACAGTCTACCAATTTCAGTGTTCATCTTTTCCAAAAAGTACCTCCACAAAACCATCTAGTCTGGGTGTTGGACCAAATATCTGGCTACCATGGCCTAGCCATCTCAATGCAAAAATTTAATCATCGCCCCATGTGTTGTGGTAGATCATCAGAAGAATCACTTATTGTGTGTTTGCCTGCATTTCCAGACTTCGCAACCACACTGCATAGTAAGTAGCATTTCGTTTATGATTCCCTCTTCTTAATTTTCTTTGTATTAGGAAAGAAACAATCATTATAAAGTAAACTTGAGATTCATTTCCTCATCTTCACAGAGTGGTTCATAAGGGTAATATCCTTCCCACCCATGGAAATATTCATACCAAGCCACGGGCGTGCTGCTACAGACTCTTGTGGTTATGTGATCACATGGGCTGAACAGAGGTTTTGAAAGGAAGAGGGATAAAGGCAAAGTAAAGATCAAAGGCAAAAAAAAAATTTTTTTTTAGGATTTTATTTATTTATTTGACAGACACAGATCACAAGTAGGCCGAGAGGCAGGCAGAGAGAGGAGGAAGCAGGCTTTCCGCTGAGCAGAGAGCCTGATGCGGGGCTCGATCCCAGGACCCTGGGATCATGACCTGAGCCAAAGGCAGAGGCTTTAACCCACTGAGCCACCCAGGCACCCCAAAGGCAAAAATTTTTATGTAAACTTTGACATTATTTGACAGGCCAGTGTGTAGCTGGTTTGCACTAGTGCACCCATGTTGCCTGTTGAATTATTGACAGTACTGAAGTATTTCTGCCCACATTGGTGAAGAACTGTTGGGTGAAGTCCCCCGAGTTCCCCAACTTCCAAGTCTGCCTCCCGCCTAAGATCTCATAATCCACAACAAAAGGCTAATGACTAACAGAGCAGAGGGCTCCAGGACCAGGCCCCTGCAGCATGCTACTGTTGGGTTTTGTTTGTTTTCATAAGGTATAATTTACAGTAACATTCACACTTTTTAGCAAACATTTCTGTGAATTTTGGCAAATGTACACAGTCAAAAAGCCACAACTATAATCCAGATACAGGACCTTTCATTCACCTCAAAAATGTCCTCCATGTCCCTTTGAAATGAACCTCTCCCCTTCCAATCCAGCCCTTGGAAACAGTGGTCTGTTTTGTGTGAACATAAATTTTCATTTCACTTGGATGGAATTCCTAAGAATGCATGTGCTGGGGGTCATAGGGTAAGTGTATTTTAGCTTTGTAAAAGACTGCTGGACTGCTTTCTGACGTGGCTGGGCTACTTTGCATTTCCATCAGCAGCTTAAGAAAGTTCTTGTCAGTTTGGTTTGTTTTTGTTTTTGTTTTAATTTTTCCGACATCCCAATAAGTGAGTAATGGTATCTCGTGCTTTTAATGTGCATTTCTCTAATGACTGCTGATGTTGAACATCTTTTCATGTGCTAATTTGCTATCCATCTATCTTTGGTAAAGTGTGTTCCAGTCTTTTACTCCTTTTTTACGGATTGGATTGTTTTGAATTATTGACTTTTGAGAGTTCTTTATATATTCTTTTTTTTTTTAAGATTTTATTTATTTATTTGATACAGAGAGGTCACAAGGAGGCAAAGAGGCAGGCAGAGAGAGGGGGAAGCAGGCTCCCTGCTGAGCAGAAAGCCTGATTCAGGGCTTGACCCCAGGACTCTGAGACCATGACCTGAGCCTAAGGCAGAGGCTTAACCCACTGAGCCACCCAGGCGCCCCTCTTTATATATTCTGAATATGTGTTTCATCAGATACGTGGATTTGCACATAATTTCTCCTGGTCTGTGGCTTGTCTGTCATTTTAACACACTTAACTGGTATCTATTGTGATACTTCATGGTACCCATCCAACACACACATGACTCAAGATACATTTAATTTAATCTGTAAGTAAGACATTTTCCAAAATCCTGTTTAATGGATTACTGCCATTTTTCATATATAATCATTTTCTGAAATGTAGCGATCAACCAAATATAGATATTTGTAATGCTTAGGAGGTCACTAGCACATCTCCTCGTCCTGAGACTTCTCATGGACCCCTGTGAGAACCCCAAATTATTTCCTTTTTGACACCGTGTGGGTGACTCAGTATTCTTTTTCCCATTTCCTTTTTATCTTTTCTCTTTCAGACTTCTTTATCTATTTGTGATGACTCAAAACAACCAATCTGTGTTTGGAACTGCTTAGCTATCAATATGGAAACTGCTAGATAGAGGAGAAAATTGAACACGTTAGATGAATTCACAGCAGAAGAACACGTATAATATAGTTAGAAAATGTGTGATAGAAACTTCAAACGTTGTGGTAGATCATTGGTAAGAGAGGATATCAGGAAAGACTTTATAAAAGAATTAGATTTGGGGATGAGTAGTATTTGTACTTGGAATGCCCTGAAATTTTCAGGCCCAATTTGCCTGTATGTGGAAGTGGCCATGGTGCCTTTTAATAAAGACACCATTGCCTAGAGTAAGGCGTGTGATTCAGATCTACAAGGAAACATAAGGCCACACGCATCCATAGGCACCTCCCTGCTTACGCTCTCCTCCTTTTGAATCGACTAAGGGAAGAGGGTCATTTCTTAAAATTAGAAGGTTAGAAGGCTCCCATATTTTGACCCTGCACGTCAGTGTAAATTTCATTAGTTTGCCAAAAGAACCTTACCAATAATTATGCAGCTTCTGTATGCCCCTCTCCAAGTGTACACTCTTCCCCCAAGGTTAGCCATTATTCTGAATTTTACATTTATGATTCACTTATACTTAGTTTTGATTTCAATATATGTAAGTACCTCCATATATATATACATACATATATATATAGTCTTTTTGTAAATGGGTCATGCTGTGCACACGCCCCTGTGACTTGCTTTGTTTTATGTAACATTTTGTTCTTAATCTTCAGCATCTTCCCCATTTTCTGCTCCTCTTTAGAAAAAAACTGTTTGAAAGAGATGTCTGTACTTACTATGACCACTTCCTTCCATGCTCCCATCCATCCACACCAGTTAAACTAGGATAACCCAATTCTACACCAAAGCCAGCATTTTCAGTGTCTGTAGTCACTTCCACGTTGCCAAATTCACTTCTTAGTTCTCATCTTTCTTGACCTGCCCAACCCTTGATCAGTTTCTCCTTCTTGAAACACCTGCTTCACCTGGCTCTCAGAACACCATCTCTCTGGTTCCCCTCCTCTGCCACTATCCATGCCTTCTCAGCCTTCTCTACGGGCTTATCCTCATTCCCCTGTTCATGACATACTGGGCTCAGGACTCAAAACTCTTCTCCATCTGTAACCAAAAATAGCAATTCTCCACTTCATGGTACTTAGAAATGTGTTTAAGTTGGGGAGGGGGATGACTCTAAGACTGGGTCTCTACTGATGTTTGGTGGGATGCTTAATATCTTGCAGTGCGCACAGAAGTTCTAAACAATTATGAATATGTGTGCCCCTGAAATGCTTAAAGCATCCCCGATAAGAAACATTTCTTGGTTGGTTATTTCGTGCGATCACAATTATACTTTAAATATTACACATGCTTGACTCTCAAAAGCAGTTTCAGCCTGGACCGCTTGCCTGACCTCCAGACTCCTACATCCAAGAGCATCCAATTGGCAGTGCTGCGTGGATGAGTACAGTTAAGTGCTAACATACCCACAGTCAAACTCCTAATTCCCTTACCCCCAACTCAGGCTTCTACAATCTGCCACATGTCAGTTGATGGAAGCGCCATTCTCCCAGTTACTCTGCCCAAAAGCTTGGGGGTCTTCTTTGATTTTCCTTCCTCTTGCGTCCCACAGCCAACTCATCATGGAGCCTGTTAGCTGTACATTCAGAAATAGACCCGGGCTCTTGCCACTTCTCACCATTTCTATATACTGTCTCCTTGACCTAAATTGCCATTTCATCTCTCACCTGGATTCTAACAGTAGTCTTCTGTCTTAACCACCTTGAGTCTGTTCTCTACAAAGTGTCTGACAGTCCGAGCCAGGTCATAACCCTGATGCAGTTATCACTACTCAGCCATCACGCTTGTGACCTGTGAGCCTGTACATGACTTGTCTTCTAGGTCAGACCTTTGAATTTCTTCTCCTACCACTCTCTACCTTCCTGCCTCTGCTTCGGCCATATTTATCTCCTCCCTTCTTCTTGAGCTCACCAGATTCCTGCCTCTTTGCACCTGTTTCTCCTCTATCTGGAATACTGTTCTCTCGGATTTCTTCGTAGTCTTAACACCACATGTGTTATAGCTTCCATCAAAATTCTCAATCTTAGAGCTTATTACACATATTAAGAATGTAAAGTTTGCATCTTTTTAAAAACTCTTTTAATACCTGTTGTTTCTCTCGATTTTCTTTTAGGCTGTTTTATCTCTCTACCCTTGTACGTTTTTAGTTTTGATTGCCTGCCAGATGTGGTATATAAAGAACTGTCATATTATCTTAGACCCCAAATTATATTATCTCCCTCTCTGCCCCCCAAGAGGACCCAAGTATGTGTGTCTTCTTACCAATCTATTGCTTCTCAACTCCGAATTTACCTTTTTCCCTGAAACTGGCTCCTGTAGAACTTTATCCTTCACCATCTGGATTAATACAAGGTTTTTCAATAGAGGGCCAAGGAGGGACACTTCAGGGTCAGAACAGGAGGAAGGGATTTCTCTTCCTGCTTCCAGGCTGCTGTTTTCTGTGCAGCGGCTAGCAAAGGGAGACCCGGTAGCAGTGCAGCTGAAACCCACACTCTCCAGCAAATTTCTCTGTTCCTTGGCAGACCACTTTTGCCGACCACCTGGTGATCTGTCACCCAGGGAGCTGATTCTGTGAACCAGCTCTAGCCTCCAGCATGTTTTCCAACCCCCAGCAGCAGGCCAACCTCTCCATCAAGTTTCTCTGCTACCCGATGGGCTGCTTCTGTGGACCGGCCGCAGCCTTCCCCTTGGCAGCATGTCCCTTCCCCATGGCACTGTGCATTCCCATGGCGGCCATCCCATGCCCCCAAATAGTTAGGGGACTATTGGTTAGGGGACACTTTCCAAATAACTTTCTTACTCCTGCACCCTATATTCTAGAGGCTTCCTTCCCCTTAACAATTCTTAAAATTTTCCCTCTTCCTGACGGATGCAATGACCTTCTGTCCGTTCACAGGCTCTTTTCAGTTGCTGACAGTTTCAAATCCATTTCAGAAATTGAGATGATTTGAAGTTAGGCTTCAGTCCTTGAGATGCCCTTGACCTTCAGTTCCTGCTTACTCCAGGAGCCCTTTGTGTGGATGATTTATCAGACCTGCATCTGCCTTAATGGGCTCTGGACATTGATTTTTGTCCCTGTAGCTCCCTTTAGACTGTTAAATGCTGCTCTGCTTCCAAGCAGTCTTTTCAGTAATTGACAAACACCCTTAGGAAAGAAGTAGCCCCAAATGCTGGCTTGTTCCTCAGGTTCTGTCTTGTCTTGATCTTGGCTCTCTATAATTTTTCCTGAATGCTTTCTGAGGCAATAAAGCAGATATTTGATCCAGCTTTTGATAATGTCTTCTGTTGGTTACTGTTACCTGGCTTGCCATCACAAGAAGTGAAACTTCTTTATAAATCTCTTCATCTCTTTCATCTCTTACTAGTTTCTTTTTATTCTTTTTTTTTTTTTAAGATTATTTATTTGAGAGAGAGAGAGAGGAGAATGGGCAGAGGGGGGAGAGAATCTCAAGTAGATTAAGCCCAATGTGGGGCTGTATCTCATGACCCTGAGATCATGACCTGAGCTGCAACCAAGAGTTGGGCATTTAACCGACACAGTTGCCCCAGCTTCTCTTTTATTCTAATATTGTATATTTTAATTTCTCTCTTATTCCTTTAATCAGTACATGCCAGGCACATTTATTTGGAAGAACCAGATTTGGGGTTTATTTTTACTTTCTATTCTCTGTTTCCTTTTCATCAGTTTCAGCTCTTAGGTTTTTCAATATCCTATTCATACTTTGTATTTATTTTGCTTTGCTTTTGTGTGTGTGTGTGTGTGTATGCGCATGCATGCATCCTATATTTTTATATATATGTATATATATATTTATATATACCACGCAAACACACACACACACACACACACCCCTCTGAAACCATCAGTACAATTAAGAAAATAAATATATTCATCACTCACAAAGTTTTTTCATGCCCCTTGCTAATTGTTACTTCTACCCCCATCCTGTCTCCAGACAACCACTGATCTACGTACATTAATTTGTATTTTCTAGAGTTTTATATGAATGCAGTCAAACAATGTATTCTCTGTTTTTGTCTGGCTTCTTTCACTCAGCCTAAAGATTTGGAGATTTATTGATGATGTAGTGTGTATCAGTAGTTCATTCCTTTTTAATCACCATGTAGAGTTCCATTCTACGGATATACCACAGATTACTTCCATTCAGTTCTTATGGTCATTTGTTTTGGTTCTAGTTTTTTTTTTTTTTTTTTGGTTCTAGTTTTTTACTTTATTACAAGTAAAGCTGCTATGGACATATGTAGACTGTCCTTTAATGGCCCTAGTCTTAAATTTACTTGGATAAATGTCTAGGAGTAGAGAGTCTGGATCATAGATACCCTTAATTTTTTTTTTTTTTGAAGATTTTATTTATTTATTTGACAGATCACAAGTAGGCAGAGAGGCAGGCAGAGAGAGAGGAGGAAGCAGGCTCCCTGCTAAGCAGAGAGCCTGATCCCAGGACCCTGAGATCATGACCTGAGCCGAAGACAGAGGCTTAACCCACTGAGCCACCCAGGCGCCCCCAGATATCTTTAATTTTTGAAGGAACTGCAGATTTTCAAAAATAACTACCATTTTACATTCCCAACTCAATATAAGAGATTTTCACTTCTTCCCTATTTTTGCCACTTTGGGAATAGTCAGTCTTAAATTTTATCCATTCTGATTGTTCTGCAGTAGTATTTCATTATGTTTTTAAGTCGCATCTCTCTAGTGAATAAGAATGCACATCTTTGCTTATCTTATTTGCTGTCCATATATCTGCTTGACGGGGTATAGCTCAGTGGTAGAGCATTTAACTGCATATATCTGCTTTGACATAATGTCTGTGTAAGTTTTTCCCCCATTTTTTTCTTGAGTATTTTTGTTCTTACAGAGTTTTGAAAGTTTTTTATAGATTCTGGATACAAGTCTTATCTCTTATATACTTTGCACATATTTTCTCCCAGTCCATGGCTTGTCTTTTCATTGTCTTAATGGGGCCTTTTAAAGAGCAGACATTTTTTATTTTGATAAAGCCCAGTTTATCAATTTGTGCCTTTATGGATCTTTGCTTTTGGTGTAACCCAAATCACAAAGGTTTTTTTGTGGGTTGTCTTCTAGAATTTTTAAGGTTTCGGTTTCCATTTTGACCTATGAATCATTTTGAGTTAATCTTTGTATATGGTACAGGTATGGCTGAAATTCATTTTCTTTTTCTTTTTTTTTTTTTTTTTTTTTGCATATGAATATACCACTGTTCCAGCTCCATCTATTAAAAATACTGTCCGTTCTCCATTGTACTGCCTTTATACTCCCGTTGAAAATTAGTTGTCCTTATAATGTGTGGGTCTATTTCCAGAAACTCTTTGCTCCATTGATCTATTGGTCCATTTTGACACTAATACCACATTGTTTGGATGACCATAGTTTTACTGTAAATCTTAAAATTTGATAGTGTTAGTCCTCCAAATTTTTTTTAACTTTATAAAATAATTGAATGCAATTATTCAGCATTTCCACATAAATTTTAGAATCAGAGTTTCAATTTATTATTTTTAAACTGCTGTGGTTTTGATTGTGTTGAATCTATAGATGAATTTGAAGAGAATTAATAACAGTTTTGAGCCTTTCAATCCTTGATTACAATACATATCTTCATTTCTCAGCAGTATTTTGTAGTTTTCACTGAACAGGTCCTGGGCATCTTTTGTCAGATTTATCTCTAATTATTTCATATTTCTCATGCTATTGTATATGTCATTTAAATTTTTTTTCAATTTCCAGTAAGTATGGCTACCATATAGAAGTACAAATAATTTTGTATATTTACCTTGTGTGCTCCAGACTTGCTAAGCTCACTTAATAATTCTAGTAGTTTTTTGTTGTTCTTGTTTTGTTTTGCTTTTTGTTTTTGTTTTTGTTTTGTTTTGTTCTGTTCTGTAGATTCTATTGCACTTTCTGGGTACACAGTAATGCCTTTTGGGGAATAAAGGCTGTTTTACTTCTTCCTTACAAATCTGCTTGCCTTTTATTTATTTTTCATGCTTTATTACCCTGGCTATACAATGGCTATCTGTACAATGTTAAAAAGAAGTAGTGAGAGCAGACGTGTTTATCATGCTGAACTTGCTGGGAAAACAGTCTTTCACCAAGTATAATATTAACTGTTGTTTTGTCATAGATAGCTTTTATCAGATGAATAATTTCCCTTCTATTCCTAATTTGCTAAGTTTTTTTTTTTTTTGAATGGGTGTTGAATTTGGTTAGACAACTTTTCTGTATCTGTTGAAATGATTATATGGTTTTTCTTTTTTTAAATTTTAGTATAGTGAATTACATTGATTTTTCTAATGTTAATGCAGTCTTAATTGGTAAAATAAACCTCATTTGGTCATACATTGTTGAATTCAATTTGCTAAACTCTTGTTTGAATTTCTTCCAGCTATGTTCAAGAGTGATGCTGGGGTTTTCAGGCTTTTTTCCTCTAATAATGTTTTTGTCTGTTTTTTTGTTTTTTTGTTTTTTTAATCAGGAGAATGCTAGTTTCATAGATTCAGTTGAGAAGTTTTCCAACCTTTTAACTACAAATTCAACTTCTTTAATAAATATAGGGCTGTTAATCTTACCTCTTTCTTGAATGAGCTTTGGTAATTTTTGTCTTTCAAGGACTTTATATTGGCATAAAATTGCTTATTGCCCTTTTATTATCTGTAGAAACCAGGCAATGTCTCCATTCTCATTCCTGATATTGATAATTTGTGTCTTCTCTCTGATTATTCTGTTTAGAAATTCATCAATTTTATTGATCCTTTCAAAGTTCCACCTTTTAATTGATTTTTCTATGTCATTAATTTTTTAAAATTCTTTATTTAAATTCAATTTTGTTAACATATATTATATTCTTAGTTTCAGGGGTAGAATTTAGTGATTCGTCAGTTGCATAAAACATCCAGTGCTTCTTATATCAAGTGCCCTCCTTAATCCCCATCACCCAGTTACCCCATCCCTCCACCCTCCCCCCCTCCAGCGACCCTCAGTTTGTTTCCAATAGTTAAGAGTCTCTTATGGTTTGCCTCCCTCTCTGTTTTTATCTTATTTTATTCTTCCTTCCCTTTTCCTATGTTTATCTGTTTTGTTTCTTAAACTCCACATATGAGTGAAATTATGTGGTATTTGACTTTCTCTAACTTATTTCACTTAGCATAATACCCTCTGTTACAAATGGTAAGATTTCATTCTTTCTGATGGTAAGTGGTATTCCGTTGTGTATATGTACCACATCTTCTTTATCCATTCTTCTGTTGTTGGACATCTGGGCTCTTTCCATATGCTGACTATTATGACCATTGCTGCTATAAATATTGGGGTACATGTGCCCCTTCAAATCATTATATTTGTATCCTTTGGATAAAGACCTAGTAGGGTCATTGATTTTCTTGGTGTTCTTTATTGCTTTTCTTCTATTAAGTCTTAATTTGCTCTTTTATTTCCAGTTGCTTTAGGTGACAGCTCTGTATGTCATATGTCTTTGTACTAGGCAATAATTATAATTATTATTATAATGACGTTTACTGCCAGTTCTAACATCTCTCAGTTCTTGGTTGATTTTACTTGCATGATTTTTTCTCATTACAGGTCATATTTTCCTGCTTATTGGAAAGCCTGATAATTTTTTACTCGATGCTGGACAGTGTGAATTTTACCACGTTGTGTGCTGGATCTTTTTGTATTCATACAGCTATTCTTGATGTATGTTCTGGAACACAATTAAGTTCATTGGAAACCGTTTTATCTTTTCAGATAGGGCTTTTAGGATTTGTTAAATGGGAATAGAATCGTCTTCAATCCAGTGCTAATTATTCCTGACCACTGAGATAACACCCTTCCATGTACTCTATCTAATGCATCATGAACTGTGAGGTTCAAGTCTGACTGATAAGAGCAGGCAGCCTATTCAACTCTACATGAAGAAGATAACCTTTCTTTCATCTTTTCAGCTGGTTCTTTCTCCAGTCCCAGTTTCCTCACATGCCTCTGCTGATCAGTACTCATCTGAGTCCTCAAGGGGGACCCTTTGCAGATCTGCAGAGTTCTCTTGTGCATCTCTCTCCTCTGAGGCTTTCTCTCCTGCAACTTCTAGCTGCTTTGGACTCCCTGAGCTCTTAGTTCCTTGCCCTCAATTTAAAATGCCTGCCATCCCGTAATGAAGTTCCCCTTCCCTGATTGAGCTGTTCCCTTCATTCGGGTCTCTGCTCAGATGTCACCTCCTCAGGAAGACCGACTCAGATTAATACAGCTCTCGCTCCCCTCTTGCTTTGTTTTATTATAGATTTTACCTTTTCATCATCTGTCTGTAAGCGCAGTTCTGATCTTACATATGCGCCCAACAGGATTGTATGCTCATAGGTATCCAATAATATACACAAAAATGTTCATAATGTCACCACCCTGGAAACAGTCCAGATGTTTATCAGTAACTACACAGCGATGAAAATTAATAAACTGTAGTGCGTGCAGCAACACAGATGATTCCCAGAAATGTGATGTTGACAAAAGGCACCAGATGCAGACTATGTCATGCTGTTGAAAAAGGCAGATCCGTACTAGAATTTTCGAATTTGAAATCGTGGTTCCCTTTTGGATGTGGGTTTGACTCAGGTGGGCGTCCCAGAGTAGCCTTCTGAGGTTCTTTCTTTTGAGCCAGATGGAGAAATTGGTTGAGGGAAGTCAGTTGAGTCAGATATTGTCTCCTCTGTAAAAATCTTCCCTAATCCCCGGGATGGTCAGTCACTGTCTCTTCTCTGACCCAACCTAAGAACAATTACATTGTAATTATTACATTTTCAAGGGAAGGAGTCATTTTATTTTGGTTTTATTTTTATTGTTGTTGTTGTTTTACTTTGTCTTTAACTGGCTGATGTAGAGCTGATCTCTGAAGACATTTTCTGGTGGAAGGAATGAGCAGATGAAGCCACACAAATGAGCCATGGGCTTCTGCAGCTCAAGCCTGTGTCCTCTCCCTCATTGCCTGTTTCTAGTGAAGGACAGAGAGATTACCTCACGGTGTATCTCTCCAGACACACCAGAGGTCTGAGACTGACGGTAGGATGGGGTCGGACCCCTTAGTTTGGGGCTTTGCTGTGAATCTTCTCCCCACAAGTTTATGGAAGAATCCAATAAAGTTATCTTTTTTTTTTTAAGATTTTATTTATTTATTTGACAGACAGAGATCACAAGTAGGCAGAGAGGCAGGCAGAGAGAGAGGAGGAAGCAGGCTCCCTGCTGAGCAGAGAGCCCGATGTGGGGCTCGATCCCAGGACCCTGGGATCGTGACCTGAGCCGAAGGCAGAGGCTTTAACCCACTGAGTCACTCAGGTGCCCCCAATAAAGTTATCTTATACCATTAAAAATCAATGTGCTTCATGGGGTTTCTTCCTCTGCCACAAAAATTCAGTTAAACCAAAGTGCTGTAACTTAACAGAGTACTCTTTTCTCCTTTTCATTTTGAAAATTTCAATAAGCATGAATTTGGAAAGGATAATAAAATGAGGATAAAGGGCGCTTCCAGAGCAAACTGTGTAGATCTTATGAAGGAAAGTTCCTTCAGAGTTTGTCCTTACTGAAAGGAACTGGCCCTCAGCAATGTGATAGCTGAGTTCCAACTGATGAGTTTACATTTCTGTGCCAGGCTTTATTAAGGAACCCAGGCTAGCATCTGTTCACTCTGAAAAGAATTCTGGCAATTCAGCAGTGTCTTAAAATTTTAAATGTATATTTTGATTAACACATTTTTATTGGCACATATATTCTTTCCCTTTTTTGCTAATACTACTGCGAATGTGTCTGTCTGCAGCTGTGGTGCTCCCATTCAAGTTTCCGAGGTGAAGCTGCTTTCTTTCTCATCGGGGCAGCTCACTGTGTTCCTCCCTGCCGAGGTGAAGGCCATAGGGACAGAGAATGATCACGTCCTGCCTCTGCAAGAGTTGGCCATGAGGAGTCTCCATCACACCTACCACAGTTTTCTTAAAGGTACACGGGACTTTCTCTCTTTCCGCCTCTTACTGGGTGACCTTAGAGGTTGTGCTCCGTGCTCCCTGTTAGGTTGTCCATGTTTTTTATTGTGCTAAAATACACGTAACATAAAATTTACCATTTTAACCCGTTTTAAATTCTCTGTTCAGTGACATTAAGCACACTCACATTGTTATGCAGTGGAACTTGTTTTTTTCCCATTTAAAAAGATGGTTTTAATATTTTATCAACACTGATCCCTTCGGCATCCCCTAGGGACACAGAGGAGCTTTCGCCACAGTGTGGTCTCCAGTCATAAAGGACCGAGGTTAAAAGTTAAACCTTGTGGTTTAGGGAAGGAAATTGGTGTTTGGGCACATATCTAGTGGAAGTGAGAAGGCTGGCAGAGGCACTTTCTTGAGAAGGAAAAAAAAAATGCCAAAGTCTTATCCTTAAAGCAGAATTGGGACAAGTTTTCGCCATGCAGGCTCCTCACATCTGAGAAATTACATACCTATAGGGAGGAAATACCAGGGGTCTCGGGCAGTATTTCCACAGCATATTAACTCTTGGTTCGGAGAGGATTCGGCCGTATGTAGATTTCATGGGTGTTGTGCTGTGGATCTCGAGATGCTTTAAGAGAGCAGTAGGCCATTTTAATAAGATACATTCCAAATGTTTGAAAAACTGCTAAATGTTTAGTCTTTGCTTTAAAAAAAAAAAAAAGATCCATTCAAAAACATCTCCTATTAACCTTCTAGGAATGTCCAACACAAAGTTATTTTTTAATACTAAAAAGAAAACTGTAATTATTCATCTCTGAGTAAATTCCATTTTTATAAATGGTTATTGATAAAGTCCAGACAGATGTAAAGGATGATGAGATCATTTGTATTTCCTTCCCAGAGATGAGTCAGTAATTTTTAGGTTTCAGCTCATTGTGACCATTTTCCTCTCTGTCTTCTGGATGTTGACCATCTGTGGCAATCCCGTGGACACTTGTGCTCAAGATTGCCTGGGATGTTTTGCTTTAAACGTTTCTTTCACACAGCTCAGGCCTGATGGACAAGGAGGCAGCCTCTCTATCAATTTAGATAGTTCACGGGAGTGAAACAAGGAAAAGCTTGGTTTCCTTATTTTTCTTTCACTTTGATTTCTTTGTTTCCCATTTTCATTCTTTTCAGTAAATATAACTTAGCTTGAGTAATGCTCAATGCCCAATCGATTTAGGAAGAATTTAATGAAAGTCAATGTTAGTCTTCGGTGCAGTCCTTTTTTATTCTCCGTCTCCCATAGGAAGTTGTACAAACCTTCTCTGGGTAAATTAATGCCTTTTTAAAATCTTTGTTCTAAAAGAATATTGGGTCTTATTCTTTTCTTGCTTCTACCTCAGGATAGCTTCTGTTTGCTCTTAAAAGAGTAGATTTGGGTTTTTCTCTTAGTATCAAAAAAGTAATTCCGTGCCTATCACATAACAGTATTTTCACCATGCAATACTTTTTAACTAACTGAATTGACTTAGCAACAAAGAAACATATTTTAAGCCTAGTTGAAGGAAATCTGATTTTTTTTTTTTAATTCATGCCTGATTTTTTTTCTCTTGTGTTCCAGATTTGAACTTTCTGTCTCCAATCTCATTACCCAGAAGTCTCCTGGAGCTGCTTCACTGCCCCCTGGGACACTGTCACCGGTGTAGTGAGCCCATGTTTACGATTGTCTACCCCAAGCTCTTTCCCTTGAGAGAGACGCCGATGGCAGGGCTGCACCAGGGGTAATCATGCCTAAGTGGGCACCAGGGCTTACACCTGGGCGAGGGGTGGAGGCCGTGCATGAAAGTATTGTTAAGTCACCAGCTGTCAAGGTGCGTACAGTGCTTCCTGAGATACAGCTGAACAACACAAAAGCACATTTTCAGCATCACGAGAAAACTGGACTTCCCTTTATTACATTTTTGATCATATACAGAACTGTTTTATTGTATATATGATTTAGAATAGCTCATTCTTTGTAAGGAGCGCTTTCCTGCTTTTCCCTTGTTCACAATAGGCTTCGGGCAATAAGGAATGTAAGAACAAAATGTTTGTTGTATAATGGGACCAGCCGGCCCTTCTCTTTAATTGGTGTGGCTAACAGAAAGTGCATGGTGAACATCGTGCCTGCGTGTGTGTGTGTGTGTGTGTGTGTGTGTGTGTGTGTTTCTGTTTTGAATTTCTAACACTTCCAAATACCATTCTCTTGCCACTCTCTGTTTCTTGGCACAGTGCCTTGAATTTGCTAAGAATGTTCACCAAGTAAAAACCCCTGTACTGGTAGTTTAAAAAAAAAAAAACCAGACAATTAAAATTAGGACATCAAATGAAAAATCCCCCATTAGCGCAACCTCAGCATATAGATAGTCTAAATTTAGGATTTTCTAAGTTTACATTTTTTTAAAGTTAAAAAAAAAAAAAAACACTGTAACATCTCACTTATCTCTCAGATGGTATTTTGGGTTAGTAACTTTTTCAGATAACTCGTTACCCCTATTGAGTGCCAAGAAGCATTTCCTTTGTAAGCATTTTTATAGAATGAGGAGGGAGCCTGGGCGGGGCGCTGAACCTCTCCGAGCCTCAGAACAGGGATAGGACAGCCGGCTGGGGGGGCACCTTGAGGATTAGCAGATGGTGAGCGTCAAACCTGGACATATAATGGGTGTTCAACAAACAGTAGCTCCCCTCTACTGTCTACCCCACTCCCTTGCAAAACTGCATTTCTCTTCTTCCTACCCTGAATAATCCCATTCTGTTAGACATTTCGGTTCCTGTCTCCCCTCTCTGTATTTTTAATGTTTCCTACTTCGTTGTGCCTGCCCACAAGAAGCCTTCTTCCAAACCTTTCTAAATTTGCTCCTTCCAGTCCGAGGTGATCACATCACCAAATGTAGTGAAATGTCATTTAGAATAGTTAAAAGCACTGAGTCAGTGTCTGAGTGTATTACTCCGTGGATAAAATAAATAGACGAAATCGGCACGGTGCCTGGCGGTCAGGTGCACAGGCCCTGACTTTCCCTCCTCCGCTGGGAGCCCTTGGGCCAGGCACTTAACATCTCTGGGCTTCAGCCTCTCATTGATGAAGTGACCGTTATAATAATATCTATGGTCACTGTGAGGGTAAATGAGATAATTCTCATTGGAAGGAGCCCAGGCATATAATAATACTATGTAAACATTAACTACTTTAATCTAGTCTTCTTTAGCTCAGAGACTTTTAAAAATCTCTTGTGTGTATGTGTTTTTAGCAAATGCTCTTCATATCAGTAAGATACCATCATAGGATAATCTTACCTAATTCATTAAACTTAGTAAAACCCTTAGGCATTATTGTATCATTCTCTATAGAAGACATTTTTTTACTGAAAATATGAAAATGAAGACACTTCCGTAAGGTCAGGATACTCTGTCAGTAGCTGCTAAATTCTGAATACCTATTCAAAAAGATAAACTCTCTTTTTTTTTTTCATGGTAATTAATTTGTGAAAATAAAGTAGATCCTTCAAATGAAGTCATTTTTTTGTGTTATCTTTATATAAGATTTGGGGAATGTATTCAGTATTTGAATATTTTATGTACTGTTACTTATTTCTCTGCTGCAACCTAGAAATTCAGTGCAAATAATCTTGTATTGTTTCAGAACGTAAATATAATAGTCTTAGCGTAATAAAATGAATATATCCAGTACATAGGACTTAGGCAATGCCCGTTTGTTGAGCAAAGCCAGCAGTGCCTGTGTTTATAGCAAAGATGAAATGCCAAGATATAAACATGGCTTTCTGTGGTGAGTTAATGCTAGGGTTGAAATTGAGAGTCTGTGGCTTTCATTTGGTCCACCAGACTTTGTTCCTTCCCATGTTGCTATGGAGATTGTATTAAAAGCATTGACATCAGTTTCTATCATAGTCTTTAAAGTACTTTCTTTTGTAACTGAAAACCAAATACTTGAATTCAGTAGCTTACTGCTGAAAATAAAATCAATATTTTTGAAATCATAAACTCTAAAAGGTCTTGATAATAATATTTTTAAGTTTTATAATATATTCAGTTTAGTTCACATTGCTTGTCATAAAATAATGCATTGTATCAGCCAATATCGAAATTAATGTAGACATCTGGCATTATTTTAAAAGAACATATTGGATATTCTTCTAAAATACCAAGTCCCACACAAGTGTTAGTTTCAACCTAAATTTAATACAGAATTCAGTAAAAAGAAATTATAGTATTTTGCCTAAACAATAGACACCCAAACCTTCAAATATCCATAGCAGAGAAGAATGACTAGTATATTCGTGATTTTGAATCCTTATAAGCATAGCAAGTGTTCATTCCCCAAACTTATGTTCATTTATTAAAATGAAGAACATCAAAATAGAAGGGTATTTATTATTATAACAACATGTCTGGCTTTCCCCCACACAATCATGATTTACACAAGTTCTATATTTCCCATTAGGAAATCAGGTTAGTCAAGCTTTTCAGAGGTGCGTATTCATTGGCTAAGAGTGCTGCAACAAAATGCCACAAAACTGGGTGACTTAAATAAGAGGCTATCTATTGCCGCACAGTTGTGGAGGCGAGACGTCTAAAATCAGCATGTTGGCAGGGCCAGTCCCTTCTGAGGGCTGTTGAGGGAAGGGTCTGTTCCAGGCCTCTCTCCTTGGCTTGGAGATGGCTGTCTTCTCCCTGTGCCTTCACATCATCCTCTCTTTGCGTATGTCTCTGTGTCTACACCTCTCTCCTTGCTGAGGACACCAGTAGGCTGAGCCCTTACTGACTCCTCCTCACTTAACTAATTACACCTGCAATGATCCTGATCCCAGATAATTGTCACCGTGTTACTCTGCTCAGGCTACCATAACAAAATACCATACCTCGGTGGCTTAACCAACAGAAGTTCATTCCTCGCAGTTCTGAGGCTGGAAGTCTGGAGTCAGGGTGCACATGGAGAGAGCTTTCTTCTTGGTTTGCAAATGGCACTTTTTTGCTGCCTCGTGTGGCAGAGTGGAGCACATGGGCACAAGCTCTCTGGTGTCTCTTCTTTTTATGAGGGCCCTATCCTCATGACCTCATCTAAACCTAATTATCTTCAGAAAGCCAAACACCGTCCAGTACTCCAAATACGTATCATCGCACTGGAGGTTAGGGCTTTAACATACGAATTTGGGAGGATACGGTTCAACCCGTAACATTCTGGTCCGAAAGTTCATGTCCTTCTCGCATGCAAAATAAATTCATCCCATTCCAACACCCCCCCAAATCCTAACGCATTCCAACATCAACTCGTTTAAGTTCAAAAATCTCATCTTAAATATCTAAATCAGGTATGGGTAAAACTTGGGTATAACTCATCCCAAGGCAGGACTCCTCCAGTTATGAACCAAGGTATCTGCTCCAATATGTAATGTTTGGACAAACGTAAGATAGACATTCCCATTGCAAAAGGAAGAACATCGGAAGGGAAAAAGAGGTAATGAGTCCCAAACAAGTCCAAAACTTAGAAGGGCAAATTCTGTTAGGTTTTAATGCTAAAGAATAACATTCTTTGGCTCAATGCTCTGTCCTTTGGGCCCACCACAGTGGTGCACCCCCCTTTGTCTTGGGTGGGAGGTGCCTGTCTTCTAAAACCAAGAAAGTCGCCTCCATCCCCAGGGTCCTTCTTCCTTTTCCCTGATAGCTCTCTTGCTCCTTTCCTGCTAGGAGAATGCCTGAAGCCTGACAGCCTTTTTCATTCTGTCGCCATCTCTTCCCTTCAGTCCAGGCTGTCAGCATTTCCGCTGAAATGGTTGACTGTATGAACAGTTGTCCCTTAGTGTTCTCTCCAGAGCAAGCTTTCTCATTATTTATAATATGGATAGCCTGAGAATGTTCCAGATCTTCAAATTCTGGTTCCTTTTTGCCTAACAGTTCCCTTGACTTAGCTCCCTCCTCTACCATTTTCCTGTGAGCAGCACGGAGAAACCAGGCCATGCCTTCAACCCTTTGCTTTAGAAATCTCCTCGGCTAAACATCCAGGATCGTTGCTCACAAGTTCTGCTTTCCGTCCAGCAGAACACAGTTCCATCAAGTCCTGTGTGCTTTATAATCCCCTCACCTTTCTTCCAGTTTCTAATAACACATCCCCCCTTTTTGCCCAAGACCTCAGCAAATGTACCTTCAACTCAGCATTCTGGTGACGACAATGTATGTCTTCTCCAAGACGGTAGAAGCTCTGTCTACAGCCCCCCTCTGTCCTTTGTGAGCCTCACCAGATATTCTTTAATGTCTGCATTTCTACCAGCAGTTTCTTCAAGGCAGTGTGGGCTTTGTCTACCATGCCGCTCGTAATTCTTCCACCTTCTACTCGTCACCCAATTTCAGAGCCACTTCTAGATTTTTAAGTATTTGTTATAGCAGCTTCTCACTTCCCAGTAGTTATATCTGTATTAGTTAAGGATTGTCCAGAAAAATGGAGTCTCTATCTGTATCTGTATATATAGAGATTAATTGGTGTTAAGGAATTGACTCACACAGTGGTGGGGGCTGGCAAATCCAAAACTGTAAGACAGACTGACAGGCTGGAAATTCAACAGTTGATGTGGTCTTGAGTCTGAATTCTGCAGGGCGTAGGCTTGAAACTCAAGCAGGTCACTGTCTTTTTTTTTTTTTTAAGATTTTATTTATTTGACAGAGATCACAAGTAGGCAGAGAGGCAAGCAGAGAGAGAGAGAGAGCAGGCTTCTTGCTGAGCAGAAAGCCCGATGTGGGGCTCGATCCCAGGACCCTGAGATCACGACCTGAGCTGAAGGCAGAGGCTTAACCCACTGAACCACCCAGGTGCCCCAAGCAGGTCACTGTCTTAAAGAAAAGTCTTTCTACTTTTTTGCTTTGTCCTTCAGGTCATCAACTGATTAGATGAGGCTCACCCAAATCATGGAGTGGAATCTGCTTTATTCAAAGTCTACTGATTTAAATGTTAATCACATCTTAAAAGTATTTGCACAGCAGCATCTCGATTGGTATTTGACCAAACAGCTGAGCACCATGGCCCAGTCAAGTTGACAACTAAAATTAATCATCATAGACCTTCCAAGGGTTTCATTTAAATCACCAGAATGTTTTGGGACAGGAGCTACAAATGGCCCAGAATCCCAGTGGTTCTTCCCATATCATTGGGGGAAGGTTTAGCTGTAACAGATACTGAAGTGGACACTTAGGTATTGGTGCCGTAACATCTCTGTTTTTGTGCCGTGAGGCCATAGGCTGGAGTGGGAAGAAATTCCTGGCCTTAGGGTCAGGAAATCCAGCTTGGAAGCTGAGCTCAGTTACTTCTCTAGAGGATAGGTCTGTTATTAGATGGAATCAGGAAAAATAAAAATAAAATTTTAAAATTTAAAAACAAGATCAAATCATAGCAATCATGTACCTTGGCACTTAAATGTGGTTCAAACTAACATCCTCTCCATTTACAGCGGGTGGGGAGAGGTGAGACTGAGGTGCAGGAATATCAGAATCTGGGCCAAGTTTTCATAGCAGAGCTGGAATTTGAACCCTAGCAGTTTGCTTCCTATCTGTGTTTCCGACGCTAGGCTACAGTTAGTTACTAATAGAATCACCATATAGCATGAAGAAATGTTGAAGAAGTACTCAAATACAAAAGGAAGATATGTTCTAGTAATCTGAACAAGATAATTTTGAAATGTGTGTGTGTGTGTGTGTGCGCGTGCGCGCGCAAGCACTAAGAGGTCCAGCAGAATATATGTATCTAACTTTTTACTCTGGTTGTTCTGGGAGGGAGGGTTATAGGGTAGTCGAGAGGGACTTTAATTTTCAATTCCATATACTATAGAGTCACTTGAATATTGCCAGAGAGGATATATTTTACAAATGCACCAAACCAACGATTTGAAATATATATATAGAGAGAGGGATTTTACTTAATCCTTTGCTTAAAACTTTATACGGATTAAAAAAGAAAAGGTTCTCTAGCAAAAATGTTTCAGTTTAGTTAAAAATATTTTTAGGGGCGCCTGGGTGGCTTAGTCAGTTAAGCGTCTGACTCGATTTTGGCTCAAGTTATGATCTCAGGGTTGTATGATTAAGCCCCACATCAGTCTCCCACGGGGCATGGAGCATGCTTAAGATTCTCTCTCTCCCTCTCTTTAAAAAAAAAAAAAAAACAAAAAAAAAAAACAGGAAAAAAAGTTTGTAAACAGGTTGCATACTGTAACCCAGTGTTTGTCAAATACGGGTATGAATGAATATACACTATATATAGTAAAAACTGCTTTCAACGTAACAGTGGTTTCATTTGAGTAGATTCACACTTTTACAACAAACTATTATTGCTTTAGAAATTAAAAATATGTTTAATTATTAAAACATGAGTAAGATCGATGGTTTCTTTTTTATTTTTATTGGGGGGGGGAGAAGGGAGACAAAGTGTATCTATTTAATTCATACATTGTCATAGAAAATACAATTCTGCAAAAGGAACCTATTTCAAATGGAAGCACTCCCACTAGAAAAGATCATTGGTAATATTTTAAGCTAAAGTAGAATCTCTCTAAGTTGACCTCTTAGCTAAGGATCCGTTGAATCAGATCATTGACACTCTATTTCCTTGTGTTTTTTAAATTGTGGTAAGAACATTTAAACATGAGATGTTCCTTCTAACAAATTTTCAAGTGCGCAGTACAGTATTATTTAACGATCGGGATTCTAGAACTTGTTCAGTTTGCGTAACTGAAGCTGAACAGCTCCCATCTCTCCCCACCCGACCCCCAGGCCTTGGCAACCACCATTCCATTCTCTGCTTCTAAGAGTTTTACTTTTTTAGAGACCTCATATAAGTGAAATCCTGTCCTTTTGTGGCTGGCTTATGTCACTTAGCTTAACGTCCTGCAGGTCTGTCCATATTGTTGCCTATGGAAGGACATCCTTCTTTTTTTAAGTCTAAATAATATTCCTTTGTACATTTATACCATATTGTCTATCCTATTTTACAGGATAGTTCTATTTTAATTTTTTGAGGAACTGCCGTACAATTTTCTATAGCAGCTGAACCATATTACACTTCCACCAAGAGTATACAGTGATTCCAATTTCTCTACATCTTTTCCAACGCTTGTTATTTTTTGTTTGTTTGGTGTTTTGGTTGTTTTTGTTGTTGTTGTTGGTGGTGGTGGTGGTGGTGTTTTTTATAATAGCAATCCTCACAGGTATGAGGTGAGATCTCATTGTGGTTTGGATTTGTATGTCCCTGATGATTAGTGATGTTGAACATCTTCTCATATACTTTTTGGTCATTTGCCTTTGGAGAAATGTCCATATAAGTCCTCTGCCCAGGATTAAATCAGATTACTTGTTTTTTGCTACTGAGTTACAGAAGTTCCTTATATTTTAGATATTAACCTGTTATCAAATATGGGGTTCTCAAATATTTTTCCGTATTTTGTAATTTGCTTTTTCCTTTTGTTGATTGTGACCTTTGCTGTGCAGAATCTTTTTATTTTTCTATTTTATTTTTTTAAGATTTTATTTATTTATTTGTCAGAGAGAGAGAGGGAGAGCGAGCACAAACAGGGGAGCAGCAGGCAGAGGGAGAAGCAGGCTCCCCGGTGAGCAAGGAGCCTGATGTGGGGCTCAGTCTCATAATCCCAGGATCATGACCTGAGCTGAAGGCAGCCTCTTAACCAACTGAACCACCCAGGTGTGCTTTTTAGGGTGCAGAAGCTTTTCAGAGTGATATAGTCCCACTCACCTATTTTTACTTTTGTTGTTGTGCTTTTGGTATCATATCCAAGAAATCATTGCCAATCCAATGTCAAGATTTCCCCTTATTTATACCACATTTCTTCTAGGAGTTTTATAGTTTCAGGTCTTGCGTGTGTCTTTGGTCCATTTTGAGTTGATCTTTTTATGCGTGGTGCAGGACGAAGGTCCAATTTCATTCTTTTGCCTGTGGGTGTCCAGCTTCCCAGCGCCATTTGTCGAAGAGACTGTCCTTTTCCCATTGTGTGTTCTTGGCTTCCTTGTGGAAGGTCCGTTGACAGCGTATGTGTGGGTCTATTTCTAGGCTTTCTGTCCTCTTCCATTTGTCTGTGTATCTGTCTTTATGCCAATACCATACTGTTCTGATGACTGAAGCTTTGTAAAATATTTTGAAGTCAGGAAGTGAGTTGCCTCCAGTCTTGTTCTTTCTCAAGATTATTTTTGGCTATTTTTGTTGGTTCCACGTGAGTTTTGGAATTTTGTTTTTTCTATTCCTGTTTTAAAAGTGCCATTGGAGTTACTTCCAAATTGCTCAGAATAACTCACCCACGTGTTTACTAACTTGTCCAGTCTGTCAGCAGATCCGCAGCAGACCTCACCTGCAAGCAGGTAGGTAGGTAACCACACCAATGGCTGCTGTCCTCTGCTTTCAAGCTCAGAGTTAGAGTTTGGTTTTCTTCGGGAATTCTCCTTGGTCCTTGAGGCCAGAGTGATGACACAAAAGAGCCAGCTGTCTCGGTGACTGTCGTGGGATAGAGACCTGTTTGTGAGAGGCACGTAGAGCTCTTTGTCTTATGGCTTCCCTCTGTCTTTTGAAACAACTTAGCACTCCCTTCTCCGAGGTACTCTAGTTTATCTGTAAATAATCTCTTCGGATTCTTATATGGTCAGATCACTTAGTAGGAGATGTTTCTCATTTCCTTACCTTTGCTTGTTATGGCTAGTACTTTCTTCTGTGAAACAATTAACATCAGTTAATACTGGCATTATTTGCTTACTTGTGTTTGCAATTTTTGTGTTTCTTTCAGCAGAATTGGCACCCACTTTTTTTCTTTTATTTGTATTTAATTTTATTTTTTTTTCACTCTTCCAATATCATTGTTTATGCACCACACCCCATGCTCTGTGCAGTACGTGCCCTCCTTAATACCCACCACCAAGTTCACCCAACCCCCATCCCCCTCCCCTCCAAAACCCTCAGTTTGTTTCTCAGAGTCCACAGTCTCCTGGTTTGTCACTGGCACCCCTTTTAGGTGACTAATGAAACTTTGCACAGGCAAAATAGTCTTCAACAAATGAAGTGAATTGTTCTTAACTGTTTTTTCCTCCTTGTATCACTCAACAATTATGTATTGATCATATGTTATGTGCCAAATTTGGTACTAGGTACGGGAGATTCAGCTGTGACCAAACCAGCTGATACTTCTTTCCCCATGCATAGATCACCCCTAATGTTCTAGGGCATGGACCCATCAAGTCCAGAAGCCAATGTGTACAGCACACAGAATCTTCCCATGAGAGACAGTCACCGCTAACATAAATGTCACAAACGTAAATATGTCATGAGATGATTCTCCCTTAAGTTAATATGTGCACAGGCTTGAGATGTCATCTGATAAATTCTGTCTAATAAATATTATTTTTCTTCTGGCTTGAATTTCTGCATGAGTCAAAGCTATGCTTTTTGTTTCTAATCAGGAAGCACGTTTGCAAAGAAAATACCATATTTCTTATGATATTTTGGGCTCCAGTATGTGCCAACCACATTGTGATTTTTTTTTTAAGAATAGTGGTATTTCTGTATTTTAAAACTAAGCTGAAATGCGCTTTTTCCTGCCTCGCCTATAAATAAGTTCAGAGATTCTAAAGCAACAAATGTCATGTCTGATGTTCTTTGTAGGATTTACTAGTATCTTTCTCCTAACTATAGAGTTTATTGCTTAGCTCAGAATTTCTCCCTAAAACTATCTTGTCTCTGGAGCCACATTTCTGGAATCTTAAAGGATCAAACTAGCCCAACTCCATTCTTTAGGAGGTAGACTTGGTGTACTTATAACAACTTAGATCTGCAACAAGCAGATACAATGTATTGTTAGATCACTTCCCAAAAGTAAGTAAGTACACAGAGTTGGGATTTTTTTTGTAGCACAAATATGACACCTCTGCTTTACCCACCCCAACTCCCTTAAACATCATAAGACATTAATGATGCCAATGGGCATGACGTTTCAGTAAGTTTAAAAAAAAAATCTTTATGGAGTTGAATTCTTTTACTTAAAACCTTCATTTTTAAAAACTCAGTGGCATGAAATGTGTTACTGCTTCTTCTTCTTCTTCTTCTTCTTCTTCTTCTTCTTCTTCTTCTTTTTTAAAGATTTCATTTATTTGACAGACAGAGATCACAAGTAGGCAGAGAGGCAGGCAGAGAGAGAGGAGGAAGCGGGCTCCCTGCTGAGCAGAGAGCCCGATGCAGGACTTGATCCCAGGACCCTGAGATCATGACCTGAGCCAAAGGCAGAGGCTTAACCCACTGAGACACCCAGGCGCCCCAGAAATGTATTGCTTCTATGAATGATTTTCACATAACATAATGATTTTAAAAAAAAAAAAAAACAAGGAGAGTTAAGTTTGATTAGCTGATCCTCAAAAATCCACTTAGCATTTAAGATCATCTTATGTCTGAGTTTCATTTCAGTTGTGATGTATACAAATATGTACATTCTGGTGTAGCAAATTATCTGAAATAGGGTTCTAACCAACTTTAATTTTTTTTTAATTAAGGTAATACAAAGTATTCAGTGACTTAACATTTATGTAGTTTCCTGAATTGAGAAAATCTCAAGAGTGATGCTTTCCTCTTCATTTTCTTAGGAGTGTAATTTGCAAAGCAGAATGTTTTAATTTTGGTTGAGTCAGATTTTTCCACTTTAATTTTATATTTAGTGCTTTTCATGTCCCAAGTAATCTTTACTTACCCCAAGGTTATACAGATGCTCCCCATTCCATTCCATTGATCTGTGTCTGTCTCTCAGCACCAAACTGTGTTGATTCTATAGTTATATATTAAGTCTTAATGTCAGATAAAGTGATATTTCTACTTTAGTCTACTCTTTCCAGATTGTATTAACTATTCTCGGTCCTCTGCATTTCCATATATATTTTAGAATAAGCTTATCTTTGTCTCAGAATAAAAGACCCTTGTGGTGGACTTTGAAAAGAACCGCATTTGATCTATAGATCAACTTGGAGAGAATTAACGTCTTTGCTATGTTGATTCTGCCAGTGTATGAATACCGTGATTCTCCGTGTATTTAGGTGCTCTTTTATTTCTTCCGTCAGTATTTAATAATTTTTAGCATTCAGATCCTTATTTTGTTAAATTTACACCCAAATATTTCCCTTTCTTTGTGACTATATATTATTATATTTTTAAAGATTTTTTTTTTAATTTATTTATTTGACAGAGAGAGAGATCACAAGTAGGCAGAGAGAGAGGAGGAAGACTCGATCCCAGGACCCTGAGATCATGACCCGAGCCGAAGGCAGAGGCTTAACCCACTGAGCCACCCAGGCGCCCCAATATTATTATATTTTTAAATTCCAATTTCCGTGTGTTCATTATTAGTGTGTGGAAATGTGATTGATTTTTGTGTTTTGATCTAATGTGCTTGCAACCTTGCTGAACTTGCTTAAGAGTCTAGGAATATATTTTATGGATTCCTTGTATTTTCTATGTAGACAATCATATGCCGTCTGAAAGTAGAAATAGTTTTACTTCTCCCCCTTCCACGCTGTATGCCTTTGATTTCTTTTTCTTGCCTTAGTGCACTGGTTAAAACTTCAAGTTTTGTTGCGTACGGCGGTGAAAGTAAATATTACTTTAAAGTGTTATGTTAGCAGTAGGGTTTTTTGGTTTTTGGTTTTTTGGGGTTTTTTTTAAGATTCTAATTATCAAATTGTGGAAGAGTTCCCTCTGTTCCTAGTTTGCTGAGACTTTTTATCATGAATGGATGTTGTATTTTGTCAAATGTTTTTCCTGAGTCCACTGATATCATACAATTTTTTTTTACATTCACCTTTTGAAATGGTGGATGAAATTGATTTTCAAATATTAAACCAGCCTTATGTACCCAAAATAACTCCCATTTGATCATGGTGTATTGTTCTTTTTCTACATTTCAATATTAATTTAGTTGAGGATTACTTTGTTGAGGATATTTGTATCTGTGTTCATGAGAGATCTGGTCTGTAGTTTTCTAGATTTGTACTGTTTGGCTTTAGAGTCAGAGTAATACTGTCCTCATAAAATGAGTTGGGAAGTGTTCCTCCTCTTCTATTTTTCTGCAAGAGATTGTGTAAAAATTCCTCTTAGCTCTTCTTTAAATGTTTGATAGAATGCTCCAGTGAAATCATCTGAGCCTGGAAATTTCTTTTTTAATTACATAATCAGTTTCTTTAATAGTTATAAGACTATTCAGTCTGGATATTTCCTCTTGATTGAGTGTTGGTTGGTAGTTTGTAGTTTTCAAGTAATTCATCTATTCTCAGTTCACAAATTCATGATTGTGAAGTTTTTCATAATATTCTTTTATTTTTAATGGATTCAGGATCTGTCGTGACATCACTGGCTTCATTTCTTTCCCTCTGTTTATCTTTGTCAGTCTTGCTCAAGATGTATCGATTTTATTGATCTTTTTAGTCCTAGTAAAATTTTCAATTTCATTGATTTCGTTATTATTTCTTCCCTCTGCTTGCTTTGGGTTTACTTTGCCTTTTGGGGAGGGTGGGTAGGGGGGTTAGAGTAGAAGCTCGGATTATTGATTGAGACCTTTCCTTCTTTTTAACAAGCATTTAAGCACTCTAAATTTCTCTCTCAGCACTGTTTTACTATGTCTTAAAATTTTTGATATGTTGTATTTTCATTTTCATTCAGTTCATGTAAGTTTTTATATCCTTTGAGACTGCCTCTTTAATCCATGGGAAAGTAGTCATTTGACCCAAAAGTCAGAGGAGGTCAAAGAACTGTGTTATTTTATTTCCACATTTGGAGATTTTCCTGTTTTCTTTCTGTTATGGATTTCTAATTTGATTCCATTATGGACAGAAAATATGCTCTGTGATTTTTACTTACTTTAGACTTTCTGCATAAATTGTTTTTCATTCTCTGACTTCCTGATGGAAGCTCAAGTTATTGATTTTAGAGCTTTCTTCTTTTCTGATACATGTGTTTCATTTGCTACAAGCTTCCCTTTAATACTGCTTCTGCTGCATCCCACAATTTTTTGATCAGTTGTATTTCATTTTCACTCAATTCAAAATACTTTTCTAAAGATTATTTTATTTTTTGAGAGAGAGAGCACAAGCTGGGAGAGGGGCAGAGGGAGAGAGAGAAGCTCAAGCAGACTACACAGGACTCAATCCGATGACCCTGAGATCATGACTTGAGCCGAAATTAAGAGTTGGAGCCATGAGAAACTATGGACTCTGAAAAGCAATCTGAGGGTTTTGAAGGGGTAGGGGGTGGGAGGTTGGGGGAACCAGGTGGTGGGTATTAGAGAGGGCACGGATTGTATGGAGCACTGGGTGTGGTGCAAAAACAAGGAATACTGTTATGCTGCAAATTTAAAAAAAAAAATGTTGTTGGAAAGCGCACACACACACACACACAAAGAATTGGACACTTAACTGAGCCGCCCAGGTGCCCCTCAGTTCAAAACATTTTAGTTTCTCTGGAGACTGTTCTTTCACCCCTGTATTTTTTAGAATTTAATCATTTAATTTTCAAATATTTGGGGATTTTCTACCAGTCTTTCTGTTATTGATTTCTAAATTCAATTCCAGTAGTGGTCTGAGAACAACGTTTGTATGATTTCTCTTCCTTTAAATTTTTTATGCTGTGATTTTATGTCCTAGAGTGTGGTCTATTTTACTGAGTAATATTACACATGAGCTTGAGAAGAATGTGTTATTTCTCTCTTATTGGATAGTGTATCTATAAATGTCAGGTTCAGTTGATTAATGATGTTGAGTTCAACTGTATTTTCCCTTATTTTTTCTTCTTTCTGGATATATCAGTTACTTAAAGAGGGGTGTTGAAATCTCCAGCTCAAATAGTGTGTCTGTTTCTTCTTACAGTTCCATCATTTTGTGCCTCAAATGTTTTGATGCTCTGTTATTAGGTTCACACACATTTCACATTGTTAAATCTTTTTTGAGAATTAACACCTGTATTGTGATGTCATGTCCCTCCTTATGTCTGATACTTTTCCTTGTCCTGAAGTTCACTTCATCTGAAATTTATTAAAGTATTCCATCTTTCTTTTGATTAGTGTTAACATGCTTTATTTAACATTAGTGTTAACATGCTTTATACTTCCCCCTCCCTTTACTCTTAACCTGTCTGCATCTGTATGTTTAACGTGGGTTTCTTGTACACAGCATATAGCTGGATCTCATTTTTCATCCACTGATGTATTTTCTTTTAATTGGTATAGTTAGACAGTTCAAATTTAAAGTGATTATTGATTTAGTTGGTTTAATATCTACTGTGTTTGTAGTTATTTTCTATTTTTTATATTTGTTTTTCCTTTCTCCACCCCCCCCCAAATTTTCTGCTTACTCTGGTTTTAATTGAGCATTTTACATGATTCCATTTTTACATGATTCCATGATTCCTCTCTTAGCATACCAATTCTACTCCTTTTTCAAAAATGTATAGTGGTTTCCTTAGAGTTTGCAATATACATTTTTTTTTTTTTTTTTTCACAAAAGCCCTTCTTCAAAGGATACTATATTCCTCAATGTGTAGTACAGGTGTCTTGTAACAGAATATTCCACATTCCTCTCTGTCATCCTTTAGGAAATTGCTGTTGTATATGTCACTATCCACTGATATAGATCCTATATGTCACATATCCACTATGTGGTACTCATACTATATGTTGCTACCCTTATTACTTTAAGCAAATTATACTTTAGATAATTAGAAATTAGAAAAATAAAGTATTTTATGTTACCTTTATTTATTCCTTCTCTAGTAGGCTTCCTGGCTTTTTTAGATCTGAGTTCTAACATATATTCTTTTCCTTCTCACCAAAGAACTCTTTCCAACCTTTCCTGCAAGGCAAGTCCGTCTGGCAGTGAATTTTCCTCGGTTATCAGTTTGTCTGAAAAACTCTTTATACTCCTTTCTTTTGAAGGATAATTTTACTGAGTATAGGATTCTAAGTTAGTGATTTTTTTCTTTGAGCATACTAAATATTTTACTCCATTCTTTTCTTGTTTGCATGAAATAAATCCACTGTAGTTCATACGCTTGTTCTTTCATAGGTAAGGATAATTTTATTGGGTATAGAATTCTAAGGTAGGTTTGTTTCTTTTTTTTTAGCACACTAATTATTTTACTCCACTCTTTTCTTGCTTGCATGGTTTCCAGTAAGGCCTCTGTAGTTCATATACTTGTCCTTCCATAGATAAGGGTTTTTTTTTTTTTCTCCTCTGATTTTTTGAAAATGTCCTTTTTTTTTTTTTTTTCCCTAGTTTGACTATGATATGCCTATGTGTTATTTTGGGGTTAGTTTGTTTTGTTTTTGATATTTATCCTGCTTGATGCTGTTACACTACTGGCTCTGTAACACATTTTGTGAGGTTCTTCACCATCACTAGTTAAATTTCTTTTTATTTCTCTCCTTCTTCTCCTCTGAGAGGATAATTATGCAAATGTTGCACCTTCAGAAACTGTCCCCCAGATCATGGATTTTCTGTTCTATGTTTCAGAATTCCCTGTTAATACTAACATCTGTGTCATATCTGGCTCTGGTTCTGAAGTTTTCTTTGTCTATTCAACATGTGCTTTTTCTTGCCTTATGTCAGGTCTAATTTTTTGTCGAAAGTGAGACATGTTGTATTGGGTAAAAAGAACTGAGGTAAATAGCCATTTAGTGTAAAATTTTATGTTAACCAAGCTCGGAGCTGGGCTGTGTCTTATATATGCTGAAGGTGTCGGTGCCAGAGACTTCAAATGCAAAGTCTTTCAGTGTCCTTGTTTTAATTTCCTCACTTGACTTTGGGCTTCCCTGTGTAGTCCTCCTCAGAGAGTCAGCATCTTGTACTTGTTTTATCTGTAATCCACTGTTCTTATGCTGGGAACCAGTTGCTCCAGTGCTAAGGTGTGAGGTAAAGAAGTGTTCTGAAATTTTGTGATTATATTTCAATATCCTAGTGGGCCTGTATATCTGGGCTGTGACTTTCACAAGCGTCTCTTGTGTCTCATAACTTGCTTAACCCCCTTAGGTGAAGTTGGTAGACTAGAGGGGGCTAGAGTGGGAACAGTGCCCTTCTTCAGCTGGGAAAAGGCTCTGATAGACTCTTTTCCTCTGGAGAGCTATCCTTTGTTCTGGAATGCTTGGGGCATGTTACACAATAACCGCTTCTTTCCTCCCCTTGACTGAGCTGCAGGGGCATTTTTTTTTTTTTTTTAATTTTTACCATGACAGCCTATAGCGTTTCTATAAGTAAAACCCAGGAATGTGTGGGACAATGCTAAGACTACAGCTCCAAGACTATCTGATTCCCAGGCTAGCCTACACTTAGCCACCAGCAGTTCTAGTGTGTTCTGTCTAGGTGAGCAGATCTCAGCTGTGACTCTCCAGATTCACTGGTCTCTCTAGACTTCGAGGTAGTTCTTTGCCCTACACCCTCAATTCCCTGGTGGCTGGAAGAAAAGTTGTTGATTTTCAATTTGTTCTGTTTGTTCCCGTATGAACAGGAATGACGATTGCTACACTCTTTATCAGGGATGAAACCACATGGGTCCTCTGTATAATTTTAGTTCTTTCCAATTTGTTGAATTATGTTTTAGAGTCAAGGATATAGTCTATCCTGGTGAATGTTCCATGGACATATGGGCGGGGGGAGTGTATTCTGCTGTTGTTGGGCGGAGTGTTCTATATACGTCAGTTAGATTCTGTGGTTCAATTGAGTTGTTCGGTTTTTCTGATTTTCTGTCTTTGCTGTCTTTGCTGATTTTCTGTCTACTAGTTCTGTCAGTTGCTGAGAATGGGATATTGAAGTTTGCACTCTAATTGTGGATTTGTCTATTTCTCCTCCCAGTGCTGTTATTTTTAAAACCGCTTTAATGAGATGATTCATATATCATGCAATTCACCTGCTTAAAGTATACAATTCAGCAGTTTTCACTATATTCATGGATATATGCAGCCAGCACCGTAGTCCACTGTAAATTATTTTTCTCACCCTATAAGAAACCTTGTACCCTGGAGCTATCACTCTGTATTCTCCTATACCCAGCACGAAGCAACTACTTACTTTGCCTCTACAGATCTCTCTGTCCTGATCCTTTGGCTAGGGGGAACAGGTTTTTCTTGGAGATTTTTTTTTTTCCCCTGTGCCTCTTGGTGGTGCTGGGTTTCTACAAGCATCCTATCTAGCTATAGGAGGGGTAATAAGAAAACCTAGGGAACTCACCACTGCTGTGTTGCCTCTCAGGTCCCAAGGTTCCTAAGCTGTCCACCTTTTTTCTATTCTTCAGACCCTCCCTACACTTGTTTGTTGTGTTATGGCTGGTTCATTGTGTTTTAACTTAAGAGGAAGGACCTAAAAGGACTGGTCTCCTCCATCTTGGCAGAACCAAAAATCCCCACCCAAATACATTTTGCCCTGAAAATCCAAAGGGACCACAGTGTGTATCCATTTCTTCCTAGGGCAGTTCTAAATGTCACTCTTCTGAAACTTTACCAATGCAGCAGACCCCTGCCTTTTTGGAGAATTTGGAGGATTTCTCTCTCACCTCTAGTAGGCGTGTGTCCTATTAAGTATCAGGTGTGTGCACTGCTTCCCCTCATCGATGTGTAATTTTGGGTCTTGGTGAAGGAAATGCCTTCCTGGCTCTCCTGAAGGTCTTCAGGAGGTGGCTGAGCAAGTTGCACCACATTGGACCCCCTTCAAAGTCCCCATTTCTCTAAAGCTTTGATCTCTTCCCTCTAGAATGTACAGTGGGAGTTTCAGCATCGCTGCCCCCTTGACTATAGTCCTTTACTGACGCAGGGCTTGTGTCAACCATTACAGGTGCTCGGGCTAACACTTAAATCCTGAGACATATGTGAACACTCTCGTCGGCCTGATCCAACCTTAGATTTAGTCTTGTTGGCGAATTTACTTAGAATCCATTTGCATGCTTGCTTCTCAGGCTCCTGCTAATAAAATTTGGCAAGATCCTGCAACTTCGTGTATGCTCTCTCCCCCATTAGCAGCCTTGCAATGAATTCTCTAGATCGTGCTGGGATTTTATACCCTTTGTGGCCTTAGAGACAGTGACTGGTGGTGGTGGTGGGTTCTGAAGAGACTAGGCATTTCCTTTTAAGGTGGCCACCCCCGCCCCCCCCGCCCGATGAAATCAGTGAAATGTTGTTAGCCAAGGAAATACTCGTTGTGTCAGAAGGTAAGAAAGGCTGTTTCTGATGTGAAGAAATATTTAGAGATATTAGAAGTTCAAGGTACTCAGCTTTGTGTCTGAACAGAGGTTTCAATTTCAAGTCTCACAGTCCTCCCCTTCCCAGCAAGCACCTTTACCTTAGTATAAGAGACTCTGCATAAATGTACTCTTGCCTGGGTGCCATGGGTTCTGCACCCTGTAAGTTCAGGCTTCAGATATGTCCTTCCTGTAGCTTCACAGAATAAGAATTCCTTTAGAGCCAATAGAAATGTTGATTCCCCACCTATGCCTTGAGTTTAGAGTTCAAGGCACATGCTTAATTGGGGGTGGGGCTGGAGATGGGGGATGGGGAGCCATCATCTTTAGCCATCAGAAGAAGCCATCTTATGCACAATCTCTGAACTCGCTAGGATGCCACAGCCACTTGACCTCCCAGCGCCTTAGCCCGCCTTGGCAGTCTCCTCGAGTGATACTTTTGAGTGCTCGTGATGCCACACCACACTGCATATTAGCAGTGTCCCATTTTTCCTTAGTAAGAAGGCTGTTCATGCACTGGCCAACCCAATTCCAGAATTCCATCTGGATGTTTTCTTAGGCCCCTTCTTGTAACACTTACTAAATCAGTTGGGAAACTGGCTGGAAAACACACATTAAGAGGATTTTGAAGAGAAATGAATGGAGAGAGACTATTTGCAGAAGTTGAGGCAGGATTCAGAGCACCCACAAGGATGATAAAACCCCTGGAAACTTACAACAGTAGGAAGCTCTACCATCCTTATCCTTTAGGCCTGAAGGACAAGGGGGATCTGGAAGCTGCTAAGAACCAGAGCCAACAGAAGGGCTGCCCAGTAGGAGCTCTAGTCAGAGAGGTAGAGATGGAGTATAAATACTCAATCTTAACACAAAAGCAAAGAAAAAAAATCAGCAAAAATGGTCACAATCAAATTTTCCAGTACAAAAGTCTTAGAGCAATCTGGTGTGCAGAAGTGGCTGAAGCTCGCAATAGAGATCTTTGTGATGTGATAAAGTATCCTAGCCCCATCTTGTAGTCTTAACCTTGAAAATCAAGAATCTCCAATGACAGGTAAAACCAGCGTTCTGACAACAACTGAAAAGAGGTGGAAGGGAGCTAGGGCTTCTTCAAAGGTCCATCGCCAGAGAGCACTGTCATTGCCCTGATTTGGTGGTTCGCTGACAGCCTATCTTTTTTTGACTTCAGTCAAAGCTCACCAAAGCAAAAAGCCTCTTCCCTGGGGGTGTTTGTCAAAAATTGTCAAACCAATTAGAGGCAACTGCTTAATGTCACAGCTGCCTGAGGCAATGAAAAACTGTTGGGGCCAACAGTAGACTAACCCTAAAGCTGAAAAGGGGAATTGAGGAGATAAGGTTTCTGTAGGGGCTTTAAGAAGCACTCACATATCTCTGGGAGTCTGTTTGGCCACGTGCATGCATAGGGACATAAACTCGCTCAGAAAAAACCTGGAAGGCCCTGAGCTCTGGCTGATTTTTGAGGCCCTTTGCAAGCAGGAAGCAAAAGCTGAGGCGGAGTGGGCATTACCTGGCTGAGTGTTGAAGTGTTACTGGACTACAAGAAGGGCCACCTAGGGCAGCTTTATCCTCTGGTCAGCCAAACCTAGCTGGAAACCAGTTGGTAAGGGAATCCAGGACTGATCCAGAAATGTAAGACAAAAGTATCCACAGAGGTAGGTCTGGCTCTTGCCTCGAAGGCATTTACCAATCAAGATGAAAATGGTAGCAAAGCTTCTTTTGGAAGACTGTCAGAGCCCAGGGAAAAGTAAATAAAAACTTACAGAGAAACAAAATGACCAGTGGATGCCCGATACTTGGTGGGGAGCGGTTTGAAGAGGGGGGTGGCAGTTGGTTGCAAAGGAAGACAAGAAACTTTGGAGATTAAAAAATATATATAGATTTTGGTGTTAAATAATTGTACTCAAATCTCATCCAACTGTGTATTTAAGGCAGGTGAATTTTCTTGGTATGTTTGTATGTTAATATACCTCAATTAACTAGTCTTGAAAAAGAGGAAGAAGAGAAAAATATTCAACTTTTCTCTCTCCCTGCCCTTCATTGTCCTGCTATGCCTCTGCCTACCTAATTCAGTCCAAAAACCAGCCATCAGGCAGCTTTGGTGGTAGGGTCTGTGGAGGCAACCTTCTTGGGCAACAGAGAAAAGCAAAGACTGGATTAGGGGGTGGGGAAACAAGATAATCAGCACAGCAGGTCTTTTAGAAACAACAGTAAATTATTCTCTCCTCACCAGAGGATAGCGCTGCTGGTGGGAAAACCAGGCCTCGTGTAGCTGGAGCTGTCCAGAGTGGGTCTGAGGGCTCAAGACTCAGTATGGAAAGGTGCCAGATGCGAGTCTGAGATCTGATTCCTCTGCTCTGCAGGAAGAAGCCCCTCCAGTTTTCTTTCTTTCTTTCTTTCTTTCTTTCTTTCTTTCTTAAAGATTTTATTTATTTATTTGACAGACAGAAACCATAAGTAGGCAGAGAGGCAGGCAGAGCGAGAGGAGGAAGCAGGCTCCCTGGTAAGCAGAGAGCCCGATGTGGGGCTCGATCCCAGGACCCCAGGATCATGACCTGAGCCCAAGGTAGAGGCTTTAACCTGCTGAGCCACCCAGGCGCCCCCCCCCTCCAGTTTTCTTACGGAGAGTCTGAAATTACCTCTTCAAACAATCCTGTGTGAATACACGCATAGGATAAAGTCCTTATCCCTTTTTTTTTTTTTTCAAAATTTCTTCAATAATATTAAGTGTTCTAGCTAAATTGGTAATGTGTTCTGTGACGTGATTTTTATTATTTATTTATTTGAAAAAAAGATTTTATTTATTTATTTGACAGAGAGATCACAATTAGGCAGAGAGGCAGGCAGAGAGAGGGGGGGAGGGGGGCTCCCCACTGAGCAGAGAGCCCGATGCGCAACTCGATCCCAGGACCCTGAGATCATGACCTGAGCTGAAGGCAGAGGCTATAACCCACTGAGCCACGCAGGCGCCCCTGTGACGTGATTTTTAATACTGTATTTCAAATTCTATTATTGCACTGTTGGTTCTAATAAGCAGGATTCAGACCATAACGTGGAAAAAGCTTATTTCTTCCCTTGAGCTGCTAAACTCGGGGGATACTGTGTCACTTGAAAACCACTAATAAAATGAGTGCTTGCATCCCTCACCTGATTCCAGAGCTCAGTTTTAAAAGGAAATTTACATTTGCGTGGTGGCTTTTTTGGCCAGGCCTCATTCTTGACTTTCACAAAGGAAAAGACGGCCCCCCATGGAAAGAATCCAGAGACTTTAATCTTGAACTCACAGTGTTCTCTCCCTTTCTTCCCCTTCCAGGAGGACAACAGTGAGCTTCGTGGCTTACTGCTGCTCCACCCAGTGTCTGCAGACTTTTGACCTACTGAGCTGATAAACACCGAGAGCCCCAGGAGCCCTGACAGCCTGACACCGCGGCCGCCTGCAGAGCGCACCCTGTTTGTGTCCAGCCTGGCGGAACAGGCCCTCACATCCTGTCCTATGCCATGCTGCGGGGGGAGCTGCCGAACTCTCTGGAAATGTCATGATGGAGCTTCTGAGCTGAAATGCCTTCACCCTACCCCCCCCCCACGTTGGAATATATCCTACCCCAAATTAAGGACCCTTTGTCTTCCGTGTTTTTCTTTTCACGTGAGTGTGTCTCATAAGCAAACTATTCGGTGTGATGTGCCTCCCCAGGTCTTGAAAGCCAAGTTCCTGTTGCTTGAAGAACTTTAAGTTGATAACAGAGTGAAATGAACTTTTGAACTCATGTACCTTCAAGATACTTTTATTCTTTGCCTTTCCTTTTTGTACCCAGGGAACTGTTTCCTCCCAGAAATTATTCTCCATGTTTTTAACCTAAGTTCTGCAAACTCTTCAGGCCATCATACTATTGAATAACAGGCACGGGGAGGGGGCCGGAGTGGGGGGGAGCGCACCAGAGTTGGCAGCGAAGTCAGACTCCAGCGGAGGCCCTGCTAGGGTCCTAGCATACACCCTCCAGAAAGTTACAACCAGGTTTATAAGTTTTGCAGCACACTAAGAGAACTTTGTGAGGGATTTTAAATGCAAAACTGCAGATGATAAATGAAATACACTCTGATTTTGAAAGGCTATTTCGAAATGATTTTTTTATATGAGTTTGAGGAATATTTGAGGCTTTAAAAGATCTGATCTTCTTTCCAGATTTAAACATTTTCAGGCTAAAGAGAAAGGGAGAGATAAAACACGTCAAAATATGTCCTCCAGTGCTTCTTGCTAGATGGGCTTATGATTAAATTTATATTAACTTTGAAATACTGTTGTTACATATGAAAAACAGGCCCCAGCTACTGGTGCTCCTGGGTTTTTGCCAGGTGATTCTAAGTACAACCTGTGCCCATTTATTTAAATACCTGGTGTATTAGATTCTCTTCATTTTGACCCTAGATTTCTTATGTACTTAACACACTATTGTTCAGATACCACTGAGGAAATACAGAAAAAATTGCGGGCGCAAATTCAGCCCTGGACTTTTTGGGGGGGGGGGGAACCATAAATGGAAAGTCTGTGAGATGATTCTCTGACAGAAGAAGCGCTCTTAATGGAAGAGCCACATATTTGCTCTTCCTTTGAAAGGAGAGCATTTGAATGTGGCTTTCCTGCCAGATGTTCTTCGGGTTGCTGCGATGCGATTCTTTTTTAATTTTAATTATACAGAGTTTTCTCTAGCACAGAACTAAAAGGGGAACCAAGAAGACTTACTTGGTAGGAAAATTATTTCCAAAAAATTTCAGACTTGTCAAAAACTTGGTCTCTGGAATTTTATTAGCTGCCCTAAATCTGTAATGCTAAGCTCTCGCAGTGCTAAAAATCCTACACGGTTCCTGACGAATGTGTGATCTTTTCAGTCACACCACCTGCTGCCCGGAAAGCACACTCTCTCCCCGTGGAACGGTGAAGACAGAACGTTACCGTGTGTTCCCACTGCATTTCCACTGTTCTTCCTTCCTCTCGTCCCTTTCATAACTTGGCCTGGTCAGCCCTCACATTTCAAAGGCTTTTAGTATAATAGGAACTGAAGATCTGTATCAAAATATAACACTTCTTTCATCCTTTGGAATAATTGAAGTTTTAGCGTAACCTCTGCATGTATATAAGTTGGCCGCAGGGAAATGCGGCAGGAAACTTCACAAATGTGATTCGGGCCCAAGTGGCCGCTGCCTCTCATTTAAGCGATGGTAAATATCTCACAACATCATTCTATTTCGACCTCTGCGATCCTGTGTCTTCAAACGGAGCTCTGGAAGGTGATCACCGGAAGCTCGGGATGCTTGATGAGATAAGGATATGTGCTACTTCTGTCTTGTCTTAACTTGCTGGAAATTTTACAGAGACACTTAAGCAAGCGGAGCATCCTCTGTGCCGAACAGTGTGCAGCCATCAACATTTTAGGGCAGTCTCAATCCTAATCCTCGGGGCGGCCCCCAGCCTAACTGATGAGAAATGGAATTAGTAATCTGGCTTCCTTGGTGCTGTTGATGATGAAAAATGTTGTACCGCTGTCGCCGATGTCATTCTTAACCCTCTGATACGCTAACGGAACGTTGTAGACTGGAGAAAATTGGCCCACGGGTTATGTCTTTGAATGGAGTCCGGAGCTTCGCAGAAAACTCTAAAGTTAGTATATGTATGTTTTCTTAAGTAACGGGTATACTAGGTAGAGAAATACTTTATGCAATTATAGGAATGCAAAAAAAAAAAAAAAAAAGTGACTTGGAAACTACAGTCTGCTCGGGTAAAGTTGACCGGAGTAATCTGAGGTGTGGCTCCATGCGGAGCTCAGACTCATAACCCCGGATCAAAACCTGATTGGAGATTGAGTCAGATGCTTAACCAACTAAGCCACCCAGGGGCCCCTTCATGGTAAGTCTTTAAATCTAGGCTACCCTAATGGGTATAGGTCTTCTTATGACATAGGGCAAAGAAGGTCACCATTTTAAGTGGAGTACCCTATCAGTGTTTTTCAAAATGCCTAAGTGTTGTCATCCCCAAATCCTTGATTACATAACATAGTGTGAATGAAATGTTGAAACTTCAGTAAATAAAATACATATTTTGAGCACACTTTAAGAACTTTTTAAGATGGACAGTACACAGAAGAGCGCTGGCTGGTGGACAGTCCACTCTGGTTAATAAAGAAGAGTGATGCCCTCCTCTTCCAGAAGAGAAAGGTACACATTCAGTATCTTGGTCAACGTACTTACCACTCACTAAAACCTTCCACACCTGGCTTGTCTGGCTAACTTCACGTGCATCTCACTTCTCTTCCACATTTGGGTTTACGAATTGAAATGTTTACAGTCAGAAATAAAGACTTCACCATCAGTTAGCTATGAGGCTTGGCGTATGGTTTTCTCTGGGGACTTTTTGTAATCTCTGGGGACTTTTGAAAGCCGGTTTTAAAAATTATTAGGAGTAAAATTAGGTTTTTCTTTCCTGAATTGAAAAATCAGACATTTTTTATCTTTACTGCAGAAAGCTTGAAATGATGCATTACTGCATTACTTCAGCAGAAGTCAAAACATTTTTATTCAGGTGATTTATAAACATGGATTCCTAACTGGGCCAACACTAATGCAACCTGATGTAATTAAATATTGAGATGTAAATTCGCTTCACAGACTTGTAAACACACTCTTTTGAGGAATCTTATTTAAAAATGTAACCTTACATAACCCTGGCCATTTTACTATGCTTTATTATTTTTGTAGTTTCCACTGACTCCTGCTTACTCCTAATGAGGCTCTCCTACATTTCTCCAGGAATTTAGTGAATATCTTGCTTGCCTTCTCTTAAACAAAGGGGATTTTTTTTATAAAGTCTGTATTTTTGGAAAATAGCTCTATGTCTATCTACAGATCATTCAAGTCCCACTGTCCCTACCCAGAAAGCACCTCCCTGTGTCATCAGCTAATAGAGCTGAATGTAATGCCAGTGTCTCTGAAAAGGAGACTAATCATAGCTCAGTGACGGTTACCCTTGGTCGGGAAAAGAGGCTGCTTTACAGCCTAAGATGTTCTCTTTGAAGCATGACTATATGGTCTCTTGTACTTTGCAGACAGAAAAGTACTGGCTGTCCGGTGTGGTGGCTGGGCAGAAGGTACAGCATTTAGAGATCATTTCTATATGTAATTAAGAGACTTGCAAGGAATGACTAGTGGTTTTTTGTTGTTTTGTTTTGTATTTTCCCAACTCACCTTACAGTAGAGTGTAGAGTATCCTTGCTACCTGTGTTAAAGAATATCAGGTTTTGGGGCACCTGGGTGGCTCAGTCATTAAGCATCTGCCTTTGGCTCAGGTCACGATCCCGGGGTCCTGGGATCGAGCCCCACATCGGGCTCCCTGCTCAGCGGGAAGCCTGCTTCTCCCTCTCCCACTCCCCCTGCTTGTGTTCCTTCTCTCACTGTCTCTTTCTCTCAAAAAATAAAATCTTAAAATATATATATATATATATATATATATATATATATATCAGATTTTGTTATAGAATTTTTGAGACTAATAATCCATGGTCTGTCTATCTATCTTCCTTTTTTTTTTTTTTTTGCATAATGAAAGGATTTTTTAAAACTCTGCATCTGTCTACTGCAAAACTATGGCAACATTCACTTGGACTGTGGACATTTTCTAAAATTCATATTGTATCCACTTTGGTTCTCACAGCTATTTCTGTTTATAGAATAGTTGAGCTTGAATCATGTGGATGCCTAGAAATGTTGATGATGGTGGCTTCATTGTTTTAGGCAGATTCATTTTGTTAAAAATAAAAGGGCATTAAATGCTTAAAGCCAGCAAAAATGATGGAGTAAGGACCTCCAAAAATTCTCCCCTCCATAAAAGCAAGAAGGAAATTGTCAAAACATGTCAGAATCAACTTTTTTTCAGAACTCTGGAAATTAACCAAAGGATTACAGCAATCCATGGAATATTTATTCAAGAGAAATAGCTGAATCTCAGTAAAAACTGTAAGCTTTGTGACATTCTAATTTGCCCGGTTTGCATCCCACCCCTCAACTCTACTGTATCCTTGAAAACCAACAATCTACAATCAATATAGAATCACCAGCATAGAAGCCACTGGAGGGGACAGACGGTGGTTAGAGCTCCTTCAAAGCTTCATTCCCAGGGAATTGTCATTATTTAACTTGTCTGGTGACTCCCTGAAAGATCTCACTTGCAAGGCTGTCTTTATTTTGCCTGATCAAAGCTTGCTGGGTATGAAAAGCCTCTTCCACAGGGACCTTTATTTTAAAAAAAAGAAGATCAGAAGCAGGGCACCTGGGTGGCTCAGTTGGTTAAGCATCTGCTTTTGGCTCAGATCATGATACAAGGATCCTGGGATTGAGCCCCACATCAGGCTCTCTGCACAGTGGGAGCCTGCTTCTCCCTCTCCCTCTACCTGCCACGCCCCCTGCTTTTGCTCTCACACCCGCTGTCTCTCTGTCAAATAAATAAATAAAATCTTAAAAAGAGAATACATCAGAGGCAGTTGTGGCTGCCTGAAGCAGTGGAGAGCCATCAGAGCAAATGCTAAGCTAACCAAAAACTTAAAAGGAAAAGCTAAGGAAAGAGATATACATAACAGCTTTGAAAAATCTGATATTCTCATGAATTTGGATGGTAATGTTCATGCATAGGGCTCTGCACAAGCCAAAGACTGTATGCCTCAGGAAAGGCCTGAGAACATCCTAAATTCTCACCTGAAGTTTGAGCATCTATACAAGCATTAAGTGAAGCCGAAGTGTACCTTCCTGGCTGAATGTCGAAGGGTGTCCCAACATGCACACAGAGCCCTTGACAAAGACTAGGGGGATTATTGGTTTCGGGTTTCAATCATTAGGTCACCACAAAACCACCTGAGTGAAACATAAGTGACCACTGTGAAGAATATAGATTTTACAGAAATGAGTCCCTATACTAACAAACCCAGCAACTTCATCAAATCCTTGGCAAAAGAGTAAGCAAATCTAATTTTCAGAGTTACCCCATTATTATTTAAAATATCCAGTTTTCCCTTTAGAAAAAAAAAAAAAAAGAAACACGCAAAGAAACAAGAAACTATGTTCCATACACAAGGGTAAAAGTAGTTAATAAACTACCCGAGGACATCCAGACATTGGACTTTGTAAACAAAAACCGTAGTCAACTATTCTAAATATGATTAAGTAGCTCAAGTATGTAAGTGATGTCTCACAAAATAGAAAATATCAATGAAAAGAGATTATAAAAAAGAACCAAATATAAATTCTAGCATTGAGATATAATAACTGAAATGAAAAATTTCTGAGAGGAGCTCACCATCAGATTTGAGCAGGCAGAAGAAAGAATCTGCAAAATTGAATATAGGTCAATTGATATTATCCCGTGTGATGAACAGAAATTTTAAAAGAATGAAGAAGGTCACCTGGGTGGCTCAGTTGGTTAAGCAGTTGCCTTCGGATCAGGTCATGATCCCAGAGTTCTAAGATTGGATTCCCCTGCTGGACTCCCTGCTCTGCAGGGAGCCTGCTTCTCCCTTTGACCCTCCCCTCTCTCATGCTCGAGAGAGAGAGAATGAAGAAAAATGAATGGAGCCTTATAGGCCCATGAGATACCATCAAATGTACCAACACGTATAATGGGAGTCCCATCAAGGAAGAAGAGAAAGATGCAGAATATTTGAAAAAATAATGACTAAAGACTTCAAAATGCAGTGGAAAACATTAATTTACATGCCCAAGAAACTCAGTGAATTCCAAATAGGATAAACCCAAGAGATCCATGCCTGGACATATAATCACACTGTCAAAAGATAAAGACATGGAGAGAATCTTGAAAGTAGCAAGAGAAAAGATATGTATGGGGGATTCTCATCAGAAATGGAGGCAGAAGGCAGTGGGATGATATACTCAAAGTACTAAAGTACATGACTACCAAATAATGCTATATCTTTATTTGCTGCTGTATCAACAAAGATATCTTTCAAAAATGGAAAAATTAGGACATTCCCTCATAAGCAAAAACAGAATTCATCATTAGCAAGCCTGCCCTACAAAAAAATAATGAGAGTCCTTCTAGCTGAAATGAAAGGATAGTAGACAAAAACTCAAATCCACATGAAGAAATAAAAAGCACTAATACAGGTATTAGTATTACATAGGTAAATATAAAATACAGCAGAAGTGCATTTTTTGTTTGTAACTTTTTTCTCTGGTTTAAGATAACTGCAAATATATAGATAGATAGATTGATAGATTGATAGATAGGCAGATGGATAGATAGAGATGCCTGTTGATGGGCACAAAGTGAAAAAACACAAAATATGTATCATAATACCAGTATAAAGGAAAGGGAAGGGAACAAGCCTATATAAGAACAAAATCTGTGTAAACTACTTAAAGTAAGCTGATGTTAATCCAAACTAGATTGTTATACATTAAGATGTTAGTTGTAATACTCAAGGAAACCACTAAGAAAATAACTAAAGAATATATAGTAAAAGATACAACAATGGAGTTAACGTGATATGCTAGAAAATATCAACAAACACAACAGAAGGCATGGAAGTAATGGAGGAATAGAGGAACAAAAAGACATAAGACACAATATAGAAAAAGAAATAGCAAAATGTCAGACTAAATCCTACCTTATCAGTAGTTCCATGAAATGTAAATGGATCAAGCCACTCCAGTTGAAAAACAAAGATGGCCGAACACATAAAAATCATAATCCAATTAAATGCTGCCTATAGGAGACATGCTTTTGTCAATGACACAATTAGATTGAAAGTAAAAGGATGGAAAAAGATCTACCATGCAAACTAAAAGATGGAGTGGGTATATTAATATCAGACAAAATAGGCTTGAAGACAAAAATTGTTACTAGAGATCATCATTACATAATGATAAAAGGATCAATCCATTAAGAAGTAATTATGCACACATATGCACCTAACCACAGAGCTCCAAATACATGAAGCAAAAATTGATAAAATCGAAGGGAAAAATAGACAATTCATAATGGCATTTGGAGACTTCAGTGCCTCACTTGCAGCAATGGAGAGAACAATTAGACAGGAAGTCAACAAAGAATTAAAAGACTTGAACAACAATTCAGCCAGGTAAGACTAACAGACATCTGTAGGGCATTATACTCAACAACAGTAAAATGCACACTCTTTTAAAGTGCACATGGAACATTCCTTGGAGTAAATCATATGTTAGGTCATTAAACAAACTTAGTATTTTTATTAGGATTTAAACTCATACAAAGTATGTTCTCTGACCACAATAGAATGGAATTAGAAATAAATAGAAGAAGGAAATTTGGGAAATTCACAAGTATGTGAATATTAAACAACGCATTCCTAATTGAACCAATGGATCAAAGAAGAAATCACAAAGGAAATTAGAAAATTCCTTAAGATTAATGAAACTAAAAATACAACATATATAAAAACATCTGGGATCTAGCTAGAGCCACACTTAAAGGGTAAAATATAGCTATAAATGCCTATGTTTACAAAACAGTGGTCTTAGAAGAAGAATGTAAGCTGCAACCTCAAGAAACTAGAAAAAAATAGCAAACTAAACCTAAAGGAAGCAGAGCAAAGGAATATTACAGATTTTAGTAAAAATACATGAAATAAAGAGAAAAAAAAACAGAGAAAATTAAAACCAAAACTTGAATATAAGAATAAATAAAAGAACAAAGTTGGTTCTTAGAAAAAAAAAATTCTACAAAGTGGAAATTCCCTTAGGGGCGCATGGGAGGCTCAGTTAGTTAAGCATCTGACTCTTGATTTCCCTTCAAGTCAGGATCTCAGGGTCATGAGATCCAGCCCCACATTGGGTTATGCATTCAGCAGGGAGTTTGCTTGAGATTTTCTTTCTTCCTCTGCCTCTACTCTTTCTCTCACTTGTCTTCCTCTGCCTCTACTCTTTCTTTCACTTGTGCTCTCTCTCTCAATAAATAAATAAATAAATAAATAAAATTTTAAAATCTTAAAAAATAAGAAAAAAAGGAAATGCCTTTAGCTAGACAAGAAAAAAATAAAGAAGACTCCAATTACTAAAATTAGGAATGAAAGATTACTGCCAGCCCTTTAAAAATAAAAGAATTATAAGGGAATTTGTATGCCAACAACTTAGCAAATTCAGATGAAATAAAGAAATTTATACAAAGACACAAACCACCAAACTGACTCAAGAAGAAAAAAACAATTAAATAGATAGAAAAAAGAGATCAAATTAGTAATCAAAAAGGTTCCAATAAAGAAAGGTGTGAGAATGAATATATCCTCACTGATGAGTTCTATAAAACATTTGAAAAATAGTTAACACCAGTAATTCACAAACTCTTAATAAAAAATAATGTATATCACTGCATTAGTAGAATGAAGAACAAAAACAACATGATTATCTCAATAGATGCAGAAAAAAATATTTGATATTTGATGAATGTTTTAACATTTAAATATTTAACTAAGTAAAACTAGAAGGGAAATTCCTCAACCTGGTAAATGACACCTGTGAAAACCCCACAGCTAACATATTGGTGGCAAAAATGTTGCAAGCTTTCACCCTGGTATCAACAACAAAACAAAGCGTCCTCTCTCACCACTTTTATTCGTCTTTGTAATACAGCCTCTACCCCAGGCAATAGGCAAGAAGAAATATAAAATCCAGCTTGGAAACAAAGAATTAAAACTGCATTTTCAGATGACATGATCTTGTATGTAGAAAACCATAAGGAATACACACACACACACACAATTAGACCTAATAAAAGTTCAACAGGATACACAGAATTAACATATGAAAGTTAATTGATTTTTATACATTAACAATGAACAATCTAAAAAGGAAATGAAGGAAATTAAATTATATTTACATTAGTAAGTAAAAAGAATAAAATACTTAAGAATAAAGAAGTATGAGACTTACCCACTGCAAGCTACAAAGCATCACTGAAAAAATTAAAAACCTGAATAAATGTAAAGAAATGCTATGTTCATGGATAGGGAAACTGCCATATTGTTAGGACAGTACCTCCCAGATTAATCCACAGATTCAGTGCAAATCCCTATCAAAATACCAGCTACATTTTTTGCAGAAATGAATTAAGCTGGCCCTAAAATGCATATGGAAATACAAAAGAGCCAGAACAGCCAAAATAATCTTGAAAAGAGGAACAAATGTGTCGGACACACACTTCCCAATTTCAAAACCTCCTACACAGTTACATTAAGACTACGTGATCCTGGCATAAAGATAGACATGAACATCAATGGAATAAAATTGAGAATCCACAGAAACTATCACATTTATTGTTAATTTATTTTTTACAAGAATGTCAAGACAACTTGATGAGGAAATGAATAATTTTTTTAACAAATGATGCTAGAATAACTGGATATCCACATGCAAAAGAATCAAACAGGACCATTACCACATACCACCTGCAAAAATTAACTCAAAGTGATTATAGAACCAAATATAATAGCTAAAATAAAAAAACTCTTAGAAGAAACCATAGGTATAAATCTTCATGATGTTAGACTAAGCAGATTTCTTAGCTATGACACCAAAAGCATAAGCAACCAAAGAAAAAATTAATTATACTTCATCAGGATTAATAACTTTTGTTACTCAAAGGACACTTTTAAGAGAATGAAAAACCCCCACAGAATGGGAACTATTATTTCAAATCATATATCATAAGGGCCTAGTATATAAAGAAGTCTAACAACTCAACAATACAAAAAACTCCAAATAAAAATTGGGTAAGAGATTAGAATAAGTATTCCTCCAAAAAAGGTATCTCAGTGTCCAATAACCACATGAAAGATGTTCAATATCATTAGTCATTAGGGACACGCAAGTCAAAATCACAATGAGATACCACTTCACACCCACTAGTATAAACAAAAGGGTGGCCAGTAACAAGGGTTGCCAAGGACATGGAGTGACTGAAACCTAATTGCTGGTGGAGATTATCAACTGTACAGGGCTGACTCAGTTGTTTTGGAAAACAGATTGTCCGTTCCTCAAAAGGTTAAACACACAATTACCCTGTGACCCAGCAATTCCACTCCTAGGTACCTAAGATTTTGAAAATATACATCCACACAAAAACTTGTCCATAGATGTTTATAGTCACAAGAGCCAAAAAAGGAGAAAGAACTCAAATGCCCATGGATGAACGGACCAATGAATACCATGGGGTCCATCCATATAAGGAAACGTTACCAGCCCTGAAAAGAAATGAAGTACTCACACATGCCAGAACCATGGCTGAACCTTGAAAATGGGACAAAAGCCAGACACAAAAGGCCACATATTGCATATTGTATGTTTCCATTCATATGAAATGGTCAGAACAAGCACATTCATAGAAACCAAGTAGATGAAGGGTTGATGGCGGTGAGGGGAGGGAGAAAGGGGTGCTGACTGCTCATGGGTGTGTGCTTTCTTTTTGGGCTGATGAAAATGATCTGGAGTTAGTGGTAATGGTTGAACAACTTTGTGAGTATACAAACTAAAAGCTGCGGAGACTTACGTTTCAGAGGGGTGGATTTTATGGTATGTGAATTTTATTCCAACTTTATTTTATTTATTGATTTATTTTGAAATATTGCACGCATGGGTTTGCAAGGGGGTGGGGGTTGGAGGGGCAGAGGGAGAGGGAGAATCTTCAAGTAGACTCCATGCCCAGCATAGAGCCCAACTCGGGCTTGATCTCACAACCCTGAGACCATGACCTGAGCAGAAATCAGGAGTCCTGACCCTTAACCGACTGGGCCACCCAAGCACCCTGAATTATATCTCAATTATAAAATCAAAGACGGTGATGCAACTTTGCATATCTGTTGATAAACTGTTTTTGGACAGACCAGCAATCCTTCCAGAAGCCATGAATGGGAGCTGCAGTCACCGTGGCTGTGAAAGGGATGAAAACGCAGCGTTAACAACGTATCAAGTTTTTAGAGTCCGTCCTCACCGGTTCACACCAGCATCAGGCCACTGCTGCAGTAATGAAAAAATTCTAGTTGGTAAGCCTTCCGACTCACTTAATTCGTTGATCAACCACCATTCCAACACCAGCCTCTCAGACCAAAGCCCAGTGTAAGTAAGACACCATGAAATTAATGTGTTTGAAAATACAATCACGCGGAAAATTCTGTAAAGTACTAGGAGGTCCTATTTGCTTTTTTCCTAGTTTGCAGTGCTGCCTCGGTACCATTCTTTACCTCTAACAGGTAAAGAAGTATTCTTTTCTAAAGGTCTTACCTTTTAAACATAGTTATTAAATATTTGTGTTTATTTTATCAGGTAGTCCAAAAATACCTTTATCCAAAGCTGTTCATAATTCTCTGAAACTGATAAAAGGCACTGTTAGATTTATTGGCCAAATAACTACCCCTCTTTGAGTATATGCCATCTAATTGTGTAAACCCAAACTATGTCTAAATAAAATACAGGGAGTTTTAAATGCTATGTAAGAGATAGTAGTTATATCTTGCTTTCTTCATGTCTATGTACTTTATTTTTAGTTGATTGGACTGGCAGAGGAAAAAAATAGAAAATCTAGTTATAATATTGTCAGTAGGATCTTACTATTTGAAATAATCCAGGTAAATTGTGTTTTGAGCTATTACTGATGAGTCCTGTACATTGATTACATAATTCAATCATGCATAAAAGCACTCGGTAGACTCTCCTAAAAGGAAAAACCGTCTTTTTTATTTACCAGAGGAATACTCCTTAATCTCAGTCTTCCTGAGAGAACCCTCTATCCGTGTAATTGTTTTTATAGTTTATAATTCATATTAGTCTTTTTCTGATTACAAATGCAACACAACAGGCTAGAGGAAAACATGAAGAGAAAGTGTCCCATTCTAGTAACCTTCCCATCCACCAAACTCTGGGTGAGTATTTGCCTAATTTTTTACTCAGAATTGTCTGTGAATCCCACCCATACACACGTGGGCTTACTTAAGTGGCATCTTTTATTATTTATTTATCATATTATCTATATTTTATTTATTTATATATCATTTATCATACATACTATTTTATAACCTGCTTTCTTCACCTGATATATTGTGAAAACCCACATTGATAAATCCCGATACATACAATCACTGACTGTATTGTATCCCATTTCTACCAATATTATGTAATGTAATATATATATATTTAACGTATTGTGAGACAAAAGTCTCTATTGCAGTTGAAAAAAACATTTTTTTTTCCAGTTTCTTTAGGACCAGATCATTTGGGAAAGCTTATGGAGAAGGACGCTTCTCTCGGCCCGCATTCGATTGCTTCTAGTCTTAGAAACACACATTATCACCTTAACTCTGCCACGGGAGCAATCTCGGAAAACTTCACCCTTATATTTAATGTCACAGGGACTAGAGACCTGAAATAGGGTTTAATTCACTGTGTGCTTTCATTTGTGTCACTGTCTAATACGCCGTGGCCACTCACAGTTTTCAATAAAGAGGTTTCTTCGAAACACTGCCATGTAGCGTATTGTGTTTAGAACAACAACAAATGAGCTGGAAACGGACCAAAATGAAGCTGCTGTTTCATATTAAATTCACTGCCTTCCCATCCGATTCACGACCCAAATATTTAGTTGGCCTGATAATCTGGGGTCGCTGCAAAAGTAAGATCCGGAATCTGGCTTTCAAACAGGAAGCTGGCAGCCAGAGCCGCGTTTAAGGCAGAGAGAGAATGGCCTGGAAAACACCAGGTACCCGCAGGAGGGCCCCGAGGCAGGCTCAGAGGTGCAAACCGCACCTTTGGGGGAGCTTTCCTGGCCCATGTCCAAATGACAGGAATCCTGGAGACTTAGGAAGGGTGAAAAGCAAAGACATTAGAGTAAGGAGAAAAGAAAGCAGTCGGGGGGGGGGGTGAGGAAAAATACCACCCTCTGGGGAAGAAGGCATTACTTAAAACAAGTGGGCATATGGGCGTCATTTTGCCAATACCTAGGTTTTCTTCTCATACTTTTTTTTTTTAATTTCACTTACTTATTTATTTATTTTAGAGAGAGCGAGAGCGCGCACATAGCCGTGGGGGGAGGGGGCTGGGAGCAGAGGAGGGGGGAGAAGGAGGAGTTAAGAGTCTCAGGCAGACTCCGCGCTGAGCGTGGAGCCCCAGCCGCAGCAGGATCTCACCAACCCTGACCTCAGGATCCTGAGACCATGACCTAAGATGAAACCAAGAGTCTGACACTTAACTGAGCCACCCAGGTGCCTCTCTCTCACCCTTTTTTTTTTTTTTGGCTTTAACAATATGGATCCTGCTTAGTGAAATGGGTCTGAATTTAAGGAAGGAAATTGCATTTAATGCTGCCGGTATTCTCCTCTGCCTCTGGCAAACCGCGGTGCTGCTAGGACTCACAGGATCCTGCGTTTGCTGCGGCAGGTGCTTCCCTCCCTGAGACAGAAGGGGGTGGGGGGACGGGGTGGGGGGTGCAGAAGATGTCTTGCTGGCTCTGGTGGTGGCGGCAGCTCTCCAAGTCACTTGGGTTTGGTCATTGACCTTAGACAGAAAGGGAGCACGCCTTGGTGTGTCCTGCAGGACGCTAAACCAGGGGGATATCTGAGGACGAGGAGAAGCCCTGAAGGTTTTGCAGGTCGTGCAACAAGCCCTAATTGAATGAGATCTATGATTTCAGAAGAAACGGTGCCTTTCCAACAGGTCCCTGGATTTGCAGCATTTGGCAGCGGAAGAGGGACAGGGAAATTCTGAAACTCACTCCAAAGGCAAACATGCGGGACATCTGGGTGGCTCAGTCAGTGAGGCATCTGCCTTCAGCTCAGGTCATGATCCCAGGGTCCTGGGATCGAGCCCTGCATTGGGGTGGGGGGTGGGTAGGCTCCCTCTCAGGAGGGAGCCTGCTTCTCCCTCTGCCTCCCACTCTCCCCCGCTTGTGCTCCCCCACCCCCTGGCAAATAAATAAATAAAATATATATTTTTTAAAATAAAGACAAGTGTGGAAATGTGGCTTTCAGGAGCAGCAGCATCTGATACCACAAATATCAAAAAGAACAAGAAATGACTTGAGTTTTGCCTGTGCCCTGTGGCCACCTCAAGGAGTTGTCTTCACATGCCACCTTCCGTTGGGACAGTCCTGCCCAGTCGCGTATCTTTGCGTGGATCTCACAGATGGATCTGAACCGGCAAACTCATTTCAGAGAATGTGGAGAATTCCTTAAATAGAATTCATCGCGCCCCGCCCCGCCCTCAGGTTTCTCGCACCTTCTTCTCACCCCCTTTGCCAAACTCGTAGATGATTTATGCTGACATGGATCACGTCTGCTTCAGATCAGTTGCTCTGTTCCTGTTAGATGATTCCCATTATCTGCACAGAGATATTTCAGTGATCTAACCAGGAGTTGTAGTGGCCATTATTTGCAAACTGCATTTTCCACATTATCAATACTAAAATCACCTTTACCCTACTTGGACCTCAGGAGCCTTTGAGACAAATCTGAAAGTTTATTTTGGACCACTTGAATGTCCTGTTTTTCACTAGAGTCTGAAAGATCTAATCTAGCTTGAGCCTTCATCTGAAAACGTGCCATCTGGTACTTTGTCACCATAATTGCTGGGACACCACACACTTCATAGTTTCAGTCCAATGGCTGCTTTCTTTTTAACCGGCAGCTCCCTCGGACCAAAATTTTTTAATATTATTTTTACTATTCAAAGTAACATACAAAGCATTCATCTCTGAGTGGATATCCTGGTTCCTCTCAATAAAAGAAAAAAAAATCCAAAAGACTCGGAAGGCTATGAAAGGAGCTCTCTCAGACCAGCAAACACTGAGGGAATTGAAAAAAAAAATTAAAATGAAAATAAAGACAAAGGAAGAAACTTGTACTTAGGAGAAAGAATGCAGGGTATAAATAATGAATGAATGAAATGAATAGATATGACCATGACGACATGTGTAAAAACCACTGGTCATTCTTTCAGACTTGTGAAGTCAACTCTTCAGTTACGTTTTGCCCTAGATAGAGGCTTAAGAATATTCAGACGTGTATCTGTTACATGAATAATCACTTCGGTTCTAAAAATACTCTCCTGCTACTAACTCAATTAAATAAAAGTGCAGCAGGAAAGCTTAATTAAGCTTTCTAGGTTGTTAAAACTCCGCTTCCAGAAAAAATACACTATTCTTAGAGTCCCACAGTCCAAATGCAAAAAACAGCTAAGGATTTATCAGTCAAAGAAATGGTTCCTTCCTTGTGCTTAGCACTGAGACCCTTGCTTGGCATTTTAATCGAGTAATCCCAGACTGTGCTGGGCTGCTGAAGAGAGTGTTGTTCTACTAGTAACGTCAGCCTCAGGAGAGGAGAATTGACGAGAGGCCAAATTCCTTCAGGAAATTTGGGACTAGTTGAAACCGTCCTACCCCACCTTGCTTTGATGATGGAGATTGATGATAAGTTTAATTTTTCAGCACCTGGTGTTAAGAACACAGGCTCCAAGGCTCCAAAACAACAACAAAGAAAGAACTAAAACATCATTTATGGATTGGCAACATGTCCCAGAATCCACAGAGGGAGCAGAAAGTAGCAGGGTGAGGAGAGAAACTTGATTCCCTTTCCAGACATCAGAAGTGAGAAAATCCAACCCGCCGTAGAGCCAAACCAAGAGTCAAGAGGAGAGTTGTTTGGGGTTCTGGGAAAGAAACCCACAGGCAGGGCTGGAAATGGCTTTGGGTAGCTTCAAAGGCCGTGCCCCCAGTAGATGCAGCCTGGGGGACACTACCACCTTTGGGTTTCAGGCCAGAACCCCTGTGGTGCAGCGCACGACTTGGTGTGCGGAGCTGCATGGAACCAAGTCTGCAAGGAGAGAAAGCTTCAAGATCAGAAGAAAGCCAAGGCTTTCCAGTGTCCTAAAAAAACAGCCAGAGCCATGTAACAATACTGCAAAGAACCCTTTCTCCTTAGCAGTCCTGAAAGATTGGGAGCGTGGATATTTTGTCCCACATTTGTCATACCAGGAAAGCAGTGCCAAGGAAAACTATGGGATAAAGTTAAGCTTTCTTCATCTGTTCATTCAACTGCAGGACTCACTTCAAAGTAGCAGGCACGGTGCTAGGCTCTAGGGATTCAAGGGTGAACAGTCCAGAGCTGGGGCCTGTCTCCAGGGAGCTGATAGTCTAGTGAAAGAAAATAGTAAAACAAAAATATACCCAATGGTATGTGTCAGGAAGGCACACAGAAGGTACCAGGAAAGGGGCTCTATGGACCAGTCGCGGTCAGGGAGTCTGAAAGATGAGAAGAAACCAGCCATGGGAAGAGCTGGGGGGAAGAATGTTCCAGTCAGAGGAACTGCATGGTGGGGAAGCACCTGGCTAGCTCTGGGGGGCACTGAGAGGAGACCGGCGACTGGAGTGCGGTGAGCAGACCGGGCAGACTGGGCAGACTGGGCAGGCTGGGCAGGTAGGCAATGGGGCCAGGGCCCACCGAGCGGCAGGACCGCTGGGGTCTGGCAGCAGCGCTACTAACGCGATTGAAGTTTTCTCCCCGGAACCACGAGAAGCCGTGAAGCAGCGTTTGGGGCAGGTGGACCTCTCGTCACACTGCGACGCTGCAAACAGTGGACTGGAGGTGGGTCCCGGACTGGGTGGGGGGAAGGTGGTGCTGGTGAGGATGAGGCTGGCTGGAGATGACCGGAAATGGATGGAGGGGAGAGGACAGTGGGGGCAACTCTGCCAGGATTGGTGACGAGGGCAGGGCGAAGGAGACGGAGGTGCCCGGGTTTCTGTGAAATCTTCCGGCTCCTGCTCCATCTCCGTCAGCCTCTCACTCTGCTCTCGGCGGGGGCTGGCAGCCCACCTCCCGCCATGCAGCCACCCGGCCCTCTGGTCTTCCTTCTGCATCACCCGCGGTCTTCACCCTTGGTCTCTGGTCCCACAGGCTCCTCCTCCTACCTCTGTCTGTCTTTGGCTCCTCCTGCTCCTTCCACTCACTAAGTCAACACCGTCCCCAAAGCGTTGAACTAAGTCTGCTCAGTACCCTGTCTTGACCGTTCTGCATCGACCACTGCCCAGGCTTCCACCTTCGCGTTAAACAAAGGACCTTCTCAGCTCCGCATCCACGCCAGACCAGGTCCCTGAGGCCTGACCACGCCCCGAAGCCTAGGCCGGCCACGCCCCTGAGGCAGGCCTGACCACGCCCCTGAGGCGGGCCTAACCTGGTGGCCCGCCAGGTTTGGCAGAACCTCCAACGCAGGCCGGACCACGCCCCGAGGCCTAGGCCGACCACGCCCCCGAGGCAGGCTTGACCACGCCCCCAGGCCTGGCCGGACTCCTGGGTCTCAGGAAAGCTCCAGCACTCCTTAAAACAAGGTTGTGGTGATTGATGGCCGTGCAACTCTGTAAATACACTAATAACCGCTGAATTCTACACTTGAAAACAGGCGAGTTTTATGGTATGTAAATGATCCTTTGAGCGAAGCTTTAGGAGACAAAAGGAAAAAAGTCCAACAGCACCTAGCTCTGGCCCCCATCCCAAACTTCCATACCCACGGCCCTGTCACCAGGGAGCCCCCGCTGGCCTCAGACGTGAATCACCCTTGACCCCTCCCTCGGAATAACTTCTCTAGCCCAGAAGGGTACCAGCCAAACAACTTTCGCGCACCAGGATTCCTCAAATCCAGGTCCGCCCCCATCCCCATCTCTCCTGAGCCCACAACGTCATCTCAGGACCCCCCCAGGGAGCAGTGGGACGTATGGCAGAATGCTTTGGGTTGTCCTGTGGATGGAAGGCCCTGGGCGCTGATGGGTGGGGAAGGAGGCGCTTCCCCACCAGGCAGCCTCAGGCATCAAACATCCCCTGTCCTACAGGACTTTAGACTGTCCTGGCCACTCTGTTACCCACACACACACACACACACACACGCCTGGCCTGCTGTTATTTCTAATGCTAAGTCATCCTTGTATCGATTGTTCATATGTTCCTTATTTTCTTGAATTTCTTATGCAGAATGCCTTCTTATCCTCTTACTTTCTCAAATTCAAAATTACTCACTCTGTCTAGATGTGAGCAGCTTATTACCTCACCGTGTCTTTACAATGAAGAGGGCTAGTCAAGAAGCTCTCACGCTGTGCTGCTTGGACCTGGAGCCACCTGCGCCCTGGGCCCCCTATTCCCAGCAAGAGGGGCTGCTCTCTGTGGCTCAGCCCTTCCCCGGGGGACAGTTGGTTTCTCTGCACCTTTCCGGGGCCCAGGATCTCCAGTTGCCAAGCAGCTGGTGCCCCCAACCTACTCCTTCCAACAGCTGGCACTCCAAACCAGACTTCCTGGCACCAAGAGGCCTGGGTATTCCCCCTATAACCAGGCTCACATGAGCCCCATAAAAAGGGAGAAGGAGGGAGCCTCCACCAGCACATCCTCCTGCCAGGCCCTGCCCCGCTCTGCGTGGGATGCAGGAGGATAGGGTCTCCTATGGTAAGGGCCTCCATGCTCGGATAAGGCCTCTTCCTTAACCGAGCTGGTGACAGTGACAGTGCAGAGTCCAGCCTGAGCTGTGGGACACACCTTGCTACCCTCGGCTTACTCTGCTCCCTGGGTCAGATGTCTTCACACCTCCGTCCTCAGGGCAAGCGTCCCTGCTCACCACTGCTGGTCAGCGGTGAGCTCTCCCTTCCCTGAGTCATAACATTTTATTCATAGCTCTCTAAGGCTATAGATCACTTCCTCTTTTCCATAGGAGCATTCCACTCCTCCCATGGCAGTCCTTCCCATGCAGGGTCCTATCATTGCAGAAGTATTTGCTGGGTAGCTCTGACATTCAAGACACTGTTCTCGGCCCTGCAGAGACTCGTACGTAGGGAACGTGGTCCATACCTTTGAGAAGTTCACAGTATATTCATCTATAGCCCTTGGAGTGAAAAGATCTCAGTAGAAAAGGGAAATAGAGAGAGGAAAGAGACAACATTGATCATCAGATAAGGATAAATGTGACCCTGTTTAGATCCATTCTGTGCTCCCGGCCGGGACATTGCAATATGGCGACTAAGCTAGGGAGTTTGGGGCTGCTGGCCATAGCAGTCTCCCCCAAGGAACGTCCCCCCACCAAGCTTGACAAGGACAAGGTTCTATCCTGTGGGCCTCATGAAGTCCCTTCAGTGCTGCTGGATTGAGAAAAGCAGTTTCCTTGGGGAGGAAAAGGGTCCTCCATGAGAGTCTCTGGGGGTCTCACTTCCTTCTTTCTAAGACCCAGATGGGAAGAGGGGGAGGGGAAGCTTCTGGCCATGACAGAGGGAAACCCAACTGCCACTCCTCTAGGGACCCCTACCATCCTGGCTAATGACAAAGGCCAGGCAAGTGTCTTCTAGAGTGAACAAACCAATGAAGGGAACTAATGAGAATGTAAGTCATAAGATAGGAAATGATGCCGGCCATGCCCGGGCATGGGCTTGGGCTTTTAGTTGACCACTTCTGTCACTATCCCACAGCATCACGCTCCTACAAAGCAAGAGGATGGACTGGGCCCAGGGGAAGGGAGGAGAGTCCCCAAGAAACTTCTTCTCTATTCTTTGGCAAACATTGCCATTTCCAGCCAAGGCATGCTGGGCAGCAAGACAGGCTGTGGCCGGAGGAATTGATCATAACGTGGTCAAGGGACAAAGGGCAACCGCGCTCATTACTGGGAAGTGACAGAAGCTAGACAGGGTACTGTCAGACTGAGTGACATGCGTCTCCTGGGCTATGTGTTGCTTGCAGGGGTCAAAGGGCAGCATCAACAGCTTCTTGCTCCAAAAAATAATCCTTGCCCCTGAAAATGTCTCAGTCAAAAAGCATTTGCTTTGTCTGGAGGCATTCAGTGGGTCTTACAGGGCCAGAGGTTTGTGACAAGAATTTCTATCCCTGCTCTGAAAGGGATGGCAGCCTTCCAGGTGTCCTGCAAGGCCCTATCAGGTCTCCCCAGGCTCCCCGCCAACTGCCGCTCTGTGGCTTGGATGCGCCAGTGTTAGAATCTCAAAAATAAAGACTCCTTCCAAATGAAAGATAGAACAGACTCAGTGATCTTTCTGCAGACGACAAAGAGGAAAAGAGCAGATTCTCCAAAAAAATGAGTGCTGATGCTTACCCAGACCCGACCTGGGGAGCTGGATGGTTCCATAGGCTCAGGTTGTCCTTCTCAATCTCTCAGCTTCAAATTGGCCATGTCCCCACCTTCATCCAGCATGGTGTTGCGTGCTGCTCTGAGGGAGCTTTCGGTGCATCCAGGTGGACAGCTGGGACCAGATGGACAAACACACACACAGTTGGAGGCACCAGGATTGGGTGGGCGGAGCACAGGCCACGCCAGCTCTTCCCTCCCAGCCAGCCAGGCATGCTGTGCGGGGGCTACCCACACTGTGTCACACACCTCTCAGCTTCCTAGCTAGGTGGTCAACAGGTCTGTATGGAAGTCCATCCTGTGCAGATCCCCTGCCTGGCTGGAACCGACGGTGGCAGGAGAGCCAGTGGTGAGCATCAAGAGAGCAGGAAGCTTCCAGCCACAGGCAGTGAGGGCCCAGAGACACCCTTTGATGTCTGTTCCCTAGGACCCAACCGGGTCTCCATGTACCTTCAAGATTCATTCCTGGCACACAGGTCCCAGGGTGCCTTGGGAACCTGCTTTTATTAAGTAACAGTGGTTTTATTGTTCCGTTTTTCTCCATAATCTTCCAGCAGAGCCTCAGGTCAGGCTGACCGGCCTGTGGCTACATGCAAAGCCCTCCTAAAGCAGACATGCGTGGCCTGTGATGTGGGCACCCTGTTCGCCTCCACTCACTTCATACTCCCACCAAACCCAGGGCTGTCTTCCCTCTCCTCCTGCTCTGTACTTTGGGGACACTTGGCCTGACACACTTCAAACTGCTGACACAAGTTACTTGGCTGTCTTGAAACCCCAAACAAGGTCAGACAGCAAAACACATCTCCCTGTGCCGCCAAGCCTCCACTCCCGCCAACCCCAGGAATGACTTGGAAAGAATAAAATACTAGTGGCAGTATTAATACCGTGCCCCCACCCCGCCCCCAAGACTCTGGCCCCTTTGACCGAGGCAGCCTGTCTTATGAATGTGGTCTGGAGTTTCTCTGCTACTTGGTTATATGTTTACCGACTGGAATATGCCACTTGCAATAGGGCTTTGCTGAGATGGGGCTCGTCAATCTGTTTTCGCCTGTGGTTCTCCTGAGCTCCTGGCCGCTGCCTGCATCCCAGAAAAGACCATCATTTGCTGACTCCGAGGCCAGGAGTTTGGCCAAGTTGCCCCGTGGCTCCTTCCACACCACCACACGATCATTTTAGTGATAATGATAAGGTCACATAAAGAAATAAAAAGCAAGTTGTGTTCACCCAATCTGAAGTTGATGGTGGGTTCTGCATCCTGCTTTGGGCGGGGGGGCACAAAGGCCTTCAGAGCCAGCTGATGCCTAAATGACACTGTTTGTAGATCTGGTGACAGCCTCGGCCCCCTGAATAGCATCCCGTGCTGCATCCTGGCAAGGAGCAGAGGGAGCTGGGGAGCCCAGGGGATGCTGGAGGCTGATGGTCGACCTGCTTCTCCTGCCTCCCTGACTGCTGCCTTGTTTAAACGCATGTTTAATCTGTACCTGTCAAAAGCATCTGAGAGCACTGGTCTGGCAGCCAGCAGGGGCTCCTTCCATGCCATCAGCCCCTATAAGCGAGGCCCTACTTAACAGGGAATCCTTCTAGAAAGGCTCTATGTATGGTAAATGCCCCTCCAAGCCGGGGGATATTGGCAGGAGGGCCCTCAGTGCCTGTCCTGGGGTTGTGCAAGAGAGGCTCCCAGTGTCTCTCTCTGTCTCTCTATCTTTCTCTCTGTCAAGATGCAAGCCAGAACACAAGTCAATCTACTTGCCCAGCCTTCCAGACAAAGAACCAATCTGAGCTGATGAGTCTGATTTTCTGGGGCGAGACTCCTTTTTGAGCAGTCTCCTCTCCTTATAGACCTGGGGTCTCTTGTCCCTCGCCCACCAAACTCGGTCCCTCCCCGGTCCCCAGGCCTGTCCCAAGCATCGCTGCCATTGCTCAGACTGATTGGTCCCAGTGGCAGCCCATTGTCTCGGGCACTGTGATTGGTTGAGAGTCCACACCTCAGCCAATCAGCACACGGTTTTACCCTGGGCCCCAGAACTGGTCCTCAAATGGTTGGGTGGGGATGTGTGACCCAGGTGGAGACAGTGAGATGTGAAAACATTTCTTCCCTCCTAACAGCAGGCAGGGAAAGAAACACCTTCCTTTCTCTGAATATCTGGGCATGTGGGTGTGAGGCATGGGACTGTTACCTCCATTTTGCCACCATGAAGGAAGCCAGACTAAGGATGAAACCCATACAGTTAGGGAGGAGAAAGCAGAGAGAATCCCTGAGATATGGGGCCACAGGCCCTGGAGGAAGCCATCACTGATGCCCACCCTAATACTGGCATCTACTTATGTGAGAACAGACTTTCCTGTGGTTTGGTATCTTCATGGAGGCAGGTTCTTTTGAATGTAGGTGGGCAAGGGCTGGGGGCCTCCTAAGGGCACTCCCACCCTCCCCAACACACACACACACACACACACACACACACACACACACTCACTCACTTTCTGGCAAACATGCCTTCTCTGAGTGGTCTGGGTGACCCAGGGATCACTGTTGTACATTGATGCTGTGGACTAATATACCCGAATTAACAGATATGTCCAGGTTACCTTTGGCCCTGGCTTTGACCCTCCTGGATCTCTTTCCAAATGCTCCTCTCTGGCCTCTGTGAAGAGATCAGAGAAGAGAGTGAAGGCACGTGGATACCATCAAGGTCAGCCTCCAGTCCCTGGTGAGAGCTCTCTCTGAGCATACGGAGGAAGCCAAGATTTACCGCTTGGCTGTGTCTCTCTTCAGAGAGGCCAGAGAACAGGTCAAGTGTTGCAGGCCTTCTGGATTCAAATCCTAGCTCTAATCCTCGTTAGCTATTTGACCTTGGACAAATGACTTGTACCATGGTGCCTCAGTTCCCTCACCTGTAAAATGGGAGTAACTCTGGCCCCACACAGTTGTGAGAACCAATTGGATAATTTTTGGTAAGAAGCTGAAAACAATGCTAGAAATACAGTAAGTAAGCATTCGAATTTAGTGATTGTTATTTATAGGAATGGATACTCAACTGAGTTTTGTTCTTTATATTTTTTGTGATGCTAATTTGATTTTATCCCTGGGGAGATGTGTCTGAAGGACTCAGGCAGTGGACATTTGAGCCCTCCCAGTTGTACTCGGAGTGGTGAGGCTTCCAGAACTCCTACACTTGCCCAGATTCTCATGCTCCTGAAATGCAGACATGAAAAGGAGGACAGGCTGGGGGCCAGGATCTTGCTACCCCCAGGGGCAGATCAATGATGGAGAGCCTGGGACCCCTGCTTCTCTTGAAGCAGAAGTCCCCAGATGACTGTGGTTCCATTCTCTCCAGCCCAGCATGACGAAGCCTGGAGCTCAAGGTAAACTGATCAAAGAAACTAAAATAAAGATTTTTTCAACCCCCAGTTAATGCCTAGCACACGTGCATGAATCAGGCCACTGATAATCCCAGAGGACTTGAATGCCCCGAGTCTCTGTGTTCGTTCCACGTTCTGAATCCCCTCTGGAGGGAACCTCGTGTGGAGACACAGTTCATGGCAGCACAAAGGGGAGGAGAAGTCCTAGGGAGGAAACGTGCAGAGGCACAGCAGGGGCAGTAAATGGGGACATCACAGAAGGCTGACAAGGAGTCGTCGCTGGAGGGACCTGATTGTCTGGGGCAGTCTGGTGCGCTCCTGCACACCCCGCGAGGCCTCACACCCACGCATCCCTCATTGAGGAAGGTCCTGTCCTCCTCACACCACCTAAGCCAGACATGCCCCCCAGACACGCCCATCCGGACACGCCCCCTCCGGTTTGTCCTGTCAGCTCGGCTCATTGGGACCTCCCTCTTTGACCCCTAGGCAGTCACGTGACCTCGCTTCGGCCAATGGGCTGTTAGCAAATGTGATGCACGTGGAGGCTTGGAAAGTGCTGGTAAAACGGAGCTTGCTCATTCTGCTTCCCTGCCGCAGCTGGTCCCTAACCAGCCTGCTCGTTGCCGAGACATGCGGAACAGAACTAGTGTCCCCGGCTGCCCCAGATGAGGCCAGTCAACAGCCAGTGGAGCTCCAGACACCCGAGCGAGCCCAGCCCAAGTCAGCCGCCTGCAGACCTGTGAGACACATAGATGCTTACGGCTTCGGGCCACTGAGTTTTGGGGTGATGTGTCGCACAGCATTACTGTGGCAATAGTCACTGATACGGCAAGCCGGGGTTGGGGGGGCTCCTGCCCGTGCCACGGGGTGGGGAGGGGGCTAACTCTTTCCAGAGCGGAGCTGGAGGCGGCCGGGGTGGAGCATCGGGAAGTGGGTGGCCCTTAAATTAAGGGCGTCCGGGCACCCTGCAGGGCTGATCCTCACCGGCCGTCATTCCCGAAGTGCAGAAAGTGTCAGAAAACGAGGAGGCAAAGACAAACACGGCAGCTTTGCTGAGCACCTGCAGCGGTGGTCAGGTGGTCCAGGGGCCACGGATGCTCAGGATTGGGTCAGATCCAGGCCCTGCTGCCGGAGCTCCTCTCCCTGAGGTTCTGGGCTCACCATGAGAGTCCACCAGACAGCGCCCCCTCGCATCCCTCTCCTCCTCGGCCCCCACAGATAGGGGACTCCCTTCCCTTGACACCTTCCACCTCTGCAGCTGAGCCAGGAGGCCTACCGCTCAGGGAAGGAGAACCTCAAGGTCTAAGGGCAGCCCATGTCTAGTGACTGATCTCCTTAGGATATAAACCCCGGTCCCCTCGCCCCAACTTGGGACAAGCCCAGCCCCAGACCACACGGAGACTACACCACAGCTCACTTTCTCCCTCTGCCCAGTCCTGCTCTATCGCTTTCTTTTTCATCCACCAGGCTGACCCCCAGAGGACATCCTGACGACCTTCCTACAGGCCAGTCTCTGCCCCAGAGGCTTCCCTGGGAAACCAGTTGTGGGAGGTTTTTGGTCAGGGGGAGGACTCATTGTCTGTCTCTGTCACCTGTTTAGTCCCCACAAAGTTGCGAAGAATCACAGAGCTTCCCAGGAAGGCCTCAGGATGGCACCTGTAGGCAGGAAGATGGGCCGAGTCTGCATGGGGAGGCTGGGCCCTGACAGAGCCACAGTGGAAGAGAACCGAGGTCACCAGGGCTCAGCAGAATCCCAGGTTCAGGACAGACCCCCCACTCACTTCAGCTGTCAACTTTCCAGGGGTGAGACATTTTGTCTTTGCCACCAGCTCTGGGAAATAAAGAATCTGCATCATCTTTGCCTCGCGGAGGCGAGTGTTTCTCAGCTGCCCTGACGCCCCGGATGTGAGGCCGACACATCCAGGGAAGTAGGTCTAGAATGGACGGGGCTACAGACTGAATGTTTGCATCCCCCTCAAAAATTCAGGTGTTGAAATCCCTACGGCCAGTGGGATGGTGTGAGGGTGTGCGGTCTTTGGCAGGTGATTAGGTCATGAGGGGGGAGCCCTTGTGAATGGGATTAGCGTCCTCACAGAAGAGACCCCAGAGAGCTCCCTCTTCCCTTCTAACATGGGAGGACACAGGGAGAGGACAGCTGACACAGGAACCAGGAGCTGAATCAGCTGGCCCCCGATCTGGGACTTCCAGCCTCCAGAACTGCGTGAAGTAAGTGTCTGTTGTTTATAAGCCGCCCCCCCCCCCCCGCCCCGTCTGTGGTATTTGGTTCTATCAGCCCAAATAGACTAATACAGAGGGTATGAAGGGGACCCTAGGGAAGTTCTCTGGGGTCCCCAGTGGCTTGCCCAGGCCTAGGGAGCCACCAGTTCGGATGCTGAGCTTCAGAGACCTACTAAGACAAGATTTAGTCACACCAACCCTAATTCCATTTTTGGATACTTGCGAGTACCAGGGGCCGGGCTGGGCACTTGTGGGACGCTCTGCCAAGCCTGCTCCAGGAGCTCACGGCATAGCCAGGACACGTCTGCATCACAGCAGCCTAAGATATCTAAGCCTGTGGTGTCTTAGCACCTCCGCACTTTCCATGGGGGAGAAACGTGGGATTGTAGATGCCCAAGTGCAGGCGAGGTGCTGTCTTGCTGGGGCAGGTGGGAAAAGCTGTACCCAAGAGAGCAACGACTCGAGGCAATGTCCATAAAAAGGCCCACAGAGTCCTGGTCATGGTCACGACCTTCTCCAATGCAGGCCACATGGTTTCTGTGAGGGCTGGGACCTGGGGACCTTGTCTTCCTTCCTGTCATCTTTTTAATATCAGCACCAGCACAGGGTACACAACTTCGCAGAAGCTCCGCATCTGTGTGTTGGAGGAATGAGCCAACACGACCGAGGCGAACACATGTATTAGTTAGAGATAGCTGTGTAACAAATCATTCCGAAATGTAACCGCTTAACACGACAAATACTTATTATCTCACTCAGCTTCTGTGAGTTTAGAATTTCTGTGAGTCAAGTGCACCCTAACTCAGAGCCTCAGAAGGCTGCCCTCAAGGTGTGGGGCAGGCTCTCAGGCCCAGTTGGGGCTGGAGAATCTGTGACCATGTTTTTTCATGTGACCATGGACAAGTGTCAGGGGCTTACTGGTTGTTGGTTGAACAGTTAGTTGAACAAATCAGTTCTTTGCCCTGTGGGCCACCCTATGGGGGCTGCAGCTAGCTTGTCAGAGAGCAAGGGCTCTGAAAGTGAGAGAGAAGGAAGGTTCAAGGGAGGTCACAGTCATTTGTTTGTCTAATGATCTTGGACAGCTCATCACCTTCGAGAGACTCTATTTAGAAGTGACTCAGTAGGTCCAGCCTGCAGGTAATGGGGGAGGATGGCCCAAAGGTGGGAATGCCAACAGAAGGAACAAATCTCAGTCAAGGCCAAGGAGCTGGAGGAGACAGAGCGCATTTGGGAGTAAACACACAGGGCCATTCTGGAAACTGCTCCCTCATTTCTCACCTGCACCCCCACAGTGGCAGAGAACAGCAGCCACCAGCCATGCCCACCTCCTGTTAGATTCGGTTCCTCCCCTCATGGGCTCCTTCAGCTCTTGGCTTTAATCATTCCACCCCGGCCTCTTTGTTCCCACACTCGCTCCCCAGCTGTGCTGCCTCAGTTTCCCCTTTTTTGCCTCTTCGTGAACTGAGTTGGTGATTCTTTTTTTTTTTTTAAGATTTTTATTTATTCATTTGACAGAGAGAGATCACAAGTAGGCAGAGAATCAGGCAGAGAGAGAGAAGGTGGGGGGAAGCAAGCTCCCTGCTGAGCAGAGAGTCTGATGCAGGACTCGATCCCAGGACCCTGAGATCATGACCTGAGTCGAAGGCAGAGGCTTAACCCACTGAGCCACCCAGGCGTCCCTGAGTTGGCGATTCTTTAGGGTAAACTGCTCTCTGTTCAAAGAGCTGGTGGAGTTTCTACCTTGGGCTGTTCCCTGAGTAGTTCAGTGACGGGGAGGCGGGGGTCAGCAGGCTGGAGAACTGCCCCGTGCCTGGGGCCTGACTCAAGTTGCAGTATCGTCCCCCTGGGAGCCCTGTGAGGTAGGCATGAGCATTTCATCGGCTCTTGGGTGGGCCTGGTGGTTCTAGGCCACACGGTTGCAAACAGCAGCCACAGTGTACCCCCTCCCCGACTCCGCTGCTCTCGTGGACAAGCCATCTCATGTTCCTCCAGGGAAGGCTGGGACTTGGAGCTCCAAGGTCAAGTTGCTCCAACGTTTGGGAGTATTATCTTTATTCTGTGAGGACACGGAGCTGGGAATTATTTAAATGAGGTGTTTTGAACTTCGTGGCTGGGTTTGGGGAAGGGATATCATTGGATCCCATACAGGCGGGCTCCAGTCCCTGCACACCGCACACCACAGACCACTGGAAACGGCTACTTGGACACTGGCAATGGCGCAGCTGTCCGCGGAAGCAGGCGAGTGGCCAGGTCAATGGCAGGACCACCACGGGACACCCACCTCGCTGGAAAAGACCTCAGAACGCTCTTCCACTGAAATCTGCCCCTCAAATAAGGAACACATTGACTTGCACAATACGACTTCATCATGTTTGCACACAGCTAAACCACGGCCCACGGGTTCACTGTACACAGACATGTTGTGAAAGGGTTGTTCCTTTCTGGGCTTTTCCATAAGGATTAATTTGCCACTCATGCACTGACTTTGTCATCTGCTAGCGTGTGCCCACAGGAGAGCCACGACTCCCCCTGTGGAAACTTAGACCAAGAAAAAAATTTCTGGTAGACACTGTTTGGTTCCTCACTCAGTTTCCACTATTCCTTTTCCATCTCAAGAACTCAGATTGCCTCTTAGGGTGGTGCCAGTCCACTCTCTTGGTCGAGGTCCCAGGGTAAGCCCTGGCCGGCAAAGCTCCCTGGACATCAGCATGAGTGGGTGTGAGCCATGGGCCACTCCTGGGATGTGGGTGGGGGACCACTCAGAGGAACAACAGGGAAGGAGCAGGAGCCACAGGGAAGCCCACCGCACAGCCCCTCACCTCTGGACCCCAGCCAGACCGGCCAGAGCATTTCTTAAACCAGTTTGAGCTGAATTTCCCATTATTTGCAGCCCCAAGCATTTTGACTGCTACAGTTCTACCCAACGGCAGTTCCCCCTTTAAACTGATGAAAGTCACCGGTATGCTTCTTTATAGCAGATTCCCTTGTTCTGGTTTGATTCTGAATTGAATACTGGTGTTCGAACCCCCCAACCCCACCCATGGCACAGTGGGCTGAGAGCACTGTCCTTCTCTCTCTCTTTGTTTGGGTATCCCCCAAAACTGACCCACCACAAGGATGTGGTTGTGGGTGATGTATTTTATTTTATTTATTTATTTTTTCTTTTTTTCTGCTGCCCCCATGGGGGATTTATTTTTGAGGTGAGCCCGGGAAGCACCAGGTAGAGACGGGGAAGGCAGTTGGAGGAGGAAGGGAGGCCCTGAAAATGTTCAATGAGATGTTTCCATTGCCCGTAACAGGCTCAACCTACTGGACCCTTGAGAGATATGGGCAAGAAGCCTCCAAGGGGCATTTACCCCCAAGCTCCCCTCTCCATGGGACAAAAGGCCATGCGTGGGGGGCATGAACCTTCCTGGCACTTCTGGACAGTTCCTGTCATGGCGTGGAGAGGGACAATTTCCCAAGCTGGCAGGGGGGAAAGAAGAGAAGTTGCCAGTAGGTGTCTCCTGCCCAGTGGAAGAGCTGGACAGGCATTGCAGCCTTTGCTCTATGCTCCATCAGGGAAGCCTCAATTTCCTCATCTGTAAAGTGGGTCCAGAGGCAGTCATAATAAACGCACCCCCGGCTTACCTACAGGGGGTCTCTGAGTGCTCGCCATGCGCATGGCGTCTCCTTAAGCGAGGAAGGCATCTGCCGTGTGCTGACTGCTGTGTGTGACACCGGGCTTTGCTGTCTCTTCTGCCATCCTGCCCCCACCCCCTCATGCCCTCCTCCAGCACCTGCTGCAGCCTGTGGCTAGGTCCTACTCTGAGATGTCCCATGTCCCAGTACGGGGGTGGGGAGAACGCCAGCAGGCATGCTCTCGGTTCCGTGTCAGTAGCCGGGACCCAGACGGAGCTGTGGAGTCACTGCCACCCACCAGTGCCCGCAGGCCACGTCACTTGGCCCTCAGGCCTGAGCAGCCACCTGCTTCCGGCCATGGGAGGCCCAGAACCTGACCTTTCCCTCCCAACATCATTTTCCATTCTGCTGCGTTTTTGGCCAGGCCTGAAATACTCCTCCGGGAGCCAGGAATGATTGTTCCAAAGCTTGTCATTGTTTCAAGATCAGGTTGCCTGAGCCTCAAGAATCCGACAGAAACCAGAACCTCCTCTGAGTCACTGACACCCACAATGGGGCCTTGGGTGGATGGCGGGGAATTGGGGGGAGGGCGGTGGGCGGCTCCCTGGCCCCCCGTCTGAGCCCCGGATGCTCTAGCAGTGCCCTCCCTGCCGGTGGGGGAGCTTGGATTGTCCAACTCAGGCCAAGTGCCAGATTGGCACGAGGGTCTGGCCCCCCGCCTAGGCCTTGCTCTTCTTTAGCCAAGAGGGGAAGGTGGAGGCCCCTCTTGGGCAGGGAGAATGCAACGGGCCCACCACGGAGCCAGGAGGAAGGTGGTTTCCTGGCCTGGAGTTAATGTGGCCACACCCACGGGAAGCCCTTTGCCATCTTCCTGGCCTGGACATGGGAACTCCAGCCCCTGGGGACTCATTGCTGCTCTGTCATGGAGCCCACCGACCAGGTCTCCATCCATCACCCCGGCAGGCAGCTCATCACTTGGGCTCTCTCTGACTGTCTTCTGGACATCTGTGTCCACATGTACTTTGAGGAGGGGAGGAGCTGTCCACGGGGGGTGCTCAGCCCCTCTCCCAACCCCACCCCCCAGGAGAAGTAGCTCAGAAGTGAGCTCCTGGGTTGGCAGTCAGCAAAGGAAAGCTCTCCCCTCCTTTGCCCCATGTTCCTTCATGCAAACATCTATGGCTCCAGATGTGTGCATTTCGGGGTCCCGGCCCCAGTACCGGTTGCCTGTCTGATTATTTCACGTGAAGGCACACTGTTCCAGCCACTTTTATAGTCAGTGGGAGGCTGAGCTCTGCTTTCCCACTGGCCTCCTGACCTGAGCATGGGCCACTCCTCTTGGAGCTCCTGGCTCCCCAACTATGGAGCAGACAAAGAGGGGGCACCATCTCTGAGCCAGTGTCCCCAAGAGCAGAGCCACCTGTCCTGTCCTTGTCACTCCCTTGGCTTTTCCCATGGTGCTACCTCTTAGCACCTCAGCAGAATCTGACCTGCTTACCCTCCAGCCCTGCTTCACGGTCACCTGCATTGATTAAGTACCTATTGTGTACCATGAAATAGAGTAGACGTAAGCATCACGGGCCTTTCGGTCACAACACCAGCGTCTGAAAGACCTTTCCAGCTTGACACACATTCTTCTGATCCTTGTGACCCCCTCTGGGTTCCGAGTCTATGAAATCTCCCATTTTCCAGATGAGGAAATGGAGGCTTGCATGAGGTCACATGAACGTGGAATCAGAGTGGAGCTGTTTTGAGCCTTCATCTTTTCAAGATGCCAAGTGGCCTTTCTTTTTTCAAGGAGTTCATTGGTAAGTTTAAACAAAAGGTGTCCCCGGTGAGTGCTCCCTTGGGCCATGGAAGCCGGCCAATAACCATGCAAGTATAATCATAACACGGGCCTTCTGGAGGACCTTGTGGGATAGGTCCCTGTCACAGGGCCTGGCGGGGAGAGACAGGTGCAGCCCAGAGTACAGCAGCCAGCCGAGCCACTCTCAAGGGACAATAGGCAGGACAGCTCCATGCATACGGTGTGCAGAAGGGCTGGCGGGCCGCACCCTGTGGCCACAGACTTCTTTCGAGCTGGAGTGTTGGCTGATCGTTTTGCTCCGTGAATTGTAGCGTCAGCTTCCCTGTTCTGTGCCACTCCCCTCTGCACCCTCCTCTTACCACTTGGGTCCCTTCTTCGGATCAAAATCTGCCTCCTGGAAGGATTGCTCACTTGTTCTGTTTTGGAGCCAACATCTCAGCTTGGTCATTATTGCTTCTTGAGTTGATACACAGAGCACCTGGTATATAGTAGATGCTTACTAAGCTAGAAGAAGGAAAGGAAAATGTTTCTGGGATGGATGGATGGATGGATGGATATTGGGGTACGTGGATACATGGAGGGATGGATGTTTATGTGTAAAGGCTCTGAAAGGCAGAAAATCAACTGAAAATATCCCCTTGTATTGGAGACGGGGGGGAGATGGTCCTGTTGGCTGCTTTACCTGGTCCCTCTTGGTGTTACTTTTTGGGCTTTCTGGATTGTGAGTGGCAGGAAAGTAAGTTGGCTAAGTGACCAGAGCACTTACAGTTCCACATAGTAATGAGTGGTCTGGGGCAGAGTCGCTCTGGGTCAAACTGAAGTAGGGCACACTAATCCCAGGGGGACCTGAGTGTGAATGGATGCTGCAGAACAACGCATCAGATATCCCAAATCCCCCCAGATAGAGAGGGAGTCGGCGCCTCCCTATTCTAGCTAGTGACACTAGACATCTTTGAGCTCCTGGCCCCATGTTTATCTTCTGGTCGTCTGCCTGATGAGACCTAGACTGGAGCAAGATGGTTTCAGGGCACCTCCATTGTCCACTGACAGACCCCTGGATTTCATGAGCCACAGTGGTGCGGTACTTGGATTCCAGGTTTTCTCAATGACTGCAAGCCAGACCCAAAGGAAAGCTACAGTGAAATTTTTTTTTTAAGATTTAATTTATTTATTTGAGGGGGAGAGAGCACATGAGCACACGAGCACACAAGTAGGGAGAGCAGCAGAGGGGGGAGGAGGGAGAAGCAGGCTCCTCACAGAGGAGGAAACCTGATGTCGGGCTTGATCCTGGGAGACAGGATCATGACCTGAGCTGGAACAGACACTTAACCGACTGAGCCACCCAGGTGCCCCTGCCATGAAATGTTTTATACGTATAAAGTTTGGGGTCTTTGAAGACCTTTGATGAATGTGTGTACATATGTCTATCTATGTACATATATAAAACAAAGGTATACAGTGTGTATACACACACACATATACTGTATAACTCTTTTGTAAGAATAAGAAACAAGGTGCACTCATCCCTGGAGGTCTGAGAACATTATCAGAAGCTCAAACGTGAATGTCAGAAACAGGAAGCTCAGAGTGGTGGCCCAGCCAAGGGGCTTGGAGCAAACTTGGCTCTGAGCTCCCAAATCAGATCCCCATGTGGGTTGTTGTGTGGCTTTGTGGGGGGCAGGAGGGGCTGAGAGGTGAGTAGGGGGTTTTCCTGATTGAGTGGAGTCTGGGACAGGCTCATGGTGTCATTAGTGCTGTCAACCACCCAGTGACTGGACACACAGTGGGCTGACTTCCTGGCCCCCCAGTGTCTGTGGAGGACCACGGACTAGTCCTGGCATGTGATCAAAGTGACTCTTGACACTTCCAGCCTAGTATGTCTGAATGCTGGTGTAAGACCTTCCCGAGGCCTCTTTCCCTCTGAAACAGAAGCTGGCAAAATCCAAGATGGTGGCTGTCGCATCAGCCTGGTCCTGAAGAGAAAATAGGGGTCATTAATCCCCCTGCCGACCATCATGAGCATGGGCCGTGCGTGAAAAAGAAAACTTCGTTGCTATTAGCCACCAAGATTTGGGAGCTATTTGTTATCGCAGCATAACTTAGCCTGTCCTGGCAGGTTTGAGGTCCAAACATTCTCAGTAATCCCAGAAAAGTCACCTGACTCTCCTTCCAGTCATGGCCAGAACGTTCTGGTTCTTAGGTTCTTGGCGGGTCTGATCTAGTCATCCTGGCCAATCCCTGGACTGTTTTAGCACCTCCACCAGCACCCCTGACTTGGAAAGTCCCCCAACAGCTCACTCCGGGGTCTGGCCCCGTCCGTAACAGTTCTTGCCAAGAGGGTTGTGATTTCAAACCAGGCTGGGCAAGGGCAGTGAACGGGTGACCTCTAGAGAAGACCTCTCCTGGAAGTGTGGGCCCCAACTGGCATAAAAAGCTGTTTTCACACTTGACTTATTTTTTTGCTGAGAGCTGCTGGTCTCCTCTGGATGTGGACTTGGCAGGGAGAACCCTCTCTTCCCGGAATGCTTTGTGTTGAGCGGGGAGCTAAGGTGTGCATACAGAATCTTACGGGAGCAGCCCTGTCTCCTCGTCCCCGGGGCCCCCGTGAGCATGTTCTGCCCACCCCGCGTGGACCAGCCCTGAGTGCCCTCCAGCCAGGCAATCCTCAGCTCCTGACCCTGGCAGGCTCGATGAGGAGGTGGTTTTTAACAGCCTCCTGCTTATCGATTTCTGTGCGGTGAGGTCAACTGCAGCTCCCTCTGCCACGAAGGGAGGCTAGAAACCCCATCTATTTCCTGTGGCCTCTTGGCAGTGTGACGAGCTCCTTGCTGGCTGTGTGACCTTGGGCAAGTCACCTCTCCCTGGGTCTCAGTGGCTCCCACATCCCTGTCACCCGGTGATGACGTATGCTGCAAGCCTGGGGCACTTTCTCGGTGTCGGACATGCTGGAGTGTCTTACTTCCTCACCCAGCCTCCCCACATTGGTGTGACTCTTCCACCCCTGTTTTGCCAGACTAGGATATCGAGGCACAGGGAAGTTATGTAATATAATGGAGGTCATACAGCGGGTGGCCCTGGATGACAGAAATGGCTGGCACACTGCTCACCTCTGAGAAGGGCTCAGTAGCTGAGGGCTCAGACAGGCACTGTCTAGATCCACCTCCTTCCCCAGCGTGCTCGCCCCGTCCAGTCCCCCTTCGCCCTGGGCTTTTATCACCTCCCCCACCTGGTACTGGTTCCATGGCCGGGAAGAGCACATGCAGGCTGTGGCCAGCCGTGACCACAGCCACATGGAGATCTGACCATCTGGCCTCCCTCCAGGGTTGGGGACCTCATCGGAAGACTGTGGCAGGCAGGTAACTAGGAGACAGGGCACCCACCAAAGCAGTGGAGATCACCCCACACACCGCCTCCATTTCCCAGGCGGCCGCCCCTTAGTCCCCTTCCTGGGCTTTCCTTCTGCCTGTTTAGCACTCACTCTGGGCCCCGGCTGAGGGCTTATGGCTTCTCCTAGTCCCGAGTCCCTCCAAGCAGCCGGCTGCTGTCCCATCTGCTGGGTGTTCCTCTTCCCAGCTGCCCCAAGGTGGGCTCCAGCCTGTGGCATAGCCTTGAAACTGACCCATGGGGGCCAAGGTGAGCCCAGGACATGAAAAGGCCATTGAGACCAGAAAGGGATGCCAAAGACAGGTGTCCCCTTGGCCACACTCGTGCCCAGATCTGATCTGTGCGCCGTGGTGGGGACAGGGTCAGATGGAGCCTAGACACCGACCAGGGACCCGGGTGTGCTGGGCACAGTGACACTCCGGTCACGTCCCCTTCTCGGAGCCCACTGCCAGCAGGACACTGCCTTCCCCTCCCAGCGGTGAAGCGATCCATGAGAGGAGCCAGAGGGCGGGACGGCGGCGTGAGGACCTCACGGAATGCGGGTCTTGAGTCCTGGGGAGAGTGGCCCTCCCTCTGAGATCCGCTCAGCCCCAGAGGATGGAGAACACCGCCCCGCGTGGGTGTCCGGCCTTCAGCGAGCACCACGCCCTCCCGCCCCCTGAAAGCTATTTCTGCAGCTTCCTGGCTCGGTTCCTCTCGCTCCACCCCCACCTCCGTCCTGGGTCAGACCTGAACCGATGGAAACAGAGGCCCCCAGAGGCCGCAGGCAGGGCAGGCCCTGGTGAGGGATGGAAGGGGCCTCCTTGTCGAACAGCGTGGTGGGTGTCTAGATACTCCTAGGCCAGCTGAAGGCCCGATTTAACCCCTGGGATGCAGCTAAAATGGAAAACCAAGAAAATCAGAGCAATAGTGATTCAATCCACCGCTCTCCGTCCGAGCAGAACCTGCTGGGGCTCCCCCCAGCTCTTCCCTGGGTTCCAGGGGTTCCTGGTAACTTCTCCCATGGCAGGGACCCCGCAGAGCTGTAGGGGCAGGTGGCCGTGTGCAGTAACTCCCCTAGCTGGAGGGGCCAAGAACTGGGGACAGCCTTCGTCTTATTTCCTCTAGATTGAGGCAGAGGACCAGGAAGGCACCTCATTGCCAAGGGGACAAGCCGCAAGGATCATTAAATGACCCCACAGACCCAAAGCTCTCAGCCCACAGCTTGCCTCCCCTCCCTGCCACCTGCCAGCATCCTGATGGACAGTCAGCCAGCGCTGGGACAGCCTGACCACCGCCCCTCCCCGCACCGTACTCCGCAGCAGCCACGGATGGGACGAGGGCCCCTCTGAGAAGCTCACGTTTTTGTCACACATTCAGAAATGATTTCCACTTGTCTTTTCTCAAGAGCTTCTACCTTTGGCTCCTGGAAGAAATCTATCTTCTAAAAGTCTGCCTGGGGTTCCCTGGGGAGCTTTATGCCTACCCTATTTAAAAGAGCACCCCATCCCGCACCCCCGCCCTCATCTGCCTGGATTCCCAATGTCCTTCTGCTGCTTTGTTTTTCTCCATGGCATTCAGTGCTCAAAAACACACTCGGTGTTGGGCTTATTTATCTTGATTAGCATTGGGTGCCATCCTCATCCCTGGAGCCCAGAAGCTCCCTGAGGGAGCCCTGTGCCTGCTTTGTTTACTCTGAATCCGGGAACCCCAGTTCTGCCTGGCACACCAGGCCAGCGCTCCATCGATACCTCTGGAAGGAATCAAAGCGATACTCTCTTCAGAAGAGCGGACACTCAGCAGCTTGGGCAAGGAGGACCCTGGGGTCTCCGTAGTTCCGGGAGCACCTGCCCTGGGGTGGGACCCAACTGCACCCCTTCCCCATCCTCCTTGCCACTTGGGAGGCCCTGGGCCTGGCTTCTGACTCTAAGGGTGCTCTTCCTCACCCCAAGGAGGCCTGCAGACCTGCGCCCAGCAGGTGGGCGGCCACTCGGAACCTCCGCCCTGGACCTTTAGGGCCAGAGTCTGTGTTTTAACAAACCCCCCTGGGTCCTGCGAGGGCACATTTCAGTTTGAGAAGCCCTGGTGGCCTGTCCGCAAATGCCCTCTTCTCCCAGGCTCAGGGAAATGTTTTGCTGAAACCATCCTGGTTTGTTTTTTGTTTTTTTTTTTCCCCCCTCTGTAGCTACTAAAACAGCGCCCCGGAGCTGGGAGGAATGAGCCTTAGTGTTACCGCATGCGGAAACGGTGAAAGGCAAACCCAGCAATTAGCCACGGAGAGTGGGGAGCCGAGGCAGGCACGCTGGAGAGCCGAGAGCCAGGGCAGGGCAGCAGCTGGAATTGCAGGGTGTGCCAGCAGCGGGGAAGGGCAGGGGGAGGGCACAGTAAGGCTGCACCCACCTCTGCAGGGGCAGGGAGCAGCCTGTCGGGGTTGAGGACCCTGGGGATGGCAGGGGAGGAGCCCGGTGACAGTGATGCAGGAGAACATGCGAACCCAGCCACCCAGGGGCGTCCTCGGTTCTGCACCCAGCCCTACCCCCAGCCTGCTGGGGCCTTTGTGTCTGCTCGGCTGGACCCCTCACTGCCCCACCCTTGGGATGGCTTCTCCCGGTACCTGCAGAGACCTGCTGGACGCTTCTTGAAGGCTAGGGGATCAGGCTTCCGGCTGGCGGCTCTGTTTGCTGCATCTGAATTTGTTCCAGAGAGTTCTAAGCCTTCAGAGTGATATTTGAATGGGGGCCCCAGAACCCTAGAGGCTCCGTGGGGTGGGGGTGGAGACAACCAACAGAGCGAAGAGGCCAACGTGGGGGGCTTCCTGCCCCTCGCCCCATCTCCCATGTGACACACCCCAACTTCAACCAGGAAGCTCTTGTCTCCTCTGTTATATGTACTGGAATTCTGAATGAAGCATCACTTCAGAAATAAGTTCCTGTTACTTGTAAAAGGAGAGAGAAGGGACATGTGCTCATCCCGTGTACTGTCTCCTTTCACGGGTCAGAAGCTAAGGGGCATGCCCAGAGTCACTTGGTAAGAAGGAAGGTCTATCTCCCTCCCTCTGCTTCACAGCCGTGGAGAAGGGATCCCCATGTTTGTCTCCCTGTGCAGATGACTGAAGCCCGCTCCTTTTCATTGCCTAAAAGAAGAGGAGGTTGTTTTCCGGATAGTTAACTCCTCCAAAGATGCACAGAGCTCCGAGGCCCTTCCAGCCTCTTCTTGCTCTCTGGACCCAGTTTTGCTCCATCCACTGCCAGTCCGTTCTGGGGAGAGGGGCAGGCACCATGCTGGATGCAGGGACCTAGGTGTCCCCCGCCCTGGGCCACCCAGACACAGTCCTCCTGGGGCTTCAAGTCCCACAGGGCACCCAGACAGGAAACAGAAGTGGATTTGATTTCACCCGTGTTCAGTGCATCCAAGGAACCAGTTAGGGTCAGAGGGGGTTAATCGTCTACAGCTCAGGCTGACACCTGTCCCTGTGGGTTTGCCCTCACCCTGGGACCTCTCTGCCCTCCCAAGTCGATATAATGCAACTCATCCTTCCTGTTTCCAGACAAGGTCCACTGCTTTCAGCAGCCTTCTCTGGCCCCCACCAGCCGCAGGCTGCTGCCATGAAGAGGACCCCATTCTGCCCGCCCCCACACTCAGCAAATCCCCTCTGCTGTGCACATGGGGGGCCCAGTTGGCCCTCTGTCGTGTTGAGCTACTGTAGGATGAGCCTCTAAGGTCAACTTGCATGTGACCTTGGAGAAATATGTAATTCCTCTGGGTCCCCCAGTCTTTGGCTATAACATAGAAAGCATGAGAAGATCTCTCAGTGACCTGACCTCTATGGCCTGAAGCTCTCCCTTCAGGGGCCCCTTCATGGAGGTCGTCAAGTCATAGACCATGTGGGGACACTGGCACTTGGGCCAGCCCAGTCCCCTTTGAGGACTGTCTTCTGCTCCCCAGTGTTGTCCCAGTCACCCCCTTTCTCCCAATGGCAAGGGTACGTACCAGATTCCCCCCAGCACCGTATACCTGGCACCAGGCTGGAGCAGTAGGAGCTGAGGCCAAGGGCCATCAGCCTCCTGAGTCTCCCCTGCTCCCTGCTCCTGAGAGAGCTTGTCTTCGTGGGAGAGTGAGGGGCACATGCAGGCGAGGACGGTGTCGAGTGAGGGAGGCAGAGCCAGGGCAGTAAGCTGGGGAGACGTGTGTGCCCTGAGCCAAGTCTTGCCAGAGGCACTTGGGCCCTCCCTGCTGCCCCTGGGCTTGGCACTCCCTCCCTGGCCCCCGCCCCTCTGGATACCTGCTCTCTCTGCCACCCTCCCAAGACGGCGGACAGCCCTGTTAGGAGAGCAGAAGCCATGGGCCTTTCCATGTCCCCACTTGTGTGCCCAGCCTCATGCCAGGGCTCTGATTTGGACCCATCTGAAGTGCGGCCTGGGCATTCGAGCCACAGCAGAGGAGCCAAGCAGGATGAAGAGATCAGCCCCATCACTGTCTGGGGAGCCCCTCAGTCACGGCTCAGGAAAACCAGGGAGGGAGATGTGACCAGCTTCACAAAATCCCAGGATACAAGGCAGGCGGTGCCTTCGGGGTCAGAGACCCCACAGGGCTCCCTGGGGCCTCTCCCCCATCACCCCTTCTGGTCTCTGGTTCCCAGGATTCTCGCCATGGATCTGCTCCAATCACTGGTTCCGCTCCCCCCAGCCCGTGGCCCCCTCCTGCCATGAGGAAACACCTGGCATCTGCTCCATGCTGGGAGAGGCAGGAAAGCAGCCGGCCTGGAGCCTGATGCCTGGGCTCTCACCAAGGGCTGGGCTTTCCTGCCTCCTTCGTTTGGAATGACTTCCCACATGGGAGGTACCCTCATGCCTGGAGTCAGGGGGTAAGGAGCGGGTTCAGCCCTGGGTCGCTAAGGCCCAAAGCCTGCCTCACCACCCCTGGTGGTCAAGGCTCATTCCCAAGGGAACAGCAATCTTGTACAACGGTTCCCCTCACCCCTTCTCCGTGGATTTGCTGTCCACGGTTTCAGTTACTGGTGGTCAGTGTGTTCTGGTTGACGACCCTTCTGCTGACATTCTCAGAAGGCCAGTGGTGACCTAACGTGACATCACTTATGTCATCTCATCACAGAGGCGTTTTTTTAAAAGATCATTTATTTATTAAAGTTGTTTTTTTTTGTTTTTTTTTTGGTTTTTTTTTGAGAGAGAGAGCAGGAGCGGTTGCGGGGTGAAGCGCAGGGGGAGAGGGAGAAGCAGACTCCCCGATGTGGGGCTCGATCCCAGGACCCTGAGATCATGACCAGAGCCAAAGGCAGATGCTTAACCGACTGAGCCACCCCCTAGGCACCCCTCATCACGTAGGCATTTTATCATCTCAAGAAGGGTGCATACAGTGCAGTAAGCTACTTTGAGAGAGAAACCACATTCATGTAACTTGTATTAGAATTGCTCTATTTTATTATTAGTTACTGTTGTTCATCTCCTGCCCTAATTTTTAAATTCCACTTTATGATACATACGTCTGTATCAGAAATCCATGGTTTCAGGCATCCACTGGGGGTCTTGGGATGGATCCCTCGGGGAGAAGGGGAGGTCTCCTGTGCTCCAAACCCAGGCTGGCTCCAAACCCGGGCTTGCCTCTCCGAATTTAGCATTTAGCCAAATGCAAGTGCTCTTTCCCAGCTACTGTGACGAGCGGAATCTAACCCTGAAGTCCAGAGACTTTCCCTGAGTCATCCTGGGCCTCCGGGCTGCCTGGCATGGCCGTGTGGCTAACACAGCCTTCCCTGTCACCTCCCTGTGTGCATCCGCACCACGCACAGGGCAGGGAGCCAGAGTCACACTGCTAAGTGGGCTGCAGTGACAATGATTTATTTTAACATCCAGATTTCCACCCCGTTACACCGACTGTGTGATGACCCTCTCTGTGAATGCACGTTGCGAAGGAGGTGGCTGGGCAGCTCCCCAGTTTGGGAATGGGGAGGGGTACCTGCACCATTATTGCTTTCCCTGGACTCCTCTCATTCAGGACGGCCCAGATAAAAGCAGACCCTTCAGGTTCCCCCAAACCCGAGCTGGCCCAAGACCAAGCGTCCTCAGACCCGGGCCGCGGGTCCCCATCTGGGGCGGGTTGGAGGCTCCTGTCCTCCCCGCCCCCACCCTGGCCTCTAAGAAGTTCTGACATAATGAAAGGAGGTAAGGGGGGGAGGTACCCAAAATAAAGGCCTCTGAGGATGAAAGCCCAAATCTAGTCTTTCCACTGAAAAAAGACTTCCATTTGTTCTTGGGTAGAGTTTAAAGAACAGAGTATTGTCCTTGCAAAATGGTTTCATTTTAAGCCTTTACTTTGGGGGTCTGTTCTGGTTTTGTGCTTTCTCTCCTCCCTGCGGCAGCTGAGCATGAAAGACTGGGGTCAGGCCAGGCGTGTTGGGGGGCGGGAGCTGCCGGCTTCTCTTTGATTTCCCCGAGAACAGCGGGAAGCTCGTTCTACCTGGAGATGTCTGGCTGTCTCCTTCGGGCCGGTCCCAGACTTTGCTGAGAATAATTCCTCCTTGAAAAAAAAAAAAATAACAATTCCCATTAAATGTTTCAGATCGTCCACACCAAACTCAAAGCTCAGGGAGAGGGCTTTGAAGCCTTTTCACTGAGCAAAAATAAAACCCTTTGCAGACATTGGAGGAACGTTGCTGAAATAACTCCCAGGTATATAGGAAATCGGCCGAGATATGGGAGTGGCAGAACAACAGCTCCCCCTCGCCCCAGGTGGGGAAGGTTCGATGAGCAAATGGTAGAAATGAGGAATGTGGCTGGGAGACAGCTGCTTCTCGGGAGATTTCAGTTTTTATGATTTGATCCAACACCGGATCAGGGTTGCCACTATTGATCACCACCATTAAGGAGGGATGCAGATAATCCCAAACAGGGAGTAATCCTCAGGCTCACCCCCTTCTCAACTTCTGACCAGACGACTGGGGAAGAGGGGTCCCAGACCCAGTGGAAACCCTGTGGTGATACAAGGAATGGGCTGGAAGGTAGTTCTGAGCCTGGAGCCTAAACCAGACACACCCAAATTTGGTTCATTCAGTCATCGACTCATTCATTCCATAAACATTTATTGAGCATCTACTGTATGGCCAAGCATTGTACTAAGGGCTGAACACCAGCAATAAACAAAAGAATTCCTGCCGGCCACTCCCGTAGATATCACCCACATGGTCCAGGAAACTCCGCCAGCACAGTCCTCCAGGTCGCGCTTCTCCATCTGGAAGGTGTAGACAAGTCACATGGGACCGTGTCAGAACAGAAGCAGAATCTGATCGGGAGCAGAAGAGGGGCCCGAGGCTCTGCATTTCTAACCAGCTCCCAGGCGCTGTCGTGGCTGTTGGCTCGCAGATAGAGCAGCGAGCTGTCTGGGCTCCATCCCAGCCCTGTCATCTGTTGTGTGAGCTCGGGCAAGCATTTCAACCACAATGTTCTCCTCTAGACAAGAGAGGTTGAAATTGTCCCCACTGCACAGAAATGCATTATGGAAATAAATTTCCTTTTTTTTCTTTCGTAAGCATGCTCAAAGCCTGCCTTTTCATCACTATACATAGACTCAGCGATACATCTTTGTAGCTTGGTCTTGCCCTGAATTTCCCTGTGTTTCCCACCATACTACTACATCTGCTTGGTTCAGAAGGCTCCTCCCAGACCCGAGAAGGTAGAAGGGTGCACAGCTTTGTCCTCAAATGCCACCACTTGTGTGGCTGGGTGTGAGGACGGGAGGGCTTCTCTAGAACACTGCTGCGGAGGCTTGTATCACCCATAGCCACCTAGCAGCTGGGAAGACAGCAGGCAACTGCGGACTGCGGCATCACACAGCGACCACGAGGTCTTCCAGAAAGATGGAAGAGCAGAGGATCTGGGGTCAAACTGCCTGGGCGCAACTCTTGGCTCTTCCACTGAAGAGCTGGGTGATCTTAGGCAGGGTACTTGAACTCCCACACTTCATTTTTCTTGGGGGTTAAATGGGTTCATCCTACTGCCGACTCCCAGGCTTGGTTGGTCCTCCATTTCTCTACTTTCTTTTAACATTTTATTTATTTATTTACAGACAGAGATCACAAGTAGGCAGAGAGGCAGGCAGAGAGAGAGCGGGGAAGCAGGCTCCCCGCTGAGCAGAGAACCGGATATGGGGCTTGATCCCAGGACCCTGAGATCATGACCTGAGCCGAAGGCAGAGGCTTTAACCCACTGACACACCCAGGCACACCATTTCTCTACTTTCTTGAGACCCAGTTTGAAAGAAGGTCCACAAGGAATAGAGAACTCTCTCCCAGGCAGGCGGCATACTGACTTGGAGCTTCAACTCCTGGGTGGGTGGGTTTGTGATGGGGATGTTCATAGTCATGTTCATTTGACAAGGCAGAGGAACGGATGCCAACCTGTGTTCCATCGGACGTCGGAATGTCTCCAGCGGTGACAGTTCCAAAGGGGAAAGAATGAAGAGGAACCTACCGCTGGTGATCCACTGGGCAGGGCAGGGCACACGTCAGCCAGTGTTGCCTGAGGTGTTTCATCTAAGCAGCAAGGAGCCTGGGGACCTGAGCTGGAGTCAGGCGCAGGCAGATGCGGCTGCTTCTCCCTGCTTTCAGCATATTCCTGAGGTGCCCTGCAGGACCTCCCCTGCCTCCCCCCCCAACTCGCCTCCTCTCAGTGGGAACCCACACCTGCCTCTGGTTGGGTGGCAACAGCAAACACACTGGGTAATTCTTTCAAGCCCTTTGGACCTCGGGTTTCTATTGCATATAGCAAGAACATGGAGATGATGGCTCCAAATGACAGGGAGACACTTGTCTCCTGCAGAGCAATGGCTTCAATATCTTGGTAGCTGGTGAAGGAGTTCACCTTGGTCCAGCCCCCCCTAAACCTAGGCGAAGGCTTCCTTGCCTACAGAAGCACCACGCAGTATTTAAGGAATACTTATATTTGAAAAGTATTGCTTACTTGAAATTCAGTCTTCACCAGCATCCTACATTTATTTTATCTGGCAACTCCTAAGGCAGACCCCAGGCTCACCTGGAGTCTCTGCTCCCCTCCTCAGCCCCACCCCCAACGCCCAGAAGCCCCGCCCACCCTGCTCCTCCCTCCCTGTGAGGCAAAGGGGATTTGCAAAAAGCTCTCTTGGATTTTTGTTGCTGTTGTTAAACAAACACGTGCCTGTCTTCTGTTTTCATCCCCACTGGAACTTTCTGAGAGTATTTTTATGACTTCTGAAAGTAATCAGTGTGTGGCCGTCTCTGACCGATCACAAGGGACTTGAGGAGAGAAACAGTCCAGGGATGAATCTTTTGAGCTCCTGTCTCTCTGCACAACCCAGCTAGGAACAGCCAAAGCTGCCATTACCATGGCGTGTGGTGGGGCGATGGGAAGAGAGGTAGTAGTGCTGGCGACCCCAGGGGGCTAGGGACCAGAGGACATCTTGTTTGGAGTCCAAATGTGTGCACAGGTGAGGCCCATTTAGATATTTAAAATAGTTCATAAGTTACTTTTGGAATAGGAAATGTTTGCATGTCTTTTTTTTTTTTTTTTTTTTAACTCAAATAGTGCAAAGTGGAGTTTAGTGAGGCCTCACTCCTACCCCATCTCCAAACTCTTTGTTTATTCTTTGGAGGCCAATACCAGAGCCAATACCCTTTGTCCAGCGAGACACAAATCAAACACCCACGGGAACGTTTGTTCTTTTGTGCTTGGGTGTGTTTTGTGCATGGGCCATGACTCCTAGTGGGCATTACGTTGCTTCCTTCCCTTACCCCCCTATCTTGGAGAACATTCCCCCACGCCCCCACCATCGGAGGTCTTCTTCAGATGTGTCACCCAAGGGCTGGTGGCCTCAGCATCTACCCTGAGAGAGGACCTGGCACCAGAAGCTAGTGAAACACTTGGATAGGCCCAGGGAATGCCACCTTCTTCCTGGAACTATTGGTCCAGATCACTAATTAATATTTACAAGAATAATTTAAAACTTAACTTTGCGTTCAGAAGGGAGTCCAACCTGTGGCGTAGCTTTGAGATGCCACATCTGATTTTGCTGATGTACTTAGAGCTGTTTCTACACACTTTTAATTAGTATACACACGCCAACTTTTGTTTTTGCCCCCCCAACATTTCCCTGTACGAACACAAGATCATATCTTTTTGATTTGCAATGGAAAAACTGTGTCACTATTTTTTTTCCCCCTCAGTCAAGCATCTATGGAGTTGGTCTTACTGCCAGGAGTTCTCTCACTGGTGTTTGGATACAAAAAGGAATGTGAAATATGTCATCTGAAAACTGATTAACCATTAAAATGGCTCGGCACACATTTGCTCACCGTCTAAAGATTACAAGTTATAATAGTCACGTGGGCCCCTCTTTTGCTCCAGAGGATGGCAAGCAGTGGAACGGCCCACCCCATCTTCGTCACACACGCCCTTCCTCGCAGGCTCTTGGCGTGGAAAGGATTAGCAAACCCTGTCAGAGGCCAGGAGCCAAATCTCACACCGCACACTAGCCAGGAAAACACACCCCTCCCTGGGCTGTGGCCTCTCCCCACCAGCTCCAACACCACTGAAGTCTGATAAGAAATCACAGAGCAGAACAGTGGGTTCTCTGGTGGCTAGCTCTCCCCTTTGTGAAATTGGCTTTAGTACTTACTGGACCAAGTTGGAAACGGGTGTATATGATTCCCCCTTGGAGGGTGACGAGGCTGAATCCTCAGGACACATTGCCATGGGAAATTTTATTTGAACATGGATCCTGAGCTTGGAGCAGACCTAGGCAACAGGAGGTGGGCTGTCATCATGCTTAACCCTGGAGTGGGAGGGGCGTCTTCCAGTCAGAAGATGTGGCAGTAGTCAGAGGGGCAGGAAGGGGGGGTGGTGGTGGGATGCATTAGGTGTTAATCCTTTAGATATGGGTACCCATAAGGGGGCCTGGAAAAGGGCTGGAGCAGCCAACAGTGGGAGTACCCATAGCCGTTGTTGCGCCATGGTCTGGAAGGCTGGCTTGGTCAGTATCACCAGCTGAACACAAGTCCCAGCTGTAACCAAAGATGTGGGCTCCCATGGCTGGCCCTCACCTTCTTCCTGGGCACCTTCCCTGAGGCCACTGTGTCTCACTCAAAAATACAACTCCACAGCAGGTTAATAAAAAACAGGTAACATGCTGATGATTTTAGGGGTTCCAGGAACCATCACCACCCAGCGTGTAGTGACATGTAATTCCCCAGGAACCGTGCCTACTCTCCTGTCACCAGTGGCCTCCAGGTATCCTGTCCGTTTGTCCCACGCAGCCTCTGAAGACCTTCATTGTGGTCCTGAGCAGCTCTGCTCTTATAGCAGTGTCTGTATAATTTATGGTTCAAACCAGGGTGTTCTGGAAGCAAACAGGGGGCTTTTAGCAACCACACCAGGTCCAAACCCAGCAAACCATGAACTTCCGTCTCCTGGGCTCCGACTGATACACCCCACTAGGTGCAACAAAAGCCAGTGGTTTGCTAAATAGGTTTGTTATTTCCCCCCATTCTCCTTGGAGACAAGAACAGCTTTCTCCCCATGGGTCGATGGGGCTGCTAAGAAAATATTTCCTCCCGAGGGTTCCACGTATGTTGTCAGAAGGAAGAAAGGAAATTTTATTTTATTTTATTTTAAGATTTTATTTATTTATTTGACAGACTGAGATCACAAGTAGGCAGAGAAACAGGCAGAGAGAAAGAGAGAGAGAGAGAAGCAGGCTCCCCGCCGAGCAGAGAGCCCGATTCGGGACTTGATTCCAGGACCCTGGGATCATGACTTGAGCCGAAGGCAGAGGCTTAAACCCACTGAGCCACCCAGGTGCCCCAGAAAGGAAATTTTAAAATGGATATTTTATGGGCAGTGTTTGTATGCTAGGAGCTCCACATTCAATCCCATTTAACTTGAGCCTCACTGGCCTGGGGGAAGGTAAGAATGTCCCATCCAGACAAGGACATTGAAACGTGAGGAGGTCCCAGCCTGTTGGTGGTCGGGCTAGGATCTTAACCAGCTAACCAGCTCGAAGAGGACACTAAAAGGGAAGAAGGGAGGTATGTTCAGAAGGCCACTGACCCGAAAGCACGTGTTCTTCATAAAGGCCTCCACTTTCTGCCTGTGACACTCTCCTGTTCCTCCGCAGACCTATTTCCTTTTTCACATTTGACCCTTTGGAAATTGGCTTCATCCGTGGGCTGTTTCTGTTGGGTTTTGATAGCCCCGTTTTTATTTACATGCAAATTCACAGCAAGCAGCTCGCATGTGAATACTATTCTAATTATTAAACTCCTCTGGCTCATCAGAATGTTGCATCCTAATTGGCTGCAAGATTGCCGATAACCCACAATAGCCTGATTTGAAGCTGAACCAATTTTTGCATCTGCATAATAAAAGGGAGTGGGAGACCGGGAGAGTGTACACCTATTTTATATGTGTTTCTTCAAGGTCAAATAATCTTTTATTCCCTTCCCAATCTACATATTCATAAAGACCTTTGTACAATTGATGAGACAGAAGATTAAATGGTTGCCGACTAAGAACAAACCCTACCGTTCTAATTAGAGTAAAAAGTTACTTAGTCAATCAGATTGGAATTCCAAATTCAGACTCACTAACACAGAGGTAGAACCATGCCAACACACGCGTCGTCTTGCAATGGGCAGCCTGTGTGTGGCCGCTGGAGACTGGGCAGGAAAGTCAGGAGCCCTGGCGATTATTTCTACCTCCTCCCAGAGAGGGACCCTGATGGCAAAGTTCCCCCAATGGTAGATGAAGGGAGGAGAGGGGACAGAATTCCATCCTATCCCAGCAAGGTAATGCTGCTTGATCATACTGGTAATAGAATAAGAAAGCAAGTCTCCCCATCATGGCTGGGTTGTAGATTTTCAGAGGGGGGGACTCCTCCTCCAGGAATCTTAGGGAGTTTTGACAATCAGTGAGAACTTAATGGGTGAGGTCTTGGAGCACTGGGGCTGGATACAGAAAGAGGTAAGCTGAGGCCTCCTCTGTCCACGAGCTTGCGACTTCCTTTGGGTGGTCAAGTTCTGTACATCCGCGAAGGCAACAGATCGGGTGGGGATTTGAAGCCGTCTCCATTGGGCTTCACATACTGTTCCACCAGTGTTTCTCAAAGTCTTATTCTGGAACCGGTGTCCCAGCAACCTGGGACCTCGCCAGAATGAAGATTCCTGGTCCTACCCCAGACCAGCTGGTAAGCCCGGGATGCCTTTGGTTTTGACAAGTCCCAGATGATTCTAAGGCACACTGTGGAAATCACAGGCTTGGAAGATCCACGGAGGGTCTGATTCAGAGAATCCCATTAACTCCTAGACATGGAATGCAACATTTTATGTTTACATATATTCATCTGGAAACACTGATAGCTTCTACCAGGTTCCCAAAAGTGGCCGTGCATCCAAAAAACAAACAAGCAAACAAACAAACAAAAAAGCAAGATCAAAAACAAAAGGGTAGGAATCCTCTGGATAGAGGAAAGAGATTAGGAGAACCAAACTGGGCCAAGCAGTGAACACTGATGACCCCACAACCCAGGACAAACCCTAGAACCTTCCCCGTGCAGTGAGGGGTGGGTCGTTCTTTCCTTCCAAGCCTGGTGGTGCAGGTGACAGGAGAGAGAGAAGGTGACAGGGTGGCCTGGACGAGAGCTCTTCCCAGCAGAGGAGGGTTCGTTTGGTCCAAGGAGGGGGCGCATTGGGTAGGAATACAGAGCACGGCCTCACAGGTGGGAATAAGCATGGGCAGGGGAGGAGCCATGCGTGTTCTGCCGGCCCAGGGAGCTGAGTCTCTTTCTCCTTCTTGGAGGAGTCTCCAAGGGCCCAGTCTTCCTGCCCATCCCTCCATGATTTCCCCAGATTGGAGCTTGGTCCCCTTTGCACCTGGAGCAGACAGTGCACTTTCTCTGGCTTGGAGCACTTTCCCCACTCCAGAGAGCAAGGAGTCTTAGTCCAGCCTCCTGTATGATCCCTAATGAGATCACGTCTGCCTCTCGGGAAGGGCGATTATCCTGCTGCACCGGGTTATTATGCTTTACAAGTGGCGCTCAGCCTGCCCGGCTATTTGCCTGCCCCAGGCCACACACACCTGGCCGGGGCCCGGGCAGCTGCTGGCAGCCACTCCTTGGCAGCTGGCTCACGAGCAGACGTGGCCTTCATGGTGGGCAGGGAGGGGTGGGGGGCAGCACCCATGCCTGTCTGGGCCTTGGGGCCAAATCACAGTAGGACTGGCTCATTCCCCACCGTGCTACTCCCAGCCTGGCTCAGCCCTAGGGAGCAGGTGGGGAATCTGCAGGCTCTCTGGGCTGGGGGAGGATTCCTACCCACGCAGGGGTCCAGATGTATTAGAGGGGCTGGGCCCTCACTTGTGGAAGGCTCCAAAAACCTCTACCCAGCCCTGTATGGAGAAGCTTCATTGAAGCCTATGGGAAGAGTAAAGGGACACACCAGCCGTCTCTCATGCATGAACTTGGCCAGCAGGCCTGTCCTCCACACAGATATGTTGCTCCTCTAGCTTGTGGACCCTCATTGCCATCCCAGAAGCCACATTCCGGCTTTCCCAGATTGCCCTGCCTGTCCCTGTTCTTCCCCTCGGTTTGGCTCCCTCCCCATCTGGGATCTGGGTAGCCAGCTTGCAGGGGTCAGGGGAAGGGGGACGGATGCAGGAGCATTCTGGTGGTGCCAAGGACATGACCACCACCCACAGAAGGCCCTGGCAAGCCGGGAGGACCGGAAATCTCACCGCAGGGGCCCCACGGTCTTGTCCCTATCACCCCTCCCCAACATTAACCACTATCCACCCTTATGTGCCACCCACCCATCCCGGGGTCAGTGGGGGCTGCCAGCTTCCTGTGTCCCCACACCTGTTTCTGCTGCAGCTGTCAGCGGGCCTCAGGGGGTTTTCGGTGGAGGGAGCTGCTTTCGGGAAGTCCCCGTGGATGTGCCTGTCCACACCCGGTGACGGCAGGGTCCTTACACTATGCCTGAGCACCTGTCCTCTGGCTTTCATCTCGGTCCAAAGCCAAAGCCTCACATACTGTCTTTCTGGGAGGGCAACTGTGAGGGGGAGGAGAAAGCCAACAGAACAGTTGTCTACATGGTCTTCGGATCCAGGAAGGGGGACACGAGACCCCCAGATAACCCTCACACTCACCTGGGGCCTGGAGAGTCACAGGTTCCAACCAGAGTTCCCAGAGTGTGTGCCCTCTGAGCACCTGGGCTCATTGCTTGGGAACCTATAATAAAATAGCCACAGACACCAGGATTTAAACAGCAGAAGGTTGGAGATATTGGGGTGGCTCGGTCAGTTGAGCATCTGACTCCTGCTTTTGGCTCCAATCATGATCTCAGGGTCCTGGCATCGAGCCCTGCATCAGGCTCTGTGCTCAGCAGGGAGTTTGCTTGAGATTCTCTCTCTCTCTCCCTCTGCAAACCCCCAATCATTCTCTTGTTCTCTCTCTCTCTCAAATAAATAAATAAAATCTCGAAAATAACAACAACAACAAAAAGTTGTCTTCTCACAGTTCAAGTCCACGTTCAAGGTATCCACAGGGCTTGATTCCTTCTGAGGACCCTGAAGGAAGGATCTGTTCAGTATGGCCATCTTCTCCTGTGTCTTCACATGGTATTCCTTTTGTCCCTATGTCCAAATTTCCTCTTCTTATAAGGACACCAGTCATATTGGATCTGGACCCACCTAATGAACTGATTTAAATTTAATTCCTACTTTGAAGGCCCTATTTCCAAATATCATTCTGTTAGAGGTCCTGGGAGTTAAGACTTTCGTATATGGCTTTTGAAGGGGGAACACAGTTGAGCCCCTAATGGCATTCCAGAGACTCACAATTTCTCTGGGGCTTGCTGGTCTCCAGAGCAGAACTGGTCCTTTCCCTGGAAGGTAGACAATCCATGGTGAAGGAAACAAACATGGAGTCAGGCTCAAGAAAATCCACTCATTCTTGAAGCTGGGAGATCCTGGATCCATCTCATCTGGCCTCCTATTCCAGAGGACCACCTGTTACTCTTTCTGGTTAATCTGGAATTTTTACCTTCTTTGTGTTGAAAATGTGAGGAGAGAAGCACACGCTCAACCTGGTTTCATGATGTAAATGCCCTTATTCCTACTTTAAAGAGAAGCAAAGTGAGGAACAGGGTCACCGTGAAAGAGAGAGAGCTGGGATTTGAACTCAAGACTGTCTAGCCCTGGAACTCAGGATCTTACCCAAGAACTTGAAGAAAATGTAGGATATTAAAAAAAACAAAATCTCAAATTGGAAAAGACTTTTAAAAGCATGACAGAACTCTAAATGTATGAAAGAAACACACTGATAAATTTAACATTCAACAAAATTCCTTCATGGCCAGGGAAAACCACATGTAAAATGTGACAATTACCACTCTCCTTAATATATAATGAGCTCTTCCAAATCAATAAGAAAAAGTCCAGGAACCCAAAAGAAAAATGGAGGCAGGGGAGAGAAGAAAGAAAGAAAATCTGTGAAGAGGAAGTTCACAGAAGGAATATAAGTTGTTACCAACTACAAAGAGTCACCCAAGAGCACTCACAGTACAAGAAGTGCAAATCAGACACTGAGTCTTCACTTTCACCTATTAAGCAGCAAAAGGAAAAGGTTTTACAATTCCCGTACTGATGAGAGAGTGTGAAAAGGAAATTTTTCTGTATTTTGGAAGGGAGTATAAGTTGATGGAAGCTGTGTAAGAGGTATCTAGGAAATGTTGCCAGGAGGTAGAGGTATCCCCTGTTTTCTGAAAGTTCATATTACACCTCTTCACTTTTACGAAAGACCTCTAGCAGTACCTGTTTTTGAAATGAAGAAACCCAAAAAGATTTTTGCTTTTTCTCAAAAAACAAGAATAACATCCAGTGCAGGTTTTGCAACAAGCCATTATTGAGGCAGTGCACACCCCAAGCAACAAAGAAGGCTCTACCATACTCCTTCCCTGGGGATTACACTCAGTATCTCAGCATCGGACCACCAGAGCTTCGAACTTATCTGGGAGCATCTGTGTCTTATCTCAATTTATTCCTTGCATCCATTAACATGCTATGTCCCAAGATATCAGAAAACCTAAGAAAGGTTTCTCTGGGGTCTGGGAACCCTTGAACAATTTTCCATATGAACGAATGCTAGTTGCTTCTTTGCTTTCTGCCATTTTGGCTTATGAAAGGTTTCATAGGAGGAGCTCTGATTTTGGATAGCAGGGGAAACCTGTCTGTCTGCCCACAGATTCTCTAAGAATGCTCATTATACCAGCCTTTGAAATAGTAAAAAATCTACAAACAGCCTCAAAGCACTGATAGGGCAATGATTGGATGACTGATGCCCCTGGCTCCCTGGAATGGAATTCCACCCAGGTGTTAAAAGGACCACGGTCGCTTCATAAGTTCCGAGATGGGGTGGGCGTTGGGAGGTGTGACCCAGGATATATCTATTAAGTGAAAAGGTGAAGCGTTTGCAGGAGCCCTGTGTAGAAGCCTCCTCCCATTAGTGGGAGAACAGGAGTTGAGAAAGGTTCCCTTGGGAGAGGAGCACTGAGGGCGAAAAGTTGACCTTCACTGTTTCTTCCTTCTCCGTGTGTTAGGGTCTCAGACTCTCAGGTGCACTGAGGCCCCTTGCAGGGTCTTGTCCAAACACAGCTAGCCAGCCAGCCCTAGCATGTCTTAGGCAGGAAGTCGAAATGTGTGTTTCCAACACATTTCCAGGAACCACACTTGAGAACCATTGCTGTAGGGTACGAACTTTGGTGCCATGGAGGGTACTGGTTTTATAAATTTTTTTTAAAGATTTTATTTATTTATTTGACAGACAGAGAGTTCACAAGCAGGCAGACAAGCAAGCAGAGAGAGAGAGAGAGGGGGAAGCAGGCTCCCCGCTGAGCAGAGAGCCCAATGCGGGGCTCGATCCCAGGACCCTGGGATCATGACCTGGGCCAAAGGCAGAGGCTTAACCCGCTAAGCCATTCAGGTGCCCCTATACATTTTTTAATAACTAATTTATAAAGATAATCCCTGGCCTGGGACCAGGGCTGGCCTGCATTTCTTCTGTACAACCCATGGTTTCAGGAAAACACTTACTGCTGATTTCTGAATTCTGGCTCCTGCCTTCACCGGCACACCCCCTTCCACGGTGGGGCCGAGCCGCATTCGGAACAAATGTCCTACCATCCTTCCGGAGCCAGGGAATCCTGCTGCGGGAAACGTCTCTCCACGATCCAAAGCCCGCGTCCCCTCACTGTCAGAGTTTTGGTTGTATGATGCCCAATCTGGGGATCAGCACCCCTCTCTTCTCCTCCCTACTTCTCCCCCAAGTTAGAGGAATGCAAAAAAAGGATGGCTGACACCTGTCCCCGTGGAAAGGTGACAAATTCACTGTGACAAGCCGGAAAACTAGGAACCTGACTCCCGGGAGCCCGGAGCACCCAGAGACTCTCGGCTATAAAACCAATGGCGATTTCCCACACCAAGACGAGAGGTGTTTGCTAAGGAAGGCCACGTTTAATGAGGAAGACGGGGTCCTCCTTCAGAAGCCTTGCTCTGTGTGATGAACGTCGTTTGGAAACTCCCCTCTGTGACAGTGAAATCAGGGTCCTTGAGACAGCCCCCAGGTCACCGCCAGGATGAAGTGGCAGCAGCTGTGACCCAGATTCTCTGCTCAGAGGCTGTGGGTGCTCTCCGCCCTCCTCCCTTCTAAATCAGTGGGACCGAGTCACGCCCACAGTCCCGCCCCTTCCAGCACCCCCTGCGAGGCAGAGCCCGAGAAGGACCCCCCCACTCTGGCAGATCACTCAATAAGTAACATAGTGCTTGACCACATGCCTGCTGAGTCGAGTGGCAGGGACCCTCGGCCACCTTGTCCCCTCAGGTGGACTTCACAGCCTCCCAGGAGTGCGGTTCCCAGCCCCCTCCCACGTGCCCTCAGCAGAGCCGTTCTTCCCACTCCTCTCTCGCTCGCCTCCCGGAGCATTAAAGATGTGACCTCGGTGCCCTCTCTCCGTCCTTGCCATTCTCCCTCCATTTCTGTTTTCAAAAGGGGGAGAAAGCAATTTGATTGTGAAGCATTTCCAGGCCTGTCTAGGTTTGCCGAGCGTTGGGTCCTTTGTTTGCTTTTCTCTCTCTGCCCCCGCCGGAGTCCAGGCGACGTTACTATCTCCTCTCGACAGGTCTGAAGAAATGCTGACCAAGGAAGGTCCCTGCATGGGCCAAGGTCAGACACGGCCAGGCACAGACACTGAGTAGGGAGCCTGGGATGGGCATGCAGGGGGGAGACTGCAGTATGGAGACCCCGGCCTGGGGTTGGGGGTTACAGCTGTCAGGCTCCAGAGACACCAAGACACCAACCCCACCCCCCCAATCTAGAAGCTCAGAGGAGAGGAGGGCATGGATGCAAATCCTGCTGAGCGGGGAGGGGAGGGAATTGAGAGGATCTGAGAATTGTGGGGGAAGGAAGTGTGTGAGTCAGGGTTTGTTTAATGCCTGGCACTTTCAACCCTTCCATTGTTCCCATGATCATCCTTGGATTCTTAGACATACCAGTGGGCAGTCAGGGAACATCATGGAAATAAATCAAGGCTTCTGGGCACATCCTTGGGGACCTCATCGAGCTTCCCCCAGTGTGTTTCTCCCCATGGCACAGTCTCTTTGGATGGAGCCTGGGTTGTGTGGGGCCACACCTGGGCCGGGAGGAGCCAGAGGATCCGGTCTGCCCTGTGGTGGTCTCCGTGACCTCCACGTGGAGGCAGTCCTAGCAGGTGTCAGAGTCCACCGTGACCAGCCAAGGGCGGACTCCGCCTCCCGCCTCCCTCCCTGGATTTTTGTTTTAGACAGCTGCACCTCCGGCTTCCCTGGGAGCCGGCACCTGGATGTGCTCGAGGTCACCAATGCGACTGAGGTTGCCAGCGAGTCGCACGTGGCAGGGGTGCGGGGATGCGGGGGAAGAGCTGGTTCCAGACACAGTCCCCGCCCTGTCTCTTGGCTGCTTCCTGCTCTTCCTGCCTGAATGCAGAAGCGAAATCCGGCCAGGGGTGGCCGCCTGGTGACTAAGGATGGCAGAGCCCAGAGCTCAAAGGAGTCTGGGACCCTGATGACCGCACCCCTTGACAACACTACCAGCCCTGCCTGCTTCTGGCCTCGTTCTATGAGAAAACAAAACTCTTAACAGGCGAAGGGGCTGTCGTCGATTGTGTTCAGGGGCAGCGAAACAGAATCCCAAGTCCCAAAGCTGGTGGGAGCCCATCAGAAATGAGGGCCCCCTGGTTATCTACGGCTGCTCCGGGTCAGATCTGGCTCTCAGAACCCTGCACCTGCCTCTGCCCCGACCGCACATCCCAAAGCCTGGTTCGGGCCCACAACCCCTCCCTGAAACTGCCAGGAACTGTGAGCCGTGCCCACCCACTCCAGTTCTGCTCGTTCAGCCACGGCTCCCTCACCCCTGCGAGGCACTTTTGTGAAGGACTTCTGTGTGAGCTCAGTCCCGGGCAGAAAGGGGGACAGTCCAGCAAACCTTTACCCCTGCCCTGCCCTCCACAATGGTCAGACTTGACCGTCTCCCTGTGATCTCAGGACAGCCCTAGGTGATGGGGCAGTTGCTGTTTGCTCCTCCCCAGGCATAGATGAGGCAACAGTTGATGAAGTGACTGGTGAATGGTGGAGACAGAACCAGAACGAGGTGGTCCTGACCTGTGGTTCTCAAAGGAGGGTTCCCTGAGCTCACGGCCCAATCGCTGGGCACTGCACACCAGGCCAATCCCAGGTCCTACTCCAGACCCATTGAACTAGGATCTGGGGGGAAGGTACATAGGAATCTGCAACAGCAGGCATCCCCCACAATCCTGGGATGATTCTGGTGTACCCCAAAGCCCAAGGACCTCTCTCTTCGCTGCACTGCCTCCCCAGTGTGAGGGTCAGACCTGGGTCCAGATGATAACTCTGAGCCAAGCCCTTCTGGAAATGGAGGTTCTCACCGGGGAAGCCATGAAAATTCCAGCGCTTGGGCCGAACTTCCGACCAATGAATACCAAATCTCTACGGTGGGTCCCCGGCCATTGGCAATTTTTAAAGTTCCTCAGGTGGCTTCAAGGCTGAGAGCCAGCTGTCCCCACACTGTCTGGGTCCCTCTCAAACAAGCAGGCACCAGGATCCCCTGAAAAGCTGTTCAACACAGGTGGCCAGGCTTTGCCCCCCGAGGGTCTAATTTAGCAGGTCTTAGGAGGGCCCAAGAATTTGTATTTTCAATTTCTCAGGTGCTGCTGCTGGGGGACAGCATTCTGGGAATGACTGGAGTAGAAAAAAGAACAAGCAGAGGGAAAGCTAAGAAATGTTCCACTGAGCCATTTTGTTCTGACCTGTTCTATCGAGCAGGACCCACCTGGTCTTATTTTCCTAAGTGTTAGTGTGGCTCCCCAGGGATGGGTTCTCCCAAATCCACCTCCTGAGGATGGGAATCTGTCTCTTGTAACATAATTACAGCCATATAGATGGAGAATTGGGTCCCACACCCGGGGCCTTCAGGGATGGCTGGGCAGGTTGTGCACTGCACAAACCCAGGGGCCATCAGGACTGTCGGTGTGAGAGCGGTTGCCTCCCAGTATTGTCAAGCCCAACAGGCTTCCTGCTGAAAGCTCCAAGTGTCACCATGGAGATTTCCACACAGTGCCTCAGAAATTGTGTGCCGACATTGACTTTACCTTGTCTGCCCTGTGCCCCTCCGTTGTGGGTACCAACCCCAGGGCGATGGGGACCGGGACTGATCTGGCTTCTGTGTGTCGGGGTGAGGGGCCTCTCTCCTACCCGGGCTCACCAGACACCCCCTTCTAGAACCGGGTTCTCCCGGAAGCCTGGCTGAACCCTGGCACAAGCCACTCTGTCTGCTGAGGCCAGACCACATGGTCTCCCTCTGCTGCCACTTCAGGCTGCTGATTATCCCTCCTCCACAAGGAGATAAACCTGCTTGAGGAATTTGTTTTCTCTGACAACAACGCAGGCTGAGTCACCAGCGCCCGTTTCCTCTGAGCGCCACCCCCCCTCCGCGCACCCCACCCTCACCCCCACCCCACCCCCACACCCTGTGGCTTGTTTGGGCTTCTCCCTTTCATGAGGCACTTCCCGGCCCAACATACGTGTCCTGGGTGTTTCTGTCTTGTGATCGGGGCCCAGCTGCCACTGCATTCCTTCCGTGACACTTGGCCGGTGTGGGTGGGTAGCCATGAGTGGGCTGGGGGGATCTTATCGGAGGATATTCTGTTCGGGGCCCAGAGAGAGCTTGCCGGCCCCAGGGACCCACTGCCTACCAGCTTGCTTCTCTGCAGGGAGAGAAGGCAGGTGGGCAGGGCACCCAAGGGAGCATCTAACTCACCCCAGGGAGTGGGGAGGAGGGGACGGGGCCTTTGCCAGGTATGAAGTAGTTGGGGAAAGAATGTCCAAGCCAGCTGATGCCTCCCACATTTCTATCTCCCGCCTGGCCCTCTCCCCTGAACTCTGGGCTTATAAATCCGCTCCCCAGACCAGCACTCCTGAGTTCCACCCCCAACGCCACTCCTCCTAATTCCTCTGCAACTCTGTCCTTTCTTAGCTCAGGCCAAAAGCCTTGACGACGTCCTTGACTCCTCTATTTCTCTTACTGCTTATATCCAAAGCCTGGGCAAATTCTACTTGCCTTTGCTTCTGCACACCTGAGTGTGACTGTGTGACTGTGAGATGTCACTGAAGGCTCTGGCTAGGACCACAAGGGCACGGTGAGAAGCCCTCCTTCTCAGCTTCTCCCTCAAGACAGAAGAACCTGCAGTCACACGGCAGGGGCAGCCTACCGGGACACTCAAGGTCCTGAGGGGGGACAGAGGGCTGGTGACATCTTTTGTGAAGCCCTACACATGGGACAGGGCCTAAAGTAGCACCACCTCCAGAGACTTCCTGAGAAGGACCCCTCGGGCTGCTGTGCTTGGGCCAAGAGGACCACCTTCGGCAGACCTTGTTCTGGTGCCCCAGGCTGGGCAAGGCTGATGGCGGGCAGGCCCCCTTGGGCTCAGCCAACTAGCCGAAGCCTAGCCGGGTGCTAACAGAATGATGTCTGTCTCATTAAAGCCAAGTCCCACATTTCACTCCACCCCAGGATGGGAAGCAGGAGTGTCAGAGGGAGGAGGCACACAGCCCGGGTCCCCTGGCAGCCGCTGAACATTCAGAGCTGCCACCAGCTGCAATTAGTTGCTGCTGCCTTTAATTTCATGTCGAGAAGCCACGGGTGATGGAAAAAGAAATTGGTCCCATGGGCAGAATGCTTTTCCGATATGCATTTATTAGCAGAGCTTCTGAAAGTGTCACAAGCCGAATGTGAGGCAGCTGCCTCTGGAAGTGAGACCCACATGCGGGGTGAGAACAGTGGATGGGAGATCAGGAGGAGAGACGCTTGGTAAAAGACTTCCGTTAGCAAGGGCCTCCTCTCTTAAGGTTGGGAACACGGCTGCAACTCTATTCCTGCCCTGGCAGCCTCCTGACCTGTCCCTCCTTCCAAATCTAGCAGTGCTCTCAGAGGGCCCCTCCAAACAGCTGTTCTCCAAATCGTGAGCAAGCCTGGGAATTTTGGTACAGGTGCACCTTGCTTCACACAACCGATGTTAATTACATTTGTTATAAATCAAGTGCCATTTAAAATGCACCACGATGGTTTGATATTTTAAGATGAATCTGCAGCAAACCATTTTCAAAGGCTTTCAGAGCCAGTTATACTCAAGTTCATGTCTCCTCTCCTGAAAGCAGCCTGGAAAACGTGGCTGGGACATTTTATGATTCACACCATCACAGACATTCACAAGTGGAAGGCAGCTCAGACATTTTCACTGTGGTTTCCAAATGCCACCTCCCAACCCTTTCAGCCATGGAGCTCCCTTTCCAAATGAAATCGTATCCAGAAGCTGAGTGAACAGGACAGGGGAGAGGGGGTGCAGATTCAGGCGAATCAAGGTGGAGAACCCAAAGCCCCTGCTGCCTAACATTTCATACAACTCCCTGTGTTCATAGGCTACTAGCACCTAGCACCCCAGCATCCTAGTCCCTAGCACCCCATGGACTCCTCAGGTTGAAAGCATTGCTCTCAAAGGGCCATGAGAATTCTCTCTTACCTTCAGTTCTACCTCCAAGAGTCTAGATCCTCCTGCTGGAGCACAAAGGTTTAGCACAGCTTCGTTTTTGACAGCAATTTTTTAAAAAGCAAATTTAGGCTCCCTGCCCTCTGCATGGTTGGTGGAAAATATAGGAAGAACCTAGACTTCTACCCTTGCTTGCCAGTAGTGAGGCATCCATCTCCCTCCCTTTGGGGTAGGACCAGTGGAGACCTAAAGGAGAACTGGAATTCCCACCCTGGACCAGCAGTCACATGGTACCCCTTCCCTCGAGTCTTAATAGAGGCCAAGTTGGGGGGCCTAGACTTCTATCTCTACCTGGTAGTAGTGCAACAGCATCCCTACATTTGCTGCTGGAGCAATCTCAGAAGAAGCCAGCTAAAATCAAAAGCTTAAATAGGATCCAGAATTTCACAACATAATACCCCAAATGTCCAGATTTCAATTGAAAGTCACTTATTATATCAAGGACCAGGAAAACCTTAACTAGAAGGAAAGAAGACAATCTATACATGCCAATAACGAGATGAGAGATGATCTGACAAGGATTTTAAAGCAGCAAGCCTAAAAAATGTTTCAGTGAGCAAATTATAAACACATTTGAAATGAATGAAAAATAGAAAAATCTAAGCAAAGAAATAAATAAGTGCCAATGGAAGGGGTGCCTGGGTGGTTCAGTTGGTTAAGTGTCCGATTCTTGATTTCAGCTTAGGTCATGGTTTCAGGGTCTTGAGATTGAGCCCCAGGTCAGGCTCCTTGCTCAGTGGGGAGTCTGCTAAAAATTTTCTTCCTCTGCCCCTCCTCCTGCTTGTACACGCATGAACTCTCTCTCTTTCTCAAATAAGTAAAATTTTTTTAAAGTGCCAAATGGAAATGTTAAAACAAAAAAATCCAATAACTGAAATAAGAAACTCAGTGGAGATTGCAGAATGGAGAGGACAGAAGAATCAATGAACTTGAAGGTAGAAGAGTAGAAGTGACCCAGTCTGAACAACAAAAGGATCATAGATGGAGGGAAAAAACTGTACAGAGCCTTAGGGTTCTGTGGGATTATAACGACAACAGCAGCAACAGCAACAAACAACAAAATCTCACATTTACAACATCGAGGTCCCAGAAGGAAAGGAGAAAGTAGGCTGGAATTAAAAAATACTTGAATAAAATATAGCTGAAAACTTCCCAAATTTGGCAAAAGACTAAATATATAGATTCCAGAAGCTGTTCAAGTCTTAAAAAGGATAAACTCAAAGAAATCTTAGTATAGACACATTATAGTGATACTTCTGAAAACTAAAAACTAAGGAAAAATCTTGAAAGCAGCAAGAGAGAAATTACACCTACTTATCGGAGAAAAACAATTCAAATGATAGTAGATTTCTTATTTAAACCACCCCCCTCCAAAAAAACAAACTAATACCCAAGGACACCAAAAAGAAGTGTCACTACATTTTCCAAGTGCTAAAAGGAAAAGGTTACAACCCAGAATTCTATATGCAGCAAAATATCCTTCAGGGATTAAGGGGAAATCAAGACACTCTTAAGTGAAAGAAAACGCAGAAAATTTGTCACCAGAGACCTAAAGGAATGACTAGAGGAATTTCCCTAAACAGAAAGGAGATGGTAAAAGAAGGAATCTTGGAACAATAGGAACAAAGAAAGAATAATGAAAATATAAGCAGATACAATACATTTTCCTTTCTCCCCTGAGTGTTCTAAATTGTGTTTGACAGTTAAAGCAAAAGTAATAACACTGTCTGATGCAGTTCTACATGGATATAGAGAACAAATGTAAGAAAATTATATTATGAACAGGGAGTGGTAAAGAATAGAAAGGAAAGTACAGTTTCTAAACTTCCTCCTAACTGGTAAGATGTCAACACCAATAGACTATGATAAGTAAGATAGATACAGTGTAATAACTAAGGGAACCACTAAAACAGCTACACAAAGAGATTGACAAATATACTGCAGATAAATCAAAATGGGATTCTGAAAACTGTCCAAGTACCCACTGGAAGACAGAAAGAAGACAATAAATAAAAAACAGAGACAGCAAATAGAAAACAAAAATTAAATGACAGTCAAGACCTTGCTGGTCAATAATTACATTAAATGTAAATGTTCTAAATGCACCAATTACAAGACAGAGATTAGCAGAGTGGATCTGACCAATTGACCAGACTATACGCTGTCTACAAGAAGCTCACTTCAACTATAATGGTTTAAGTAGGTTGAAAGTGGAAAGATAGAAAAAGACATTGTTGTGCAAACATTACTTAAATGAAAGCAATTAATTCCAATTGCTGTGGGCCCTAAAAATAACAGGAACTCTTGTTCATTGTTGGTGGGAATGCAAAATGGTATAGCCAGTTTGGAAGACATGCAGTTTCTTACAAGGCTAAACATGGTTTTATCATACAATCCACAATAATGCTTCTAGTTATTTACCCATAGATTTGAAAATCTATGTCTATACAAAAGCATGCATGTGGATGTTGATAGCAGTTTTATTCATTATTGGCAAAAACTGGAAGCAATCATCATGTCTTCAATAGGTGAATAGATAAGCCTTGGTACATCCAGACAATGGAGTACTATTCCATGATACAAGAAATTTGTTGTAAATCCACAAAAAAATTGGATGAATCCTAAATGCACATTGCTAATTGAAATAAGCCAATTTGAAAAACTGTATAATTTCATATATACGACTTCTGGAAATGGCAAAATTGTAGATACAGTAAACAGGTTGCTGATTGCTGGGGTTTTGAGTGGGAGGAGGGTTGAATAGGTGAAGAACAGGGTATTATTTTAAGGCTAAGAAAATATTCTGTAGAAAACTGTAATGGTGGATTTCTGACACTGCATTTATCAAAATACATTGAACTTTACAGCACGGAGTGATCTTTAATGTATGCAAATTTTTGAAAATCATTTAGGAGGTCAAGAGATCCCAGGATAGAAGGCAGAATGTGACAAAACATTATAATTCTATTACAAATGCACAAAACAGCATCTCTGAAGGGGATGAGGGAGAAGGCACTGACCTAAGTGAGTTTGGGAAGGCATGGAAATTATATCACCAAAAGCCATAAGAACTGTATACAAGCACTGTACTTTCATTGATCAAGTTGTTTCCCAGAGCAGTATGGGTTAAGCAGCCTGAAACAAATATACATGAATACTAGAATTGAACAATTAAGTGAATAGATAGGTGGGTGTTGGAATTCAAGTTTCTCACTGATGGAATGGGACATTACAGACAAGCAAAGGGAGAAGGCTAGCATGATCCATGGGGTGATAGATTAGAGTTGGAAATACCGGTGAGAAATCATGTTTAACTTAATATAAATAAAGATGCACACATATAGAACTATTTATAGAGATGTGTGTGTATACACACAGATTAGTATAAATAAGTTACAGGGATGAAAAGTAGAACATAGGGAATACAGTTGATAATATTGTCATAAAGTTGTATGGTGACGAATGGTAACTACACTTATTGTGGTGAGCATTGCATATGTTTTAAATTGCCAGTTCACTATGTTGTCCCCCTGAAACTAATACAACATTGTATATTGACTATACTTCAATTTAAAAAAAATGAAACCCGGTTTTATACACACACAGACTTCCCTAGTCTCTCAACAAAGAGAGCCCAGAAGCATTGACATCCCAGGAGCACACCTAGTGCCCAGATCTTGGCTTCTAATACCATTCTCCAGTGAAAGGAAACAGAGTTCCCTGGAGGAATGGCCAATTTTACATCTAGGCAGGGAATATACTAGGTGATCCTTACTTTCTGTAAGGCCAGAAAGTAAGGAAGTACTGAACACCAAATTAACAGAAAATAAAACACAATGATGGGAGTATGGCAAAGGGACACAAGAGGCAACTGAAGGGGATCCCAAGAATTAAGCTGGAACAATTTGAGCAACGAAGTAAATTAGTCTTATATTATAACCCAGAATATGAAATAAATATCCTTGAGACCAGACAGCTATAACAAGAATTGAATACAGGACATCTGGGTGGCTCAGTCAGTTAAGCTTCTGATTCTTGATTTTGGCTCAGGTCATGATCTCAGGGTCATGAGTCCCATATTGGGCTCTGCACTGAGCACAAAGCCAGCTTAAGAGTCTCTCTCTCCCTCTCTCCCTGCCCCTCCTTCCCATTCTCACTGTCTCTCTCTCTTAAAAAAAAAAAAAAAAAAAAAAAAAAAAAAAAAAAAAAAAAAACTTGAATAAATAAACAGAGAATATAAAGAAACATCCCAAGCAGAAAAGTTCTAAATAATTTGGAGATAACTCAGTCCTCAAGGAGGTGGAACATAAATTTCCACTCCTTAGCTGTGTACTGTGCATAGTGATTTCCTTTTCAAAGAGGACAGTATGGAAAAAGAGTACCTGACAAACATGATCTCAGCCAGGTGATCAAGGTTAAGTTAACATCAATGACAAATCATGTTGATAGTATATACCATTTATATGGTATGATGAGAATAGTACTTTATCTTCAAGGTCTTCCTCCCCAAACTCATAATCCTAGTCTAATTATGAGAAAAGCATCAGACAAATCTCAATTAAGGGACATTCTATAGTATATCTTACTGGTACTCCTCAAAACTGTCAAAGTCACTAAAAACAACAAAGGTCCGAGAAACTGTCACATCTAAGAGAATCCTAAGGAGACATTATGACTAAATGTAATGTGGTAACCTGAATGGAAAATACCAGACAGAAAAAAGACATTTACTAAAAACTAAGGAAATCTGAAATAAAGTATGGATTTTGGTTAATAATAATGTATCAATATTGGTTCATTTACTTGTGACAATTATACTACACTAATTTAAGATGTTAATAAAGGAAAACTGGGCATGAGATATATGGAAATATTCACAACTCTTTTGTGACTCTAAATCAATCAAAAAATCAAAAGTTCATTTTTAAAAAGAAAGCAGGAGTGGTTGTCTTACTATCAGATAAAGTATACATCAGAGTGAAGGAATTTACCAGGCATAGAGAAGCACATTACATAGGAATAAAAAGGTAAATCCCCCAAAACACAATAATCCTAAATGTTTCTGCACCAAACAACAGAGCTACAAAAATGTGAAGCAAAAACTGAGAGAAGTGACTGGAAAACAGACAAATTCATAATAATAGTTGGAGATTTTTGCACTCTTCTCTCAAGAATTGATAACACAATTGTAATTCAGCAGCATAGGAAAGTACAACATTATTGACTGAGAGGATCTCATGGATACTCATAAAGCATTTGATTCCACAAAGAGCAGAATATATATTATTAGCAATAGCCCATGAAACAGATGTTTTATATCCCAGGTCATAAAATAAACCTCAACAGAACTAAAAGAATTGAACCTATACAGAATGTGTATTCTAGCCACAATGGGATCAAACTATGAATCAATAATTTGATAATAGACAGATAACAAGAAAATCTCCAGATATTCAAAAACTAAACCCACACTTTCAAATTATCCATGGGTCAAACAAGAAATTTCAAGGAAAAAAATTTTAAATATATTGAATTAAATAAAAATGAAAATATAATATGTCAAAATTCATGGTATACAGCTAAGGCAGTGCTCAGAGGAAAATATATAGCATTAAATGCTATATTAGATGAAAGGATAAGTCTCAAATCAAAAATCCAAGGTCCTATCTCAAAGACTAATAAAAAGAGTAACAAAAATAAACCAAAGTGAGAAGAAAAAAAATTATTAGGTTATGAGCATAAATCAATGGCATTGAAAAGAGAAAAATGAGAGAAACTCAATGAAACCAAAAAGCTGATTATTTGAAAATATCAATAATTGACAAGTTTCTAGTAAGACTGACAAAGAAAAAAAAGATACAAATTAATAATGTCAAGAACAAAATGGGAAATATCACTATGAAAGGGAAATAAACACTATTGACGTCAAAAGGATAATAATGGGATAGCATGAACAATTCCAAAGATATAAATTTGACAACTTAGAGAAGTAGACCAATTTCTTGAAAAGCAAAAATGACCACAACTTATCCATATATGAAATAGATCATTTGAATAGTCCTGTAACTATTAAGAAAAATAAATTCTTAATTTTAAAATATCCAAAAAAGGGATTTCTAGACTAAAATAGTTACAACACCAGAAGTCAAAGCCTTAAAGAATTAACACTATTTCTACACAATCTCTTCCAGAAAACAAAAGAAGAGGGAACACTTCTGAATTCATTTTCATAAAATGAAAGTAGTATGAAGATACTATTACTCTGATACCAACACCAGACAAAAACAGTATAAAAAAATAAAACTACAAAACTAAGGTCACTCATGAATACAGTTGCAAAACTTTAGCATATGGAATTCAGCAATTTAGGAAAAGAATTATACACCATGATCAAATGTATGTCCCAGATATGCAAGGCTGATTCAGTATTCAGCTATCAATCAATGTAGTTCACCATGTTGTAAACTAAAGAAGAAAAATCATATGATTATATCCATGGACTGAGAAGACACATTAGACAAAACACAATACCCACTCATAATTTGATTTAAAAAAAAAAAAAAAGAACCCTCTCAGCAAGCTAGGAATAAAATTCAGTTTATTATTTTTTTTTAGATTTATTTATTTATTTTAGAGAGAGAAAAAGAAAGAGAGAAAGAGAAAGAGAGCAAGCAGGGGGAGGAGCAGAAGGAGAGGAGGATAGAGTTTTAAGCAGACTCCTTGCTGAGTGGGAAGCCTGACACGGGGCTCGATCTCATGAACTTGAGATCATGACCTGAGCTGAAATCAGGAGTCAGAGGCTCAACCTACTGAGCCACCCAGGCACTCCCCTCCCTCAGTTTAATAAAAAGCATCTACAGAATACCTATAGCTGATACTATACTTAACTGAATACTGGGGACAAAGCAAAGATGTCCACTCTCCTCACTCTTAATGTAACACAACACTGGAACTTCTATCCACTGCAATAAGGCAAGAAAAGGAAATAGAAGGCATACAATTTATAATGAAAGAAATAAAAGTGTCCGCAATCTAAGAATATTAAATAAAAGTGACACAGCTTAATTGCACACAAAAAATAAAAATGTACTTATTTATAAATGACATAGAAAATCCCAAGGAATCTACAAAAAAACTTTTAGATCTAATAAGTGAGTTCAGAAAGGTTGCAGGATCCAAGATAATCATACAAAAATCAATTGTATTTCTATATACCAGCAGCATTAGCAACTAAAAATACAACACAATTTACAATTGCTCAGAAAACCGAAATCCTTATATGCAGATTTAACAAAGCATAAAGACTTACATACTGAAAACAATAAAACTCTGATGAAGAAACCAAAGATCTAAAAAATAAATAAATAAAATAAAAATGGAGAAACAGACGAGATTTATGGGTTGGAAAATTCAACATAGTAAAACATCAGCTCTCCCCCATTTTAAACACAGATTCAATACATTCTTATCAAAAAACCCCTACAAAGATTTTTTTTGTAGGTACTGACAAATTTATTCTAAAATGTATATGAAAAGCAAATGAACTTCTAAGAATAGCTAAGACAATTTTGAAAAGAAAAGAGTAAATTATGAAAAAGAAGAGTAACCAAGACTGTGCAATACTGGCAGAGAAATAGACAAATAGATGAACAGAACAGAACAGAGAACCCAGAAATAGACTCACACAAAAATGTCCAACTGATTTTTAACAAAGATGTGAAAGCGAATCAATGGAGGAAGGATAGCCTTTTCAACAAACGGCTCTGGAGCAGTTGAACATGTATAGGCAAAAAGTGAACTTGGACCCAAACTTCACACCTAATTCAAAACTAATCATGGACTTCATGTAAAATGTAAAACCCTAAATCTTTTAGGAAAAAAATAGGAGGAAATCTTCGGGGTTTAGGGTGAAGCCACGAGTTCCTAAGCTTGACAACAAAAGTATAATCTATAAAGGAAAAAACTGGTAAATGGGATTTTGTCAAAATTTAAAAATCTGCTCTATACTGTACGCTCCTAAGAGAAAGGACCAGCTAGAGACTGGGCAAAAATATCTGGAAACTACATATCTGACCAAGAATCGGCATCTAGAAGAGCGTACAAAGAACTCTCAAAACTTAACAGTAGAACAAAGCAAAACAAAAGCCAAATAGAAAATGATATGAAGAGACCTTGCACCAAAGATGCTCAACATCGTTAGGCGTCAGGAAAATGCAAAGAAAACTACACTGAGGTATCACTTCTTACCTGTTAGAATGACTGAAATAAACAATAGGAACAACACTGAATTTTAATAAATGAAACGTTAATAAGGAAATTGGATCGCCCTTCAACCATGAACGATTAAACAAACTGGCAGATCCGTCCTGGGGAGCAGTACTCAGCCATAAAAAAGAATGAAATACTGATACTTCCGACAGTGTGAATGTTCAGGGAAAGATGCTAAGTGGAAAAAAAAAAAAACAATCTCAAACGTGCTCCCATTTATATAGTAAAATTGTAGAAATAGAAGATCAGTGCATGATTGCCAGAGATTAAGGACGAGGGATGCAGAGAGTCGGGGTGAGGATGGGAGGGAAGTAGGTAGGGCTAAGAGAGGACGACAGGAAGGTCCCTTGTGGTTATGGAAATCTTCAGCATCTTGATCGTTGCTACCAGGGACAATATTCCGGTGGTGACATTGTGTTGAGTTTTGAAAGACACCACTGGGAAGAAACTGTGTGAGGTGTAGATGGGGTTTCTCTGTGGTGTTTCTACAACTGCATGTGAATCTAAAATTATCACAAAACAAAAACTTCAATAATAAAAACATTTTAAGGGAAATAGTTAAAATGTCTATTGTGAAGAGCCTAGCTAAACGGACTCTGGGTCATGTCTATGCTGCGAGGTAAGCATTAAATGAAGGAGCATCAGATCCGTTGGGTGAAAACAGCAAGGCATAAAAGAATATGTATACGGGATTCTTTTTTGGACAAAACAAATTAAAATTTAAGTATTTCGTAAATGCATAGAAAAGGTGTGGGCAGATGCATTGTAAAGCATTCACAGAGATTCCTTGCAGGGAAAAGCATGGGTTGGGAGACACGCTTTCACTTTTGACAACAAACTTATGTGAAACAAACAAGACTTCATTTTGTAGATTAAGACACTGACGTTTCACAGAGGTGAAAGCAGTGGCCAAGGTCACCGAGCTGGAAAGAGCTTCAGGGCTTGGCTCTGAACTCAGACCTTCTGACTCAAACCCAGAGAGGCTGAGGCAGGAAATCGGCAGGACGGTTCCTCCAGGCGCGCTGCTGTGCACTGGACTGTCCCCAGATAAGGAGGTCTCCGGAGAGGAAGAGCCTGGGACAAAGAAGATCTGCACGGATGTGGAGAACAGGAAATGGCGCCAGCTGGGGTTTTCCCAGCCTCCCGAGGCAGGCAGCACCGGGAACCCAGCAGAAGGGCAGGCGGGCCAGGAGCGTGGACCTCGGGAGCCGCCCAGCCGCTGTGTCAGGCTCTGTGCACAGTGCCGGGCAGCCGCAGTCCCCACTCTCCAGGATCTCAACCATCCAGGCAGGAGGCCCTCTGCATTCAGGTCACGGGGGTGGGATGAGATCCTGAAATCACAGCTGCTGGAGGCCCCGGGGAACCTCAGAGGAGAGGCCACGTTTGACTGGGTCCCTGAAAAGACATGAGCAAGAGTGAGCTGTGTAGAGAGGAAAAGAGGTGGCTTTCCAAGTGGGAAAGCATGAGCGTGGATCAAGGCATGCAGGGACAGGGTCCACCTGGGCTGAAACCAGAAGTGGGAGCATGCCGCCCGCAGCAGGCTTGGGGTCCCACGTTGACCTTCTCTTATTCTGCAGGTGGCTGGGAGCCATGGGAGGTTTGTGAGCAGGAGGGTCACAAGGTCATTGTGTGTTTCTGGAAGTGAGTCTGGCAGCTGGGTGGAGGGGAAGGGGTAGAGGCACCAGGAGGGCCTGTGCTGTAGCTGCTAAGGAGCCCTTGGGATGTGGTAGAGGCCAGGGAATCAGAAAGGCAGGAGTGGTTTTGAGAAATACATTTGAAATATATCTGGAAAACACTTTGCAGGCCGTATCAACAGGACTGGGTATGGGGAACCTGTGTTGATTTTTGGTTACCGAGCAGCCATGTCCCCCATCTCTGCTCACAGAGCCATGATTTCCTTTGTGACATCCTGGAGAGGTTCTCAGCCAAGGGCCCTCCTACAACCCAGGCTCCGCCATCTTTAAGTCATGTCCCAAGGATCTGACTCTTGAGAGGGAGGGAGCAGATGGGAATGGCCCCCTCCAAAGGGTCTTGATGATGGGTGGGCTGTGGCCGTGTTGGAGACAGGATGGAATCCCTTGGTTTTCAGTTCAAACCACTCTGAGAAGATTCTTTAGAAATTCTCCTGGGTCTTGTGGGCTTCTTTCTTCGTTCTTTCTATGTGGTCTGATTTCTCCTAGGTTTTTGAATCCTCTATTAATGCTGACTCATTCACTTGACACACATAACTCAAAAGTTTTAAAGAGTTGGGGCGCCTGGGTGGCTCAGTGGGTTAAAGCCTCTGCCTTCACCTCAGGTCTTGATCTCAGGGTCCTAGGATCGAGCCCCACATGAGGGTCTCTGCTCAGTGGGGAGCCCGCTTCTTCTTCTCTCTCTGCCTGCCTCTCTGCCTACTTGTGATCTCTGTCAAATAAATAAATAAAATCTTAAAAAAAATAAAATAAAAGTTCAAGAGTTCCCATGGCCCAGTCTCTCAGACTCTGTCTCTGATGGTGGTTTCAAGGGAATGTTGTATCCATTCCACTCTTGACTACAAATGAATGAACCTATTTAAATTTTTATGACAGCCAATTATCCCAGGTACCTGAGCACACCTGAGTGGTAATGCCTCACTCAACTTGTGGATCACACTGGTTGCCACTAGGACTTGGACTGAAAGTTGCTCTGGTGAGGAAGGGACAGGAAGAGCAACAATGTTGCCTTTGGAAGAGCTCCGGTGCTGGGGAGGGGATTTAAGGGGGTTGAGGTGTATTGAGTACCTTCCTTGTGCCTAGAATTGAGCTAAGTGAACTAAAGGTCTCCTATAGATGATCTCAAGTTCTCACAACTACCCTGAGGGAGACAGGTCACTATCTGATTTTACGGATAAGAAAGCCAAGGTTTAGAAAGTGTCGGTAAGAATCCAGCACGTCTGATATCGAACGATGTACTTTCTACCCCCAACACAGATTCCCCATGCAAAGGAGGATTCGAGAGGAGAAAAGGCCATCTCGGGTTTCCAATTCCTGCTGCCCAGCCCAAGCACAGACGTCTAAAGTCCATCTGGGACAACCGAGCTTTGCAGGAAAGAAAATGGTCGAGCTGAAGAAAGCCACTCCCAGATGCCTTCCTAAAGCGAGTTGTAATAAAAAGAAGGGGAGAAAGTGTGAGACAGCCAGGCCTCCTGACTGCCAGGGTTCTGTCAAACTGTTCCTGGCATCAAGAAATTCTGGCGGTACCATTTTGATCTCAGGAACAGGACATATCCTTTTTCAGAGTGTCTGACCTGCTCACAATGTCTGTTCTCTGAGTGCTGAACCTTTCCAGCCACCCTCCCACGAAGCTGTATCTAGACACACAACCCTGCCCCCGGCCCCCAGAGGGCTGGATCAGGCATGAACACTTAAATCAGGCTGTACCGATTGGTGCTTGGTGACAGACGCTGGAGAGAGGAAACTCAGAGGCTCTGCAAAGACCATCTTCCCTCCAACCGCAGGTGACACAGAAGACGGGTCTGTGGAAAGAAGCAGAGGCAAGAACAGAGGCAGCCTGTGACAGAGACAGACAGGAAATCGTTTCCTGCGTTCTTGGCATCTTCCAGGCTTGGTTCCTACCTCTCCAGAGGCCCAATTGTTTGATTTCACCTTTGATTCCAAGGAAGCACCCAATTTCCTGCTAATAAATTTCATGGACTTGTTTGAAGTTGACTTCTGTCACTTTTGACAGAAAGTGTCCTGACAGTCCCAGCTGAGGAGGATGTATCCTTTTGAAATGCTAGACTTCCACTCCTCCTGGATCCTCCCCAAGGATGTCAGAGGGGCTAGGGAGAGAGGGGACCAGCCCAGCTGGGGCTGAACTCTTCATTCTGACATTAGGTGAAGAGAAACAGTTAAACTCCAAGGACATTTATCACAATAATTAAGCCCTATCAAAATTAAGCAGGCATCACTCTCCCTATGATAACTGAACCTTTCAATGTCAACTCCAAGGACTCATACACAGCTTCTGGGTGTAATTCATCTGTCGAGACTGTTCTGTATTAACCTACTAATCTGTGTATGGCTAATGACTCAGGACTGCATGTTGACCTTGACTTTCCTCACAGGTTTTCATCATAGCTGCCTTTGCAAATAAAAAGCAGGGATAGCAGGTGAGTAGCTTGCCGTAATATTTTTTTCTCTTCACAACTGAAGTATACAAAGCATTCTGTTTTATCTTTTGCCTCAAAATTCCGCAATCCTTCCTTGGATCTTTCCCCCAACTCGGGGAACGCATAGTCCCTGGTGCCGGCTTTCCCAAGCCCTCCACTGGGACAGGGACACACATTGCTTTCTTTCTACTGTTGCTGGCTCCCCAAGACCCAGTCATTTGCAGCACCATATGCCCAACATGAGAACAGGCTCCCCCCAGGAACTCTGACTCCCCAGTATTGTCAGACTTTGCTGGGGAAGCCAGCGGTGGCAAAATAGAGTAGGGGGTGGGGAGGACGGGGGACGGACCAAGTTGGTCTGTGTCACCCTCTCTGGACCACTCCTTTGCAGAGGAGTGATCGAGGGGGCCATGCACTGCTGCCTGCAGCAAGGAGCCTTCCTCTTTCCCTGTTTGTTCCCCGGGGTGGCCACTGTACAGATGGTCCCCAGTAGCTGCATTTTCCAGGGTTGTAGATCAAGGTACCAGCACTGCTCGTGCTGCGACCAGAGGCCCAAGGACCACCCCGGGTTCCGTGTGTGTAACCTCAAAGCAAAGACTTCGCCTTTTATTGGAAGCCCCATGCAAATCACAAGCTTCCAAAGGCATTTATTAAGTCCCTGTTTCTTCTTTGTCTACTTCGATGCTAGACCAAAGAGCTTACATTTTTAAATTTCACGGACTGATTTATACCCTACCCATTTCCAAAACGGATGACAATAAAACCACAGGTACAGGATGGCCAGGAACACTGATTCAACAAAGGAGGGGAACAAAAGCAGAGAATTATGCCCAGCCTCAGCCTTTCAGGAAGGAAAAAATCTAAGATTTCATTCTCTGGGTGTCTTTAAACTTCCCCAAGATGTAAAGGCGACTTTCATTTATTTCTGGAAAGCTCCTCCATCTCCCATCAGAAAGGTGCCCTCCCCTTTGTGGCTTCGCTCTGAGGGCCCATTCCCACTTGGAGGGATTGTTCTGTTGTAGGCTGGCAGGCTGCAGCAGCCAAGGCCGAGGTGGGTTTGCTGCCCCTGTCACTTGTCACTTGGCAGTCTTCTGCGTGGCCGGCAGCCTCTGCCCTGTGGGCTGCAGCCCAGGAAACCTGGGTAGGATTGCACTTCTCAGCTGAGTCTCACGGCCTGGTTTGCTGTGCATTCACATCTCCCTAATGGAAATCAAGGTGAAAAAAGGAGAGGGAGCATCCCCCACACACACACACAATGGTGGTTCACTTTGCCCGGTACCATGGACCCCAAGATGAGCACAGCAATCTGTCTGCCCTCAGGGAGGCAGGCAGAGACCCAAATAGGGTCCGGAAGTGAAAGGGGAAGGGGAAGGCGGTGGAAAGCGCTGAGTGTGGGCTTTGCAATGAGCCCACCCACCATGTGCAGAGTTCCTGCAGGAGCCCGGAGCCCAGGGACATCCGGTGGACAGGGGCACTGTGCGGGCATCGCCCACTTGGGCAGAGAGGCGGGGGGGGGGGGGGGGGGGCGGGGACCTTGTGGCAACTCCACTCCCTTCTGTTGACTCTCCCGGAACCTTCAAAACAGGACACATGACTCTCTCTTGTGTCAGTCGGTCGAGACTAACGAGATCCAAGATCCCGGAGAGGCCTACCCAACACCACGGCTGCATCCTCTGGTTCCATGGCGGTTGCCTGAAGGCTGGTGAACGGAACACGGGCTTCAAACTTTTGTTCTGCCGCCTGCTTCCTGGCTTCAGTGTCTTCTGACCTCCTCAGGTCCCCTTTTTCTTTACTTACCGGATGGGGATAAACAATAGCAGCTACCCAGGATCTTGGGAAAATAAATTAAGTTAAATTAAAAATACATGAAATAAGTCCCGTATATGTGTGTACACACACACACACACACACACACACACACACGCGCGCGCGCGCGCGCGCGCGCGCGCGCGCGTTGAGCTCTGTATCCCCCTCCCTGCAGAGCCGGGAGGGCTCCCTGCCTGGGGCGTGACTCAGGTTCTTACAGGAGGACAGCTGCCCCGGGGCCCGCTTCTCTACTCGCTTCCCCACCCCACCCCTGCCTGGCAGCAGCTGAGGCCAACTGGGATGGGCCAAAGTTCCGGCAGCTGGCCCTGGACGGGAACTTGAAGGCCTGACCACGGGCAGGGTGCTCCCTGTGTGGGCCCCAGACCTGGAATGCCTGCCTGTGAAACCCTAGCCAGCTGACCTTTGGGGCTGGGTGTGAAGCGGAGCCTGCCTGGGCCTGGGAGGCCGGGCATGGAGGTGGCATGGCGGGATCCAGTGGGTGCCCTCGCTGCAGTGTGGCTGTGTACCCTTTACCCCAGCCTTTAAGCTGCCTTCCTCCCAGCCCTTTTTTCCTTCCCTGCAGTATCTTCGGCCCCAAGCATATCGCCATGCTCACGGCCAGAATAACCGTAGTGCCCCAGGACCAAGGACGTTTACTGAGCTCCCACGGCATGTCACACAGGCCTTCTCGTGCCTCATGCTCATGCTCTCCGGGACCCTCCTGCGCCACAGCCAGCACCTTCACGGGCTCCCCGGCTGGACCCCCTCCTCTTTCAGCTGTACCTAGCCCAACACAGCAGAGCCTGCCCAGGGCATCCAGGGCAGCCCAGGGCTGTCTCTGTTCTGCTTCGTCCTTACCACTCCCTGAAGGGCGACATAAGCACGTGCTTGTGTTTATGCAATGTCTAGAATATGAGGGCCCAGGGCGCAGGCTGGGCCCGACAGAGAGGGAGTGCTCAGAAAACAGGCATTAAATGAATGAATGGATGAAGACACAGGCTCAGAGAGGGTGAGTCATTTGTCCAATGCCACAGAGCGGGACAGTGGTGGAAGGCGGGCTTAAACTTCATTGTCTCTGAGTCCTGGAGACCCCAGGGTCTGAGCTGTCATCCCCCCTCTTCTCTGCTCTCCAGATGCCCCCTTCCCTTGTCCTTCACACCTCCAGAAGGAATGCCTTAGCTCTGCTATCGACGATACCCCCTCTCCCGCACCCCTACTCAGGTGGGCTGCGGGGTGCCACCGACCCAACTGGTGGCCTTTCCTAAGCAGACAAACCTGCCGAAGAAGAAAATGACCACGTCATCCCCAAGCAGGGAGGGTTTGAGCAGGAACACAAGAGAGCCTCCTCCCGCTGGCTCCTTCCAAAACCCAGGAACCCCGGGCGTTGGCAGCCTTTTGAAGACAGGCGAGACAGCTGTACCTGTCTTATGGACTTGGAATCTAGGTCATTCTGCTGCCTCCTTTCCTCCTCTGGAAGATGAACAGAGTTTCTCTCTGGGGTCTCGGAATGAGAGAGGGGACCCTGGGGCGGGAGGAAGAGATGTCTTAGCAGAACCCATACCCTGCTGCCGCTGTCAGGAACCTGTCATTTTGGAGCCAATCTAATTTCTGAGATGCAAATGGATTTAGCCTTTAAAAAAAAAGAAAGAAAGAAAGAAACTTGGAAAACGTACAAAGTGCACCTCACCCCCTTGTGCTGAGGCGTGTTTGGGGCTTCATTAATCATCTCAGACAACAGCGATTTAATCAGAGGGTGAGCCGGGCTGGAGAGCGCCCGCATCTCTCCCGGAGAGGGGAGCGGGGAGCAGCGGGCGCTGGCCGCGGGCCTGGCCTCCGGAGCCAGGCACTTGAGCTCGGCTCTGGTCTGAGTCACGCAGGAGATGAAATTACAGAGGTCCCTGCACATGATGAATCAGAAAGCAGGATCAAGCCAAATATTTGGACAAGCCTTGCCCCGCGTGGAGCAGGAGGGAGACTTTGCAGCCAGCCAGCAGCCTGCCCAGGGACGGTTTCTGACAAAGTGCTGCTGTGGGGCAGGAATTCGCTCTGATCCCTAAAAGCAACCCCACACACCCACCCTGTGGGATGGCCCTGAGGAAAGGGCGCAAGAGCATCCCAGGGCCTAGAGCGGTGATTCACCCTCACTCTTGGAAGAGGGGGTTCATCAGGGCGGCAGCGTGCCCGGGTTGAGGGGGGCGTGGGAGGGGGGAGGAGATGGTACACTTTGAGTCACCCCGTCCGCCTTCTTTCTCCAAGGACTCATCAGGATGGCAGGCAATGAACGTTTCTTGTGCCAGCCAGGAAGGGAGAGGCCACGTGGCCCTCCCACCACTCCTGCCCGCGCCCTGGTGGGGGCCACAGGCAGACAGCGGTGGCCGCAAATGGGGAAGGAAGTGAAGCCCTGTGTCCCAATGCTGCCCTTTGTAGTTTTTCAGGGCTTTTCGGAATGATAAAGCCAGAAATAATGATGCTGCCTTAGGTGTATAGGGCATCTTTTTTTCTTTTCGGTAACTTTTGAAAGAGCTCAGAATTGGGGAGGGGGGTGTATTTTAAGCTCCCTTCTCCTCTTTGCAGGGAAGCTTCCAGGAAGCCCACTCGGATTCCTACAAGCAAACAGCTCATGTTGGCCAACAGCGGTCACAGCTCCCCTATGCTGCCGGCTGACTGGGTGCTCGGCTGACTCAGGGCTCGGCCCCAGCTCCATACTCCCTTTGAGAATGTACTGACTGAACCTCTTGAGAACCCCTATGAGGGGAGCGCTAGTATTTTCCCATTTTGCAGATGAAAAAACAGCCTTAAGGAGCTTATAGAACTTACCCAGGACCATGCGGCTAAGACGTTGCTCGGCCAGAATTAAACCCGGGCAATCCGAGGTCCAGATGACAGCCGACCTCCTGGCAGCTCTCCATGTACAAAACCATGAGCACCATGACCGTGGGAACAGGCACGAGCGGCACCCACAGTTCGAGCCCTCAACCCAGTGATCAGACCTCGGAAAACCCCGACTCCATGGCTGCCTTTGGGAGTCTGGGCTGCCCCCACGCTTGAGGAAGGCCGAGCCCAGCGGGCTTCCTCAGGGGCCAGACAGACCTCACGGGTTAATCAGAGTCTAGCCCACATGGGCCGGCCTGCTTCCTCGGAGACAAGACTCAGCAAAGACCTTCCTACCCAGACACCCTCCGAGACAGTAAAGCTGCTGAGCCGGCTTCAGGGAGTGGAGAAAGGCCTGCATTTCGGAGTCACAGAACCCCGGCTCTGGCCCTCACGGGCTGTGAGACCATTTCCAGTCTCCTTGTTGTGTGAAACCTCAAACCTTGTTGGCGGAAGAGTCTTATTTTATGATGCTCGAAGGTTCTCTGGGTTGAGAATCAGGGATAGAGAATGATCCATTTACTGGGTCACGTCAGGGGCCTCATCAGGACACGGGTGGGCAGGGGTTCACTAGTAAGTCTATAGCTAGGGGTGACAGCGGGGATCATCTAGAGACATCTTTGCTCATGTGTCCCACATTCTGGCTCTCAGCTGGGACCTCAAGGGGGCCTGTCACCAGAATACAGAAACGGGCCCTCTCCATGTGGCCTGGGTTTCCTCACAGCATGGTAGCCTCAGGAAAGGCAGGGTTCTCATATAAAAGTTGTTTTCATTTGTGAGGTCTGACATAACAAAGTCCCACAGACTGGGTGGGTGGCTTAGTATGACAAAAATTTATTGTCTCACAGCTCTGGAGGCTGGAAGTCCAACATCGAGGGTCCCCTTCTACGGGCCCTGAGGGAAGGATCTGCTCCAGGGCTCTCCTTGGCTTGAAGATGGTCTTCTTCTCCCCGTGTCTTCACATCATCTTCCCTTTATGAACGTCTCCGTGTCTGAATTTTTCCCCTTTACAAGGACGCTATTCAAATTGGATTAGGGCCCATTTTACTGACTTCATTTAACCCGATTACCTCTGTAAAGCCGCAATTTCCAAAGAAGGTCACATCCTGAGGTAACTCCAACATATGAATCTGGGGGGTAGACACAATTCAACCCATCACAACAACTCAAGGCTCCAAAGGCAAGTGTTCCCAAGGGAACCAGGCAGACACCCACGTGGTCTTTTCTGAGTGGCCTTGAAGTTGAGCTTCACGCTCCCAGCCATAAGCAAGTCACTAAAGCGAACTTAGATTTAAGGAGAGGGAATAGAGACCCTACTTGACCTTCCTTGGCTGGAGGAAGGTCAAAGGATTTGTGGACTTTTTGTTTGTGTGTTTGCAACAGACATTATTTCTATTCCCCTTTTATAGGCAGAGGAAGTGTATTTTAGAGCCAAGAAGTGTCTTGCCCAGGGTCAGTCCGAGGGTACAGGGCCAGTGTTGGATCCCGGTGTGGATGAATTCTAAAACTTCCCCAGTGTCCCTGCACAAGTTACTCAACCTCTGTAAGCCTTGATTGTCCCATCTGTGAAATGGTGATAATAATCCCTAATAACGTTATTTCAAGGATTAAATGAGGTAAGTTAAGTACATTGGCTGGCACATTGTAGGAGCTCAATGGATGGTGGTTTCTCCCCCACTCCTCCTTCTCTCCCTCCTCCCCACTCTCCTCCCCTTCCCCAACCCCCTCCTCCCCCTCCTTCCCCTCTTCTGTTTCCCCCTCACCCCAGCTAGCAGGGGACTGAATGCAGATTTGAACCCATGCTCCCATGCCTCAGACTTCTGTGCTACCCCACGTCTGACCAACTGTAAGCTTTTTCCAGCTATAAAAATATATAACCCATAATAACATAACATGTAATAACATAATGATCCATGTTCTCCTGTGCGTAAAGATTCAACTTCATTTATTTTTCTATACCTGAATCTATTTCCTTTCTTCTTTCCTTATTTCTCTCTGATGATAAAACTTGTAACCTAGTCATTTTCATAAAAACCCAGGAGAATTCAGGGACTTCTCAATTTAGGTTAAAGCTTGTTGCAATGTAGGGTTTCCTCCCTGGGATGACATCTCATTTCCACGGCAGACTTACGGGTTTTCGTGTCCTGGATATGCCTGGCTCATGATGGTGGTAGAGACAATATGAGGCTTCCCTAATTCCTGTTTCATTCCCTCCTCCTGGGCACAAAGGGAGAGTGCATTTCCCATCCTCCCTTGTAGGTGGATGGGGTCATGTGATGAGTTTGGGCCTAGGGGTTATGAGGGAGACAACGTATTTGCTAAGGTAATGAAAAACCCTCTGTGAAACTTCCCAGTCCTCTCTTCCCTGCTGAGGACACCCCAGAAGTCCTAATTAAAATGCAACCTATTGGACCCCTGAGCTGTCGCTTGGAAGGGAGCTACTCAGGAAGACCTCCAGTGGATCAGACTGAAGTGAAAGAGAAGCAGACTTTTAGGTACCAAGCTCCTCCAGGTGCCTGCTTGTTACTACTGCATTCTGTGACTAGAGTCTAGCCTATCCTGGGAAGGACAAGAGCCATCTTGTTCTGACCCCCACTGTTCAATGTTCACTATTTAACACTGATTTCCATTGGTATCCGGAAGCAGCCAGAACTTCCTCATGTCTGTGTCTGTGGGACTGAACATATGCCCATCTGGCCTCTGGTTTGGATATGGCTCAATCAGCCACTGGTGACTGTGTCTTCTTGTCACACACCCGGCACCTTTGAGGCCACCAGCTTCCCCTCTCTACTTGCTGCTGTATGCATCTCAGGGACATACAGGGTTTTGGCTGCTCTCCCAATCTCTGTGAGGCTGCAGGAAGCCCAGCCCAGGCTCTCACTCAAATGTCCCCCACACCAGGGGCACCTGGTGGCTCAGCCAGTTAAGCGTCAGTCTTTAGCTCACATCATGATTATGGAGTCCCAGAAATGAGGCCCAAGTTGGGCTCCCTGCTCAGTGGGGAGCCTGCTTCTCCCTCTCCTCCTGCTCTTGCCCTCACTTGTGCTCTCTCTCAAATAAATAAATAAAATATTTTTTAAAAAGTCCCCCCACCCCTCTCTCCTAGACTGCTCTCCTTCAGGAAGCTGGTACAAGATTTCCCCAAATTCATCTAGGGGTTTCTTTATGTTCTCCAGAGCCTGAGGCATCTTGGCAGGACAGGGAGAATCATGGGCTTCTCTTTTATAGCTCCTTTGTGCTTGGCCTTGGGAACCCTAATCTGGTCTACATGGCAGGTGGCTTAGTTGGCTACTTCTGTCCTCTTCCCATTCTACTATTTAGGGAATATACTTATGTTGCAAATCCTTAAAATTCTTTCATTTCTCTTTGAAACTCAGCAACCCCCCCTTTTTTTCCCCCTTCAAAAAACTTCGTTCTTTTTAATAGTTAACTTTATGTGTCAACTGGACTGGGCCAGGGGATGCCCCAAAACCTGGTCGAACATTTTTCTGATGTGTCTGTGAGGATGCTTTGGATGAAATTAATTTTTTTCAAGATTTTATTTATTTATTTGAGAGAGACAGGGAGAGAGAGAGAGAGCACAAGCAGGGGTGCAGAGGGAGAGGGATGCAGGGCTCGATCCTAGGACCCTGAGACAACAGCCTGAGTTGAAGGTAGATGCTTAGCTGATTGAGCCATCTAGGTACCCTTAGATGAAATTAATATGTGAATCAGTAGACTCAGTAAAGCAGATCGCTTTCCCTAATGTGGGTGGGTCTCAGCAAATCAGTTAAAGGCCTGAATATAGAACAAAAGACAGAGAAAGAGGGAACTCCTCAAGCCTGACTGTTGAACTGAACCAGTGGTCTTGTTCATTCCTCAGGCTGGAACTTACACCACCTGCTTACCTGGTTCTCAGGCCTTCAGACTCAGATTGGAATTATACCATTGATTCTCTTGGGTCTCTAGCTTGCCAACTGCAGATCTTGGGACTTTTCAACCTTCATAACCACATGAGCCCATTCCTTATACATTTCAGTGGATAGATAGACAATAGGTAAAAAAATGAGATATCGATAGATGATAGATATAAGGGAGAGAGATCATGTATATACATAAGAATATATATATGTGTGTGTATATATATCTCTCTATATATATCCTACTGGTTCTATTTCTTTCTCAGGAGAGTGATGACTAATAAACACTCTTGCATAGCAAAAAGTCTAGACTCCCAAGACTATTTTCTCTCTCCCTCTTTTTTTTTTTTTTTAAAGATTTTTATTTATTTGACAGAGAGATCACAAATAGGCAGAGAGGCAGGCAGAGCTAGAGAGAGGGGGAAGCAGGCTCCCCGCTGAGCAGAGAGCCCGATGTGAGGCTCGATCCCAGGACCCTGGGATCATGACCCGAGCCGAAGGCAGAGGCTTTAACCCACCGAGCCACCCAGGAAACCCCTATTTTTTCTTTTTATAAGTTTTAAAAGTTGATCTTGAAACTTCAAAGCCAAGAATTTGATTTCTTGGTATTTGTATTCTGAGGTACCTTCTCTTTTGCAGGGAAAGGAGACCTGTGGAAGAATCAGGGCAATACGAAAATGTTGGGGGGGTGGTTGGTAGAAGGAGGACACGAATTTTTATCTCTAAACATGATCATGCTACGATGATAAGGAACATTTGCATCAGGCTGACATGTTTTCCTCCGCTAACAATTCATCACACCCCAACATGGGGAAGTTGGCTATCCTTAACACATAAGGGAAGGGGATTTGGAAGTTAGAATGCCTGGTCTGGGATCAAGTGGCAATGACTGGGCCTGGCGAGGGTGGTTCTTCTTCAGGGTACGTGTCAACGCAGCTAGACGATGAAGTCTCCATGAAGAGAAACCAAAGCCAAAGCATGCAGCCAGCGCAAGCTGGGGCAAGATCCAAGTGTGTGACTTTGCCCAAGGAAACCTCGAGAATCCTCAAGGCTAGTGTGTCATGTAACCCATGGTTACGTGAGTCAAAGAAAGAGAAAGGGGGCTCTAAGAGCATAGAAATTCTGTTCTGGTCAGTATCCAGGTCCCAGAGCCCCCAAACAGTGTCTGGCCCCCAGCAGGCACTCTAGTGACATTTATCCAATGTGTGAATGAAGTGAAAGAAATAAGATTGACCCTCAGTTTCCTCATCATTTGATGGAAAAAACCAATTTCACGAAGATGGGAAATAGGAGAGCTATGCCAGGCTGAAGAGACTCTAACTGAATATGGGTACGATGAAAAGAAAAAAAATCAGGATGTGGGTGAGGTCACCAGTCTATCAGAAATGCCACACATCTGTGTCAAGGACAGCCTCTGTGTGACTGTAGTGGAACCATGATGCCTGAGAGTTCCATTTTCTGTTAGGAGTTGGTATGAGAACCCCTAAGGAGAGGCTCACTTTGTTGGGAAAAATCCGTTTTTATGCAAATCAGGATAAAGGGTGATTCTACAGAATGTGCTAAAGCCACAGGAGATGGCTACTCCAGAAAGGGATGAAAGGTTGAGAATTTCTCTGAGGAAGCCCTCATGAGGGAAAGGCTAGTGGGGTCAGACCCTGAAAGGAGAAGGGAGGGGTGCGCCAGATGTAGAAGAAACCCCACAGCAGGGGGAGTGGGAAAGCATTCTAGAAAAGAATTTTGTCTTCTGAGGCTTTTTCTACTGAAAATAATGTGTGTGTGCAAGGCTGTGTGCCACAGGCCACTGACGCGCCAAGGAGGTCACAGAGCACCCTGGAGAGGTTGAATTTCTTGCAGCAATGATGAAAGATGCAGGACTCCTAGCCTCTGGCCAAAGTGGCACTGACCCAGAGTCCAATGCGCGTGACTACACCTCTCTCACAAGGGTGAGGAATGTGTTTGGTACCTAGAACATTTAACCACCAAACTTTTACTCAAACAGAAGGTGCTCTGGGGCAAGGTGAGGTGGGGGAGGGGACATAAGCAGTTAAGTTCTGGAGGATCAGGAACTGAACCTTAGTCCACGCTGTATAATGTCTAACCCAGTCAAGGCAAACTCATGGCAGATGCCATCCTTCTTCCAGGCTGTGCCCATGGCAGACATGACTAATGGATGGCAGAACTTTACCTCATGGAGGCCAGACTCACACTCAGAATCCTTCTCAGCATCGCACTCGGTGTAGCCACTACCAACGGAATGTTGACTCAGGAGATTCAATTCATCTGCCTTCCCTGGCCTGAGTCGGCAGCTGCAGACAGGCAGGTGAAGAGAGATGAGCCAGATGTGGATGGAGATAGGATAGTGGTCTTTTTTTTTCTCACATAAGATTTGTAAAAGCATTGAATTACTTGATGACACTTTTCAGTGGGGAAATTTCACATAAGTATCCAGATTTCTGGCTTCTCTTGAAAATCTAGAGTATCTGACCATGCTGAGGCACTCCCCAGCATGGGAACAACGGCCTGCAGCTAAGACAGATGAACATGGCCAGACTCTGAAGATGCCCTAAGTTCGGGTCCCGCCTCTGCCAATTATTCATTGTGCAACTTTAGCTTTCTCATCCGTAAAATGGGGTTAACAGTAGTACTTACCTCATGAGGTGGTTGTAAAGATTAATTAAACCCATGCCTAGCACGCAGGAATCACTAAAAGAAGTTTAATTCTCATTGTTTAGCCTTTGAAGTTTCCAGGAACACCCATGGGCCTGCTAGAATGTGGTACCATATGTCTTGTCTCACAGGTGAAGAACTGAGGACCCAAAGGGCCTGACAGTGTCACCAGACATGAGAGGACTTAGGGTCCTTCCTGGGGGAGGGTCTCTGAGGTCCACCTCAAGCCTAGGAGACACCTTTCTATGAGTATCTACAGCGCTTAGGCCCACTCAGGGTCTGGGGTTATATATTTGAGCTCAAGAAGAAAAAAGAAAATGCTTTTTATTTGGATTTGCTCTTCAAGTTGTGGCCTGGAGAATGGTCTTGTCTAGGAGGAGACAAAAAGATGATGTTAATTAGAGTAGAAACGTTGGCTGGAATGTATCAAAGCTGTTGGAAGAGGGGTCAGGCCTTCTCTGATGCCATACTTCAGTGGTGTGGAGATAAAAAACAGACAAAAAACCAAAAGCGAAAATAAACAAGCAAACAAAACCCCACAGCACCAAGGCAAGCCTGAAGAGCCAACATCATCCACTTTTTCCCCTCAGCTTACTTGGCAGCTTCCTGTTCTCTTCTGAGTGACAAAAGGGGAATGTCCTTCTCTCTAACACTCAGAGACTTCTGTCCCTCATGGAAAGACCCCTAGGTCCCACAGCCCCTTCTCCCAGGGACATCCTGTGTCTTTAAGTGAACTTCCAGAAGCTTCTGGGGGGCTCAGAGTGCTCGTGTTGGCCTCTGAGGCCACTGGAGAGATTGACGGTGAGGACAAGCCTCGGCGGGGGCCTGGGCAGCGTGTGGTGCCGGGAGCAGACAGCCAGGGGGGACATAAGGGTCACGCAAAGAAAGGGGTGTTTTAGGAAAAGGAACACATCTCTCCTCCCTGGGGAGACTAAACCCAGACTGATTTTCAATTGCAGCTCTTGTTTCCTTTCTCCTTCGGAGAAAAAAGGCCAGTGGCTCTTGTGGAAATTCAGCCAAATGGGTCCCTGAGTGCCCTCTGGGGCTTCTCATTCTGCGAGCTATGCCAGCCTGGGCTCTGGGACGTTCTGCGGTTTTGCAGGGAGAGGCGGGAGGTTTGGATGCCCCAGGGCGGGAGAGGAGGAGGGACAGGAGGCACCCTGCATGGAAGGACAGAGGGAATGGAGGGCCTCAAAGCAGCCGAGCCCGGCTCAGCCTTCCAGAAGCTTGTCTGCTGGAGGTTGAGAGCAGGCACGTGGATCCTGCAGATTCTGCAAGACCTCTAGTCCTGGGGAGCACCGGGCCATCCTCCCCCTCCGCCGTGTTCCATGGGGCAGCCTGTTGGTGGCAGCATGCCCAGCCCATCTCCCCAGGCTCTGGCTGTAGGAACGAAGGGCTCTAAGGTCGCTGGGGCCTCCTTGGACCCCACCTTCATTCTCTTTCCTCTGCCTGTGCGTATTTCGTGACAGGAGGGTCATGAAATATCCAAATATTTTTCCTGGAGCTGGAGGAAGAGTTGGTGTGGGGAGGGGGGTAGGGAAAAAAAGAGGGTGGGAGGGGGGTGGGCATTTGCAAGTGGCCCGAGTGGTGGAGGAGCTGGGGGGCCCGCCTGCGTGCTGGGCATGGCTGTCAGCGGCCCATGCAGCGTGTGCGTGTGGCACACTGCCCAAGGGAGAAATCTGAAACAGCTTTCTACGTGGAGCTCCTGCTCCTGCGTGCGGGCCCCACCCAGCTTGGAGCCAAACAGCCAGGGAAGCCAAGGGAAGCTAGTCTCAAGCCCCTTAGGGGAGATGACAGACTCTCTGGGGCCAGGGTATTTGCAGCGGGTATAAAACTGGCAGCAACGACTCAGATGCAAGGAAAGTAACTTTCCTTCCTTTCTCCAGCAGAGCTCGGAGCATTGAAGAGCTGCGTTTCTGCTCAGTAGTGAGAAGATGAACCTCATCCCTCCAGGAGAACCTGGTCACCTTGGGCTTACCTTTGCGTACAATGAACTCAGTCTCCACGGAGAAATGCTCAGCCTTTTCCACCGGCACTAGGAGCAGGAGGACATCCGTGGACCATCTTACCAAAGGCTGGGGCCTCTGGCTGGCAAGCTGGCCTCCTTTTGTTGGGAGGTGTGGGGCAAACTCCTTCTATTCCAGGATTCCCAAGCCTGCTGGGTCCCGTTCCTTCCTCACTCCAGGGACAGAGGAGACAGAGGCCACACACTCAAGCCTCCATCCTCTCACTTTCCCTCTCCCTCCAGACTCTTCCTCCAGCCCAAGAAAACGGGACCCACGGCATTCCTGAGTGGCCTGAAATTGTCCGTATGTTATACCCTACTCCTTTTCCCCCTTTACAGCTTAAAACCAAAAACTTCCTTCTACTGTCTGCCCAGAGGCAGACAGTAGAAGGGTGGTTGCCAGGGCCTGGAGGGGTGGGGTGATGAAAAATTGTTAAATTGTTTCAAAGTTTCAGTTCAGGAAGATAATAAAGTTCTGAAGATAGACGGGGTGACAAACACACAACATTGTGAAATGTGCCGAAACATAGGAATACGGTAAATTTTTTTATGTCTATTTTACCCCAATAAAACAAAACTCCATGTTCTTTAGTCTTTCTGGCTTTGGTTTTTGATATGTAACAAAGTCTCCTAGAATTCTGAAGACTTTTTCTTCTCAAGTGCCTGGGTCTTAACGTCAAAAAGTTTTACTCTAGTTTCTGAAATGGACTTTTAAGAACCCAGCCTCAATGTAGAGAGATGAACATTGTCTCTTTCCCTTTTTCATCCAACTCTAAATAATCTGAATTTCCTCTTGCTAAACTAGGAGGTCACTAACAAAGAAGTGTGCAAAAGTTAGTTTTAAATGTTACCTCTTATTTTCATGAACCGTGTGAGGTACTGGAGTTGATCAAGAGATTTAAATTTATTTTTTTTAAAGAATTTACTTATTTATTTGACACAGAAAGAGAGATCACAAGCAGGGAGAGAGGCAGGCAGAGAGAGAGGGGGAAGCAGACTCCTGGCCGAGCAGAGAGTCTGATGCGGGACTCGATCCCAGGACCCCGAGATCATGACCTGAGCCGAAGGCAGAGGCTCAACCCACTGAGCCACCCAGGCACCCAAGAGATTTAAATTTAGTCTGTCTCTAAGACTGGCTGAGATATCAGAGTTTCTATCCAAGGGTCTTATTGTGGTCATCTAACGGGCTCCCAGAACTTTAAGAAGGAAGGGAGAGGAAAGGGGTCTGGTGACCAAAGTGGCAACTAATCTATTTAAGAACTTACAGCACCTTGGGGTGCCTGGGTGGCACGGTTGGTTAAGCGTCTGACTCCTTGGTTTTGGCTCAGGTCATGATCTCAGAGTCATGAGATCAAACCCCATGTTGGGGTCTACTCTCAGGACAGAATCTGCTTGCGATTTATCACCCTCTCCCTCTAGCCCTCTGGCTCGCAATCAATCATGCTCTCTCTCTAAAATAAATGAATAAATCTCAAAAACAGACAAACAAACAAACAAACTTATACCTTGCCCCTCATTCCATTCAGCACCGGGAAGATACCATTCCATAGGCTGCCAACTCTTATAGTGTATTAGTTGACTTTTGCTGCTGTAACAAATGACCACAAATCTAGAACATAAAAGAATACAGATTTATTATCTTACAGCTCTGGAGGCCAGAGGTCTGAAATGGGTCTCACTGGGCTAAACTCAAGATGTCAGCAGGGTGGTGATCCTAAGTGAGGGTCCAGGGGAGAATCTTGTTCCTTGGCTTTTCTGACTCCTAAAGGCTGCCTACACTCTTTGCTTCCTGGGCAGTCACATGACTCTGACCTCTGCCTCCATCATCACATCTCCTTCTCTGACTTCCTGCCTCCCTCTTATAAGGACATTTGTGATGACTTTGGGCCCACCTGGGTCACCAAGGACCCTCTGCCCATCTTAGAACACTTAACTTAATCCTATCTGCAGCCTCCCTTTTGCTATGTAAAATAAGATATTTATAGGTTCCGTGATTAGGGCATAGATGTCTTATCTGACTACCATGTATAGTTTGTGTTGAAAAGTCAGCCTACATGATCGTCCGAGGCCCGCTGGTAGCTGTCACCATCACTCTAGCATTTGTTACAGGCCACATAGGTGCCCATGGCAAGGCTGTGCTCCCCACTCTTTCAGAGAACATGAAGCAGATCCGCCCCTCCCCCGTCTCACCTAAAGTGCAAGGGAAGCTGGGAAGTAGATTCTTCTTTTAATTCAAGAATGGAAATGAGAGAAATGAGGGTGAATTTTAATCATATGTCTTTTGCCACATCACACGTCAGATTGTTAGCTTTTCCTCAGCAGTTGCCCTCAGTGGCACTTGTGCTGGACCAGAGTGGACAGCACCACCAGCCCAGGTGTATCTCATCCTGCAGGTGGAGGGAGGTCCATGTACAAGTCCAAAGTCCTCAGGTGGAGGGAGGCCCCACATCCCTGAGGAGCCCTTTGCTTACATGGAGAAATGCCCGCACGGACTCACTCAGAGATGCCCTTGGCCTCTCCCTCTACCACCTCAGGACCGTCAGGCCATGTATTCAGGAACACCGATCGGGTCTTACCTCCCAGGGCTAATTTCTGGAGAGCCCATCCATAAGTCAGTGGCTGAGCCTGCTCTCAGTATGGCTGCTTCACCCATTGGCCTCCTTAACAATTTCCAGAAAGACCAGCTTCTTCTCGGGAGGAGGCCTCGCTGCTGCTGTCAGCAGCGAAGACCAGGTCAGTTGCAGAAGGGCCCTCACTGAGGACCCAGAAAACTTGAGAGGAAAACAGAAAGGCTAGAAGTTCTAAGAGGATGAGCCAGACTCCAAGAAGAAAGTACCTGGTCCAGTGCTCAGGAGATGGACCAAGGATGCTCTTCATTCCCTAAATGGGGCCCAGCTAGCATCCACAAAAAGGATGGTGAACACCCAGCTTCCAAGCCCCAGGTCAGCCCAGCCCCACTGAGGCCATCAGCAGAACTGGGCCATGTGGGCAGGGCCTGGCTTTATGGACGTCCAGTTTGGCTCACTGGGATGGGACGCAATCTTCAGATGCTGAATTGGTAAATATCTGGAGGGTGGGAGTCTCAGAATTTCTACTGTAAAGGAGGCAGGAGCTCAGAGCCATTGAGATTTGGACACTGGCGTCAGCTCTCTTTGTCACTCAGGGCTGGTGACATGGCACACTCGGTTCCTGTGGAAAGGTCCACTCCCCGGGGGAACTGTTTGCACGCTAGAACCTCCCCCACAGACCCACAGGCTAGAGGGAGAGAGCCCAGCTGCCAAGTTACGCTTCTGGAAAAGGGAGGCAGAGGGCAACCAGTGCACTTCCAACAAGGTGACTGAGACCCAGCACATGCTTGGTGCACAGGCCCAGCCCTTCATCTTGGTGGCCTCTGGCCGGGCTTAAGAAACAAGGAGGTAACCCAAAAGAGGCCGGTCCAATCCTTCAAAACAAGGAGACGTCCACATTTGTAATTGAGATGAGAGAGGAAGCTACATTATTTATGAAACGGCTGAGCTTCGGTTGACAAGGAAGAAGGAGGCCTTTAGAGGAGAAAGTGGTTTCAAAGGCATCTGTATTTCACTGAAAAAAACACACACAAACTATGATTTAGGGTGTGCTGAGGTTTCAAACCGGAGATGACTCTAGTGTAGTTGGAGACCACGGATGGGGGACGAGGGTGTGGGCAGGGCTGGCTGAGGGACAGGGTGGCAGTGGGGGAGGGAGGGGATCCTGTAGGCTCCCTGCGAGGGAGGGGGTGGGCTGTGGGGGTACGCGCAGGGTCTACAGGAGTACGTGTGTGAGTGCGTGTGAGTGTGTGTGAGTACATGTGTGTCTATGCGCTTGAAATGGACCAAGGGACAGAGGGAGGGAAGGTGCACCCCCAAAGGCTCAGAACCTTCTGGGACTTGTGTATTAATTCTGTTTGCTTGGCTAATTTGCTGTAAGAATTTGGGCCAAAACTGAGAAAAGAGGTTTTTTATTTTTTTAAATATTCTTTTTTTTTAAATTAAGGTATAATCAATTAAAGTATAAGGTAGTCAGTTGGATGAGCGGTGATAACAAACTGCAACCAAACCCAAAATATGCAACATAATCATCATCGAGAACATTCCTACGTGCTCCTGACCACCTCTTGGTTTGGGTCAACACACATCCATCTTGCCTGTTCTAGCAACTCATACAAATGGAACTGTACGGTGTGTACCCTTGGGGATCTGGCTTCTTTCACTCAACAAAATGTGTTTTGAGATTCTTCCACATTATAGGTTGGACAGTAAATGATTCCTTTTTATTGCTGAGTAATATTCCCTTCAAAGGAAATAGCACATTCTTTTTATCTGCTCAGTTGATGGGCATTTGTTTGGTTTCCAGTTTTTGATTCTTACTAATATGATTACTATGAACAGTTGTGTATGTGTCTCTGTGGAGACCTATTATTCATTTCTTTTGAGTTAACACCTGAGAACGGAATGTCTAGGTCGTGTGGGGATATCATGTGGGGATACACATTCACCACTCTAAGAAACACCTAACCAGTTCTTGATTCACTGAAGTATAAGTTCTAGTTGCCCCACATACTTCTCCGCTTTCACTGTATTTTACTCTAGCCATTCCGGTAGATGTGAAATGGTGTCTCAATGTGGTTTTAATTTTGTCTTTTCTTAATGACTGATGATGTTGAACACCTTTTCACGTGCTTATTAGCCATTCATGGATCTTCTTCATGAGAGGCCTGTTGAACTCCTTTGTTCACTTAGAAAATTGGGCTATTTGTCTTTTTCATATTGCTGATTCTTAGGCATTCTTTATATATTCTAGACCCTCCAGAGGAAGGTTTATAAATCACTAGCCACTAGTCATGCTACCCAGGTTCATTAAATTGAATGACTGCCACGCCTTCATCTCACTTCATATCATATCCCTTTCGGTGGTGGTAAACTGAGTTTAAAATGCACCTGCTGTGACCCAAATGGCATAAATGTTAAATTCTACTTAATCAGACTCAACTGCTTCTTGATGATCTGTTTTCTCTTGAAAGCAGAAAGCAAAACAAAGGAACAAATAAAACAACTATTAGTGCTTGGAGGTAAGTTCTCTCCCATTTAATGACTTAATCTCTTTTGTATAATTACTTGGGCGATTCAGGATTTCACTTAGCAGAACAAAGTTTAAAGTCCCTTTTATATTTCTATACTCTCTAACGTCATTTTGTCCCCACAAAGGATGATCAGGAAGTGGCTTACACTCCTCATGGCAAAAAAGGTTAGGCATACCTGGTCTGGTTTTTGTCCTCCAATTAAGTTGGATTGTCTGGGGAGGCACTTGGGGTCGGCCTTTGGTCTCTGGATGACAGCTGCAAACCAGACTTGTTCTACTACTGACCATGACCCTGCCTTGACCTCCAGCTGAGAGTCTTGTCACCTACCAGGCTACCACTTCTGCCTGTTCCCCTGCCCACTTAGCACACCCTACTGCTCCCTATTCCCAAACTCCACAGAAAATTCTGGATGTTGTGCAAGCCATACGCTAGACCCAGGGGGCCTGGTCGATGGAGCTCAGATTCCCTCTCTGCCTAAACGTGCTACACCAGCATTTCTCTCTGCTGAAGTCACCCCATGTGGGTATAGGTCGCCCTACAAGGCACTGTCTGCCTGGAAATCTAAACCGCAAATGGAACACAAGATTTGGATCTTTCCTCAGACCGTCTGGTATATCTCTAATCACACCCAGAGCCCTACGACTAGTGTCTTTGTCTAATTTTATTGATTAAAAATATGTCCATGCCCCTTTAGGGCTGCAAACCCCCCCCCCCCCAAAAAAAAACCCAAAAAACAAAACAAAACAAAATCTCCAGTCTCTGTCCTCAACATCCCCATCCAGGAAAGGCCATTCCGTTACCTGTGAGGTTGGGAACATTTCTTGTCCATCCTTCCCTACTCTGTGATGTTTGGTAAAAAGTTCACATTCATCCTCCAAGGTTGTTATATTTAAAAGAAGTCTATTTGGATTTAGGAAAACCTTTCCACTCTCGATGGCCTGATCCTGCAGCTGAAAACTTGGCTTTCGATCCCCTTGTTTCTGGGCTTGTTTGGATGTCTGAGGCTGAGCGTTCTCTCTCCGTTCCAGTCTCTCCCCTCTCCTTCATTCCAGCTACCACTCATGAAAGTAATGAAAACTGTGGCCAAATAAGGGAAAATAACAAAGAAGAAGTGAAAAAAGAAAGCACATTAATATAAGTCAAGGTCTTAATTCTAACACACTTACTTCAGTGGCAAGTAGGAAGTACTTATTCCTGCCATCAAAGAAAAAAAAAAAAGTCACGTGGTCCTGTACTTAGCTCCAACGATAGTTTCCACTCCAGGCCCTCCTACACTGCATGTGCCTCCGGATATTCCAAGGCCTTCCATGGTCAAATCCCCCTTCTTGACTCCGGTTGGTCTGTTTATTCTCTACATTGTTCACACGTGGATTTTCCCTAATATCCAGCTCCTCGGGATCCATCCATTCTTGGGCAACAAAGCAGCAGGCCACGAAACCCGTGGGAAGACACTGCTGAGAAATCCTCAAACAGATTTCTGGGTAAGGCAGGTGAGCCTAACTCAATTTGGACTGGGAGCACTGTGACAGCCAGCGCCTAAGATGGCCGCCAGTGAGCCATGCCCACTAGTATCTTGCCCTTATTCCCTCCCACAATGATCAGGGTTGGTCAGTGTGACTGATGGAATAAGGCACAGTGATGTATGTCATTTCTGAGGCTAGGTTATAAAAACATTGTGGTTTCTGCCCATCTGTCTCAGGTCACTTGCTTTGCGGGAAGTCAGCTGCCACGTCGTGAGGACACTAAAGGAGCCTTGTGGAAAAGTCTACATGGCCAGGAACTGGGGCCTCCTTTCAAAAGCCACATGAGTGAGCCATCTTGAAAGCAAGCCCAGAATCACAGTGGCAGGCTCATGTGGTAGACAGGGCTGATCCATCCAGCCCCATCGGCTCAGAGAAGAGAAAGCAGAAGACTATGGAGATTGGAGAAACCATCAACATCACGTATCTGCTCAGTGCCTAAGCCACGCCTTGACTCATCATCCCATTTTAGATGAACTGATTGATTTTGAGCTCGCAGTGGTTTCTCAGACTTCACCATTCAGGTTTCCCTTGTGCCCTGGCTTCTCTGTCCTGCTGTACTTTGTCATTATGAGAGCCCAGGACATCGTCTTGCAGGAGGTAGGCAGGGAATGCCAGCAGGGGGTGATGGGCCTCTAGGTTGAGGAGACAACATGGCAAAAGCACGGGTGAGAAAATGTGTGGCTTTTTAGAGATGAGTGAGTTGTCCCCTGCTGTTGCATGAGAGAGTTCCTTGAATATGGTGTGATGAAATGAGGCTCCTGAAGAAGTGTGTCAAGGCCACCCAGGATACCTGTCAAAACCCCTGCCCTGAGTTCACAACAGGCAGGTTGTCTGTCCTTGAAGGTGGAGGGCCCAGAGCCCTGAGCACACAAAGGAAGATGTGTAGGATCAGCCCAAGTGTTGTGAAGTCTAAGGAAAGGTGCCAGTTAAGCAAGGGACATGGTGGGGTCCATCTGTCCACTTCTATTTGATCAGAGGAGATGCTTCTAGAGCAATGGGAGGCTGGAGGGCACAGAAGAGGGGCCCTGTAAAGCAAACTGGGGCTCCGGGACTAGCCCTGATCACCCAAGAATGCTGACCTTTAAAAACAACAACAACAACAAAAAAAACAAGGGGCATCTGGGTGGCTCAATATGTTAAGCTTCTGCCTTTGGCTCAGGTCATGGTCTCAGGGTCCTGGGATCGAGCCCCACATCGGGCTCTCTGCTCAGTGGGGAGCCTGCTTCCCCCTCTCCCTCTGCCTGCCTCTCTGCCCACTTGTGTTCTCTCTGTCAAATAAATAAATAAAATCTTTAAAAAAAAAACAAAAACAAAAACAAAACAAAACAATAAAAACCTTGTTAAGTGGGCTCCCTCCAGCCTCCAAATCTGAGTTTCCAAAAGCCGAGGCTGAAGTGGCAAAGGCGGATGGAAACCTATCGATTTCTTTGGTTTTGTTTCACCTCGTTTACATTCAAGGCAGCATTTTCTTCCCAGGAAAGTCGAGAATTTCCCAGAAGAAGGATCCTGGCCCTTCTAGATGACCTGTCTGGAGGCATTACTTTCCAAGGCCAATTTGCAGTCACAAGCATCTTGCCAATAAGTTCAGAAATGTGACCACATCGGGTTCAGAGAGCCTGGAGTTCTTAAAGAGAAAGACATGTCTGAGTTGGCGGAAGAATGGGTCTCTACCCTGAAACCCCACGCCCTTCCAGAGCCTAGCACACATCAAAGCTAGGCTATCCACAGGAGGTAAAGAGGGTATAAATTTTGCAGACTCATGCAGGTAAATAACTTACTTTCTTTTTCTCTGATCCAACGTAACTTAGCTCCCAAGCCCTTGTTTGCATCCAGTTACAAGATTATTTCAGTGCCCTTTGGGTAAAAACTGAATCAGGTAGGGATGTTTCCTCCCATGCCTTTTTTCCCTTCTTCTGTCTAGGTGTTAAGATTGAGGAAGATGCATTATGAATTGGGAGGCACTGTGTGGCTGTGACCAAACTGTCCAATGTTCATTGGCCCCAGGACATTAGCATCTACTCTACCATAACTTCATCTGTGTCCCCTCCAATCTCCAGTTGCCAGATCAAGCTGGTCCTCTGTGTCCTCTTGATCCCACCACCAGAGCACCCCAGCTTGCTCTGAGGCACCCCTACACCCCCTCTGTAGCACAGAAACATCGGCTTCCCGATGTTGGTACTGGGGGCTCATCTGCTGAGGTCCATCCATGCTGTGGCCACTGCTGCTCTGATGTCATAGAGCACATGGGTCTCTGTGAGAGGCTTCCTTCCCTTCCCCATCTTTTCCCCTCCCCTTCCATTTATCTGTTGAAGAAACCAAAGTACTGGTTTTTTAAAGAGTACTGCCACTGTTTAAAAAAAAAAAAATCCATTCAGAAATTCAGTTCAAATTGTGAAGGGGACACTGGTCAATGAGGGAAATAGGATAAATAGGAAAAAAGGGATAGAGAAAAGAGGGAAACAGTGCCCCTTGTTACAAGGTTCTTCGTAGCAAGCACCAAAAACCCATTTTGGCCAAATTATGAGAAAAGGAGTCTGTTAAAAGACTATGGGATAGCTCACAGAATCATGGTGAGAGCTAGGAAAAAGGTTCCGTGCTGATCTTTGAAGAACAAGTCAAGCCACCACACAGAAGGGCTGATGGGAAAGCGCCATCACTTCCTCTGAGCACCATCCACCTTCTGTCCCAGGGCTTGGGCTCGGCTGCCACCACTGCAGTGGCCCCCACTGGCTCTTGCCTCCTGAGTCGCTGTTCTGGTGCATCTGCCTGGCAGAGGTGAAGCAGTCTTTTTTGAGCCCCTGTTGCAGGGCAGGCTAGGAAAGGAACTATCTGACCATCACAGCACCTACAGGAGAGACTCATACCATTGGCAGTTCTCCAAAGAAAATGCTAGAAAAGCAAAGCAAATGACCAAGGTCCTCTTCCCACGCGAGAAACACATGAGAGGTGGACTGAGAAGGTTCTCTCACCCGAGGATGGGAGCCAGCCTGCAGGAGGGAGGCTGAGGGCACAAAGACATTTTCAGCCTTGGGGAGGAGGGGGCGAGGCATGACAAGGGTCCAGGGCACGGGGAGCAGTAAGGGAGATGAGACACAATGAAAGGGCTCACCTCCTCTGAGGACTGGCTGGAAGTCACGACTGACCGAAAGGAAATACCACTGTGCCAGGAGCGTTTGACTGGCCAGGAGTCAAGTTATTTAATATTAGACTGTGTCCCCCACCCTCCCTGCCATGACTCGGGGTAAAACCAGGTTCTGCTGAAATAATTTCGGGCAGGGCAAGGGGGGAGAGGCAAAGACCTCCACTTCTGGATGTGAACATCAGAGACCACCTCCCATCCACCCCTGAGAAGACATGGAAGGGGCAGGCACTCTGAGGCTGAGGGATGGTCATGGCTCCAGGTGGGGACACAAAGCAGCTCCCTGGGGTTCCATGTGGTGCCCTTTAGCCTGTGGCCTCTTGTTCACAAGGATGGTATTTCCGCTTAAAGGTCACCTTCCCCCTGGGGAAAGCAATCATTCCTATTTTGCAGCCTATTGGGAAGGTCAAAACGCAAGCCCTCAAGAAGACAAAGAAGACACAGGACAGGAAGAGAAAAAACAGTTCTGGGTGCAGTTCTGGCTGGTTCTCACCCATGGGAGCAGCCGCTCGCTGGTGGAAATGGCTCCTGCCCCTTCATCCAACTCTTATCCTCCCCCGGGCAGGGGGTTGTCTTCCTTGATGATGCCACCAGGTTCCTTTGATTAGAAACAGAACAGCCCCATCAGTTCAGGTTTCTGTTAGGAGCATTTAAAAGAGATGTCGGTCACACTTAATACACAGTTGGGGCCAAAGTAAAAGCTGGGGAGGTGCCCGGGCTATTCAGCTGGAAATTCCATCCTGCTCAGGAACATAAATGTCACGCTCTCTAGGCCGCAAATGGCCTCACTGCGCTGCTTCCCCAGGACTCCACATTTTCTGACCAATGGCCCTGTGCTGCCCTCAGACACAACCTGTCTCCGTGAAGAAGGCCAAGGCCACAGGAAACACAGGAGCACTATCATTGACCTAATCTTTTTGTTTGGGAAACCGATCCAAATTAAAATGCATCACTTCAGAAAGCCTATAAAGGACCCGCTCCGTGAATTCTTTCAAAGGTCATCTTCATAATTCAAACCACTGGCATGACCAGGAAAAAATCCTAATCTAATCTGGTTGAAAACACCCACAGGCAGGTGCTTATTGCTCAGGAATATTAAGACCCACATGTCTTCGGAGCCTTCATTCCGGAGATGGCGGGATGTTCACGGATTTGTTCTTTTGTGGGCCTCATCACATTGTGTCTTTTCCTGGATGCAATCACCCCATGGCAAACCGAGCAAGTGAAATCAGAAACACAGCCCAAGAGAGATTTACAGACAAATTGGGAAGATGTTTCCTTTGGTTACACAAGTAAATCAAAGCCAGAAAGGCAGCAGTCTGAGGAAGACCGAGTATGGCCATTTCTTCCACGGATAAAGGAATCACTCCAAGCTTGTCCTTGGCATCCTCAGCCTCTTCTTCCTGAGGCTTTCCCATCTTTGGGTTCCCTTGGGGCTCCCACTCCCACCACCATAGAGCAGAAGAGCCCAAAATTTGTTCTCAGAATCATTTGTGCTCAAGTGTGAGGGACCAATATTCAAATCTGAAAGGAAAGAGCTTCCAGAGAGATTTCCCAGATCCTTGCTGGGAGACTGGGGGGACCTGCATGGGGTTAAGTGTTCTGGAAAGTCCCCATTTCAAAGAGGCGACAGAATGACCAGACTCACTGGGTCTGAACAGAAACTCCAATTCTGAACCTTTCATTGTACTTGGCCTTGGGGTGACCATGTGGGGTGCTTCTAAGCGTCCTCATTATACCGACAAAAAAAGGAGAACCCTACAGACCTCTCAGGGTGGGGATGAAGTAGGAGACTATGTGTGAGGGTGTCTGGCACATCATGGTTTTCCCAGGACTTAAACACCTGTACGAAGATTCCTGTGGCCCAGACACCTGTTCCTCTAGGCTGTGGCCAGAGAAGATCTGGTTCTGGTGGAAAGCTTTGCATGAGTCAAGGGCTGTTCAGAGGTTCTGCTCTGAGCAAAAAGCCAGTCTCCACTGAGGGACCCTCACACAGCCTCTGAGAGCTTACAGGGCCCGTCATGGCAGCATCTCTTGCTTCCATGGGTCCCAGACATCAACTCTTTTCATGAAGTATTTATTCACTGCCCTCCTGGCGTCTGTGGAGCCCTGGCCTCAGAATGAGTCAGATTATACGACACCAAGCTCTTTTGCTCAGAAGTGATACAGGACATGGAGTTCCTGTGGAATTAGCTCAAAATTAATTTAGCCACAATGGCTTATGATTAGATTTAATTATAAATGAAACGATTCACCAGGGACTTTTTACTTTGTAAACAAGCACCTCAGAGTCAGAAGGAAATTTGTGTGTGGCTTTTTGTTTGTTTGTTTTTGGGTTTCTTTCTTTTTTCTTTTCTTTTCTTTTTCCTTTTTTCCTTTTTTTTCCTATTTTCTGGTCTTTCTGCAGATTTTCACAAAACTGCAACCAAACAGAAAAAGTGACTGGGGATGCAAGTTTGGATGAGAGCCACTGTTGCCAGTCACCCTTGTAGGTGTCCCTGCTTTCAATAGGAGGCTATCTGCCCCACACACAGCCTGCTGGGGGCACAGTGAATACCGTGTCCAAAAATCACCCCGACTTCCCTCTAGAATCCCCCGTGCTTCCGCAGAAACATCGACTCTGCTGAAATTAAAGAGTTCAGGGGTGCCTGGATGACTCAGTCAGATGAACATCTGACTCTTGGTGTCAGCTCTGGTTACATTCTCAGGGTCCTGGGATCGAGACCCTCATCAGGCTCTGAGCTCAGTGGGGAGTCTGCCTGGGATTCCCTCTCTCCCTCTGCCCCCTCCCCACTCGCGCATGCTCACTCTCTATTCCCCTAAAATAAATAGATAAAATCTTAAAAAAGAAAAGAAAAGAAAAATAGTCCAAAGAACAAGTCTTGGGCAATCCAGACTCTAGTTTCCTCCAGAAGGCCTGTTACCAGGTTTCTTAGAACACAGTGCTATGTTATACCCCTGGTGAAACATAAAATGATTGCAGACATATATTTCTTATCTTGACAGTTATGTGTTCATTTTAAGGCAAAATTTACTCCTCAAAGCTGTGACTTCACAGTGACACACATGTACTGAAGTTAAAAAGCCAGGTCAGTTTGAAGAAAAGTATTAGCTCAATTAAAAAAAAAAAAAAAAAAGAGCATGTGACCGAAACCACGACGAAAGTTTGCTACATCATGGTCTCAGAGCCTAGGTCTTCTGCGGTCATCAGCATCGCTGGCATTGCCTCGAAGCTTGTGAGAACTGCGGCATCTCAGACCACGACTTGCTCAATCAGAACCTGCCTTTTTAAACCAAGTCCCTAGGGGATTAAAATGCAAAACGGAGTTTGAGAACCAGAGCCTAAGAAAGCCCTGCGGTAGCATTCCACATTCCGCGGTGTGGCTGTTACCTGATGGATCCAATGCTGCAGGTCGAGCCCGCTCTGGCAAAATTGAGTGAACTTCTGCCCAGCAGAAATGTTTATTTTGAATATGTGTGTCTCCTCCTTCCCCATCATGGCAAGATGTCTGCGACCCGGGGCCCGGGGCCCCCCATGAACTTCCTTTTGCTGCACAGAATCCTGAGCCCGATGGGCCCCAAACACAGAGCTGGGGTGGGGGTAGGGGTCTCACCTGCAAGTGGGCCAAGGGGACCCTGGCCAAGGGCAGCCTGGGATGACCGGGAACATGGTTGAACCTGAAGTGGAGGCCTCTGGGACCCATAAGGAGGCCGCTAGCGGCAGGGGCCAGAAGATAAGAGTGTTAATTTAACCTGGCCTGCGTCCAAAACGCTGAGCAAAGCGAGGCCTCCAAGCTAAGGGGTAAACATAAATAAATAAATAAATGAAAAAAAAAAAAAAACAAGTTGGCAGATGTTTACTCTTCCCTTTGTAACGCTAGCAGCTCCCATTCAGTGTATCCTATGCGCTAGGCACCCTGCCAGGAACTTTTTTTTTTTTTTTTAATTGTCATTCTCCTTCCCTCACCCAAAACCCCCTGCAGATCGGGCCTTTGTCACGACCAAGTCCCAGTGAAGTTGATGGCTCCAGAGGTGTTTGGCCTGTGGTCGCCAGCCCTTTGCTCACCCCCACCACTTGCTGCTGAAAGCCTGGCTCTGGGCAGGAAATAGAAACACACAGGTCCCTTTTTTTCTTTTTTTCCCTTCTTCTTCTTCTTCTTCTTTTTTTTTTTTTTCAAGACAGATGCCTAGCCAGTTTTCCCTAGCGGATTCTGGATTGAAAGAACTCTCCGGTCTCCTAATAAGGTTTCAGAACAGAAAGGAGTGTCTGTCGTGCTCGGCTTTGCCAACACCATCTCATCAATCCTCTCCACACGTTGCCACAGGCATGGTGGGCCGTCATGGACTGTCAGCCGGGCAGTGCACTTGAAAGCACCTGGAAAGAGAGTCCCAGCCAGCTGCCAGGATGCCGGGCTTCTGGTGGGTGCATCTGGGACAAATAGCCCAGGACACAGCAGAACCTCGCTGGCATGTCAGGAGGAGAAGATGGGGCCACTGTGGGAAAAGGCTCCCAGTGTGCCTGATACACAGTTGGCACTCGGTTCGTAGGGGGCTCCTCCCGGGCTCTCCGTGAATGCGGCTGGCCATTTTATGTCCTACCCTCCATTCACCCCGTAGTTGGCTGGAGAGAGCGAGACAGCCTCCCTCCAGACAGGAATGGATTCTGCGGTTGGCAAGACAGTCAGAGGAGCTCCCTCTTAAAAACGCTATTCCTGCAGTATGTTTTCATCCACGCCCCATTTTGATAAGCGTAAACACTGTATGCCCTTCTGTGCCGTTATTGGAAATTTCACATCATATTAAATACTGTGATTCAAAGCAAATCAAGTGAATCACATAATTGAACATGCTTGGTGGAAACTGCCTCTACCCACCCCCACCCCCGAGATCCTGAGAAGACCCCCAACAAGGACACGTGGCTGCTCTCGGCTGAGTTTTGAGAGATCAAGCCATTGTCAGAACACGATGAAAAGATGTGGACCGTACAACAGACCCATGCTGTTATCCTCCGCCCAGCAAACCTGGCCGCCCTGCCCGAGGCGGGAGGGTGGGGAGTGGGTGAGTGGGGAACCTTGCCCCCTCCTCCCCCATAGATGGTCACGCGGCCAAAACCATGCCTCACCTGCCCCCAGCTGCAGGGATTGGCCCAGGCTGTGGGCATAGGACCAAACCCTCCTAAGACGTTTCAAACTAAAAGTGTGGGGGAGAGGTGAGAGGTGGGGGGAAGGGGGGAAGGGAGGGAAGAGAAGGAACGGAGGAGTGGTCTAAGCCAGCAAAGCCCCTCACGCAGAATGGCCAAGGTGAGAGATGGAGGGAGTGCTGGGGGGCTGCGGACTCTCAGCTGGGTCCCGGCTCCATTTGCCTCCACAGTCTGGTGGCTGAAGGCAGTTCATTCCTTTCCCTGTAGCTAGAAGTTGTTCACTTAAGGTTCTTTCTGCACCCCCAAGCAAGAGTAGCCTGACTAAAACATAAAGTGTTAGGGAGTGTTCCAGAATATCCCTGGGCACAGAGGCAATTATCTCTGAATGCCAGTTAATTTGCACTGACCCTTCCCTTCACATACATGGTTTTCTCCCTCTGCCTTTTAACACATCTCCCTACATCTCACAGTCTCTCTCTTGCCATCCCCACACCACCCCTAATTCTCTTCCTTTCCACGGCCTACTTTTATCCACCCAAGCCTTTGATTGCTATGCACATTTGGCTGTTGGCTCATAATTCCCATAGTATTTTTTTCCCCTGGGAAATAAGGGCACCCATATGCACCTGCTCCCGGGACTCTCCGACTGCTCCCCAGCTCTGCACTGTTGGGCTGCTGGTTGGGCTGGACCCCGCCTGTCTACCCAAAACACACACTCTGGCCCAGTGTGCCCTAGTGGGGGTGGGGGAGGCTAAAGCCACAGCAGGCTTAACAAATGCACACAGGAAGCAGCCCCATTTCCTCAGAAGCTGCCCGAACTTCTGTGATACAATTTTAGCATCTGGCTAACCAAGCAAGTTGGGCCTGATATATTTATAAAATCATTTGTTGGAGAAATTATATTCTAGAATTCCATCTGTGATCTTTTTTTTAAGTTTTCTGTGTGGTGTTACACATGTTTGGGAGCAGAAGTGGATAAAAGCCATCCTAACTTCATCTAAACTCACCTAAAGACAAGAGATACCAACAAGCGACAGGGTACAAACCCAAAGGTTCAGGTAACACAAGCAAACGCTTTTGTTGTATTATTAACCGTGGTGTCAGTAAGCCACGGTTTCCAACCCTATTCAATCGCATCAGAGGAGTTCCTTAACTTCTCCAAGCAACATTTTCCTCATCTGTAAGCCAATGGACACGAAACTTGGCTTGTGTGAATTCAAGGTGAAGTAAGCCACTGACCCCATAGCTGTTATGGTCCTCGGCTTGCTTATGCCTCGTGTATGAGGACTGAGGGACAGAACAGGGATCCAGAAGCAGAACCAGATCTCAATTTCGAAAATGAAGTGGAGCTCGTTAGACTCAATAATGTCATAACTTGGGTGAAAATCTCTGTTAACCACATTGTGTTATATTACATAACACTTTGTAAAGTTTTGGGGAACAGTAACTCTGCTGCCATAATTCAGCCTGCAAACAAACACCACATTAGAATAGAGAATTAGAGAACTTTCTAAGCCACTTGCCATCCAAGAGGAGTACCAACTTCCCATTTGTGTGGGCACTTACGAATTCATCTGGGCTTTCGACAGCATTTGGCACTCTCTTCCTTTGCATCTTCGTTAAGAATGGGTTTTAAAAATCTCCAATTGTCTAAGTAGCTAGAACTTTAAATCAATTCATTTTTCATTAAAAAAGAAAGTCTCCTAAGGTAACCATAAATAGTAAGACTGAAGTTTTCACTATGGAGGAAGGGAAAGAAAACCTCATTTTACCACCTCCCCTTTGTAAATTTTTTACACATTTTTCTCAAAGGCTATTTTCAAACCCCAGGGCTTAAAGTTAGTGAATATGCCCTTTTTTTTTTAAACAAAATATAATTTTGTGGCAAAATGACCAAATGGCTTAGAAGGAGAAAAATAAGATCTTGTGAAGAAAATACTAGACTTCTAATAACTTTCCTCTGAGATCCATTCATGTTGCAGACTTTTTATAAGTTAAATGCCGAATTCTAACCCACCTAGGTACACCCTGACTCTATAAACACGCACACACACACACACACCTAACACACTTCTAAAAGAAGTAAATGTGCGCTGGGAAAATATTGGAACAATGAAGTTCCTGAGAGAAGCTTGTTTTTTCAAGTTATTAAAAGAAGGTGGCAAGCATTCATGAGGATATGAAAATTTAATGTCGTCTGAAGGAAAGTCTTGAATATGGTTAACTTCACTGCCAAAAAATCTCAGCTATGTTATGTCAGAATGTTCAATTGCAAGCTACACTTTAATGAATGGAAAGATAGGATAACACAGGAAGTTTCTGCAGCAACACACAGCAACCTGGAAAACCCAGTTCCCAATGTTGAACTGAACCGTCCAGGGAGGGGGAGGGGCGCCGCTGTCAGGTCACGTGACCTTCCAGTTAACAAATCAGGGAGACCAGATGCCCGTGAGTGTGGACCCTGGAAGAGCTGGGAACAGTCTGCCTCTCTCCACGTTCTCCCAGATGACACTTCGATGGAAAATAAACTCGCTTTGCTCTTTCCGAATAAGTAGATGTTCCAAGAAACACAGCTCTGGACTCAGAAAAAAAAAAGTCAAATACTCGATTCCCCTCTTTTCCATGCAGCTTGTTGCAGTATGATGTTGCTATTTTTATCAGCTTTCTTCAACCCAGCTGTTGCTTCATGTTAACATGGCGAATGGTGTGAAAATCCCAGCTGAGGCGCGTGAATCCCAGAGGGACCTGTCTTCTGTCATTTCTAGAACACATAAAATGTCATGAGCTTCAGTGGGGGGTAGGGGTCAGAGACATTTCACCAGTGGAGGCAATGAGAACATTTCTGACATTTAAGTGATGAGAAGCCGAGGACCAAACTTCCTCCTTATCAGCCTCAACCAAATGCGTCCATGTTCACACACGTGGCTAGTGGCCAATGAGGTAATGCGATCTGCATAGAAGCATTGCAAGCAGGAGCCTTTGCATTTGAGAGGGAGGCCACGGCTGTCTCAGGTGCTGGACGTCATCATCATGAGGTTGGGAAAACGACAGAGAATCCAGCCTAGACGTTGCCCCAGAGAACCCACTTCCCTTTTCTGACTTAAAATGGGACTTGTAATTTTAAACCCACTCTTTGTATTTCCTCTGTGAAAATAACAGCGTTTTGGCGAGACTGTGTATAGGAGAAAAAAACTGCCACATAAAACTTAAGACGATTTAAAAATACAGCTCTAATTGCAGGTTTGTTTTTCCATGGTTTGGCAAATTAGGGGGGCAAATTGGAGGGGCAGTTGGAACTTGCCCCAGGCATAAAAAGGCTGCTCAGTTACCCGTCTAACGTTATGGTCCATGAACTCTTTCAAAAACTTATGAAAATATGGTTTCAGGAGCTTCCTTCTAGAATAGCAACTACTTCCTACTCCGGAATATTTTGTGTCTGAGTGCCCCAATTTTGAATATGAACATTGAGGGGTTTCGATTTCTCTCGTTTTTTCCTTCTCCATTTTTAGTATGAGAACAACATGATATCCCTTCTTTTTCCTAAATTCTCAGATTCTCTTAGGTCTGATGAAATTCAGTAAAGAAACCAGTACTTCACAAAGCCTCTTTAGGATTTGCAATCTATAGGAGACTGAGGATGATAATTAGAGCTTCTACATTTTGATACAAATCTTGATCTGATGTTACTGTATAATACCTTGAAGATTAAGAAATAATCTAAAGAGAGGCTAAATCAAGAAAGATACTGTGTTTTGGCCTATGATCCATTTGCCCCCTTTGTGGGTCTTTCTGTACTTCAAGCCTGGAGATTTAACAATTGCTTTTTCCAGGATCCCTTATGGTTCAACTTTCAAAAATGATTTCAGTTTGGCCTGTTGAGAGCACTTGCCTGAAGTTTGGGAGGCAGACATAACGTGGAGACCGTGTCTTTTTTGCTTCTGCTGACAGATGTGTTTGCAGAAGATGTGTTTGATTGTCCTGAAGCATAAGTCCATCCATTTGCAAAGACCACCAAGATGTACATCCTGAATCATGACTTGGCTTGAGGGCCAGTTTTGAAGCAGCTTCCTGAGCCCTGGATTACACTAATGAATTGCAACTAGATTGTGACCTACCGGCAATGTGTCTAGGACAGCTTCTGGTTGCCCATTCCTCCCAGTTGTGGCAGCCCTCTGACACCAGTCATGCCTTAATGTGCTGGAAGTTGTTCCTCATGGCCCATCCTGGATCTTTCCAAAGAATTTGTAAGCACTCCGTTTCTTGTATTAAATTCCTTTCTGCTCCACCTAAGATGGTTTCGGATGTCTACAAGTGAATCCTGACTTAGAAAGTAGGCATCTTAGGACTGTAAGAAATTGGATCGTAGTCCCTGCCGTGTCCTCACTAGTTGGGACTGGGTGCCCTCTGCCAAGTCCTTCCTGTGGTCTGGTCCTCCTCCCTGTCAGACAATGTTATGGCCTCTACCTTCACAGAGAAAGTTCAGGAAAATTAACTCCTCTAACTTTCATTTTTACCTGTGACCAATTGAGTTTCACATCCTTACACATTCCTCCATATTCTTGAAGAAAATAAGTCTATCACCAGAAATCTTTACAAGTAATGTAGAATTTTTGGTGTTTTCTAGAGGGTGGGTTTCTGAACTTCCTCAGCAGACACCACAGAAAGCTTTCCCCAAATGCTGGCCCTCCTTGGCCTGTGGTTTCTTCCCATCACACGGCCCTTTTCTTCCTCCTCCCCTCCGTGGTGCTCTTTCCCTGAGGAGAGGGAAAGGTTCCCTCATCCTGTGTCATCCGTCCACCAGACCCACAGGTGTCCTCTTGACACCATATGCCCTGCCCCTCCTTCACCTGAGTCCAGGAAGCTCAGAAACATCCAAAGCTTCATAAGTAGAGTTTTTCTATTACTCTAACTGGTTTTCTCACAAGAAAATTTCTGGTGAGCCACAATCTCTCCCTGGCCATATAACTTGATTTGGAAGAAAATACATAAAAACAAGGCAGGTCTTTTCTGAAGCAGATGGCTATAATCTAAAAAGGCAAGAGAATATACTCATTCATTTTTTTTTTTAAAGGACTCAAGTGAAATTCACAAAGCATAAAATCAACCATTTTAAAGTGAACAGTTCAGTGGCATTTGGTACATTCAACGTTGTACAACGACCTCTTTTTAAGTTCCAGAACATCTTCACTATTCCAGAGTAAAACCCCTTACCCACTAAGTAGTTTTTCCTGTCTCCTCCCTCAGCCCTTGGCAAACACCAATCTTCTTTCTGTTTCTATGGATTTACCCAGTCTTGATATTTCATGTAAGTGGTATCATACAATACGTGATCTTTGGGGTCTGACTTCTTTCACTGAGCATAATGTTTTCAAAATTCTTTCACATTGTGGTATGTACCAAAATTTCAATCCTTTTTATGGCTGAGTGATATTCTACTGCATATATCATAATTTGATAATTTGTATATATCATAATTAGTTCATCCATTTATTCACTGTTGGACATTTGGGTTTTTTCTATCTTTTGGCCATTGCTAGGAGTGCTGCATGGACAGTCATGTACAAGGCTTTCTTTGAGAGCCTGTTTTCAATGCTAGATCATATGGTAATCTTATGTGTAACTTTTGTTTTTAAAGATTTTATTTTATTTTATTTTACTTATTTATTTATTTGACAGAGATCACAAGTAGGCAGAGAGGCAGGCAGAGAGAGTGAGGAAGGGAAGCAGGCTCCCCGCTGAGCAGAAAGCCCAACTCTTTCTGGGATCATGACCAGAGCCAAAGGCAGAGGCTTTAACCCACTGAGCCACCTAGGTGCCCCTCTTATGTTTAACTTTTTGATGAAACTCCATACCCTTGACAACATATTTTATTTTTGCAGGTTTGTTTTTTGGTGTGTATGTGTGTTTTACCACACCCATTCTTGTATGAAGTGGTATCTAGTATCACATTGACTTGCATTTCCCTAATGACTAATGACATTGAGCATCTTGTCATGTGCTTATTGGCCATTTGCATACATTTTACAGAAGAATTATCCATCCATTTTTTTTTTTTAATCTAAAAGTGAATGGCCTTTGGAACTAGAGAGAATTGAGTTCAAATAGATCCAGCAATTTAAGAGCATTGTACCTTTGGGTTGAGTACTTCTTAGGCTTCGTTTCCATCTTCCTTGAAGAGCACAGAATAACTTCTCATTTCTGGCTCCTTGGCATCCTCCACATCTTGGCTTAAACTGTTGACTCAGAGAGGTTTCCCTTTCCCTGATACTCATCTTTAAAATAGGTTCAAGTGTTATTCTGTCTCACAGTATATAATACTTTCCTTCATAGCACTTGACACAGTCTTTAATTACATATTCATTTATAAGTTTTTGTCATCTGTTTCCTCTACCAGATCATTCACTCTTTGTGGTCAAGAACCATTGACTGTCTTGTTTGCAACTGTGTATCTACAGCATAGCACAGCATCTAGCATGTAAGAAGCGATGTGATGTTTGTTGAATAAGTCAAAAATAATAATAAATCACTAATGATATTTCTAGAGAATTTAGCAGAATACCCAGCACATATTAGATCAGTGGTTCACAATGGGAAATTTGGGGAATGTGGTTGGGGGTAGAGGGGAATGTTTGTGGTTACAATAATTGGGAAGACACTACTGGCATTTAGAGGGTAGAGACCAAGAATACTAGACAATGCCTATGGGGCAACTGCGCAATGTAAAATATTGTCCCTCATCCCACACAACTTTGGAATATCCTCCCAGACATTGATGTAGGGGGAAAAATCTGTCTGTAATTATCTGCATTTATAATACTCTCTTTTACATATAAACAGAAAGTAACATTTGCACATTTTAATATGCACGGAATTTTCCAGGAATGCAACTATCACATAAATTTAGAAAAGACTATATTTCATTTTGTTTGAAACTCCATTGAGAATTGTTCACCTTTTCAGAAGATCACATCTCCATTAGCAACACTGCTTATGTTATTCAAACCCTCAATATAACACTTTAGGCTCAGGCGTCTTTGTAAGTGTGACTCCTCATATTGGTGCAAAAAACTGATTAGTTCATTACGTCCCTCTAGCCTGGACATGCCTGAGTATCTACATATTGAAACACATGTTATTTTATTATAAATTAATTTTTTCTTTCTTTCTTATGTTGTATTTATTTACGGCATGTTAATCATCTTGAAATTATGTATGTAGGTAGGTTATCCATGAATTTTGTTGCAGGATCTTAAGAAAAACAAAATTTTTGTTTTAAAGGAAAGCAATGAGTCTAACAGGGATTAGAACTGCTGTCTTAGGGACATCTGGGTGGCCCCGCTGGGTAAGTGTCCACCTCTTGATTTTGGCTCAGGTCGTGATCTCCGCACTGTGAGATGGAGCCCTGCATTCAGCTCCACACTCGGCATGGAGTCTGCTTGGGATTCTCTCTCCCTCTTCTCCCGCCCCTCCCCCTCACACATGTGCATGTGTTCTCTCTCTCAAATAAACAAACAAATCCTTTTAAAAAAAAAGAACTGCTGTATTAAGTGTTCTCTTTTGAATAATAATAATAATAATAGTGGAATTATACATCTTTGTCTGAGGTGAATGGCAAGAGAAACAAGATCTTTCTTATTTGTATTCTAAGAGCTCACTTTCTTATTCTTATCCCCAAAATGCTCCTTTGCCACATGCCCAGGGACACTTTTCATAGATTGTGCACTCTAAGTCTTGGTGCCTAAAAGGAAAATGTGCATTATAGGACCTGCAATCAACGTTCTTATATGGTCACCCAACGTGAGGTGTGTGCAGCAAAAATTATACAAAGTCGGGCTGGTGTCTGAGAGGTTGGTATAGGAGAGAGATCTAGAGCTTATCCAGAAGATAGATCTGGGTTTAAATTCTGAATCCACTCTTGAGTAACGACATTACCTCAGACTAGTTGTTTAATTCCCTGTGCTTCATTTTCCTCAGCTCTAGAATGGAGCCAATGACAGTTGACCCCAGAGTTGCAAGGTTATGAAATGGGATCCTGTGTACATGGGGCCCTTCCCCATGCAGCTGTGTGGTAGGTACCCCACATTAATTTCTTTCTTCATCCTCTAATCTCACAGATTGTTCAAATAATTGCCACCCAGAGGTTCTATATAGGCTATCCTGAATATGAACTCATAAAATCATCACATATGAAGACATCATTGGCTTTTATTAAACAACTATATTGTTACACTACATTCTGTACATTCTGTTCAATATAAACCTTAGTCCAAGGTACTAAACCTGCAATTTGCTGAGAAGCATTTTCCAGGAAGTCCTTAGCTTTCTCCCCTTTCTTCTGAAAGGGGACCACAAGCTCCACAGGTTAGATATGACGACCTTTGACAAAATTGCTTCATTACCTTTGAAGTAACTATCAGATGATCAAGTTATTTTTTTACTTTTACAGATACTTAAGAAGTATGTTAGATAAGTTAGTAGAGGTCAGCCACCAAGACTCAACCACTGTGTATCATGTTGAATCCTTTGTGGGGTTTTGGAAGAAACAAAAACATTCTCTGGCCCAAGGAACCATTGAGTAAGTTTAGGAGACAAAAACGTCAGACAGCTTCAGGACACTTAGCACTGGATATGGTCCAAAATGAACATGTCAATGCCAAAGATGTTCAATGAGGAGGAGAATTCATGGAGAAAGGATGAACTTGGAGGTGATGGGATACTCATGGCATCATCCATGGTTATGGATCTGGGACTAGCAGATTTATGAAGAAAAAAATTACAAAGATCTCTTGAGTCAAGCAAATATGTTGTTGTATTGTGGTCAATTCAATCTTACTAGTAGAAACCCTAGGGGAAGCCAACTCATTGGTTTTGATGGAGAATTCATGCATTCATTCAACAAATATGTATTGAATTCCTGGTATGTGTCAAGCACTGAAAAGAAAGTGGGGATTCTATCTGAGCAATCAGACACAATCCCTATCCCCAGACAACACACATTCTAGAAGGGCAGATAGACATTATCTAGTTATAAGTGTGCAGCTGCCTCCTGCAATGTAGAAAAGGACCAGGAACTACAGGAACATAAAGCTGCACCAAATCTAGTCTGAGATGTCCAGAAATACTTTCCTGAGGTAGTGATGGCCCAGCTGAATTTTGAAGGATGAAATGAAGTTAGCTGCATAAAGGGGAAAATTACATTCTTGACGGAAGGAACAACATATGTAAAGGTTATATTACTTTTACCTTTCACTATTTGTAATAATATCTGAAAGAACAGTCAGGATGTCTGATCCAGATAGTTCTGTATTTGGTATAATATTATATATAATATGCATAATATTATATATGTAATAATTCTGTGGAATCTAATTTTGCATGTGTTCTGTGTATTAAGAAAACATCCCCCAGATTTTTAAAAATACTATCCAAGAACCCCAAAAAGACAATGGTGTAGAGTCCATAAACGTTTTTGGGACAGGGATAACTGATATAGCCATGTAATTGACTGGATCTTTCTCCAAGATGGAGATTTGGGTTGGAGAGAGGCAGAGAGGTTAGTCTTGGGGCGAGGAATACAGGGTCATCAGGATTCAGCAATGGTGGCCTGTGCACAGTGATGGAAGTTGCTCTTTATTTACTCTGAGTGGTAGCTAACTAGAGAGAACAGAGAATCATGGAATTTTAGATCCAGAAATGATCTGAGAAATATTTTTTTCTCTTCTCTTTTCCCCTCAAATAGCCAGATTTTTGCTGTACCATGCCATCTGGCTAAGAACTTTTTGTTACAACTTTTTAAAAAATATAAACGTAATGCATACATTTATTTTGAAAATTGGAAATTATGAGAAAGAACAAAGAATCCAAAAAGCACTCACAATCTTTTTTTTAAGACTTTACTTATTTATTTATTTGACATATATAGACAGAGAGATCGCACAAGCAGTCAGAACAGCATGTAGAAGGAGAGGGAGAAGCAGGCTCCCTGCTGAGCAGAGAGCCCAACATGGGGCTAGATCCTAGGACCCGGGATTATGACCTGAGCTGAAGACAGACGTTTAACCGACTGAGCCACCCAGGCACCCCAGCACTCATAATCTTATACCCATTTATTCCACTATGGAATTTAGAGCCATTTTGTAAACCAGTCTCTTTTTGGGGGATAGGGGGGCTTATCAAATTGCTTCTTTTTATTTTCCTTTTCTTTCCCTCCCTTCCTTCTTTTCTTCCTTCCTTCCTTCCCTATTTCCTTCCTCTTTTCTTACCTTTCCTTTCCTTTTTTGCTACTCAAATGAGGCTGCAACAAACATCTTTGTTCCTAAGGTTCTGTTACATATAATATTATTCCCCCTTAGAATACATTTCTAGAGATGTATTTTTGGATTTGAGAATTTGAATATTTTGGATACATTCTGCAATGACTGTCAATGGGTGCTGAGGTCACAAGATGAAATGTTGATGAAGAACTTTGTAAAAGATGAATCAGGCAGAAAACACCTAAGTATATGGATCAATCTTAACATCACTAAAACTGTGACAGCCAAACATTAGGTTCACCCCTTGATTTGGTGCAACAGACAATACACAGCCATACCTATGAAATATTCTTTCCAAAAGTAAAAACAAACAAGCATGAAAGCTGATCAGAAATCAGTTTGCCTCAGTCAGTTAAGCCTCCAACTCTTGATTTCCTCTTTGGCCTTGATCTCAAGGTTGTGAGATCGAGCCCCAGTCACACTCAGTGTGGAGCCTGCTTGTGACTCTCTCTCTCTCTTTCCCTCTGCCCCTCCCTACCCCACAGCTCATGCTCGCTCTCTCTCTATCTAAAACAAACAAACAAACAAACAAACAAACAAACTGAACAGAAATCTATCAAGCTTCTAGATCTAATCCCAGTTTACAGGACGTATAAGAGGTAAAGGAACAAGTTAAACAATACCACAAGGAAATAATCAAATACAGAATCTGGAAATGTATACTTCAATATAAATTGTTCAAGTTTTTTTTTTTTTTTTCAACAAATGGCATAAAACAAAGGCAAGAGGGAGTTATTGTGGATTAAAAGAGTTGGAGAGACATACCAAATTAAATCTGTGGCCCTTTCTTGGATCCTAATTCAAACAAGCGATTGTAAGGACCATATTTGAAACAAAGGGAGACATTTTATTATGGCCTGGGTATTTGATGAACCTGGAGTAATTTCACTAGGAATGAGAATGGTATTATGAATGTGCTGAGTAGTCTCTCTCTGTGAAAGAGTCATATTTAAAAATATACAGGTGACATTAGATAATGTTGGGGATTTTATTTGAAACACTCCAGCAAAAAACAAAACAAAACAAAACAAAACAGGTTGTAGGTGTGGATACATTAAACACGTTTGTCAAAATGTGGATAAATGGTGAAGCATACATGAGATTCACATTTGTCCATGTTGGAAACTTTCTATAATAAAAAGTAAAAATATGTGTGTTAATAGGGTAGTGCTAAAACAGTGAATTTTGTTCTGGAACTTAAAGGTTGGAATCTATTTTAGTTGTAAGCAGCAGCACTTTCTGCAAAATTATTTCATGTGTCTTTTGAAACTGGACTAGGAGGAAGGCACCTTTTGCATAGGTCTGTGATTGTTGTGGAGGTCCAATATTTGTCACCCCACACTGTGGACATCCCCGAGCTGCCACCAGGATGAAAACTTGGAATGGTTCCTTATTTAAGAGAACACTACATCAAAAACTAAGGATGTTCTATATGTTGGCTGATTGAATTTAAATTTAAAAAGAGTAAATTCAAGTTTTTCATTGTGATCTACAGGTTCCACACAACCAAAGATCAAATTCTTAGAGGAAATCTGAAGTATTTGGAGGGCACAAAGAACAGAAATCATTTCCCAAATCTGTTAAAGTGTTATGGATGCCCAACCCAAGTCTCCGGCAACTTCTTCTTCATCCTTAAATGTTTAAGAAAAGTCAGATGAGATATCGTCAAAATGTGGGTGGAACACTAGCTCTGAAAAAGTCTGTTTAGTCATAGATTAGACCAGGAAAGTAATGATTGTCCTTCAGGATTAAAGTTGAGGGTTATAAGCTGAAGCCAATGGAAGGCATTTGATTTCGGCATTTACAAAAGCCCAGGATAAGGCTTGAAAGCATTTCACTAGATGAAATAAGACAGACTCAAAGAACAAACATTGTATGATTATGCTTACCTGAGATACCCAGAATAGACAAATTCACGGAGGCAGAGAGTAGAAGAGGTGGGGAAGAGGGGAGGAAATGAAAAGTTGTTTAATGGGGACACAGTTTCAGTTCTGGATGATGAAAAAGTTCGGGAGATGGACAGTGGTGATAATTGTATAACATTGTGAATGTGCTTAAAATGGGCAAAAAAGGTACATTTTATGTTATGTACCTTTTACCACAATCAAGAATAAATAAACAAACACACTCACGGAGGAGGAAAGAAGCATAATGGGCAATGGAATCGTTTCCTGCCTCAGCTCATTTGCCCCACAAATGATGTCCTTTGTGGTTGTGGCATGAATAACAAAGTATTTCTAGCTTGTGTCTATCAAACCACAGTCTATTTTATAGTCCAGTGCTTTTCAGACTTAAGAGGGCATCAGAATTCCCTGCCTGGTTTGTCAAAACACAGGGTGTTTCACACCCAGATTTCTGGATTCAGTAGGTCTGAGGGGAGGCCTGACTTCTTCTACTTCTACTTCTACAGAAACTTCTACTAAGTTTCTGCTAAGTTCCCAGCTGACACGATGCTGATGCTCCTGGGGACAGCTCTTTGAGAACCTCATTTACATATAAGAATTATACATCCTTTCCATTGTTTGAAAAAGTTCTGAAATTCTTCCCCAGATGCCTGTCTACAATAATATAGTCTTTATGATGTAAACAGGGAAAATTCAACCCAATTGCTCTAAAGTAAAAAAAAAAAAAAAAAGATATTTAGTAACTCCAAGAACTAAAAAGTCCAGTGGTAAGGCAATCTTCAGGTATTGTTTGATTAATTGACTCACCCCTTCTCAGAGTTAGGGGGTCCATTTTGAGTCAAATTGTGTTCTCCCCCGCCCCCCACCGAAAGATACAATGGAGTCTTAAACCCCAGGGCCTTAGAATGTGACATTATTTGGATATAGGGCCTTTACAGAGGTAACCAAGTTAAAATGAGATCACTGCAGTGGGCCATGATTCAGTAGGACTGGTGTCCTTATACAAAGGGGAAATTTGGACACAGAGATAGACACTCACATAGGGAAAACAACATGTGATGATGAAGGCAAAGATCAAGAAGATGCATCTATAGGGAATCCTGGGTGGCTCAGTGGATTAAAGCCTCTGCCTTCAGCTCAGGTCATGATCCCAGAGTCTTGGGATCGAGCCCCCCATCGGGATCTCTGCTCGGTGGGGAACCTGATCCCGCCCCGCCCCCCCCCCCCCCCCCCCCCCCCGCCGGCCTCTCTGCCTACTTGTGATCTCTGTGTGTCAAATAAATAAATAAAACATTAAAAAAAAAAAAAAAAGAAGATGCATCTACAGGCCAAAGATTGCTAGCAAACTGCCAGAAACTAGAGCGAGGCCTGACTTAGTCTTCCGCACAGCCTTTCAGAAAGAAACAACCCCGCCAATACCTGGATCTCAGACTTCTAGCCTCCAGAAGTATGAGGCTATAAAATTTTGTTATTTAAGCTACCTAGTTTATGGGTTTTTATCTTATGGGACAGCCTTAGGGAAAATTAATAGCTTGGCCTTCTTCTGTGGCTAGCTTTATCCCAGGCCAGTCCCCTTCCAAGTAGTAGCAATGACGTCAGCACATTCCAGACCTCATACCCTGACATATCCTCACGTTCACCTTCAGGAGGAAGAGTCTGTTCCCACAGGAGAGAAACGGAACTCTTTCCCAGAATCCCGCAGAAAACATCTCCTGAGTTTCATGTGTTCAACTCAGATCACGTGCCCATCCTGGAACCAATCCCTGCAGTCAGGGGAATGGAATATGTTAATACGCCCAAGCCAATTCTTTTTTTTTTTTTTTTTTTAAGATTTTCTTTATTTATTTGACAGACAGAGATCACAGTAGGCAGAGAGGCAGGCAGAGAGAGAGAGAGAGGAAGAAGCAGGCTCCCTGCTGAGCAGAGAGCCCGATGCGGGGCTCGATCCCAGGACCCTGAGATCATGACCTGAGCCGAAGGCAGAGGCTTTAACCCACTGAGCCACCCAGGTGCCCCGGCCCAAGCCAATTCTTGAAGAGGACGGGTGGATAAGTGGAAAAGTGTGCTTCTCTGGAGAAAAACCTGGGCTGGTTGGCGGGAGAAGGGAAGCTGTTGAGGCATAATTATACTGTCATCTGAGGGAACAGAGGGTATTAACATTAAATGGGTCTTAACAACGTGGCAGGCACCATGAGCTGAAGAAAAATGAAATACAACTTTTTCTTCTGTATTGAAGTATAATTTACATACAATAAAACTTAGCACTTGTAAGTATACAGTTTGGTGAGGCTTGTCTAATGTAACCATCATCACAATCATTATCTAGAACATTCTGTCACCCCCAAGAAGTTTGCTTCCATGCTTTTGCAATCAATATAGCTGTCTCCTTCCAGGTATCAGTAGTGTGTTACTTTCTATTGCTGAGTGATAGTCTATTGAATTAATATACTACCATTTGTCTAACCTTTCACCAGTTGATGGACATTTAGGCCTTTTCCAGTTTGGGAGCTGTTACGAATAAAATTCTTATGAACATTTCAGCACACGTATTTTTGTAGAAATATATTTTCACTTTAGCTGGGTAAATATCTAGCATTGCTGGTTTTGTATGGGTTTTATGGTAAATGTATATTGTCAATACAAGAAAAAACCAAACTACTTGTTTTCCAAGGATCTATTCAATTTTTAATTCCTGCAAGCAGTGTGTGAGAGTTCTTACTGCTCTATCTGGCATCGTCAAGCTTTTCTCGTTTTAGATATCCTAGCTGGTATGTAGTAGAATCCCATTGTGGCTTTAATTTGTATTTCCTTAATGAATAATAACACTTTGTGTTTTTCCATGTACTTACTTACAATTTATATGTTTTTCAATCAAGTATCTGTTCAATCTTTTGATCATGTTTAATTGGGTTATTCATCTTATCCTTACATTGTAAGTGTTCTTTATATAGTTCGAATACAAGTTCTTTATCACATAGACATTTTGTAAATATTTTCTTTTACTCTATAGCTTGCCTTTTTCTTTTCTTTTTTTTTTTTTTTTTAAGACTATAATTGAGGGGCGCCTGGGTAGCTTAGTGGGTTAAGCCCCTGCCTTCGGCTCAGGTCATGATCTCAGGGTCCTGGGATCGAGTCCCACATCGGGCTCTCTGCTCAGCAGGGAGCCTGCTTCCTCCTCTCTCTCTCTCTCTCTGCCTGCCTCTCTGCCTGCTTGTGATCTCTCTCTGTCAAATAAATAAATAAATAATTAAAAAAAAAGATTTTATTATTGAGAGAGAGAGATAACAAGTAGGCAGAGAGAGAGAGGAAACAGGCTCTCTGCTGAGCAGAGAACCCGATGTAGGGCTCAATCCCAGGACCCTGAGATCATGACCTGAGCCAAAGAAAGAGGCTTAACTCACTGAGCCACCCAGGCACCCCGCCTTTTCATTTTCTGAACAATATCTTTGAATACTAAAAGATTTACACATTGATGAAGTTCAATTTATCATTTTTTCACTTATGTCTCATACTATGTCTTATTTAAGAAATCTTTGCTTAACCCATGGACACAAAGATGTGTGCATCTCCCTCTAGAAATATAGTAGCATTAGCTCTTATATTTAGGACTGTGATCCATTTCTAGGTAATTTGTGTATGATGTGATATGGGGAATCTAAGTTTCTTTTTTGTTTATGAATAGCCAATTGTTTCCACAGCATTTATTAAAGAGTCAGTCTTTTTCCTTATGGGATTACCTGGCACCTTTGCTGCAATTTAATTGACCACTTATGTGTAGGTCACCTTGTAGACTCTATTCTGCTCCATTGAAATATATTACTATCTTTAAACCAATAGTATGCTATCTGGATTACTGTAATTTTTTTTTTTTTTACTAAGTTTTAATTAAACTCAGTATGAAGGCTCGAACTTTGTGCTTTCTCAAGTTTGACTACTGTGGGTCCTTTGAATTTCCATATGTTTTAAAATCACTTGGTCAAACTCTACACACACATTCATCAAAAACAAAGCCTGTTGGGATTTTAATCTATACCACATTGAATCTCACAGATTAATTTGGAAATTGTTAACATTGTAACAATGTTCCTATCCATGAATATGGTATATCTCTCCATTTATTCATGTCTCTTAAAATTTTCTTTAGCAATGTGGAGATTTTAGTCCACAGTTCTTTCATATATTTTGTAAATGTATCCTTATTTAACATTTCTGTTGTTATTATAATTGGTACTATCATTCTAACTGCCAATTTTTATTTATAAATATAATTATTTTTATATTGATTTTATGACACATCCTTGCCAAATGGATCAAATCTACATAACTTTCATTTCTTTCTCTTGACATTGAATTGAGTAGGACCACCAGTGTGACATTGAAAGGAAGTGTTAAGAGGGAACATCTTTGCCGTATTCTCCATTGTGATGAGGAAACAGCTATTTTGAGTTACTGCCTATGTATGTTACAGTATGACAACTCTGCTCACAGTCAGATCTGGACTTTTAGAAAAGAACCTGAGCTCAGGATTCCTACCACAAGCTCCCACTTTGCTTCTCCAGAACACCTTTTAAAATAACATAGAGTTGAGCCCCCCAAGGTTAATGACCACTCCAGCCACTTTATAAGTAATAGATGCTTGCTACTCTGGTTTCTATCCCCTGCTCAGTCATGTCCTGGGATGGAGGACTACCCTTCTCTATCTCATTGTGTCTCCCTCCCACCATTTCTGGGATATGTAAGTAATAAATCTTGAGACTTTATTTCCTTTGGGTGAATATATTGAAACTGTACTTTCAGTTTTCACTTGCCTAAAGTGGCAACTAGGATGCTGAGGGAGCTACCTGATAACCCTATGTGGGTGGTTTGTGCCACCTCATTCAGTAGATCATAATCTGCATATTCTTACTTAATACACCAGCTATGCACTCTCCAACACACTGATCTTAAGTACAAAATTCAGTCTTCCACAATTAAATATATTAACTGTAGGGTGTTGTAGCTTCTTTATCAAGTTAACAGTTTTTCCTTCTAATCCTAGTTTACTGAGAGTTTTTATCAAAAATGGGTGTTGAATTTTTATCAAATACTTTTCCTATATCTATTAAAAAAGTTATGAATAGGTTTTTTATTCCCTTCAATTTGTAAATATAAAGAATTACTTTGGTTGAGGGGCACCTGGGTGGCTCAGTCAGTTAAGCGCCTACCTTCGTTATCAGGTCTGGGATTGAGCCCCAAGTCTAACTCCCTGCTTAGCCAGGAGCCTGTTTTTCTTTCTTCCTCTGCCCTCCCCTTGCTTGTGTTGTCTCTCTCTTTCAAATAAAAAAATAAAATCATGGGGCACCTGGGTGGCTCAGTGGGTTAAGCCTCTGCCTTCAGCTCAGGTCTTGGTGTTAGGGTCCTGGGATCGAGCCCCACATCGGGCTCTCTGCTCAGCGGGACGGCTGCTTCCCCCTCTCTCTCTGCCTGCCTCTCTGCCTACTTGTGATCTCTCTCTCTGTCAAATAAATAAATAAAATCTTTTAAAAAAATAAATAAAATCTTTAAAAAATTACTTTGGTTAACTCAAATATATTTTTTTAAAAAGAGTAGATTAATATTTTGCTCTAAATATATATTTTAAGAAGTTAAAAACAAGGAATGTTTTTTTGCTGTAATAATTAACATTATTAAAAATTCTGGAAAATAAGATATTCATATCTGACAATAGCAAATACCAAAACTAAAGTTCAAAAACTGGTAGTCATTTTGATTTAACTATAAGTAAATTCTCCATCATTTAATTGAGCAATGTCCATAGTAAACAGTGAGTACTTGAAAGGCATAATTTAATACACACCACTACCCCCTTTGTTTTCATTCACCAAAATTTGCAGAGATCGTGGAATGTATCAAACATTTCTTTTATATAGAAAGGTTTTCTTTTCAATTGCTTTTGAAACTTTTATTCATTCACCAAACCAGTACCATCATAGCCCAAATTATGACCCCCAAATTATGGCCCACATACTACAAATAGCCAACACTGAAAACTGGACCTTCAGATTTTACTAGTTTCTCTGAAAATTCTGGTTTCAATGCAAGAAATCTAAGAATTTTTAAGCAGCTCAAGTTCTTATTTTCTAACTACAGTGGGAAGTGTACTGTTATATCCTCTTCCAACTAACTGTCAATCAACTCTTTAATTAAACTGTCTTTTCAGTACACCTGGGAGGCTTGGTTGTTTGACTGACTGAGTGTCTAACTCTTGATCTCAACTCCGGTCTTGATCTTAAGGTCATGAGTTCAAGCTTTGCTTTGGGCTCCACACTGGGCATGGACCCTACATAAGAAAAAGGGAAAAAAAAAAGAGAAAAATTATCTTTTTTAATATTTTCATTGATACCATGCTATTATATTTTCACTATTAGGGGAATGGCCATCAAAATGATATTTCATATTTCTTTTTATTATTACATTCCAGCTTTTTTATTTATACAGGATATTGAAAGTTGTAGAGGAAGCTCTTTTTCCATGAAGGAAGAGATAGAATAGACACAGTACTTCTGTTCAGGAGCCTTTCCATTGTGCTTACTGTTGTGGTATAATTTTGTTGCTTTCATTCATTTTACAGCATCATAAATTATAAACTTATCTCTAAGGATATGACTAGAGGACTCTGAGTTTAAGTTACTTGAAATAATTTTCTCTGTATGAATATTTTAATCAATTTAATATAGTTCTCATTAGTTTATGTTCAGCTTTAATGTTTGCTCTTTTCCATCCATTTAAATTAGTTGTTCTTTTTTGAACATGTAAAACAAATTTTCTTTTTTTAATGTCTTAGTTATTATTTTTTAATTTAAATTCAATTAGCCAACATATAGTATATCATTAATTTCAGATGTAGAGTTCAGGAATTCATCAGTTGCATATAACAGTCAGTGCTCCTCACATCACAAGCCCTCCTTAATGCCCATCACCCACTTAACCCATCCCCCCACTCACCTCCCCTCCAGCAACCCTCAGTTTGCTTTCTGTAGTTGAGAGTCTTTCATGGTTTGTCTCCCTCTCTGATTTCTTACCATTCAGTTTTCCCTCCCTTCCCCAATGATCCTCTTTGATGTTTCTTATATTCCACATGTGACTGAGACCGTATGATAATTGTCTTTCTCTGATTGACTTATTTTGCCCAGCATAATACCCTCGGTATTATATATATATATAATCTCTCTCCTCTCTCTCTCTCTCTCTCTCTCTCACACACACACACACACATCTTTTTTCTGTGTAATATTCATATATATATATATAGATATATATCACATCTTCTTTATCCATTCATCTTTTGATAGACATCTTGAATCTTTCAGTAGTTTGGCTACTGTGGACATTGCTGCTATAAACATTGGGATGCATGTGCCCCTTTATCACTACCTTTGTATCTTTGAGGTAAATACCTAGTAATGCAATTGCTGGTCATGAGGAATCTCCATACTGTTTTCCAGAGTGGTTGTCCCAGCTTGCATTCCCACCAATGGTGTAAGAGTGTTCCCCTTTCTCCAAATCCTCGCCAACATTTGTTGTTTCTTGATTTGTTAATTTTAGTCATTCTGACTGGTGCGAAGTGGTACCTCATTGTGATTTTGATTTGCATTTCCCTGATGCCAAATGATGTGGAGCCTTTTGTCTGTTCATGTCTTCCGCACATTTCTTCTGCCCATTTCTTGACTAGATTATTTGTTTTGGGGTCGTTGTGTTTGATAAGTTCTTTACAGATCTTGGATACTAGCCCTTTATTTGATATATTATTTGCAAATATCTTTTCCCATTCTGTAGGTTGCCTTTTAGTTTTCTTGACTATTTCCTTTGTTGTGCAGAAGATTTTTATCTTGATGAAGTCCCAATAGTTCATTTTTGCTTTGGTTTCTCTTGCCTTTGGAGACATGTCTAGCAAGAAGCTGTTATGGCCAAGGTTGAAGAGGTTGCTGCCTGTGTTCTCAAGGATTTTGATGGATTCCAGTCTCACATTTAGGTCTTTCACCCATTTTGAGTTTATCTTTGTGTATTGTGTAAGAAAATGGTCCAGTTTCACTCTTCTACATGTGTCCAATTTTCCCAATACCATTGTTGAAGAAACTGTATTTTTCACATTGAATCTTCTTTCCTGCTCTGTGAAAGAACAGTTGACCATAGAGTTAAGGGTCCATTTCTGGATTCTCTATTCTGTTCCATTGATCTATGTGCCTGTTTTTGTTCCAGTACCATACAGTCTTGATTACAGCTTTGTAATATAGTTTGAAGTCTAGCATTGTGATGACCCCAGCTTGAGTTTTCTTTTCCAATATTTCTCCAGATATTCAGGGTCTTTTCTTGTTCCATACAAATTTTAAGATTATTTTTTCCAGCTCTGTGAAAAATCTTGATGATGTTTTGACAGGGATTGCATTGAATGTAAAAATAGCTCCGGGTGACATAAACATTTTAACAATATTTATTCTTCCAATCCATGAGGATGGAAAGTTTTTCCATTTTTTTGTGTCTGCCTCAATTTCTTTCATAAGTGTTCTGTAGTTTATAGAGTATAGATTCTTTATCTGTTTGTTTAGGTTTATTCCTAGGTATCTTATGGTTCTTGGTGTAATTGTAAATGGAACTGATTCCTTAATTTCTTTTCCTTCTATCTCATTAGTTTACAGAAATGAAACTGATTTCTGTGCATTAATTTTATATCCTACCACATTGCTGAATTCCTGTATGAGTTCTAGCACTTTGTGGGTGGAGTTTCTCGGGTTTTCCACATAAAGTATCTCAAGTCATCTGTGAAGAATGAGAGTTTGACTACTTCATTGCCAATTTGAATGCCTTTTTTTTTCTTTTTGTTGTCTGATTGCTGAGGCTAGGACTTCTAGTACTGTGTTGAACAACAGTGGTGAGAGTAGACATCCTTGCCATGTTCATGATCTTAGGAGAAAAGCTCTCAGTTTTTCCCCATTGAGAATGATATTCATTGTAGGCTTTTCATATATGGCTTTTATGATATTGAGGTATAGTACTTTTATCCCTACACCACGGAGACTTTTAATCAAGAAAATATACTATTTGTCGAATGCTTTTCCTCCATCAATTGAGAGGATCATATGTTCCTTGTCCTTTCTTTTATTAATGTGATGTATCACATTGATTGATTTGTGAATGTTGAACCACCCTTGCAACCCAGGGATAAATCCCCTCTGGTCGAATAACCTTTTTAATGTACTGTTGGATCCTATTGGGTAGTGTCTTGGTGAGAATTTTGGCATACATGTTCATCAGAGATATTGGTCTACATGTTCATCAGGGATATTGGTCTATAATTCTGTAATTCTCCATTTTGGTGGGGTCTTTTGTTTTGGGATCAAGGTAATGTGTGCCTCATAGAACAAGTTTGGAAGTTTTCCTTCCACTTCTATTTTTTTGAAATAGCTTCAGAAGAATAGGTATTCATTCTTTAAATGTTTGGTAGAATTCCCTGGGAAGCCATCAGGCCTTAGACTCTTGTTTGTTGGGAGATTTTTTTATTACTGTTTCAATTTCCCTACTGGTTATGTGTCTATTCAGGTTCTCCATTTCTTCCTGTTTCAGTTTAGGTAGCTTATACGTTTCTAAGAACGTATCCATTTCTTCCACACTGCTTATTTTGTTGGCTTATAGTTGCTTATAATTGTTCTTAAATTTGTTTGTCTTTCTTGGATGTTGGTCATAATCTCTCCTCTTTCATTCATGATTTTATTAATTTGGGTTTTTTCTCTTTTCTTTTTGATAAGTCTGACTAGGGGTTTATTTATCTTATTAATTCTTTCAAATAACCAGTTTCTAGTTTCATTGATCTCTTCTACTGTTCTTTTGGTTTCTATTTCATTGATTTCTCTTCTGATCCTTATTATTTCTTGTCTCCTGCGGGGTCTAAACTCTCTTTGCTGTTCTTCTTCCAGTTTCTTTAGGTGTGAGTTTAGCTTGTGTATTTGAGACTTTTCTAGTTTCTTGAGAAAGGCTTGTATTGCTATGTACTTCCCTCTTAGGCTCACCTTTGCTGCATCCTAAAGGTTTTGAACAGTCATGTTTTCATTTTCATTTATTTCCATGATTTTTAAAAATTCTTCTTTAATTTCCCATTTATTCTTTAGTAGGATGCTCTTTAGCCTCCAAGTGTATGAGTCCCTTCCAAATTTCCTCCTGTGATTGAGTTCCAGTTTCAAAGCATTGTGGTCTGAAAATATGCGGGGAACAATTCTGATCTTTTGGTACCAGTTGAGACTTGATTTGTGATCTAGTATATAATCTATTCTGGATAATGTTCCATGTACACTTGAGAAGAATGTGTATTCTGTTGCTTTAGCATGGAATGCTCTGTGTATATCTATGAAGTCCACCTGGTCCAGTCATTCAAAGCCCTTGTTCCTTTGTTGATCTTTTGCTTAAATTATCTGTCCATTGCTGTGAGTAGGATGTTAAAGTCCTCTACTTTTATTGTATTATTATCAATGTGTTTCTTTAATTTTATTATTAATTGTTTTATATAATTGGCTACTCCCAAGTTAGATGCATAATTATTTACAATTGTTATAGCTTCATGTTGGGTAGACCCTTTAAGGATGAGATAGGTCCTTCTTCATCTCTTTTTACAGTCTTTGGCTTAAAATCTAATTTGTCTGATATAAGGATTGCTACCCCAGCTTGCTTTTGATGTCCATTAGCATGATACATGGTTCTCCACTCTCTCACTTTCAATCTGGAGGTGTCTTTGGGTCTAAAATGAGTCTCTTGTAGACAGCATATGGATGGGTCTTGCTTTTATCCAATCTAATACCTGTGTCTTTTGATTGAAGCATTCAGCCCATTTACATTCAGAGTAGCTATTAAAAGACATTAATTTAGTGTCACTGTATTACCTGTAAAGTCACTATTTCTGTATATTGTCTCTTTTCCTTTCTGGCTTATGTCCTTTTGGGGTCTCTCTTCACGTACAGGCTCCCCTTTAGTACTTCTTTTTTTTTCTTTTTAATTTTTTATTTTTTTATAAACATATAATATATTTTTATCCCCTGGGTTACAGGTATGTGAATCACCAGGTTTACACACTCACAGCACTCACCATAGCACATACCGTCCCCAATGTCCATAACCCCACCCCCCTTCCCCCAACCCCCCCTCCCCGCAGCAACCCTCAGTTTGTTTTGTGAGATTAAGAGTCACTTATGGTTTATAGGGCTGGTTTAGTGATCACAAATTCCTTAAGTTTCTGTTTGTCTTGGAAGCTCTTTATCTCTCCTTCCATTCTGAATTACATCTTGCTGGATAAAATATTCTTGGCTCCATGTTTTTCTCATTTAGCACCCTGAATATATCATGCCAGGGCTCTCTGACCTGCCTGGTCTCTGTGGATAGGTCTGCTGTGGGTCTAATGTCTCTATCCTTGTAGATTACGAACTTCTTGTCTTGAGCTGTTTTCAGGATTTTCTCTTTACCTCTGAAATCTGCAAGCTTCATAGCTTTACTATTATATGTCAGGCTGTTGATTCATTTGTGTTGATTTTGAGGAGGATTCTCTGTCCCTCCTGGACTTTATTACCTGTTTCCTTCCACAAAGTAAGGAAGTTCTCAGCTATGATTTGCTCAAATACACCCTCTGTTCTTCTCTCTCTTTCCTCTTTCTTTGGGACCCAAATCAATCTAATATTGTTTTGCTTTATGGTATCACTGATTTCTTGAAACCTCTCCTCATGATCCCTTAGTTGTTTTTCTCTCTTTTCCTCAGCTCCCTTACTTTCCAACATTTTGTTTTCTATACTACTTGCTCTCTCTTCTGCCTCATTTATCCTAGCCATTAGAGCATCCATTTTAGACTGCATCTCAGTTAAAGTATTTTTAATTTGGGGCTGATTATATTTTAGTTCTCTTATTTCTACTCTACGGGATTCCCTAGTGTCTTTTACACTTTTTTCAAGCCCAGATAGTATCTTCATAATTGCTATCTGATTTCCAGGTCTGACATTTTACTTATATTCATATTCATTAAATCTATGGCAGAGAATATTACCTCTGGTTCTTTCTTTTCTGGTTAATTCCTCCTTCTAGTCATTTTTTCCAGAGAAGAATAGACAAATGAGAGAACAAAAAAAGAAATAAAAAAATAAAAATAAAAATATCAACTATGACCCCAGTGAAATATACACTAGACAAATCAGAAGAGATCAGAAACTGAAAAAGAAAAAAAGGTGTGTGTGTGTGGGGGGGGGTAGATTATAATCAAACAGGTAGACAGAACAGGGTGATACATTTGGTCCTGGGTGTATTTTCATCTGTTTGTTAGAAGACACTAAGTCCCACAACCCTAAAGAAAGAAAAACTTATATATACAAAAATAAAATTGAATACAGTGAAAGGAAGCCAAAAATGAAGAACATATCTATAAAATGTAAATGTTAAAATGAAAATTTTAAAAAGACTTACAAACAGAGTTTATAAAATAGGAAACTAGTTGAAAAGGAAAAAAAAGAAATAAAGAAAAGGAAAATTTTAAACTGAAAGATAAAAGAATCAAGAGAAAAAAACCTTGAATTCTATATACTATTTTCTCCTAGCACTGGAGATTTGCAGTTCTGTATGCTCTGTAAACTTGGTATTAGCTTGATGTTCTAGAAGGTCTTCTGGGGGAGGGCCTGCTGTGCTGATTTTCAGGTGTCTTTACCTGGGTGGAGCTGCACTGCACCTTGCCAGAGAGCCAGGTTCAGTGTAAGCTGCTTGGGGTTCCTCTATGTGGCTTTTGTTCCCCCAAAGGCTTTTGTCACTGCTTCAGAGGATGAAAATTAAATTGGGGGCACTCTGTTCTCCAGCCCTAGAGCTGAAAGATCCTGACTCCCACTTTTCAATAAGCCCTCAGGGAAAAGCACTCTTCACTATTGTGTGTGCCAAACTCTGCAGAATCCTGCAGTGGCGCCCCTGCTAGTCCTCCCAGGGGAGGAAGGAGGGTCACCAATGGCCTGCAGCTTATAGGCACCCCCCCACACACACACACAGAGTGGTCACCTGATCCTGCATGCACCTGCATTGCTCCCTCCCCCACACACAAGGTTGAGGGTCACCACATTTCTGCCCTTTGAAGGGCCCCCACCCAAAGAGCAGCCCTCCCATTGTTAGGTTCATGGTTTATGGCAATCTGAGCTGAGAGCCCACTCACTGTTTGCAGTCAGCTTCCCCTCTCTGGTGTTTGGGATCTCTGCTGGCTCAGGCACCCCCATTCTTTCTGTAACCCTGGGCATCCTGAACCACACTGTCCCACTTAGGATTCTGTCCCGCTTTGTCACCTGAGCACCTTTCAGGCAGGGAGATGTCTCACTGGAGCAGACTTCTAAAGCATCTGATTTGGGGCTCTAGGCTATATCACTTTCTGGTAACAGGCTTACAGAGGCTCCCCCCATGCTTACCTTCTGATATATCCCCTCAGATTCACTCCTCTGCACCTCCTACCTTGCAAAAAGTGGCTGCTTTTCTATTTGTAGCATTCCAGCAATTCTTTCCCTACATCTCAGGTTAAATTCACAGGTGTTCAGAATGATTTTATAGATATCTAGCTGAATTCAAAGGACCAGATGAAACATGGTCCCCTACTCTTTTGCCATTTTGCCTCCCTCCTCCCATGTAAAACATTTATATAGATTAAAACTCAAAGCTGTTAAAAAAAAAAAAAAAGAAAAGAAAGAAAGGAAAGGAATTTTACCATTTCTGTTCTCTTTACCACACTCCTATCTCCCTTCACCACTGTTCTTCCCATTACCACTTTTATTAGTGTCTGTGTTTCTATTTGCAAAAATAAGGAAATATGAATGTGTGTGAATATACATCTATTTTTTTCTTATTCCCCCCTTATTTCTTCTATAAAGGGGAACTTGCTGTATACATTGTACTGCATCTTGTTTTTTTTAGTAGCTATTTTTTCTTTGAGTTTTTTTTTTTTTCATCTATAAACTGGGGAAAACACTATGTGAAAAGATCAAATAGAAGAAGGTATAAGAGGGGCACCTTGGTGGCTCAGTGGGTTAAGCCTCTGCCTGCGGCTCTGGTCATAGTCTCAGGGTCCTGGGATGGAGGCCTGCATTGGGCTCTCTGCTCAGCAGGGAGCCTGCTCCCTCCCCCCACCATCGCCTGCCTCTCTGCCTACTTGCGATCTCTCTCTCTGTCAAATAAATAAATAAAACATTTTTTAAAAAAGAAGGAGGCATAAGAGGTACCCACCACAAGATTAGGCACAGTGAGACCCACCTCACATGTCCCTACAGTCTACTCCTGTCACTCTATGTGCAACAAATACTCCCCTTGCTTCTTGCTAACGCTATAAAGTGTCCTTGTGGCAATCAGGAGCACACACAGATATTCTACAGTGAATGGCCTGTAGCTTTTTACTTGTATCTACAATTAAAGGCCACTGCACCTGTTCAGACTTTGAGGCAAATTTTCAGAACCCAAAGTGGTACCCAGCACACAATCCAATAAAGGTAGTCATAAATCTATCCTACCTACCACACAGGGATGAACAGATGCATGGCCAGACTACAGCACAAACGTTTTTCTATTTGACCACGATTTTCCTGTACTCCTCCTTACTTTGTGTAGATACATATTTTCATCTGATATTATTTTCCTTTTTCTTCTCTATTTTTTTTTTTTGGTCTCTCTCTCTCTTCTTTTTTAGAGAGCATGTGTGCACATGAATTGGGGGAGGGAAGGGACAAAGGGAGAGGGAGAGAATCTTAAGCAGGGTCTACACCCAGTGCAGATCCCAACTCTGTACTTGATCTCACAACCCTGAGATCATGACCATGCCCAAAATCAAGAGTCAAATGTTTAACTGACTGCACCATCCAGGCATCCTGAGTTTTCTTTTTTCATTAAGAACTTCCTTTAACCTTTCCTATGACCCAGGTCTACCAGGAAGAAATTCTCTTGTCTTTTTTGGTCATTTTTTTGCTTTTCTGTTTCAAAAAATCTTTTTGTGTTACATACAGGTTACTTTAGTAATAATGATTATTCTAAAGATGGTCATGTCTTCCCCTGGCATAACATGGAAAGCAAAAAAGCAAGAAGGACAGTGGGTTTTAGAATTTCTAATTGCTTACATTTTCACCCAATTAAAAATTATTTTGCCACAATGACATTTGTTCCTTAACCACCACAGGAACTGCTACACTCCAGTCTTTATTTTACATGTTTCATTACAATTCTGTGCTTATGTAAATTATCAAAGCATATATGGCAGACAGCTGTGTATACTATACACTCTATTTTGGTGGTGAGGTCTAAACTGTCTTTGTCCAACCTAACCAGATAGGGAATTATCTGGAAAAGCCAGCTGGTAAAAGGGAAATAAAACGTGAAAGTTAATTTCTATCTGAGAAGCACCTTTCCCCCTTCCTCTAGTTCCATTTTCAGAAATTAGGCTCTATAGCAAAACAATGCTCAGGAATGAACATGTCTTAAAAAGTTCCATCTCCCTCCTATTTCCTATTTCAGATAAGAATCTTTTTCTATCAGGGTGGCTGGATGGCTCAGTCAGTTGAGCATTCAACTCTTAGTTTTGGCTCGAGTCATGGTCTTGTCATGGGATCAGGTCCCATATCAGGCTTTATGCTCAGCATGTAGTCTGCTTGGAATTCTCTCTCTCTCTCTCTGCCCCTCCCCTGGCTCAGTCTCTCTCTCTCTCTCTCTCATAAATAAATAAATAAATATCTTTTAAAAATAATATTTTTATATCAACATCACATTCTAAAGTTTGGAATCTTTCAGTTTCTCCTTATTTTACTTCTAACTATGGAAATAAATCTTAGTGCTAAGAAGACATATTTGTCCTTTAACTTCTTCTAAAAGCTTTGCCATTTGCCTTGTCTTTGTTCTTATTTTCATTCAAGTTCATCATGTTGATCATCTCTTATGTATAAAACCCTCTGTGAGGTGTTAAGGAGATTTAGAAATAAGACTCTACCCTGCCCTTAATTTAGGAATTAAAAGTAACACACAAGTAGCAAAAATGCAAATGGGGTGAAGTTAGAGAAAATCCAAGTGGTCCAAACTGCTATGACAATACCAATAAAGGAACTTTTATTCTGGTAGGAGATAAGTGGGAGGAAATGGCTTGGGCCAAGTTTCATAAAGAAAGTGGTTTTTTTTTTTTTTTTTTTTTTTTTTTTTAATACAGAAACCAATGTCTAATGTTTTGATGGGAGCTGAAAATTTGGGACAACATTTCAGACTGAAGGTAAAACTAGAATATTCCTTAGGGAAAATGTTTTATGTTCCTTAGCAAGCAGAAGAACATCATGAAGGACCTGGACTCAAATTCACTTAGTAGTTATGTGATCTTGAGGACTTAATCTCTCTGAGTTTCATTTTCTTCGTCTATATAATATGATTAACAATAGCCACCTTCAAGAGTTTTCATTACATATATGTATATATGTAAGTATACACACACGTATAGATCTTCTTTGAGTTATGTTGTAATGAACCCACGGTTAAGGTGGAAATATTGTAAGTCAAAACAGATTTAACGCACCTACTCTACCAGACAGTATAGCTTAATGTAGTCTACCTTAAATGTTCTCAGAACACTTACATTAGCCTACAGCTGAGCAAAATCATCTAACAGAAAGTGATTTTCTAATAAAATGTGTAATGTCTAAAGTAACTCATTTATTTATTTATTTAAATATTTTACTTATTTATTTGATAGAGTGAGAGACAGCAAAAAAGGGAACACAAGCAGGAGGAGTGGGGAGGAAGAAGCAGGCTTCCTGCTGAGCAGGGAGCCCAGCGCATGGCTCCATCCCAGGACCCCAAGATCATGACCTGAGCTGAAGGCAGACGCTTAATGACTGAGCCACTCAGGTACCCCTAAAGTAATTTCTTGAGTACTGTACTGAAAGTGAAAAGCAGAATGGTTGTAGAGGTACTGAATGATTGTATCAGTTACTTATTCTTATGATGGCATGGCTGACTGGGAAATGTGGCTTACTGCTGCTACTACCTGGTATCAAGAGATAGTATCATACCACAATTCACTAGCTCAGGCAAAATAAGAATTCAAAATTCAAAGTATGCTTTCTACTGAATGCTTACCACTTTCACATCATTGTAAAATCAAAAAGTTGTAAGTCCAACCATTGTAAGTTGGAGTCTATCTATCTGTATCTATCTATCTGTGTCTATCCATCTATCCATCCACAGCCAGAGAGATTGGTGTTAGAATAGATTCAATAAACACAGACTAAACTGATGATTAATTAATAAAGAGTTAAGAAGATGAGGCTACTTGGCGGAACTTTAGATTATTCAGAGGAATTTGATTCACAAGTATTTGTTTAAGATTTTTGCATCTCGGGGCGCCTGGGTGGCTCAGTGGGTTAAGCCGCTGCCTTCGGCTCAGGTCATGATCTCAGGGCCCTGGGATCGAGTCCCACATCGGGCTCTCTGCTCAGCAGGGAGCCTGCTTCCCTTCCTCTCTCTCTGCCTGCCTCTCTGCCTACTTGTGATCTCTCTCTCTCTCTGTCAAATAAATAAATAAATAAATAAATCTTAAAAAAAAAAAAAAAAGATTTTTGCATCTCTGTGCATGAGAGATCTGAGCCTGTGGTTTCTTGTATTGTAATGTCCTTGGTTTTGGTATCTGGGTGATGCAGACTTCATAGAATGAGTTGAGAAATATTCCTTCTCTTCAGTATTCTGGGGGAAGTTTGTAAATTTGATGATATTTCTTCCTCAAATGTTTTGTAGAACAATCAGTGAAACTATCTGGCCTTAGATTTGATTGTGTGTGTAAATGTGTACTTGAAGATGTTGCTCCCCCTTCTTCTCATTTGCATCGTTTCCGATGATAAATATCTCATCATCATCTTTGTTCCTCCGTACATTTCTCTGGATGTTGTAAGATTTTGTCTTTATTTTTTTTAAGATTTATGTATTTATTTGAGAGAGAGAGAAAGAGCAGGAACAGGAGGGGCAGAGAGAGGGAGAGAGATTCTCAACCAGACTCTGCTCTAAACACAGAGCCTGACATGGCATATGATCTCATGACCCTAAGATCATGACGAGAACTGAAACCAAGAGTCAGATACCTAACCAACTGTGCCACCCAGGTAACTCAGATTTTCTCTTTGTCCCTGATTTTAAGCAATTTGATTACAATGTGCTTTGGTTTTCTTCAAGTTTTTTTCTGTTTTCATTTGTCTCCAAATATTTTTTCAATTTTTGTTTTGATTTTTTTCAATGACCCATTGGTTGCTCGGTAGCACGTTATTTAACCTCCACATTTTTGAGATTTTTTCCAGTATTCCTCTTGGGATTAATTCCTAGTTTCATACAGTTGTGTTGGAGAAGTGTTTGATAGGATTTCAATCCTCTTGAATTTATTGAGACTTGTTTTGTAGCCTAACATGTGATCTATTCTGGACAATGCTCCATATGTACTTGAGAAGAATGTATATTCTGTTGCTTTTTCTGTAGGATGTTCTGTATATATCTATTAAATCCATCCTTACTAATTCTCTGTTTGAATGATCTATCCACTGAAGTAAGTAGTTGTTAAAGTCCCCTACTATCATTGTATTGCTGTCCATTTCTCTTTTTAGGTCCATTAATATTTGCTTTATATATCTTGGTGTTCCTATGTTGGGTGCATGTGTCTTTATAAATGTTAGATCTTCTTGTTAGATTTGCTCCTTTATCATTATATAATGCTCTTCTTTGTCTATTATTACTGTCTTTGTTTTAAAGTCTATTTTGGGACACCTGGGTGGCTCAGTGGGTTGGGCCTCTGCCTTCAACTCAGGTCATGATCTTGGGGACCTGGGATCAAACCCCACATCAGGCTCTCTGCTCAGTGGGGAGCCTGCTTCCCCTTCTCTCTCTGCCTTCTGCTCTGCCTACTTGTGATCTCTTTCTCTCTGTCAAATAAAGAAAATATAATCTTAAAAAAATAAAGTCTATTTTGTCTGATTACAGCTACACCAGCTTTCTTTTTGTTTCCATTTGCATGGCATATCTTTCTCCATCTCCTCCCTTTAAGTCTGTGTATGTCCTTGTGAGACTTCTGAAGTGCTCACAGACAGCATATAGATTGGGTTTGTTTTTTCATGCTACTCTATGTCTTTTGATTGGAAAGTTTAGTCAATTTACACTTAATCAATTACTGATAGGTGTGTACTTATTGACATTTTGTTTATTATTTTTGGACTATTTTCATAGTCTCTGTTCCTTTCATTTCCTATTTCTCTCTTCCCTCATAGTTCAATGGCTTTCTTTGGTGTTATGGTTAGATTATTTTCTCACTTTCTTCTTATAAGCTTTTGATTTGTGGTTACCTTGAGGTTCACATTAACATCTATTTTGAGTTCACAGCAATTTAAATTTGAACATATTGAAAAACATTTTATTCCCTCTCATTACATTTTATATTTTCGATGTCACATTTTACATCTTCTTATATATCCCTTAACTAATAATTGCAGTTTAATCAGTTTTACTATTTTTGTTTTTTAACCTTCATAGTTGCTTTATAAGTGATTGATCAACAATCTTTAAAATGCATTTATATTTTCCAGTGAGTTTTTTACTTTTGTGTGTTCTTTTGTTATTAATTTTTGCCATTTCCTTCCAGTTTAGAGAAATCCCTTTAACATTTCTTGTTTAGTGGTGATGAACTCCTTTTGCCTTTGCTTATCTGAAAAAGTCTTAATTTCTTCTTCAATTCTGAATGATAACTGTGCCCAGTAGAGAATTCCTGGGTAGAAGATTTTTTTCCTCACAGCATTTTGAATATATCATTCCATTCTCTCCTGGCTTGCAAAGTTTCTGCTTAAAAATCTGCTGATAGCCTTAAGGGGTTTCCTTTGTATGTAATAAGTTGTTTTTCTCTGGTCTCCTAGCTCACTGTTCTAGTATATTTTTTTAGTTCATTTATTATATTCTCTAGCTCTGTAACTTCTGTTTGGAACTTTTTAATTTTTTATCTTTTTTTTTTTTTTTGATAATCCCACTATGTTCATCCATTTTTCTTCCTAGTTCAGTGAGCATTTTTATGACCATTGTCTTGAACCCTTTACCAGGTAGATTGTTTATCTCCATTTCATTAATGTCTTCTTTTTTAATGTTTTGTCTTTTCTTTTTTTGGAACATATTCCCCCTGTCTTCTCATTTTGTCTGACTCTGTGTGTTTGTTTCTATATATTAGGTGAACCAACCACTTCTCCCAATCTTGAAGGAGTGGACTTGTGTAGGAGATGCCATGTAATGCCTAGAAGAGCACTCTTCTCTGACCACAGGAGATAGGGGCATCTCCTCTATGGCTGTATATGCCCATCCTGTGGCAGGGCCATGTCTGCAGTGTGACGGTGGGTGGGGGCTGGTGCCCGCCTGGTCATGACACACAGCTGCACTGCTGTGTTGGGTGGACTTGATGGTCAGCCTGGCTTCAACTAGCAGCTTCACTGGGATGCAGATGTGGGCAAGGGTGTCCCCTGGCCTGGCTTGAATGTGTAGCTGCACTGCAAGGGTGGATGAGATTCTCAATTGGACATGCCCACAAGCTCTAGCAGGTTAAAAGGGTAATTCCAAATTGGTACCCACTGGCACCTGACCTTAGCAAGCTAGTATAAGATTGCACATATGCAATCTGCCAGTATCTCTATCTCTGAAGAAAGTCCCGGTGGTTTCCTGGCTTGCTGGCAGGCACTTTAAAATTAGTAATTTGTGGGGCCGGGTAGGGTGTCTGGATGGCTCAGTCAGTTAAGCGTCCAACTCTTGATCTCAGCTCAGGTCTTGATCTCAGGGTCATGAGTTCAAGCCCTGTGCTGGGTTCCATGCTGGGTGTGGAGGCTACTTTAAAAAATAAAAACAAAACAAAACAAATTAATAAGTGGGTTTCTTTCACATATGGTCTGGTTGATTTTCAAGTTGGTGTTTGTGCACTGGGTCCTGGGGGTAAGTGAGTCTGTACATAAGAACTTGAGGTGCAGATTCCCCATTTCCTATAACTCTATGGTTTTCCTGGATATAATCCCCTTTGGTTTTCAAAGCTGGGCATTTGGGAGCTCTTCTCTGTCACATACTCTAAGAGTTGAGAAGTTGGATATGGAGCACAGACCCCTCATTATTAAGGGGAAAAAGACCAGTGCTTGACATCCCTCCTGATTATGTATCATTGAGCTTGAGGTGGAGGATTTCTGTTGAGACAGTGTTTCTGCATTTCCCACCCATTTTCATGCTGTCCATTTTGTCCTTTGTTGGGGAGGTCTTTTCCTCTAGTTTTCTGGGTTTTTTCAGAGTAAATTATTCCATGTATCCAGGGAAGAGAAATATATCAGAATCTTCCTACACTGTCATCTTTTTAAAAGAATTTAAATTCAGTTAGCCAACACATAGAACATCATTAGTTTCAGATGTAAAGTTCAGGAATCCATCAGTTGCATATAACATCCTGTACTCATCATATCACATCCCCTCCTTAATGCTCATCACCCTGTTAAACCATTCCCCTTCCCACATCCCCTCCAGTAACCCTCAGTTTCTTTTCTGTAGTTAAGAGTCTCTCATGGTTTGTCTCCCTCTCTGATTTTTTCCCATTCCATTTTTCCCTCCCTTCCCTTGTGATCATCTGCACTGTTTCTTATATTCCTCATATAAGCGGAATCATATGATAATTGTCTTTTTCTGATTGACTTATTTTTCTCAGCATAATACCCTCCAGTTCCATGCACGTTGATGCAAATGGCAAGCATTCATCCTTTCTGTTGACTGAATAATAGTCCACTGTATATGTATATCATATCTTTATCCATTTATCCATTGATAGACATTTGGGTTCTTCCCATAGTTTGTCTATTGCCTACACTGCCATCTTGAACCCAATCCTCTCTCTTTCTCTCTCTTTCTATATATAATATAATCTACCATGTATCTACTTCACATGCTTAATCTTTATCTATTGTCTTTAATGCATGAAATAGTTATAATTAACTGTTTTTACTGGCTAGTAATTGTTTCATCCATGTCATTTTGGGGTCAGTTTCTATTGATTTTTTTTTCACTATGATTCCTATTTTCCTGCTCCTTTGCATGGTTGATAGTTTTTATTGGATACCAGCATTGTGAATTCTACCTTGTTCCATACCAAGAATTTTAGTATCCCTATTCCTATGAATATTCTTGCGTTTTGTTTTGAAATTCAGTTAAATTACTTGGAATCAGTTTGATTCTTTCAGATCTTACTTTTAAGCTTAGATAGGAGAGGCCAGAGTGGTGTATAGTTGAGGGCTAACTTTCTCCCCACTATTTGAGGCAAAACCGATGCTTAATAAATTGTAAACTCTCCCCTGCTCTACTGAGTTCTGGGAATTATTTCTTCAAATCCTTTAAGGTGCTTATTTCTTCAGTTATGGGTCATTTTCTCTCATATATGTGCTGATCGATCCTCAGATGAAGACTTGAGGGACTCCTTGAAATTCTTCAGAGTCTTCTCTCCATGCAACTCTTTCTTATCTGATACTCTGCTCTGCAATCTGTAGCCACTTCAGCCTCTCCGACTTCCAGCTCCTCAATCCAGGGAGACTGTCAGACTCAACCTGTGCTCCCTCCCCCTGCATTGATGTCTTGAAATTCTTGAAATTCTCTTCTGGAAATATGGGGATCGGAGGATTCCCCTTTTTCATTTCCTATCTCTCAGGATCACAATCTTTTGATGTCCAGTGTCTTGAAAAAAATTTTTTGTATATTTTTCCCAATTTCTAAGTTTTATTAGTGGAGAGTAAATCCAGTCCCTGCTATTCCATCTTGGCTGGAAGCAGAAATCTTCAGAGGTAATGAAATGCTAGAGATTTATGCATATTTAATGTGGGTGAAAAAGAAAGCATCACATTGTTTATTGCAGACATTTTAAATAATTTTTATACATTGGACCTCTGGAAACCTTTTGAAACCTCTGGACAGCTTCTCAGAATAATGTTTTCAAGTATACAAAGTAAAACTCAGACAAATACCAAAGAGAGAGAGAGAATAGTAAATATACTTATTAGAATATTTTTCTGTGATGTTGTTTTATAGTAATAGATGTACTTCTTAATTAATGCCTTAAGTGACAAGATCTAGCAATTTGTCTAATAAGTTCTTCCCATAGTTTTTAAGTAGTAATGAGCATAAAAATATTCTGAAATATGTGAAACAATTGCAATGTGGTTTGAGTAAATCTCTATTCTCTATTGGTGACCATGTCAAGGTACTGTTAATATTACGGTGGTTTGTTGCCAAATGCATTATGAAAGGAAACGCTAATTTCAGTCAGAAGCTAGTAAAAAGAAACATGCAATTGCTCTCTCATTCAGGTTGAAGGACCCCTGAATTCTATCCATAGACCACTTATAGGTCTACAGATCCAAAGTAAGAACACCTATTTTAAACTGGTAAGAACAGATACTCCACTTGATCTTAGCTAAAATGCCAAG